>NC_058375.1:33107500-34602500 GCF_018350175.1 Felis catus | reverse complement strand
GGCTACCCTATCTAAAATTGTAATCCTCTCCCAGCCTACCACATACATACTTTTTAATCCCCTTTCCTTGTTTTGTTTTTCTCGTTAGCACTAAGTACACTTAACATAGTATATTTGACCTCCGGGCCATGTTTGTTTCTTCCCATTAGAACGTGAGCTCTGTGGGCGAAGGAATTTTTGCCTTCTTTCCTTATTCACCACTTTATCCCCAGCATCTAGAACTGTGTCTGGTGTACAGCGGGTGCTCAGTAAATATTCACTGAATGAATGAACAGTAATGTCAACTTGCCCATAAACACCGGTAGCTCATCCTTCACCACAAGGACATTTGTAAATAGTCAGGTTTCTACCTAGGCAGAGAAATGTTGTTCATGTGCTTGCACGTTGGTAATTCAAGTATGTTTTTAGTAACAAGCAAAAGCTTACACGGTCACCATTAATCAAAGACTCCCAAAGAGCTTCTTTCCCAAGTTGAGGCAACTTCATCCCTCAGCAGTGATCAGGTCAAACTGTAAAGGAAGTAGACAAAGCCTTACCGAAACGAATACGGTGTACTTCCTCTGCTCAACTAGTTCAGGATGGTAGAAAGCCAAATGGGATTTCAAGAAGTAAATTAGCCCAAATGTATATACCGAAATGGTCAGATTTCTTGCCCATAATTCTTAAGGTCACAAAAACTAGAGCCAACAGAAGAACTGGAGAGGCTCATGAAACTTCTTCAACGTTTTTTTGTTTTTTTTTTTTTTTCTTTTTTTGGGGGGGGGGGACAGAGAGAGACAGAGCATGAACGGGGGAGGGGCAGAGAGAGAGGGAGACACAGAATCGGAAACAGGCTCCAGGCTCTGAGCCATCAGCCCAGAGCCTGAGGCGGGGCTCGAACTCACGGACTGCGAGATCGTGACCCGGCTGAAGTCGGACGCTCAACCGACTGCGCCACCCAGGCGCCCCATGAGGCTCATGAAACTTCTTCTTGTACTTCCGGTGGCCATCCACTTGGAAAATATTTATGTATTAAATGGCATGTTGCTACATTATTACAAAACACTACTGAAGTGTGTCAACACTTCTATTCACAGGAACAAGCAGCTTGAAAGATCACCCTGATAAAAACGATCTACAATCCACAACCTGAAGACTGAATATACTTCAAAGTTCATCAGAGGATAGAAGCATCAATCAAACTCCCCTGAAGGGAATCGTCCCAGCTTGGACGTACCACCCACGTATCCTGGCCCAGGCTTCCCACCTCAAGAGCACACGGGCGCCAGTGACAGCTTTTTATGCCTGCTTCATGGACTTTTAACCTTAGCCTTAAGAGCATCTTGGTGTACATTTTATATTGGCTCCGTATTTGCTCTCTAGGTGCCAACTGACACTTATCCTAACAAAGGAGTCTGGGAATGGGCCAATTTCTGAGCAACATATGAAATCGCAACGTTAAAGGAGTAATTCTGCCACTAACCTCTCTTTCGCAAGGAAAAAACTTAAGCAAATTAACAATTTTTCCCCACTGGATGAAGAGGGCCTTGCTCAATTCTTACCTCAAAATTTAAAAACACAGGATGTGTGCTGGCCCCCTCTCTTTTGGAGAAGAGACCGAATGATGAGGTCAGTATGGCCAGGTCACCACGGCAGTGGCCCCACTGTCCCTTCTGAATGCACAGGGTTGCTTTGGGGTCTTGCTTATAAGGTACAGAAACTGTGCCACTTCAAAGTGGAAAGGATCTTCCCCTCCAGAGAGAAAAGGACTTTCTAAAAGATTAGAAAAAAATTCCAAAATCGTTTATGGGCTTTTGTCTGATTACTGTTTTATGGCTTTGGTATGTCAAAATCCAGGGATAAAAATATTACACTTTCCTTAAACTATTCTTTCTGTTCATAAAGAAACTTCTTATTTCCAAGTATTGGGTCACGTCTCATGGGATATCCATGATACTGATGCCCCTCCTCTGGGAAGACTTTTGAAGCCTGGGGATGCAAAACAGTTGTTTTTGATTGCTGCTGGAATAAGACCAATAAAGCCTTCCAAATGCACCGTCCCCAGTGTAATTTCCCATACTTCCATACTCTTTCCACAAATAGCCATTGCCATTAAAGTGTTTCAATGTTTCATTCAAAATGGATTAGTTCCTGTGGCCAGTAGCCAATGTAATTATAATGAATGTTGTATTAATCCTTATGATATTTCCCTGAATTCAGTACACACTGTATCTTAATCTTCCGCTCTTCAGTTGCTCAATTGTCCAATTAGACTGTCGGTGATCATTTATTGGGACTTATTTCATTTGTGGTACATGAGCTGACTTTTGGCATCCAAGGAATTGGTCTGGCTTATGTGATTATGGGGATATTATCCTGGTTACGCACCACTTCTCGCCTCTCCCCTAAGCAAAATTATAGAATCTCAGGGAAATAAGTGAAACGGAAAGGCTTTGGACATTAACTTTCCCAATATATGGTGTTTCCAGGTCCATTAAGAAAAATTATTCAAGATTTTAGAACAAAGTTGGTAATGTCACATATAATAATGCTATAGAAGATATTGCAACAAAAAGACTTCTGCCACCAGCAGCGAGGTTCACTAGAAGATGCCCTCCTGCTTAAAAACACTGGTACCGGATAAATTTCAACAAATAGATATTCATACACTTTGCTAAGACCTCAAGACACTAAAGAAAATCTCCAGTGGCCTAAAACAAATACAGCTTGTTGGAATTGGTGATATGCCAACACGGGAGTTGGCTCTCCTGGGGCAAGTGTCCATAGTAGAAACCTAAAGCTTTGGGGGTGAATAGCATCATGGGAAATGGGAGATAAGTCTTGGGCTTATATAAGGCAGGACAATAACAAAAACAAAAACAAAAACAAAAACAAGAAACCTGCCTGCCTCTGTTATGACTTTGAGTGAAAATAATAATAGCCTGTCCAGAGTTCTAACAATGAACCTGACCTCTCATGAGTCTGGGGTTCAAATTTATGCCACTAATCTTACAGATTGTTCAGCCCAATCTTACAGATTGTTCAGCCCAACAATCTTACAGATTGTTCAGATAAGAGCAAGGAATAAAAAAATCTACCACATGAGGAAATAAGCCACCATGAGATAGAGCCAGCAGAAATAGAAACAACAAAACAGTTTGAAGTTTAGCATTTAAAAAGCAATCAGTGTGATTCACCATAGATTAAAGAACAAAATATAAGATTATCTCATACAAAGCAGAAAAAAGCATTTGATAACAATCCAACACAATTTTGAAGAAAATGATGTTTGTGGAAGGATATGCTTTACTAGCTACCAAGACTTACAAGATGTGATAGGACATGAAGGCATTAGTGCAGGCACAGACAGACAAATGGGAGAAACGTACATCCTAGAAACAGACTCACGCACGTAGGGACTGTTGCTATATGACAGAGTTGTCGCTGACGAACAATGGGGGAAAAAGTTCTTTTTGCTAAATGGGGCCCAACTGGCTATCTGCACGGAAAGAGTGAAGTTGGACTTCTGTCTTATCTCATATACAAAATTATTTCTAGGTAGACTAAATACTTTGTCAGTCAAGACCCAGTCAGGCAAAAGAAACCGCATGTAATGTGAACTAGACAAATTTAATATAAAGAATTACTAATTACAAGGGGATTAACTACTTAGAGGAGTAGAGAACTACAAATAATACAGACATAGCAGATGCAGGGAACAGCCACCACCTCTAGGGCTAGGGCAGAGCAGCCAAGAAAGAAACAAATTTGGAGGAGCGTCCCCCCCCCCCCCCAAGGCTGAGATGCAGACTTCGGAGGTGTAGCGGGGCGCTCCACTGGTTGAGAGGGAACGGGCTGCAGGCCAGGGCTGGCTGGCAGGAAACTACCCACTGGGGTGCCGGTGAAGCTTGCTGGAAATCACCCGTCGGGTGCCAGCGAAACTCAGTGGGAAGCCACCCAAGGGCCAAGAAGCCACTTACTGCACCTGAAGGGAAAGCACGGGAACCAGGAAAAGTACCCTCCTCTTGCAGTGTCTCTTCAGCACCCTCTTCTGGCAAGACTAAGAACGTGTCAGTTGATAAAGGAGAACCATTTATAAGGTCCAGCTCCAGCATTACAAAGCAGGACAAAAGAGGGTGGATTTGGAGCCGAGCAAGTAATAAATTGATAACTACCTAAATGTATAAGTGTGACAATAAAGCTTTTGGAAGCTACTACAATAAAATACTGTTTAAAACAATAAAGATTTTAGAAGATACTACAAAAGAAGAGCCTCATGACCTCAGTGTCCCTGAAGCATTTACACACCAAGCATAAAGGAAAAGATTCATCATTCGATTACATTGAGATACTATTCAACAAAAGATACCATTAAGACAGTGAAAAAATAATCCTCAGAGTGGCAGAAGAAGCCGGCAGCACATGTAATCAATGAAGAACGAGTATCCAGAAAATATAAAGGACTCTTGCATACGGCAAATGTATTTTCCAGAGGTAACATCAATATCTCCCACCCTGTATGCCTTTATACAGCCTGGCTTTCTAATTCTCCAGTAGTTAACTGGAACATCTTACCTATCAATAAGAAAAAGAAAAAGGACATACAATCCAATAGTATATTGGGTAAAAATACTAAATAAACACTTCACAAATGAGGAACTACAATAGCCAATAAATGTATGAAAAGTTCATCAACTTCATTGGATTCAGGAAAACGCAAATTAGAACCACATTGGATACATCCAGCAGAACGGCAAAATTTTTAACATCTGACAGTCTTAAAAGTTGATGAGGAAGTGAGTCATGAAAATGTTCTTAGCCTGGACCCTCTAGAAAGCAGAGCCTGAGGCAAGGATTAAGAGAAGGACCAATGCTTTATTTTAGATGTGTTAGCTGAGGGCAATGAGGTGAGGGAAGAAGAGAAGGAAAGCTGGGATGCGTTGTGATGCTTATTGACCACCCCAGATTATGTTGCCATAAACATCTTTGTTCCTGGGATCTGGTTCACATGGGCAGAGATGTTTTATTAGTGCTTCGCAACCAGCTTCAAAGAGACACAGAAGGTTGTTCGTGAAACATGGTCATTCTTCATGTGGGTTGTAAGGGTTTCGAGAAGAACTACACTTTGAAAGAGAGAAAGGAGGCTCCCGGCTTTTCTTGTTTACATCACATGGAGCTACTCCCCGTGGCTCTCTGGCAGATCTCCATAGCGTGGATTTCAGACAAATCTGGAATTGGCTAGGTGACCAGGTGCAGTTTGGGCGCTCAGAAAGAGAAAGAGAGAAAAGGAGGCATTTGAGGGAATCTGAAAGCACATCATGAGGTGTGTGGCACGATAAAAGACATTCACATACACTGCCGATGGAGTGCTAAATTGGTACAACCACTTCAGGAAAATGTTGGGCTATTTTTGGTAAAGTTTAAGATGTATGTAGCCTACAACCTACCAATGCTACTCCCAGGTTCATACCTTTTGGAAATCTGTACACATGTGGACAGATCACTCAAACAGAAATGTTTATAGGAGCATTATCTACAGTAGTCAAAAGCTGGAAGTAACTCAAATGCCCGTCAACAGGAGAATGAAGAAATAAATAGGTTGCTGTTTGTTCTTACTGTGTCATACTTCAGCGTACGCACCGAAAATGAGCAAACTGTGATTACACATAGCCACATGGGTAAACTCAAGAACAAAATGTGAATTGGAAAAAGTAAGCCACTGAAGTAAAATGTACATTATAAAGCCCTTTATGTGATACTCAAAGATATATAAAATTTAACAACATCCTTTTTAAGATTACATAATCTGTAATAAAACGATAACAAAAAGCAAAGAGATTATAACCACACAATTTAGAATAGTCATTATCCCTGTAGAGGAGGGAGAGGAATGCAGAGGGAAGGATCTCCCAAAAGGCTTCAAAACTATTGCTGAGGCTCTATTTTCCAAGCTGGATGATGGACACACTTCTGTTCATTTATGTCTTATAGTCCTCATACATTATCATTCTCTATGGTATTCTTTGTTATATTACTCCTTGGGATACAAAAATAATTTGTTTTATAATTAATAAAATGTGTCAATCTGAAGGATCATCGTTAGTATGGACCTTGAGCAAAATAGGATTCTCAGAGGTGATAATTAAATTTGCGATGCTTACCCACTGTGTAGAAGAGAAATTGACTTGGTCAAGGACTCTACATACTTGATCTCTATGACAATAGATGCCTACTTTAGAAACACTTATTAGATCCTGAACCAGATAAACATTCTTTATTTTTTAAGTTTTTAAAAATTTATTTAAGTAATCTCTACACCCCATGTGTGGCTCGAACTCTAAACCCTGAGATCAAGAGTCACATGCTCTTCCGATTGAGCTAGCCAGGCACCCCCAAATAAACACTCATATATGTCAAATTTATATACAACATTCATGGTAGCAAATTCAACTGTGATATTTGCAAAATCACATGTCTCTTGATTTTATTCTAGCCAAAAAGAAGGAGTTTGTGCTCATTGGTAAAGAATACCAACATACACTCTGGGAGATTTTTTTTTAACTCTATTTATTTTATTTGGAGAGAGACAGAGACAGTGCAAGTGGGAGAGGGGCAGAGAGAGAGGGAGAGAGAGAATCCCAAGCAGGTTCTTCACCCTCAGAGCAGAGCCCTGTGTGGGGCTCAAACTCAAGAACTGTGAGATCATGACTTGAGCTGAAACCAAGAGTCAGACACTTAACTGACTGAGCCACCCAGGTGCCCCTAGGAGATTTTTTTTTTTAAGTATTAAACCCCAGACTGAGAATTATGATTTATGATCTTGGGCTAGTATCTTGATTATGATCTTGGGCTTAGTATTTATTAAAAAGACTAGGAATAAGATTACACAAGGAATCAAAATTATATTGGAAATAATTTTTTTGATATTTGACAGTAACTAGTTATATATTACGTACTTTTAATAACATATAATTATGAGGGACACCTTGGTGGCTCAATCAGTTAAGTGTCTGACTCTTGGTTTTGGCTCAGATCATGATCTCACGGTTTGTGGGATCAAACCCCATGCTCTACACCGACAGCATGGAGCCTACTTGAGATTCTCTCTCTCCCTCTCTCTGCCCCTCCCTCTATGGCTCACTCTCAAGAAACTAAATAAACTTTTAAAAATATGTAATTATTGCAATATCTATACATTACATACAAGCATACCTCAGATATATTGCAGGTTCAGTTCTAGATCAATGCAATAAAGCAAACATAGCAATAAAATGAGTCAAATGAGTTTTTTGTTTCCCCGTACATATAAGAGATGTTTATACTATACTATAGTCTATTAAGTTTGTAATAGCATTATGTCTAAAAAAAACAATGTCCCTACCTTCATTTAAAAATACTTGGGGCGCCTGGACGGCTCAGTCGGTTAAGTGTCCGACTTCGGCTCAGGTCATGATCTCATGGTTCATGGATTCAACCCCCATGTCAGGCCCTATGCTGACAGCTCAGAGCCTGGAGCCTGCTTTAGATTCTGTGTCTCCTTCTCTCTCTCTCTCTGCCTCTCCCTTGCATGTGTTCTCTCTCTCTCTCTCTCTCTCTCTCTCTCTCTCTCTCTCTCAAAAATACATAAATAAACTTAAAAAAATGAAAAAAAAAAAAAACTTTCTTGCTGGAGCACCTGGGTGCCTCAGCTGGTTAAGCATCTGACTCTTGATTTCGGCTCAGGCCATGACCTCATGGTTTGAGTGCGAGCCCCTCATGGGACTCTGTGCTGAGGGTGCGGAGCCTGCTTGGGATTCTGTCTCCCTCTCTCTCTGCCCCTCACCAGCTTGCTCTCTATCTCTCTCTCAAAATAAATAAAAAATCAACTTAAAAAAAACACTTTATTGATAAAAAATGCTAATCATCATCTGAGCTTTCAGCAAATTGTAATCTTTTTGCCGGTGGAGGGTCTTGCCTCCATGTTGACGGCTGCTGACTGATCCGAGTGAAGGTCGCTGAAGGGCAGGTGTGGCTGTGGTAACTTCGTAAAATAAAACAAGGAAGTTTGCTGCATCTATTGATTCTTTCTTTTACAGAAGATGTCACTGTAGCATGCAATGCTGTTGGATAGCATTTTACCCCACAGCAGCACTTCTTTCAAAACTGGGGTCAGTCCTCTCGCACTCTGGCCCTGCTTTATCAACTCAGTTTACGTGATATCCTAAATCCCGTGTTGTCATTTCAACAATCTTCACAAAATCTTCACCAAGAGGAGATTCCATCCCAAGAAACCACTTCCTTTACTGTTCCCTAAGAAACAACTCTTCATCTGTTCAGGTTTTACCAGTGAGATTGCAGCCATTCAGTCACACCTTCAGCTACACTTGTAATTCTAGTTCTCTTGATCTTTCCACCACATCTACAGTTACTTCCTCCACTGAAGTCTTGAACTGCCCAAAGTCACCCTTGAGGTTTGGAACCAACTTCTTTCAAACTCTTGTTCAGATTAGTATTTTGACCTCTTCCCATGAATCACGAATATTCTTAATGACATCTAGAATGGTGGATCCTTTCCAGAAGGCTTTCAATTTACTTTGCCCAGATCCATCAGAAGAATCACTGTCTATGGCAGCTATATAGCCTTAAGAAATGTGTTCCTTATAATTTTTTTTTCAACGTTTTTATTTATTTTTGGGACAGAGAGAGACAGAGCATGAACGGGGGAGGGGCAGAGAGAGAGGGAGACACAGAATCGGAAACAGGCTCCAGGCTCTGAGCCATCAGCCCAGAGCCCGACGCGGGGCTCGAACTCACGGACCGCGAGATCGTGACCTGGCTGAAGTCGGACGCTTAACCAACTGCGCCACCCAGGCGCCCCAAGAAATGTGTTCCTTAAATAATAAGACTTGAAAGTCAAAATTAATCTTTGATTCGTGGGCTGCAGAATGGGTGTTGTGTTAGCAGGCAGGAAAACAACATTATCTTGTTATATATTTCCATCAGAGCTGTTGGGTGACCAGGTGCATTGTCAATGAGCAGTAATATTTCCAAAGGATTTTTTTTTTCTGAGCCGTTTTCAACAGTAGGCTGACAGTATTCAGTAAAGTATGTTGTAAACAGATGTGCTGTCATCCAGGCTGTGTTGTTCCAACACAGACAGAGTAGATTTAGCATAATTCTTAAGAGCCCTAGGATTTTCGGAATGGCAAAGGAATGTGGACTTCAACTTAAAGTCACCAGCTGCATTAGCCTCTGACAAGAGTCAGCCTGTTCTTTGAAGCTTTGAAGCCAGGCATTGACTTCTCTCTAGCTATAAAAGTCCTAGGTGGCATCTGTTTCCAATATAAGGCTGTTTTGTTATGTTGAAAATCTGTGGCTTAGCGCAGCCACCTTCACTGATTATCTGACCTAGATCTTGTGGACAACTTGCTGCTGCTTCTCCTTACCCTTTTGATGTTATGGAGATGGCTTCTTTCCTTGAAGCCATGAACCCGCCTCTGCTAACTTCAAACTTTTCTACTGCAGCTCCCTCGCCTCTCTCAGCCTTCAAAGAATTGACGAGAGTTAGGGGTCTTGCTCTGGATTGGGGAATACCGTGGTTGGTTTGATCTTCTATCCAGACCACTAAGACTTTAAAGGCTTTCTCTCAATCAGCAATAAGGTTGTTCTTTTTTTTTTTTTTTAAATCATCGTGTGCTCACTGGAGTAGCACTTTTAATTTCCTTCAAGAACTTTTCCTTTGCATTCACAACTTGGCTAACTGGCTTGAGAGACCCAGCTCTTGACTTATCTTGGCTTTCCACACACCTTTCCTCACTACGCTTAATCATTTCTAGCTTTCGATTTAAAGAGACATATGGCTCTTTCTTTCACTTGAACACTTAGAAGCCACTGTAGGGTTATGAAATGGCTTTGTGTCGGTATTTCCATGTCTCAGGGAATAGAGATGTCTGAAGACAGGGAGAGAAACGGGAACAGCTGGTCAGTGGAGCAGTCAGAACACACACAACATTCATCCATTAAGTTTTCCATCTTATATCGATGAAGTTTGTGGTTCCCCAAAACAATTGTAATAGTAACATTAAAGGTCACTGGTCACAGATCACTATAAATATAATGATAATGAAAAAGTTTGAAGTATTGTGAGATTACCAAAATGTGACACAGACACACAAAGTGACCAAATCCTGTTGGAAAAATAGCTCAACACAGGGTTGCCACAAACTTTCAATTTGTTAAAAAAGAAAAAAAAATCCATTATCTGTGAAGTGCAATAAATCCAGGTATGCCTGTGATTCATTCATTCATTAATTTTAATCTATACATTAAATTTTTTTTAATGTTTATTTATTTTTAGAGAGACAGAGCAGGAGCAGGGGAGGGGCAGAGAGAGAGGGAGACCCAGAATTCGAAGCAGGCTCCAAGCTGGCAGTGCAGAGCCCAAGCCAGGCTCGAACTCATGAACCGCAAGATCACGACCTGAGCTGAAGTCGGATGCTTAACCGACTGAGCCACCCAGGCGCCCCTAATATATACATATTCTGCTCCAGCCTTGACTATAAGGAAATTCTAGGTCCCAAACTGGGATGAGGGGAAAGATTTATAAAAACAAAAATCTCAAGAAACTGAAAATACTGTGTTTATTCAGGTGCTTCCCTGATAATTTCTGTTGAAGGTAAAGAAAGACAAAGTACTTACTACCCAGTGAGCAGTGCAAAAAGGCTTGTTAGCTGACTAGTCAGTTTGAGGCAGAGACCAGAATCCCAAAGTAAGATTCAATTTGAATTGCTCTGTTGTTTTTTTTTTTAACATTCATTTATTTTTGAGACAAAGGGAGACAGAGCATGAACAGGGGAGGGTCAGAGAGAGAGGGAGACAGAAGCTGAAACAGGCTCTGGGCTCTGAGCTGTCAGCACAGAGCCCGACGCAGGGCTCGAACTCACGGACCGTGAGATCGTGACCTGAGCCGAAGTCGGACGCCTAACCGACTGAGCCACCCAGGCGCCCCAAGAATTGCTCTGTTTTTTATCATAACTGACAGATATTCTCAGTGTTTCCTGACATCAGAAATTAAGAAGAGAAAAATCCCTCTGAGATGTCATATTGTTTTTACCACAGAGATTGGCTTGATCTCTCAGGCTCAGAACCCCTAGTCCCAAGGCTTGTGATAATGCCAATATTTGGAAAACATATTTTAGAAAATATCAGAGAGTCTATTGTGTCTCTTGTAGGGAATAATGCTAGTTCATAAAACATGCTTTATATTTACTTAAGGCACAACGAGAGGAAGTTCCATCTGTCTGTCTTCCCACAGTTGCTTGTGTTAACCATGGCCCTGGTGATTTTCAACCAGGGCGAAGAAGCAGGTTAGGTGGTAACGACAGCAGAGGAAGGGAACGGGGAAGAAACAGTGATGGAGGCAGAGACTGCAGGTTGATGGCAGAAGAGCGGAATGGAAATGGAGGCAAACAGAGATGGTATAGGTGGCGGAAGCCAGAATGAGGGTTGCCTTAATGACCGGATCAGGATGGGGAGCCCAGTGTGGATGGGTAGAGCCGAGACTTCAAGGGGAATTGAGATGGGGGATGGATACACATCGGGTAAGGATGGCATGGGAATGACAGGGATGCCAACGGACAGGGGCCTGAATATCTGCCGGGTGAACGGGGAAGGAGATGTGGGTTATAAAAGAACGGAATGAAAATAAGAGCGGAATGAGAATGGAGTACGCTGCAATGCGCACTTGTTCCTTCACTCTCAAATAATCATGGGGCGGCCACTGTGTGAGGCACTATTCTGGGTGCCGAGAATCCAAGGGTGAACCAGGCCACGTCTCTTCCCACATGGAACTTAGATTCTAATGAGGAAGATGAAAAATAAACAACTTTCTCATGTAATCTTGTTAGGAGAAGTGCTACAGATAAAAGCCAGATAAAAGGATGGAGTGATGGGTGGTGGTCAGGAAAGACTTCAAAACCCTTCCGCTGTGAATAGATCCCTCCCTCTCTCAGCTGCTCAGGATTCTTTTCTTCTAATATTTCTTCTCTCTTCCTCCATAAATCTTTTCCTCTCTACTGGATCAGTCCCCTAGATATACAGAGATAATCTGCTGTTATTTTTTCCCATCTGTAAAAAAATTCTCGTGTCCCCCCCTCAAAAAAAATTCCCACGTCCCTAACTTGCCATCCAGCTAGTATCCATTTGACCTTTTCACAGCAAAATTCCTTGAAGGAATTGTCTATGCACCTAACTGCAACCCCTCCCTGTTCTTTCCCTCAGACATACTCCCAGAAGCTTTTGCCCACACCATTTCCTGAACTGCTCTTGTCAGTGTCACGAGTGACCTTGGTGCTATTAAATCTGTGGTCAATTCTCAGACCTCTGCTTACTTGACCTTTGACACATTTGACTGTGTCCCCCATCAAAACCCTCTTCCACTAGGCTTTCAGGGTGCTGCATTTTCTTGCTTTTACTCTTACATCACTATCTTTTCGTTCTGAGGCTCATTTCTCCAATCTCTTAATGGGAACCCTCACACTTTGTCTATTTTCTATCTGCCTTACGTCCTCGGTGTACTAACCGAGTCTTGTAGTTTTCAATACCACCTCCACACCGATGACTCATAAACATACGGTTCCAGCTCAGATCAGTCCCCTGGACCCAGACTCATATACCTAAATGGATTTCTAACAGCCATTTCCATTAGCACATCCAAAACTGAACTCTCCATCTTCCCACCCAAACCCATTCTTCCCAGTACCTTCTCATCTCTGTGAGTGGAACTAATTCCTTCTAGTTACTTCAGGCGAGAACAACTGGGGAGTTATCCTAGACTCCTTTGTTTTTCCCTCCCCATACTTCCAAACCCAACAAGTCTTACAGTATCTGCCTTTAAAGTATGTCTGGAATCGGGGTGCCTGGGTGGCTCAGTTGGTTAAGCATCCGACTTCGGCTCAGGTCATGATCTTATGGTTTGTGAGTTCGAGCCCTGCATGGGGCCCTGTGCTGACAGCCCAGAGCCTGGAGCCTGCTTTAGATTCTGTGTCTCCCTCTCTCTCTCTGCCCCTCCCCTGCTCTTACTCTCTCTCTCTCTCTCTCAAAAATAAATAAACATTAAAAAAAAATAAGTATGTCTGGAACCTTGTATCACATCCATTGCCAGCACACTAGTCCAAGCCACCAGCATCTCTTGCCTGGCTATTATTGTCCCAAAAAGAATAGTTAGGGGTGGGGGAAGGGAAAGGGCAGCCCAGGCAGCAGAGGGCAGAAACAGTGTGATGGGGCAGAGTGGGTTTCCAGATAGTATTTAACTACTGGAGCAGAGAGTGCATGGCAAATAGTGGGGAGAGCTAATGTTGACCTAATGTAGAAAGGGCATCAGGAACCGGGTTGGGGGAGGGGGGCTATCTGGAATATCACCCTATGGAGCTTGGGTTTCTTCTGAGCCAGTGAGGACTCACTGACACCTCACCAGACTGGCTTCAGCATGGAAAATAGACCGAGCAAGTGGAGGCTGGGGACACCAATTTGGAGGCTGTTGCAGTAGTGTAAGCAAGAGATGGTGGCCAGCCGGACTAGAGCAGGACCAGAAAATAGAGAAGGAGGCACATTCAAGACAATTAGGAGACAGAATGGACAGGACAGAGCCGCTCGTTGGCTGTAGGCAGGATATGGGAGACACGCCTTGAGCTTGGGGACTGAATGGATGCTGCTCCTGCTGTTCTCTGGGGTGCTACTCACTCAGGCCTGACCCCCCCCCCAACACAGCTGTGACAGAAGGTTTTGTGGGGAGACGAGAAAGCAAGCTCAGGCTTAATGAACTGAAGTGCCTGAAAGAGTGCATGGTTGGAGACACAGACTTAGCGCTAAGGAGCTGTGGCTGAGCAGAGGTGATATTTGGAAGCACAGATGGTAACGGAGACCAGAGAAGGGAAGGAGCTGGCTCAGGAGAGATGGACAGAGGGGCAGAGGGGGAGAAGGCCCGGTCTAGAACTCTGGGGAACACAGACATTTCAGAGAAGAAGAACCAAGAGGACGTCAGAAAAGGTAAGGTTTAAGAAGTGGAGAGGGAACCAGGAAAGGGTAGTTGTCACAGAGGCAGGAGAGAGTTTCAAGGCCAGAGGGGGTCACAGCTGAGCCTGAAACACATCCACTGGATTTATCAACATGGAAGCCATTGGTGACCTAGGCAGGAGCAGTTAGTAACTCATTGGTGTCTGAGGGCACCCAGGGTTGAAGATCAAGAGGTGAGTCCTGGGGCATCTGGGTGGCTCAGTCGGCTGAGCATCCGACTTCGGCTCAGGCCATGATGTCACAGTTCGTGGGTTCGAGCTCCACTTTGGGCTCTGTGCTGACAGCCCAGAGCCTGGAGCCTGCTTCAGATTCTGTGTCTCCCTCTCTTACTGCCCCTCCCCTGCTAGCACTCTGTCTTTCTCTGTCTCTCAAAAAAATAAATAAAAAATAGAAAGAGGTGAGGCCAGAGAGAATTAATACCTTTAAAAAAATTAGGGTTCCTGGGCCACCTGTGTGACTCAGTTTCTTAAGCGTCTGACTCTCGATTTTCAGTTCAGGTCATGATCTCATAGTTCATTGGTTCAAGCCCTGCATGGGGCTCTGAGCTGATAGCACAGAGCCTGCTTGGGATTCTCTCTCTCCCTCTCTCTCTGCTCCTCACCTGCTGGCACACTCTCTCCCTCTCTTTCAAAATAAATAAATAAACTAAAAAAAAATTTTTTCTTAAAAAAAAGATTAGGGTTCTCATCCATCCTCTAGGTGATACTAAGCAATTTTTCAATTTTCAAAATAAAGTAAAACTTGCATGTATGCTAAAATTCAAATAAGCCCTTTCTTATTTATTTATTTATTTATTTATTTATTTATGAGAGAGCACACACACGTGAGCTGGGAAGGGGCAGGCAGGGGGAGAGAAAGAGAGAGAAAGAGATTATTAGGCAGGCTCCATGCCCAACTTGGAGCCCGATGCAGGGCTCGATCTCATGAACTGTGAGATCATGACCTGAGCTGAAATCAAGAGTCAGACGCTTAACCAACTGAGCCACCCAGGTGCCCCTCTAAATTATTTTAAATGCAAAGTTAGCATATTGCTACTTTTATTTATTTATTTTTTTTTCTTAAAAAAATTTTTTTAACGTTTATTTATTTTTGAGACAGAGAGAGACAGAGCATGAATGGTGGAAGGGCAGGGAAAGAGGGAGACACAGAATCGGAAGCAGGCTCCAGGCTCTGAGCCATCAGCCCAGAGCCCGACGCGGGGCTCAAACTCACGGACCGCGAGATCGTGACCCGGGTGAAGTCGGACGCTTAACCGACTGAGCCACCCAGGTGCCCCGAGCATATTGCTACTTTTAATTGAAAATACCTTTTGTTGTTCCTATCACACTACTTCTAAATGTTTATTTATGTTTGAGAGAGAGAGCAGCGGAGGGGCAGAGAGAGAGAGAGAGAGACAGAGGATCCAAAGTGGGCTCTGCACTGACAGCAGAGAGCCTGATGCGGGACTTGAACTCAGGAACTGTGAGATCACGACCTGAACTAAAGCCAGGCGCTTAACTGACTGAGCCACCCAGGTGCCCCTCACCCTACTTCTTTGTAGAGTTGCTTCTCCTTTTGGTGCCTCAAGCACATGCCTGGTTTGTCCATTTGGTGACCCAGCAGGGTTTGGCTCTGATGGAGACAGGAAAGAAGGGAGAGCAGGGGGCGGGATGTGCGGTAGACACAGAAGTAGGGTCTTTTTTTTTTTTTTTTTTTTTTTAATGGAGGAGGTTTTTGCATGTTGATAGGCTATAGATAGAAACTCATATTCTTGGAGGCTAAGAATGCAAAAAGTGCTCATCAGTAAAACAAGAGGGTTGAAGGTGGGTGGGATCTGGAGCACAGGAAGGACAGCTGAGGATGTGGAGTCCACACCCATGTGCTACAGAGGCACAGGTAGCCCCTGACCACAGTGGCCACAGCTGTGAGGGACCATGGGGCAGTGGGTCTGAAGGAAAGGACAAGCCACTGACCACACCAAGGCAGGTGCTAAGTCTGGGCCAGAGCTGGGAAAAGAGAAAGAGGGAAGCGGGTGCCTTCTGAGTTGGAACATCAAGCCCTGACCCATCCAAGAAGGTGGGGCAAAAAAGAGGTCCAGCCTTTCCCTTGGCACCCTCCAGTGAAGGCAAAGGGGAGAAGGAGAGACCACCAGCCTGGGAAGAGCCTGCTAAGACCTCCTCTGGCCAAGACCTCTCACTGGAAAGCTCTCACTCCCTCCCGAGGCCCCCGGTCCCATCCCCACCTGCCAAGATGCCCCCTGTCTATCGGCTGGAAGGATGGGAGAACTGAAGTGTCTCCAACCCAGGCCTGTCTCAGCCTCTGAATGTCTGCCCCTACGGTGTGCTGGCTCTGATTTTTTGTTTAAGTGTTCTTAAAATACACATTTCCGCTAGAGGTGGGGCCCTGGCCACTGAGAGGGTGCGCTGCTGGGGAAGGGGGATGTGTGCAGAAGGTATAGCTGTGGCCATTCGGTCCATGATGTCACAGTGGTCACCCCAGAAAGTATAGATAGAAGGGTAGAGGGCAGCAATTGTGTTGAAAAGGGGGGTGGGCCAGGGGATACACTATTTTTACTTAGATTAAGTGGTGTGTGCGTGCCTGTGTCGTGTGTGTGTGTGTGTGTGAGAGAGAGAGAGAGAGAGAGGGCGCCCACAAGTAAGGGAGGGACAGAGGGAGAAGGAGAAAATCTTAAACAGGCTCCATGCTCAGCGTAGAGCTGGATGTGGGGCTCAATCTCACCACCGTGAGATCTGACCTGAGCCGAGATCAAGAGTCGAAACACTTTGCTGAGCCACCCAGGCACTTCATAGTGCGTTTCAGACGGCCTGGGTGAAAACGAGGAAGTACGTGGAGTGTCTCAAGCCCTCTACAAGGCTTCCTTTTGTGCCACCCTGGAGAAAAAGAGTTTTCAGAAGCCCAGGCTCTGGACGTGGAGAATCATGCTGGCAGAGCAGGAGTTAATGCCCCCTGGTTTGCCCTTCTGTGAGACCAGAATGTTCCATTCCAGACTGAGGCAAGCAGCTTGGGAAAAAGCTGCCCATCACCCAATGAATCAGATATCACATTGAATCTAGCACTCTCAGAGCCTGAGATCAAGGAGAAGGACATGGTGGGGGATGGGGGAGCAGGTTGCTGAGAGAGAAGCCTCAGTTCTCTCTGCCTGAGTAACTGGGACGGCGGCAGTGATGACTGGGGGTGGGGTGGTGACATGCTTGGCCCTCAATGGAATGAAAAGCCAGGGGGAGAGCTCGGCCTGTCCTTCCGTGTCCAGATGAGGAAGAGAGGTCGCTGCTGCATGAGGCCAAGCCCCCAGGGTCTCAAGGGACCCAGGTTTGTTACTTCCAAGGTGCACAGACAGCCCCCTCCTGGTCCCCCTGTCTCACTGCCCTCCTACTTCCCCCCACCTAATCCTAATCTGGTCCCAGATCACCCCCACCTTTCCCAGCGAGGTCAGGTTCGTATTGGGTCATTGCAGTGCTGTGCCGTGGTCAATGCACCCAGACCCAGTTGCTCTGAGAGTTGCTGTGTGGCTCCTTCTCCAAATGATATCCCTCAGTCACATGGAAATCAACTCCCCCAGAGGTTAGGATCCTCCTTGAGATACAAAGCACTGTCCTATGCCACTCGCCTAAAACAGGAACCAATTCTGTGGTACAATTCATGCTCCAATACTCTCCTGGGAACCAGACTGAAGACAGTCTCCAGAAGAGACCACATCCACATCCTGGCTTAGCTTTCTTCCTCTGATCTATTGTGTTCTTCTCACTCACCTTGTCCCATGAGTACTCATCCACTTAATCAATTAAGCAGGAATCTCCCTGGCAAACTTTGTTCTAGGGACTCCAGCCAGTCTAGAAATCCCCATTTAAGAAGCATCATCCAAGATCCCACGTTAGTTACAATCCATCGTCTCTCAAAATTCAGCTTCACCTAGTACTCTGTAATACCTTTCTGTTTAAACTGAGTATTGCAGATTCTGTGGCCTGCAACTAAGAACTTTGGCCAATACAATGATTCACACCAGAAGGTTGTAGCAATTAACACTCGAGGGAGCAGGGGGTCTGGTCCAGGAGTGGGATTGGTCATCTGACCCGGTTGGGTTTGAAGGCAATGAAGTAACAGAGAGTGAGATATTTATTTATTGCTTTACTTTTTTTAATTTCTTTTTTCGTTTTAGTTTTTTAAATAATATAATGAACACCCTTGAGTTCAACACTAATCCCAAGTTACAATATTATCAGTAACTTAGGTCTACTAATGTTCTCCTCAGGACCTGTGCCTTACTCAAGAGCTCACCCCTGTCCGAGGGCTGATCACATATGTGGATGACTAAGTGAGACATTGTTTTGCTTTGTCTCTGAACTTTATGAAAGGCATAGTCGTTTGAGACTTGCTTTTTCACTCAGAATCATGCTACTAAGATTTACCTATGTTGTGGCACGTAAAGGAATATCACTCATTTTTACTCCTGTGTGATATTCCATGTGTGAATACACCTCCATCTCTTCATTCTGTGGTCACTGGGCATTTGAATTGTTCCACCTTTTTGTTCTTACACAAAGTGCTACTGGCCACATTCTTGTCACAGGTCTTCCGATGTTCACGGCAAAAATTTCTCTTGGGTATATACTTAAGTTGAATTTCTAGGTATATGATTATGCAGTAGCATAAAATAAAACCAAATTGCTTCCCAAAGTAGTGGTTCAATTTGCACACCCACCATGGATGTGTAAGAGATCTCACTGATCAATGTGTTCATCAGAAAGTATTGCTGTTCTTAATTTTTGCCAACAGGCTGCGTGTCAAATAGTGTCTCATTCTAGTCTTCATGTCCCTGATTATTAATAAAGCTAAACATCGTTCAGCAATTTCTTGACCATACACGTTTTCTTTTCTGGGAATGCCTTTTGCCAATCTTTTTTCTGAATTTCTTCCCTCTTATTGTTCTATGGTAGTTATTTATATACACTAGATGTTAATCTTTTGTTGCTTGTAGGGTTACAATTATCTTCTTTGCTATGGCTTATATTTTTATTTCTTCTGAGGTATCTGTTAATAAGCGAAAGTAGTACATCTAGTAAAGGTTAGTTTTTTACTTTTTTTAAACATTTATTTATTTTTGACATACAGAACGCAAGCAGGGGAGGGGCAGAGAAAGAGGGAGACACAGAATCTGAAGCAGGCTCCAAACTCT
This sequence comes from Felis catus, assembly GCF_018350175.1. Taxonomy (NCBI): domain Eukaryota; kingdom Metazoa; phylum Chordata; class Mammalia; order Carnivora; family Felidae; genus Felis; species Felis catus. The sequence continues at coordinate 34,583,296 of NC_058375.1, read as the reverse complement.
GAGCTGTCAGCACATGGCCTGATGCAGGGCTCGAACTCATGAACCATGAGATCATGACTTGAGCCGAAGTCAGACACTTAACTGACTGAGCCACCCAGGCATCCCACTAAAGATTATTTTGATTAATGTTATGAATACCATTACACCAAACAATTCTTCAAAATTGAAATTATGGTAAAATCTGATCACTAGTATTCTGATTTGTATTATTTAAATTGTTATAAGTAGTTCTTGACTTTAAAATAATACGGAGTTTGGGGTGCCTGGGTGGTTCAGTTGGTTAAGCATCCGACTTCGGCTCAGGTCATGATCTCACGGTTTGTGAGTTCGAGCCCGGCATGGGGCCCTGTGCTGACAGCTCAGAGCCTGGAGCCTGCTTCGGATTCTGTGTCTCCCTCTCTGCCCCTCCCCCACTTGCACTCTGTCTCTCTCTCAAAAATAAATAATAAGCATTAAAAAAATTTTTAAATAATATGGAGGTCTTCAAAAAGACACCTAGTTAACATACCTTTTCTTAAAAATTGCATTAAATGTTAATCTGTTTCCATTATTTAATTACTTGAAAGTTCTTAGTCATTCCTTTTGTGCACACAATTAGTGGCTTTCAAATCATCAATTATTACAGCATTTTACTCATGAAATATTAAATATACAGTTGTACTTCAACTGGCTGTTAGAATTTCAGCATCTAAAGCAAAGGGCATTTTCACCAAGTTGTATCTTGAATGGTTATTACCCATATTCAAAAGTGAATATTCAGATATTAATGATAAACCCAAATAACATGACTTACTTAATTTGCAGGTATTGTTATCTTAATAAGGTGTGATGGAAATCATGATCATGGACCACACACAAGTTCAAAGGCATCAGAAATGATCCTGAATTAAGTATCTGCCTATTCAACCATCTAAGAGTTCAGGCCAAAGCCATAGTTGAATAGCAGATGTGAGCTGAAAACCAAGTCTGCAGCTAAACTCTGGCATAATCCTAACACAAAATTAGTTTACACTGAATGTCATAAAACTGTTTATATCTAATTTCTATATATATTTGCATAGAAAGTTTCTAGAATGTTGATCGACAAATGTTGAAGATAATTGTTTTGGGCTGGTGGCATTTGGGGTAATTACAAGAACTTTTGAGGGGGGCGGTGCCTGGCTGGCTTGGTCGGAAGCCCATGCGACTCTTGATCTTGGGGTCATGAGTTCAAGACCCATGTTGGGCATAGAGATTACTAAGAAATAAATAAGCTTAAAAAAACTCTTTTAGGGGTGTTGGGTGGCTCAGTCAGTTGAGCGTCCGAATCTTGATATCAGCTCAGGTCTTGATCTCAGGCTCATGAATTCAAGTCCCGCATTGGGCTCCGCGCTGGGTATGAAACCTACTTAAAAAAACATTTTTTTAGGACTTCCTATATTAATTTTTATGGCAACCGTGTGCCTCTTTATGATATTGGTCGAACAATCTTTTCACAATTACAATATCAATACGTATTCTTAACAATACATTTTATTGGCTTCGTTACTCGTTGCTGTGTTCAGCGTATTATTGCCTTCCTTGTTTTTCAGCTAACTTTTCTCATTTATTTTCCCATGTGGCTGGAGTACCTCTTCTAACAGTCACTTCACAGAAGCTACATGGGCAGGATTTGCCCGTGGTCCCATTTCCACCTTTCCCGCCCTGCTCTGTGCCACACACCCTGCTTCCCACCAGCATACAGGGCAGACTTGGCTCCTGCTTCCTTCATCCCCTCTCGGCTCAAGCCACAACCAAGTCTCCCTGCCCGCGCTGGCCCCCAGGTCCCTTTGGGGCACATTCTCCCTGCTGCAACAAGCCAGAGAAACCCAACTTAGATTAACTACAGGTGTGTTCCTGGGCGTTTTCTGCTGGTGGATTTTGACAGGCACACAAACTCATTCCCCTGGAAGCTATGGCTGAAGGATAGAAAAGTTGCATATTTAAAGTTTGTATTGTTACTCTCAAGCTATGTCTAAACCCCATAAGCGAAGAGTAGGAATACATCCAAGTGATGATTAAAAAAAACAAAATCAGGTGGCAGCTGCCGTATCTCATGATTAATGGTCTCTGGAGCAGCCTGAAAGAAAAGCACTCCCAAATATTGCAGAAGAAACAGCTTCGTTCTCTCCTTTCTTACAACAGGCCTACGAAAGATGATATTACACCACAATGTCAATGAAATAAGGACTTAGGCTGCATCTGACGTAAGTATCTGACTCAGTAATATCACTCTTTTTAAAAAATTTTTTAAAGTTTTTTTATGTATTTTGAGAGAGACAGGGACAGTATGAGCTGGAGAAAGGTAGAGAGGGGCAGAAAGAGAGAATCCCAAGCAGGCTCCGCACTGCCAGTGCAGAGCCCAATGCGGGGCTTGAACTCACGAAACCGTGAGATCATGATCTGAAATTGAGAGTCGAATGCTTAACCGACTGAGCCACCCAGGCACCCCAGTGATATCACTCTTTTTTTTTTTAATTTTTCTTAATGTTTATTTATTTTTAAGACAGAGAGAGACAGAGCATGAACAGGGGAGGGGCAGAGAGAGAGAGGGAGACACAGAATCAGAAGCAGGCTCCAGGCTCTGAGCCATCAGCACAGAGCCCGATGCGGGGCTTGAACCCACAAACCGTGAGATCATGATCTGAAATTGAGAGTCGAATGCTTAACCGACTGAGCCACCCAGGCACCCCAGTGATATCACTTTTTTTTTTTTTATTTTTCTTAATGTTTATTTATTTTTGGGACAGAGAGAGACAGAGCATGAACAGGGGAGGGGCAGAGAGAGAGGGAGACACAGAATCCGAAGCAGGCTCCAGGCTCTGAGCCGTCAGCCCAGAGCCCGACGCGGGGCTTGAACTCACGGACCGCGAGATCATGACCTGAGCTGAAGTCGGACGCTTAACCGACTGAGCCACCCAGGAGCCCCGTGATATCACTCTTAAAAACAGGGAGCTATAGGATTTTTTCCCATATAATTTAGATACGGTAATGTGTACAAGTTTATTTTAAATACATATATCCCTGCAATCGCCACCCAGAGCAAAAATAGCATTAAGTACAGCTTCCCAGAAGATTCTCTCGTGTCTCCTGCAAGTTAGTACCCCTCCCATGGGTAACTCCTACCTGGCCTCTATCACTGTTGACTAGTTGTGCCAGTTTTTAACTTTGTATAATTATAATCATACAATATGGACACTTTTATGTCTGACTTCTCGCAGTCAAACTTATGTGAGGCTTATCCATGCTGCTGTACCATCCACACTTTGTTCTTTTTTATTGCCATATAATATTCCACTATGTAACTACATCAAAATGTATTTACTCGCTCTACCGTTGGTGGACATTTGGGTTGTTCCCAGTGTGGCTTATCACGAAGAGAGCTGCTATGAACATTCTCATCCATGCCTCCTGGTAGACAGAACCATTCACTTCTGTTGGGTATATATATCCAGGGGTAGACTGATGGTCATGGAGTGCATGCATGTTTAGCTTTTGTAAATGCTGTTTTCCAAAGTGGTTGCATCAGTTCACCCTCTTGCCAACTATGGAAGACTGTCCTGGTTTTTCCTCATCTTTGACAGTAAGACACATGATTTCTTAAAGAACTGAAAAATGTTGCTATTTTTAAATTTGAGGTATGCACATGTGTCTAAAATAAGAGATGCCTGGGGGCGCCAGGGTGGCTCAGTCGGTTAAGCGCCCAACTTCAGCTCAGGTCATGATTTCACAGCTCGTGGGTTCGAGCCCTGTGTTGGGCTCTGTGCTGACAGCTGGGAGCCTGGAGCCTTCTTCGGATTCTGTGTCTTCCTCTCTCTCTGCCCCTCCCCATCCCCCGCTCACACTCTGTCTCTGTCTCTCAAAAGTGAATAAACATTAAAAGAAATTTTTTTAGTAAGAGATGTCTGACGCCTTGTATATTTGATCTTAATAAAATAAAATAATCTCTCTAAATTATTGTATTAGAGTTAAAATATATTCAATTAAAATGTTGATCAAAATATTTCCTTTCTTTTGAGGGAAGAAAAAGACTGACTCTACCAAGTATTGGAAAGCACGTGTAGTTTTTGTGACAATGGGTATTGGCAGTGATCTGTTGGCAACTATTTGACAAATGCCTCTCTGAAAAAGAAACCCTGATTTGTAGCAGTTTCCAATTTGGGGGCTCCTGGGAGGCTCAGTAGGTTAAGCATCTGACTCTTGATTTTGGCTCAAGTCATGATCCCAGGGTCATGAGATCGAGCCCTGCATCGGAGCCGGCATGGGATTCTTAATCTCTCTTTCTCTCTGCTCCTCCCCCACTTGTACATGCTCACTCTCTAGCTCTCTCTCTCTCTCAAAAGAAAGAAAGAAAGAAAGGGAGAAAGAAAAAAGGAAATGGGGCAGTAAATAAGTAAAAAAAAAAAAAAAAAAGTCAGTTTCTGTGGAGTAAATACTTTTCCCATGGCTGAATCCTCACACATTGCTGGTAGGAGTATAAATTGGCACAATGACTTTTTAAGACTATTTGAGGGGTGCCTCAGTGGCTCAGTTGGTTGAGCGTCGGACTTCAACTCAGGTCATGATCTCATGGCTCGTGAGATCGAACCCTGCATCAGGCTCTCTGCTGTCAGTGCAGGGCCCACTTCAGATCCTCTGTGTCCCTCTCTGTGCCCCTAATTTTTTAAATAAATATTTAAAGAACCATTGAACTCATGGTTCATGAGTTCAAGCCCTGCATCGGGCTCTGTGCTGACAGCTCAGAGCCTGGAGCCTGCTTCGGATTCTGTGTCTCCCTCTCTCTCTGCCTCTCCCCTGCTCATGCTCTGTCTCTCTCTGTCTCTCAAAAATAAATAAACATTGAAAAAATTAAAAATAAATAAATAGATAAATAAACATTTAAAAAATATATGTATAAGACCATTTGATAATATTTACTGAAGTTGAACATATGCATGTGCCAGGGGGACAGAAAGTCCACTGGTATAAATCCAAGATTTACAGTACTTATAACAGTCAAAATCTGAAAAACTAGAATGAATAAATCGTGTATACCTGCAATGGAAATAAACAAGATGCTACTACACATAACAACATGAATGAATCAGTGTATACTGTATAATTCTATTTTTTTAGGTTTACTTATTTATTTTGAGAGAGAGAGAGAGAGAGAGCATGAGCAGGGAAGGGGCAGAGAGAGAGGGAGAGAGAGAATCCCAAGTGGGGTCAGCACTGTCAGCGCAGAGCCCCATGCAGCGCACGATTCCATGAACCCTAAGATCACGACCTGTGCTGAAGTCAAGAGTCAGATGCTCAACTGACACTCAACAGGTGCCCCTGTATAATTCTAACTATATATAGTTCAAAAACAGTCAAAAGTACTCTAAGGATTAGAAGTCAGGATAGTGGTTACCTGGGGAGGACAGAGAGGGTGGTGATTGGGAGGCTTTACAAAATGGTTATTGTATGGAGTGAATGTTTGTGCCCCCCAAAGTTCATATGTTGGAGCCCTAATCTCCCTGCGATGGTATTAGGAGGTGGGGCCTTTGGGATGTAATAAGATGTGGATGAGGTCATAAGGATGGGGCCCCCATGATGGAATGAATGACCTTATAAGAAGAAACCAGAGAGAGTGCTCTCCCTTTCTTCTCTCCCTCTCTCCTCCCCCCTCTCTACCGTGAAGACACAGAGAGAAGGCAACCTTCTGGAAGCCAGGAAGAGGGCTCTCACCAAAAACTGAATCTGCTAGCACCTTGATCTTGAACTTCCCGGCCCCCAGAACCATGAGAAACAAATGTCTGAGGTTTGAGCCATCTAGTCTATGGTATTCTGAGCAGACTAAAGCAGTTAAGTTTACAAAGATGTGTTCAAGTTGAAATGATGTGTTATGCTATGTAGTTGTGATTTATGAACTTTTCTGTGTGAGTTGTTTCAGTTAAAAGGTTATTAAGTTAATGCATTCATGCATTATTTGCACACACAAAAACCAAAAAACTTATTATTATCAGCAGAAATTAACTTTTCACCATCTCTAATTCATAGATAAATGTTACTGTGTTCATAAATTATATCTCAGCCAAACACATAAAGACAATTTCACCAAGAGGAATTTAGGTTCACAGTAAGGCAATTCATTTACATACATAAGAGAAGCCATTTGAGCACAAAGAATATTTTCTCAATCCCTAAATACTAACTTTTAACCAACTAGTTCTGAATCCAGTCATATCAAAGAAAGTTTCTGGCTCAAAACACAGAATGTGGTACCTTCTCAGAAGGGGAAAAAGTCAAACACACATTTCAAGACAAACGCATTCACCATGAAGAAGAAACTTCTAACTCATCTGCTCTTATCTGCCCTTCCCCCAAAACCCTCCTATTTCCCGATTCTGACAAAAACACCCCTTTATTACACTGTGGGTATGATATCTCTTGGTCCTCCATCTGTTTTTCTGTTCCGGGTGAACCGAGGGAATCGGTGGAATCAGATCATTTCTCAGTTTAACTGACATCCAGAATCACCCCAGGCATGCAGCCAATTCTGCTTGGAAAGTTACTGGCTGTGCCTTCTTGTCGTATTTAATCACCACACTTAGTCTACTTTAGGAAAGGGGAAAAGTTCCTATCTCCACAGCCTTTGGTTTTCTCACATTTTTAAATAAAATCTTTGGGCCATTGCCATCAGCTACTCCCACACTTTGCCTCAATTTCCTGACTACATGGTGAAGTTAGAAGCCAACAGCTCTCAACATACACACACACACACACACACACACACACACACATACACTCACTGTTTTTTGTGGGCCTGTTTTCCCAACACTCTGGAGGCTGACCCCATGGAAATGATCTTGCCTTTGGTGGATTTAGCAGCCTACCCTAATCTGCAACATCAAAATCTGATATTGCTAAAATTCCTAAAATGTCCACTAGAGGGCACTATAACTCCACCTCTGACATCAATTTGTTACCGAATGGCTTTTGTGAATTCCCAAGGGAAACTTTTCCTGTCTAACCCACCCACATGTTCCTATCTGAGTATTTTTTATCCTAAGCACCTAAGAATGGAAATAGATGGCATGAATAAGGAAGGAATGTAGCACTGCTATCTCTCTCCTATTCTTGAGACCCTGCTCCCCATACTCTCCCCATCCATCCTTTCCCTCAAGATGTATGTGACTGATAAAGATGTGTCATTAGTGAAGTTCATCTGACAGTGGTAGACTCCTGTCAGTGCTCCAGAAAAAGTCAGAGGGTTGAGCTGGGTCTTGGGTCATCATGCAAACATAAAGGATATGTCAACATTGGCAGCCCCACCTCATGACCAGGCTTTTCATGGTCTAGACCCAGCTCTTTTCATGGTCACCACCACCTCTTCCCCTCCTCCCTCCTACCCTGACCCTTTACCCAGGACCAGCTCTTATTGTTTTCTCTCCCCCAGGTTCTTATATCGAAAGTCGGGACAAATCTCTCATTAGCCCCCTCATGGGAATGGGTGGGTTAATGCTATTAGCACAACTCCTTCATCTTAAAAAAAAAAAAAAAAAAAGAGCAAATTTCTGTATTGAAAACATTCCTATGACTGACGCTTCATAATAAAACATTGCTTCCTATTGTACCTTTTGAAATAGAAACCGACATAGCTAAACATAAATATATTCAAGATGGTGCCTTTTGATAGTGCATGTTTTGTTTTGTTTTAATTTTTTAACGTTTATTTCTTTTTGAGACAGAGAGAGACACAGCACGAACGGGGGAGGGTCAGAAAGGGAGCGAGACACAGAATCCGAAACAGGCTCCAGGCCCTGAGCTGTCGGCACAGAGCCCGACGCGGGGCTCGAACTCACCGACCGCGAGATCATGACCTGAGCCGAAGTCGGCCGCTTAACCGACTGAGCCGCCCAGGCGCCCCGAGAGTGCATGTTTTCAAGCCCGACTGCCTCGGATCACATGGTATGCTTGCTATTTACTAGCCATGTGGACTTCAGCAAGTTGCTTAATCTCTGTGCGTCAGTTTCCTCAGCTGTTAAAAGAGGAAGGTAAGAGTATCTACCGCACAGTGATGTGAAGATCGCAAGACTCGATGCATTTATATGGCGCTCTGCAAAACATGGCGGCCCCTGCCCCACGCTAAGCCAACGGGCGCCGTTCTTTGGGATTTACAAGTACTGAAGCAGGGAAGGCTTATCTCCGCTCCTCTGACACCACTGGGCCCAAGTCCTGTAAGACCTGAGCTGCTTTTGGTGGCGGTTTCCTGCCTGGAAGAATCCCATCTGAAGTAGAAGCTGTAACAATAAAGGGGGAGAACGTTTGCGTCCCTGAACCTACATCTACTCTTGTTCCCTCTGGGCCCGTGTCAATAAACAACACTTCCTAACTGCCAGGCGCTATTCTGAACACTTGACAAGTATGGGCTCAGTAATTGCAGACACCTCGGAAGCGTACTCCATGTTAGAGATGAAAAACCTGCCCAAGGTTGCAGAGCTCGAGAGCTGGGATTCCAGCCCGGGCAGCGGGCGGACACTCTGCATTTGGGCCCAGTAATTCTTTCTTGGGGGGGACTGTCCTGCGCATTGTAGGATGTCGAGCAGCATCCCTGGCCTCCCCCCACTAGATGCCCAGCACACCTTTCTCCCAGTTACGGCACCCCAAACCATCTCCAGTTATAGACAAACTGCCCCCAGCTGAGAACCACTGCTGCCACTCCTACTGCCTCTCAAATTCTTTTTCTTTATTTACTTTTTTTTTTTTTAAGTTTATTTTGAGAAAGACTGTGTGAGTCGGGGGTGGGGTGCAGAGAGAGAGGAGAGAGAGAGACAGAGAGAGAGAGAGAGAGAGAGAGAAAAAGAAAGAGAGAGAATTTCAAGCAGGCCCCACGCTGCCAGCTCAGAGCCTGATGCAGCGTTCGAACCCACGAAGCCACAAGATCATGACCTGAGCCGAAGCCAAGAGCCGGAGGCTCAGCCGACTGAGGCACCCAGGCATGCCTCCAAATTCTTTTTGAATTGCTATCATGGAGTCACCCAGATCCTGTGTTAACCACGACTCAGGGTGACCCAATCCAAGTGTCAAATACAAACAACCCGATTTCTCTCAAACCCACATTGCCACCCAGAACCTATGTTGTCTAAAACTCCACGTCGCCTACCAGTCTGTGTCCCCACAACTTCCTGTCACCACAGTCCTTTCACTGAGTTCTATGTAACCCGTTACCTAGTGGTGTCCATGCCCTCTGTCACCAGCCAGAATTTCACTGGATCAGGGCCACAGAGCTCTTCACAGAGACAGAGACAAGGAGACAGAAAAACAGATGCACAATACACATCAGGGAGAGGCAGAGAAACGTACAGAGGCAGAGATGCTCACATAGACAGAAGCAGAGACAGAGGGAGGCTCTACGCCTCCAAGAGGACCATAGCTGGTTATGCTAAATGGGTCACCAGGGACCCATCGAGGCCCTTCCCCCCACCCCAGGATTAGACCCGGGCGTGGGGAGGCTAGATTCTGAGAGTAAGGAGCTTAGACCCAACGTGACAGCTAATCACCCACACAAGGCTTTTGTCTAGGTCACCAAGCCCTGAGCAGCCCCCACCCCCACCCCCACGGTCACTCCTCTGTTCCTCCCATCAGGTACTCGACTGACAAGATCTCACCCCTGAAAAGTCACAGCCCAGGGAGGCAGAGGCAAGAAGTCAGACCCTCCAGCCTCCCCTGGAGGGGGCAAGATCCACCAGCATCTAGAGTGTTGCTCAGGGCCCAACAGAGAGCTTGAGTTTCCCACTATATTGTCTCAGGAAGGATCTGGCTGTATCCGGAGAAACACCTTTCTGAGTTGAGAGACGTGGTGGGGAGCAGATGGTTCCTCCTATCCTGGACCCCTCTGACACAGGGCCCTTGAGGATTACCAAAATGAAAGAATCAGGCCTACATTTTGAACAATAAAAGTCTTTAGAGCAGCCCCACCTGCAGGCTGGCCTGGCCTGGTTGCCATGGTGATACCCCAGTTGCTCCATAGGCAGCTGCTGGTCCTTGAAGTGGGGATCGTGGGGGCAGTGTTTCCTCCAACTGCGGTGGGTTGGGGTGAGAGGTCGGTGCTCGCTGGGAACACTCCTGACCATGGCTGGGGCCTGAGTGCCCAGGTTTGTCTCCATTCCCGCTCTCTCAGCTCAGGCCCTATCCCCAACTTCCAGCCACTACTCCCTCTGCTGCTCCCTGAAATGGGCTACTCAGAGTCTGAATCCACCTGGGATGCAGCTCAGCCCTCAAGTGCAGGGTTCTGCTGTGAGGGCTGCTCGACAGGCTCCGGCACTCGGCACTCGGAGGCTCAGGTGAGAAGCTGGGGCGTGGTGTCCCAGGGTAAGGGCTCAGAGAGGTTCCAGTGGGAAAGATAGGGTGTGAAGGCTCAGCATAAAGGTTCTGGAAAAAATCAGGCAAGACATAGGTACCAAAGTTCAGGCTTGGGGTAAACACACCCTAAACGTGACATGGGACGTCGTGGGGGCTCAGGGGCAAGCACTCAAATGTGAGGCTCAGATGGGGCCCAAGGGAGGGTCTGTGTTGGTTCTTCCCTTCAGTAGTAGCTCAGTACTAAAGCGATCGCTAAGGGGCATCTGGGTGGCTCAGCCGGTGAAGTGGACCACTCCCGGCTTCGGCTCAGGTGATGCTCTCACAGTTAGTGAGTTCAAGCCCCACACTGGGCTCTGGGCTCACAGCTCAGGGCCTGCTTCCCCTGTGCCCCTCTCTGCCCCTCCCCCACTTGTGCTCTCTCTCACACACACTCTCTCTCTCTCTCTCTCAAAAATAAATAAATGTTAAAAAAAAAAACGTTGAAAACAATAATTAAGGTACTAAACTTTAGATGAATAACTTTTTTGAATGTATAAATCAGAAGGGACTTTTGTGGTATATATACACCATGGAATATTATTATTCTGCCATAAAAAAAAAAAGAATGAAGTCTCGCCATCTGCAAGAACAGGGATGCAGCTGGAGAGTATAATGCCAAGTGACACAAGTCAGTCAGAGAAGGATAAATACCATATGATCGCATTCATATGTGGAATTTAGGAAACAAAAATGAGCAAGGGAGGAAAAAAGAGAGAGAGAGAGAGACAAACTGAGAAACAGACTCTTCACTATAGAGAACAAACTGCTGGTTACCAGAGGGCAGGGGGTGGGGGATGGGGGAAATAGGGGATGGGGATTAAGGATCGCACTTACCAGGATGAAAAAAATAAATAAATAAAATGATTATTTTTAAATATTCCTTTTTTAAAATTTATTTTTGAGAGAGAGAGAGACACACACAGAGCGTGAGCTGGGGAAGGGCAGAGAGAGAAGGAGACACAGAATCCGAAACAGGCTCCAGGTTCTGAGCTGCCAGCACAGAGCCCGACGTGGGGCTCGAACTCACCAACCGCGAGATCATGACCTGAGCTGAAGTTGGACGCTTAACCGACTGAGCCACCCAGGCACCCCGTAAATATTCTTTTTTTAAAAAAATTTTTTTAACATTTATTTATTTTTGAGAGACAGAGCATGAGCAGGGGAGAGGGAGGGAGAGAGAGAGAGAGGGAGACACAGAATCCAAGCAGGTTCCAGGCCCTGAGCTGTTCGTTAGCACAGAGCCCGATGCGGGGCTCGAACCCACAAACTGAGAGATGATGACCTGAGCCGAAGTCGGACGCTCAACCAGCTGAGCCACCCAGGCGCCCCTCCTTCTTTTTTTTTTTTTTTAAAGGGGCTTTAATGTAACTTAAGTTCACTTACATTCCTAGAAGTTTCTCCCAACCTTTCTGAGGTTTAGTTTCCTTATCTATAAAATGGGAAGAATAGTATCTAGCTTGTAGAGTCATTGTGAGTACTATAATGGGAAAATGAATGTAAAGTTCTTAACACAGAATGTACTCAATAAATAATAGTGTAAAAAAAAAGTGCACTTAGAAATGGAAGAGACATCATGAAGCAAGAGCTCTTGTAATTGCTGAGAACCCAGCCTGCCAGCCGATGTTATCAGTCCTGAGGGCAGCAGCTATTGAGAGATCAATTTTTCTTCTCCTTAAGAAAGACCAGGCTGTATGGGGAGAAGGCGACATCAGGCAGATTCCGCGAGGGAGAGGGAATACTGCCAACCGCACCAGGAACATGCTGAAAATCTGTAGCTTATGTGCTTTATAATGTAAGTAGTAAAATAAGCATATTTTCTCATAGTACACTATTTATAAAGGTTTAGAGCACAAAAAATAAGGGGAGGCTCTTTTTAAAAAATTCAGATACAATTGACATATAACATTGTATAAGTTTAAGGCAAACAACTTCTTTTTTTTTTTAATGTTTATTTTATTTTAAGAGAGAGCGGCAGAGCATGAGCAGGGGAGGGGGAGAGAGAGAGGGAGACACAGAATCCCAAGCAGGCTCTAGGCTCTGAGCTGTCACCACAGAGCCCAACACAGGGCTTAAACCCACGGATTGACCTGAGATGAAGTCAGATGCTAAAGTGACTGAGCCACCCAGGTGCCCTATGGCAAACAACTTCTTGATTTGCTACATTTATGCTGCAATGTGACGGCCAATGTAGCATTAGCTAACACTTCTACTGGGCCACATAATTAACATTTCTTGTAGTGGTAAGAACAATGAAGATCTAGTTTCTTAGCAATTTTAATATTTATAATACAATTTTGTTGTTTTTGTTTTCAAAATAAACCCCCAGTTCAATGGTTCTCAAACTTTTCGATCCCAGGACCTCTTGAGAGGGCACCTGGGTAGCTCAGTCGGCTAAGCCCCTGAGTCTTGATTTCCACTCGGGTCAGGATCTCATGGCTCATTAGTTCAAGCCCCACGTTGGGCTCTGCATTGACGGCATGGAGTCTGCTTGGGATTCTCTCTCTCCCTCTCCCTCTCTCTCTGCCCCTCCCCTGCTCATGCTCTCTCTCTCTCCCAAAATAAACTTAACAAAAAGATAACTGAGGACCCCAAAAAGTGTTATTTAAGTGGGTTTTATCTATTGATATTCACTGTATTCTAAGTTAAAACTGAGAGAAATTTAAAATACATATTCAAAATAACAACATAAAGGTATTAGAAGCTAACAGAAAAAAATATGTCTATGAAAAAGAGCTATATATTTTCCAAAACAAACTTTAGTGAGAACAGTGACATTGTTTGACATCTTTGCAAATCTCTTTAACGTCTGGCTTGATGGAAGACAACTAGATTCTTATATCCACTTCTGTATTCAATCTGTCGCCATATGTGGGTTTGGCTGAAATGTGTGAAGGAAGTGCAGCCTCACAATGTATTTAGCTGGAAAGGGGAGAAGTGTTTTTATAGCCTTTTCAGCTCATTATGGATGTTTTCCTTTCATACTACACCAAAACTCGACAGGTGTGGTTTCTTAAAGGTTAGTTGCAGTGTGGAATCTGAAACTCTATTAATGAACTTTTCATATTCTGTTACATGAACACCCATTGGTCTGTCTTGCACCTTGAATGGATCTTTTACCCATGCATGATTTTTAATTAATTATTTCTTTAATTTTAAAGTGTATTTACTTATTTTGAGAGAGAAAGAGAGAGAGAGAGAACACGCACAACCAAGGGAGGGGCAGGAAGAGAGAATCCCAAGAAGGCCCCGTGCTGTCCGTGCAGAGCTCGATGTGGGTCTCGAACTCATGAACCGTGAGGTCATGACCTGAGCCAAAATCAAGAGTCAGAAACTTAACTGACTGAGCCACCTAGGGGCTCCCATGCGTGATTTTTTTTTTAACATTATGTACTGGTCATTTGGAAAATACCGGTTCACTGAGTTATATAGATCTTCCAAATACTGACACATTTCATTATACGATACAAACAAAACAAACCAAAAAGACTCCACACATTCACTGATGTCAAAACCAACCTCATCAAAGTTGAAAAGATTTCAAACTCATGGTAGCAGACAGATATTTTCCAAATTCTAATTTTCACTTGAAAGCTCTATCTTTATCATTGGCAACAAGCACTAAGAAGTCGTTTCCCTTGAAGTGACAGGTGCATTTCATCCACTCTGGAGAAAGTGTATGCCAAATACCCAAGTCTGAGTAGTATTTTTCGTCATTTATTCTTTTAAGTAAAACCAGTGAGAAAAGTCAATTTCAGCTCATAAGTCAGTTGAGTAAGTGCTTTTCCCCAAGCTAACTACCATATGTTGTATGCAGAAGACATGCTTTATGTACACTTCCCATTTGTCACACAAAATATTAAAAAGGCATGTAAGGGTTGAAAGGTAAAAAAATTAATAATTTTAGGGGCACCTGGGTGGTTCAGTCAGTTGAGCATCCAACTTCGGCTCAGGTCATGATCTCACGGTTTGAGGGTTTAAGCCCTGCGTCGGGCTTTGTGCTGACAGCTCAGAGCCTGGAGCCTGCTTCAGACTCTGTGTCTCCCTCTTTCTCTGCCCCTCCCCACCTCAAAAATAAATAAACATTAAAAAAAATTTTAATTAATAATTTTACTGTTTCTGGGGCGCCTGGGTGGCTCAGTCGGTTAAGCGGCCAACTTCGGCTCAGGTCATGATCTCACGGTCCGTGAGTTCGAGCCCCACGTCGGGCTCTGTGCTGACAGCTCAGAGCCTGGAGCCTGTTTCAGATTCTGTGTCTCCCTCTCTCTGACCCTCCCCCGTTCATGGTCTGTCTCTCTCTGTCCCCAAAATAAATAAACGTTAAAAAAAATTAAAAAAAATTTTTTTAAATAATTTTACTGTTTCATCAAGACATTTTTAAGTGAAACTGGCCCTTTTTATTCCTTTATCTTTTTTCCTTTTATTTTATTTCATTTTATTTTTTTTACTGTGTATGCATAGTGACAGACAAAACACAGAGTGCTGGTCCAGTTGGGAGCCATGCCCTGATTCCTACTTGGGCACCAGCAGTTAAAACTGACCACTGTTGCCCTTCCTTCACTAACGTGAATATCAATGAAATAAAAATGGCAAATTATGAAAATTGCTTTTGTCTTGTGGACCCCCTGCAAGGTTCTTGGAGCCCCCCCCCCCCACGGACCTTCGAACAGCACCTTGGGAATCGGTGCTGACATTCAAATTAAAGAATCAGAGTGGTTACGTTTACTTTTCTTTTTAAAGGACTTTTTTTTTTGAGACATCACTCAAAGGTTTGTAAAATACCCCATGGAAAAAAAAGGAAGCCAGTTCCATTTGTGGTACTATTTGCTTTACTTCCTCCAAAAGAAGGGGAGGGAGAGGAGAGGAATAAGAAGCGGGCTGGCCCATGGGAGTGCACCAGGCATGTAAAGTCATCCATCATATGTGTCATGGTGAGAAGACACAGTCCTGGGACTGCAAACAGGCAAGTGGTGCTGGGAACTTAGGGCCCTCTGTCACCTTCCCCCACATAGTCTCAATAGCCACAGAAGCCTGCACCACACACACACACACACACACACACACACACACACACACACACCACGGGCAAACAAGCCACATGTTTTGCCATGGCTAATTTCACACAACTTAAATGGAAAGCCCGACCATGGTTATACTCACACAATACAATCAGCGGCATCAAAGCCACACAAAAAGTCTCAATAGTCAACTACCCAACCTTATTGTTCTCAAAACCAATTCACGTTATTTTATATTCACAGCTGGAGAATTTCAATGGCTATGTGCCCAATCATAGTTACACTCAAACTATCAGTATGGCACCAAAAACCACCTACTGGGTTGCCATGCGACTATGTATGCATACCGTTCACAAGGTGAGAATGTGGACTTGGGAGACAGGACAACATGGGTTCAAGTTCAAGTTCTACCACCTACTAGTTCTGTAACCTTGGACAAATTATTTAACCTTCCTGAGTCTTAACTCCAGAAAATGGACATAATTCCTACCTTGATGTGAGGACGACATAAAATAACGGGACAAGTGACAGCAGATGTGCTGGCCAGATGCGCCCAGGGATCCAGCTGTAACTGCTATGTATGACTTTTGTCACCAGAGGGCACCAGGGCTCCAAGGTATCCATAGTGGGTGCAGGGAAAAACCAGGCCCAAAAGGCCAGGATTCCTGGGAAGGAGTCTTGAGGCAAATGCAGACCGGGAAGGTGTGGGGACTCGTAGGGGGATGTGCAGCCTCGGAAACCCCAGACCCCGGCGAGGCCCAGGCCACCAGAGCATGTTGCCAGGTAGGATGGGCACCTCCCGGAGAGGATCCTGACCTCTCCTGGGAAGGGAGATGAGTACTTACTGTCCACCAGAACTCTTCTATTCCTACTTCACACATAATTAATGCTCACAATACTATGATGGATAGTCACTACTAGTAGTATTCTTGCTGAGGAACACTGCAGAAACGGAGGGCCCAACTTCCCCGGGGTATGAAGTGGAAGAGCTGGGGTGTGAATGCAGGCATCCTGGCTTCAGAATCCCCGCTCCTGACCATCACTCTACACTGACCTCCCAGGGCCCCCTCCCCTCCCCCTCCTGGGTCTCTGTCAGGACTCCCTGACCCCTGCCGTCTGCTCTGGAGCTCAGCCAGACCCAGCTGACCCTTTCCCCTCTTCCAGCTTGCTCCCTGCCTGCTCACTGGGCCTGCCCTGGTAAGAGGCTTATCAGGCATGTGCGTGGGGGACGGATAAGGCGGGGCCCTGAATATAGCCTTATCCAGTCCTGCCACCCCCAGCTCCTGGGAGTTTGGGGAGCTGCCAGCGGATGGAACCCCACCCACCCAGACAGCCAAACACCACCCACCCCCAGAGCCTGGTGTCCCTCCCTGTGATGTCATAGCTCCCTATGATGTCATAATTTGCAGTGACATCATTGCTCTGTCCCTCCTTCGAGTCTAAAGGGGCTACTCAGATGGGAGTTGGGGAAGTGGAGCCAGACAAGACCCTATCCAGGGTCCAGGTCAGCGGGAAGAGAGGGTGATATTACAGGATCCTCTTCAGGGTGGATGGCTATTTTTGGTATTGACTGCTTCACTTATAGCCAGCCCTCTTCCTGCCTTCTCAATCCAAAGAGGCTCTGGGTCCAGCAGGAGCAGGGGCAGTAGGGAGGGGGGGGGTCTCTAGGCCCACTGCAGGGCTAGAGGCTTTGAACCAGCCCCCTGCTCCCCACAGGTAGGAGTGATCCTGGCGAATAAGGGCCTTACATTCCTTCCCCTGGAAAGTAGTGAGGCAGGGAGGGACTATAAGGATGGCCAGACAGATGGATATAGTCGGACCTGCCCTGACAGTCACACATGTCAACTTGCGGACGCAGTTTATGTTCACAGCCCCTCACCAACACCATCCTGTGCTAACAGCCATTCAGTCTCACAACCATGCCCTGTGTGGCCACAGGTGGCAACGTGGCAACATGGTGACCCACACCAATGCACTGGCACAGGCACATTGTCGTATGTCCCATGTGGGAGAGCGGGGGCCCCTTTCCTCTCGTGGCTGCATTCCTAGAGATGAGCACACTTCCCAGTACACAGTAGATGTACACTCCTATGTGGTAACTGGGATGGGGATGGGCCTGGAGGAAAGCCATCCCTCCTGCAGCCCCTCTCAACCTCTCCAGATCCAAGATGGGGGCATCAAGGAAGCATTACTGCTGCTTCCAGCACCACCTGTAGCCCCAACTTCAGTGATGGCCCCTCCCCAGCTAATACCAGTCACTGAAAGGCCCTGGGCCATGCAGGGGCACTGCTCCATCCCCTCCAGGCTCTTTTCCAAGGTTGGGACATCGGCACTCAAAATTGGGTATTAGGAATGTTGGGTGCCCTAGATGTTGGGTATGCCTGAGCATTAGGCTCTGTGGGTATTGGGCACCTGGGTTCTGGGTATTGAGAACTGTGGGCCTTGGATTCTCTAGAGTGTTAGGAGCTCTGGCACCCTTGGCACTGGGAATTCTGGATTTGGGGAGCTCTAAGGTGTTTCAGAATCCGGGCTTTGCATGCTCTGGACATTGGGGCTACCCCCAGACAGGGCCAAAGCCATTGTTTCCACTCTATAGGCCTAGTTTTACCTGGAGCTGCCAAGATCCAGTCTGGCACCCTGCTCTGAGCCCCATGATTGACTCCTGCTGCCTCCATGGACGGGAGCCAAAAATAGCACAACAGAATGGTCTGAGGGACACATGGAACCCCACAGACATCTCCTGGATCAGGAACC
This sequence comes from Felis catus, assembly GCF_018350175.1. Lineage (NCBI taxonomy): Eukaryota > Metazoa > Chordata > Mammalia > Carnivora > Felidae > Felis > Felis catus. The sequence goes on along the minus strand of NC_058375.1, from coordinate 34,565,144 downwards.
AATTTAACCTAGTCCCTTGCATTGGGGCAGGGCAGGGAAGGTGCCAGGCACTGACCACTGGGCTCCAAGTTCAAGGGAGAAAGAATCTGAGAACAGAGCCCAGGCAAGCCACTCCCAGCAAAGCTTCCTGGTTCCTGAGGCTGGGACTCCAAGGAGGTGGAGACCAATGGTCAGGCCAGGCTGCAACTCAAACGGTGTCCACCCTCCTCCAATGTCTCAGCAGGGCCCCTCTGCACCCCTCCACCAAGTGCCTAACGTCACCAGCTCCTTCAGTGCCCTCCAGAAGTGGCCCAAGTTTGGCCTTATCCCTATTGCCACAGACATACATCTAAGCCAACTCTGTGTGTCCCAACACAGGCCTTGATCCTATAGGCTGACGACAACAAAGGAGGAAACCAGCCAGCTCTGGGGGATCTGACGCTGGGTTCAGCCTGCGCAGGAAATAGCACAGTAACTAGAGGCTTGGGAGACACACCTTAGCCCACAGTGGGTGGGGCCCAGCCAGCTGCCTGCCCTCTTGCTGCCCTGCCCCAGGAAGAAGCAGGTCAGCAGGTCATCTGACCCCATCGTCGTCCTGTGTGTCCTAAGCCTGATCCCCCTATTCTCCATGGCCCAGGCTAGCCATGGTCTTCCCACCCTGTGGGCCAGCTGCCCAGGGCCAGCAGCTCACAGCCAGGGATGAAGGCCATCCAAGTTCTGACCTGGGCTGGGCCCAGACCTGCCTCCCTTGGGGCCTCATTCTAGTTGGGGAAAAAAAAAAAAAAAAAAGCTGCTCTTGTCCCTGTCTCATGGAGCCAGCTTTTCAAACCAAAATCTTTCTCAAGTTTCTCCTTGGGTCTCAACTAACTGTATGGCTGCCTGAAGCCTTTTCTAGATCAAGGTGGTAAAATACATACATCCATGAATCTCTCTATATGAATACAAATATATTTTGTGTTGTGTCATCTCTGTCTAGCAAAACCCTCATGGGCAAATCTCCAACTTCCCCAAACACTCCAGGGAAAATCTTCCCCCCACCCCAACCCCACGGACTAAGGTGCTAAACTGTCTCCTTGCCCCTGGATTAATCTCAAACTATCTTCATAATGAGTCCTCAGAGAGCTGACCCTGAGCACCCCACCCTCCGCTGCCCCCAGCCCCAGGGCCTCAGGGCCTCCTGGGGGTCAGCTCTGAGTATCCCAAACATGCCTCCCTGCATACGAGTGCCTCAGTGTGAGGTAGGAAGCCCCAGTGTTCGTGGACCATAATAATCATCAGAAACTTCACTTGGTGCCCCCTTCTTGTGCACCTTCGCCCTCAGTCCACTGCTTCAAGGAAGAAAGCCATCACACTGCTCTCTGACACACTTCCTTGTTCCCACTCCCTACCTGGGGACCTCTTCCTGCCTCCCCTGCATGGTAGCCCTTTTTGACAAGCCTCAGGGGAGAGGGTGGGGGGGGAGAAGCCAGAAACACGATTTATGTCCTAGGCAGGAGAGTCGAGAAGGGCTTGGCTTAGATGTGCCCGATCCTTGGAGTTGGACACACACATACCACTGCACAGAGCAGTGCACATGGTCACTTCTCCACAAACACAGATCCACCTACACAAATCCACAGGGTAAGGGGACACAGACACAACATACTGCCCAGGTGGAGATGCACTTGCATGTGTGTGTGTGCGTGCACGTGTACACACACACACACACACATACACAAGACACCTGCAATTCTTTCATAGGAGAATATAACTCCCAAACATGTTATAACTCCTAGGTTTAGAAACAAAGTAAAAATGCAAATAATCTTATGATGAGATAAAGCATCTTCCCAGACTTGATGAGGTCTCCAATGTAAATAGATTGTAAATTCTGAACCTAGAGCCCTGGGGAAAGTTTGTGAAATGGACTGTGTATGGTCTGAGAGTGCTCCTGTCGGCAGAAGTGTCTGTGTCTGATACCTATTATCTTGCTCAGTGCCTCTGATTGTAAATTAATAAAGTGGAATCTCACTTGTGTGACTTTGGCGTGTGTGCATCAGCTTCTTGGAGGCTGACTGTCCCCAGGGAACAAATAAAACCAGCTTCCTGACCAGATAACAGTGAGGAACAGACTCAGGGCACAGAGGGGGTACTTTTGCTCCAGGCTGGGTCCCTTCAGAGTAGATGCCCCACTCAGGCTGGGGCAACACCTGTTCCTCTGACAACCAGTACTAATTGGTGGCTCTCACAAGGTAAGGAAACTTTCCACCAACTGCCAGGCATTGCTGCCCAGAGGCAGCCTGGAGCAACGTGTTCTACATATAAGGACATGGATTACCTTAGGTTGTCCTCTCCATTTCACAGGGAAGGAAACTGAGGCTCAGCAGACTCCTTTTGGCAAAGTCTCCTTTATCGGGTATTGGAACCCAGGTCTGTCTTCCCAGGAAAGGAATAAGGGGCCCAGGTTGGTGTCTGCAACTCCCTAACAGAAGCAGCAGAATAGGGGTGACCAAACCAGTGGTCAAAGGAGGGTCCCTGGAGGAAGGATTACCCCTAGACCTCCAGTTCTAAGGATTAGGACCCAGGCCTTACCCAGCTGTGCCCACAGTCCCTAGGGGCACCGCTCCAAAGGGAATGGAATTTGCTCTGATTTCTCCCTGGGGGCAACGCAGGCGCAGAAGACCAGGGGCCTGGAGGGCCAACTCCAGCTCCAGCCCCCCAAAGTGCCCCAGGCCTTCTGGCTTCATTCCAGTCTAGCCAAAGGGGGCAACGACATCTGCTTCCTCCAAGGGCCCCAGCTGGAGGGCAGCAAGACAAGGGCGGAGAAGGGGGCTCCTTTGTGGAGCCCACTCCCAGGGGTTCCTGGGGATCAATCATCTGAAAGCTGGAGAGACTTGTAATTTTATTCCCTGGGAGGAGGAGCCTGAGAAGTCGGCCAGTGGGGTGGGGATGAAACGGGGGATGGGGGGGGAGCGGCCAGGGGAGCTGTTCAGGGAGGGGAGGGACTTGGCTAGGTCTCGCAAGCCTTCTCCACTCCAAACTTTCACCAAACTCTTGGCCCCCGCCTCCCCGAAACCAAAACACAACAAGCCCAGGAGGAGCCGCGAGCGGCGCGGCAGGGCGGGCGGACTCGCGGCGGTACTGAGCCTCGGGAGGCTGATGCAACTTTCCCTTTAAGAAAGCCACCTGGGCGCACCGCGGTGCGGACCCAGCACGCCCGGGCCGGGGGCTGCAGCATGGTAAGGGGGCTTGGGGAAGGGGGCGCTGCGGCCCGCGCCTCTGTCCGTCCTGCCGTCGGTCTGGGTTTGGTATCTCCGTGGGGCTAAGCCCCAGGACCAGCGAGCGTGAGTGTGTGTGTGTGTATGTGTGTGTGTGTGTGTGTGTGTGTGTGTGTGAGATCGCGCTTGCATGCGGGCATCCGTGGTTAAGAGTGTGGGTGCACGCACGGGGATGTCTGTCTCGCCGCAAAGATCGGGGGTAGGTGCGCGCGTCTGGGTGTCACCGCTGTCGCCAAGGAGCTGAGGCGGGCGAGAACGAGGGGGGGGGGCGCTCCCGAAGGGGGGGGCGCTGCGTGCCGACGCCGGCTTGGTCGGGGGCGGCGGGCGCAGAGCTGTGCGGGTAGCGCCGGAACCAGAACGTGTCACGGTCCGTCTGGAGCGCCAGTGGGTCTGTGCGCCGGGGGCCTTCGGCGGCCGGGAACCGGCGGGCCGGGTCTGCGCCCCGCGTGCGGGCTGCCGCTCCATCTCCTCGAACTGCTGGCCGGCCTGGCTGCCTATCTGGTTCCTCCAGCCGGCCTGCCTCCCTATCTGCCCACCCACCCACCGGCCGGGTTAGGGTTCCCGCGCGCCCGCGGGTCCCGGGAAGCCGCGCCAGGGGGTCCCGACGCCCTCGGGATCTTTGTCCGCGGCTCCTGGCCGCGGCTTTGGGAAGGCACTACGGCCGTGGAGTTATTTTGGGGCTGCTACTCCAGGGAAAATCCGCGCCCTCCCTACCCCAACCTTCATTCCGGGTGCGTGTGGGGCGGGCCCGGGCGGCCACAGGTGAGGGCAGGGGCCTAGGAGCCGGGGGCGCCCACCCTCAGCCGGTGCCCCGCACCCCGTAGCCACCGCGGGGCTGTGGAAGGCGGCGGGACGGGGCGGGACGGGAAGGGGGGCTAGCCAGGAGGGCCGGGAGGGGCCGGAGCCGGCCTGGGGGCGGGGCAAGGGGGCGGGGACCTCGGCGCCCCGGTACTTTTCCACCGCTGGGGCCGGGGGCGGGGCCGCCGCCTCCACACCAGCTGAGAGGCCCACACGTGGCGGCTGATGTAACACCGCCCCCCAACACCTCGCACCAGGGTTGAATCGGACGCACCCCGCTTCGAGGAATCGGGGTGCTACGGGAGGTGCCGCAGCTCCAAAGGCGACCGCGCCCCTGCCTGCCGGCCCGGGGCCTCCTCGCTGTCTGCTGGCTGCTTCTTAAAGGAGCCGCGCCCCCTTTCGGGCCTGCTCTCCGTAGACCACGCCCCCTCCCTGGTCACTCTTAAAGGAGCCGCGTCCACAGCTCTCTGACAGCTCCAGCACAAAGCTTGGGACTATTTCTTTGCTGAAACAAGCTTGATGCTTGGGCTGCTACAAAATAAAGGTTGGGGTGGAGGGGGCGTGAGGAATGGAAAAGGAAAGAAGGACCGGAGAAATCCAAAGTGAGGGAGCATCAGAAGGTTTGAGAATAGTGGGTGAGGGAACTGTGGAAGGGAGCAATGGGCGGCACTGAGCATGCCCAAGTGTTTCCAAGGACCGCAGAGAAAACGCCCCCTTACTCGGCCTACACTGCGAGACTGCCGCGGTACCTGCTCTGTGCCCAGCCCTGAGGACACAGGAGAATCACACCTTTGCCCTGGAAGATCTCTCCAGCTCATGGGGAGCCAGATTTGGACCTAGTAACCGTGCCTCAACACTGCATGTGACGAGCGTGTTAATTAGATGTACACAGCGTGCTTTGGGAGTACAGTGAAAAGGTGACTGCACCTGGAGGAGGAAGGAAGGCTTCTTGAACATAATGCTATTGGGACAGGTTTGAAGATGGGTAGGATATATACAGATGGAAATGGGGACAAGAATGCTTGAGGAAGACAGAGCCCCCTGAACAAACATGGAGACAAGAACCTTTGGGAAATGCTGAATAGTCCCACATGGCGGCAGGTGGCTGCATGCAGCCAACCTGGGCTCTAGGCAAAGCTAGAAGCCCTCCCTGGCTCCCACAGCCCCATCCACTCCCTCCATCACAGTGAACAGAGGTTATGCTTCCTCCTCCATCTTTCTCCTAAACTACGAGGTCCTTGAAGGCAGGGAAAGAGCCTGTCACCTTTCCATTCCCAGAGAGGACTCCCCGGCTGGCTCAGATGCACCCTTAGAATTGATTGACAGACAGCTTTAGCCCTGTTTGGGGAGAAGGAAATACTGAGCAGTGAGACCGTAAAGATAACCGGGTCCTGTGACTGCCCTCTTACCATCCACAGCTCACTGGCAACTCACACCCAGCTCACCCTCTGCCCACTCTAAACCTGCAGGGCCCCAGCACTCCTGTCCCTGGGCCTGACACTGGCTTCTTCCTGTTGCACCAGCAGAAACCAGCGACACCCTCCTTGTCCCTCACCTCCTGTCCAATTCATCACCAAGTCCTACCAATGTTACCTTCTATATTTTCCCAGATCTGTGCACCTTTCCCTACCCCGTCACCACGTTCCTAGTCCAAGCCCCCTCATACCTGGCCTGGCTGCTTCCTGACTGTCTTCTCTTCCACTAACCCCTCTCTCCAGTCCTTTCCCCACACTGTATCTAGGGCGATGTTTTCAAGATGCACATTCCACCGATTGCCCCTGCCAGGTGCAACTCTGCCTCAAAGCCTTTGATCACTGACATTGCTCTTGGGATAAAAACCAAAATCCAGGCCCCAAAGTCCCTGACCCTGCTTATCTGTCCACCTTTATCTTTGGCCACTTTCTCCCTGGCTATCTGAGTCCCAGCCTCAGGGTCTTTGCACGTATTATTTCATTTGCTTGACTCTCTCTTCCTTTTCTCTTCCTCACTATCGCCACTTTGCCTAAATAAGTTCCTCTGAAATAAGTTCCTTAAACATAAACATCACTTCCTCAGGAGAGCCCTCTGTGACTCTCAGCTGAGGCCAGGTCCCCCTGCTGTAGACTCTCATAGAAGGATCTTTCTCCTTCACACCCTTTATCTCAGTGTGTGATTGCATTTGAGTCACAAGTTTCCCTCTTTCCCCCTAGCTTGTAAGATGCAGGAAGGCAGAGACCAATGAGTTCTTGCTGCCCAGCGCAGGTCGGGCCCAGAGCAAGCCTGAAATAAATATTTGTGGAATAAATGAATTGAATTGTGGCCAGCCTTAAACGCCTGCTAAACAATCTAGGCCATATCCTGTTGGCTGTGGAGAACGATGGGAGGGAATCAAGGCTTTAGGGCTTTGGGAAGATTAATGGACGGGAGGGGAGGAAAATGTGGAGGACTTGTAGTAGAATCCAAAATTAAGCAGAGACTTCAGAACTTAACAAGGGAAGTATTACCAGACCCATCTTCCAGACTGAGAAAACTGAGGCTCAGAGAAGTTTAAGTAACTTGCTCAAAGTCACACACATGCTGAATGACAGAACCAGAATTCTAGCCCAGTTCTACCAGGTCTCAGTGCCCAAGCTCTTCATCACATACTAAGCTAACTGCTTGCCAGTGATGGTCCATAAGCGGCAACGCTTCACACCCAACTCATTCTCCTGGAGACCAGTGCCAAGCAGTCTTTTCGTCACCGATCTCTAAACACTGTGAGCACAGGGACCGTATTTGCAGTCAGTGCTTGGGGATAACCTGAGTGAGAATGCTCTGTAGCCTCAGTTCCTGGGCAGAGTGTCCTCAGTTTACTTACCTCACCAGGGGCCATACTAATTACCCGCCCATGAGGTGGCTCTTAATTATGCCATCGGCTATTTTTACTATCATTATTATTACTGTCATTATTATTCGTTGGCTGAAGAGGGACGGCTTTGGCGAAGTCAGACCTAGAGTTTAGGCATGCGGTGAGTGAAGAAGACAAGGGTATGAGCTTCTAAGGGAGCATGCCCCTCCTTCTCCTCACAGCCCCCAGAAGGCCAGAGCCATGACCAGCAGCCCCTTTAGGAAGACACTTTGAGAAGCAGAGAGAACAGCCTGGGTTACTGACAAAAGGGAGATGGTTACAAGTCACAACTGCACCTGCCCCTGCCTCGGGCAGAGGGCTGTATAGGACACTGAGTGGCCAGGGCAAGGTCCTAAGGAAGCCAATGCTTGGTTTTCACAGGCAAGGAATTTCTTCCTCGTCTCTTCTGGCCTTCCAAAAACTTCCTGGGCCTGTAGGAGAGAGGTGACCCTTGACAGGTGGCTGTGGGTGGGGCTGAGTGGCACAGAACGGCCTTTGGAGTAGAGTCTGCTCCCTGGGAGGGTAAAGAAGGGGCCAGAAGCTGAGCCCGGTCCCTCCTGAGACCCGACCCTATAGAGGTTGAACTTCCTTGTCCACCTGACCCAGGGTTTTCTTCCCATGAGAGAATTCTTTGAGGCTCCCTAAAGGTTGATTCCTCTCCTGAGGTCTGTCAAAAACTACCTCCTATTCCATCTGTGTTTGACATTAAGCCTGTATACACCGGCACAGCCGTGTGGCCACTCCTTCCATTGGTCTGCTGCCTCCTCCAGCTTGTCAGCCCCACATTGCCTGTCAGATGTTTCCCACAAGGTCTCTGGCTGAGCTGGACCATCACCCCAGTACGTCAGCCTTACCCATCGCCCTTCAATTCAGTTCAACCAAGACTTGCTGCAAGCGAGCACTGGGCTGGGTGCTGACACAGGAGGTAAATGAAACACAGACCCAACCCTCGGGGGAATTCACAGACTCATGGTTGGCGGACATAAGCAAATAAGTCTAATATGAGTTGATAAGGACACTAGTAGAAATACGCTTAAAAAAGAAAGGGCGAAGCAATTTGTTCACTCTCGTTGGGGAAGGTGCCAGGGAAGGTTACAGAGAAGTGACATTTAAGCATGGATTTGCAGCATTTTCCCGGGTGAGCAGGAGGGAAGATGTTGCAGGCAGAGGACAGCCTGAGCGAGGGCAGGGAGATGTGCCTGCCCGTGGTGTGTTTGGTGTTTGCAGAGCTTATGGTCCAGGTTGGTGACATGGCAACATGCCCAGCTGCCCCAGAGCCCAAGCTGATTGGCACCAGGAGGAGGGAGGACTCTCCTGGCTGTCTGGCTGGGGTGAGGTTGGGGAGTTGTGTGCTGACTCCCCTTCAGGAGAAAGGTTGAAGCCATTCACATAGACGATGAAGGAATTGGACTCTGTCCCAGTTCTGTGTTCGTTTTTTTTATCTTTTATAGAATTGGGCATCTGGAGAGTTAAAAATAGACCTTTGCCCATTGGGACGGGAAGCGTGGAGACCAAGGGATCCAGGGGAAGGGCTGGAAGAAGGGCTAGGAAGGAGCAGATCCAGGGTCATCCAGAAAGAAACGAGGCGGGAAATGGCCTGGCAGAGGGTGGGCCAGCCTGGGAGCGAAGTGAGGGCCTGCCAGCTGGTGGTCTGGGCCCTGCTCTACCTGTCCTGGAGAACCCTGAGGGCCACCCCGTCCCGTGTCCTGCCCTCCCCTTCCTGGGCCAGGTTCCCACTCCACTCTCTGCTCTCTCCACAGCTCTTGAGGTCTGTGGTCTGAAAGGTGCTGGAAGCAGAGCCTGTGAGTGGGGTCCAGGACTCCAGAGCCCCCCAACCTGCTGCTGCCATGGTAGGAAAAGGTGCCAAAGGGATGCTGGTAAGTACAGGGACCAGACTGCAGGGAGGAAGGGGGTGCGTCGTGAGCACCGCCCCCTCTGGGACCTTCTGCCAGCTGCTTGCCATGACAGGAGGGCCTAGGAGGCTTCTTGGGGCCCTGAGTCTGGCACTGCTAAGGCTCCTGAGTACTGGGGCTATCTCAGGCCCCAAGCAGGCAGCCCCTTACCCAACGAGTTAGATGGTGGTGGGGCTCTGAGCCTGTAATAGGGCAGATTCTGCCACGGAGCCCACAAAGGCATGTCAGGAGGCAGGAGCACACTCCCAGTCCTCATCACCAGAGGTGCTCTGGAGAGCCTGCAGTCTGTCCTGGGCTGGGAGGACAGCGGGACACCCAGGACCGTCACACGGTTGGCTCCCCAGCACCCCACCCCAACCCTGTGCTCTGCCTGCCTCAGGGAATGTCCAGTATGAGCTGATCAAGGGGTCTTCAGACCCTGTCTGGCTTTTCTCTACTTCCCTGGTTCCTTCTCACTCTGAAAAGTAACAAAGAGCGTCTCATTTTGAATCCTCTTCTGAGGCCTCGGAAAATGTCCCTCTCCCCCTGCCCCAAGCCGTGCCCCCCTTCCTTTGCCCACTGCCTCAGAGCACAGGAGAGGAGGTAGTGAGATGCCTCGAGAAGCAGAGGGGCAAGGGCAGGGCCTGGGCAGGGCTTGAAGGAGGCAGACTCACTGATGGATGGAGCAGGTTGGCACTGGAAGCAGGAACTGGGGAAAGGATGTCAGATCCTATCCCAAGAGCAGGGGTTGGATTTCTTCTCTTGGGATCTTGCCTCGGGGACGGGCTAGACTGGGCAGCTGTCAGGGGAGGAAGCCAGTGATGAGTACAGCCCCTTCCCTTGGCGTCTCTCTTGCCCGCATCAATTCCTTCTGTTGCTTTTCTCGTTCTGTTAGGAACTGATTGACCTAGGGTCTCTGCCAAGCTCCCCCCACCCCCTAAATAGGCTGTGTCTCTCATCAAAGATTTTTGGGACTCAGAGTACCTGGTCCAAAGGAATGGTCTGGGAGAAGGAGATGGGTGGTTTTTCCCCAAGGTAAGGACCTTCTATCTTGCCCTGTTCTGAGCTTCTAGCATTCAGCCCCTCAGACCTGCTCTGGCCTGACTCCTACCTGGTTGGAGCAAGTCTGAATGAACTGGGCACGTGAAGGTATTCCTGAGCCAACCTGAACTCTGGGTGCTCAGAAACGGGCAGAGAGGGAAGCCTTATGACCTGAACATTTGCTAGAGATGGATGCTGTGATGGGACCAAAAATGGTCTCCCTTTCCCAGAGAAGTCTTGGAGTTGCCACGGGCCTGTTGTACATAGGACATGGGGTGTGGCTCTGTCCCATCCTACATGGAGGCTCTGAGCCCCACGAAACCTAAGAAGCCCTCTGAGTATTCCCTGGCTGCTCTTCCTTCTCTGGAGTGACCCTGAAAGGACTGTGGCAGGCAGGCAGCGGGACCCATGTGGGCCACATAGGGAGCATGAATCACAATGTCCCATAATCCCTGCCAGGAGTTGAGCTTCCCGGACGCTGGGCTCTGCCTGCCGGGCCAGCATGTCTGTGGAAGGGAGCGCTGCCTTGGGACGCCGTTCCCAGCCCCAGGATGTGCCTAAAGATAGCCGGGGCTTAGTTTCCTCCATGCCCTCTGCCCTTTGGCTTCTGCCCGCCGCTGCTGCGTTTGAGGCCCGTAACATCTGTCCCCTGGGCTCCACCACCCCCCCCCCCACCACCACCACCACAGTGGTTGCTAGAGATTCTGTTCCTGCCTCTTTTTCAGTTCTGCTGATGACCTTGGGCTACTCTATTCTCTGGCCCCAGTTTGGAACTGGAGCCACCTCCTCCATTCAATGCTCGTCTCTAGGATACAGGCTCTGAGGAGTGCCATCCCTCCTGGCTAACCTAGGCAGCTGAGCCAGGGCTTTATTAGGTGCCTGCAGTCCCCTAAAGGCAAATAGCTAAGGACGGTCCTTTCAGACGTGCCCTTCTCTGGATGCCATGGCAGGGCCGAAGAGAGGGCATTGAGGACCACACATGGGAGCCGCTTGGACAGTCCCAGCCCCGTGACTTCTTTTACCACTTGTGCTCTGGTATGCAGGGAGCGGGTAGCTAGTCCCTGCCATGGGCTCCTCACTTCTATCTGCTTTGCCTCAGGTCTGGGTGTGAGGACATGGGTCCCCTCGGCTCCCTTCAGTCAGCAGATACCCTGTGTCATCCTTGGCGCTCCTGCCCCGCTCTTCATGTGGCAGGTGCTCTGTGGAGAAGCAAGCCCCTTCGCAGCACGTGCCCAGGCCCACATGCCTGCTGCACGTGTCCCTCCCCCGACTCCCAGCCCAGATGGTCTCTGCCAGGCCAGCTCAGCTGCCTCCCTCACGCCTCAGCAGCTCCTAGGACGGGGCCGTGCGAGAACCCAGCTGGCCAGGGTGCCTCCAAGCCTGGGAGCAGCTGGGATGCTTGGGGGCACCGGGGGGTGGATGGGGTGATACTTCCATGGAGACCTAGTGCCTCTGTACACATGTGGGGTGGAGCTGCCTGAGGCTCAGAGGACGGGGAGCTAGAGGAGAGGAGCCCAGGACAGGAGAGCCCCCCACACACATGGCCTCACACCAAGGTCACAAGCTGGGCTGATTCTGTCCCCTCCCCTCTGCCCACTGCCCACTAACACAGAGTCTTGGGCAACAGAGGCCTTGGTGAGCCTCGCTGGCCTCTCCCCATGTCTTCAAGCACCCTGGTTGCTTCTGCCGCCGGGAAACCTTGTGATGAATAAGAACAGAGTCACCTGGGCTAGGGCCCCGGGTGCCAGAACGTCTAAATCATCCCAGAAGGCTTTGCAAGCACCGCTGGCCACCCGGGCTGCCCCGCCCTGACCTGTTCTGTTCCTCTCTGATATGAGGGTTTGTGCCCCTCTTATCTGCACCATCCATTGCAGGGCCAGGCACACAGCGGGTGCTCCCCCGGCCCAAGGCCTGGCACGTGGCACGTGCTCAACTCGTACAGGCTTGGCACACGCTGGGCACTCCCTCAGTATAGAGCCTGTCACACATTGGGCGCCATCTATCACAGTGCCAGGCGCACAGCGGGTGCTCCCCCATCTCAAGGCTGGGCATTCACTGGGTCCTCACCTGGCACAGAATTTGGCACACGAAGGATACGCTCATCTAGTGCGGAACATAGCACACGACAGGGGCTCACCGGCACCGGGCTGACACAAAGCGGGTGCTCTCTTAACACAGACCTGACACACTGTGTTCTCTTTTGGCCTCAGACGTTGTGCATAGTGGGCACTCTGCTAATAGGTCCTGGCACACGGAGCGCTTTCCAAACACCGGTCCTGGCATACGGTGGCTGCTTTGCTAGCATAGGGTTTGGCCCATAGTAGGTATTCTCCTAGCTCAGGGACTAGCACATAGTAGTGGGCACTCTCCTTATACGAGGCCTAACACAGAGGAGGGGCTCTCTTAGCTGGGACAATGACCCAGATGGTCACTGGTCTCTGAGCAATGACCCAGATGATCAACCAGGTGATTAGAGATGTGCAACGACTCATACCCAGTGAACTGGACGATATCTAGATCCAGAGGAAAAGGCCCAACAGTCCTCAGGCCTCCTCTCTGGACCTGAGACCCTACCCTACCTTTCCCTTGGTCTCCTTCCCCTCCCCCTCCAGCTTCCCTGGAGCACACCTGCTCAGTCCTGTGCCCTCACCTCCCCTCACGCAGCTTCCCTGCAGCCCTCCCCCCACTCAGGCCTAGCTCAGCGGGACCTTCCCCCTGGAGTCACAGGGCACAACAAAGCAACTAGATTGCTCGCCCCTCTGGAGGCATGCCCACTCTTATTAAGAAAAGTCAGAGGCGGGGGCTGGGGGAGTCGGCCTCCCAAAGTGGGGCTGGAGCAGCTGGATCCCACTAATGAGGCCTCATTACGGCCAGGGCCCAGCTGGGCTGCTGCCGCCTCCTGTCCCCATGGCCAGAGCCAGAGAAAGCTGTCCAGCCAGGGCTGCCTGTTCTGGGCAGCCTGCCCAGGCCAGGGCAGCCGGAGCCCAGAGCCCACCCTGGGTGGAAGTGAGCATTTGGGCATCATGGGTGACTGGGTCTTCCTGAAGCCAGTGGCCCAGCCAGCGCCTTGGCCCACAGTCTGCGCCCGCAGGAAGTCAGCAGAGCGTGTCTGGGGACCTGGCTGCGTGAGGCTGGCCCAGTGAGAGGCTGAGTCGGTGGGGTCTCAGGCCATTCTTAGGGGACTTGCTTGAGCCGAGGCTGGTCTCCACCTCCCCCACCAAGATGTACGTAATAATGTGTCTACATCAAGGCATTTGCGGGGGGTGGAGGGGAGATTAAATGAATTAATATATATAAAGTGTTGAGGACAGTGGCTCATAGTAAGCGCTGAATATGTACCATCTCTTCCTATTATTGCTGATACTCACTAGATTCGATGATGGGTGGACATTATCCCTATTGCAGAGATGAGGAAACTAAGACTAGACATGTTAATGACTTGCCTAAGGCTGTATATGGTGAGAAACTGGCAGCGCGGCGTTTTGAACCAGGCCTATCTGACTCTAAAGCCTGCGCCCTTTAAAAAAAAAAATCCATCCTGCCGTGTTCCCTTTGGGGTCACCACACTTACCAAACTAACAGAAAAGCTGGCTGTTCTTTACATTAGAATCCATGCACGCTTCCATTTGGTGGATGCTTACCAAGATCCTTCCTTCTGCCAACCTATCAATTTCCGAGGACAGGTGCACCTTCCCGGGACCAAAATACTCATGCCCGCCTGACTCACTGCTGGTTTGTGGTATCTCAGCATCAGCTGGAGACTGACTAGCGAGTGTGGCCCCAGAGAAGTGGGACTGGATGGGTCTGAGTGACCCCTCGCCCCGGGTTACGGTGACACCTGCTCGTCTGTGCCCAGCCCACGCAGCACATATTCCAGAGCAACGTCTGGGGTTCTGGGCAGTGCAGTGCAGTGCAAATCTCCAAGGATTCTGTTGCGTGGCTCCCCCTTTGTCTGAACTCTGTGGTGACCACTCTCTTGGCTAGCGCCAACTTTCTTAGGGCAAGTGACAGTGCAGGCCCGAGCTTTCTTGCATGGCCAGTCACATTCTCAATCATCTTGGCTAGTTGAGTCTCTAACTCTTGTGGGGGAACAGCTCCAGGGCCCAACACCCCCCCAGCCCACACCACTCTATGAAGTCTAAGCTGCTTTGGTAGTGCCTGTGGATGATGCCCCCTTCTTCCTGCCCTTTAACATGTCTAGTGCCCAATGACACCCAACCACCCTACCGGGAGCCCACCAAGTGCCAGGCCTGGGAGCTCAGAAGCATCTAGGCCCTGAGGCCGCTCACTGTCTTCCGCGCTCGCTCTGCCTCACTCTGTGGTTGTGAGTATGTGAGTGTATGTTTTGTTCCAATAACTTGCTGGGAACAAGGGGAAAACACAACAAACCCCATGCCTCACTCTAGCTCTGGAGCACCCGCGCCGGGCTGCATGGGGACTGGCCGGAGGGGGAGGGCCAGCGGAGGGGGTAGGCAGAGCTTGGGGAGGAGATGAGGTGAAAGTAATTGACGCTGCCCAGCCGGCAGTGGGAGAGGCAGGGGATGCGTCAGTGTCGCCTGGAGCTGGCAGAGGTGTGAATGAAGAGCGGAGACACGCGCACTCCGCTCTGAGTGCTCATCCTGGGATGGCCTCGGCTCGTGGACCTGTGGCCCCCTCCTCCCCAGAACAGGTCAGTCACCTCCCAGAGGTTGAGCCCCCTCCGTGGAGCCAGGCGGTCTGGGAGGCTGAGCTGGGGGTGGGGAGAGGGGCTGAGTGGTCTGTGCCAGGGAGGGGCAGGCACAGCCAGCCAGCGAGACAGACACCGGCAAAAGTGACCCAGAAAGTTGCAACTGTGCAAAGGAGTGCAGGAAGAGTTAGCTATGTGGTGGGGGCATGGGGGAGGAGAGTGGGGGTGTGAGGGCTCCCCCAGCCCAAGGACCTGCTGAGAATCTGCTCTGTGTATCAAAGCTGCATTGTCCTAGCTCCCGGGGAGACGGGCCGGAGGTGCCCAGGAATTGTACTAATCAATACAGCCCCATTGTCCGTGCCACGGCAGTTACTCCTATGGGGAGAGTGAGTGAGGGGGCAGGGGACGTGGTACATGGACTCAGCAGTGAGGGTGGGGGAAGAGGACGGGATGGGAGGCTCAGCTGGGAGGCAAGAGACCCCAGAGAACGTTCACAGTGTCCACGGCAAGCGCCTGTGTGGGCATCAGTGTGGCCTCATCCCTAGAAGCTGGGGATGGGCAACGATGTCAGGGGCAGTGGGGCTGATGGCAGCGAGGGTTTGGGGACGGAGAAAGCCATCCTCCCCACCCTGTAGAGCATCCTGACTTGACCTTCAGAAGGCCAGAGAAGGAATGTCCTCTGGGGAGACATGGGTTGGGTTTGGGAGAAGCTTTATGCAGGGCTGCCCTCAAACCTGAGAACTGCCAGAGTCACAAACCAAAGCTACTTCCCAGAGTGCCAGCCTGCTGCCAACCGACTGGGGTAGAGGCTGCCCACAGCTGCTGCGGTGTGAGACAGGGCTGCTGGGCTTCTCCAGGGCAGGGGCAGGGCCCACCCAGTATTCCCCTTCGCTGCTCCCCAGGGCCTGGAGCGAAGCCGGGCATGCCTGGGGGTGCATCTCCTGTCTGCTCTAAACAATGTCGGCAGGTCTGTCTCCACCAATGAGGGCTCTGGACGAAACAGCACAGGGCATGCCTTTGGTTCTCTTACCTGCTTGAAGGCTTGGACTCCTAACAGGTGCCCAGAGCTTGCTCTCAAGTTTTCCTTGGGGCAGGAGGCACAGACAGCCCCTGGGTACTGCTCGGGACTAGGGTGGATTTTCCCATGGTCCTGCTTCTTCACCTCTGGCCCCGGACTCTTTCCCATATCTGGATAAGCCAGGCCAGATGAAGGGTGCTACCTAAGGGCCAGCCTGGCTCCTGGATTGATGGGAGATAACTTGGGGGGGGGGCAAGAATCTAGGGGGGCAAGGAGGTCGTGAGGTCTTCTAAGGCAGCCACAGTTTACTGTAATGGCTATTCTGCCTGAATTCCCCGCTGGGGCTCAGAGAAAGTTGCCAGTGATCTGGATTTGGCTCAAGGTCAGTCTGGGATGTGGGGTCTTGTCTGTCCTCCTCCATAAAGTTTGTCTTGGATGGGACTTCATCCCATGAGCAAACCCTGGGGCTGCAGAGTCCTGAACAAGAGGCCTGCTGGATCCCAGCGGGGCCCGCCCAGCCAGTGCAGCTCCAGGATTCTTTAGTGTCCACGGAGAGCAGGAGGAGGGAGCTCACAATTCACAAAAATATCCAGGGGACACTGATCTGGGAAGGCGGGAGTGAGGAGCCAGAGGAGAGCCACAGCCCAGGCTGTCTCTAAGACTGTGCGTGACGAAAGGAGGAGGTACATCCAGTGGTGGTGGTTACCTCTGGGGGTGGGCTTTGCAGCTCTGTTTCGTTTTTACTCTTTGCTGTAGGTTCCTTTTTTCTTTTCTTTCTTTCTTTCTTTCTTTTTTCTTTTTTTCTTTTTCTTTTTCTTTCTTTTTTTTTTTTTTTTTTTTTGGTGCTAAGCTTGTAATGCTTTTATAATTAGAAGAAAAACAATAACATTTAAAAAAGTCATTTAGAAAGTTAGTGGGAACTGATGGAAGATACAGGAGAGAGTCAGAAATAGGAATATTCCAGGCAAGGCAGAATCACAGAAATTAGTAGATCTATTGAGGTTGTCTAGTCTGTCCACTGAGTTCATAGTTAGTTAAGGACGCTGAGTTGCAGGGAGTGGAAATGACCTGCCCAGAGTCAATGGGGGAGCAGGCTCTAGAATGCTGGGGTTCTCACTGCCCCGTGCAGGGTCCTGCCCTGCCAAGCCCAAGACATAGAGAGGAGATCAGGATTCCTCTCGAACACTAGGGGTGTTCCAAGTTCCAAGAGTTCGTCTAGAGCAGGAATAAGCCAGGCACTGGGCTACGTAAAGGATTTATGTAAGTGATTGCTCGGAATGGCTCATCCGGCTAGCCAGGCACAGGGGTGGGAGGTCACAAGTCCTTGTGCGGGACTGGACACTGCTGCCTTAAGGACTGCTCCTAAGGGGAAGGGGCATCTGAGGGTCTTATGCGCGTTGTACGGTGGACAACGTGGAGGATGATCATCCAGCTCACTGCACTCAACCATGGAAAGAAAGCTCCAAAGCCTGCATTCTGCCCAACTTGGGGGAGTTCAGGCACAGGGCAGGGCTGTCCATATCCTAGAGACCACCATCAGGCCCACGGCCATGGAGTCAGAGGTGAGGGTGGGGGCTATCCAGGGAGTCTGGGGAAGAAGCACCAGGCCACCATGGCTTAATTCACCACCGAGGTGTGAGCAGGGGAGGAAGAGAGAGCAGCGTGGGGCAGACAGTGAAAGATGGGTGATGGGCAGGAGAAACCTGGAGCCCAGCCAGTCGCCAGGGCTAAGCTGGGTTAGGCAGAAAGACTGCCAGTCTGGGTGAAACCATGAGCACCAACGGATTCTTTCGTGGGCACCTCCAGGCCGACGTCCACTGCAGGGACAGTTCTTATCAGTGACACAGGTGTCCACCCGGCAGATGGAGAAAATGAGAGGCATAGGATAGGGAAGATTATGCAAGGAGAACAAAATCTAGGCAGCACTGGGAAAGGCTCACCAGCCATGGGCTTTGCTGCCCAGGAAGGAAGTGACAGAGAGTCCCCAGAGGAGAACAGAGAAGGGAACTGGAACCCCCAGAAGCCTCGAAGAGCACTTTGGAGATCCTTTCTTCCAGTGTACTTGGAGAAAGGTAGGCTTGCTCTATCCTCTGCAGAGAGCCAAGCCCTTACCAGCCAAGTCGCCTGAGCAGAGCTCGTGCTGGAATTGAAGTCCTGGCCATGGGGAGGCTCCCACAGTGACCTCCCAGCCACAGCTCCAGGAGGCGGCCCCACAGTGCTGAGATGCAGGGCTGGGGAGCGGGAGCTGTGCTGCTTCTGCCGGGCGCTTCTCACACTGCTTGCAGGGTGTCACTGACCTCCAGCTCTCTCTGCACTGCAGACCCCTCGTGCTGCCGGGAACTTCCACTAGAGCCCCATCCCCAGCTCCCCCGTCCCAGGCCTCTGTCCCAGGCCTCCTGCCTCCCCTCCCCGAGTTGTGGGCTGTGGCCAGCAGGGCTGAAGTGGTTAGCGCAAGGCCCAGTGGTATGCTGCTCATTAACTGAGCAGTGCTGGCTCCCGAGGGCTCAGCCAAGCGGCTGCCTGTGGCACGTGGCTGGGGGCATCACCACCCTTGCTGTCCCCCTCGATGCCAGGGAAGGAGCAGACCCCAGAACCCCAAGTCTGGTCCTGTTGCGCTTGGTTGCGGGGGTGAGGGGTGGGGGTGGGCGGGGGCGGGTGGCTGGGGCCAGGAGAGAGGCCCCAGGCTACGAGACTTTGGTCTCGGCCACGGGCCTTGACTCTGCCCTGCCCATGAAACTATCCTGGACCCTCGAGTGTCTCTTTTACAGCTGTAACCACTGCTTCGTGACCCCACCCATGTACTCCGCAGCTGCCACAGTCTCCCATTGTGCCCCTAAGTAAACAAGCTTTGGACAGAATAAAACTGTTATTGTAGGGTCAACATATAGGAGCCCTATTTGACCGGGATTTGTTTGGGAATGCATAAACTGTCCCCAAGCAGGCCTCCCAGCCTCTGAAAAAATGCCCCCCTGGCCTGTGCAGAATTGCTAGGCCTGTCCCAAAGACGGCCCTAGGAGGTGGTAACAGCCTTAGGCGAGATTCAGTAGGGGCCGGTCCCAGAGGGCACGCTCAGGCTGTGAGCCACCCTCTCCCAGAGCCAGACTGGCCTTCAGGCCCCTTCATCAGGGAAGCCTTCCTGACTTCACCCTACTTGCCCCTCACCTGGCCTCCTTCCATATTCCTGTGACTTGAGAACTTCCACTCTGTGGTCACCTTGTGGCTGCATATGAAAATCACCTATTTGTTTATTTCATTGATGGCTTGCTTCCCCACTAGACTTTGAGCTCTGAGTGTGTAGGGGTGTCTGTTTAGTTCACTGCTGGATTCCCAATGCCTGGCACAGGGCCTGGCACACAGTAGGTGTTAGTAAATCTCCATGGTTGCGTGAATGAATGTATGTAGACTCTTTCAGCCTGTCCATTTGCTCCGGGTGCTCCTTGAAGGGGACCCTGGTTCCTGGTGCTGTGTCCCCAGACCTCCCTGGAGGGTGTGAAGGTCAGTGTCTCCTCCAGGGGCAATGCTTGTTTGCGTGTGCAGGACAGTTGATCCACAAGGGTGTCTCTGCCGTGGTGCCCATGGCATGCAAGCCAAAATCTGCCCACCATGGGAACAAGGGGTGCTTGGCTGGGACCTCCACTGGCCGCTGGTGCCTCCTGTGCCTGCATTCCCAAATGGGCCTTTCTGGAAAGCACACAGGTCCCAATGAAGCCGTTCCTTCCCTCTGCATTTGTGGGTCAGTGTCAGGATCCGACAGCATTTCAAAGCACCAGACCTCTTTGTTTATTGGCCAGTGTGACTGTTGTCCTTGAATATGTCTCTTTCAAGCTGAGGGTCAGTGTCACTTCAGCAACATCCCTCAGAAGCCATGCTGCTCTGTCTCTGATCCTGGTGTCCTCCTGGGACTCCTATCTGTTTCTCTCAAGAGAATAGCCCGTCTCTGAGAGGCTCTCTCTGTCACTCAAGGACTGTGCTTCTCTGTTGGTGATTCTCAGGGTCCCTGTCTCCTAGTGAGACCCCCCCCCTGACCTCTAGGCTCTTGCTCAAGGTGGCTTGATTTCCTGTTCACCCTGGGAGGGGGTGGAAGGTGCGTGGCATGGGAAGGGGTGCATTTACACTTATAAAGGGACTTGCTGAGCCAGTTCCAATAGTACGGTTGGGGTTTAAAAGGGGCTGTCCTCAGTGGGGCCTCAGGCCACCCAGCCCAGCCCTGCAGCTCTCCAGGAAGGCCTGACTTCCTTTCCTTGGGGCAAATCCCCTCATCAGCCCTTCCTGGCCAGCCCCCTTCTCTCAGCTCCGAGACCTTTTTCCGGAGTCCCTCCCTCTGTTTCCCCTAGCAGAATCTGTCCTCCAAGTCTGGCGTGGTGCCTACAACTCTGGTCTCCTCCCCCAGCTCATGGCCAGCACCACCCAGCCCAGGTCAGCTTCCCCAGGGCCCTCTCCCCAGCCACGGGCGATATAGATGGCTCCCCTGGGCCCTCCCACCCAGAGTCCCAGAACGCCCTCCCCAAGTCTGGCCCTGCTCACTTGCTCCTCCAACCCCCACCTCACAGCCCTGCCCACCCTGTGCCCCCAGGAAAGTGCCTTCAGCTGGGGGGAAGGGGTCGGGCATCCCCTCCCCCGCACCGCCTGCCCATGGGCAGCGTGCTCAGCCTGGTGATGTGGTAGCGGCGGGTGGGGGGGGCTGTCTGGACACAGGCCCCTTTGTGCCCAGCCCGACTTGGCTGCTTGGTATGAGGCTCAGCTGCTCCCAGATCCTCACCCAGAGGGGAGAGGGGAGGCTTTGGAGGGGCTGGGGCTGGGGGGCTCTGGACTCGAGCGCCCTCTCAGCGTCCCACCTCTCGGATGTTGGCAGTCGCTCCCCAGGTGGGCTGGTGCTCCTGGCACGGGGTGCTGGGGGGCTGGTGAGGGAGGCCCTGCTTGGCACCCTCTGGCAGCCACTCCTCCCTTCTCCCCTTCTCTGCCAGGCCTGCCAGCAGCTCCTGCCAGCAGAGGGGAAGCCCAGGGTGGGGGTGGGGGCTTGGAGGGTCCATGGTGTCCCCGCTGGGAGAGGCCCAGAGGGTCAGGCACGGGAGCACAAATGCCTTTCTGATGGTAGCTTCTCTCCTGTCCCCACAGAATGGTGCTGTGCCCAGCGAGGCCACCAAGAGGGACCAGAACCTCAAACGGGGCAACTGGGGCAACCAGATCGAGTTTGTACTGACGAGCGTGGGCTATGCCGTGGGCCTGGGCAATGTCTGGCGCTTCCCATACCTCTGCTATCGCAACGGGGGAGGTACCCAGCGGGCACAGGGCAGGGACCACCCACTTGGATAGAGCCTACCCACCAAGGCGCGGGCTACCCCCTCCCTGGCACAGACCCCACTCCAGACAGGCTGGCCTCTGGCCTCTGGCTCTCCTCTCCTTCGCCCCCATCCCTGGCTTAGGTACCCTTTACTAAGGCACAGACCACCACCCCCTGACCCTGGCTATCTGCTGTTTGGGCCAGACCCTGCTAGCCTGCTCCCTCGGGGCAAGGAGCCCTGGAGAAAGGCACCCCAACCTCCCAAGTTTCCCGGTCTTATACCCCCTGTGTTTCAACAACCCCCTAAATGGTTCAGGGAATTTGAGGATCCCAGTGACTTATGTTTGTGAAATTGCTTGGTTAAGCCATCAAAGCCCCCCCTCACATGATGGCTCTGGGGCCAGGATTCTGCTCAGGAAGCCTCTGTCAAATTCAAAGACAGGCCATAGGTAGGATACCTCGGACCCAGGCTCCTGCTCAATGCGTGGCTCACCCTCCTCAGGTCTCAGCCAAACGCAAAGGTTTTGCTGTTGGGTTCTTGGCAGGTAGAGGGTGGGACCCCCCAGGCCCACCCTGAGCCCGCCCTTTCCCTGCCTCCCAGGCGCCTTCATGTTCCCCTACTTCATCATGCTGATATTCTGCGGGATCCCTCTCTTCTTCATGGAGCTTTCCTTCGGCCAGTTTGCAAGTCAGGGCTGCCTGGGGGTCTGGAGGATCAGCCCCATGTTCAAAGGTGAGGCCTGGGTGGGGTGCACACACACACACACACACTCACATGCACGTGTGCACATGCACACACACACGGGCTTCTGGGGGCCTACTCACCCATCTGTACAAACACTGCCAACCCCCACGGAGCCCTGGTGCTGACCCCAAGCCCTACATCAATGGCCAAGGCCATGGGTGCATGCTGGGATCCATGTTTACTCGGCCTCCACCCTCCCCTCCCACCACGTGTATACACAAAGCCCCTTTGCCCCCCAGCTTGCCCCGGCCGAGGCCTTGACCTGTCCCTTCTGTGGCCCTCCATAACAGCCCGCCTCTTAAGTGCTTCGAAATTAACCTGGCCTCCTTCAGCTAGATGTGTGAGGCTGCTTCCATTCCTTCCCCTCTTCCAGGTGTGGGCTACGGCATGATGGTGGTATCGACGTATATTGGCATCTACTACAATGTGGTCATCTGCATTGCCTTCTACTACTTCTTCTCATCCATGACGCACGTGCTGCCCTGGGCCTACTGCAGTAACCCCTGGAACACGCCCGACTGTGCCGGAGTGTTGGACGCCTCTAACCTCACCAACGGCTCCCGGCCTGCCGCCCTGTCCGGAAACCTTTCCCACCTGCTCAACCACTCCCTTCAGAGGACCAGCCCCAGCGAGGAGTACTGGAGGTGAGGCCCCACTGGGCCTGGGCCGGGGGGGGGGACCCCTGGTGCCAAGCCAAGCCTCATCCCTCCCTCCCACCGGCGGGCAACTTCCTGCAGACTAGGTAGGATGCCGGGAACAGAGCATGGTAGAGGCGCGTGAAGAGGTAGAAGGAGTTTACAGACTAGTTCAGGAGAAGAGGCTGACACCCCAGAGGGTGATGGAAGGCAGAATGTTGAAGTGAGAGTCCTTACAAAGTGCAGTGAGGGAGGCTCGGCGGTCAGGCAAGTCCGCAGAGGAGAGTCAGGGGGAAGGGCGGTGGCTTCCTGGTAAGAACAGCATAGCAAAGGCCCTAGATCCCAGATGAGCAGAGGCTGGACCTGAGACCTAGGGGAAGCTGTTCTGATGTAACAGGTGTGTGGAAAACCCATGGACCATAAAGGGGACCGGCGGGGCCACCAGCCTTCTTCGAGAATGTATGTGAATTAAGCTTAGACGTACTGCTACAGAGCAAGGAGAGATAGCCATAGGGCTCTCCTGACCCCAGGGCTGTCTTCATCAAGCTGTGCATAGGAAAGACAGCCTGGCACTCCTGTGCTCTGTGGTGACAGAGACTGCAGTCTTGGGGCTGGCTGCAGGGAAGCTGTTGCTGGAGGTGTTCTGTCACACCTCGTCCCAACAGGCTGGTTGTGAGGGCACAGTAGGATGTCCTAAAGAAAATTCCCCATGTCCTTGTGGGAAACCCGTGGGAAGAGAGTGTTGGGGGCGTGTGGGTAGGCCATGTTAATTCATTCACATTTTCGTGGTCTGCTCTGCCAGGCCCTGTGTGCCCATGGGGTCTGAGTAGCCCAGAGTCCCTGCCCTGAGGAGTTCACAATCTAGGGGGGAGACAGGCAGCTAATCATATTAGGGCCAGGTACCTACATGCCGATACGCTCAGGGATGTGGTCGGGGACACAAAGGAGGTGGTCAGTTCTGAGGGGAGGGGGGCAAGAGGAAGTGGTCCGGAAGGCTTCCCAAGGAGGGAGGAGGGAGGTGTAGAAGGGATTGGGAGAGACACAGGCAGGTAAGCTGTGGCCAGGAGGTGGCAAGCTGGAGACAGGTGAGACAGAGTATTGAGACAGGAGAGGCCAGAGGCATCATAAGGCACAGGGCTTCCCGTGCCAGGCCGAGGGTTTGAAGTTTCTCCGCCAACTGGTAGAGAGGCATAGGGGAGACGGCCAAGGCCCCAGGGAGACTTGCAGTCCTAGCAGGTCAATATCTTCTAAGCCTGGTCCCAGTGCTCAGACCCTGCAGGGCCCAGCTTCCCTGTGCCAGCCTCTGTGGTGCACCACAGCCATCCGAGGACAGCTAAGATGTCACTACCCGCAGGGGCTCATGGTGTAGACCACAGAGCTGCTGCCTCCCGGTGAGAGGCAGGCAAAATTACCTCTGGGCAGACTCAGCCATTCGGTCGCTGGACAGATCAGTTTTTGAGCACCTAGTAGGTACCAGACACTGCACTCAGTAGGGAGACAGAATGAGGAGTAAGACACACAGATCCTGCCCTCATGGAGGTCACGTCTACTGAGAGAACTAAGCAAATAAGTGCCCAGTTAGGTATTCTACTACGTTTGAGGCATGGTGTGGACTGGACAACTTGATTTAGACTAGGGGGTGAACCTGGGAGGACAAAGCCCCGCCCACACCCATGGGACTGCTCCGTGGGGTGAGCTCTCACCCCAGAGGCCATCTGCCAGGGATTCCCAGCTGGGTAGGGCCACCCAGGGCAAAGCTCTGGAGATTTTATCCAGTACAATTAGAGGAGAATAGCCCTCAAAGAAAACTGGTCATGGGTGGGGCGCGGGTGCCCATTGGGTGGCCCATTGAACTCTCCTCAGGGCTGGAGCCAGGCCCGTCTGACTCGCCACTGTCCCAGACAGGACTTTCTCTGCAGGATGGCTCCCTGCTGCCCCCTCCTGGAGAGCCTGGGAACATGAGCCTTGAGAGGGCTGCCCAGGCTGGCTTCAGCAAGGGAAGTGAGGAGAGCAAACAACCGTATTTCCTGGGCACCTACTGTGTGCCGGGAGTATTATTTCATATAGTGTTATCCCTATTTTTCAGATTCAGAGACTGATGTTCAGAGGTTAAGGAACTAGGCAGCATTGCTGTGTCAGGATATGCATGCCCCGCTGTGCCTGGTGCCTGGTGTGAATTAGGCCAATGATACTCTGCAGGTGATCTCGGTCCACAGTCTCCAACACCCCTTTGGAAAGCTGTGTGATCGCATTTGAGCCCCACAACAACCTTGTTTGGTAGCTCGGGCAGGTAGGATAAAATATTCCCACTTTACAAGTGAGGAAAACAACTCAGAAGGATTAAGAGACTCCTCTGAAGCAAGAGAAGCTCAGAGGGCAGATTTCCGAACGCGGGTCTGCCTCTTGCTCACCCTCTGGCCCGTGATCTCCTCTCTCTCTTCGTCCCTTCCGTCTCATTTTACGGTCCTCTGCGTGCTGGTCTGACTCCAGCCTGTAGGCCCTGAGCTCACGGCCATGGCCTCGCCTCCAGAGCCTGTGGTGCACCCCTCTCCCAGTGTCTTCATGGCAGTTCAGGAGTCACGCAGACCTCACTCAAATCGTGGCTCCGCTGCTCATCAGCTGTCTGGCCTTGGGAGATCAGCAAACCTCTCTCAGTCATAGCTATTCATCCATTAAATGGGAGGAGTCACAACACCTACCTTGTCGTTATAAAGATGGAATGAGATAATGTGGCATAAATACCAAGAACAGTAATGGGTGTTCAGTAAGCCTGGTGACATCCCCTGCTGGAGATGCAAAGAAATAGATTAGGGTGTTTTGTTTTCAAGGAGTTTATCATCAGGTTGGGGAAATTAATAAATAATGCAGAATGTGGGTCACCTGGGTGGCTCAGTCAGTCGGGCATCTGACTCTTGATTTCAGCTCAGGTCATGATCTCACAGTTTGTGGGATCAAACCCAATGTGAGGCTCTGCACTAACAGTGCTTAGCCTGCTTGGGATTCTCTCTCTCTCTCTCTCTCTCTCTCTCTCTCTGCCCCTCCCCCACTTTCTCTCTCTCAAAATAAAAAAAAATAAACATTAAAAAATGATGCAGAATAATCCCAGAGATGTTATGCATCAAGAGCCAACTTATAAATATACTGGGTTCCAAAAGTTCTTAGGTGAATTGATCTCAAAACACATGGTCCCAAAACAAAACAAAAAAATAAATATGGTGCCATAAAAAGAAAGGTAGAATTCATTATTTAGTTTTAAATTTTTTTTTCAACGTTTATTTATTTTTGGGGGGACAGAGAGAGACAGAGCATGAACGGGGGAGGGGCAGAGAGAGAGGGAGACACAGAATCGGAAACAGGCTCCAGGCTCCGAGCCATCAGCCCAGAGCCCGACGCGGGGCTCGAACTCCCGGACTGTGAGATCGTGACCTGGCTGAAGTCGGACGCTTAACCGACTGCGCCACCCAGGCGCCCCTCATTATTTAGTTTTTAGCCCCTAATATTGTAAATGCTGTGCCCTCGCAAACAATATAAATAATTAAAAATTAAACGCTACCAGTTTAACATATATAATCAGGCAAAGTTAAAAAAAAATCTTTGGAACAGGAAACGGTGCCTACTTTGAATGCTGTTGCTGGAAGTAAAGGAACTCTGGGTAATGGCAGCAGAAGGACCCTGGGCTATTCTGGGGCAGAGCTTCCCAGCCGCAGGTGTTCTGAATAGGTGTGCCCGGCTGGGTGAGACCGGGGTGGCCTGGAGGGGCCCCCAGTTGCCTTCAGCTTTGAGTGCCCTTGTCTGCTTACCCCAATGGCCCCAAAGTATTTTGTGTGTGTGCTATGAAGGAAAAAAGATTGGAAAGCACTGTTGAAGGGGCCCAGGTGCCTCTTGGTAGTCCCACAGCCCCTGAACTTCTCCATCCCTTGGCCTTTGGCTCCCCCATCGACTAAGAGCCCAGAGAAGGTCAAAGGCAGGGCCTGGCTCTGATGCCTGTTCACCGTACCATCTCAGTGGTGGCAGTTGGGCAGGAGAGGGACGTGTTGGACAGCGCCCTTTCCTGGTCCTGCTGTGAAGGAAGGCCTCTAGGGAAGATTTGAGGCTAAGAAGAGGCCAAGCAAACAGCCTGGCAACATTGTCCCATGAAGGGACAGAATAACATCGCATGAGGTTTGAGAACTGATTTGGAAAAAAAAGTGAAAATAGCTGAGAATGATAGAGGACAGCCTATGAGCTATCCTGAGAGGTCCTAGCTGTAAGAGGGGAAAGAAGGGAGCCTGTGTTTACCTAAACTCATCTACATATTATGCTATGTTGGCGTTATTATGCCCATTTTGCAGATGAGGAAACTGAGGCTCAAGAACTTGTCTCTCACTCATCACTTCTAGCCTGCCTCCCTCCCCAGGTTCTCTCCTTTCTACCTCCTGGTCCATTTACCACAGTGTTCACTCATCCATTCAACAAATATTTACTGAGTACTTCTCTGTTCCAGGCACTTTTCCAGGCACTGGGGGTGCTAGGTACTCCTGCTTTCATAGAAGATGGATGACACACAAAATAGATAAAATAAATAAGTTACAAAGAAAAAAAAAAAAGGAGACATGTGCTGTGGAGGAAAATATAGCAAAGAAGTGGGTGAGGAGTGCTGGGCTGGGGCCAGGGTTGCAGTTTGAAGCAGGGTAGCCAGCAAAGGCCCCTTTGCAAAGAGGGTACCCTGAGTAAATACTTGAAGGAAATGCGGAGGGAGGAAGCCATGTTGGCAAACCCAGCTGCAGAATTTGTGGGGTCCGGTGTGAAATGAACATATGGGGCCCCATGTTCAAAGGTATTAGGATTTCAAGATGCCAGTGGCAGAGCATTAAACCCAGCACAAAGCCTTCTCAGTATGGGGCCCCATACGACTGCATCCCACGCACGTGTGTGAATGGATGTTTGAGGGAAAGAGCACACCAGACAGAAGAAACAGCACATGCAAAGGCCCTGAGGGAGGGCATGCCTGGCATGATTAAGGAACTGCGAGGAGCCCAGGGCAGCCAGTGCAGGGGAGTAGGGTGGGAAGACAGGCGATCAGAGAGATGGCAGGTAGGGGGCAGTAGGTCACTTAAGGCCTTGCAGCCACTGTAAGGACTTAGGCTTTTCCACGGTGAGAGCTGGGAGCCCCTGCAAAGTTTTGAGTCAAGGAGAGACCCTGACGATGCTCCTATAAAAACCCTTCAGAAGCTTCCCATTGCTCCTAGGATAAGATTCAAACTTCTTGGCCTTGACTTTGTGGCTTCTTATAATCTGGCTTCTTCCTATCCTTCACCCTTCTCTATTCCCTTTACCTTCTGTTCTAGCCTCACTGAGCTGCTGACATGCCCAGGCTAGGCCGTGTTATTTATTTCATGACCCCCTGTCCTGCTGCATGCTGCTGCCCCAGCCTGGCATGCACTTCCTCCTCCCAATTCCTCAAACCTTAGCTCTAGCCTCACCTCTTCCGGGAAGCCTTCCAGTGTGCCCCTCCCCGTGGCACTGAGATGCCCTTCCCGGTGGTACCCACGTGCCTGATTCAGGTCTGTATGACAGCACCTAGCACAGGGCCTGGCACATAAGTGTCCGATCTATTGAAAGGGCACTGCTGGTGTGGCCTAGGGCACCAGATAGAGCCACACATACCTAGGGGAGGAATTCTGGTTCGAGCCTAGGCCTGTACGCCCCAGGGCCTCCCGTCTTTACTCAGCACTCCACCATCTCCCTCGGTTCATCAGAGATGGAGAAGACTAGTGTGGGTGAAAAGCTCACAGAAAGCTTCCTGGAGGAGGTGACGCCTGATAGGATATGTCCAGTCTAGAGGAGAAGATGTTACTGAAGGGAGAAACGCACAAGCCAGGGCCTGGGATGGGCCCGGTTGGGAGTGAGACCTCCACACCCGAGGGGCTGAGGAGGCTGGCCTCCAGGCGCCCTTGAGGGTCCTGGGAGAGGCTGCAACCAGTGGAGTCTTAGGGCAGCAGGCAGAGGGGGTAGGGTGGGGTTAACTGGGGCTGGGGCCTTACAGTGACACCCTCCTCATACATGCGAGGACCTCTTGAGAAAGGAGGGAGCTGCCAGGCTGGGCCCCGGGCCTTGGGAATCTGTTGCTAGGTGTCAGGGTCCAGCCTTCAACCAGAGTATCCCCTTCCCCAGGCTCTATGTGCTGAAGCTGTCAGACGACATCGGGAACTTTGGGGAGGTGCGACTGCCCCTCCTCGGCTGCCTCGGTGTCTCCTGGGTGGTGGTGTTCCTCTGCCTCATCCGAGGGGTCAAGTCTTCAGGGAAAGTAAGTACCCCTCCCTCAGCAGGGTCTGTGCCCACCCAGAAAGATCCTGCCTCCCCTGCCGGGGTGGTGTGTAGGAGTCGGAGGCAGGCGGTGATGAAGGGACATGAGAGGGGAGGAGGAACCGGAGGGCCGGCCGTGGTCGGGGGGCCAGGGAGGGGGCGCCCAGGGCAGGAAGAGCTTGGAGGAGGCCAGTGGAGGATCTTGCACCTTGCATCTTGCACGCAGGTGGTATATTTCACAGCCACATTTCCCTATGTGGTGCTGACCATCCTGTTTGTCCGCGGCGTGACCCTGGAAGGAGCCTTCACGGGCATCATGTACTACCTGACCCCACAGTGGGACAAGATCCTGGAGGCCAAGGTGGGCTGTGCAGGAGGGCCTGGGAGGGGCAGGGAGGGGCAGAGAGGCGCCCGCCTCTGACCCCAGCTGCTCTGCCCGTCCTGCCCCACAGGTGTGGGGGGACGCCGCCTCCCAGATATTCTATTCGCTGGGCTGTGCGTGGGGAGGCCTCATCACCATGGCATCCTACAACAAGTTCCACAACAACTGCTACCGGTGAGACTCTCCCTGCCAGCCCGGGGCTGCCCCCCTACCCTGCAGCCTTCCCCAGGAGTCCCCAGACCCCCAGGTCCAGTGCAGCCCCCTGGACCCCCTGCTAGGGCCCTCCATTCCACTCACGGCCTTGAGGTCCTGGGAATGCTGAGTCTGGATCCGGCCACTGGAGAACACAGAAGAAGGTGGGGACAGTGATGCCCCAGGGGTCTGTGAGGACTCAAGAGCCTCAACCTACTTGAAAAGGCCCAGAGCAGGGGCATCTGGGTGGCTCAGTCGGTTAAGTGTCTGACTTCGGCTCAGGTCATGATCTCTCAGTTTGTGGGTTCGAGCCCTGCGTCTGGCTCTGTGCTGACAGCTTGGAGTTTGGAGCCTGCTTCGGATTCTGTGTCTCCCTCTCTCTCTGCCCCTCCCCCACTGGTTCTCTCTTTCTCTCTCTCTCTCTCAAAAATAAATAAATAAACTTTAAAAAAAAAAAAATAAAGGCCCAGAGCAGACCAGGAAAGAGGTTGGGGGGCCTTCTGTTCCTAGAACTTTCCATCTCAGTTCTTCTCTCAGCCCTAACTGGGCAAAGGGAAGCAAATTGCACATCCTGAGCCCCATTTTCCTCCCCAACAGGGACAGCATCATCATCAGCATCACTAACTGTGCCACCAGCGTCTATGCTGGCTTCGTCATCTTCTCCATCCTGGGCTTCATGGCCAATCACCTGGGTGTGGACGTGTCCCGTGTGGCTGACCACGGCCCTGGCCTGGCCTTCGTGGCTTACCCTGAGGCCCTCACGCTGCTGCCCATCTCCCCGCTCTGGTCCCTGCTCTTTTTCTTCATGCTCATCTTGCTGGGGCTGGGCACTCAGGTATGAGGTGCAGGACCTGGGCCAGTGGCTTGGGGAGGGAGGAGGCAGGGCCAGAGGCCAGGCCCCTGCTCTGATGGCCACATCCTGCAGTTCTGCCTCCTAGAGACACTGGTCACAGCCATTGTGGATGAGGTGGGAAATGAGTGGATCCTGCAGAAGAAGACCTATGTGACCTTGGGCGTGGCTGTGGCTGGCTTCCTACTGGGCATCCCCCTCACCAGCCAGGTAAGACCTGAGGGAAAAGCTGGGCTGGAGTTGCCAAGGTAGGGGGGCATAGTGGGTGGGGGAGCCCAGCCTCAGGCACCCCCGGCTCAGCTGCCCACTGGCCCGTAGGCAGGCATCTACTGGCTGCTGTTAATGGACAACTACGCGGCCAGCTTCTCCTTGGTTGTCATCTCCTGCATCATGTGTGTGTCCATCATGTACATCTACGGTAAGTGCCTGAGCTTCTGTGGCCTCTCTGGGCCCAGCCCCCGCCTATCCAAGCTGCTCTCCGAGCCCTGCTGACACCGTTCTCTCCAGGGCACCGGAACTATTTCCAGGACATCCAGATGATGCTGGGATTCCCGCCGCCCATCTTCTTCCAGATCTGCTGGCGCTTTGTCTCTCCGGCCATCATCTTTGTAAGTTCCGGGGCTGGCCCCTCCCTCCCTGCTGCCCCCAGGCGAGTGTCCTTCTCTTGGGAACCAGCAGAGGGAGAACAGGAGCCCATTCATCTGGCCAGAGCTCCCCGACGGGGTCTCTGCACCCACAACTCTGGCCATTGGGAGACGGAGAGAGGTTGCATAGTCAGGCGGAGACTTAGAAGCACCCAAGCACTGGCCTGGGGTTAGGAAGGGAGCATATAGAGCCCTGGATTTGACTGAAGACAGTGCCCAGCCTTGGAAGGGGAAAGCAGGCTGGCAGCGCCTGAGAGCTGGCCCTCCCTGCCTCCTCGGCGTTCCTGCCTGGTATCCCCAGAGAGGCCTCAAGAACAATTAGTGATATTGGTGTCAGCTCCGTTGGCTTTGCTGAGCTCCTGCCTCCAACCCCTCTTAGCTGAGGTGCCTGGAGTACGTGGTGTGAATGCGTGAGTGTTCCAGAAGCGGGTGGTACAAGTCAGATGTCAGCTCAGGGTCAGGGGCAACCTCTTAAGCCTTCCAGACTTGGGAGAGGGAATATCTCCACCAGTATTCAACACCTGGGAAACTCCCACGAGGGAGATGAATTGGTGGAGGGAACTTCCCCATGGCCAGCAACCAGGCATTTTCTGCACGGCGTTCATGTATCGACTCATGTGATACAACTCTCGGGTATCGTTATTATTCCCACTTTACAGATGAGGAAATGGAGGCACAGAGATGTTAAGTAATTGACCGAAGTTTACACAGCTAATAAATGACAGAGCCAGCCTTCAAAGCAGGTGGTCCAATCTGGAGCCTGCAGGCTGGGCCAGTGCTACACTAGAAACACCCGCAGGAAGGGGGAGCGCTCCATGGACTACCATCTGATTTTGCCCCCTTATGCTCAGGGTGGGAGGAAGGGGCACAAAGTGTTTGACAGTGAAGTGGTCACTCCGCAAAGAGGCAGGGCCATCTCTGAGTGACGGGAGGGTCAGCCCAGTGGCAAGGGCAGCATTCAGTCACGTTCCCGTCAAGCCCAGCTTCTCTGTGCCACAGGGAGCTCATCACCGGATTTTCACTTTGGCTCATGTTTCTGGGTGCGGTGGGGAAGGCCCCTGAGGGCTGAGGCCTCCACCACATGGGGGGTGTGGGATCTTCCCCGAGGCTGGCACAGGCACCAGCTCTGGCCACTGGCCCAGCTTTGAAACAGGAGGAACGGAAGCCTCCTGTAAGTGGTGGGAGGCCAGGGAGGCCAGACATTGCTGCCAAGCGCCCTGCTCTCCGGGGGTTGTGGCTGAGGCCGTGCCCAGGACCAGCCTGAGGGGAGCTCATCCTCTAGAGCTCCGAGGAGGCTGCCACCCTGGGCAGAGACCTGGGGTACCGACCAAGGCAGGGAAGGAGGCAGGAAGGAGATGGGCACAAGAAGCTTCCAGAGGGGCAGCCTTGGCCTGGGTCCCGTGTCTCTGCGAGATTGAGGCAAGGTGGGCAGTGCCCTCTCTGTGCTCAGAAAGCCAGGCTGGAGTCACCTTAAGGTGAGGACTCCAGGCCCCGTGGACTCGTGTGTCTGGGCTGTTGTGTCTTCTCTGGGAGCTTTACTTCTTTATATTTCTGAAAAACTCTTTTTGACAAACCATCTTTTTCCGTCAGGGATCAGGATCTAGTTCCATTCGGGAAACTTGACATAAGCTTTCACTATGTGCAGCATCCCAGGAGGGCCCCCCACTGGATGTGGGTCTTGCTCTCCTGAATTTGGTCACTGGGATGCATCTGAGAGCTCAGGAGGCCGATGCTGAGCCCTCCTGGTGAGTGGCGCACACATACCCAGGCCCTCTGGGTGGTCCATGAGCCACCCGCCCATCTTTCCGCTTCCTTAGTTTTTTTGCTGTTGCTGCTGCGGCCCCAGGCTCCACTTCCCGTCCCACTCATCTCTTTCCAAAGCGGCTCCTGGCCTCCAGCCTGACACCCATCATTTCTAGCCTTTGGGGCCTCCCCGGGCTGTCACCCTCTCTACAGCCATAGAGAGGGCTTCGCTCTCCCCTCTCCCCCATTGCCCCCACCTCTCTGCACAAGTCAGTTCAGATCAGCAAATGAGGTTGTGCCGGGCACTGTGCTGGGCCCTAGAGACCCAGAGCTGAGGCAATCCCAGGAGCTCCCCAGGCTATGGGAAACATTAAACGCTTAGCAGACAGAAAATGCCATTGAGAGCCCTTTGAGGAAGAGGGATGAGAAATCTGGAGAGCTTCTTGAAGGGAGCGACATTTGCACAGCATCTGACGTAAGGAAAATGTAGAGGATTCTCCAGAATAAATGAAGAGGGAGGAAAATGCTGGGTGCAGTCAAGACATTGAGACAAGGGTCACGTGGCCAGAAGGATGAGCTGAGATCTGGATGTGAGTTGGTAAAGCCCTAAAGCCAAGGATTTGGTCTTACTTCAGTAGGCAATAGGGAGCCATTGTGAGTCTTTGAGCAGAACTGACTGACTTCAAAGGGGACATAGATTGTTCCCTGGCTGATTCAGGATTATGGCGAAGATGGACCTCTCCTCTTCCGCAATGCCTACCTGCCCACCATGCCTTGGCCTCTGGTTCCTTCCACTTCTTCCACTACCCAAAACTTGACTTTGCCCCTGTCCTTCCCCAAAAATGTCTCTTTCTAGCTTGGGAAACTGGAGAGGAAGGGAAGGAGTGCTGAGAGGAGGACCGAGCCCCGGGGAAAGGCGGGGGTGGAGAGTACTGGGCAGGCCTCACGTGCACTCCCATCCCTCCTCTCTGCAGTTCATTCTCATTTTCACGGTGATCCAGTACCAGCCAATCACCTACAACCACTACCAGTATCCAGGCTGGGCTGTGGCCATCGGCTTCCTTCTGGCTCTGTCCTCCGTCATTTGCATCCCTCTCTATGCCCTGTTCCAGCTCTGCCGCACAGATGGGGACACCCTCCTCCAGGTGAGGGGTGGGGGCAGGCAGCAGCTAGCTGAACCGGGAGGGGGTGGGTGGATGGGGCTTAATGGCTTCTTTCTGAAGTGCCCTGCCCACCCCCCATGTCTACCTCTCCTGCAGCGTTTGAAAAATGCCACAAAGCCAAGCAGAGACTGGGGTCCCGCCCTCCTGGAGCACCGGACTGGACGCTATGCCCCCACCATACCGCCTTCTCCTGAAGATGGTCTTGAGGTCCAGCCGCTGCACCCAGACAAAGCCCAGATCCCCATGGTGGGCAGTAACGGCTCTAGCCGTCTGCAGGACTCCCGGATATGAGCACAGCTGCCCGGGGAGTGCCCCACCCCCGCCCATGCTCCCACCACAGAGACTGGGGAGACAGGGGACAGGTGTCACCGCCTGCCCCTGCCATGCCCTGGCCAGGGTGTCTGCTGTCACCTTGGCCATCACTGGTAGCGTGGTCATTTGTGCTCGTGTCCCCAGTGTTTACAGGTCCCTTGGATGCCAAGATGGCAGCTGGGGATGGGTGTGGGCGATGGGAGGGTCGGTGGGGGGCCCAAAGCACTTTGGAGGGGTCTCAGGCCAGGTCCCCAGAGATCTGCTGGGCTTTACATGGCCTCTGATGCCCCCACACTCTGCCCTAAGCTGAGGTTCTAGGTTGGCTCCCTACCTGTCCCCCTCCTTAGGCCTCCAGCCTCCTGACCAGTGTTCCTGCCCTCAGAGCAGACCCCAGCCCTGCCCAGGCAAATTTGGGTCTTCCTACCTGGGAGCAGGGTGACGGGCTAAGGGGCTATACAGTGTTACTCGTCAGGCTGTGCCACCCAGC
The DNA here is from genome assembly GCF_018350175.1 of Felis catus. NCBI lineage: Eukaryota > Metazoa > Chordata > Mammalia > Carnivora > Felidae > Felis > Felis catus. Next base: position 34,530,908 of record NC_058375.1, on the reverse strand, counting down.
CCTGTTTGTCTGTGTAATTATTTTTGTAAAAATTGTATTATCGTGGTTGCCACTCCCATGCCCCCAGCCTTGGGCCCCCTCTGTCTTCCAGGCCTGCCTGGACCTCACTTGGCTGCTCTGGGGTCTCCACACCTCATTCCAGCCCTAGCTGTCAGGCCCAGCCAGCAGAGGCCCATGACCCAGCAGCCTGCCCAAAGCACTAGTTTCTGGGGGGTAGGGGTGGGGTGCTGCTCAGCAGGAGGTTTGGACCCAGAGCCCTGGGGAAGGGGACCTTACATGAACCCCCCCTTGCCCTCCCTTCACCAGGCGAAAGGAAGGCCCAGGCTTCCCAAACTGGGCTGCCCTTGTTCATGTGCCAAATGGCCCCAGCCTGCGTGCCCCATCCCCTCTCTGGAGCCAGAGCTCCCTCCCCCTGCAGTGTCTGTCTGTCCATCCTCTGTGCCCCTCTGTGCAGTGACAGCCCCAGAACAGCCGCCTCTAATCCTCTGTAGCAATAACGGTGCACCGCCCACCCCTACCCATCCGTGCACCACTAGGATTTTAAAGTCCATAGATTTTAATGAAATTTCTATTCCTGTCTCTGAGCTGCTGCTGTGCTTTGTGTGAGTCCCCCAGGGGGACAAGAGTTGGGGCTGGGATGAGACCTCTGCCTGCCAAGAGTTTGTGGAGGGCTGGGAGAAGAAAGGCCAAAGGCTATGATCGTCAGAAGCAGACACTAGGGACTTGGCGAGGGGGTGGGGCAAGGGCCAGATAGACAGACAGCCTTGGCGTCCTGGCCAGGACCCATCCAACCAAGACGAGATCTGAAGCGGGCTGGGCCACGGCAGCTGAGAGGTGGCAGCAGAGGATGGGGCGAGTTCCACCAGGAGCCGAAGCCTACTTTGTGACCGGTCGTTCAGGTTGGGGCCTGGGGTGCTGTACTGGACATTGGAGTAGAAGCTGGCCTTTTCCCAGGGCTGTGCTGAAGCTTCCGTCCCCAGCGGCAGGTGGTAGTCAGGCCTCGAGGTCGGGGGCAGCGCTCCAGAGGAGGGGCAGGCAGGCAGCACCGGAGAGGCTCAGCCCAAACTCCAGAAGCCCCACGGAGGCAAGGCAAGGGTCTGAGACCCTTGGAGGACCCCGCGGGCTGCTGCCTGAACAGGAAAGAGTAGCTGTGAGTGAGCAGTGGCCTGACCCTAGGCCTACCCTGTCAGCCATCCACCTGCTCCGGTTTACCTGTGGCTGGAAGAGACACAGGAAGGCCTCAGAGGCACCTGCAGCTCTTGTTGCATGGCCACCTTCTGTTCCCGTAGCTCTGGAGGACAGGTGTACCTGAGTCATAGCACCCAGGAGTTCCAGGGTGTGTAAAAGTGTGGGGCAGGGGGCAGCAGGCCGGGTGCTCTGGGGTCCACTTGGGATCCTTACCTGCCAGGGTGGGCTCTAGGGTGGCCTCAGAGGGCTGGGATGCCCCTGTATACTCCTCTTCCAGGTGGCGCTGCAGGGAGAGCTGGCTCAGTGCCCCGGCCACAGGCAGGGGAGGGGCAGGGCAGGATACAGAGGCCATGATCCCATGGGGGGACCCCAAAACCAGCCCAGGCAGTCCCTGGGGACAGCACACTCCCACCCTCCACCCAAAAAGCCCAGCTTGGTAAAGTGCTGGCTGGCTTGGACTCAGACTTAGGGAAGGGAAGGAGCCAAGGACCAGGGGCAAATTTCACAAGTTAATCTAAAAGAGCTGACCTTGGACTTAGGGGCTCAACCAGAATCTTCTGGATTCACACACACACACAGGGAACGTGCACGTGTGAGAAAAGGACACAGGACTCGCACACCTTTACATGCACATACGCGCAGGGACATGCCCGTTTGTGGGTCTCACGCACCAGGTGAGAGGCAGGTGAGTCTACACTCAGCAGAAGGGCTCTGGGCAGCGAAGCCCAGGGCCGCAGCTCACCTGTAGGATGGGGATCACCCTCTCCAACGCGTGACACTCCTCCTCCAGGAGGCTCCTGGGACACATGGGAGTAAGGCAGCCAGGACCAGTGCCACAGGACTGTCTCAGCTGAGCCGTCCACATAGCGCTAACCTCCAGCTTTCACCTCCACCAGGCCCTCCTTCCTCAGCCCACCTTGCTCTCTGTGGCCGGGTGCTGGCCCAGCCTTCCAGCCCTTGCGGGCCTCTCCCTGGGCAGGATGTGTCCGTCCCTTGCCTCCCTCACGGTGCCCACCATCCTCTCTATTGCATGGGCCTCGTCCTGCCTCCATTCTGCCCTGCATCACGGCCATTCCCCTTCTCAAAACGCTTCCGTGGTTCCCCACCTCGGGATAAAAGTCCTCGGGGCTCAGCGCCTGCTGGCATCCATCATTAACCACTTCCTGGAAGCAACTGCACAGGCCCTGCAGCCACCCGCCCTTTCCACCTCTCAGCCTTCCCCTCCTGGTCTCCCCACCAGGTGTGCGGCCTCCTCCTCCTCTCTCACAGTCCAGTCCCAGTACTTCAAGACTGGTCCCAGCCCCATCCTCCCTGTCTCCACCCTCACCACGCACACTCAGGGGCCTCACCGCAGGTGTCTGGCAACCTGGTCGATGCTGGACACGTTCAGCTGGTCCTTGATGACGCTGAGGTCCCTCTGACTGCTGCTGGCAGATGAGGCCAACATCACAACCCCCCCCCCCGCCATGTTGCCTCACCCCAGGCCTTCAGGACACGAATGCCACTTCTCCCAGACAATCCTGTGTCTTTTCTCACAAAGGCAACATAACATAGTGCAAAAGGGGAGGAGTTCTGGAGCCTGGGTTTGCAAATGGGCTCTGCCGCCCTTCAGTGTGTGTGACCTTGTGCAAGTCGAGTATCCCTTCTGAGTTTTAGTTTCCTCATCTGTAAAAGGGGGCCACTGCTCCCCACAGAGTTGTGCAAGAACTAGAAATAAGTGGCTGCTTCCATTCACTCACGAATGTGCTCCTTTCTCACTTATTTCATTTGGTCCCCAGCGCTCTCTAACCCAGCCCTCACTGATCCATACATGTGGTTGTAGGAGGTCCAGCTCCAGGCCAGGAACTTCTCCGTGGAGCCAGGTGGAACCCACCAGCCGGCTGGGGCCCTCTGCTAAGCAGGGAGCGATCCCTCCTCTCCTACCTAGATTCACCTCCACTTTACCTGGATTCACCAGCTCTCATCTGGAATATCTCCTGTTCTGGCAAATTACACCCAGGCTCCTCCAGGGCAAAGCGCAGGACCCTGGGGCTATACTGGATCCAAGCCTGGGTCTGGTCTCTGCAGAAGATCACAGAAAGAAACTCCGAGGCTCCTTCCAGGGAACCATAGGAAGGCAATCCTGGCCCCTTATCAGGCACAGGGCTAGCCCCTCTTAGTTTTGCTGTGGGGCTTAGCCCTAGGTCTGAGGTTCCCACCTGCCCTCGCAGATGGCCTTCTGGCGGAGACCAAGGAGTAGCTGTCTCAGTTCCTGGCGCACGAGGTCTCTTAGGAGGGGCGGTGGTGCCAGAAGGGAGGAGGGGTCAGAGGTGGGTCGGGAGCCAGAGGCTTGGGAGGATCGAGCCTCACGGAGCAGTGACTGTAGCATCACCACCTGCAAGGAGAGCTGGGACACCTTGCGACTGGGGAGAGAAGTGACGGGCGTGAAGGGGGCTGGGGGACTGAGGGGCAGAGAGGAGTCAAGAGGGCTGGGCGGACAGTGAGATGCAGCAAGATCTCGAGAGTTATCGGGCAGGGCCAGGGATCCGGAGGAGGTGGGGAAATCACCCGAATCGTGGGACAGGCCTGGAGTGACCCATCAGCCCACTCCCCACCTCTGCCCGCAGTTCCAGGCTCAGGTCCACCGTCGTCTCCCCCAGAATCCTCTTCACTTCGGGCCGCTCCGGGAGCGGAACGTGCTCCTCTACCAGCACCCACAGCGACGGGGAGTCCCAAGACATGGCCCGCCCGCGCCGCCACTCCGCGACAAGCGGCCCCAGGCTCCGACCTGCGGGAGAGCAGGTCGGAGCGCAGCATCACTAAAAGGCTGGTAGTCCAAGGCTGGGCCCTGCCCCTCGCTGGCCTCGCGGGCCACGCCCTCAAGCTTGTCGCGTTCGCCGGCCTCTCCCAAGCCCCACCCTTGTTCTACCGCCAGTCAGAGACTGGAATTACTGGGTTGGGAGCACTGGCCTCTGGAGCTGTCCCTTCTGCCCCGCTTCTGCCTGACTCTCGGGGGCCGCGATTCCCGGTCACGGCCCCCAGGAGCCGGGCAGTGGAGACCAGGGCCCTAGCCCCGCCTCTTCCGCGCGGCCGTCACCCGGGAGACCGCACCGCTACCCAGGCCCCGCCCCTAGCCATCCCAGGTGGGGAGGGCGGCGCCAGCTCGCGGGGAGTCGGACCCACGGCGGAGGCAGGTGGTTTGGAAGTCCGACCATCCACAGAGCTCTGACGCCAAGTGCTGTGGGCTCATCTCTGGGCAGCATTCGGCTTCGGGGCAGGTGGGAAGAACCCAGAAATGGGATTCCCCCTGGGATTATTACTTCGTTGCCTCCCCTAGCCCGGAGGCAGCGGCAGGGTAAACCTTTCCTCTTAGGGTTGGCGGAAGTCTCGCGAGCGACTGCGCTTGGAGGGGCCTGGGGAACCAGGACAGCCCGGGCCAGACAGAAGAATTGGGCCAGGTGCCCTCCCACAACACACAGAGGGACCTAGATCCCCAACCCCAAGCAGACAAAGGGGCTGCTCCATTCACGTTTTTTACTAAAGCACCCACACAAGTTTCTGTGCAATGTACAAACAACGAGCCGGCCCTGGGGCTACTGCCTTCTCTCCGAGACAGGGAGGCAAGAACCTGACTGACTGATCTAAGCCCCGCCTGCCCCGCATGCAAAGCCCAACCCCAAGATCCCGGGCAGCGACACAGCACCCCCTCTGGTCCCCTCCTGGGGCTGCTCCTCAGCAGGGGGCGCACCAGAGTTTGCCCCTACAATGTTGAATGAAAAAGGTTTCCCCTCCCCTGGGAGTACGGGGGATCCTCAGGTCTGAGAATTCCCCCTGGAAGCGACACTGCCCCCTAGTCATACCTCCCACTCTTCCAGGCCCTAGAGGGACTCAAGGGGGGAGAAACTGAGGCACAGAGAGGTGGAGTGACCTAGCCCAGGCCACTCGGTGAGGCAGTGCAGGGGCTGGCCCGACCCTGACGGTGAGGGAGGGCTGGGCTGGGGAGGAAGGGGCAGGAAGAAGGGTTGACCCCAGAGAGGGCCACACTTGAGGGGCTTGCCCAGGTTGGAAGTCCCCCAGAGTAGGTTCTGAAACTTCCAGGTGCAGCTGCAGGGGGGGCCTATTGAAGACCCTCCGGAAACAGAGCTCACAGTCTCAGTCCTGGGAGATCCCCCAGAGAGCAACCACCAGCCAGGCTATATAGGTCAGTCCTCTGGCAGGCAATCCTTGGCACTGGGAGCCTTTGTCCATTAGTATCAGCCCCGAGGGGGCCATGATGGGGGCCGCCCAATGTCCACTGTGATATTGGTGAAGAGCGGTTGCCGAGACACCTCCAAGACCTGGTACCGCACTGACCCGATGCCATCCCGCTTCATGGTCAGCTTCGTGTTTTGAATCTTGGTAAACCTAGATAAGATGGAAGTGGGTCTAGATCAGGGTTACCCAGTAAACCCAGTAAACCCAGTATGAGATTTCTGGGCTAAGGCTCAAACCACCCTGGCTTCTTCCAGGGATGACTCCGTTCTCTCACCACCCCCTCTGCCCGTCATCTGCTTGGAGCCCTTTTGCTCTGGCATCTGCCTTCAGAACAGAGATCTTAAACCCTTGAATCCAGAACCGTGACACCCTCACAAATCTCTCTCATCTCAGACTTTTCTTCCAAGCCTTAGACCCAGACATGGGTAACCCACAGGCACCTCAAATGTGATGTGTCTTGTGTCGGGTCATCATCTTCACTCCCCAAACCCCTCTTCTCTGTGCTATCTTCCCTGTCCCTCACCACGTACTTACTGAGCAGTCCCCAAGTGCCAGGCTCTGCTCTAAGTACCAGAGACACAGCCATGAACAGGACAGTAAGGTTCTTCCTCTCATGGCAAGTCTATTCCACTAGGGAAGACAGGTAACAGACAAGGAACACATCCGGGTGCTAAGGGAAACAGGAGAGGGAGACCAAGATGGCTGCCTTGGAAGGGGTGAACATGTGACACCACACTGACAGCAGGGGAAGAGCATTCCGGCAGAGGTAAGCATATCCTGACCCTAAACTGGGAATGAGAATTTGCACAGCAAGGGGTTAGAGCTTAATGGGCCAAGGGCTTAGGAATAGCATGGAGGCTAGAGCATGTAGAGGCGGGGCTATGTAAGTCAGAGGAAGCAGTTTTTTATTCTGTGAGTGAGAAGACAGGGATTTTTAGCCCACTGGTGGGGTGGAGTTGGGGGGGGGGCAGAGGATGTGAACTGCAGAAGGGCAAGGGGAAACAGGGAAGCTGGTGAGAGGCCACTGCAGTAGTCCAGACAAAATGACAGAGGCGGTGGAGGGAGAGGTGGATGGGCTCAGATGTGTTTTGGGAATGGCACGGACACGACTTGCTGATGGTTCAGACATGTAGGGTGAGTGAAAGAAGAATCCAGGAGAACGGGATCTGAGGCAAAAGCAACTAGGTGGATGGAACCACCATCCAGAGTTCCTTAAGCCAGAAATGCTGTGCTGTCTTGCCACGTCCTCACCCAAGGCAGATATCACGAACTGATGATGACACCTAGGCCTGAAACAGGACCTAGGCTCCTGGCATGTGCTTCTAGAGCTCTGCTCCCACCCTCATCCCAACTGTTTGGACCTTTCCGGTCCTTCCGAGCTCGGCTTGGATCCCTCTCTGGAGCCATCCCAACACCGAGCACTCTCCCTTGGATGCCCTGCAGCCCCTCTTCTCCCTCCCCCGCTCACCACGTCTGTTATCTGAACTGCTCTTTCATCAGCTCCCTGTGCCCTGTGCTTCATGCTCCTGCCAAATGTCAACCTTCCATTGGTGCTGCAACCGACCTCCCCACTCTTATATCCTGGGTTCAGAACAGAACAAGCCTACTGCTCCATCTGGGGGCACAGCAGGCGCACACCTATCACACCCCTGGGCCCGGCGGATTCCTCCAAGCCTGGTCGGCTCCCTTCCTGGCCCACCAGCAGCTCTGCCAGCCCTTCACCTTCTTCAAACTCAAAGGGTGATCCTTTCAAACGCAAATCTCATCCTGCCCGTGCCCTGCTTAAAGCCCTTCTGTGACTCCCCAGTGCCCCTGGGACAAAAGTGAAACTCTCATCTTGGGATATGCGACCCCAAACACCCAGCACTGACCCCTCTACTGTCACTCCCAGCCTTCAGAGATTGTAATACCAGACTTTCAGATTCTCGGCATGTTCACATTTCAGACTCCTGCAAATGCTATTCCTTTCCAAACTGACCACCTCCACTAGCCTGGTGAAGATAGCACTGTGCCCAAGGCAGGTGTGTGACAAGTACCTATTGAATAAATAACCTTTCCAAGTTCCGAGTTTACCATCACCTCCTCCAGGAGGACTCCCACCATCACTCCCTCTTTCTGCCAGGACAGTACATGCCCTGAACCTTGTGCTGCAACTGCCTGTCTCCTTCCCTGGAATGAACTTCACATGGGATGTCCAGCTGGGACTGGCTCTGGGCCCCCCTCCCACCAAGGTTAAAGCAGTGCCAGGAAGTGCCGGTCTACAGTGCATGCGCCCTCAGGTGCTCCTCCCAGCCAGCACCAGACACCAAATATTGCCGCATCCTTGGGGACGGAGCAGCCCACTCCCGTCTCAGAGAGGCCAGCACTATCTTTCCGCGCCCTGCCCCACATCGCTCAGGCCACCTTTATTGGGTCCCCAGGCCCAGGAGCTGTGCCCGGCGCCTGCTATCTCTTGTCCCATCTGCTCTGGCACCAGGGAGGTCTGTGAGGACACCGATGGGAATGTAATCTACTCGGTGATGATTTGAGCCCTGCCTTTACATTCCTGTCACCTCTCGGAATTAGGAGGACAGAAGTCTGGAGTGAGGCTGAGCTGGGGGCTAGGGAACAGGAATCAGGGACGTGGGAGTCATCTCTAGGAATCGAGGGTCAGGGGCCTTGGGGAAACATCTGGGGATCAGTGGCGCTGGGGAGTCACTTCTAGGGAGTAAGGGATTAAGGGCACTTGGGGTCACCTCTGCGGGTTGGGCTCGTTATGCTTGTCCCGGTCGTGCTTGATCATGCGGTAGCGGCCTATGCGGATGTCTGGGCGCGAGATCTTCATCCCAGTCAGGGAGATCCTGGGGATGGGGACAGACGGGCTGGAGCAGGCACCAGGAAGGGCAAGGAGCCTCGCCCAGTCTGCGCTGCACCTTCTGCACCCGGTCTACTCCCGCCCCGCCCCTACTCACCGGTTGAAGATGTCGTCATCCTCGCCACCCCAGCCCCAGTACTCGTTGGGGAAGCCATTGATTCTCAGAAACTGGGCTTTACTCAGGCCCGACACACCTCCAAAGTACCCAGCATAAGGCAGCCTGTGGCATGGAAGGGCAGGTGTCAGTGAGAGGCCTGAGGGGATTCCAGAGGGAGGGCCAGAGATGGGGTGGGGGAGAGTGTGCCACAAGGGCAGAAGCAAGGGGGCGCTGGGTGTGGTGCAGACAGTAGGGGTGGGGAGTCTGGGTCCAGTTGAGAAAGGAGCCCTCACCGGAAACCAAACTTGTCCATGGCAATGGCAAAGTGGCGGGGCTGGTCACCACAGCGGTACAGGTTTCGGTCATCCATGGGGACCAGGTCCACGTCACTGAAGATGAAGCAGTCATAGGTGGCATCCTCCTTCAGCGCCTCTAGGAAGCCCACGTTGAGCAGCTTGGCCCGATTGAAGGTGTCCTCACCATGCTGGGGTTGGCGCAGGGGAAAGGTCAGTTCGGGGCCTGTGACTGGCAGGCACCTGCCACTCTACCACTGTCCAGAAGTCCCCAGGGGCCTACTACTACCCCCCGCCCCCGCCCTGCCCTCCGAGTGGATCCCCTAAGTCCAGCTTGTTGTCCTGGACCTGACTTCTAAGGCTTTCCATGACCTGGCTCCAGTCTCCTCTCTGGCTGTTGCCTTCAGACCCCATGGCCCAGCTGTACTATGTTCCTCAGCAGCCCCAGAACATGCCAGGCTTTACTGCCTCAAGGCCTCGGTGTTAGCTCTGGAATGCTCTCCTTCTCTGCTTATCAGGCTTATGTCTGGCAAGGCCTCTCTGATCAAACCTCCCCTCCTCAGCATAATTATTCATTCTTTCCTAGGAGCCTCACTTATGCCAGTGTCTGGGTAAACTGTGATTCAGAGCTCTCATTTCACTCCTTTCACCCCTACATTCCAGCACGCCCTACAGCCCTGTCCTTGATGCCAGGCATCATCTTTGTGCTGGTGGGAACCTTAGAGAAGAGCAGCCCTGTATCCCTGCTGAGCACAGTCACAAAATGAGATGAACAACGAATGCCCCAAATGACCAGTGTCTAAGGTAAAGAAACAATGGGGACTGAGCCACTAAGTCTCAGCCACCTGCCCCCTCTGGCTCATCTGGATCCACATCCAACTCCCTGGGCAGCCTCTGGGACTGGGACAGGACCTGGCGAGATTCACTGATCTCCCCAGCAAAATGACAAGCACGGGGTATACAGGCAGCCATGGCCCAGTGAGCCTGGGGGTCCCCTGAGAAATAGGGCTGCAGGGCCAGGCCTCCTTGAGGCTGGGTTCCTGGCCATGCAGGCCCAAGCTCCAAATTCTGGCCAGAGCGAGGAGGATCCCGTGGAAGGAGGTGACCCCGAGCCCCTGTCCCAACTCATAAATTACAGACTGGAGCCAGACTGGAGAGGGTGGGCCCTGCTGGAAGAAGAAGAGGAATCCTGGCCCCTCCTTCCCACCAGCCAACCTGGGCCTGACGGGGTGGCAGCTGCTCCCCTAAACCACCTGGCCCCGCTTGCTCTCTTTCCTCCTGGCCCTTCACTTCTCTCCTACCAGCCCTCGCAGCAACTCTGTGTTTTCTCCTGGCTCATCGGCTCTCCTTTCTGACCTCTCTCACCAGCCAGGAGCCCTAGGTTTCTCCCACGCAGCTCATAAGCACGCTCAGTTTTACCCCATCTGAAAAATAAACCTCTCTCTAGCCACCGCCCTACCTTTGCCTTCCCTTCTCAGCAGAGTAGTTTTTTAAAGAGTTGTCTCCAATTGGCTATTTCCATTTTGTCAAATCTGATTCCTTCTTCAACCCACTGCAATCTGCTTCCGCCCCCACCATGCCCCTGAAATGGCTCTCGCTGGGCCCACCTTGTTGCTAAATCCACTGGACGCTTCTTAGTCCACATCCTCACTCCCCCGGCAATACTCACGTAGCCTCCATGCTTCCTTCTGGACACTTATTCCTGGGCCTCTGGGACACCACACTCTCCAGGGGCTCCTTGAACATTTCTGGCCAACCTTCACAGCCTCCGTGGCACTGTCCCTTTCTCCACCCGTCCCTTACATACTGGTTTTCTCCTCTCGGGTCCCATGCTCCCTGGGCAGGTTGGATGTTGTTGGGTTTTAAGGACCATGTGCATGCTGGTGGCTCCCAGATCCCTCTCTGCACCTCAGGCCTCACTCCTGGTCCAACTGCCTCCTGAACATTCCTCTCATACTTCACCCAGACACTCAAACTCATCACATGCAAAAAAGAATTCAGAGTCATGTTCTCCCCCAGACTGGCCCAGTTCCTGTGCTCCCCTCTCACTCACAGGTGCAGCCAACCACCTGGCAAACAGCCAAGAAGAAACCCTCGAGATGCCCTGGCAGAGCAATCTTCCCAATAAGAAACGTACACACCACTCCCTGTTTAGAACCTTCCAGTGGTGCCCCATTACCTGGAGCTCAATTGCTTCACATGCCTCCAGAGACCCTTCTGGATTTGGCCTCCACCAGCAACTCCAGCATCATCTTTGCTACCCACCCTACACGTTGGACTCCACACCTCAGCCGACAGTTCCCGAACACACGAGACCCATTCTCTCACTGGGGCCTGGGGCCTCCAGTCTGTCTGTTGGCTGATGCCTGTTCATCCCTCAGGGCTGGACAGGGCCTCTATGTGCTCCCACAGCGCCCTGCTCTGACTCATCTCACACCATCTTCCTGGAGTCTACAGAGATCCAAGTCCAAGTATGGGAGTCCCAAGTATGGGAAGGAGGACCTGATCGCATCCTCCCCAGACCCCAGCAGCCAGCCCCAGTGAGGCCCATGGGAAGGCTTAGACACTAAGCTGAGTTCCCGGGCCTCTGCTATGGCCTTGGCCCTGATGCAGACTCCATTTCTCTTTCAGGGTCTAACTCTCCCTCTCCTGGGGCTCCTCCACATCTCCTCACAGCCAGCAGACCCTACATTTCTCCACCTCCATGGGGCGGGGCCTATCAACCGTAGACAATGGGGCTCATCCCCACTGAGGCCATGCACACACCTGTCGGTGTGCGTGCCAACATTCGCATGCGCACAGTCCTCTTCACACACACGCAAACCTTCCTGTGTGTGCATGGGCGTACACGTAGCCCCAGGCGTACATCCACGGCTCCACACAACCATAGGCAGACAAGAACCCACAGATGCCCCCAACCCCACGGATGCCCCACAAGGCACGTGGGTCCCCACACCTACAGGTGCTTATGGGTTCCCTGGTGGCCGGTGCGCGGCCTGGGGCCACAGGAAGCACACCTGGTTGATGACGTAGACGCCATAGCGCAGCCGCTGTCGCCTCAGGATGGGGTGCAGATAGTGGAGCCAGTAGCGTAGGTGGTGCTCCCGGTGTCGAAAGGGGATGATGACTGCCACTGTCTGGGCGGGCGTGCAGTCAGGTGGCGTATAGCGGCCGCCCAGAAGCACGCCTGGGTTCTCCCTCTGCACCCGCTCCAGTGGCATGGGTGAGGTGAACTCAATCAGCAGTCGGCCCACTGCAGGCAGGACGGTAGCGGGAATCAGGCCTTCTTCAGAATCCAGGGACACCAGCCCTCTCCCGCAGCCCAGGGGTGGGCAAGGGAACCCCAGGAACAGCCCTCTCGCGACAGACCTGGAGCCCCAGCGCTCCCATGGGTCATTCCCCAAACCAAGATGGTCAGGTCTTCTGCCCACCCCAATAGGCAGGCCCCACCCTGCAGGCTCACCAAGACCAGGCGGCGAGTCAGGACAGGGAGGCAGGATGGGAGCCGTGGGGCCCGGCCGGGCACTGGGAGCCTCAGGGAGCCCCGAGCTGGGGGCAGTGGCGTTGGGCCGAGAGAAGTTGGTGCTGCTGCTGGCAGCTGGGTGGAGGGCACGGGCAGGGCCCCGAGCACTGAAGCGGCTGAAGAAGGCCAGGTGCTGGGCGTAGACGTCAAAGTAGAGGATGACGGCCACGAGAAAGTGCAGCAGGCAGAGAAGGAGCACAGCCTTGCACACGCGCTCCAGCGTCCCCCCCAGCAGTCTGCTCATCCCGCAGGCGGCCGCCGGCCCGCCCGATGGGCCCGGGCATCCGGCTGCCGGCCTGCACAGGGGGAAGAGAGAAACAGACCCAGAAGGTCAGGGCCCTGTGGGCAAGACTACCCACCCCTCTCCCGCCCGCTGCTCACACTCACGGATCCACATCCTCACACTTACCTGCTCGTACCCTGTGATACTCACGGGCTCACATTCTACCTGCAAACAGATACACAGACACGGTCCCTGGCAACTCACTACTCACACATCCTCACACACAAGAGTACTAACCCACATAGGTGTACATTCGTTGTCCTTGCTGACACGCATACACACAAGCACAGCCTCATGCACTCTCACGCTCAGGTGCACGCCCTTACTTGACACACACCCCCATGTGTTCTCAGAAACACGGACACATGACTTCTAGTCACACTGGTTCATACCTCAACACGGAAACACGTTTATCTGCAGATAACGTGTACCATATGTGTACCTGCGCCCCCAGAGGACAACACCCCACAGGGTAGCATCCTCAACCCAGGACTCGTGGTCTGGGGAAGGGAGACCATTTATTGAGTACCCACCATGCAAGGGGGCTTGGTACTCACGACGTCAGTTAGTCTTCCCAGAAGCATGGTGGGCAGTGGTTGGGTTGGATAGGTACCAGTGGCAAGTAGGCCAGGCCAACTAGGACCAGGCTGGCAAGTAGCCCTCAGCATCCAGGAGGCCCAAATACGAACGAGATGTTTATGGGCTCCCTTCCGTCCGGAGCACGAGGTCAAAATACAGGGTGGGGCATGAGACACCCCTCCTCTAAGACCTCAAGGATTGGGATGAACTTTCTGGCGCCTGCGCAGCACTGCTCGTGCTGATTCCCAGAAGGAACATATGGGCCCTGGAGGTGGGTCCAGCACCAGCAGGCAGGAAAGGGGCTGCCTGGGCCACAGCTCCAGCCGCGGTTCCAACAGAGCACCAACACTTCTGGCAATGCTTCAGGAAGCAGGCTGAGTCTCACAGATACCCAGCAGCACACAACCACAGATACCTGGAGTCCCAGCTAAAGTCACCTGCACTCAGGACACACAGAGAACTACATATAGAGTCACAGACACACCCCAGCGACAGTAACAGTAACGCAGAGTCACACACTCACAAACAAAGCCGCTGCTCCTCGATGTACACAGCCATGCATGCAGGCTCCCCGGCAGCTCAGACGCCCGGCCCCACGTGCAAACATTCCCACCCCTCCCTCCCGGGCAGGGGTTCTGGGTCAGGCTGGCGGCCAGGCTGCGAGGTGCGCTTGGGCGGGGCTGGAAGACAGAGCGGCCTGAACACGTGGCTCCCGGGACGGGGGAGGCAGCGAAGACCCGGTGGGTGTGGAGCCGGGGCGGGGGGTGGGGGGGGGCGTGGATGTGGGGCGGGGGCCGAGGCAAGGAGGAAACGTGAGTGGAGCGCCTCCCCGAGCCACGAGGCCGGGGCGAGCGAGGACAATAAGGGAGGCTGGCAGGGGGCGGGCAGAAGAGTCCGGGGGGAGCCGAGGGGGAGGGGTGGGGGTGGGGTGGGGAAACGCCAGGCCGGGGTCTGACCGCCGGCGCCTCTCACCGGCTCCTGGGCGGGGATCGCGGGGCCGCGCTCGGGGCGCTCCTGGCGGGGCCGGGTCTGGAATGTCGGGGCCCTGGGCTGGGGGCCGCGCGCGCACCCCTCTCACCCGGCGCTCGGGGCTCAGCAGGGGGTGCCGCTCCTGCTCGGGCTGGGTTCCCGGCTCCCGCGGCTGCGGACGGCTCCGTCCCCCATGGCCCGGCCCCGCCGCCTCCCGCCGCCCGGTCAGCGGCCCCTGCGGCCCCCGGGCCGCCTCCCGCCGCCGCCGCGGGCCATGGAGCCGAGCCGCCCCGGGGGGCAGGGCGGGGCCGGGCGGCCGGGCAGACCCACGGACCCGAGGACCGATGGACCACAGCGCCGCCGCCTCCCTCCCGCGCTACGGCGCCTCGGAGGGGCAGGCCCGGCCGGCGCGCCCGCGCGCGCGCCCCCGCGGCCCCCGCCTCCAGCGCGCCCGCACCCGCCGCGCGCCTCCGCCACCCGCCCCTCCCGCCGGCGGCCAAGCGCGGCGGAGCGAGGGGCCGGGGGTGGCGAGGGACCGGAAAGGCGCGGACATCGGTAAGGTCACTCCAGAGGTTGGATTCGGGGCCTGGATGGGGCGGTGTGGGTGGGTCAAACCCATTTCGGGGTGGGTGTGGGCTGGAGCTCGAACTCCGCCGAAGAAGGGGGCCTGGAAGTTAGGCGACACAAACAGGGAGGTTAGGGATTTGTCAATTCATCGATAGGAACAGGATGAAAGGCCCGCCAGCTGGGCAGGACCCTTAAAGGCGAGGACAGACGTGTGTGGCGGGGGCTTCTAGGGTAACAGGAGGTTGGTTAAGAGACTGCACGGAAGAGGGAGGAACTGGACAGGGCCCTGGGAACAAGGATTCAAATTTGTTACTGGCAGGGGATGGCACTGGGATAGGCAGAGGCAAATGAATGGGCTCCAAGCTCCAGAGGGGTAGAGGGTGATGGATGCCGGAGGGTAGAGCCAGGTAAGCAGATGGCTCATCTGGGCTTAGACAAAACCTTGAAGACATGGGACTAAGGACAGACCCTTCCCCTGCACAATCACCTGGGTCCATATCCCTAGACTCCCTTGTTCCTTTCAATAAGGATGTTCAGGGCTACAGTCCTTAGCCCAGCACCATACCTCCCCACCCAGGAACTAGTTCTGTCCAGAGTAGAGACTATGTATGAGCCAGAAAAGTGCCAAGAGGCTGACATTAGGTTGAGGCCTACAGGCCCGTTTACCCTCCCTCCCTGAAAGAAAGTAGCAAAGGAAGGCAACAGAGGCGGCACTGACCCAGACAAATACCACGTTTATTTCACAAACACCGGGAAAATGGGTTAGGGGTGGAGGTGGGACACAGGTGCACAGCTGCACACGGTCATCAGTGACCCACTTCCCACACTGAGGCTCCAGCCAGGCAGTGCTTCCGAGTTGACAAACAAGTGAGTGCAGGGAGGGCTCTTGAACACAAGCCCCCTGAAAGGCCAAGGATGACAGCTCCAGCTGTCCCAGGAAAACCACAAATAAATAAGAGTGGGACACAGCCCCACCCATACAGATCATCTAGTCACCCATCTTCACTCTCGAGGTCTGCAAAAGAAGAACAGGAGAAATCAGACAGAGGCAGAGCAATAGATAAAACAGTGACAAATGACAGATCAGGCCTAGCAAACCCATGGCAGGATGGACAGACCACAACAGATGGATGACTAGACCAGGATGGGCATGCTGTGACAAACACAGATGAACAAGGACAGTCAGACAACCACAGAGTTAGGCGTGGGACAGAGAGATGGAGAGAAGTGGCATATGGACAGGACCAGTCACCAAGAGTCAACCCAGCTAAGCACTCAGTCACATTCAGACCATCAGGCTGATCCTTAGCCACGCTTACATATTGTCAAAGACAAGACGCACACAATCCAGACATGCTGTCCTACTGACAGCATGCATACACACAAGCCCTGAGAAACATAGTCAAACACACCAAGACAGACTGACACACAGCCAAGATCCCAACCCAGTCTAGACTACAAATAAACAGACAAAAAATAACAGAACAGAAAGACTCAATGAAAGACAAAGACACAAAGCAGCAGGGAAATAAACATTACAGTTATCAATGATACCAGATTAGAAAGCTTCAGAGAAACCAAAAAATGGGAATGAAATGGGGGGAGCTTTTCAGGGGTTCTATGGTTATAGAGGGAAAGGGAGCACCGTGGCTCCTCTGGAAGGAGAATGAGTCTGGATTGGGGACAAGGACACAGGTTCCCCCAGGGGATTCATCACCTGAAGGATTGCAACAATGACCCCAAAGAGGCCAATGGCACTGCCAAAGATCTCCACGATGAGAATCTTTACAAAGAGGCTGGGGTTCTGTGCATCAGCCAGGGCAGCTCCACTGCCCACGATGCCCACGCAGACTCCACAGAAGAGATTAGACAGGCCCACTGTGAGGCCTGCCCCAAACATGGAGTAGCCTGGGGGGATGGAAAGAGAGTATTGAGGCCAAGCCAGGCACAAGGGGAGAGGAAGACAAGAGCCCAAGATGGACTAATGGGGCCAGTCACCACCCCCAACTCGGCAAAGCAGGCCAAACAAAGTGAGAGACTATCGAAATAAGTCTAAGCTGGGCCATGGAAGGGGGGGAAACAGACATGAAGCCCCAGCTTTTTTTCCTTCACACATCCACCTACCTGCATGGTAGTTTCGATGTCCAATGGCCTGGGGGTCAGTGGCACTGAAAGGCTGTGGGAGACAGAAAAGTAATCCGAAACCACTCCTTATGCCACTCCCCCTCCCTCAATATCACTAAGCATTGTACCCAACACACTGGAATAGATGCCCACCCTACCCTGGTTCTCCATACCTCAGCCATGTTGCTAATCACAATTGCCATGATGATGCCATAGATGGCCACAGCCTCACAGAAGATGATGCTGGTAGTGGTAGTGGTGGGCATGGGGATGGAGAGGAGAAAGATAAGAAAGAAACCAACCTTCGTCCCCAGAGAGTCCCCAGCCACCATTTCCCCCACTGATACCCCACCCCATTGGGGGCTGGTCAGGAGCAGCATGTCAGGTCAAACAAATATGCAGCTCACAATGCAGCTGGTTCTGACAACCATCCGAAGGCCCTGCACTTACCTGACCAGGTTCTTGGTCTTGATCCTGGGGGCCTTCACCCCTCCCCCAATGATAGAAGAGCCAGTAATATAGATGCCCCTGGTGGAAGGATAAGAAACTGATGAGCAGAGCCCAAGCTTGTCACTGACCCCAGGATGACTAAGGACCCAATGACCACCTGCTATGACTCAGCCCCTCCCCCCAGTCCCACCACCCCAACACTCACCATGCTGCCCCAACCACAGACAGGGAGATAGCCAGACCAATGCCCAAGTTTGACCACATGAAGGGGGAAGTCTCAGTCAGGAACCTGGTGTGGAAACAGGGAGGAAAGCAATTTCAGCCCCAGTGAAGAAGTGGGCACGAAATCCAGCCCCCAACCCCCCAAGCCCCCCGGTCCTAGACGTTGGGACAAAACATTTCATATCTCCCAAAGGTCCATATCGCAGGTAGCTGGGGATGGGGTGGAGTAGAGGCCTTAGGTCAGAGAGGAAAGGCTGCAGAAAAGCTCCTAGGGGAATCCTCTCCCTGCCCTCCCTTACCATGCCACATCAAAGCGGAAACCCAAGTCAAAAATGGTGTAGCAGATTCCTGCAGCAGTGAGAGAAAAAAAAAAGGGGGGGGGGGTTAGAGACGGCTCTCCAAAGAGAAGCTTCTCAACTTAGACAAGAAATTGCTGCCCGGCTGATGTGCCATCTCCTCGAAGGTCTGCCTACACCTAGGTCAAGGGAGAGTCCTCAAGCTGGCTTTCGTGTCAAAGCGCGGCTATCTATTCAAATCCCTCTGCCCAGGCCTCCATTTTCTGCCACTCCCTCAGTACCATATCCCCTCGCCCGGTGACTCCGCCTCCCAGACCAAGTCCCTCCACCGGCAGCTACTGGCAGACCTGGACACTCTGGAGAAAAGAAGGGAGCAGAAGCTCTGGCCGAGAACACCAGATTCCACCAGCCCAGTCTGAGCCGCTGTTTACCCAACAAGCTGTGGGTGGGGGAGGGCAAAACGACCGGGAAAAGAGGAACTGGAACAGTCGGCTCGTGACCCAAGCAGGCCCATCAGGAGCAAGCGAGGGGCGGCAGCAGTGAGACGGGGGGAGGAGGTGGTAGTGACCGAGAGGGACCGGGGCTGCTCTCGCGGCCCCTACCTCCCACCGCCCGCGCCCCTCCTTCAAGGAGCTGGTGATCTGGGTCTCCTCTGTCAGGGTCAGAAGCCCCAACAGGCATGAGGCAAGTCCTCGAGCCTCAGGCACAGGGCCAGCATAGGGGCCCAGCATTCCCGGGACTCCACTTCTCCCTCTGGGCTCTAACCCCACCAGCTCGGACTGGATGTCGGCCCCGCCCGCCAGGGCCCGGCCTCACCCACGACGAGCATGCAGGCCCAAAAGGCCACGAAGACCCCGGAGTAGAGCAGCGCTAGCCCCGTCATGGCGGCAACGACGGCGGGGCTCGGGTCCGTGGGGCCACAGCTAAACCCGCGTCCCTGCGTCCACCGTCCGCCCCGCAGTCTGTCCGCCCGCCCCGCAGCGTCACCTGACTTATCCACGTGACGCGCCCGCACCACGTGACCCCGCGCCGCGTCGCCTCCAGTCTAGAACTTGGCGACGCCGGAACTGCAAGCGCTGAGGATTGTGGTTGTTGTAGTCTTGCGCTTCGGAAGAGGCTCTAGCGTCATTAGTACCTCGACCTCTAGGTGGTCCCTGTCGCGTCTCTCCAAATCTGCGCCTCCTCAGCCCTGACATTCAGTCCCAGATCGGCCCACCAGCCCTGCAATACACCGGAGCCTGCTCTTGAGCCTCTCTAGCTTATCCTCCAAGCCATTGCTTGGATCCCCTGGGCCCCCTCCCTTGTCGTCCTACCCAGTTCCGTGAGAGTGTCATGCTTTCTCACCTTGCTCATGCTTTCTTCTGCCTGGAGCACTCTTCTTCGTGCTCATCCCGTTGCCCAGCTAACACCTACTGGTCCCCGGAAAGCCCTGTCAGGAAGCCTTCCCTAACCCAGAGGCAGGGTGATAACCTGCTCTGGGCTTCCCGGTTGCCCTGGTGATCCTTCAGATCATGTCACTCAGTTCATGTCATGAAACTTCAGATCATGTCACTCTTTGGTTTAAAATGCCATTTCACTTGGAATAAAAGCCACAGTCCTTATAATGGCCCACTAGGCCTCTCCCAGTGCGGCTTCCCATGCCCCTTACCTGACTTCATCTAATATTCTTCCACTAACTGCACTGGCCTCCTTGCTTTTCCTTGAACATACCAGCCATACCCCCAGTACATCACCCTTGCACTTGTTCTCTCTGTTCTACTCATCCACGTGGCCCACTCCATAACTTCCTTTTGGTCTTTGTCACATTCTTCAAAAGGCCTTCCCTAACTATCTTGTTGAATATTGCAACCCACTCTTCCTTACACTCCTTCCCAGCTTTATAGTTCCCCATAGTACTTATCACCATCTGGCATGCCAATTACTTTATTTTGTTCATCTCTTCCCTCCCCCCCCCCCCCCATGAGAATGTAAGCAGTATGAAAGGGTTTTTGAGCTTACTGCTGTATTCCCAGTGCCTAGCACACTCCATACATTATTTGTAGAATACACGATTGGTGCCCACCTTGTCTGTTGCCATGGTCCTTTTACAGATCTGCCCCTACCAGTAGACCAGGCACTCCCTGAGAGCAAGGACCTCATCTCCCTGTTCACCTGCTTCTTTAACTAACTTCGGACAATGCCAGCATGCCACGCTTCTCTGCAAATGTGGGGAATGAAGAAGTGCCCACGGGGGCTTCCCTCCTTATAGACGGTACTGTTTCACTGTGTGGCAATTGCTTACTTAACTGCCTCTCTTCCCAATTCCACTATGAGGACAGGAATCCAGTCAAATACAATTCAGACCTTCAGGACCTGTAGTGTTTGATGAATAAAAATAAACAGGAGAAAAAGTATCTAGTTTATTCGAGTTTCTGTGATTTCCCGGAGAAACAAATTAGTCATTGTAGACCAGAACTGTCCAAAAGAACTTCCTGCAATAATGGAAATGTCCTGTAGCTGCACTGTCCTCTCATGTGACTAAATAAGCACTGAAATGTACTTGTTTTTATATAATCTATTTTTTTTAATGTTTATTCATTTTCGACAGAGACACAGCACAAATAGGGGAGAGGCAGAGAGAGATGGAGACACAAAATGTGCAGCCTCCAGGCTCTGAGCTGTCAGCACAGAGCCTGACATGGGCTCAAACCCACAAGCCGTGAGATCACGACCTAAGCCAAAGTCAGACACCTAGCCGACTGAGCCACCCAGGTGCCCCTATATAATGTTTTATAATATGCTTGTTTTAATTAAAAACTGAATTTTTATTTATTTTACTTACTTTTATTTTTATTTTTTTAATTTGTTTTTTTAAGGTTTATTTATTTTTGAGAGAGAGAGAGGGAGTCAGAGCATGAGTCAGGGAAGGGCAGACACAGACACACAGAATCTGAAACAGGCTCCAGGCTCTGAGCTGTCAGCACAGAGCCCCATGTGGGGCTCGAACCCATGAACTGTGAGATCATGACTTGAGCTGAAGCAGGATGCTTAACCGACTAAGCCACCCCGGTGCCCCTATTTATTTTACTTAGTTTTAAAGTTTATTTTTAGTAATCTCTACATTCAACACAAGGCTCGAACTCACAACCCTGAGAGATCAAGAGTCTCATGCTCTTCTGACTGAGCCAGCCAGGCACCCTAAGAAACTGAGTTTTTAATTTTAACTAGTTTAAGTTCATGTTTAAATAGCCATACGTGTCTAGCGGTTGCTTTATTGGACAACACAGGTCTAGACCAGTGGTTCTCAGCGAGGGACAGTTTTGCCCCACAGGAGACATTTGTCAATGTCTGGAGGCATTTTTGGTTATCACAATTGAATAAGGGTATGTTAGGGGCATCTAGTGGGCAGAAGCCAGAGATAATGCTAAACATCCTATAACGTAAGGATAGCCCCTCACAGCAACGAATTATCTGACCCAAATTTGTCAACAGTACCAAAGTTGAGAAATCCTGGTCTAGACCACCTGGAACCTTTGACAAGGGTAGAACCTCAATTGCACACCAGAAACTGGGACTGGCCAGAGGTCCTGAACTGTTCCCAGGAGGACAGATGGACCCATAAGACTTCAGGAAACCCCAAGTCAGTCCCCGTCAGTTCAAAAGACATTTATTAAACCACTATATGCTAAGCCTCGTGCCAGTGCCACAACAGGACAGAGCTGGTCCCCTTCTTCAGTGAGGGGCTGTCTGTCCTTCCCTGCATCAAGGATCCAGGCAGAGGAGTGGGGTTGATGCAGGGAGTATTAAAGGTCTTTGCAGCAATTCTTCAGCCCATCTGTGTCTCTGGCCCCACATGGTATCAGCTGCCTCCTTCATCCTCATAGGCGATGGCAATCCCTCGTCTTCCACTCACAGCTCCTGTCGCCGGTGTCTGACCCAGACGGGGTTGCAGCCCCTGCCAGCTCCGGGAACTAAGGAATGAAGCTGCAGAGAGAGGGGACTGAGGCCAAGTGGGCTGAATTTGGGGAAAGAGTTCAGCTGGGAGCAGAGACTTGGCACACTTACCTGCAGGGCTGCTCTCAGCCAGCTCCAGCTGGGGCCGCAAGGTCAGGGCCAAGCATCCAGGATCATTTGATGGCTTCCAGGCAGGTGGGGGTCGGAGTTCCCCAGTAATGAGTGACACATCTGGGGTGTCCCACAGTTCTGAGTCAGGTGGTGGGAGGGGCACGTGGAAGGGAGAGCCTGGAGGGAGAAAGAGGATCCATACCGGCCCAATTCCATGCCCCAAGTGGTTCCAGCTCAGGCAGTACCCCACCACTCACCAGGCAATAAATCCGCGTAATGTGTGAGGTAGGGAGCCAAGCCTGAAGGTGGCCAGGCAGGGTTGCAGGCAGCCTCCAGCTCACATGGTGCCAATACAGGCCGGAAGAAGCCACCAGAAGGCTGTGGAGCTAGAGCACCAAGAGGGCAGGCCAATAGCACAAAGACATCCATTTCAGGAAAGTTGGCAAGCTTGGGAGGTGTGGGCCGCCCCAGGGCCAACACATAGCTACGCTTGCCTGCAGCCTGAGCCAGGTTCCGCAAGTGTGACAATGCTTCACGGTGTCGGGCTACACCCAAAGTACCTGCCAACAGCCCCACCACCCGGGCATCTCTGGCCCTCTCTACCAGGTAGTGTCTACGTGCCCTTAGCCGTCCAGCCCGGACACCTTCATCCTGAGTCTGCCCTGTGTCCGGGCAGCAGGTGAAGAACGGCTGCCCTGGTGCCCAGCCCAAGAGCAACCGGCTCAGGTCTGGGTCAAGGTCAAGGTCAGTATTGGCTTCAGAGCCCCCCACATAAAAGGCACCATATTCTTCCAGACACCTCCCGGGAGCCAGGGGAAAGCGACGCCCAAAACGCTCCAGGGGCTCAGGTTCTGGACTGCAGGAACCCACTGGCAAGGGAAGAGCTGGGCTGGAGACAAGCAGGTCCAGGTACCGTGGGCGCAGGAGAGTGGCCAAGGCCTCTGGAAGAAAGGGGTGGTGTCAGGAACCCCTTCATCCCCAAAAGGCTGAATGTGACCCAAAAGCAAAGAATGGGATCAAGCCCATATCGAGAGCTCTACAGGAATGTACTGAAATGGGGCTATCAAGGCACTAAGCAGTTGGTCCACCCTTCCTGCATGCACAGGCAAAAACGCTCACCCAGGGCATGGGCACAGGCTGGCTCACTTAGCAGCACCACAGGCGCTTTGGGGTCTGGGTTCTGGGCCTCAAAGGCCTTGGCGCAGAGCTCCAAGTGCACAGAACGTTGACCAAGGACGAAGGCCACAGGCAGTGGGCGAGCTGGAGGGCTTAAGCAGGCAGGGCCAAAATGTACAAGGGCCTGAGCTCCAGCTTGCTCAGCACCCAGTACATCCACACAGCAGCTGCAGGAAAGATACCATTAGTGAGAAGAGTTCTCATCAGGAAAAGCTGTCTTTCATGGGAAATGTGGTCACTGAAGAAAATAATGTTATGAAAAGAAGACACTGTCATTGAGGGGAGGAAGTATCAGGAGAGGAGGAATCATCATCAAGGAAAAACACAGCCGCTGGGGGCAGACACTGTCCTAGGGGGAAAACACCATGAGCCCTGCATCAGTAGACCTACACCACCCTCAATCTTCAAGCTCAAATTCACACCTGCCATAAGCTGTGTCGCCCAGAATGAACATCTTCGACCCTGTGGTCTCCTCCAGTCGTGCAGCCACGGCCCCAGCATCTCCCAATAGCTGGTCAGGGAACTGCAAGGCCACCTGTAAGCATAAGCCATGGAGTCATGAACAACCTCTCCTCCACCGAGGGCCTCTTAAGGAAAACCTTCCAAGAGTCCCTACTTGACCTTCAAAGCCCCTCCTCCCAGAGAAGCAACTCCTCCCGCACCTCCATCCTCACAAAATTACACCAAGATCCCGATCTTCTGGGCGACCCATCCAGAGGTGAGCCACCCCTCCCCAATCTGCCCTCACCCGCTGACACTCTAGGTCGCGGACAAATCCAGCGACTCGCTCCAGCTCGTACACGCGGTCCAGGTCCGCGAGAGGAGTGAGCACTCCGGCAGCGCCCGCCTCTCGCTGCAGCGCTGCCTCCGCGGGGCTGCTGAACGTAGACTCCATGAGGTACAGCTTGGTTGGCAGAAAGAGCAGGGACCTCCCTCGGTCAGCCTCAGGCCCCGCGTCCTCAAAAGCAGCCCCCAAAGAGTCAGAGTCAGAGTCACTTGGTGGGGGCGGTGGAACTGGGAACTCAGTGCGCAGCCCTTGAACCATCCCTCCACCCCTCCAAATTCACGTTTCTCCGCTACACCACTACACACGTACCAACGAGGGAATTACTTCCGGGTTTTTGAGGCGGGGCTGGTGGTAGTTTTACCAATCAAACTAGCACGGCTCCCGCCCTCCAATCCTCGGTAGGCCGCCCACAGAGAACCAATAATCTGTCTCAGAGCCCCAGGCAATCGGTACTACCTCAGAAGGCGCGGGGCCTTGTGGGTATTGTAGTTCCCCTAGACCGCCTCTCCAGGCATTCGCTTTCCGTTCCCAAACCGCCAGCAGAGCTCAGAAAAACCGACCCCTAAGGGCGCCTGGTTGGCTCAGTTGGTGCAGCATGCGACCCCTGATCTCAGGGTCGTGAGTTTGAGCCCCACGTTGGGTGTAGAGATTAAATAAACTTAAAAGAAAAAAAAGCAACTCCCTGAAAATACTCCAGTTTGAGCAGAACTTCACGTGCGCATCCTATCATTTGGGAGGTGACATTGCCTAATTTTCAACTCAGGTGCCGGGCTGTCTGGATTTGAATATTGTGCTCTGCCATTACTTCTTACTCAACGTGTCTGTCACTGTTTCCTCATCCCCAAGATGGGGGTTGTAACAATATCACTCCTGATAGGATTGCTGGATCAAATGAATTTAGATATAAAACTTTATGAAGTAGTCCTTTGCATATCATATATACTGAAAGCATTTGCTGTTATCCTCACAGCAGTCTGTCAATCAGGCAAATATTGAGCACTTACTGTTCAGGCACTACATTCTTAGCATTTACAGTCTTTGGAGTCAGAATTGTCCCAGGAGTGCTTGGCTGGCTCTACCCAGTTGGTAGCGTGTGCAACTATTGACCTCAGGGTTGTGAGCTTGAGCCCCATGGTGGGTGTAGAGTACTTAAAAAAAAATTTTGTCCCATTTTACAGATGAGGAAACTGAAGTTCTGGTAAGACACAGCAAATCAGTGACACAATCAATATCAAAACCAGGTCTGACTTCAGGAACTAGGCTTTAGCCCCCTCCACCTCTTAGCTTATATATGCTACATTTGATCATGGGGGATGGGGGAGGAAGAAGACACCTAGACACCATGCAGTGGGAGAAAAGGACTAAAAGAAGCATCCCCACATACTCCAGAAATGAGAAATTATGAATGTGATTTTGAATTATGAATGTAATACGAATTGTGAATGTAATAACGTGAGAATGGGACTGAGGAGGGATAGAGGAAGAGGAACAGAGTGGCCTCAGGGGATGGTACATGTAAGGGGGATGGATGCTGGCTGGCATTGGGAGAGATCGAAGAGAGATGTAGAATGGAAGACACAGAATTCATGCAAAGATTGGGAAAAGGACAGGGGAAGGAGTGAGATGAACAGGGGGGTAACCAGTTCTATCACCTCCAAGGAGACTCAAGGTTCAGGAATGGAAATGGGGAGATCCAAGTCCTGCTCTTCAGATCTTACTGAGGGGAAGCCTGGGGTGTCTAAGAGGCAGCAGGGGTGAAACTATGGCTGAGAGACAGAAAGTAAGGGACACCTACCAAGGGAGGAGAGCAACAGCCGCTGGGGAGCTGTCCCTGGTCCTGACCGAGCCCTGACCATCAAGATTTGGTCAGGTAGCACAGAGGTGGGAAGCTCCAGGTGTGAAGACAGCTTGAGGCCCTGCATTCCCCATGCTTCCTCCTACACATGCTCAGCTCCACTTTCTATACCTTTCCTCAACCTTGTGCAAGTGTGGCCTCCATAACCCCATACAAGAAACCTATCCTGGGACTTAAAACCACTCTCCATTTCTTCCCTCCTATTGGACCCCACCCCACCTCACTTGCAGCTGAAAGCCCCAAGTCCTCTACCTGGGAAACCTTCCAGTCCCATCAGAAGTGAAAGTTCCTCCGAGCAGCCTTCCCTCACTGGTCCCATTCTCCCAGCTAAACATGGTAGCTATGGACTAGATCAGCCCTTGTTCAGACAGAACAAAGCAAGGCAGAACTAGAGGGCTAGTACTCAGCAGTGCTGATTAAATAAATGTATGCATGCATGAATGCTGGGACTAATTTAATGGGTGGCAGTGGGCCATGGGGAGGTTGCTGATACTACTGCAGGCCCACCCCAACCCAAGAGCAACGGCAGTATTATGTATGGCTCCAACCTAGGAGGCTTGGCTACAGCGGAGCGCTTCCACTCTAGGAGCTAGAAGTTGGCCCCCCAACTCCCTAATAAGGCCTGGATCCAAACATCCTCCCATCCTTCCCCAGGCCTTTGCCCAGTTAGGTGGTGGTGGCAGAAAAAAGGAAGCAGAGACAGCAATGCAGTGAAGATCCAGGTTTACTCTTTGGGAATCGGGAGGGGTGAGGAGGAGGTGTGGGTGGGACGGGGGCGCCTCTCAGTAGTCAGCTGTATAATCTGTGCCATGTAGCCCCCGGCACAGCAGTGTGAATTCTTTCACCATCTCCTTCACCCGCCTCTTGTTCACTCGCTCACTGAAGGGAAAGGACAGCAGGTTAGTACCGTCCACCACCACCACCCTCTCCTCTGGACCAGAGCCCAGGTGCCGCCGGCTCTGCTCACCGAAGGATCTGCTGGCTGAAGGTGTCCTTCTGTTCAGGGCTGAGGCGGGCGGAGGGAAAACCAGGTGGCTGTAGTGCCTCCTTGATCCACATGCTCAGGAGGCTGAAGCAGTGTTTGTTCAGAGCAAATAGGATGTCGGCAAAGCAGTCCATGAGGCTGCGGGAGGCCTGGCCCCCAATGGCCTGAGGGAGACGGGTTCTCAGCACACCAGGGCCTTGCCCCTTTTGCAGCAAGGGTGCCTAGCCATGCGCCACCCACTCCCAGACAGTTTCTCAGCCAAGCTGCACATGGTAAGTGCTGTTTTCTGAGAGCCAGCTGATCCTCACAGCAACCCTAACAACTGTCAGCCATTTAACTGCTGAAGAAACAGAGTCAGCTTAGGGAACCAAAGGCTCAAGCTTCCCAGAGGGCAGCTGCCTCAGGAGTGAGGGCCACTCCACCCCCATCAAAGCCCCATCAAACACCGGCTGCATCTCACCTCCAGCACTGCTACGAGCAGCACACGGCCATCCTCCTGTACCACTTTCCCCACAGGTTCTACTTCCCCACACCGAGGCAGCAGCTCTGTCTACGGAGGATGGAGAGGACTGTCAGCCTCAGCTCTTTCCCCACTCTCCCTGGGGACAAGACTTGCACACCATACCCCTACACTCTGGAGTCCGGGGCAGGACTGCGAATAGGGGCTGGGGTGCGGGGGGAGGGGGGGTCAGGACTCAGCATGGGACTCACAAAGAAGCCACAGGAGGCCTTGACAGTAGGTGCCTCAGGGAACTTGAGGGCCAGCACAGCTGTAGGAGAGGCAGAGGCAGATCAGGCGGGGCTTAAGGATCCTCCTAAGGGGGACCCAGGCCCTCCTATCCACCTGGCCCCACTTACCACACTGGAACACAGCTTTGACATCCAATCGTTCACACAGGAACAGATCTGGCTTCCGCTTCAGAGCCTGCAGGAGGTGGAGCTGGTAAGCCCAGCCCCAACCAGCTCCAAGGACCATCCCCCCTCCCCACCACTCACCTGCCACCCCAGGCCCCAACTTCACGCACCATAGGTACAGGCTGCCAAAATCAGCCACCCAGCCATCTCTGGGGGACCCAAACCACCCCACAGTTCAGTCAGGAAGGGAACAGCCAGGGGATGCTACGTACATGTATGTGTACATGAATGCACAGGTGTGTGTGAGAGGTTAAGGGGGTGGTCACAATACAGAAAGCTTGGGTCCCAAGTCACTCCCTAAGCAAACACTTTTATTTTCCCCTCCATCAAGGCCAGACCTCCTGCAGGCTCCAGGTAGCCAGCAGTGACTGCTTTGATTCAGAAGCAGTCAAAGCCCCCTGGATTTGTTAACAGGACGGCAGAAAGAAGAGATGGCAGCTGGATGTGGAGCCCAGTCCAACAGCCCCCACGTCCCACCTGCATTCCTCAGACACCCTCCAGCTTAGGAGGAGGAAAAGTAGGGTCGGAGCCTTGGAGCCATGGCCCCACCATTCAGCCGGGATACCCTGAGTCCAGGCCCTTCTCAGCCACACCCAGCTCAGGAGTCAGTGCTGCCATGTGGGGGGGAATGAGTACAAGGGGCAGAAAGCCCACCCCAAGTGGTACTAGGACACGACTGGCACATCCTCAGGTCACAGGAGATGCTCTGCACAGCTCCAGCAGTTTATCAAACACGGCTGCTCCCCACCAGCCCCCCAACACATACCATGTAGACCCCCAACCCTCCAGCCCCTCACATACCTTCCACTCCCGTTCATGTGCAAGCACCCCCACACTCACCCTCTCTGGAAACACCCTACTTACCCTCAAACACACCTCTATCACATCCCTTACACATACTTTCTCACATTTGCAACACACCCTGCTACCTATTCACATCCCTCAAACGCCCCACATTCCCCAGTCATGTCCACATGCCCACACTTTCAAGCTACCCAGTCATCTAGCACATGTACCCTCCTAACACACCCATACACACACACACACACACACACACACACACACACACACACACACACACACAAATGCCCTCACCCCCAAGGACGCACCCTCAGTTACCCATACACATGTCTATCCAGGCCCAGAACACACTCCCTATTCCCCCCTCCTCCTCCGCCCCACCCCCCCCCACCATACTGTAAGTTCCAAGAGAGTAAGAACTATGCCTGTTTTTGTTTACCATTATACCCTCAGCACCTGGCAGAGCACCAGACATGTATCACACACTAAGTATTTGTGGACTGATTAAGCGAAGGAACACATCATTTACCCCAACCCACAGGATCCCCACCATGGTCCCCACACTAGCCCCATGTCCCCACAGCTCACCACATGTATCTTCCACAACACACATTCCCTGTATGTCAGACATATCGACACCACAACATACACTCCTTCCCCCAAATACGCACTCTCACAACCCCACACACACACACCTCCAACACATGACACTGCTTCAAAACCCATCAATGCCTAATGCACACCAACATACAACATGCATCAGTGCACGTGCCCACACTTCAACTACACATTTTTCCCGACACAACACACATACTACTTACAGCAGCTATGTGATTTGTTTCCAAACCAAACTAAACTGAAAACATACGAATAAGGTCCAACCCACTTACACATGCACCAAACACAAACACATCCCAACGCAGCCTCACAGTGGAGCCAGCACCCCACCTCCCAACAGCAGTACAACCTGAAGCCCAACTCCGGGCTCCACCCCAGCACATTCACCTTTGGCCCCTCCCTTCGGAGCTCCTCCCAGCCACCTCTCCAGAGCAGGTGGGGGGGTGGGGGCACTGAGGCAGGCAGTTCCCCGGCAGGAGCACGGGACAATGAACCCCAGGCCCTTCAACTCCGATCTCACCCCTGAACTTCAAGGGCACCCCAGCTACGAAGGAGCTGCCGGGCACAATTACTCCCCCTCCCCCGCCCAGGCCAGCCCAGCTCCCTCCCTTTGGGATCGCCTCTCCCTGGTCTTGGTGGAAGAATGAGCTAGTTGAGGCAAAGGGGCACTAAAGGAGGATGTTGGGTTGTCAACTTCCACGGAAACAGATGAAGAAACTCTATTCAACTGAACAGAAAAAAAATTTGTCAACAGAAAGCTAAAAATAGGCTTAAATTGAATTTCAACATAAGAGAAAGAGAAAGAGAGAGAACAGAACGTGAATGAATAAAACTAAAACACACCTGTGCCAGGAGTTGCATAAATGAATCAACAATATCAGGATGATCCCTGGGCCCTAAAATATAATAAAGATGGAACTTAAGAAAAAATTATACAAACAGCAACTCAACCTCATATAGTTATGTGGGACTGAGAGCCTGCAGGGAGACAGCGTGGGGGCACATGAGCAGCAGGAAGCAAGATAAAGAAACAAAACATACAAAAACCATGAACTGGGAGAAGCCCAACAGAAAGAGACGGCAAAGTGAAGGACGGGCCTGCCCCAGCTCCCTCCCAGGGGTCCTTCCACCTACTCCCCACTCCTCCTCAGGCCAGTCCCCCCAGTGAGCCTTTGGTGCTGAAGCAATGTTGGACTCCACAGAGCTGAAGAAACAACCCCCACTCTTGCTGCGGCCTCTGGCTGGCTGGGGTGGCCCTACACTGCCTCCTAGCACATTTCCCCAACACTAGCCATCAAAGAGGAGGCAGGGATGGAGAGAGGTTAGTCCTTGGTAACTCCCTTGGGGGCCTGGCTGAAGGCCCTGGAAAGGCCAGGGTATCAGGGCCTGAGCAGGTGCCCCCTCACTTCCATGGCCTTAGGGCTCCTGGTCTAGCCAAGGGAAGGACTCCCTGGGGTCCACTTAAACCAGAGGACTCCTCCTTGGCTAGGGCAGAGTCCAATATGCTGTGGGGATGGCTGGGCAAGCCAGCAGCGGGGCCTCGGGGAAGAAACTGTATCATGAGGCCAAAAATGAGAGCCCCACCCAGCAAAGCCCCTCCACATGGACACCGACTGAGCAGAGAGCCAGGCTCAGGGCTGAAAACCAGCTCCCACCATCTGGACACACAGAGAAAGAGGGAAACCAGTCAACATGTCACCCCATGGTGCAGTGGGAGGGCAGAGGCTGAGAACGGAATGGCAAGACCAGGACAGCATAACAGGTAAGGGGGCCGTCCTGTCCTGCAAGACAACCAGCAAGCCCAGCAAGTATGATTGATTTTGGACACTACTCTGCCTCCAGTTCTGTTGACACCTGTGGCAAGGACAAGGCATGTGTCTAGAGCTCCTGGGCTGTTCCCCTTTCAGGAGGAGGCGCTGCACGAACATCTGCCTGATACACCACTAAGGAGCCGTGTGATCTTGTGCAAGCCACAAATGCCCAGTTTCCCCAACTGTAAAGTAGATAATTATCTCTTCCATGCTTCCTTTTCCAGGCTATGAGGAGCCACTGATAAAGCCCATCTCTTTCACATCTGAGCCCTGATTTACTCAAGTCCTGGAGAGTGAGGCCCATGCCCTATGCCAGGGTCCCCCTACAGACAGCATGTTTGACATTCGGCAGCCACCCTGCTAGTGGCTGGCCCCAGATAGTGAGGAAGAAAGGTTCCGAGGGCAGGGAGACCTTACCCTCCTTTCTTCAATAGTATCTGATACCTACTCTATGCTGGCCTTGTTCTGGGCACTGAGGATGCAGAGAGAAGAGGCTCGACCCTGCCCTTGAGGGGCTTAGTCTAGGGAGAGAGACACACGCATGAAAGCTGATTATTGAGTATGATTGGTACTATATCAGCAGTGTGTACATGATGCAGTTTCAGCATAAAGTCAGAAGCACCTAGTTCTGCCCCAGAGAAGCTTCTAGGACTGATGCATAAGTAAGGCATGGAGGAGTAAGAGCTCACCCAGTAAAGGGCACAGGGCATTCCAGTTAGAGGATCAAACGGGACATCAAAGGGAGAGGTCGGTGTGGCTAGACTGCTGGTGTCTCAGGGACACTGGCAGAAGACACTGAGGAGTATGCAGGAGCTGCACCATGTGGGTGGGAGCAGGGTGAGAACCTGAGGCAATGGACAGCCAACGAAAGGGTTTCCGGCCAGAGAGGGAAAATACTCAGATGTGTGTTTTCTAAAGAACATTACAACTGCAGGATGCAGAATGGACTGCAGGGAAGGGCAGATGTCAGGAAAACCAGTTAGAGGACTATTGGGGCAACCCGGACACTGAGGTGTGGTCATGGAGGGAGGGGAGAGAGGTGGGCAATCTGCGGGATAATCAGGAGTCAGGAACACCTAGACTCGCCCCTGACTGGATGCAAGAAGTGGGAGAGGTGGAGTTAAGGATTTAAGGGTGGCCACACTTGGTTTCTGGCTCAAGTTTCTGCTCGCTTTGCACCTACCCATGGGCCATTGGAGCAGAGGCCAGCATCATGGGACCACATAATGATGACATCAGCAGAGAGCGCTCTGGCTCCAGCTGAAACCCCTGGTAAGCCTCAAACCTGCAACCACAAATCCAGACAAGACTCATGAGGCTGGTGGAGCAGCGCTGTTTCTTTTCCAAGTTAGAAGCCTGGGTTAGACAGCAGGGGAAGCCTAGAGCCCCCTGCTCCCAGCACTCTCAGGCAGAGGGCCACAGAGAACGGGGAGCTGGGACCACAGCCAAAAGCTTTGGGCCTAAAAAGGAATAAGCCCCGATGCAGGGAAAGGAACCAGAACTCCCTGAGTACTTCATGTGCAAAAACCCCAAGCCAGGGGACCAAGAGACACTGCTTTCATACCTATAACAATCCTATCAAGTACACGAAATCTCTATTTCACAGACATGGAAACAAAGGCTCCGCAAAGGTAAGTGACTTGCCCAAGGTCACACAACTAGTTGGTGGTGATGAGCTTAGAATCTAGGTCTATCTGACTCCAAAGCCCATGCTCTTTCCACTTTTCATTATATCCCAAAGAAAAGGAGCCAGCCTAGTGTCCCAAGTCCCTCAGAGCTCTGGCCCCATCCCCCCCCCCCCCCCCCCCCCACATCAAGACTGGCCCTAAGTCCAGCAGGCCAGTAGAAGACATCATTCACTCTCTTATCCACTTCAACCTACGGTGTCACTACTTGGAGGGTGACAATTGTGCTGTGCTTGATCCCCCAAGTTTCCCACCAAGTCCCATGTGCAACTCAGGGGACAGAGGAGAACAGAGTGGGCAGCTTTGGCTCCCCAATCGGGGAAGCAGAGGCAGTGGCAGTGGTGGCAGTGGCGGCAACAGCAGGGACCCTGGTCAGGACCTACCTTGTTGGAAGAGAGTGAGTGTGATGGAGGTGACGAGCAGGAAGAGGGCCTCGATTGGGGGAAAGTGGGCAGGTTCATGAGCAAAGATGTGGACCAGCTACAACAAAGCAGGGAATGCTGGTCAGCTGAGGCCCTGTCTCACCAAGAACTGGCCAGCATCCCTAGAATGCAGGTCAGGATCCCTGCCAGGACAGCCATCCACCCCACTCTACCCACCACCCCATCCCTGGGTCAGACCTCTAACTAGGATGAAATTTAAAACACTGCTGCCTCAATCAGAAGGCCCACCTGTCGAGTGAGGTCAAGAGCAGAGGCCTGGGGGATGGTGCTGTACATCCGACCCAGCATCTCACACAGCTGTGGCACCATGGGGGCAAAGTCATCCAGCAGTGTCTTAACAGACTTCTCAAAGATAGCGCACACCGCCTTGGGAAAGAAGCAAAGGGGCCCAGGAAATAGACAACAGTATTATGATCATCAAACCTGCCAAGAGACTAGATCTCAATTATTCCAACCCCTAAAAAGAAGTATAATTATGTGATGTGATAGGGATTCTAATTACCATACGATGGCAATCATATTATAATCCATAAATGTGTCAAATCAACATGCTGTACACCTTAAATTTATACAATGTTAACCGTCAAATATATTTCGCTTAAAAAAAAAAGAAAAAAGGAAGAAAGCGAAGGGGTCCTGGTTAGCAGGTCACAATCACCCAGAACACAACTGAGGCTCTGCACAGAGGAGGCCTAAGGTGGGACCCTTACCTATAAGGCCTGGCCTGGCCCTGCGGATCAAGAAAGGTAAACAAGCCTGACCCTCACCCTGAAGGGCAGCAGGCCAAAAGGCCTTCTCAGAGGAGCACAGGATGGAACTTTGTAACTCAAGTCTTGCTACTTACATCTCCACCATTTCCTCTCAGAGAGCAGCAATAGTAAGAAAATCCTGAATTGAAAACGGACTAAAGGCAGGTCTCTGATTACAAGGTGGATCCCTGACTGTCACTCAGCCCCAACATCATAGTTCTTTGGTCAAGGGCTTCCTGTGATATTGGAAAGTTCTGAATGTCTTCCCAAAACATTCCTTGTGTCTGTGAGGCAGGATTCACCTCCTTTATTTTCTCCAGACCACTGTAAGCCAAGATGGGGCAGCAACACCTTTATCCTGTTCCGTATCTAAGCAAAGTCACGATGGGGGCAGAGAGCAAGGATTGAGGCTCACCTCCACCACTTGGGCATCATTCAGCCATTTGCTCAGCACCTTCTGGATAAGCTGGAAGACCTGCTGCAACACCACAACCACCTGAAGACACAGAAGAAGTGAGGTGCCCCACCACCACTCTCACCCACCCCAGAAGGACCCGGTAGTACAAAGTTGGCCAGAAGTTCAAACCTATTACTCCAGACTGCATGTTGAGGACTCAATGGATGGGACCTTGGGGGAAGGAGTGGTGTGTTGAATCCCCCATGAATAAAGAGGATATCCTGAATTCTAGGGATCATTTTAGAGGAAGCCTCAAAGTGCAAAGCAGGGATATTATGAAGGCTTCAGAAGATTATTAAACTTTGTAACTTTTAAGAAAAATCACTCCCTATCCATTTCTGCTCAGAAAAATCCTTTCAGTATCAAAAGCCTATGGGTTAGCCCCTGAAGTGGAGATGCTGTCTCACTCAAACAGGCTTAGGGTGCAGAGCCCCAAGGGATGCACAGATGTGGCAACTTACGGAGGAGCAGAGAGCAGACTGAGGTCCTGGGAGGTAAGGGAAGGCAGGACAATGACTACCACGGAAGGAGAAGGGGCTCTGTAGGAGGACGCTAGCCCAACTTTGGTCTAGAGCCAAAAGGGCAACTGAAACTAAAGTGGAGAGCTGAAGAGAGAAGCTAGGATACTGTGGCTCCCTTTTCTCCAGGAGAAACCCTGGGAACAATAATCCAAGCAGTGTCTCACATTTATACAAAATTTTACTCAAGACCACATATGCTACCCAGCATCATTCTATTGAGATAAGCAAGCCAGGTAGTCTGATGTTCATAGTTTTGAATGGGAAGCTGAGCCTTGCTCCAGATCAAACAGCTTGTAAGTGGTCACCCCAACCCCCTGTGCCTGAGCTTATCACAGTACTTATCACACTGCTTTGTGACAATCTGTTTATGTATGTTTCCTCTAGACTGGGAGCAAGTCGAAGGCAAGAACTATTACACGTGGAGCATGTAAGCATCCCCAGTGCCCACAGGGGATGGTGAGTAGCCAAGTAGAAGACCCCCCGGAACTGGGGGTCAAACAGGAACCCATAATTACATCATTTATGGGGTTGAAGGATAATGTCAATGTCTCCCATGAGATGGAGGAACCACAATGACATCACCCTGGTTGGGCTGGGGACAAAGACAAATATCACCCACAGGGTTGGATGACACAATGATATCACTCCCTACAGAATGAGGCACAATGATAAGGTCATTCACAGGGTCAACACACCAAATGCATCATGCCCCATGGGGCCAAGGGAACCATGACAATATTATCCATAAAGTTGGGGAGTAACAATGATATTCCCACAGGGTGTGTGGTAGTGTGTGTGTGTGTGTGTGTGTGTTGGGGGTGGAGGGCAATGGCAACATCACCCACGGGGTTGGGTCCCTGTGGCACTGGCAGCTTCCGGAGCTCAGGGCCTTCATGTTCATCCTCATGATGACTGACATCCAGCGTGGTGAAGAGGTTGGAGAGAAGCCCCAAGATGTGGACAATGGCCAGTTTGTTGGAAGGATTAGGCTATGGGGAGAATCAAACCAAGCTCTGGATCTCCGAGGCCCAGCTTGGCCCCCGGACCCCAGCCCTGACTGTCAACTCCAACCCCACTCCCCAACAGCCATAGCCCACACAAAGGGCAACCCACCCCTGCCTTCTGGCCACACGCGCGCGCACACACACACACACACACACACACACACACACCAGCTCACTCACTATCTCCTCTGCCAGCTTCTCCAGCTGCTGGATATAGGGTGAGATAAGGGAGTGCAGGTTCTTAAGGATCTCCTCCACCTGCAGGGCTGACAGCAGGAAGCCCAGTGCCTGCATCAGCCACATGCACTGGCTTGTCTGTGGGGCAGAACATGGAAAGTCAATCCTGGATACATCTGGATGTGGGTAGGAAGAATAAACCTCTTGGGGAAGCTTCCAAGAACAGAGAATAAAAGACAAGGGGTAGGAAAAGGCAGAAGAGGATTTCTGCAGATTCCCATAATATCCCCAAGGACCCCCTAGAAACTTCTGGGCTCACCTTGTGGATCTGTTTCATCAACACATCCTGGAGATAAACAGAAGGAATTTGGTATCAGCACAGTGCAGTGTGCCCTGAGACCCAGCCCAACCCTAGCCCACGCATACCTGGGAGACAGCCACAATGTTAGCAGCATAGGGTGGCAGGTCATACTTGCATTCTCGGCAGATCTTCTTGAGGGTGGACACTGAAGAGACAGAGAGCTCAGGATTGCCTAGGGCATGCAGTACGAGGGGCAGAACACTGTTGATCATGACGGGGTGGTCAGCCAGCCATTCAGACAGAGCTCCTGGGGGAAGAAGGGAGAGGGGAGGATATCTGAGGCAGGCCAGGCTGGCTTTGTACCATGTCCCTGAGAGGCAGGCAGAGCTTCTGGCAGATCAAATTACAGCCCTAGAGCTGAATAGGCAAATATGCATGCACATGCTCAAACAGGAGCCTTATAGCTGAGGAGCAGGAAGAAGTTACTCAGAAGAGGTCTAGCACTGCTGTTCCATTGACAGCAAACTAGCTTCACTGAATTGCAGCTCAGAACACTGTAGGAAGGACCCCTAGATGTGCCAGGACAGCCAGTTGGCTGCAATGCTGATTGTGTGTGTGGGCATGTGTGTCTCTCCCATTTTGGACAGGAACCAGCAGGCCAACTATAGCTGGGGATGGGGTGCCTGTGGCTCTGGAAATGTGCTCATGGGTGTGTGCCAGGTCTCACCAATGGTGAACATGACAGTATCCGCCAGCTGCACGTTGCTGATGCTGATCCGTGGAATGAGGCCAATGAGCCCAGGCACCACATCAGAATAATTGACATCGATGGTCTCTGCGATGGATTGGAAGCCATAGAGCAGGGCCTCTGTGTGCTGAGGAAAGAGGGTGCCACTGGCTTGGCTGAGGAGGAGGGTGTGACAGTTCTGGGAGGGCTGAGGGAATCAGGCTTGGGAGGTACCTGCCAGGAGTAGGGCTCCTCTGAGCTGGTGAGCAAACGGCCCAGCTTGTCATAGAGGTTGCTGAGCAGCTCGGCCCCCAGCATCTCATACACATACATGAGCGTATCTGAGATGTCCACCCTAAGAAGTAGACGAAGACCTTATACACTGCCCGGATCCTGCTCCCAAGCCCAGGAGCCCACCCCAGCTCCCTCACAACTGCAAAAGTGCCTAGAGAATAGAGAAAGGAGCCTCAGGATTCAAGAGGCCTGGTCTTGGGCTCCTCCCCTCATTGCCTTCATTATTTCAGGACTCTATTTAGAGGTAGGATTGGCCTGCTACCATCACCTGTAAATTCGGAACTGCTCCTTCTCATCTGAGGACCAGAATCCATATTCCTCATCAGAAGGAAACTGGGCCTTGTGCAGAAGCACATCCACCAGCTGGAAGTAGACCGGCCGGTACACCTGCTGGTACACAGCCTGCTTCTCTGCCTCAAAGGACAGAATGTCATCCTGAGAGAGCCAGGGAAGAAAGTTAGCCACCTCAGCACCAGGCCCAGAAGCCCATGATCTACCTTCTGTCATTACAGCCCAATTCTACTAGAGGTCACATAGACACACCTGCAACGTGTACCAGAAGGTGAGGGTCAGGGAACTGGTGGTCTCATTGACAGGATAGTGGCCAGGGATGCCGGTGCAGAACATAATCATGTTGACAAGGGCCAGGAAGCTCTGCCAGTGCTCCACTTGGTCCAGCAAGGCCCTTGGAAGGAGGAGGTATAGTAAGGTCATTCCCCCTCCCCCAACAGGGCTCCAAAACCACACCTCTGAGAGGGCCCTGCTATCACACTCCCAGCTGCCCAACTGCTCACCGGGAGTGGTTCTCGCCCAGGGCCACAGCAATGCGACAGATGCCATGGGAGGTCTCCATGTCCCCATTCTGCACTGCCTGTCGCAGTTGATCTTGCAATCCCAGCACCAGCGGGATGAGTTTGAGGAGTGTGTTCACATACCTGGAGGCATGAGGTAAGGAGACCCATCAGAGCTGTCTACCCATCCCCCACCAGCTTTGAGAGAAAGGCACATTCTCCCCGTCTTCCATCAAAGCTCACTCCCCACAACAAACCCAAAGCAAAAAAGAGGTCAGGGCCTACATCGTAGCTTTGATGCTGCCCATGTTGAGAAGAACCTTCTGTCAGAGACTTCCAGGAGAACTCTGAGAAGGAAGTGTGAGGTCAGTGTTACAGGTTAAATTGTGTCCTCTAATTGGACTTACAGTTGGTGCTGGCACGAGTTAAGACTTCTGGGGAAGTTGGGATGAGATGCATGTATTTTGCACGTGGGAAGGACATATTTTAGAGGGGCCAAGGGGCAGCCTATTATGGGCTGAGTTGTATCCACCAAGAAGATGTGTTGAAGTCCTAATCTCCAATACCTCAGAATGTAATCTTATTTCAAAACAGTGTCATTGCAGATGAGATCACAGAGTGGGGGGGGGGGGGAGCTCTACTACAGTACAATGGATGTCCTTATAAGACAACCATGTGAAGACAGAGGCTCATAGGGAGAATGACATGTGATGACAAAGGCAGAGATTGGAGTCATGCAACTTAAAGCCAAGGACCACCACAGATTGCCAGCAAACAAACAGAAGCTAGGAAGAGGTGAGGAAGGATTCTCCTCCGGGTTTTTAGAGGAAACCGACACCTTGATTTTGGACCCCCAGCCTCTGCAACTATGAGACAATAAATTTCTGTTGTTTAAAGCTGCCCAGTGTGAGGTACTTTATTACAGCCCCTCCAGAAAACTAATATAGACAGTGTTACAGGAGACTGAACAGGATGAGTGACAGAGGAGTTAATACAGGCTCAGGAGCCCTGATAAAGACTTCGGAAGGCACTGACAGCATCAGTCCCCACCTTCCATTCCACTCCCTACCACCAGATCCTAATTCCTATGTACTCTGGTGGCAGTATGAAGGGACAGCAATAGATGATGAACTAGGAGATAGCTAAGAGGAAAAATGGACAGGACTTGATGACTGATTGAATATGACAATGGGGAAGAGTCAAGGACAACTCTCATGTTATTGACTAAACAACTAAGTAGATGGTGGAGCTATTTACTGAGGCCAGGAGGGGTGGGTAGAGGGGAATAGTAATAAATTTAATGGGAGGCCAGAAGGCGATGAGTTCAGTGTTAGGCATGTTGAATCAGAGGTACCTGGTGAGATATGCAAACAGAAGTGTCCAGAGAGTTGGATATAAAAACCTGAAGCCCAAGGGAGAAGTCAGAGCAAGAGACATAGTCATCAGCAAACAGCTGGTAACTGAAGCTATGGGAGTAGATGAGCATTGCCCAGGAAGAAAGCAGTGAATGAGAGAAAAGAAGGTGCAAGTCAGAGTCCTGAAGCACAATGATCCTTAAAGGGGAGCAGGGGACACACAGTATACAAAGGAGACTGAGAATGCTAGCTCTATCTCACTGGACCCCTCCCCAGCAGCCTGCTGTGGAGATCAGACTAATCGCATGAAGTGATACTCTCAGAGGGAATCAGATGCTTGAGACCCCTCTGCTACCAATCATAGTGTCACCATAGCCATCTATGGAGAGGTAGGAGGTTGAAAGTCCAGAGGAGTTCTATTTGCATTTGCCCTAAGCAGGCTGCTAGGCCCGTAGTCTCATAACCTCAGGGGTAAGATGAAAACAAGGGGCAGCCAGCCCAGATGTCAGCTTTCTCCAAATCCTCATTCTGGTTGGACAAGGTATCCATACCAGGATACTCCCAACCCAGAGACAGCCCTAGAGGGCTCTGCCTGGAAACAGCTGGGATAGCTTCAGTCTCATGACCCTGACACAGGCTGCACCACCAGACAATGGGCACCTTCAGGCCAGACTCTGGCACAGAGAGCAGGGACAGGGCCAAAGTCATGGCGTGCGAGCTTACCAGCAGCTGAGATGGGGGCAGGAGATAGCGCCCTGTCCCCAAAGCGTCCCCACCAAGGCTCCCTCACACCTGCCAAAGTTCATGTACACAGCAGGTACTCAATCTTCACTGAGTTGTTAATTGGTCACATTTGAGCTGCATAATAGGCTAAGTCACAGACAAGTCCAGAAGGGCTCCGAGTATAACTCAAGGTCATATAGCAACTTTGAGACAAATTCCAGGCTGAGGTA
The DNA here is from genome assembly GCF_018350175.1 of Felis catus. Lineage (NCBI taxonomy): Eukaryota > Metazoa > Chordata > Mammalia > Carnivora > Felidae > Felis > Felis catus. The sequence continues at coordinate 34,490,781 of NC_058375.1, read as the reverse complement.
GCCTCTTCTGCTGCAGGACTGCTCTTTCAGAGCCCTACCTGAATTTTCCCCAAAGGATCTATGCAAATCTCAGCCCATATCTCAAATTCTAACTGATGGGAGCCCCCAAGAACTTGTCTAATTCACCTTCTCTCCTCCCCCAGCCCCCAGTGAAAGCTTTTCCAGGACTAAAAACATATTTCAGGAAAAAGAAAATTGAGGGAGAGAGAGTCAGGCAAGCAGCAGCAGCTGTGGAAGAGTGGGAAAGAGGGGACCTGAGTGCAAGCTCCGCCAAGGGGACAGCCAATATTAGGACACCTGGGGAAGGCAGTGGCTGGATAACCCAAGAGGCAAAACCACAGGTGACTTTCTCAAGCCAAAGTCTAGGAAGCTAGACTAGACAGAGCAAGACCCAAACTCTGACACTAGGCTGGTGCAGCACCCCGGTGGGGGAAACCCTTGTTTAGATTTCCCACCACCTGGGCACCTATTCCTGAGAACTATGCACACAGAAGAGCAGGTCTGAGGCTTCCAGAGGTTTCTAGGTTTGGGAGAGGGAGATAGAGAGGATGTCTTTAAGCCCATAGCTGAGACTGGGTTCAAGAGGCCTAGTTCTGTTGGTCAGCTCAAGCTGCCGGGGCAGGGCTGCTGGGACTTGCTGGCTGCCACTCACACTGAGCTCAGCCCAGACCTGCAATTAGAGCTCAGGGAGGAGAGCTGAGAAAATGGGGAGAGTTGCTAAGCAACCATGGGGGCTGCAGCCAATGGGCGCTCAGGAGGCTGTGGGTTCCCTCACTGGCTCCTTGTTCGCTCATTCGTTCAGAAGAGAAGAGGCATCAATTACCTGCCAAAGCCCTCGAGACCGGCTGGGCGGGTAAACCTGGGTGTATCCAAGGACACCCCACATCACCCATGCACTTGCCCTGGCCAATTCCCTTTAGCTACCAACTGTCTGAGTGCAGCCGGCACTCGAGCTTCAAGCTGCCAAGAAAGGCTAGTCCTGGGACTTGATACCCACCTTGAGTTGGAAAACCTGGGAAACCATTGGAAAGAAACACTAACTGCCAATGCAAAACAATACCAAATACTAACAACTGCCTTTTATGGGGCGTGCAAGAACCAGGCTAAACCTTTCATAGACATTTTCTTCTTTAATCCTATTAATATCAAAATATCATTTACAGAATACCAGGGGCAGACCCTGTGCACATTGTCCTATTTAAGCCTTTATAACTCTCTCAGGTTAATATGATCACACCCATTTTACTGATGAGGAAACCGAGGCTTAAAAGCGACTTATCCAAGGTATCGGACCTAGTAAACAGACCATCTGGGATTCAAACTCAGACGTGACTAATGCCAAGGCTAGAGCCATTAACCACTCTCTGATGCCATCTCTTTCAATGTTTTTCCCCTCCAAGTCTGCTAAGGGTTTCTAAAGCCCTACCTCTGAAGTGTTAGTGTCTCCAGTCTTGCCATGGCCAATCCAACTTATACCAAACACCTCATTATGGCATTTTCTCTACTTGAAATCCTTTAATATCTTTACATCATCCTCAGGATGAAGACCAAAATCTTAAGCCTGGCTGACAAAGGTCTTACATAATCTGGGCCCAGACCTCCCACAACTGGCCCTTAAATCCTGCTGTTTAATCACCACCACTCACCAGGCTTTCTCAACACCCTTTCTTTGCTAAGGCTCTTTAAAGCACACTTCCTCTGGGAAGCCTTTCACAGTCCTAAGACCAGGTTAAATGCCTCCTCTGGGCTCTTACAGTCCCCCCACCATTTTCTCTATCATAGCGTTCATCTCGTTGACCACACTTGCCCCTCCATGTGTCTGTTAGACTGTGAGCTCCTGGCTTGCTGAAGTCAACCCATTCATCTTTATGCACCTGGTGCTCAGCACAGGGCCCAAGACACAAAGAGGCACGCAACAAACATTTGCTGCACAAACACCTCGCTACACTCACCTTCCTTCAAGTCCTTAAAGGTACTATGGTGCTGTGCACCAGGGGCCTTTGCCCCCGCTATAGTTCCTGAAGCCTGGAGCGCTCCCTCTTCCCCTGAACTCCCCCACCCTGCTCCCACCTCTCAGGCAACTCCTACTTTTCATCTGTTCAAAAAACACCGAATGCTACCAAATGCTGCCAGGCACAATGTGACAAAATAAAATGATTCAGTGTCTGTCCTCACAGAGCTGAGAGACCAATGAGGAGACATACATTAATTTATGATGAAACTGTGTTACAGGCTAAGAAGGAGAAACACTAGAAGCTCTGAGATACAATAATAGAGTAGACCAAACTTAGTCTTAAAAATCATTGAGGGCTTTCCTAAGATAATGAAATTTCAGTTGAGGTAGAGATGATGTGCCAAGCACCTGTGATGGTTCAGAAGCTAGAAGGAGCATGGAACATTCAAGCAACTGAAAAGACTGTATGAGAGTGCAGAAAGGAGCATGACATGAGAAGAGGTTAGAGATGCCATTCTGTGCAGCACCTTGTGGATCACGTTAAGGATTCTGAACTTTATCCTAAGAGCTGCGAAAAGCCACTGAAGGGTTCTGAGCAGAAAGGACAAATTGGATCCTCCTTTTCAAAAGATCACTCTAGCTGCTCGGTGGCAATACGGGTACAGGAGTAAAAACCAGGGGACTGGTGAAAAATCTCTGCAATCATTTGGGGAGAGAGATGATGACAGCTCGGACTAGGCTGGTGGCAGTGGAGATGGGAAAAATAGATTTGCAGTATGGTCAGGAGCAGAACAGCCAGGACATGGTGACTGATTGGTTGAGAGAAAGAGAAGAAAGAGTCAAATATTTTAACTGAATAATCTGTTGGATGATTAGTTGTGTCTCCCTCTCTGAACCATAAGGACAAGGACCATGTCTTGTTTGCCTCCTTGTGTATCTCCAGCATAGGACCAGGTATGCAGTAGGCACTCAATTCGTGTTTATTGAACAGATAGATGGAAGGCCAATCAAACTGTTCTTTTCTGGGAAGATGGGGACCAGCTCACCTCTGGGCATCGGGCTGTGAAATGGCATTGACAATGGCCTCCACACTGCTGTCGAAGAGCTCCGAGTCCTGCAGAGCAGCAAAGGCAGCCTGAATAAGCGCCTCACAGTCCTGCAGTGGCACCTCCAGCTGCACCCAGCTGGAAAAGCACTTGAGCACCTTCTGACGCACACAGCTGGGTGAGCTGGGCTGCTGTAGCAGCTGCTCTAGCAACGGGAAGACAGCCCCGCACTCCACTGCCAGGCTGGCCCGCACCAGGCCTTTGCGATACTGGGGCAGGCGGCTCGTCTGGAACTCCTCAGGCAGCACTGTCAGCAGCTCTAGTAGGGCCAGGCAGCGGCCCTGACCATCCACCGGTGAGTCCTCAGCCTGGAAGAGCCGTACCATATCTGCCACAGCACATGGCCAAGCATCAGGCATCATGCTGAGAGCCAGGGAGGCCAGTGCCACGCACAGCCGAGTCAGCACGATCTTGGAGCCACTAGCAAAGTGGGTGATCTGGGTGAAGAGCTGTGCCTTTAGACTTTCGTACTGGTCAGTGGGGATGTCACTCCAGTAGCGAGAGATCTTGATGTGCAGGGCACTGGCCCCAAAGTACTGGATCTCAGGCACCTTGTCGGGCTGCAGTAGCTGCCAGCTGAAGTGCCAGGCCTGTGGGGAGACCTGGGCCTGCATCAGCCACTTCTGAGCCAGGTTCTTGTTCTCAATGTTGGGATCGTAGTAGAGCTGGTGCAGCGCCTGCAGGACAGCACAGGACTGAGCAGGTGTTGGCCACTCTGGATCCTGTCAGAGCCCAGAACTTGGTCTTGCAAATCTGCTCTCTCTTTCTGACTGAGGGGCTGAGCAGGTAGAGCTCACTGTTTCCTGAGCCGAGGATCCTACTGATACCCGGAGAGCCTGAACTCTGCCCATGCTCTACCATGTTGTCATTATAGCCAAACATTAGGGGTTCAGAAAGTGAACCTCCACAGGAAAGCAGAAAGAGGCTGAGCTCCCCAAAGGGGAGGCATTTGAGGTAAAGGACAAGGCCCAGGTTGAAGGAATGGCTCCACAGGGATAAAGCTAAGCCTGAGAAGAGCATGAACAGCCTGAAGGGCCCTGACCCTCCCAGGCACAGCTGGTCCCATCAACTCCAAAGGTTCTATTCAGCTCCCCCAGGATCATCCCTCGGTCACTCCAGATGCTGGCACCAAAGCCATTGTGAAATCTGAGCACGACTAAGGCTTTGCCAGGCAGCCTTAGGCCAGAGGCATACTGGAGGGGAGGGTGAGAACACCCCCCAGAGAGCGCATGTGAGGGTCCAAAAAGCTGGTCAAGAAGTCTTGGCTGGCAGCCCTGGCAAATGCCTTGCCTGGAGCTCTCAACTCGCCAAATCCCCAGGGTCCCAATTCCACAGGGACTTCACACAGTAAGAAAACAGTGGTTTGTCTCCCTGGCTGCACATGGAAGAGTGTGCCACCATGCCAACAGCACCCAGCCCCAGGGGGTGGAAGGGTGAGGTCAGGACTCTGACCCCCTAAGCAAGCTCCATCCAAGTAGACTTAGCCCTATTTGTACCTCTGACAGCAGCTTATATTTACAGTCCCCTGTTTGGCTCCTCAGGGATGCTGAATTCAGCAGGCAAAGAAGCAGTAGGGATGGATTTTCACCATTTGGTATGGCAAAAGGGGCTCAAAAATAACAAATGAATATCTGCAACCATTCCTTGCTTTCCATCTCCCCATTCAACCCAGCAGGGAGGCATTTCTGCATCCCAGGCCTCAGGGGCAGAACCCAGAAAAGAACCAGAGAAGCAGTTCAAAAAAGATGGGCTGGGCAGGGGGAGAGCCTGGGAAGACCATGGCAGGAAGCTATGTGGACAGGTGAGCAGAGAAGGATCCTGAGGCTGCCAGCAGGACCGGATCCCTTAGATCCATTACCAAAGAGAGGGGGTTAGCCCTTCCTGCCTGCTCGGGACTCGTCTGGCCTCCATCCAATACAAGAAGGATCCTTCCCTAAGAAAAAGTGAAAACATAACCCAGACTGTTTCAGTTCCAGGTTATTTTCTGAGCCCCTGGGTCACAAAACAGGTCCAGCATGGCTCAGCATCGGTATGGTTCCCGAGGGCTGAGCTATAGGTCTCCTGGATTCCTGGTTTCTTACTGCACTGCTCATGCAGTACCCACGGAGCTGGAGAATAGCCAATCCGGCCGGAGGTCTAGGCTATCAGCACCCTGAAGGGACCAGCCCAAGACCCCAGAGTATCCAAAGAGAACCCATGTCTAAGGAAAGCCAAAAATAGCCCATTAGGACACCATAACACTGCTGTCCACGCCTGCCCAGAGAGACAGCAAATGCCAGGTGCTCTGGGGGCACCATCCCAGCAGGCACCCAGCCCAGGCCTGGGCTCTGGCATTAATGTCAGTCCCCAGAACTTCTGCTCTGTCACCGGTATGCCCACCCCCGGGCCCTCATACCTTCTCCACGTTCTCCACAGTGAAGTCCAAGGCTGGTGCTGCTCCAGCCCCTGCAGCCCCAGGCTGCTCCTCCCGCCGCTCCATCTTTGCTCCCTCCCCAGCAGGGAGGTGGACCCTGACCTGTCTCCTGCCCCAGCCCCTTGGCTGCTGGCCCCGTGCTAGACCCCAGCTTGGGTGCCCAGGGAGCGGTGGGGTGACAGGGGGCCCAGGGCGGGCATGGCTGCCGAGGCCTCCCCACCTCGGATGGGGATGGGGGGCTTGCCAGAGGCCAAAAGGAGTGCTCTTAGGAGGAGACCAACTGAGGGGGACTCTGAGGAGGGAGCCGTCAGTGAAGAGTTCACAGGCGGGGGTCCTGGTGGTAGGTCACGGCTCTGTCCCCAGACCCTCTGAGGAGGGAGTCACAGGGAAGGCAGGCCTGTGGGGGAAACCGAGCCCCTGGCCCGTGAGAGGTCACAGGGTCGATGGCCTGTACCCACAACACCCTGGTCTGAGTGCGCTCTCGGGTCCTACGAGGAGGTCACGGGGTGGGGGGTGACGAGGGAGAGAGCCCTTCGCGGGTTACGGAGGCGTCCGACGAGGCGCAGGGGTGCAGCTTCGCGAGTCTGGGGCGAAGAGTCCGTAGAGTTGAGGGGCTGTGGCAGATCCCCTCCGGCCGGCCTGGCCCGCGCTCTTCTCACCGCCCGGCTCCGGCCCCGCTACTGCCGCTGCCGCCGCCCCAGTGACTGACAGACGAGCCGGCCCGGCCGGGACGGGGCGGGGACCTCAGCGAGGCGCGGGCTGCCCCGAGCGCCTGTCCCCGGCACCGCCGACTCCGGCGCCGCCCTGCCCCCGCGCCTGCCCTGGCCCGGCCCGGCCCGGCACAGCCCGGCCAGGCACAGCGGAACTGCGCGGAAACTCATTCCGGGTCCCTGGCCCTGTCCTCGCGCCGGCCCGCGCGCCCCCGGAGCAGGCGACGGCGCGGCGCGCCGCTCGAGGCCCCCGCTGAGCCAAGGCCCCGCCGCTGTGCACCCTGGGAAACGTAGTCCGCATTGCGCCTAGCGGGAGGGCGGCGCCTTGCGGCGGAGGTCGGGAGCACGTGGGCTGGGGACCCGCCGAACCCCGCCAGCCCCAGACGTTCTGCGGGCGACCGGGACAGACTCGCGGGTGGCGCTGATGAGCAGCTCCCTAAGACTGAAGGGGCCGGTGGATGGAGCTGGGAATCCAGGCTAGAGGATAAGGTGTGTGTTGTGGGTTCGCGGGGAGAAACAGGTCACTGATGCTGCGCTGTCTGCGCTTTCTGGCACCCAGGAAGGGGGGCGGTCTGGGAAGAAGGTGTCAGCACCACCCTGAGAAGAAAGGGGGCTTGGCGCGCCTCAGGAGTAAAAAAGGACGGCTTTCCGGGCTGCCCAGTTAGCAACCCGGAAACCTCATACCATGGACAGTACTCGGAGAATTTTACGTGCTGCTTGGAAGCAACTTCTCTTTATGAGTAATTAGAATAAGAATAGCTCACCTTGAAGTGCTAGGAACAGTACTTTGCATACCTTAGGTCCGATTCTCTCAACATCTCGGAGGTGGGTATTTTAGTCACTATTTTCTGATGAGAAAACCGAGGTTAGGAAGGTTGAACTTTTCTTGTCCAGGGACACACGGCCTAGCCACAGATCTGGTCGGCCACAGACCCCAGCAGTCCCTACCCCCTTACACTTGTCCTTTTATTAAAATTTTTAAGTTTATTTATTAATTTTAGTAATCTCTAGGCTCACTGAGCCAGCCAGGTGCCCTTTCCTGTTATTAACTCTTGCCAGCTATCCCAGAAGGGGAAATAGTAATCAAAAGGGAAACGACCTCTGTACTTGTGTTTGGTGGAGGAAGCTGACATTGGCAATAGCTGCCGAGGCCTGAGGTGAATGAAGGCTTCCCCGAGGAAGAGAAACTTGGTCTGAGCTTGAATAATAGAGACTGGTGAGGATGGGGGCTCAATTAGATAGGAAGCAAAATTCAGTGGGAATTGAGACATTCAACAAATTTTAAGTGGGGTTTCAAGTGGGCAGTGATGATTGGATTTGCATTTTAGAAACACCTATCTGTAGTATGCAGAATAAATTGAAGGAAGGGGCTTTTCATCATGTTGGGGGTGCAGGGAGAGAATCCTTGGCTTTCATCAGATTCTCTAAAGGACTCCAAAACAGGTTAAGAACCACTCCGGTGGGGGCTCGTGGGTGGCTCAGTCAGTTAAGTGTCTGACTTCGGCTCAGGTCCTGATCTCGCGGTTCGTGAGTTCGAGCCCTGCATGGGGCTCTGTGCTGACAGCTCAGAGCCTGGAGCCTGCTTTGGATTCTGTTTCCCCCTCTCTCTACCTCTCCCCCGCTCACACTCTTTCTCTCAAAAATAAATAAACATTAACAAAAATTTTTAAAAAAGAAAGAACCACTCCTGTGAATAAGAAAGGTAATCTCACATGGCACAGACTCTTAGATCTTTTCTCAGATCCCTCAGCTTTCTATGCAACCTCTCCTTTTCCAGAAGAGACCTCAGTGAGTCGGCCAGTGCACATACACTCTGTCATAGGGATTCTGGGCAGGGGAAATAGGGCAACCTTTGGGCAAGAGAGGAGGAAAGCCATTGGCAAGTGCAGGGGGAGCACATGGAACCCCAAATCTCAATTCCTAGATGAAACAAATCTAGAGGGAAGTTTTGGGTGCTCCCTGAAGCTGCTGTAGTTTTCAAAGCTGTCTGTAGTTTTCTTACAAGAGGTGGTGACGTGATACCCCTTTGGAGGACACCGTACCTTAGTTCTGGGAAGATACTCAAATGGACGATGTAGTTTTGCAAATGTGAAACAAAGTCTGCAGTCAAAAATGGAGATAACCAGAACCACCTGTGGCTTTCAGGAGTAGAAAGTGCTCTGCCTGGTAAGATCATGTGTAGATCATGCCTCTAAGTTGCAGGCAGAGCACTGCAGTTCTGGAGCTTGTCTCCTTTGGGGAAAATGGCCTTATTTTTTAAAAGAGGGATTTGGGTTGTTGTGAGCTGCACACCGAGGCCAGTTCTTACAGGAACGTGTCTTCTCGTGGAGAAGGTGCTGTTTCATCTGGGACTTTGTGAGATGTTGGGCACAGTCTCTCTGGGGCCCTGAACGTAGCCTTGAGTTGGAAGGACCCTACTCGTTTGAGGACTGGCAATCTGGGGACTGTTGAGAGCCGGCGCCTTTGGCTTGGGTTCTGAACTGGCTCTTGCTATGAACATTGTCAGAGGTGCCTTCAGTCGGTCTCCTTTAAGTGGCTCTGAGAGTAGAGATGACCACTGAAGGGCAGGGCCTGGAGGGTTTGGGGGCTAGGCTAGGCTTTCAAGTCTTTCTAGCAGGGGCTCCTTAGGCCCAGTGACCCTTCAATTGACAGGATGGCCCCCTTCACCCTTAACCAAGGCCAGGTAGTGTCTGCAAACTTGTATGGTACTGGTGCCACTTTCTTCAGGTGGAGGTGGGGAGCGCAGGAGACCGAGGATCCTGAATCAGTTTGGAGGCAGAAAGAGGTAAGCACCAAAGGAGTGTTTGAAGGCAGTGCAAAAGCACCAGAGTTTGGGGAGCACCTAGAACTGGAGCAGTAAACACAGAAGAGTGGAAGCACAGACTTGTTTCTCCTCCTTGACCCAGAACGCACACAGCCCTCACTCTTGCCTGGGTGAAGGGGCACCTGTGCCAAAGCAGGCACTTAGTTTGGAAGGAATTTTGGTTCGCAGTGTCAGATGCCTTGGGCGGGGGGCGGCCTCAGCCGGCTCACTCTCATGGTGCTCTCACGCGCCCCTGGCTGCGGCTACTGCCCTTGTACTTACAGCTGCCGAATTAATCTCCAGCCCAGACCTCCCTCCTCAGCTCCAGACCAGCATATCCCTTCCTCCCGACAGCCCCTCCGGATGTCCCATGGTTCCTCAGACTCAGTAGCCTTTCCATATGTATGTCTTATTGCCAAAGAACATCATATTGGACAAATTCACAGGACCCAGGAAACAGGGTTGCACAGGACATGCAGGAAAGCTCAGGATTGCATGGACTTTTAAGATGACTCGGGGGCACTGTGGAAGGCCAGGGTCAGCACTAACCTCTCCTTCCTTCCAGGTGAAAGTGTATACCGCTTAGCTTCTTGTCCTTTTTCATACTATTTGCCAAATTGAACTTAAAAAATAATTATTTAAGTAATTATTGTCTGTCTCTCCCGATTTTAAGCTTAAGGGCAGGGATCATGTCCCTTTCACTTCTGTATTGCTGGTGTCTACCTAGTGTCTGACATATAATAGGTAATAAATATTTGTTGAATGAATAAATGAATATCTTCGTTTATCACTCAAAATGCAGGTCCCTCTGGGGAGGGGGGAACCTCAGTTCTTTCCTGCCCTCTAATCCCTTGATGCACTCTGCTTCATTCTCCCAAACCAGCCTCCCGCTGCACCTTCTTCCCCACCTTCAGCCTTCTCAGATGCTCTTTTGCCCTGGGTGGCTTCATGGAACGTGGGTAGTGAGCTCCCCATGCTGGATTGTCTACAAGCAGAGGCAGTGTATGTACCCATTAGGGTGCCCTGGAGGGTAGGACAGATTAGTGACAGTGGGGTGGGGCAATGTGTGGTTTTCTGTGTCATTATACATTGTGAGGCCCCCAGGATGCCTGATGTCACAGGGATAGAGTTTTCTCCACCGGTAACTACAGGTCCCAAGTGCTGGGGACTGTGCAGGGGGGTGTGAGCTGCCCTTTCAGGACTGGTGAACACACCTTTGCCACCCACTCTGCCTGTGTTCTATGCCCCGTGTCCCAGAGCTGCTGGGGGGGGGGGGGCAAGCAATGGGAGATCACAGGCCTGTGATTGCTGAGTCAGCCTGAAGTGAGTGGGATGGCCAGCGCATGATCTCCATCCAGCTGCTTTTACCCGTCCAGCCCCACTGCCCAGGAAAGGATGTGACAAACCACAGAAGTAAATAAATAACTTAGGAATAATAAATAGGGGTCCAGCAACCACGAAAGAGTACGGGCCCATGTCAGCAATGTGTCTCCTCCAATTCCATACCCCCCAGGGCCTGGGCTGAGGCTGGGACTTCAGAGCTGCTGAGTTCTCCAGAGGAGGAGTCCTGGGTCCGTGGCCTGGTCAGTGCCAGAGTCTGTGAGAAGTGGGTCCTAAGGTCTCCACAGCTGAGGTTGTCTGGTGCCTGCAGGGCTGGGACTTGCAGGGCGAGGACCCTGGGGCCGCAGGTCAGTCGTCCTTCCATCTCTCCAGGGCTGATAGCCATCACTCACCTGGCTGAGGCCTCCATCTCTGGCCCAGGGCCCCCCACCCGCCGGCCCGCGGGCTCCTGCGAGGAGGCCCCAGGTTCGAGGATCCGCGGGTAAGGGTACAGTCCGCAAACCCCTGGAGCGAGGTCTCAGCCCAGGCAGCCGCAGGCAGTGGCGGAAAGGCGGTCCACGGTCCTCCAGGTGCTGTTGACGTCCATGAAGGAGACGGCCTCGTAGCGCGTGGGTCGGCAGCATGGCTGGCTGACCGGGCGCGAGCCCGGGGGCGGCCGTAGGGCCCCGGCGCCCAGCAGGCTGGCCAGGCTGAGGTCGTGCGGGGAGCGCGCGCGGCGGCAGGAGCCGCTGCAGAAGCGGAAACGCACCAGCTCGTCGGAGCTGTGGCCCAGGCCGAGCGCGCGCACCGGCACCAGCTGCGACCGCAGGCGGCAGCCCCGCGCCCCCGCGGTCCGCGCGCGACTCCCCCAGCTCGCGCGGCCGGCCCGCGCCGCGCGGCCCCCGCGGGGAGGCGCGGGCGAGGGCGCAGGTGGCTGGGGCGCGGGCCGGGGAGGCTGGGGCGGCGGCCGCCGAGCTCTTCCGCCGCACGTGCGAGGCTGGCGGCCCCCTGCAATGAGATGGAGTCACTCGATGGGTCCCGGGCCGGCCCCGCCCCGCCCCCCTCGCCTTCTCACCTACCCGGCAGGTGGCCGGTGGGGGCCGCCGGGGCCGGGGCGGGGCCGAGGCGCGGGGCGGGGCTGCGGGGCCCGGGGCCCAGGGAGGCCTCGGCGACGCTGCTCAGCAGGGCCAGAGCGGCCAGGGTTGGCCACAGGGCAGACTGCACAGAGAGAAAAGTGGAGCCTCAGGGAGGAAGAGGGCACCGAGGTCAGCTTGGGGTGTAGGGAGTTCGGGAAGGGGCTGGCTGGGGCAGCAGGGATCAGAGGGCAGGATGGGCTCTTAGTTGGGTGGGGGGAGCTATGGAAGGGTTTAGATAGGAGGACAATGGGTCCACGGTTTCAGGGAGCCCAGGGGAGAGGTCAGCTGAGGACACTGACTTTCCTACTTACTCCTAGTCCCTCCTTGGCCATTTCCCCTTCCGCTTCTGTCACCCGCCTGCCGAGGCCAAGCCATGCGTTCTCTCCCCAATCAGACCACCTTTCCTCAATACCCAGTGGCATCACTGGGAGAACCACTCACCTGCCGCCCAAGCTGGGGCCAGTGGGGCAGCACAGAAGGGCCTCCACATCTGGGCTCCATCTCTGTCAATACCAGGAGCTCCCATCAGCTGTAGTTGACCTGTTCACACACACACACACACACACACACACACACACACACACACACACGCCCCCTTCTCTTGAGGCAGCTCAGAACATTGAGAGCAGGCCACCGCTCCACTTCAGTGTCTTCAGGCCAGGAACAAGGGGCTTGGAAAGGCGGACCCAACCCAGGAGGAGAAGTAACTACATCAAGAACCTAACTATGTGTTGATGCTTTGCACCTGTTCCTTCTTTCAGTTCTCACAACTGCATGAGGCAGATGGCAGAATCCTCATGTTCCACCTGAGCAAATAAGGCTCAGAGAAGCTCAGTGACTGTCTAATGTCACAAGGCCTCTTTCCTCAGGACCTTCCTGCCCTGTGCTACAGAGCTGGAGCTTCCAGGAGCAGCTGGAGAAGGAACTAGGGAGCTTTTTCTCCATGTCACAGAGCAGGAAACCATGGCCTAGAGAAGAATTAGGGTGCTTGCTATTGACCTAGCTGATGTTAGCGAGACCCAGGCCTCAACCTGTGTTGCCCACCCAGCACTGCAGCATCTTGCTCCTCTAAGATTTCAGTCTGCACCCCGAGCTGCCAGAGTTCTGTCTTCTCGCCACAGATGTCCCTCAAGAGCTAGTCCATGATGGTGGCTGATGGGTCCTCTAACATAGGGCCTGGGCATGGCTCCCTATGGCCACCAGGGGGCAGCATTGCCAAACCTGTTGACTCAAAGGGTGGATGGGCTTTTCCCTTTGCTCAAATACTCAGGCCTGAGCTATTCCCAGGAGGACCAGCCAGGCCTCCACTTCAACCTCGTCTCTGAGAGCTGGTCCAGGTTTGTCCCCCTTCCAGCTTCCTGTAGGTCTGGAAACCTGGCCCTGCTTTTATAAGTTTCCCCCCATGAACCATCCTTCCTGAGCCCATCCAGCCTTTCTGAGCCCCACCAACCTTTGATGAACCCACATTGGCTGGCATTCCCATACACCCCTCTGGGGCCCTGGAGTCCTCACTGGCTGGTCTACCCTTGGGTCCCAGCTGTCACCTTCCACCCCCACCCCATAGCCCACAGAACGTCTGCATACCTGTGGGCCAGATCTCCCCAGGCCTCACTGGTGTGGTCCTCCAGCGCTACGTGTGCTCTGCTAACTGAATCGAGCCTTGATGGGCCAAGCTAGTAACTGTTTTCAATGATGGAGGGAAACCCGGGCCAGGCAGCCTTAGTGGCCCCCTGCACTAGGGGGAGCTCAGGAGCAGGTCTCTTGAGGGCAGGGCAGGGCAGGTCCAGTCTCCCTTCTGCAGCCTGGGGCCACTTGGTGGTCCTCCAGTCCTTGCCCCGCTTCTGCCAGCCAGATACTCACCACAGGGGTCCTGCTCCGTGTTCTTCTAGGCACCTTTCCTGGGACCAGTGCTGGGCTTTTCCCCGCAGCTTAAAAGGCTCATGCCCAAGGCTGTGCACCTGGCAGCGCCTCTTTTAGCCAAAAGCGTGGCCTTGGCAGCCAGTCTGTGCCCTGTAGCGGCAGCAGGAGCCTCACATTACAGCGGGCTAGCGCAGTCCGACCAGCAACAGGGGGACCGAGGGGGCTGGGAGGGGCTGAGGGCTGTGCCTCCAGCCCAGGGGAGGGAGAGAGAATGTGAGAAAGGAGTGGAGGGGAACCATCCTGCCCGCTCCCCCTAGCCCCAGGGCTGGGACAGGGGTGGGCCAACAGGTCAGCTTACCGAGGTGCAGGGCTCCGGGTCCGGGACGCAGTGAAGGCTGGGGCCTGAGGGACCTGCTGCTGGCCGAGCCCCTGAGCCGTGTCTGGGGGCCGGGCCCAACTCCATCCCTCAGCAGCCTCATGCCCGCCGCCATCCGGTGTCAAATTCCAGCCCCGGCGTCACCGGATCCTGGGGTGGGGCCCAGAGCGCCCCCGCCCAGCTCCACCTTTCAGGGCTCACCTGGCCACTCCACCTGCTGGGATCGAGTCCCCCCGCCCTCCCCCCCCCCCCAGCTGCCCTAGGTCCCCAGAGCTTGGGGGGAGGAGACGCTGGGAGGAGACCCTGGGACTCAGAGCTAAGAACCCAGGCGGCAGAGAGGCACGGGAACTGGGCGTTCAGAGTTTGTAGACACGCGAAGTAGGGAGTCGGGAGGCTGGGCTGAGGGCGGGGAGGGAGGGGACAGGCCGGTCCCTGCCTCAGCCGAGGGCCCTGCAGTTGGTGCGGTCTCTGGGGTCCCGGCTGGCCGGCCCGCAGTGGCTGCTCCTTGCTGTCTGGCCCACCGCTAACTTCTCCCAGCGGACCCATGGAACTCGTCACGTTGGTGAGGCGCTGCGCTGGGGCCCTGGGGGCCTGACCCTGCTCCAGCCGCCCTGCCGCAGGGCCCCCACTGCCCGGGGCTTGGAGTGGAGACAGATCCGAGAACACCGCTGCTCACCCGGGGCGCCACAGGGGCAGTGCTGGTAGGCGCGGGTGCCCGTGGTGGAGAAGGGAGGGTCACAGAGGAGAAACATGCGCGGAGGCTTTGAGGTAGCAGCTGGAGGGTAGTATTTCAGGTGCCTAATTACGGCAATTTGGCAGGTGGGGTGGAGGTTGAGTGAGTAACATGGATAGAGGTAAGGAAAGGCCAGATCCTGTGTGTCATACTAGAGTCTGGCCTTTATCCAGATGGCACTGGGGACCACTGAAGGGTTTCAGGCAGGAGAATGGTGTGACCAGACAAGCATTTCAGAGACTGGCCGCAGTGGGGTGGATGGTCTGGGGGACATATAAGGAGGCTGCTGGGGAGAGAGGAGCCTGAGGCAGAGTGTGGGGCTGGCGGAGGGCTGCAAGCCTCTTTCGCAAGCACACATCAATCGATCCCTGATGGGATGGGGTGAAGAGGTAGGACAAAGGTATGCCTGTGGCCTGGGTGATGAGGTGGAGGCGATACATGCTGGCAGCTGGGGCTTCCCGGAGGAGGGGCATGTGGAGGACAGGAGCTCACGAGTTCAGTGTCCGACGTGTGGAGTTGGAAGGACCTGTGAATTACCGTACCGGCGATGTTCAGGAAGTAGCTGAATCTGTAGCCTGCAGCAACGTGGAGAGAGCTGGGGTGGAGATGGCAGTTTGGAAACTGTTGACCAACTGACAACTGGAAGCCGTGGGTGGGGATGAAAGTGCTCAGGGGACGTGTGTGGACCAGCTGTACCTTGACTATGCATCAGAACCACCTGTGGACCTTTTAAAACCACCCACATCTGGGCTCCACCCCAGACCTGAATCAGAATCTTGGGGTGGGCATGTGCCGTTTTCCCAATCGGTGCAGGTTATTTTGGCATATGGCCGGGGCTGAGAACCACAGCTTTTGTGAGAGCAGTTTCTGTGCAGAAGCCAGACCACAGAAAACCGGTGGTGGCTGTCCGCAGGCTTGACAGGACCCTGGTAGGACAGGGGCCACGCAGTGAGTAGATCCTCTCTTTGCTGCCTCTTGCAGCCTGGGGCTTTATCAGCCGTGGCTGCCTCTTGTAGGCATGCAGCCTATGCCCTGTACAACTCCAGGGGGTGCCATTCCCGTAGAACATGATGTGCTTTGGAGTTGTGCCCGGTTGCCAGCAAAATCCCAAGGGAGTTCTGGGTGTGCCTCTCAGGGTCTTGCTCTCCCCTCAGCTGAGGAGGCTTCTGCCTGAGGACAAACCACGGCAGTAAGGGGGCAGGTGGGAAGGTGGTGGTCCTTGGGATGGCAAGGACTCTTGGATTGGGATGGCAGGTGAGAGATGAGGGGGCCAGCCAGCCTGTCACAGTGGCAGCTCTGGCAGGAAGCTCACTCCATGGCTTCAGATGCAGGTGTATGTTTGTCCCATTCTCAGGCCTGCCTGGGGATGCTGGAAAGGGAGGGCTCAGACTCTAGCGCTCTAAGGGGGTGGGGGTGGGGATAGCCTTTCTAATGTTCACCTGAGGGTGCCCAGAGGGGGCTGTGCCTTCCTGTTCTGTGTGGGGAGAGGGGACCCTTTGTGCTCTGGGTTGGGGTGGGACATACTCTCCCCAGGGCTCAGCCTGGGGTGCCACGAGCAGGTAAGGTCTTTGAGCCTGTGTCAGAGGCTCAGTATAGATCTTTCCTGTACTTGTAGGAATCTCTGTCCCTGCTTGCAGAACTGGGGTTCTGGGGACTCAGAGGTGCTATCGTAAGGCTGTGGACTTCAGTGGCTCCTTTAGGAGGACTAGGGTAGACTCTGGGCATGCCCTTATACCTTTGGTCTGCTTCTCTTAAAGCAAACAGGGTGTAGGACTTTGTAGGATGGGAGAGGCTTCAGGAGGCCCCTAGGTAGTAGCTACCCGTGTCCAGCAGTTGACACGAGAAGGGAAAGAGACCCGGGAATCTGCGTGGGCTAGAGAGATGGCCCTTGAGTTTAACATAATTGCTGAGGCCCCAGGTTCCTGCCTCTTCCAGGAAAGTCAGAGAAAGCAAGAGGAGGCCAGATTCGGGGAAGAGCTTTATTGCTTCCAGGATGGCTGCCACAGCCTGGGTAAGGTCCTTGAGCCTCACTTCCCTCTGGTCCAAGCTAAAGGCAGAACCCAAGGACCTGACAGTCTCATTGCTGAAGTCCAGAACAGCTGCCAGGTTGGTCAGTCCAGGCTGGGACGCTGTCCTATGGATCAGCTGCAGCTGGGGAGGGGGGGCGCTATTCCCATCAGGTTGGGCCAGGCCCCATCTCCCAGGCTCTGTAGTTCTTTCTGCTTAACCCAGGGGCTGTCTTGTTGGCTTAAATGATGGCTCCAGGGTTTTCCTGTGGGGTAGTTAGGGGCTGGTGAATGGGAATACCCCATCTTCTCCTCAAGAAAGGCCAAACAGTGTCATGAGCTGGAGAGGGCTGGCATGAGACCTTGCCCACCTCCCCTGTAGTCCCGAGCAGGGTCCAGGCCAGTCATGGCACCCCTACTCTACAGGGAGCCCACTGGTACCTAGACCCGATAGGCCCCCTAGTGGGCCTCTTTCTGTATGGCAAGTGGACCAAAGTTGACATCTCCAACCTTATTTAAAAATAAATTATCCCTACCCTCCCCCCAACCCCAATTCACAAAATGATAATACACCAAACACTGATTGGAGAAATGATTCCAGCAGCAGCCCTGCTGCCTGACGTCCACCTCCTGCATGCTGGGCCTGCTGGGCACGCCTGGTGGCCTCCTGGCCCTCTAGCTTCAAGGACCCAGGCTGAGAATGAGGCCAAGTGCTGGTCTCTGAGGCTGGCCTCTGGGCAGACACAGCTCTGGCTGCCCTGCCAAGGCCTCGCCACCCCTGGGGCCACTTGGCACTGTCCTTCTCGGGGTCTAAAGACTCCTGTGCCTTTCAGGCAGAGCCAGACCAAGGCCAATGAAGTGGGCAGGTGGTGGTGGCTGCTGCTTGCTCTTGGCGGTGCCAGGACCTCCGTGGCCATGTGCTGGGCCCGCCTCAGATGCCGCTGGTTAGGTCGGTGATGACACGTGCTTTCACCAGCTTCCGCAGAAACTCTTTCTCTCGCTGGATATTGTGCGTCCAGGACTGGAAGGAAAGACATGGAGACGTGATGAGTTGAGCTCAGTGCCCTCTTCTGACCGCCACCCTCCCATGCTCCAGAAGGGCCACGGTTCATCCTCCCTCCTTCCCCACACTGGGAGAACTATGCCTCTTCTCCTCTTCCAAGTCTTAGATGTAGGCCTTCCAACCTTGTTCCCCACAGACTTCAGCACCTCCTTGTCTGGCCGTATGTCCAGGGCACCTAGGTCCTAGGCACCCTGAGGATAGGCAATGTGAGTCACTTAGGTCTGGCCCAGGCCTGGCGGGTGGGCCCTGCTGGAAAGAGAACCGCGTGGGGTGGCTTAGTCATCCTCTGGCCTGATGCAATCCAGTCTCCAGGCCTGGGGGCAGCTGATGAAATCCTGCCTCTCAGATCAGAGGAGCCAGGGGGCCCGAGACCAAGAGGCTCACCTTTCTGTTAATGTGGAAATTACAGGGAAGATGCTGCCTTCTGGGGCTTTCCTGGGGGAAGACTGCACCCAGGCTGAGGCTCTTTCCTGTCCCCAGTACTCCCACCAGGAGGCTCTGATGGCTAAGTCTCTGATGAAAAAGGGCTAACTGATTGACTCAGTGAGCGTGGACAGCCTCTTCACAGTTTGTACCCACCTGACTGCTCTGCTGGGTTGGTCAGCACCAAGCCTCACAGCGATGTTAACAAGCACCGTTTACTGGTGCTAAGGATGCAGGGCTCTGTCCTGTCCTTATTCTCATTCAGTCAACTTTGTACAACTGGCCACATCCTTTCAATCTAAAACGCAGGCAAAACTCCCTACATTCTCTGAGTATTCCCTTCTACTTTTTTTTTTAATTAAAAAAAATGTTCATTTTTGAGAGAGAGTGAGAGAGCATGAGTGGGGGAGGGGCAGAGAGAGAGGGAGACAGAATCTGAAGCAGCTTCCAGGCTCTGAGCTGTCAGCACAGAGCCCAACACGGGGCTCAAACTCGTGAACCGTGAGATCATGACCTGGGCCGAAGTCAGACACTCAACCAACTGAGCCACTCAGGCGCCCCTCCCCTTCAACTTCTTATGCTAACCACAAACCCAGCTGCCCCTAAGGACAGTGTACCCCAGATGCATTTCAAGTGGGGACTGTTCTCCTCTCCCCCAATCCACTCTCCATGACACCTGAAGGTCTACAGGGTCTTCCTCTCTCTATTGGTCCATCTACACAACTGTTCCTCCAAACTCCCTAAAACCTCTGGCTCCCTTGAGGCTTCTGTCATTATATTCTGCTGTCTGTGAATTGCCCCCTCCCTGTTGCAGTGTGATTTGCCCTCATTCCTTGAAAAGTCCATCTTCTGGCACACTCTCTCTTTGAAGGCAGGGACTGTTTGGCACAGAGTAGGTGCTCAATAAATATGTACTGAATGAAATTAGATTTTGTGGGTAAGCTTTGGAGCGCCTAGATGACACAGTTGGTTAAGCGTCTGTGTGACCAACTCTGGATCTCAGCTCGCGTCATGATCTCACAGTTTGTGAGTTCGAGCCCGACATCGGGCTCTGCGTTGATGGCACAGAGCCTGCTTGGGATTCTGTCTCTCCTCTCTGCCCCTTCCCTGCTTGTGCTCTCTTTCTCAAAATAAATAAACTAAAACAATTTAAAAAATAAGAAAGAAAGAAAGAAAGAAAGAAAGAAAGAAAGAAAGAAAGAAAGAGAAAGAAAGAAAGAAGAAAGAAGGAAGGAAGGAAGGAAGGAAGGAAGGAAGGAAGGAAAGAAAGAAAGAAAGAAAGAAAGAAAGAAAGAAAGAAAGAAAGAAAGAAAGAAAGAAAGAAGAAAGAAGGAAGGAAGGAAGGAAGGAAGGAAGGAAGGAAGGAAAGAAAGAAAGAAAGAAAGAAAGAAAGAAAGAAAGAAAGAAAGAAAGAGAAAGAAAGAAAGAAGAAAGAAGGAAGGAAGGAAGGAAGGAAGGAAGGAAGGAAGGAAAGAAGGAAAGAAAGAAAGAAAGAAAGAAAGAAAGAAAGAAAGAAAGAAAGAAAGAAAGAAAGAAAGAAAGAAAGAAAGAAAATGGATGCTTAGAGGAATGGTAGGGCCAGGATCTGAACAAATGTAGAAACTTACACTGCTCTCTGCTTACGTATCCCCTCCATCACCCCCAGCAAGAAGCAATCGATCTGATGGGTTAGTTTTAAGAACACCCACTGGGAATCACCAATGTTTGAAAGCTCAGTGGAAGACTGGACATTTTTTTCCTTAAGTTTATTATTTTTTTAGTAATCTCTATCCCCATTGTGGGGCCCACACTCATGAACCTGAAACCAAGGGTCGCATGCTTTTTTGACTGAGCCAGCCGGGTGCCCCAAGCCTAGACATTTTTTATGACGTTAAGGGATTATTCATTTTTTTAAAGGTGTGATAGCGGTACTGCAATACTTTTCAAAAAGCTCTTCTCTTTTAGAGAAAGTTACTGAAATATTCAAGGCTGAAACAATACAATATCAGAGACTTGTTTCCAAATAATCAGCGAGGAGGGGTGCATGAGGGGATAAACGGATGAAACACTGGCTATGTGCTGATAATTGAGGGATGTGGGTGACAGGTACTTGACAATTCGTTATTCTCTGTATTTATGAACACGTTTGACAGTGTCCATAATGAAAAAGCAAACAAAAAGGTGGGCTCTGGGGTGTAGCTCTCTTGAACCAGGAAATCCCTCCTCATTCTCCCTTCTATACAGACGGCATGGGAGCTTACCAGAACTATCCGCACTGTGTTGTCTATAGTATCTATGGGCTGGGGCAGAATTCTGGTGGTCCTGGGTCCCCAGCCTCAGCAGAACCCCGAATTCTGGAGGCAGCTGTCTTTCTGACAGCCCTTTTTGTCTTCATCTCTGGCTCCCCGTCCTTCAGCCAGTCATTAAACGCCAGTGCTGCCCCAACCGCCCACACTTCTACCCTGTCGGCTCCCTGGGCGATTCCATCCATGCTGGCCTTGTATCTGAACAGGCAGCTGTGACCACAACTCACAAAAGGACGTTTCCAGACCGGGTCTCTCTGCTGGGTGGCACGGACCTCTGTGAGCCTGTGTAAGCCTCGGGCAAGCTGCTGCTCTGTCCCTCTCCTCCTCCTCGTCCACGCTCCCCGGGAGCACGTCCTATGTACCATGCCTGCCTCTCTGTCCTCTCTGCACCGCCTCTATTCACCGCTCAGCTAGTAGTCTAGCTCCTGGTCACTGGCCTTGGAAGCTGCTCTCCCCACCGTCCACGGGGCCCCCTCACTGGTGCAGCCACTGGCTATTTCCCAGTACTCATCTTGCTGGACTTCTCGACAGCACCCGACGTGGCAGACAGTCCATGAACGCTGCTCCCTTGGTATCCGTGACCCTGCACCTTCCTATCGCTTCTGTCCTTTCACTTTTCTCCCCTCTGAACTCCTTTGATGCCCCTTGCACATCCCCCAACATGCAATCCTTGCTCCACTGGCCTCCACAGCCCGCACACTCCCGCTGGGCCTGGAGAATGGGCCTGTGGGCCGAGTGGAGGGGAAGCAGTGGTGGGGCCAGGGTGTTGCCTGGTTCACTTGCCTACTGGAGACACTAAAGGTGACAGCAGGGACCCTGAGCCCAGGCACCAGCATTTCCAGTGC
This sequence comes from Felis catus, assembly GCF_018350175.1. Classification (NCBI taxonomy): domain Eukaryota; kingdom Metazoa; phylum Chordata; class Mammalia; order Carnivora; family Felidae; genus Felis; species Felis catus. The sequence goes on along the minus strand of NC_058375.1, from coordinate 34,469,748 downwards.
ATCCTCGTCTAGGACGTTGGGAGGTAACAGTGAGAAGCAGGGGTAAAACATTAATATTGGTAATACTGGTGGACCTTTATGTGTGCTTACTATGTTCCAGGCCTTTTTTTTTTTTTTTTTTTTTTTTTTAAGCATCACCACGTCTAATCTTCCCCCAAGGCAGTAGGTGCTGTCGTTACCCTTTTTATTGGTAAGGAAAGGAAAGCACAGAGCCAGGCTCTGAACCCAGGCCATTTGATGTCATGGCTTGACCTCCTCAGCGCCCTGCATGAAGGGGGTGCGGCAGACGCCAGGAGCCTCAAGCCAGCCTGTTTCACAGGGCTGGGCGGGGGCGGTTGGGCCTGAAAACGGAGATCTGGCGCACCGAAGAAAGGGAACAGTCTCCAGCAGAGGGCTTTTCAGGGAAGGTGCTGTCCCTTCTACCTTCTTCCCGTACCGAGGCAAGCCCAGGCCCTGCGGATTTAAAATTGTTTCTTTCTCTGTCTTCTCACTGACACTGAAAAGTTCCTGGTCAGGGGTGTTCATCTCTTGCCTAGACTGCTGTGACAGCCTCCCAGCTAGTTCTGTCTCCACCTAGTGCCCCTCATTTTTTTTTTTCCATTACTTATTCAAATTCAAGTGAGTTAACATATAGTGTAGTATTGATTGGTTTCAGGAGCAGACCAGTGATCGTTACTTACATATAACACCCAATGCGCATCCCAACAAATGCCCTCCTTAGTGCCCATCACCCATTTAGCCATCCCCCCACCCACCTCCCCCAAAGCAACTCTCAGTTTGCTCTGTGTACTGAAGTCTGTGCCCCTGTATTTCATGCTGCAGGTGCAGTGGACTACTATGTACTAATCTACAGCCTAAAATCCTTCCATGGCTCCTTCTGGCCTTCAGAGTAGAGTCCAAGCTCCTCACCATGGCACAGAAAGTCCTGAGCGACCTGGCTACTGCCCGTGTCTACAGCCTTTCACCCTCTGCCTGAAACGCCGACACAAAATTTACACAAAGGGAGTATGTAAGAGACCACAGATACAAGGAAAGAGAAGCCAGGAGACAGGTAAAAGCTGTGCCAGTGGTTCAGAATGGGTGCTGGCAGGGGACAAGAAAAGCAAGAAGATACATGAAGAGAGACAGATGGAAAGACCTACAGGCTCCTGACAATCAGGAGGCAGGCTTGGAGCCAGTCACTGCTGAAGGTGATGGGGTCAGACAGACAGTTCTGGAGCTGTGCTGGACCTGAAAGGGGCCCCCTGTTCCTGAATCCCATTCCAGGCAACAGGAGGCCCAGCCGTAAGGCAGTTTCTGGTTTCCCAAGTCTCTCTTACATTCTTGCAATAACTTCCCATGACTTGAGGTGGCCCGAGTGAACCCCAAGCATGAAACAATACAGATGGCAACTGAAGCCACGGATGGGGGTGTCAATCTCCCACAGAACGTGTACGGAAAGAGAAGACTGTCCAGGATGGAGCCCTAGCGAATGCTGACTCTGAAATCAAGGACGCTGAGAAAGAGAATGAGAGAGACTGGCGAGCGAAATCAGAAGAACGCCAGAAATTACTGACTCCGAAGCCCGAGCAGGAAAAGCTTCAAAGAGGAAGGAGTAGTCAACAGAAAGCATGTTTCTGAGAGGTCAGGAAACATGTGTCCACTGGATTTGGCAGCCTTGAGGTGAGTCACTGGTGACCTTAGTGGGAGTCATGGCAGGTGGAGGAGGAAGCCAGGCTGGGAGGGAGTGAGGAGTGCAGCGGGCACGAGCCAGCAGGAGCTGACAGAGTCCCTGCCGCAGCCTCCGTTTTCCCCGCAGGACAAGAGGGTGGGGAGCTTTCAGGGAGGACAGGGCTCTGGGCTGGAGAAGGGCGCACCAATGAGCGGTGAGCAGAAGGACGGCTGGCTGAGATGGGAACCCCTACACTTGGAGAATCTGCACAGATGGGAGGCGTCTTCCAACCCCCCTCCACCCCTCATTCCCTTGTGGGATCAGAGAAGCTGCTCGAAGTCTCGAAGTGCTGGCCCAAGATGTGCAGGTTCCAGGCTGGCATCAGTGGAAGGCTGGTGGTGGAGGTGGAGGGAGTTGTAAGAGGGGCTTACGTGGGCCCTGGGTGTGAAGGCAGAGATGCCATCAGAAGAGGCTGACTGATGGCCCGGGAGACCTGGCATGCTTCTGGAACATTAAGGCAGCTGAATACAGGGATCACTTGGGAAGCAATGCTGGGCGATAGAGAGCTTCAGTGCTTTCCTCCCGGGGCGGGGGGGGGGGGGGGGAGGGGCAGAAGAGGTACAGGGACTGAGAGGCAATGTCTGTGGGTGGTTTGAGGGGGCACAAAAGTCCTCGGGGGGAAGGTAGGACTTGCAGTAGAGAAGACGGTCCTGAGCTGGTGCCAGGATGAGCATATGAGGGTTGGGAACAGCAAGGATGAGGCAGGTGCAGGACCAGGGCAGGGAGAGGGTCAGGGAGGGTAAGTTTGGGGAGAAGGGTGGGGAAAGGAGTGCTGGGTTCAGGGGCACAGAGGACGCTCGGTGGTCAGAGACCTGAATGCAGGGATGGACCTTCAGGGATCCAACTTAGCTAAGGGCAGGGCAGAGCCTTCTTGCGAGCTCTGGGCAGCCAGACCAGCTGCTGGCTCACCCCTTTCTGTTCCTTTGTGCTGGGACACCCCTCCATCGGCCCTGCCCAAGGGACTGCCCCCCAGCCAGCCCGGCACCTCTTTGATGGCCGCCATGCGCACGGTCTCATAGTAGTGCAGGGGTGCATTGGGTGTGCTCATGTCGTAGCCAAAGCCTGCAACCGCCACCTCATCACAGCCGTGTAGTGCCATGGTCACTGCCACACTGCCAAGGGTCGGGATGTTCTGGAGGGGAGGGAGGAAGTGTAGAATTCAGCTGGAGGACCGAGTCAGGCTGAGACCCTTAGCGACACTCATCAGAGCTGAGCTCCATTTCTGAGGAACAAGCCCTCTGCCCCTCACCCTGCCACCCCGTCCTCCCCTCCCACAGCATCTCTGACCCAGCTCCCCTCTGCCCTCTCCCGGGGCCCCACTCTCTCACCCCGCGGCCCATGAGGCCGTTGTTGAAGGGCAGTCCGATGAGGGTGAAGGCGGCCTCCTGGATGAAATATGGGTTGAGGATGCGAATCTCAGGGGGCTCCTTGGGCACTCGAGTGGCCACAGATTTCCAGAAGCCATCCGACGCACTCTGTAGACACAGCATAAGTGGGCATGAGCTGGGCACACAGCTTGCGATGGGGCTGCGTGTGTGTGTGTGGCCAGACCCCAAGTGTGTACAGGCAAATGAGAAACAAGGTGGGGCCTGTGAGGAATAAACACCGTGGTAGAGGGATGACCTGGTGTGTGTGTGTGTGGTGGGGGGACACGGGATGTATGACAGTCACAAGAGGAGGTGGTGGGGAACAGAGAGCACATGGTGGGGCCACGGTGTATGACGGTGGACACAGAGTGAACTGCAGGGCAGGGGCACACAGCGTGGGACACTGGGGTGTGCTGTTCCCATCCGAGGGGATTCTTGGATCAGCACGAAGACCCAGTGGGCCAGTTGTCCCCTGCCCTTCGCAACTAGCTGAGGGGCCCACGAGGACCCTGCCCTCTCTCTTCTATCTGCTCTGCTGGGCTCTCCTCCTTTCCCTTCTGCTGTCTCCTTGCTTTCAGTCAACTGTTCTAAAGTGAACCTGAAAAATAAGGACAGAACGTGAGCTAGTAAGGCACAGAGGAACATAGTATGCCACTGATTAGCGGCGGATGACGTTAGGCAAGTCACAAGCTCTCTGAACCTCAGTTTCTTTAACAGCAAAGTGGAGATCTCAGGGAGTGCAGTCCCATATGGGAAAGGCATCGGCTCCGAAACGCGACATCCCAGCATCCATTCCAAGGCCACACCTTCGTCTCCTGACTCTCTCCCTTCTTCCAGTTCTCAGCCCTACATTTCTGTTCAGTACACGACTCCTTCCTGGTCTAGTCCCTGAAGCAGATCACGCCAGCTCTCTTGTGAGCTCCCTCAGTCCCCTGCCCCCTTGCTCTTCGATTGCCCCAGCCTAGGGAAACGCTGAACTTGGGCTCAGTCCATTCACCCACCTCTTCCACCCTTACAACTGGGCTTCAGTACTGCTGGAGAGAGTCACAGTAATCCTGCAGACTGGAGGCATTACCAAGCCATGGACTCTAACCTACTATTTCAGGGTGTTTGTTATTCACCTAGAAAACCTAAAACAATCAACTAAACTTAGAAGGCACAGAATAATTTAGTAATGGGATCTGTACTCCAACAGAAAACAGTCACCAGATACAATACAAAGGAGATCCCATCTGCAATCCTAACAAAATCCTCAAACTGAGTAATAAACTTAACTATAATAAAAAAAAACACTACAATCCTTTATCAAGAGATATAAAAAGAGGACTTAAAAAAAATTGGAGATAAACCATGTTTTTAGATTGGAAGGCTGAATATTAACACAATGGCACACCCTCCCTGATAAATGAAGGCCTAACAGAAGTCTAAGAAAAATCCCAACAGGGCTTTTGAAATTTACCAAAAGGATTCTAAAAACCCACCCAAAATATTCAACAGGTAAAATAGCCCCCAAATTTAAAAATTAGATATTAACAGGGGTGCCTAGGTGGCTCAGTTGGTTGAGCATCCAACTCTTGACTTTAGCTCAGGTCATGATCCCTGGGTTGTGGGATTGAGCCCCCTGTCGGGCTCTGCACTGAGCCTGGAGCCTGCTTGAGATTCTCTCCCTACGCCCCCTCCCCTGCTCATTCTCTCTAAATAAACAAATAAATAAGATATTAAGAATATATTATGAAATTGCAATTATTAAGATATGGGATACGTGTATAAGAATCTGTGTGTGACACAAAGATCCGTGAAACAAGACAGCCCAGAAGTAGAGCAATATATATATTTGTTACTCTCTAAAGTATGTGTATGCGTGTGTATGTGTCTCTGTGTATGTATCCTGGCGCTTTGTGGTGGAATGCACACCTAGGTAGAATTCTCCGGTATTGCTATAGGAGTAAAATTGGTAGAGCCTTTCTAAAAGACGATGTGAGGGGCACCTGGGTGGCTCAGTGGGTTAGGTGGCTGACCCCTAATTTCGGCTCAGGTCATGATCTCACAGCGAGATCTCACGTTGGACACTGTGCTGACAGTGCGGAGCCTGCTTGGGATTCTCTCTCTCCCTCTTTCTCTGTCCCTCCCCTGCTTATATGCACGCTCTTGCTCTCTCTCAAAATAAATAAAAAATAAAAGGCAATCTGACAATATGTATCAAAAGCCTCAAAGTTGTTTTTATATCCGCTGACTGCAATATTTCTCTTCTAAAAGTAGTCAGAATGGTGAAGACCTTTGGAAAAAGGTGTTTATTACAGTGTTATTCATAAAAGTGAAAAAAAAGTCCAGAGGCTTACAACAGAGGTCCGATTAAATGATACATCTGTATAACTCAATGTTATAGACATCAAAAGTATGTTTTCTAAGAATTGTGTCACTAAGATGCACTGTAACTTATTTAACCAATCTGCTGTTGCTGGACACGGACCTGGTTTCTTCTGGTTTCTCCAGATCTGCTCTGCCTTCTGTGTTCTCTCTTCTACTATCCACCCATCTTCCAAACCAGAACACCAGGAATCCACATTGAATTCTTCGTATCTTCAGCCCATCCTGGCTTACTTGGTCATCTGCTTCTTTCAATTCTGTCTTCTTAGAATCCCACAGACCCAAGGTCAGGGGCGACAGTACCCAGTAGGAAAGGGAAGTGTGGACATGGGCCAGATCTTACGCAGACCTGGGGAGGAACCGCTCCTGGGAGGGCCAGGTGTGGACTGAAAGGAATGGCAGGTGCCAGCCTGTGCCAGGCCCCTGTCCCCTCTGCGGAGCCTGGCAGGCTCCAAGAGTTCTCCCCCCCGGGGTTTCTGCCCATGCCTATCCCCCACACGTGAAGAGCAGAGGGCACAGGGGCTGCTTGGGAGAGCCAGGAACAGGCACAGCCCGGGGTGTGCGAGGCTCCAGGCTAGTTTTCACAGACATTACTTGATTTGTATCTCCTCCATTCTCCCCCACTTCACAGCTACAGATCCCAAGACAAAGTAGCATGCTCAAGGTCACACAAGTGGCTGGGCCAATACTCAAACCCGAGTGTCATAAAACCAAGATGGGCATTCTTTCTCCACGCTATTTATCACCATCACTACCATTCCCACCTCAGGAAGTCTGGGGCCTGGAGCTGAGGAGGAATGAGACCTCCCCTCTGCCTCCAGCAGCTCTGGGGTGAGTAGGGGTCACCTGGTTGGTGCCCCACATCCCATTTCACGGAGGGCACTGGGGCCCAGAGAGGCGAGGAAATGGTCTGGCTGGATCCAACTTCAGAATCTGGCTCTCTCCATGACACCCTCTCTGAAACGTCTGAAGCCCCATATGTGACCACTATGCAAAACTGGCAAATGAGCTTATCACCTCAAACCCTCTGTGAAAATCTGATAAAAGCTTCAGCGGGGAGGAGGAGCAGCTGACCTGGCCACTTAGGTTTGAGGGTACTGAATGTGTCACATTTACTGGGATAAGGCAAAAAGTCTCTCTCTCTCTCTCTCTCTCTCTCTCTCTCTCTCTCTCTCTCTCACACACACACACACACACACACACACACACATGCCTCTCTTTTGGACTCCCTGCTCCCATGCAGCACAGGCCCAGCTCCTGATCTTGGCCTCTGCTCCCTGCCTCAGGGGAAAAATGTAGGTCCCACAGGGACAGGAGGCCTGCACTTGGTCTCAAGTCCCAGGGAGCCCTGCGTGAGAGCCCTGGGAACTGGCATACGGAACAAGTCAGTGGTTCTGTTTTATTTTTCCCCATCTGTCACTGTCCTGAGGCAGAGTCTCCTTAGGAATTTCAGGGAAAGGAGGAACAATAAGACTAAGATATGATTTGGGTATTTCGGTGTTTCCCCAGCCATAAAATATCAAGTACCAGCCTGTCTCCTAAAATAGAAGCTATGGCTTCTCTTCTCAGAAAAACATATACAGGCACATACACATTACATTTTGCAACCCTTGCAGAGGTTCACAGAATCCCCGAACTCAAGGGATCTGCTGACTTCTGATTAAGAATCTCTGGTATCGTGGGGCGCCTGGGTGGCTCAGTCGGTTGAGCGACCGACTTTGGCTCAGGTCATGATCTCACAGCTCGTGAGTTCGAGCCCCGTGTCAGGCTCTGTTCTGACAGCTCAGAGCCTGGAGCCTGCTTCGGATTCCGTGTCTCCCTCTCTCTCTCTGCCCCTCACCCACTCGCATTCTGTCTCTGTCTCTCTCAAAAATAAATAAACTAAAAAAAAAAAAAAGAATCTCTGGTATCAGGATGGGTTAAATAGGTGATGGGGATTAAGTAGGGCACTTGTGATGAGCACCAGGTGCTGTATGTAAGTGATAAATCACTAAATTCTACTCCCGAAACTAAATTTACACTGTATGCTAACTGCAATTTTATCTATCTATCTATCTATCTATCTATCTATCTATTTTGCTTTTAGACAATAATACAGGTATTTCTGAGGTCAGTTATGATCATTTGTTCCTTATTTTTTTTTAATTTTATGTAAATCCAAGTTAGTTAACATACCACTTACATGTAACACCCAGTGTTCATCCCGACAAGTGCCCTCCTTAATGCCCATCACCCATCTAGCCCATCCCTCCTCCCACCTCCCCTCCAGCAACCCTCAGTTTGTTCTCTGTATTTAAGAGTCTCTTATGGTTTGCCTCCCTCTCTGGTTTTATCTTATTTCTCCTTCTCTTCCCCCGTTTTGTTTCTTAAATTCCACATGAGTGAAATCATATGATATTTAGCTTTCTGACTGACTTATTTCCCTTAGCATAATACATTCTACTTCCATCCACATTGTTGCAAATGGCAAGATTTCATTCTTTCTGAGTAATGTTCCATTGCATGCATATACCACATCTTTATCCATTCATCTGTCGATGGACATTTGGGTCCTTCCCATACTTTGGCTATTGTTGATAGCGCTGCTATAAACACTGGGATGTGTGTGCCCCTTCGAATCAGCATTTTTGTATCCTTTGGACAACCAACTGGAATTTAAATAAAAACTTGGAAAGGAAAAAAAAATCTCGGGTATCAGGTGAGATGGGATGAGAACCCCATACCCACTAACGTCAAGGGGGCAGGTGGAAGCAGAGGCACCTGGGGGAGACCAAGAGGAACCATGAGACAGACAGGGATGCGAGTGAAAGAGCAGGAGCCTTGGAGTCTGGAAAACCGGGGTTCGCATCCTGATTCCACACGTGTGTGACCTGGGGGCAGTCACATCATCTCTTCAAGCCTCAACTTCCTCGGGCCTAACAGGGATGACAGGACCCACTTCCCAGACTGTTGTGAGGATTGTACGAGGTGCTCTGCACTTTGCAAAAGCATCTGGCACCATGTTTGGCACACAGCGCGAGCTTAGTAAGTCTCGTCTATTATGTCTGTGAGCCAGTGTCACAGAAGTGGAGAGGCAAGGAGAGGGCGTGGTCGGAAACGCCGGATGCCACGCAGGCCAGTACACAGACACACACGCGTTCACACGGGGAAGCCTGCTTTTCCCTCTGGTTCCCTGCAGGAGGGCAGTGGGCGACGGAGCCTTCCCCCGCTGGGTGACCCTGCCAAGCCCGGCCCCACAACGCAGCCCTGTCCCAGAAGGCTTGCCCAAATTTGGCCCCAGGCCTCTCACAGCTCATTTCCCTGCCCCACAGGACACAACACAGAGGCCTATAAAGCCGGCCCATGACGCTGGCCCCAGAATGGTCAAACCTCTCCTCAAGGCCAGCTGTGGACTGCATTCCTTGTCGAGTCCCTCCCCCTCCAGGAATGTCCCTGCCTCAGTCAAGCCTGGACCCAGCTCATGGGTGTGCGGCCGCCAGTCTCCCGCTGACGCAACAGCCAGGAGCAATGGGGAGAGCTTCTGGGAAGAAGGTGCCTCCCTGGACAGGTCTCCTTCCGCAGCCCCTTCCTCCCTCTCCCTCAGGAGATGAGAGATCTGGGAGTAGAGAGGCTGACCTTGGGCTGGTGTCCCGCGGCCCAGAGCAGGGTGGGCGCACTCACTCGGGCTCCCGGCTGCTATTGCCTTGGGACAGGCTACCCCCTCTCCCTGGGGTCACCCCAACAGCTACCGGGTCTGCCCACCTCCACCTTCAATTCCTTCCCTTCCCTGCACAGGTCTGACCTGCACACTCTCAGGAGGACTAGAACGTTCAGTGGCTTTCCACTGCCCACGGAGACAGCCTGTCAGGATAATTCAGCGCGTGGGTCTGGTTTTTGCTTTTGTTTTCCTAAACCAACAGGAATCTGTAACTCAGTGGAAAAGACAGGGTAGTATACAAAAACCTCAATACATGGTAGGATGATTATAATGTGAGCAAGAGCCAAAAAAGAGGCTTAGAATACCTGCTGTGCTTATTTAGAATACAGAGGAGACATACCCCGAAAGTGTTCACACACATGGCATATAAAATGGGAGGGAGGGCAAGGTGACACAGGAACAGAACTAGAAGCAAAATGAAGAGCTCGAAAAGAAGCTATTTACAGATGCAGATACTTCAAAGCTAATGACTGCAACTCACAAAGATCACAAATACTTGGGTGCCTGCTAGACATAAAGCATGTTCTTTTTGTACAGACATATTCTATAGTATTCCAGACAACCAACCCTCAAAATGCAGATTACAATCATACAAAAAGAGACCTTCAAGAGCATGTGGTCCAGTCCCCTGCTGAAGAAACCCAGGCCCAAGAGGCTTGTTTTCTTATCCAGTCTATTTCCCCTGAGGATCCACTACCACTGTTCTTCCCCAGCAACCCACACCTAGTGATCCATCTCCCGTGACCTTGCCCTCTCCCTCCTGCCTGGGGACTAAGCAACTACCAAATCTGCAGCTTCTGCGCTGGTTCACCGTGCGACCATACGCTTCCCACCTTCAAGCTTCGCCCCACCCTGCTTGCGGCCTGAGCTGCCCCAATTATTCTGCAGGCCTGTTTTTGAACCCTGACACCTTAACTGCTCACTCTGTGTTCCTGGCCTATGTTTTTGTCCTATCTAAGTCTTATTATCCTCGTCTATAGAGTAGGGGAAATAAGAATAGTTTCTGCTTCATGGCATTTTGGGGCTATGACAATGAAGTCACACGTGTCATATGTCTGGTGACAAGTCAGCTCTTTGGCTTCTGCTATTGTTTAGTCCACAGGATGAAGTCCAAGCTCCTTGACGTGACCTTTATACCAAAGACCTGTCACAAGACCCTTCACCGTCTGTCCTCTGCCTACTCAGCCTCGTCTGCAGCCCTTGCCCCCCACATACATGCAGGCCAGCCCCATCGCTTGTGGGGCCAGGGACAAAATTTCAAATGGAAGTCCAGATACCACATGTCTGAATCTTGGATTCTAAATATTTGAGAATTATAAATCAAGGTACCAAGCTGTCAAATAAAAATATATTCTCTTCTCCCTTGAAAAACCACCTGGGGACCCAGGTTTGAATTTAGAATCCGGCCTCCTGCAGATCTGTGCCGAGCCGTGGTGCTGTGAGGAGAGACAGCCCCAGCCCGGCTCCTTTCTCTCTCCACTCCCGTCCCCAACCCACGCCACGAGAAGCCTTGTGCACACGTGAGCAGACTCCCCAGCCCGCACCTCCACCTCCCTGCAAACAGCCCTCCTTGAGCTTAGGGGTCTGCACAGGGAGGTGGATTCTGTCTTTAGGAGGAAGGAAGTGGCCTGACCACTGCTAGTGCAAGAAATTCTGAGGTCTCTAGCAGCTGGTAATGGTCTAGCGCCTGGGGATGGGCCTGCGGGGGGCAGCTCCCTCTTGGCCTGCTTACTCCTCTTCACTCCATGGTAGGGCTGTGGCAGGAGGAGAACCAGGTGCCCTCCCGCCCCGGTACAGGGGCACTGCACTCATGTCACACACCAGTTATACTGAATTATTTTTAATTCACCAACTGTACCACACTCACTACCAGTGCTCTTCTCTGTGCCCCAAACTTCATCTACGATCTCCAAGAGGCTGAGACGGGCAGCTGGTTAGGGTCCAAGGCAAATTAAGTGTCCTGGAGGCTGAGAAATGGGGTGGCTGGACCTTCCCACCCAAGTGGCACTTGCCCTGTGCCCAGGCCCCGTGCTCTCCCTGACGCACTCACTCCTGGGCCCTTGCCTGGCTGAATCTCGCTTCTCAGAAGGGGACCGTCACCTGCAGGGGGAGCACACTGTGTCCAGCGTCGCCACGTGTACTGTCTTGCTCGCTCCTGAGGGCAGTCTGACAGGGAGCCACACGGGGAAGCTTTTCCTGTCCCCACTGTACAGAAGAGGAAAAACGAACCCCGAAGATATGGGCTGAGGCAGAGGAATCATCGTTCCCAACACCGTACCCAGCACTGCTTTGCCAACCTTGCCCGCACCAAAGGAGTTTGGGGGGGGGGGGTGAGGACGGCTGTGAGGACAGCCATGAGGACAGCACTCCTTCACGTCACCGAACTATCATTTACATAATAGACCCCTCAGGTTATATTTGGGTTTGGCCTTATTAAATAACAGTCTAATAACAATCTTTGTGTGCCGATCTGTCCTTCCTTTGGGTAATGGCTATTGGTGCCAAATGTCATTTCCTTTCCAAAAATCTTGTCCCCGTTTATACTCCGACCAGTAGCCTCTGAGAGCACCTGTCACTGAACGCTTGCCAGAATCACGTATGCTCATTTAAACATGTTCTTTAAAGATGTGGTGGGTGATAATGGCATCCTGTTGTCTTCACATGAATTTCTCTGACTGCCGGAAGGTTAAACATATTTTTGTTACTAGTTATATTTCCTTCTGTGTGATCTGCTCAGTCTCCTGCCCTTTATCTGCTGGGGTCCTAATGGTTTTCTGGTCAACTTTCATAACAATAACCATTTGTCTGTCATATTTCCCAAACACACTTTCCAAGGCTCTGTGGCATCCAGTCTCTTCATTGTTGTGAATTCAGTTTGAATTTTCATATATTATTAAGTCTCATTTCTCCTAGCGCGTCCACCCCTTGAAAGTTCTTTTCCCTCCGGGGATGTGATTTCTATTCTACTTACTTCAAAGTTCCCTTTGGTTGTATTTTTATATTTTACTTTTTAGTCCATTTGGAATTTATCTTGATGTGTGCTTTGAGGAGAGGGTCAAAAAAAACCGTTTTGAAAGCTATATTTGGCAAAAGCAATGGACAGAAATAGGAGTCGGCTTGGGGCCGACTTCATGAGGTTGACAGACAACTGAAAGAGGCAAAGCGCCAGGCACCGTGCAGTTCTCATTTTTTTTATCAAGGACAGTGATCTTGACCTGCAAAAAGAAGATCAAACATGGCTAAAGGAAAGAGAGGCCCCAGAGAAGCAAGAGGAGAGCAAGGGTCTGGATCTAAAAGAACGACCTCCCAGGGCCATGAAAGGGGGAGGCAGCCCAGCCAAGAGGAAAGAGTCCTGACTGAGGGTCAGAAGACTTGGGTTGGAATCCTGACTCTTCCAGAGGTTCCTGCCTTACTCTGGGCCTCAGTTTCCACATGTATTTATTCATTTATGTGTGGCCAACTGTGTTTAAGACATTGCTGGAGACGATGGACTTACGGAGACAAACCCCATGGTCCCAGTCCTCTGGGGGCTCGGAAGAGTTGGCAGGGCAGTGACCCCTCAGGCGTAACAGAGGGAGGAGTGTTTCGGTGGGGACTCTGAAGAGAGGCATCTATGACAGCCTCACGAAGGGGAGCAGGTGAGGCGAGGAGGTGGTATATAGGATCTCTCTATTCCGGGACAGCCAGAGTGGAGGGTGTATGTTGGGTGCAAGAAAGAGGGGCAAGGACAAGGAACGGGTCGGCAGGGGCCAGGTCATGGGCGCTATGCCACAGAGCCTGGTTTTATCCTGCAGGCCAGTGGTTCTCACAGCTGAGCCTGTATCCAAACCTCCTGGAGGGCTCATTACAACAGATGGCTGGGCCCGCCCCCAGAGGTTCTGATTCACCAGGCCAAAGGTGGGGCTCCAAATGCATTTCTGACAAGTTTCTAGGTGATACCCACGTGTGGGCATAAGAAGGCCCTTTGAGAGTGGCAACATGTAGGCAAAGGGAACCATTAAGCAGGAGAAGGAACCAGCCAGAGGGACACTTGAGGAGGATTCTTTTGGACACAGATTTGGAGAACAGACTGGAAGGTGACTGGACTGAAGGCAGGGAGATAGGAAGCTGCTGAAATAAGGTAAGTGAGGTTATTTTTAAAGGGGGGAAATCCCAGATTTGGAGACTGAATGAATACAGAAGGCAAAGGAGAAGGAGGAATGAAGCATGCCTCCCAGGAGTTTGGCCACGAGCCCATAAGACCAGGGACTATCCCCGCAACTCGGTACTGTGCCCGGTTCACAGCAAATGCTCGCTGGGTATCTGCTGACAAGTTGTTCCTTTAAAGGGAGGCAGAGGTTGAGTCCACTGGATTTGGAATCAGGTCGCTACCAGCAGAGAGACAGGTCTGGAAGCTGGACTGGAGAGGGTGGGGAAATAGAAGGGGAAGACATGGAGAGGCATCGTGGAGAGGCAATGACTCTTTCTGGAAACCTGAAAAGGAAGGAAGGACAGAGGAGGAACACAAAGTAAAGAGGGCTTTCACTTTTAAGGTGAGAGAGACCTGAACAAAATTACATGTGTGAGAGGAGGATCCAGTAAGAAGTGAGAAAAGAAGTAAAGGGAGATAGTTCCTAGGGAGGCGGGACAAGACCGCATCCAGAACCTGGGAGAAAAGTGACCTTGGATGCGAGAGGCACAGAAAGCATAGTGAGGGAAGCCGGGATGGATGGGGAGGCAGGTAACTTCATACACTGGAGGCTGGGAAGTCCAGAGTTCTTGACTGCTGACCACCTTTATTCTCCCTGTGGAGTAGGGTGTGAGACTTCGGCTTAGGACAGGGATGGAGGTGTAGTGGAACTGAAGACGGTGGTGAGTAGGCTCCAAGAGGAACGACGGCCAGGGACAGGACACAGGGGTGGTAAGTGGCATCAAGATGCTGGTAAGGTGGGGCACCTGGGTGGCTCAGTCAGTTAAGCAGCCAACTTCGGCTCAGGTCATGATCTCACAGTTCGTGAGTTCGAGCTCTGCATCGGGCTCTACACAGACAGCGTGGAGCCTGCTTGGGATTCTCTCTCTCCCTCCCTCCCTCTCGGCCCCTCCCCACTTGTACTCTCTCAAAACAAATAAACAAACTTTTAAAAAAAGATGCTGGTAAGGTAACACCACTATCTCAGCTCAAGTTTCTCTCTCCATGGGGACTCCCTGGCAGTGGACTGGCTGGACAAGACAGTCGTGGGGAGGGGGAGTTGTCAGGCCAGGGAGACAGCACATGAAGCCTGGGGCTCCGTGTGATTTTGGTAATTGATTGGAATTGGCCGAATGAATGAATGAATGAATGAATGAGAGGTGTTACATGTTACGGTTACACAAGATACCTCTGGCTCCAAACGCGACCCTCCCACTTACTGTTACTTGTCGCCTGGCCTTGTAGGGTTGTTGACATGTCTGGCTGATGCACTGCTTGTAAATCGTGTGGCCCAGAGCCTGGCACGTGGAAGAGCTCAGTAAACGGCAGCTCTTATCATTCTCATGGGCCGTGACAGGTGGGAGCTGATCGACAGAGGATTCTACGCAGCAGGGTGATGTGGCTGAGCTTATTTCTTAGGAAGACCCCTGAAGCAGTCAGAGCTGGGTATGACTTCAGTTCTCCCACTCAGCTAGCTGTATGAGCTGGAGCAAGCAACTCATCCTCCCTGTGCCTCAGTTTCCCAATCCCCCAAATGGGGGTAGTAACAGAACTGATCTAGTAGGATTGTTACGAGAATAAATTCAAAGGAGGCTGGCAAACTGGAGAGCGTAACACGTGACAGCTGTGACGAGGGTGGCGGAAGCCGGAGGAGGCAGAGGAAGAGGAGAAAGGAGGACGAGGAGAGAGGCAGGAAGAGGGGAGAAGAGAAGGTGGCACAGTGATCATACTGATTATGAGGCTCAGTAACCAAGAGGTCACTGATGACAGTGACGAGAGGAGCAGGGGGTGAGACGGCATGAACCCCAATCCCTCAGCACTTTCTGTCTGTGTGCGGAGGAGTAGCAGTTAGCATGTGGCCGAGGGGTTGAGCATGGAGGCCTCCTGGCCCTCAGGGCAGAAGAGGAATGAGCCACCAGAGCTGGCTGCAGAGGAAACAGTGTCCCAGGAGAGCTTGTCTCTGAGGCCTGGTGGGGAGATGGTTGCTGGTTCAGCAGAAGCCTAGTCACAGCAGGAGGAAGCCACGCTGCATGCCAGCCTCAGCACCCTTTCCAGGTGCCCTGTGCGGAGTCGCCCCTGACGTGAGGTGATGTCCACACTGAGCTCCTAAGGCTCGGCATCCCTCCCAGGTCTGGAACAGCATACAGGCTTAGGTGCAGATGGACATTCAGTCCCCATCTCGGGCCCGGTCCAATACGGCCTCATAGGCAGGGACCTGGTGGCCCTGTTTGCCCTGTGGATTTCCTAGACTATTAGCCCACCCCTGCTGTCTCTCCCAGGAGGCCCTGCGTCTCCTGCCTCAAGGCCTGGCCTCTGACCCCTGCTTTAGGTCTTCTCCTAGGTCAGACCCTATAGCCTAGACAGACAATGCTTCATTCCCTAGTGCAACTGGGCTTTTCTACTGGCACCAATAATAGATAGATAGATAGATAGATAGATAGATAGATAGATAGATAGAAGTAGCATTAATCATTGCTACAGATAGCACTTGCTAAGTGTCGAGCACCAGGTCAGGTGCTTCTATATTTCATCTGGTTTAATATTTAAAACAACCCTGAACAATGGGAAGGATTACTCCTGTTTTACGGATAAGACTAAATCTAAGGGGCCTGGGTAATTTGCCTAAGGTAACCCAGCTAATCCTTTGCCTAAGGATCTAAATTTAAACCCAAGTCTATATGACTCCAAGGCCTGATCTGCTTTCCCCTCTTAAGCCATGTTGTCTTCCCAAATTCTGGAGCCCAGTCCTCTCTTGTGCATGAATGCGGGACCCTGGCTGGCCTTAGGGCCCTCCCTCCTTCCCCAAGGCCTGAGCTACAGCTGGGAGGTTGGGGCTGTGTCCAGGCTGTCCAGGGGCCAACCCCCTAGCCCGTCCTCTGTCCCCCTGCTGGGCTGGAACCACACCCATTCCGGCCCAACCTAGGTCTCAGGGCCTCGCTGAACTGACAATCAGTCAGAGGCCCCGCAGCAATGAGGCCAGCTTTCCAGTTTCAGGACTGAGGAGGGGGACGGGGAGGAGGTGGCCAAGGGGATTAGGAAGGCAGTTCCTTTCTGGGTTACCGGGCATTCTGGGGCATGGGAAGGGGAGGCTGGTGGAGGCGGGAGGAATGGGGCCTGAGTGACTGCCTCTCACATGCCCTGTCCTCTCCAGACCCCACAGACAGTGGATGGAGCACCTCCAGCCTTCATCAAGCATCAGGAGGGTGCTCAGTGACAGCACCTACTACATCGCATTACAACTCTAGTTTCGGGCCTGTTCCCACTAGACCGTGAGAGACAGGGAGCAGCATGGTGTCAGCACACAGGACACCTCAGTGACGCCTGGCAAATGAGCGCATGGCGAGATGGAGTGAGATGTGCCTCTGAACATTTCACAAGAGCTGGAGGCTGCCCTGTCCCACCATGGCCTTACATACACCTGCACCTCCGTGTCTCTGGACCTCATCTTCCCCACTCAACAGTCCACTGGTGCTCCTCTGAGCTGCCCTGAGCATGGCCTGTTGGGAACTCCTCCAAGCTTGTTGGCTGGCTCAGGGCTCCTGCGGGCTGGGAGATAACAAGCCTTGTGGTAACTTGTCTGGAACTTGTAGTGCAACTGTCCAGTGAATGAGGGAACCAAATGGCCACAAACGGTGACAAGAAAAGTTCCCATATGGATGAAGGCAGTATGGCCAGCCTTAGCACAGGCTGTCTTCTGGGTTGTCCAGTCTTCCTTTCCGGTCCTTCCTCTTTCCAGACCCCATCATGACTCCTGGGTACCAGAAAGTTCCACCCACTGAGCAACTTGTTCACATAGCAAGTGGCAGGCAGCAGCCGTGACCGAGGCCTGACACTTGTTCCAGCACTGCCCAGCCAGGCCTTGGCTCCCAAATGCAGAGCTGCCTCCTGCCAGAATTCTACAGGTGAGGCTCCCGGCAGGTGCAGAGAGTTCCCCAGTAGCCCAGAGGCTGCATGGCTGGAAACATTGCTGCAGGAGCAGGACAAGCCTGTGGTTGGCACCAGATGGGGAGGCCCTGGAGAAGCAGCCTCTCCCACATTTACCTGGGTCTCGGATGCCAGAGAAGTGGAGTAGCGTGTGGGAGAGGTCCTGTGAACTCATCGGCCCTGGGCTTGGAGTAGGGACGGGTTCTAAAGGACAGGCTTCTTGGGTCACCAGGAAGTGCTAGGGCGGGTGAAGCCATGGGCACTGCTGGCCTCCTCTGGCAGCTCACTCTAAAGGCCCAAATTATCTTTGACTTTGGAGCCAGGGAAGGATCACAGAACTTCAAAGGACTCCTCCCTGTCCCTTCTCTCTTCTCACTCACCCCTACCAACCCTGGGAATGAGTTCTCACTAACACAAGGCCAGTCCTACATCTCCAGGCACGGCCAGGCCAGGTCAGGACACAGACATCCACCAGAGTGACCACGTGCCTGAGCACAGCCCACACTTCCTCATCCCAACTGCTCTAGTATCTTCGATCAGACTGCAGCCTGGGCCAGGCAAGGTGGTAAGCTCCTCAGAGTCTTCCTGGGAACAGTGAGGCCCTAAGTGGCTAGAGTACAGTGAGTCTCTAATTGGCTGCCTTCCTTTTCTTCTTTCTTTCCTTACTTCCGTGGATGAACTATAAAAGCCTTGAATTAACTGACCTTGTTGTTCTCGGAAGGAACATGTAAAAACAACCCACCTGGCTGCCCTGACCCACCTCCTTGGCCTGGCCTCCGGTCTGCTCAGCAGGAAGCAGGATCTGGTATTTGAGCCAATTCCAGATCATTTATGATGACTGGGCATTGAGGGTTAAAAAAAAAAGCCAGTGGGATCAGGGCCCTGCCCTCCAGGAGCTCCTGTGACAGGTGTCCATGGGCAGAGGAAAGGATGTGCCAGGAGGGGGTGGGCAGATGGTCAGAGGCCAGGGTGGGAAAGCAGCCCCCAGCTGCCCTGGAGTTCACCAAGGTGGACCAATTCCCTCCCGTTTCCCCTTAGAAGTGCCTACCTGTGACCCCAATTCTGTTGCCTTCAAGGCAAAGAGAAGGGCTCTCAGGACACTAATATCCAAGCCATGGTTCTAAAAACAGAGGGGTGCTCCTTCAGCCCCATTCTCTGCCTGGTTTGCATGGGCAGCGGGCCTTCTTGGAGCTGGAGCCAGCTGAAGCCAACCCCTTCCTCCCCTTTGGGGAGCCAGGCTAAACCCAGGGGAGCCTGCCTGTCTCATTCAGCTTCCCCTTCCCCACTGTCCCACCTACCTGAATTTCTGGACCTGACTTCTGTCTTCTCTCTCGCTTGCTACCTACTTGACACTGCCTGCACTTGGCCTTGCTTGGGAAAGGGCTGTGGAGTTAAACCAAATTGCACTGAGACCTCCCTAGGAAGGTTAAGCTGTTCCCACCTCCCAACTTGCCTCTAAACCTCCAGAAAGAACAACTAGCTTCTTACTGTATGCGGAGGCCATCTGTCATCATTCTCCTCGCATAAGAGGCTTGGGTATTGGAAGACGAACGGCCTGAACTCTGCAGTACTCCTCCCCTGGGGTGGCTGGTGATAGCCGGTTGAGGGGAGAGGGGGGAACGGGCCTGGACAAGTTGGCAGGCATCCCTGTAGGCCCCGAGCTGTGAATGGAGGACTCAGGAGGGGATTCCGTGGGTGGTCCGCCAAAAGGAGCAGTCACCCTACTTGGCCACACAATCCCCTAGAGAAACGGGCCTGGGGCCTAGTCTGCCTAGGACAAGGAGTACAGAATCTGATCATTCCTGGAGTAGAACCAGACTCAGTGGCAGCTGGGGATCTAACTGCAGGTCAGTGGTACCAGTACAAAGCAGAGAGAGGTGAGACTTATGGGCTTGGGAACTGGCACCCTCAAGCTCACTGAGGGGTCTGCTGTCCCTGCAGAATGGCCCCAGGGTCCAAATAAGGCCTTCCTCCCTTGGCTGGGAATGAGGGTGGATCCACATGAGAGTCAGAGTGTGAGGGGGCTTGGGGAGGCCACTACAAGGGCAGGGCAGGGCAGGGCAGGGCAGGGCAGGGCAGGAGAGGATGAATATTAGGAGTGATGCTGGGGCTAGCCAGAAAAAAGCATTCCTTCCAGGGGGTCCTAAGGCCAGGGAAGGGCCTGCAGGGAATGCTGGAGAGGGACTCTGAGTCTGGCTGAGAAAGAACTCACAGGCTGACCTGGAAGCCAGGCAAGGCCAGGGCAAAAGGGGAAGGAGCTGGCGTATGGGGAGCTTACCACTCTCTCCTTGTAGACAATGTACTTCAACCACTTGAAGTCCTGCCACTTGAAGCCAGCGAGGACAAAGAGAGAATCGCGTTCGTATTGTTCGGGCCGCTGCATGGCGCCCTCAGGGTAGGTGATGCGCAGTGTAGTTTTGCTGCCCACGTCCTTTTCAAAGCCTTTCACGGGTGCTGAGTTCAGTCTACAGAGAGCAGGCCCAGTCAGAGCCTGCCTTGAGCTCACTGCATGTAGTCTGTGGGCTTGTGTTTGGGAGGCACTATGACCCCGGAATTCCCCAGGGGCAGAGAATGGGGAGCCAGGTCACCTGGAGTCACCTAGCTTTTGGAGCCCTTCAAGCCAGGGTTCTTCTTGAGGCTTCTGCTGACCTTAGCCCAACTGGCCAGATGGCCAGATGGTTCTCAATGGACTCAGGGACCAGGGTTTGGGCCAGGACACTCAGGTGCCTGAGGCACTGCTTTGGGGAGCTCACCTGACCACAATGTCATAGTCATCAATGCGTGACCCCAGAGACTTGTTGGCAAGGACACCTCCATTGCCCACGATGATGCAGCGGCGACAGCTGAGGCTGAGGGGAGAGAGGCAGAGATCTCTGAAGAGCTGTCCGCTAGGTCTCCTTCTCCCTACCCCTTTGGCCCTTGGCCCCATGCCTTTGGCCGTGTGCAGGCTGGAATGGGGGAAGAGCAATGGGCTTCTGGCAGCATTCTGAGGCCAAAGGCATACTGTGGGTAGTTAGGTCACTTGCGACTCTCTGACATACCTAGTCCCAGATACTCTCCAGGAAAGCGTGGGTGTGGAAGGGGCAAGGGCACTAGTTCTGGGGTGATGAGGAAGGAGCCTCTGGTAAGATGACCTTCTAGGCTAAAGATTCCTCAAGGGTTAGTGGAGTTCAGGAGAGAGGGCAAAGTGTGCTGAGTTTGAAGGCTGTGCCAGAAAAGCAAGCAGAGAGGACAGGCCTGGGGGCACCAGGACCCATGGCTGGGCTTATTTTCAGCTCAGAAGCCCCCATGCTCCCAGTAGCCACCAGAGAGCCCTATGCATTTTGCTTCCCCCACCTGGGGCTTCCCTCACCCAGGGCCCACTGGCTTCAGCACTGTCACCGCCCCCTGCATTTAAGCCATGGCATCTTCCGCTACCACCGCCACCCAGGCCCTCAGACCTCTGATGGCTGAGGACTGAAATATCTTGCCAAGTGTTTTCAGTCCATGGGGTGCAGGCCCGCTGGAGGGCCTCGCTTATCTGCTCACCACCCCCAGCACATGTGCTGTGCCTGCATGTGAGGACACGATACCCAGGGAAGTCTGGCTGGACCTCAACACCTCTGCACATGCCGGGCAACTGAGGGCAGGAGGCTGGGTAGCAAGTGACTCACCTGTCCAAGGCAGGGGTCAGGCGGTACTCTTTGGTGACTGACAGGATGGCTTTGATCAGATTGTCTGTGGACAGAGGAGGGAGGTTATTGTTAGAGGGTCACTGACGTCCCCATGAAGTGTTTGTGAATGACGTTGGAAGCACATGCTACTGCGTAGGTTGGAGGTGGATAGGAAGGTGGGGAGAGGGGACTCTGGGCACAAGGTTGGGCTGGGCCACTGGCCTAGCTTTCTCCCTGATGAACAAGATGGAGGCAGGGGTACAGGCAGGGACACTCAGCTCTGCCTGGAGCTGGTCCCCAGCGCTGGCATGCAGTTCCTCCCCTCAGGACTCCCCAGCCCTTCATGGGAAGTCTCCTCTGGCTTTCAAAGGCTCTGCAGTCAGGTCCCAGGACATCCCCAGGCCCAGGACCTGCTCAGAGACAGAGTACACGCTGGACTCACCTCTATGCCCTGACTGAGCAGACACCAGAGAGCAAATGAGGAGACCACCAACGCTGAAGAGCTCAAGTGTGACCAGCCAGCTCCCGACTCAGACCCCTTTGCCTCACCCTCTGATATGGTCTTCCCCTCACTTCTCCCCCCAGTACTGCCCATCTCCAACCTTGGTCTTGGCGGGCTGTCTCTTCCTACTTCCTTCCCTCTTCAACCTCTGAGGCCTGACATCTGCCCATCTGCACTCCACTCAGGCTGCCCCCAGCAAGGGCCCAGGACCTCTGTGTTCTCAGATCCTGTGACCACTATTCAGACCTCATTCTTCTTGGCCTCTCACTGGCTTTGGCCATGGTCATTTGCTCTCCTTTCAAACTCTAGCATAATGAGAACATTATAATATACTGTATAATGATACTGGCTTTGGAGTCCAATCCTGGCTTGTGCTACTTCAGGGCTCCGTGACCTTAGATAAATCACTTACTTTCTGTGTGCTTTAGTTCCCCATCTTTCAAACGAAGATGGTAATTCCTACTCTGCAGAGTCATTAGGAAGATAAAAAGATAATGTGCACAGAGATCTAAAGATAAAGTAAGTAAATCGGTACAACCGTGGTGAAGACCATCTTAATAACATTAAGCAAAGATGTAGATGTGCACAGACTAAGATCTTGCAGCTCTCCTCCTAGGTAGATAGCATCAGAACACTTGCTCATTTGTTTAAGGAAACCTGTACAAGAAGGTTCACTGCAGAACTGTTTGTAATAGCAAAATGTGGGAAGCAACTGAAAAGCCCAGCAAAGGAAAACAGATTAAACATGGTACGCAGAATACTACCCAGCAGTAAAAAATACATAAACCAGTGACCTTTGGCTTTGGGTACTAATACAGATATGTCTGTAAAGCATAAGCAAAAAAAATCGATTTGAAACACACACACACACACACACACACACACACACACACACGTATTATTTGTAAAGTGTAAAAACATGCAAAAACGATATCAGATTTTCAATGGATATATAAATATGTCACAAAAATAGATAAAGAGGCATTGAAACGATAACCCCCAAACCAGGATAATGGTCTCCTGGAGAAGGAGGAGAATGGAATGGGAAGGGATACACAGAGCTTTAATTGTATCTCCTGTTTTATTTCTTAAGCTGGGTACACATTGCAATGTATTCACCTTTATTCTTTTCTATATGCCTGAAATATTCCATGTAAAGAAAGGATGCCTCCCGACTTAAAGATAACAACTCCATAATTTTTTTTTAAAAGATGGGGTGGACAACACTGTCAGATGCAGCCAAGAGGTCAAGTTAGGAACTGAACAGTATCCTTTGGATTTCCCGGGGGCACTGAGCAGTTTCACTGGAATGATGGAGGAGAAGAGAGTGCTCCAGAGTAAAGGGTGAGAAAGAAGCAGTGAGCACAGTTAATCTTCCCAGGAGGTGAAGGAGAATGGGTAAGGAAATGAATCTTTAAGGAGTGTTCTATACTAAGTGCCTTCAGATATACCTTATGGAGGGCTTCAGGGAAGGCCACAGACACCCTCCTTTTCCCACTTCCCATTTGACCTCTAAGGAAAAGCATACTGCTACTAATCGCCCAAGGTCAAGGTATGGCTTGGGTTTTTGTTTTCTAGGAGGGGACTTTAGCAGAAAGGGTATAAATTAGCAGGTGCTCTCTTGTTGCTGGCCGATGGGCTATGGACCAGCCTTTCCAGGCCTTCATAGCTTTGTAGGATTGGAGTCTTGAGTGAGGATTTGGGAGAAAAGTAGGCTGCTTAGCTACCTGTACCCAGCAAAAAGGAGTTCTTCACATGGTTCAGCCCTACCCATTAGATTTGCCCTTGGGGATCTGAGGTCAAAACTCCCATTCTAGAGTGTCCTCCTGCTGGTCACTGTCTTCTTTTCAGGAAGGTGTGGACTGGCTGAGTAGAGGACTCAAGTATTTTTAAGTCCCCTGGCCAAATGATATCATCCCTTCAACAGTTATCTTATTTAATTCTGACCACAACCTAATACAATAGTATTATTTTCTCCATTTAACTGAGGAAGAAATTAAAGCACAGACAGGTTAAGTAACCTGTCCAAAGTCACAGCTGATAAAGAAGTAGTACTGAGATCTGATCCTTGAATGTCTGATCCTAAAGCCCAAACTCAACCATGCCATGAAATAGTACAGGAACTTGACAGGGTATCAGAACCACTAAACGGTCAGAGGTGGGAAAGTCAGGAGGGAACTGCATGAGCAAAGTCCCTAAGGCAATGGAAGGGGACAGTTCTGAGGGCACTGGGGGGACGTCAGCCTTGGACAGGGTAAGAAAGAACTGAAAGGGAGACTGGGGTAAAGAGGGGATGATGGAGGAGCCTGGGCGACTTCCTGGGGGATGGCCTCTGTCTTCTCAGGGATTTCCCCCTCGTACCTGGTCCTCCGGGATGGATCTCCCTGACGTCCTTTCCTGTGATCTCTTCCCCCTTCAGAGCCATTACTGTCCTGCGCTCTAAGTATCTGTGTCTCTACCAGACTGGAACTTTTTTATGGAGAAGGATGGTACTGTCCATTCCACTGTTGTATACCTGGCCCTGGCCAAGTGGTGGGCTCTGAGTAAACAAAGAGTGAAGCAAGAAAAAGAAAGGAAGGGAAAAATGGAAGGAGAGGGGTGGATCCCCAACATGGGGACTTCTGAGGGTACAGCCCTATCCTGAGTGCAGGGAGACAGGCTGAGGGATGAGATGTTAATGTAGAGTGGGCCAGGGTTCCCAACGTACCTTGACCTTTGATCCCAAAAGGCGGCACAAATTCCCGAATCCTAGCCCACTTGCGGAAAGAGTCATCCAGGAACATGGGTGCTGGCTTGGAGAACCTGGAATACAACAGGGCTGTTGAGGATCCCCAAATGCAATAAGTTGGGGTATGGCCTGGCTCTTCAGTACATCTGTCTTGGCAACGGATCTGCCGGGAGGACCTTGACACTCCAGCACACCCTCCCTGCCCCGGGTCAGTGGGTAGCTGCTGACATAGCTTGTCCAGTGGAACCTGAGTTCGAAGGGGCAGTCTCTATGTGGCCGGCCATAGGGGTGGAGAGGCAAGATCCACTTGCCCTGGATGGAACTGCAGCACGCCAGAAGCTCTCTAGCAGGCGACCCAGGCATGCACCCCACCAGCCGCTGCAGCCCACGCTGTTCCTGCGGTCTGGGAACACGGAGATGACACACTGGCCACATGAGCAGAAAGATACCCAAAGACAGCCAGTGCATGGAGACAAGAGTTTTGGAGAGAATTCTGGGAGGTGGACCACCCAGGGTGAGGAGGGAGAATTCACAGTGAAGACGGAGAAGAGCCGCAGGAGACAGATGTTTGGTCGAGAAGAGAAAAATGGGAGCGTCCCATGGCTGAGAGGCAGGGCTGAGCAGAGGCCTTAGACAGGTAGGAGCCTGAGCACCTCTGCTGGCAGAGACCAGGAGGGAAGGCTAAGCTCCTCAGGAGGTGAGGGAGGGACACTAAACACAAGGGGGGTGGTAATGTGGGCCTGGAGGAAAGATGGGGGGGGGGAAGGGGGAGAAGGAAGGATGAGGTGATGCTGAGTTGAGAAGGGAAAAGAACATTTCACTTCTCTTGGGAAAGCCCAAGGAGTGGGCAGGCCGTGGCGCAGGCTTTCGGGGGTGGGGGTGGTGGGGCAAAGTCAGAAGGGATGCAGAAGGCAGTGAGGACAGAGGGAAAAGCTACAGGAGAAACCGAGCTCTTTGGGGATGCTTGGACAACACAACCTCACGTGGAACCAAGCACCCTGGCTCTAAGACCTTTCTCAGGGCACCTGGCAGCCTGGAAGACGGCCAGTACCTGCTCATCTACTGTGTGTTGATTCTCGCTGTGGGGCCTGCTCGGGGCCTTGCTGGCCAGAATGAATGTGTGGAGGCCTAGGCCTGGGCTCCGTCTCTGTATTTCTAACTCAGTCTGAATCAGCCACTGAAAACCTGAAGACTAGAGGAGAGGCCCTCTTAGCCTGGGAGGTAGCCTTCTGAACGTACTCCAACTCAAGCAAACCTTTCTCACTTCCATCATCACTGACCACTATAATCAGCCTACCCAGGAGGAATAATACCAGTAATCACTTGGACGTCTAATATTATTACAGATTTTGAAGTGAACTTGAAAGAGGCAGAAAACTTTCAATCCTGCTCCCTGTCCCATTACTCATGGCTGGAAAGACGTTGTCAACACTCGACAGCACGGACAGGCCATTCCTGCCGAACAGCCTGCCTCTGGACTTCTGAGTCAGCACACTTCCCTTCTGTGTACAAGGATCATGTATGTCTCTCATACCCAGTATATCAAATCCAAGTACATTAACATATTTGATGTTTCACCAGAGGCACCGAGGATCCTGGCCACAGCCTATATGAAACAGCGAAGGAAACAAGGTCCCTGGATAAGCCTGGAGCGAGAACCTCTCCTCCTCTGTCAAGAGCTTATAAAATGTTTGCAGGGGCGCCTGGGTGACTCAGTTGGTTAAGCGGCTGGCTCTTGGTTTCAGCTCAGGTCATGATCTCACAGGTTTGGGAGTTTGAGCCCTGCGTTGGCCTCCTCACTGCTTGGGATTCTCTCTCTCTCTCTCTCTCTTCTCTCTCTCTCTCTCTGCCCCTTCCCTGCTTGTTCTCTCTCTCTCTCTCAAAATAAATAAACTTTTTTAAAAAGCTGGAACAAAGTCTTTGCAAAGTTTCTCAGTCAGGCTTGGACAGGCTTTATCTGCTTCCCAATATGTACTGGACATCATATGCTAATAAAATCTTCTAAGGTCTTACCAATGTTTTCAACATATTTTTTCCTTTGCTCTCTTTTCTTCCTGAGAAAGCGCATTTTGTTAATTTTTACTTAAAAAAAAACTTATTTTCATTGTAGCTTGTAATATATGCTAATTATGGGGAAAATACTGACAGGTGCACACACATAAACAAACAAACAAACAAACAAATAAATAAAACCCATAATCCTAAAACACAAAGGCAACTAACCTTATGGTATATATCTGTACTGATTTTCCTTTTCCCATATTATTTCTTAAACTATTCTGTAGACTACTTTTTTCACTTTCTTTTTTTTAATTAAAAAAATTTTTTTTCATGTTTGTTTATTTTTGAGAGAGAGACACACACACAGAGTGCAAGCAGGGGGAGGGGCAGAGACAGAGGGAGACACCAAATCTGAAACAGGCTCCAGGCTCTGAGCTGTCAGCACAGAGCCTGATGTGGGGCTTGAATGCAAGAACTGTGAGATCATGACTTGAGCTGAAGTCGGATGCTTAACCGACTGAGCCACACAGGCGCCTCTTTTTCACTAATAATGAAAACATTGCTGTGGAAATGGACACAACTTTCTCATAATACACAAAGGCTAGATCAAACAACAAAAACAATAAGCTGCTGGTCACCTGACACAAGTTGGCCCCCAACAATTGAATGTACAGGATACACAAATGAAAATATGACCAAAAAAGCAGAAGTTGCAACATTAGTGTTCTAGCCTGAATGTCTGTGTTCCCTCAAGTTTGTATGCTGAAATTTCATTTCCAGTGTGATGGTACTTGGACGTGGGGGCCTTTGGGAGGTAATTAGGGCATGAGAATAGAGGCTTTATGAGGGGGATTAGTGCCTTTATAAGAAGAGGCCAGAGAGTTAACTAGCTCTCTTTCCCCCATAGGAGGGTACAAGGAGAAGTCAGCCATATGAACCCTAAGATGCCTCTCACCAGAACTCGACCTTGCTGGCACCATGCTCTCCGACTTCCAGCCTCCAGAACTGTGAGAAATACATTTCTGCTGTTGAGAAGCCACCCAATTTACAGTAGTTTGTTACAGCAACTAGAGCTAAGTAAGTAATGAACAAAAATCACGGGAGAGATCCTGGCAAAAAGCATTAAATGGGTCTGGTAAGTGGTTTTTTTTTAAATCTTTGCCTCTAGGGGTACTTGCATAGCTCAGCTGGTTAAGCGGCTGACTCTTGATTTCGGCTCAGGTCACGATCTCGCAGTTCATGGGTTCAAGCCCTTGCATCGGGCTCTGTGCTGACAATGCAGAACCTGCTTGGGATTCTCTCTCCTTCTCTCTCTGCCCCTCCCCTGCTTGTGCACTCGCTTGCATTCTCTTTCTCAAAAATAAATAACTAAATAACTAAATAACCTATTTATTTCTTTCTGGTTTTTAAACACTGTCCATCTCACCTTGTTCTTTTATTGGGTCTTTCTGTTTTAGGTGCTTATTTTGTAGACCCTCTTTATTCCTTGACGGATCAAGCCAGACTCCTCTAACATTTCCTTCTGCTACTTGGGTGCACCTTTGTGCAAAGGGTACTCTTTTTTTTCTGCTCTGGATATATTTAAAAAACTTTTTATTATGGGAAATTTCAAACATGCACACAAGTTGAGAAACAAAACAGTGAACCCCCATGGACCTATTACTCAGATGCAGCAATTATCAGTCATGATCAATTTTGTTTCCCTTCTACCCCATCTACTCTTTCTGTGTATTATTTTGGAAACTCTCAGAAATTATACCATTTAATCCATAAAATACCTTAGCATTAATTTCTAGAAGATAAGGACATCTTTAAAAACCTAACCACAGGGGCACCCTGTGGGTGGCTCAGTCAGTTAAGTGTCCGACTTCAGCTCAGGTCATGATTTCATGGTTCATGGGTTCAAGCCCTGTGTTGGGCTCTGTGCTGACAGCTCAGAGCCTGGAGCTTGCTTCGGATTCTGTGTCTCCCTCTCTCTTTGCCCCTTCCCTGCTCACGCGCGCATGCTCTCTCTCTCTCTCTCTCTCTCAAAAATAGACATTAAAATAACCCAAACATAACCACACCTAAACAACTCTTCTTAAAGCCATTATCACACCTAAAACACTACAATTTCTTAATAGCAACAAATCATCAGTTTCAGATTTCTCCTTAATTAATGTTTGTTGTTATTTTAATAGTTGTTTATTTAGATCAGAATGAAAGCATGGTCCACACACTGAATTGGGTTAATCTCTAGTCTCTTTCTAATCCATAGGTTTCCTCCTCTCTTTTTCTAAACTCTTTGGCCTTTTCATCTTGGCTCCTGAATGCTTCTAACACACTCCAGTAATCAAGGAAAGAAAATGTCCTTGCTTTCTAGTATGTGAAGATGTTCCCAGGTTTGTCCTATATATTTCTTGCCTCCATCTGAAGTCAGTCATTTTCCAAGGAGTCCTGGTTATTGGAAATGGTATTTAGAGACCATCATCTGGGTGGCTGGGTCGCTCATGTCACTATGGTTAGTCATTTTTCCCAGGTGTTTTCATGGGGAAAAAGCCAGGAAATAATTTTTTTTAACATTAATTAATTATTTATTATTATTTTTAGAGAATATGCAGGTGTGGGAGAGGGGCAGAGAGAGAGAGAGAATCCTAAGCAGGCTCTATACTCAGCATGGAGACCAACATGGGGCTCAATCCCATGACCCTGGGATCATGACTTGAGCCAAAATCAAGAGTTGGACACTCAACCAACTGAGCCACTCAGGCACCCCATAAACAGAAAATACATCATGCATTTATACTAGTATTCCCAACCTAAATTCAGGATTACAAGATTTGTACTTACTTTCTTTTTCTTATTTAATAGCTTTATTGAGATATAATTCACATGTCATAAAAGTCATCTATGTAAGCTTCCTTTATATTTGTATCTCTTTTCAATTAAGTAGACATTCTTGCCTATAGTGATAGCAACACAATTACTTATCTGCTTTATCTTAATACATATTTACAGATAGATACATGTAGAAAAATATATAATATTTTTAGCATAACATTACTAACACTCTCATTACTAAAAACAATTTAAATACAGTTTCTTTACAGTTCTTTTTGTCTCTGGGTATACCCTATTAGAGAAGTACAGACAAGTGACGGTGCTTTTGCCACTGAAATAATTCTGCTGAGTTTTAATTCGTTAATGATACGTAGTTAAGTCCATTTGTTTCATTTTGCTTTTGCTTTTTAGGGGTTGCTTATACCCCATTTTAATTTAATTTTGTTTTATGACGATATAACACTTTACCTAGTGCCAAACTAAATTCACAAAACAAGA
Source organism: Felis catus (assembly GCF_018350175.1). Classification (NCBI taxonomy): domain Eukaryota; kingdom Metazoa; phylum Chordata; class Mammalia; order Carnivora; family Felidae; genus Felis; species Felis catus. The sequence continues at coordinate 34,440,312 of NC_058375.1, read as the reverse complement.
TACATTCAGAGGAGTCTGACATTTATTTCTGTGTCTGACTTCTGTTGCTTCTATTCCCCTACAGTATTTATTTTTTATTATTAACTTCATTTTATTTGTATTTTATTCACATTAGTATTATTCCTACAATGAATTCATTTTTATTTTACCCTTCCTTTTTTTTTGAGGTGAGCAAATACACAGTACACATATGTGTGCGCAGAGTACTACTATTCCCTTCTTTATTCAATAAAAATAACATATACTGTTTCGCCTACTGAGGTGTTTTTTTGGTTTGTTTGTTTGCTATACAATATACTGTGGTAATCACTCCATAGTAGTATGTAGAATTATATACTTGATAATATTATTCAGTCCCCTGAGTTGTTGCAATCTTGTGTAAAGTAGGTTCTACCGACAGCGGTTACAGTGAATAACTTCATGCATATGTCTTTTCTCTTTGCCAACATATCTTTGGAATAGATCCCGAGGAGTGGGTTGGTTGGGTCAAAGGGAAAATGCACATAAGTAATTTTGCTCCATGTTGCCAAATTACGCTCCACAGGGATTGTGCCCCACCAGCCATGTAAAAGTACACTGTCAAACACTGCAATTCGGCCAGTCTGATAGGAGAGAAAAGAGTATCTCTGTGTTGTTTTCATTTGTATCTCTTTTAGTGTAAGTGAAATTGCACATGGTTATATCTATAAAAGGGCCATTTGCACTCCTTTTTCTATTACCTTGGTTCCTATCTGTTGCCCATTTTTCTACAGGATTCATCGTTTTCCCTTTTTTTCTCCCAGCTTAAAAAAATTATTTTAATGTTTATTTTATTTATTTTGAAAGAGAGAGAGAGAGCGTGCAAGCAGGGGAGTGGCTGAAGCGGGAGCAGAGAGAGAGAGAGAGAGAATCTCAAGCAGGCTCTGTGCCATTAGCACATGCGCCTGATGTGTGACTCACAAACCGTGAGATCATAACCTGAGCTGAAACTAAGAGACGCTTAACCAACTGAGCCACCCAGGTGCCCCCTCCCAGATTTTTTGAGATATAACTGACATCTAGGTTGTGTCACTGTGTAAGAGTATGATGTGTTGGTTTCATATACTTGTATATTACATTATAATCACTAACATAGTGCTAGCTAACAATCTTCCCTTTTTTGACACCCTGCATATATTACATATATAAACCCACTGAGACACAATTACAAATATTTCTCCTAGTTTGTTTATTTAACATTTCCTTGGCTTACGGCATTTTCTTGCTTTCTTTTTTCCCCTCATTTTTTGCAATAAGTTTTTTAAAAATGTAGTAAAATTTGTCAACCTTTTACCTTATTGTTTCTGGATTCTGAGTCTTAGTTAGAAAAATTCTCTTCATTCTCAGGTTATGTCTCTTTCCTGGCTAGAATCCCATCCATTTCTCCTGTCTTTCTTGCCAGGACCCTGGACCCCCAGTTCCACTGTCTTTTTGCCCCATCCATTAGGCAAAATCTACCCAGAGATTAATCTAACCCTACACTCTTGCATTCTTTGTACTGCTAGAACACACACACACACACACACACACACACCACACTGATGTGAACTGATGCCAATACAAATTCATAGACTTGAACCTTGGGCTGGACCCTCAACTTTGCTCAGTAGCTATTCCAAACCTTCTCCACACTCCACAAATGCTCTATCCTTTCCAACTTTGTTTAAGTAGATTATTTCTTCTCTCACTTCACAGCCCAATCCAGGACACTCAGATAGGAACTCATTCAGTTTCCTGCTTCCTTATCTCACCCTTTCGCCCCCCAAAGTTGATCTCTTCAGCATGCTCTGGTTCCCTTTCCTGTTTGTCGCCCCCCCACCCTGCACCGCACCCCGAGGCATACAATCAAGCTCAGGTCTCTCTTATGTGAAAACAAACACACAAACCCACTCAACAAACTTTCCTGACCACATACCCCTTTAGCTATCCATCTCTCGCTCTCTCTACGCCTTCGTGGCGAGACACCTAGAAAGAACAATGGCTATTCTGTCTCAACTCCCCCATCTCCTGTTCACTCCTTAATCTAACGTAATTGGGATTTACTCTTCTGAGACTACTATCACACTCCAGCACGGTGCACTATTTGTAGCTCCCTGAACATGCTGGTCTTCACGCGCTTACATGTGCAGTGCCCCCCCCCTCTATTCCCCAATCCCCTCCCGTCTCTATCTGCCTGGAAAATCCCTTGTTATTCTTTCAGTTCAAAGGCTATTTCCTCTGGACAACCTTCCCTGCTGCTCCCAGGTAGGTCTGTCGTCTTCCTACAGTGTTCCCACTGCACTTTGCTCAGCCCCCATGAGGTGGCTCAGTGCCTGCAGAGGCCTTGGAAGCTGAGCTAGGGGCCATAAACAACAGGAAATGGGGTGGGGTGATGGTAGAGGTGGTGCGTGTATGTGTGTTTGTGTTAATTCTGCAGGTGGCCTGGGCAGAGCCTCATGCTACACCTGGGACAGAACCAGGGGCTTCTGTCCCGAGACTAGTGTGCCAGTGTGGGGGCCTGGCCAGGGTGGAGGTGGCCTCTGAGGTGCAGAAGGACTGGTCAGACTAGCGGGGGTGTGGGACGCCTGACCTGCTTGCCCTGGCCTGGGGGGTAGCAGGGTAGGGTGGAGCAGGCTCAGGCAGACGGGCCCCAGCCTGCCAGCCCAGGGCTCCAGCACGCGAGGCAGCCTTAGGATCAGGTTTCAGTAGGGTGTGTGAGTGCGTGAGAAGGAACAGGGGAAGGAGGAGAGGGAAGTTGCACGGGAACCTGTCCCTCTTTTCTCCTTAGATCCTAGAGCGTAGTTTGGAGACTTGTGGCACTAGGAGGGCACATGATGAGGGTGGGTCTGACCCCTGTGCCTCTCATAACAAGGCTGTGACCGCAGGAACCACAGGCTGCCCTGTCCACAGACCTACAGACTCTATCCAGCTAGCAAGGCAACCCAGGGCCCTCTGAAGATAGCTTTCAGCTCATTTTATGCCCAGTGGTGTGACTGAGGTGCAGTGTAGAAGGTGAATGTCCCCAACTCTGGCTCATCAACCTAAACCACTTCTGAAGGTCCAGCACTTAAAAAAAATTTTTTAATGTTTATTTATTTTTGAGAGAGACACACACACACAAAGTGTGAGCGGGGAAAGGGCAGAGAGAGAGAGAGAGGGAGACACAGGATCTGAAGCACTGAGCTGGTTAGCACAGAGCCCGATACAGGGCTTGAACTCGCGAACTGTGAGATCATGACCTGAGCCGAAGTTGGACGCTTAACCAACTGAGCCACCCAGGCGCTCTGAAGGTCCAGCACTTTAGCCTGTATCCAGAGACCAACAAGAAAGGTGACTGGGTCTTATCAGGGCGTGAGGAGTACTTATACGTGGGCACCAGCAGACCCAGAGAAGGATCTCCCTCCTAGCTCCCACCAACCAAACTGAAAGAGGAGCCTCCAGATGTGGGTTTGCTGGATTAGGATAACACACATCTTCTGTTCTCCATCTGTGACTGTCTGGCCCTCTAGCTACTCATCCCAGTAAGTGTGAACAGCCTAAGCAGCCCAAGGGACAAAGGGAAGACAGAACCCAGCAGTGGGTCCTGAGGACCAGGGGCCACAACTAATCTGTCTGTTAGATTCAGCCATAGACCTTGGCCCCCCAGAAGTGAGATTGTCATCCAGCAGGGTGAAGGCCAATCTCCACAGATCCACTGTCCCAGAACCTGTTCTGGGAAGTGGGAGGTGGACAACACAGAGAGACATGGGCTTTCTAGAATCTACCTGGTCTTGTTTGGGATCTTGTTGCAGCAGCCTCACCACAAAAGGCCCTGCACAGTAAGACCTTGGTATACATCCAAGCCAGCAAGATGAGCACTTCCTAAATGCCTCGCAAACTTCTGTCTTCCTGCATATTTCCCTCACTGACCACCTGAATGGGTCCCCTGGAGAACAGGAAGAGAAAGGATGGTCAACCCCTAGGGCAGGTGGACATATGTCCAGGGAGAAGCAGCACAGAGGTAGAGAACACAAACAACAGGTAACAACCAACAAGTCCTGTTCCAAACATCAGCACGCAGTTTCTGCCTCCTTATCCTGTGTGGGACTAGATGGAGTGGAAAATGCTGCCCTATCCAACAACTACTGGCCTACTCGGCGCCAGCCCCTGTGCTGAGTGCTGGCTGGGGCCTAAAGGAAAACCAGCCCTGGCCCTTCTCTTCAGGAGCTAGTAGTAGACACGGGTAAACAAACAATCACAAAATGCGTCTGTACATCGTGCATCGTGTAACAGGGATACAAAGGTCTTAGAACGACTTAGGGCTACAGGAGAATCTTCGTGAAGAAGATGACAACAAAACTGAGCTGGGCCTTGAAGGACAAGTAAATGAGCCGGGTGGAGAATGTTAGGAGGAGAGTTCCAGGAGAAGGGTAGTGTAGGCAAAGGCACAGGAGAGAAGAGAATCTTCCCCTCAAGGTATCGCTGAGGCCAGACAGAGTAAAGCAGCACGTACCAGGGGTTAGAGTAGCTCAGCCTGGTGACCCCTCCCAATGAATCTGTCCTCTAGTCCCACCCAGGGGGTGGAGCAGTGCGTGAGGAAGGAAGGAGCTGGCGAGTGTATTCCGACTGGTGTAAATAAAGCAGTTGAGGTGTAAACTCTGCACGGAGGGAAAGGCCAGGGCAGGGCGTGCATCAGCCCCGCCGGGGTTGGCCTGGTGCCCTGACGCTGTGTCAGGACCAATTTCAAGCCAGATCATCACTGGAAACTCGGGCACTCGGTTCATGCTCTTTCTTGTTGACACCTTGCAGTGGTTATCAGCATTCCTTCCCACTCCCCGTGTAAACGAAGGCTACTTTTCATTCCGTATGTTTCCACTGAGCTGACCTCCCCTCCCCCCACTGCTGCTGGGAGGAGTGCATGTCCCAGGCTGGCCAATCAGGACGGTTCACCCGGAACCAGAGTAACTGGCTTAAAATGGGCACCTGATCCAAGTGGGACAAATCAAATTCTTCTCTGAGGTCTAATATTTGGCCACTGGAGGATATGGGAGTCTCTTTTTCTCTGAGATAGTGAGCTGTCATGACCGTGTAAGCCAAGAACAGGGCTTGTACAAACTGCAGCCCATAGACCAGATGCCGGTTTCTATAAATAAAGTTTTATTAAAACACAGACATGCGGAGCACCTGGGCGGCTCAGTCAGTTGGGCGTCCGACTTCAGCTCAGGTCACGATCTCGCGGTCCGTGAGTTCAAGCCCCGCATCGGGCTCTGGGCTGATGGCTCAAGAGCCTGGAGCCTGCTTCCGATTCTGTGTCTCCCTCTCTCTCTGCCCCTCCCCCGTTCATGCTCTGTCTCTTTCTGTCCCAAAAATAAATAAACGTTAAAAAAAAAAATTAAAACACAGACATGCTCATCCATTTACCTAATGTCTGTGCCTGATGTCACGCTTTACCAGCAGAGTTAAGTGGCTGTGGCAATCATTTGTGGCCCACAAAGCCAAAATATCTACTAACTGGACCTTTAAGAAAAAATGGGCTGACCCTGGGCCTAGAGCTGCTGGAGCCATCTTTGTGGCTACATAGAGAAAACAGTCTACATAACAGGCAAACCAAGATGAACCCAGAGCCAAAACACTGGGAGAAAGACACTGTTTGGGTCCCATATTCAGGCGAGCCTGAAGATAGTTCAGCCCCTTGATACAGGTTTCTACCCACGACAGCTGCTACCTAGAGGAAAAAGTTTAAGCTCTTTCCTCTGGTTTATTAAGCCCCTGTGATCTGGCTCCTGTCTACCTCTCCTGCCTCAGATACCCCCTCCTCCCTTTCCCTAAGTGCTACCCATACCCAACTATGTAGAGTTTCTGTAACCTGCCAGACTCTTTAATGCCTCCATGCTTTCATACATGCTATTCCCTTCGCCTGGAATTTTCTTCCCCTTTTCATTCACAGGCTGAATTTCTGCTCATTCTTCAACCGGACCCCAGCACCTCTACCTTCTGAAGGTAAGAATCCTGGGGCGCCTGGTGGCTCAGTCGGTTAAGCATCCAACTCTTGATTTCGGGTCAGGTCATGATCCTATGGTTTGTGAGATCGAGCCCCGTGTCGGGCTCCATGCTTTCAGTGCAGAGCCTGCTTAAGATTCTCTCTCTCTCTCTTTGCCTCTTCCCCACTTGTGCTCTCTCTCTCAAAATAAATATTTTTAAAGTTTATTTATTTATTTTGAGAGAGCGAGAGCAAGTGGTGGAGGAGCAGAGAGAGAGAGAGAGAGAGAGAGAAAATCCCAAGCAGGCTCTGCACTGCCAGCACAGAGCCCGACACAGTGCTCAAACCCACAAAGTCATGAGATCATGACCTGAGCTGAAACCAAGAGTCAGACACTTAACCAACTGAGCCACCCAGGTGCCCCTCTCTCAAAATAAATAAACTTTAAAATAAAATAAAATAAAATAAAATAAAATAAAATAAAATAAAATAAAATAAAATAAAATAAAATAAAATAAAATAAAATAAAATACAACAAAGGTAAGAGGTCTTCCCTGAGTCCCACAGGGCTGACGGGGCCTTCCTCTGGTCTCCATGGTTCCTTGTGCACTCTGTCCTCATGGCACTTACCACACACTAGTGCAATTGCCTGTTTCCCCACCAGACCATGTAGTAGCCCTGGCACACGGCCAAGCACACACAGGTGTTCTGCAAACGTCTGCTGGCCAGAAGCAGGGGGAGCAGCTCAGGTGGGGGACTCCACAGTGTGGACCCTGGTGGGCCACTCCAGGCCTAATTTTTGCTCTGCTATTGAGGTCTAGGGGCTGCCTTCTTGGGGCTTCTCATGGAAACTTGGATCTCCCTGCTCCAAATGGCCAGGCTTCTAGCGACATTTCTATTGTTTCAAAGCAAACCCTTCCTGAATCTGAAACACGGCCAGCTACTGCCCCTCGGCCTGCTCTAGGACTGTGGCCGCAGACAGACTGGAGCCACATGTATGACATGTATGACAGGCAGGGAGGCCTATGCTGAAGGAGGAGAGGAAAGGCTGAGCCAGGCGCCCTTCAGGGAGCAGTGCCCAGGCTCCTGCTTGACAGGGCTCCCACTGACGATGTTGACAGCCTGTGCTCAGTGTGGATGAAGGAGGGGGGGAAGGGGCTGAGACTTCCTAGTGAGGGGAGGGAAGCACGGGAGGCAAAGGGGAGAACTGCGAGCTGAGAAGCTGCTGAGAGGCAAGCACTCCTCTCCCTGTGAGAGCGTGGGTGATGGCCAGACTGCCCATGGGGGCCATGTGTCTTTGGTGCCCACCATCCATCTCGTCAACGTGTGCTACAACAGCTCAGAGTCCCTGCCTCCGAGGATGATGGGTAAAGCAGCCAAGCACAGACAGACACAGCTGTGAAATATCTGACAAGGGACACAATAATCACAACAGTAATGACAGCAGTTTACAGTTATCGAGACCTTACTACGTTCTGGACGCCGCTCTAAGTGCTCTACGCGCATTATCTTTTTTCATCCTCACAACACCCTCATGGATTGGCACTACTTGCACCCGTATTTTTACTGATCACACTGCCTGTGGGAATACACTCAAGCCACCCACCCCTCTGGGAAGCACGTTATTGGGGCTGGAGAGAGGACCGAGCCAGACTGCAGGGGACTGAGGAGGGAGAGAAGTAAGTGTTCAGGAGAGCTCAGGCCATTTCTAAAGAAACTTGGTAGTGAAGGAGAAGACAGAAATAGGATGATAGCTGCTGAGTAGGGGGGTGGGTAGGCAATGAGCGTGGTTGTATCCGGCCAGAAGGAGACGAGCAGAAGAGAGAGGGGGTGCAAAGAGACGGGGCAGGGGGACAAGGGAACGAGGCCCAAGGAGGGAGGGGGACAGGATCCAGAGTAGAAGGGGAGGGACACAGAAGGCAGGATACCTTCTCCCTGGAAACAGGGGGGCAGGATGTGAAGATGGCCACTCTGATAGGTGCGGCTACAGACAGGGGAACCTGAGAGAATGCTTCCCAGACAGACTCTTTGCTCTGGGAAATGCCTGGGGCTGGGGATTTGGGGGATTGTGGGTATGAAGGTGTAGACTGCAGTAACCTGTGAATGGTGAAGACTGGAACAGTCACCGTGATAAGTCTACCAGCGACAAGGAGCGCTGAGCAGTGCTGACACTCAGAAGAGGCTGAGGCCATGGAGCCCCAGTGGGGCCCATGCATGCGTTGTGTTCTCCATCAGCAGCTCAGTGGCCCAGAAGCAGAAGCAGAAGCAGAGACATGGTTGGAGGAATACAACAAGCATGGGCATTGCTGTATCGGGTTCGTTGGAAGGATCGGAACATAACGGAACTCAGAGAAATTATGAGAGCACCACTGATGCCTAAGACCATACTCCTTGCTGCCTTAGGGCCTTTACTCTGCCTGGAACGTTCTTCCTCCAGATAGCCATTTGGCCTATTCCCTCCTCTCCCTCCAGTCTTTATTCAAATGTCACCTCTCCCACAAGGTGAACTCTGACCATCCTATTTAACACTGCAATCTGCTCCTACCCGCCTACCATACTTTCTTTTTTCTCTACAGTATTTATTTTGTTCTGATTTACTAAATAATTTCCTGATTCGTTGTTTAGTGTCTGTGCTTCCCTGGTAGGACATAAGCTTTGTGAAGGTGGGATTTTGAGGTGAGGACATTATCCTAGATTATCCCGGTGAGCCCTTATGCATTCACAAGTGTCCTTATAAGAGAGAGGTGGAGAGAAGTTTTCCCACATGCAGAAGAAAAGGCAATATGACCACAGGGGCAGAGACTGAAGTGATGTGGCCACAAGCCAGGGAACATCAGCAGCTATGAGAAGCTGGAAGAGGCAAGGAACAGATAGTCTCCCAGAGCATCCCAAGGGCGTGTGGGTCCTGCTGACACTTTGATTTGTGCCCAGTGACGCTTATTTTGGACTTCTGGCTTCCAGAACCGTGAGAGAATAATTTGTTATAGCAGCTACAGGAAACTCATGCAAGTACACTATTTTCTCAGGCCCAGAGATAAATGAAATTCTTAGAAGAAGGCTTCAGCCATTTTTTCCCCTCTGCTTAGACATAGTGATAGCGAATGAGCAGAAGCTGTCTTGTCGTATGAGACCTCTTGCCCTCAGAGGAGAGGGCTGGGGCAGGCAGTCCAGGGGAGGGGCACAGGGCAGTTGTTGCTGACCACCATCTACTCTGCATCCCCCCACAGCTTACAGGCCCAGGAAGGACTGGAAAAAAAAAGACTAGAAAACATGACTGTCTTAAATACCCAGATGCTTATGCCCAACTGGTGGTTGCCAAATTTCCGTCTCAAATCCAGACCTACATCCTGTGCTCAAGACTTATTATCCAGCTGCATCTGGAGTGTCTTGGCCAAGATATCTCACTGGCACCTGAGTTCAACATATTTTTAAAAAGGAATCCATGATCTTCCCCTAAACCTATGCCTCTTCTCTTTTGTTCAGTGAAGAGCACCCAAGTCACAGACTAAGGGGCAACCTACCTGGCTGCTCGCTGCTTCTGGGGTCTCAGGGTGGCCTCGCTGCTTCTATCGGCAGGGAAGCTGAAGGCTGTGCCATCTGTGCTGGCCACAGAAGCCTGAGCCTCTGACCCAACGTGCTGGATTATGTCACACACCTCTTCACTGGCCGAGGGTGGACAAGGCATCAATGCAGACTGCTCTTGGAATTTCCTCTGCAGGTCGCCCTGGGCCCTAGCTGGGCATGCTGTTCCTACAGGGAAGTACTCTAGCCGTCTTCTTTCGTCCAAGGGCCCCAGCTTTGCTCTGGACTTTGGAGACTTTGGGTGAGGCTGCACAGGCGGGATGTTCTCTCTCCTAACGCTACACCAATTGCCAAATGGAACGGGTCAAGCTAGTGACAGATGGGAATCCCACCAGTCACAGTGTTACTGTTCAGATCCACAGAGAGAACAGTCTCACAATAAGAATTCCAGCCCACGTGAAACACAGACGCGGCTACTTGCACTATTTCCGCCACCTTTTGCCTCCACACAGATGGCCTGGCCCCTGCAAACCCAAGAGGCCCTACATCTGCACAATAAGCTGAGAGGTGTCCCGAGAGACAGACTCTCTTATCACCATGTCTTACACTTACCGCCATATCCTTAACACTCAGGAGAGCACCTAGCATATTGTAGTTAATCAACGAACAAATGAATGGCCAGCCACAACATGTGGGCCCTGCACACGAGGCAGGGATCTGTCAGAGCCGTAAACCAAATTGAACCAGCATTCAATTTCCTCTTTCACATCCATCCATCCTGTGTTCCGCTACTTAGCTCTGCACGGCCATCTAGCCAACCACCCGGAGGGAGGACCAGAGACTTGCTGGAGTCATTCCATGTACTTTCCCAAGACACGCATTGCTAATGCCTGGTAGAATAAAGGGTCCTGCAGACAAGCAGGCCCCAGCCCATCCTGCCCTTCCTTGGAAGATCTTCAGATCGTGCTGTTATCCCTAGAGTAACTTGTTCCGTTGATCAAATTTTTGGATCAGTAAGTGATGCGATGCTTTTGACTAGTTAGTCTAGATCAAAATCACTCGGAGGTTGTTTTATTCTCCGAGGTCACCCCAACCTAAATTGTTGACTCATGGTGAGGTCTGTTGCCCCTGTTGGTTGATTGATAAGGTCTCTTTGAGCCAGTTAATCAAAGCTCCATAGGGTCTTCTCGTCTTGTTATTATATTCCCGTCTCTTCACCGGAAGGTCAATTTCACGGATTGGAAGTAAGAGACAGTAAAGCCCTCGTGTGGCCATTCATACAAGTCCCTATTTAGGGAACAAGTGATTATGCTACAGAAGTTTCATATCATTGATATCACTGACCTAGGTTCAAATCCCTAATCTTACCTACTGATACCTTATAACAGCCTCTGTGACTTAATCTCTTATACTTGACAGCCGAGACCCTCACTTCTGATGCTTGACAGGCTCTCTTCCCCTTATGACCTTTGCTGACTTTTTGATCTCTGCCAGCCTTGACTGTGGCCATAGACTGGTTCCCAGATTTGGTGAAGTCTTGCACCACCTTCCTTAGCAGGCTCCTGTTCCCTCAACTCCAGTCTCAGTGTAAAATAAAGTGCAGAAGAGAAACCCTAAAGCAGTTATTGTCAGTCTCAATACTTGCAGCATATTCCTTCCTCACAAAGCCAGGAACAGGAAAGATGAGCTTCCTTCTAAACTAGAAACTGGTAAACTCCAAGGGGGGACCTGCCTTGACCTCCCCTCTCCTGGTGATCTTATTCTCTACCCTACCTCACTTATTTACTCCTAAATTATACCCTAGACCGGGTCATTACTGATAACCAAAGCCCTCTCTAATCCCAATCTCAAACTGTCTCTCTGGCCACTTCCACCTCTGTAAGCACAGCTCACCTACTCTTGTAGCTAAATTCCCATCCTTCAACCCACTAGATCTTCAAGCCATAGGTTCTGCCATCTTTCCAATGTCCTTCAGCTCCTTCTGTTCGTACTGTAATTCTTACCCATCTTGAATTACACATCAATCATAATAATCACTTCCTTAATTCACCCTCAGCTTCTTCGCTTCTCTCTCAGTCAGCTAAAACACAACCGTGGCTAAATTCTGCTCCCTACCTACTCCGGGCATGTGCCTGCACAGGTGAAGGAAGCTGGCTGGAGAAAGATGCACACTGGTTCATCTTTTTTTTTTTTTTTTTAAGATTTTTAAAAAATGTTTATTTATTTTGAGACAGAGAGAGAGCAAGAGAGTGAGCATGAACAGGGGAAGGGAAGAGAGAGAGGGAGAGAGAGAGTCCCAAGCAGGCTCTGCGCTGTCAGCATGGAGCTGGACGTGGGGCTCGATCTCATGAACCATAAGATCCTGACCTGAGCTGAAATCAAGAGTCAGACGCTTAACTGACTGAGCCACCCAGACACCCCTTGTCTCACCTTAACTGCGAATGAGTGAGGCCCCTGTGCTGCCTGGCAACCATACTATATGTTACTAGCTCATTCTCTGGTTCTAGATAACTATTCACACCTTCTCCTCTTGTCATGTCCCCAACACCTCCTCCCTTATTCTTGCTGTCCACAGATGGTGTCACTTACCACAGCACCAAAAGAACAGAAACAGAACAGAGTTTCTATAAGCTCCCTATCAGCACTTGCCTGCATCTGTGCCCCCAGTCTCTACTTTCTTTCCTATTTGAAGTCTCCATACTCACCCCCGGGCCAGTTTTTGTTCCCTAGACCTGATCCCTTCCCATTTTCTACAGACACTGCTCCGGGAAGTCTTCACTCCTGCATCATCTCATTTCTCGCTTATTCCCGTTAGCCTAGAGATGTTATTTTCCCCCCATAATGAACTTGCCCCTGCCCCCTCTCTCTTTTAAAGCTTTAACATTTTCACTTTCCCAACTCTCTATTACAAAAAAATCAAACATACAGCAAAGTTGAAAGAATAATACAAGGATCACCTATATATCTACCACCTAGATTCATGCATTTGCTTCTTTCTCTTTACAGAAACACACCTTGAAAGGGTTGTCTACACCTGCCATCTCTAAGCTCTCTCCTCCCATGTGTCCTGAATCCATTCTAATGACTCCCTCTCAACTCATCATTCAAGGTCACCAACTTTCTTTAAAAAAATTTTTTTTTAATGTTTATTCATTTTTGAGACAGAGGGAGATAGAGTGCAAGTGGGGGAGGGGCAGAGAGCGAGGGAGACACAGAATCTGAAACAGGCTCCAGGCTCTGAGCTGTCGGCACAGAGCCCGACGCGGGGCTCGAACCCATGAACCGTGAGGTCATGACCTGAGCTGAAGTCAGACGGTTAACCGACTGAGCCACCCAGGTGCCCCATCAAGGTCACCAACTTTCATGTTGCTACATCCAATGGTCAATTCTTATTGACCTATTAGTAGAGTGACCACACAACATTTTGATCTTCCTGGGACGATCTTGGATTCCGTATCTCATCCTGGAGTAATTACTAAAAGTGTCCTGGTTTGGACAATTTATAGGCGCACACTACCTACGAGCAACATATGATACAGTTCATCGTTCCTCTTAAAAGACTTTCATAGTTTGGTTTCCAGAACGCCACACTTTCCTGATTTTCCTCCTATGACACTGGGCATTCTTCTTTCTCCTTTGCAGATTCTTCTGCATCTTCCACAGCACTAAATGTCAGTTTGCCCTACGCCTCAGTCCTTTTCTTCCGCATCTGCATTCACTTATTTGGCAGTCTCTTCCATTTTCACAGCCTGGACCTCTCCCCTGAATGCCAGACTTGTACATTCTCCTGCCTTCTCGATACCTCCACTTTCATGTCTATGAGGCCTCTCAAATTTTACATGTTTAAACTCGAGTTCCCGATACTCCCCCGAAAACCTGCTTTTCTTGCAATCATCTCTCCATCTTGGTAAAAGGCACCTTCTTTATGCTTCTAGTTGCTCAGGCTAAACACTGGAAGTCAGCCTAGATTCTTTTCTTTCTCTCACACCCACATCCGAGCCGCTGGCAAACCTGTCATCTTTACCTTCAGGATATCTCTTCTTACCGCCTCCGCTGCTTCCACCGCGGTCCGAGTCACCATCCTCTCTCTGGTAGATTATTATAACGGTCTCCTAATTGGACTCCCGACCTTCCTGGCAACAGTCGACTCTCATCAAGGCAGCCAGAATGATCCTGTAAAACCTATGATACTCCTCTGCCTATTCCTCCATCCTTACTATGACCTACAATATCCCCAGGCTTTGGACTTCTCTTAACTTTCAGACTTCATCTCTTATTATTCTCCACTCCAGCAACACAGGCCTCCTTCCTGTTCTGGGATCCCACCTCAGAGCTTTTGCACTGGCTATTCCCTGTTCCCAAAGGGCTCTTCCCTCAGATGTCAGCACACCCCCCCCTCCCTAACTTCCTTCAGAGTCTTACGTAAGTGTCATCTTCCCAGGGAGGGCTTCCCCAAGGCACCCTATCTAAAGTGGCAACCCGTGGGGCGCCTGGGTTAAGCGTCTAACTTCAGGCTCAGGTCATGATCTCATGGTTCCTGAGTTCGAGCCCTACATCGGGCTCTGTGCTGACAGTATAGAGCCCACTTTGGATCCTCTGTCTCCCCCCACTGCCTCTCCTCTGAGCATTTGCTCTTTCTTTCTCTCTCTCTCTCTCTCTCCCTCAAAAATAAACATTAAAAGGGGTGCCTGGGTGGTTCAGTCAGTTAAGCGTCTGACTTCAGCTCAGGTCATGATCTCACGGTCTATGGGCTGGAGCTCCGCGTCGGGCTTTGTGCTCAGAGGCTGGAGCCTGCTTCGGATCCTGTCTCCCTCCCTCTCTGCCCCTCCCCTGCTGGTGCTCTGTCTCCCTCACTTTCAAAAGTAAACATAAAAAAATTTGTTTAATAAAAAATAAACATTAAAAAAAAAAACTTAACAAAAATAATGTGGCAACCGTTCCCTAACTTTCTAGTCCCCACTCCTGCTTTAGTTTTCTCTGGCACTCCCCACTATCATTTTACTTACATGTCTTGATTTTTTTTGCCTGCTTCCACTAGAATATGAGCTCCACGAAGGCAGGGATGTTTGTGTATTTATTTTGCTCACTGCTGTATCTCCAGCACCTGGAGCAGCACCTGATGCCTAGCAGGCACTCCATAAATATTTGTTGAATGAATGAATGTAAAATGGGGCTAACATCCCCACCTCACGGATTACCGTGGAGATGAAATGAGATAAAGCATGCAAAGTTCCTGGCACACCATGTTGCTCAATAACTGTCAGCTTCCTTCACCTCCCTCCCTCCCCTCCCAGTTTTGGTATCAGCCATGCCCTCCCTCTCCCTCGGGGAGTGCCGGGTCAGAGGCAGGGGTGATGGCAGTAGCTGCCTTACCAGCAACCACCGAAAGCCCTCCCGGGATTCCCTCAGTCCCGAGGTGCAGCCCTGCTCCCAGACACTGATTTCTCTGGTGAGGTGTGAGCCACCTCGCTTTAACTCAGGAAGCTGGAGGCTCCAGAATGACTAAGTGAGGCTTTCAGATCTTTGTATCTGTGACCAGATCTTTGTATCAAAGGCCCAGGGACTGTGGTGCCCAGTACCCCAGCCTCTCGCGCACACCCCAGCAACACTGCTCTGATGTGCCTCACCCCTGGGCGAACGTCTTAGTCTCGCAGGTTTGTGCAGTGACACTACCTCACTGTCTCCCCAGCCGTCCTCCAGAATTCTCTACCACAGTGCTTCTGGGCCCCTCCACGTTACAATGTAGAACCTGCCCAGGACTTTGCCCACTTCATTTCAGGAAGCCCAGTGCGCTCTGTGCCCGAGACTACTGCTGTCCCCACACACAGGAGGGTCCCGGGAACTAACATCCTTGGCCAGCTGCTGGCCAGGCACAATCCGTTCTGGCTATGGCCGCTCCTTTCTGGAATGGCCTGAGTCCTGTCCCTGCCCTGACTCTGGGCACCCTTCTCTTCACTTTAGGAACTGAGGCAGGCCTGGGGTTACTCTTTTAGCATCCCTGCCCCTATACTTGGATGACTAAGCCAGCTGGAGAAAACCCTCACAAGCACAACTGGCGCCACTACAGATCCCTGGTCTCCCACGTGGCCTGCTCTGCTGCTCGGCGGTCTTTGGGCTGCCCATTCTCCACAGTGGCCTCATAAGTGTCTTTCACTCTTCCCAAACCTCCATCCTCGCACCCCGCCCTCATGTGCAGCCCGTGAACCCATCTCCTGCTTTCTAGGGAAAATTAAAGCCACCAGCAGGGAATATCTTCACTTTTGCACTGCACTTACAAGCCCATCTATGTTTCTACCACTCTCTCCTCTTGAGATCAAAGGCCAGTCCCTCCCCTCCCTGTCCTCAGGGACCTTGTGGTGCCACCCACCCAGTCATTCTCTCCTGTGTTCCCACCTCTCTTCTCTGTGAACAGGACTCTCCCACACGCTCTTCACTCTCATGGCCATACCTTCTTCTCTCCCTCACTCCCCAAAGAGTCCACACACACCGACCACAGGTCCTGCTTCACAATTCAGCCCGAAGTGTGGCCTCCTCCAGGTCCCCTACCCCAGAGGCATAGGTCTCACCCAGGACTTCTCTGTCTCTAGTTCCAACCTCTGAGGCCCCATTCCTGCCTTGCCTCTGACAGGTTTCAAGCCTCTTATTCTCAAAACACATGTTCTGACACTGGACCAGACTAAGCAAAGGCTGACTGTTCTCAGCCTGATCTCAGACCTTCCTAGGAAGCCCTTCCTCTACCCTGTCTCTGGTCCCTGAGCACTGACTTCGCCTGATCCCATCTTCTGGCTCCCTTGTTCTTGGCCTGGCCTGTGACTGCTAGGGGCTGGTGGCATATCCGAACCTCCTGCTGGATTGAAATTCAGCAGGGTCTGTGTGGTTCCTATTTGCATCATGCATGGTGCTTACACTCTCACCTACTGTTTTGCATTATAATAGAATTCTTTTATCCTCACAAAAGCCATGTGAAGTGAGCAGGGTGGGCATTTCCCCTCATTTACAGATGAAGAGACTGAGGTTCAAAGAGTTTAAGTGAGTTGTCCAAGGTGAAAAGGTGCTAAGCCAGATCTGAAACCTGGGATTTCTGATTTCAAAGTCAGCGTGCCTCCTAGGACTCTGCAATGCTGATTTAAAGGATGTGTCTTGGAAGTGCGCCTGGGTGGCCCAGTCGGTTGAGCGTCTGACCCTTGGTTTCAGCTCGGGTCGTGATCTCATGGTTCATGAGTTTGAGCCCCACATCACCCTCTGCACTGACAGTGCGGAGCCTGCCTGGGATTCTCTTTCTCCCTCTCTCTGTCTCTCAAAATGAATAAACTTAAAAAATAAAAAATAAAAACATAAAGGATGTGGCTTGTGGATGGAGCTCTCAGACACCACATGGGGGTTGTGACAACGGCCCAGAAGAGCATGTGGCCAATGTCCTCTCGGATAGACTCAGTCAGGTATAAGACACGGGTAGCAGAGTGGGCGAGGTGGTAGGACAGTGCAAGGGTTTGGTAGCTGGTGCACAGCTCTGTTCATGCCTACAAGGTCAGTGGCAAGATTCTGTTTTAGGCTTATCTTGGTCACTGTTCTTACGTATATTGTTTGGACAGGGATAGAATCGCTTGGTCATCAAATCTACGGAAGACAAAGAAAGGAAAGAAACAGCTTATGCTGGAGGTCTAAGGAGGATCCAGAAAGCTCCAGACAGGCAGCTACATGGCCAGGCCTGGTTTAGGCCCATAAATTCCACCATACATGCTGAGTAGGACAGGGATAGGGATTTGGCATCAGCATGTATAAAATAAGCTTCCAGCCTATGAGACGTGCCCGCTAAAGTAGTGTCTCTTGGAGGTCAGTCACTATAAGGAACATCAAAAATAGGGAAATGCCTAGCCCACTATCCTCTGTGCCTGCAAGGCTACCTCGGAGTGAGCCTGAGCTCCATTCTGGGTGTCTCCTAAGGGAACAGCAATAAAGTGGACCTGCCCCAGAGAAGAGGACTACCATGACAGCAAGGGGCCTTCCGTAATTCAAGGGAACTAAGGTGCTGCAGGCTCAAGATCACCAACTTCAAATCTCTGACCATCTGATAGAGGGGATCCAATTTGTTCTGCGTGGCTCTGACAGGCACAATTAGGCCCATAGGTGGAAGTCACAGAAAGACAGATTTTGCCTTTTCTTAGTTAAAACTCTCTAGTTACGGAGGCTCTTGAAATGGATGGGCTGTTTCTGCAGGTTAATAGCCTCTGGTTCTTGGGAATGGGGGTAGACTGGGCAATCTCTATGGTTCAGAGACACCGGGTTCTAGATCTACCAAGCCCGGGGAAATGGCAAGAATCATCTCCTCCATGGGCCTCCCCGGGGTGAAGCTGGGCTGGATGTGGTGGCAGGTCCAGCCTCCAGTACCACCTCCATGGCTGAGGCTGCAAATTCAGTCACTCAGTGCTAGTGTCTGGGGACTTTCTTGGTAGGGCTGTCTACAGCTTGGTTAACTTGTCTTCTTTCTTTAAAAGGAAAAACTTCAGAAAGGGGGGAGGCTGTGGGAGACTATTTCCATCTCGGGTATCTATTCCAAAGCTCTGGTGTTTTGCCAGGATTTAAGCATGGTATACACGACACTGTTAAAAATAACTCCTTGATTGAACAGGAGGCGTGGGAGAGAGGGGACAGCCAGGCAATTTTGCTGGAGGGTCGGGAGGTGAATGTGGAGATGAAACTTGTACCCAGAGATCCTGGGAAGGTTTTATTCCAGAAGAGTTATGTAGACTCAAAGAGCCTTAAGGACCACAGAAATACTATCCCTCAGTGCTCCTTTTCAGAGAATTACCCAATAAGTGCCCTGCTTTGGGCATGCTTAGGACATAAACAAGCTACCAGTTTTGAAGAGCTCTCCCAGGATTGAGTCTGCCATTTTTCGGCCCTGATTGCCAGCCTATGAGACAAAGGTCAGGGAATAACAACAAGAAGTTGAAGCCAAGAGAGGTTAACAATGTCAAAAGCCACAGAGAGGTCAAAGCCACAGAGGCCAGAGAAAGGTCTACTGGATTTAGCTATTGGGAGGTCCTTGTGATCATATGTGAAGTCTTCCAGACTTTTCCTTCTATAACCATAGCATAAATGGAATTATCTCATATGTACTGTTTCACAGCTTGCTTTTGAAAAATTTAACAATAAATTGTGGGGTCGTGACAATAAATATAATCTGACATCATTTTTTATGACTACATAGTATTTCATCATGCGGGCATACTATATTTACTTAATCATTCTCAACTAAGAGACATTCATGTTGTTTCCAATTTTTTGCTATTATAAACATGCTGCAACAAGCATCAGATTACAATAACTTACATGCACAGACATGATTATGTCCTTCTGTTAAGTATTTAGAAGTAGAATTGCTGGATCAAGTGGAATCCACATTGTATATTTTATTACACATTGCCTACGTTGCCCTCTATAATTTTGGGGAGAACAAAATGCTGTTCTCATGACTTCCTCCAATCTTTCGAGCCATTCTCTCTCCTCTTTCTCCCTTATGTGTTGGGATTCCCCAATTACGTCCTTCTGTTTTCTTCTTCCTCCCCAAATTACAAACTCAAATGCCTACGAGAGCCAAGAAGGTACTGTAAATACAGGAATTGGGCCAGATGTGAGACAGTAAGAAGTGGCAGGGTTACAGCAAGCTGGAACATACACACTGCCTAAAAGCATTCACATTACTTGAAAACACTGTGGCAGCCACACAAAGCATGTCTGCAGGTGGGTTTAGCTGGTAAACAACTAGTTGGGACCCAGTCTATACACTTTTTCTACAGTACCTCATCCACTGCCCAAACTCCATCTATATGCTGACAGCTCCCACTGCATCATCTCTGGCCCTGACCTCTCCTCCTGGACTCCAGACTCATGTACGCAAATGACTACTCTACATCTCCCAAGCGTCCTCAAAGCATCTCAAAACCATCATGTCCACAACCAAGTTCATTATCTTCATCCTTTCCTCTCCTCCTGACAAAAGCCAGAAACCTAAAACCAGAAATAACTGCCCTTCTTTGCAGGTCCCCTATCTCAATGAATGGCACCCTCAATTTTCCTATCTGGAAGCCAGAAACCTTGGGAGTCATTCCAGATTCTTCTCTCGCCCTAGCCTTCCAAATTATCAAATCAATTCAATAGGCATAATAAGCACTTTCTTGAGTACCTAATCAGTACCCGGTGCTATTAGGTGCTAGGACTGACCACAAAGATGGATGATATGGAGCCCCTGCCCTGGAGGGGGAGACAGATAACAATGTCATGATCAGATGTGGCGGCGGTGGTGTGGTGGTAGGAGAAACACCATACAAGATGTTCTGGGATGAGAGAAAGGGCATTCTTTGATTCTATTTCCTAAGTGTTCCTCAAATAGTCCCTATTCTCCATCCTCACAGGATTGCCATTTTCAGTGACTGCAACAGTGTTGTAACTGATCTCCACGTTTCCAAGTTCTCTCCTCCAATTCATCTTCCATACTGGGTTAGAACAATCTTTCCAAATAGCAGATCTGGCCATGTCTTTCTCTCATCTTTTGTCTAAAACATTTCAATAATACCCCATGCTATTCAGGATAGAATAAAAATCCTTTCAGAATGACTTGTAAGGTGTCCCAGGATCTGGCCCTGGATGACTTCTCTAGTCCCGTCTTCCAGCATTATAGGACATAACCCTACACCCTGAACATGCCAAACCACTGGCAGCTCTCTGAATACCCGTGTGTGTCTCATGCTCTTGGTTTATGCATTCCCTCTGTCTAGAACACCTGCCCTATCATTTCTCATTTGCCTAATTCCTATGCAATCTTTAAGACTTGGATAAAATGTCACCTCCTTCAAAAATCCTTCCCTTACCACTTCACCAAAAAAGATGGCTTCTCCAGGTGTTTTCTGTTACACACCCTCCCCTACTCCCTACTGCAGGCTGATAGCAGGGGAGGGAAAGGAACTTCTGAGACATTTTGCCCTTGCTGCTGAAGGGGACCATGACACGTCCTTACCTGGAGGTATTTGAGAACAGGCAGTGTTCAGAAACCATGGGATTGTGGGGCAGACAGTGAGCAATTCCAGAGGTCAGGAGACCAGAAAAAGGCACAGTTCTTTGGCTCTGGCTGGGCATAGCCTTGAGGAGCTCATGAATATTTCTGGTCCATAGACTACATATTTTGAGGAGCTACTGACATGACCTAGCCTACCCACTGACATTTAAAGCACCCACTCCTGCCAAATACAAAACAAAACAAAAACAAACAAAAAAAGAAAGCAAGTTTCAACTAAATGATGGTGAGATACCACTCACTGTTGTACCAATGAACTTTTACGTTTTCATTTATTTTATTAAAAAAATTTTTTTTTAACGTTTATTCATTTTAAGAGACAGAGAGAGACAGAGTGTGAGTGGGGGAGGGGCAGAGAGAGCAAGACACAATCCAAAGCAGGCTCCAGGCTCTGAGCTGTCAGCACAGAGCCTGACTCAGGGCTCAAACTCACCGACCGTGAGATCATGACTTAAGCCAAAGTGAGCCGCTCAACCGACTGAGCCACCCAGGTGCCCCTTTTTTTATTTTTATTTTTAAATTTATTATTATTATTTCTTTAATGTTTATTTATTTTTGAGACAGGCCGTGAGTGGGGGAGCAGCAGAGAGAGAGGGAGACACAGAATCCGAAGCAGGCTCCAAGCTCTGAGCTGTCAGCACGGAGCCTGACACAGAGCTCGAACTCACAAACCGTGAGATCATGACCTGTGAGATGAAGTCCGATGCTTAACTGACTGAGCCACCCAGGTGCCCCTATTTTTTTTAATTAAATTAAAATTTTTTTAGAGAGTGAGTGTGCTCAAGTGGGGGAGGGGCGAAGGGGCGGGGGGGGGGGGGGAGAGAGAGAGAGAAAATCCTAAGCACGTTCCATGCTGAGCACAAAGCCTGACATGGGGATCGATCCCACGACCCTAGGATCATGACCTGAGCCAAAATCAAGAGTCAGACGCTCAACCAACTATGCCACCCAGGCACCCCCATCTCTGGGTTTGTTTTTTTTTTTAATTAAAAAAAAATTTTTTTTAAACGTTTATTTATTTTTGAGACAGAGAGAGACAGAGCATGAACGGGGGAGGGGCAGAGAGAGAGGGAGACACAGAATCGGAAGCATGCTCCAGGCTCTGAGCCGTCAGCCCAGAGCCCGACGGGGAGCTCGAACTCACGGACCGTGAGATCGTGACCTGAGCCGAAGTCGGACGCCCAACTGACTGAGCCACCCAGGCGCCCCCCCATCTCTGGGTTTTAAATGCTAGAAGCAGATTATTAGAATGAAAGTCGAGAAGTACTGTAAATAATAATGGCACAGGAGTGGATCCAGAAATCCAAGCCTTCTCTGACCCCCTCAATTTAATTAGGTGTCTCCTTTCTGTACCTTCATGGCATCCTACGCTTTCCTCTACCATTGTGTCAATAATCTATATTATAAGCATTTTGTGTTCATGCCTGACTCCCCTTTCTAGACCGACTTCTAGGCTGGGAATTATATGTTACTCTGCATCCTTAATACCCAGCATGGTGCCAGTACATGGAAATGCTTACAAGATACATACCAGGGGAGGGAGTCAAAGGAAGTTTAGGCAGACAGATTTCAAGTGGAGAAGTCTGGTGATAAAGAGGGAGATATACAATGAATCTGTGTGATATCGAGAAAAAAAAATGTCTTTTATTACGTCAGAGACTTGAGGAAATTGTCAAGGAACCGCATAAAGACTTCGTTATAAGAATATGGTTCAGAGCGATGTTGAACCAAATGAGGGTTGCTGGAGGGGTGTTAGGTGGGGGGGATGGGCTAAATGGGGGATGGGCATTAAGGAGGGCACTTGTGGGGATGAGCACTGGGTGTTGTATGTGGGTGATGAATCACTAAATTCTACTCCTGAAATCATTATTACACTATATGTTAACTAATTTGGATCAAAATCAGATTAAAAAAGAACGGGCAGTAAAAGTAGACTTAAAAAAAAAAAAGAAGAAGAAAAAGAAAGAACAGAAAGGATGGTGGTGCTCCTCATCTCCCCTGGATGTTCCACTGGAATCTCAAGGTCAGCATTTCCCCCAATGAACTCAACAGCTGCCCCCCAAACTTGTGTTCTCTAGGATAGGAAGTGGCACCCCAGCTGCCTCAAACAGCAGGGGGGCTGTTTTCCCTACTCCCTCTACCGGCCACCTAACATCCCCATTTCTCTCCTGCTGACATCTCACCAATCCACCCCTGTCCCATCACTGCCTCCTGAGGGTCGCCCTCCTCATTCTCACCTCCTCTGACCACCCGCCCTTCCCCCTTTCAGGTACTGATCTTTCTAAAGCACAAATCCCATGCCACCCCTCCCCCGCCTTGCCTTGAAACCATCGCTGACCTCATCATAAACTCCTTGGCATGGCATTTGGGGCCTGTTCCAAGCCCAGGGCCTGTACTCCAGGCAGCCCAGATGACCTGCCAGGGAGCCTCCTTCCCTCAGGGTGAGTGCCTTTCCTAGACTCTCTGCCTTGCCAGCTAATGTCCTCTAATAGTCAGCATGGGCGGCACCTCCTCTAGGAAGCCCTTCCTGCCTCCCCGCTCCCATGTGGTTAGATGTCCCTAATCTGCTTGGCTTGCTGGTTCCCTGCAGTCAACTCATTCTCCTGCTTGTCACCCACTCACTGCAAGCTCCTAGGAGGCAGTGACCATTTCTTACCACTGTCCCCCAAAGCTGTGCACAAGGCTTGGCAGAGAAGGGGTGCTCAGGGGCTGGGAAAGGGGCGGAATCTACCTGGGGTCCCTAGGGGTCAGGAATGGGGCAAGTCCCCATGGACAGGGTGCAGATGGAGATCGCTGAGGCCTGGTCCGGTCTCCACAGAAGTGGAGGATGTGGGAGGTTTTCTTGCATGCAGAGGGCAGCCCTGCCATGCTGGAACCTGTGGCAGGGGGCCCCAGGGATTAAGGCCACATGCTGTGGGAATGCAAGCTGGTGCAGCCACTCTGGAAAACAGTATGGAGGTTCCTCAAAAAATTAAAAATAGAACTACCTTACGACCCAACAATTACACTACTAGGTATTTATCCAAGGGATACAGGTATGCTGTATCGAAGGAACACATGCACCCCCATGTTTATAGCAGCACTATTGACAATAGCCAGAGTATGGAAAGAGCCAAAATGTCCATCGATGGATGAATGCATAAAGAAGATGTGGTATATATCTACAACGGAGTATTACTCGGCAATCAAAAAGAATGAAATCTTGCCATTTGCAACTACGTGGATGGAACTGGAGGGTATTATGCTAAGTGAAATTAGTCAGTCAGAGAAAGACAAAAATCATATGACTTCACTCATAGGAGGACTTTAAGAGACAAAACAGATGAACATAAGGGAAGGGAAACAAAAATAAAAACAAGGAGGGAGACAAAACAGAAGAGACTCATAAATATGGAGAACAAACTGAGGGTTACTGGAGGGGGTGTGGAAGGGGGAATGGGCTAAATGGGCAAGGGGCATTAAGGAATCTACTCCTGAAATCATTGTTGCACCATATGCTAAGTTGGATGTAAATTAAAAAAAAATTAAATTAATTAAAAAAAAAGACCACATGCTGTACAGACATGCCCAATTCTAGGGGGCTGATGTTGGCTTCATGATGGAGCCACGCTTTCCCCAAGCCATTCTTCATTCTTTATAGTTTCTGAATTGCAGAAGCAGAAATTGCTCACCCTCAGTCTGAAGCTTTTCGTGACTTGTGCAGAAGAAATGTCATCAACAGCCTTTTGTTTAGGCTTGACTTGGGTGAACGTGCCAAGAAGACTTGCTCAGAAGAGTCTTTTCAGATGTCATTTCTGTCTCCCTAAAACCCTGCTCCATGAAAGCCATTCACAAGCCGGTTTTTCTGCGGCTCCAAAGCTGTCATCCCCTCAGTCCTGCCACAGCCCACAGAGCTACCGTGACACTCACTCGGCAATGGCATGTGCTGTTGGCCCGGGGCGGGGATGCAGCAGTGGGGAGGCTCCCAGCCGAGCGTCTCGCTTTCAACCCTGCCCGAATGCCCCGAGAACCCTGAGGTACAACTTCAACTTACATCCCCTAGACCGTGATCTGGCACCATGCCCACATTTTTCAAAACCATTTTCCCAATGCCCAACACAGGCACTCAATAAATGTGCAATGAGTAAATAAACAAATATGCAATGCCAATTATTTGAGCTAATTGAGGGAGACCATCAAACTCAGAGTTCTGAGGGGAGAATTATCTAGAAATGAACATATTCTTAGACTTGGGGCGCCTGGGTGGCTCAGTCGGTTGAGCGTCTGACTTCAGCTCGGGTCATGATCTCGCGGTCTGTGAGTTCGAGCCCCGCGTCGGGCTCTGTGCTGACAGCTCAGAGCCTGGAGTCTGCTTCGGATTCTGTGTCTCCCTCTCTCTCTGCCCCTCCCCTGCTCATGCCTCTCTCTCTCCCCCTCTCTCTCTCTCTCTCTCTCTCTCTGTCAAAAATAAATAAATATTTTTTTAAATTAAAAAAAAACCATATTCTTGGACTCATTTTACTCTTCCCACTGTGGATGCTGGTGGTGTGGCCGCTGGGAAGGGAGCCTGGAGTGCTGGGTCCAGCAACACTGTGGGTCTGGACGCAATGTACAGTCAGCAGGACTCACTTCTATCGCCCTCTCCAGGCCAAAGCTAGCTGTGACAGCTGTGCTGGGAACGGACAGAGGCAAGGGAGATGGGAGCTGTCTCCAGCTCATTCCCAGTAAGCGGCGACACAGGGTGAATTAAAGGTGAAAATGAGACCGGGATTAGTGGAGGACTAATCAGAGGGGGGCACTACCCAACGGCGTGTGGAGTGTCAGGCAGAGACGCACAAAGGGCTGCGGGAGCCCCAGAGCCCACTCTGCCTGGGGATCCAGGGAAGAGCTTCAAGGAGGAGGCGACATTTGAGTTGGGAGTTTGAGAGGTGGAGAATGTGAGGAGATGGCAGGTGCATGTGGCCAGTCGCCCGGGCTGAGAGCGCACTCGGTCCAGGCCCCTTCTGAGGGGGAGGCTGCCACGAGCAGCTCTTGGAGTAGAGATACCAGGGCATGGAGCCAAGTGATGTGTGGGTGGCTTGCTGAAGCGAAAGCAGTGGTTCTAAAGGCAGAGAGTTTGCAGAAGAGCGTTCCAGGCTGGGGGAACAGCACGCGTACAGCACAAAGGTGAACAAGACCATGGCTTAGTAGGGCGAGGCCACCCGGGGGGTTACGGCACCAGGAGGCATCAGGTCCCTGGTGCTCTGACAGCTCTGAGAAGCCGTTTTACTAAATTACAAGTTATCAGTTGCGTCTTGTGCGGCTGGAGTCGCCCAGAGCCACACTTCCCGATATGTGGAGGCATTCCTGTATCAACAAATGCCAATCACCTGGGTTTGTATACACAGTCTGTACAAGTCCTGACGGCTCCCGGCCGAGACGCATTACCGGAAGGTCTCACTGAAAGCTGAAGCAGCCAGGGTATGAGGACAGAACAGCAGCAGCAACTACCACCACTCACCAGGTGCTCCCTGACTGGGTGCTCCCTGACCGGACGCTCACTGACCCAGTGCTCCCCGTCGGTCAGCACCACGCCACAAGCCTCATGGGTGTGAAACTCCCATAACTGCCCATGAGGTAGGACTGTTACCTCACTTTGCACATGAGGGGGCCAAAGCCGACACGACTGTGGAGCTTGTCCAAGGTCACACAGCTAGGTGAGTGCCAAAGCTGGGATTCAAACCCACATTTGCTTGATACCAAAGCCAACCTCTTTTCACTTGCCCAGAGTGAGGAAGGGGATCCCCGAGCCCCATCCAGTCGTTGCTTAGATAGCATGAATGAGTGGCTGTGAACCCGGCACGGGCACTGACAAGGCCCCGACCTCAAGGGATCGCTGACCCAGTGGTGAAGTCAGGTGGTAAAGATGCCCCTCCCCACATCCCCTGCCCAACTTCACCCCAGCACCGAGTGACGACAGTCTGAATATGGTTGGACCATTGCTGTCCCAGCTACAAGGCTCTCTGCTTCCTGAAATCCAGGCCCACCCTCAGAATAAGGGCTGAAGTATAGCCAGTAGTTCAGTCCAATCATGGCCCGGGAAGAAAATGAGCAACCTCTGGCTTGAGGGAGCATGGTGGCTGCAGCCATGGAGCCCATGTCCTTGCCCTCTCTCTCTGCCTGCATCCGGCCCCCAAGCCCCATCTAGAAGGGGTTCGTGGCTGGATGAGGACACGGCCTGCTACTCACAGGGGTGGGCCCTGGGGCTCCGGATGCAGGGCAGAGAAAGGCCAGTCCCTTCTTTCTTCAGCAAGTGCTCCTTCATGGAGTGGGAGTCCCAGCAGAGATGGATGGAGCCAGGCTCACTCCTGAACCTGCACCCTATATCAGCTGTGCCTGTGCTGACAGCTCTCCTTGGCCGGACCGCAGCCCCCAAACCCTTTGTTTCCTCCTCATAATTTGAGCGGCAAAAGAATGCATTTTCACGAGGGTCAGTGACTCTGCTGGAGGCTGCTGGTGACAGGGCTGCGTCAAAGGCCCAAATGTCCCGATGAGCAGTCCTCCCCCATAGCCTCGAGCACTGGGGCATGGTTTGCTGGGCTCTGCCCTGCCACCTCTTACATTGCTCTTCATTCAACTTCGGGAAGACTGGGCCACCCGCAGGACTGGCTACACCAGAGGAAGCTGCTGGCCGTATTAAAACAAGGTCACTCAGGAAAGGATTCTTTCCATCAGGGGAACCACGTGGGCTCACAGGACCTAATCAAACCAGTGGCCATTCTCACTGCATCCTCCCAAGGAGTAAAGAGTGGAGACAAGCCCATTGAGGGGGAAGGGATACCCCTAAATTTCAGGGGCATCTGAGTATGCAACAGCTTCTGAGCAGGAAGAGAAAGGAGCGGCGTATAGGCAGTGGCTTAGAGAGGATCCTCAGGGCAAACACACGGCTGGGCAAAGTCCCGCCCTTAATCCCCCTTGCGGGTCCTGGGGGTGTGCAGGAGGGCTGATAGCACAGACAGGGAATCAGGTGGAGATGGCTTTACCAGGCCAGAACTGATCAGAGCCACCCTCGGATGCATGGGAGCAAGGCCAGTGGGGATAGCTGGCACAGACTCATCCCTAACTAGGCCCCACGGAGCTGGTTTCTGAGCCCAGGCTCCATGCACCATTGCTTTGCCCCATGTGGGGGGCTTGTTCCATTTGGGGGTATGCTTCTTGGGCAAGCTCTGCAGCTGGCTTCTGGCCCAGCCCCTCCTTCTCGAGGGGCCGAGCAACAGTGCAAGATGTCCTTTTGTTTCTTCCAACTATTCCAAACTGTGTTCTCAAGTGGTCCTACTGCAGGGAAGTTCCTCATACTAAGCCCCCGGAACACAGGGAAGGGGGGTGGGTCTGTCCCAACACGAGAGGCACAGAGATGTCACAGAGCCAGCTGTCAACAGACCTGCCTTTGTGACGCTGCCAGGAGTCAGGCTTGTGTTTTCCCCATCAGGGTCTCCCAAGAGCAGAGACCGTGTTGGCTGATATTCTCCACACATCATCTCAGACAATCTTGTCTACCCTCTGAGGTTCATGTAAGAATCATCTCCAGGGTTTTCCCTCCAGCCCGGACCTCTCCCCTGAGTGATCCACTGCGCTCCTGTGCGGAGCTGTGGCTTCCCTCTGGCTACTTCATTCGCCCAGGCCCAGACTCCACACACAGCATTGGGGCAGAGAGTAGAAAGCTCTCGTGCCAGAAGGCAGGCATGGACTGGTGTCTTGCATCCACCTGGGGGAGGTGAGGCTTCAGCCCTGCTTCTCCCCTCTAGCTCTGGTCCCAGAATGACCACTCCCATCCCCCGAAGTGCAGACAGAGTAGGGAGAGCAGGACCGAGTCCTGAAAATGCCAGCACCCTCCTCTCTGCCCACCTTCTGCCTGGGCCCTGGGACGTGTGTGGGTGGAGCTCGGACTGGAACCTTCCTTCGGGCTGCAGAGCCACAGAGATGGAGCCCTGCAGGGCTGTTCCTGGCCTGGAGCCTCTCTCCTTGGGAGAAGGGCCAGGATTACGTTTTGTACTTTCACCAGCCGTTGCAGCTCCCAAGCAGTACGGCTCCCCAGGCTCCCCACGTGGGGAATTTGTAGCTCAACCAAGAAAAGCAAAGCTGCTAATCTGACAAGATCAATCCTCAAAGACCGCAGGAATGCAGCCTGCCTACTCTCACCAGGGACAGTGCTTCTGAACACCTCTAGGATTCCTGCTTCCGGGTAGAGCCTGGAGCTTGGTCTGCAAAGCAGGAAGCTGCTCCACACCAGCGTGTCCGACCTTGACACTGAAGCCCCAGCCTTCTAGGCATAGCTCAGGCATCCCTTGCACCAGGAACTCCTCTCATTCATCTTTCATCAGCCCTTCCTGCCTAAGGGCCTCCTCTGTCCTCACCTCTTTCAGAGCACATATTCCGGATATGTGTTCATGTCCCTGTGCTGTCTCCTTGAACCCTGAGGTCAGTAGGTACAGATGAGGACAGGGAGGCCCAGGGGGTTTAAGCCACCCAGCCCTACTCACTTTTAAAGCCTGGGCATTAATCACTACAGTCCAGTGCTTCTCAAACCATCTGTGAAGAAAGACTGGTTTGTTTGGCTTTTGAAATTTCAATTCTGTCGCAGAGCGATACTTTTATAAAGCATAATAAAAATGAATCACTAGAAAAATTAAAACACATAAAATAAGAACTCCATTTTTAAATTACTAGGTTCAACTAACATAAACTTACTCTAGTTGCTATAGACATGTCTAAAATTTTATTATCAATTTCTCAGTAATCTGGCTGCAGACCAGTTCACATCACTTTTGATTCCATAGCTCACAACAGGCTTCCAAATGACGGACACCCAAGGGTTCTGCCTGGCACTCACCTTCAGGAGAAGCTGGAGAGGGGACAAGACATGGCTCCTCAGGTCCCGAACCCGGCAAGAGAAAGACACACTGACATCATCAGGGGCTGAGGCCCAGCCCCTCATCTGCAGCAGATGAATTTACAACCAGGGAAAACCCAACAGGTTTTCTACAAGATTCACCTGTTCAAAGAAGTATGGGTCCCCAGTCATCTAGGGAAGGAGATTTTTCCAAAGCAAACACAACTTCTGGTCATTTACTGCACACTCACCTAGAAGGGTTAGTACACAGAGCAAAGAGGAAGGAGATGGAATGCACAGCTACAGGGTACAGGGGAGGGGAGGGGGCAGGTGACAGTGGCTGAATTCCTTGAAGGGTGGGGGAGGCAGAAGGGATAGACTGAGACAGGAAGTGGTGTTAATTTAAAAGCAGATCATGGATTGGTTCCCAGAGGAGGTCAGAACAGCTGATACCAAGAAATGCATGGAGACAAAACTGACGCCAAAGAAACCAAGAGGACACAGATGGCGATTCCTCTAGCTTCAAGCTGGAGGCCAGGTCAAGGACAGCCATTCGGTCTGCCTAGCCCATGAGGGGCTGTAGATCCCTGGACAACACGCAGAGAAGCTTTAGTTACTGAGGACTCTGCACTTCCTGAAAAGGCCCAGCACCCAAAGATTTCACTGCAGGGATTCCCCACTGAAAATATTTAAAACAGTCTCCAATCAAAAGGAATCTGCATTTCCCCTCCGGGCTCATGGCTCAGAGCCATGACTCAAGGTAGGGTTAGTGGGTTTGATTGCTCGCTCTGTGCTACTATGACTATGGCCAAGTTACAGCTTTTTCATCCGTAAAATGGGCATAAACAACACTTATTCCACAGGGTCATTGTAAAAACTAAATAAAGAAATGAATATACAACGTTTAGCACAGTGGCTAGCACCTAGTAAGTGCTCTATATAAAACTATGTGACCTTTTATATACACAGGCTGTCTATATCTGCCAATGGAACGTAAGCTCTTTGAGGGGACAGATTTTATGTATCTTTTTCTTTTTTAATTTATTTGAGAGAGACAGAGAGACAGAGTGTGGGCAGGGGAGGGGCATAGAGAGAGAGGGAGACACAGAATCTGAAGCAGGCTCCAGGCTCTGAGCTGTCAGCACGGAGCCCGACACGGGGCTTGAACTCATGGATTGTGAGATCATGACCTGAGCTGAAGTAGGACGCTTAACCGACTGAGCCACCCAGGTGCCCCAGATTTTATGTATCTTATACAATGCTGAAGCTCTAGCACCTAGAAAAGTGTCAGGCACATAGTAGGTGCTCAATAAGGTTTGTTAAGTGAATGAAATGGGAGCTATTACCATTGGGTTTACAGGATAGTAGAGTCAATGTGGCAGCCTTTTCAGGGAAGTGAGAGACTTCAGTATGACTAAACACTGGTATGAAGGAGTCAGTAAAGAGAATGAAGATCCAGGTCCTGGATCTTTAGGTCCAAGATCTAGGAAAGGTTGAAGAACCAGGGCACAGGGAAGAGACTGACCTCAGAGAAGAGATCTTACAGAGGGCAGAAGTGTCATGACTCAATGACTAGCCGGATATTTGGTTGAGAGAAGAGAAAGAAGAAGTCACAGATTTCTGGCTCATGTTACCCTCTCAGGTGGATACTGGTGTCATTCACTGAAAGAGGCAATATGGACTGATTGTTTTAGAAATTCAGTGATTTGGGCACATTGAGTTTGAGATGCTCGAGAGTCATCCAAGTGGAGTTGTCTGGCAGGAAGTTGGGCGTCTGGGTCCAGAGATCAGGAGCTGAGAGAGTCACTGGCACACAGGTGTTCACCGATGCCGTGGAGTAAGAAGTGAAGAAGACCATAACCGAGCCCTGGCAGACATCAGCATTTAAAGGTGGGCACAGGAACAGGAGGTTGCTTGCGAAAGAGACTGAGAAGGAACAATCAGAGAAGTAGGAGAACTGGAAGGGAGTGTGGACAAAGAATTACTGAGGAGAGAGTTTGAAAATGAAGGAAGAAATGAATACTGCCAAATGCTTCAAAGAGGTCAGAAAAAGAAAAGGTCCACCCTTGGATTTGTCAGTCCTTTCAAGTGATCTGGGTGAGAGCATTTCAGGGAGGGAAGTGGTGGGAGTGGAGAAAGCAATTGACGAGTCTGCACACTCCTGTCTGGGCTGGGGCGAGGGCGGTACTCAACTTGCTACCACTCTGAAAGGACAACAATTCTGTAGAAGTAGAGATGATCTATTCTCCTTTGTCATTTATGTCTGGAACAAAGCTTAGCAAGGATGCCTTTCAATCCTACCATCCCTCTCTGGTATTGTAGTAATAAGAATCCTAGGATCTGCCCTGGAAGAGCAGAGAGAGAGGAGCTTTGGAATGTGGGGATACTAGGTACCCAGTTACTCTGGCCAGGAACCCACAAGCTTTCAAAACCTCCAGGAGGCAGTGCAACAGGCCTCCTGTACCTTTTAACGCAGGGGTCCCAAAACATGCAGCTAGGGGCTCTGTCCAAATTCCAGACTTCCTGCCTCAGAGAGCTCAGTGGGGTTTCAAAGGCCATCCCTGCACTCTTAAGAATTCAGCCAGCTTGGACCATGGCAACAGTATAAAAATCACAGATACATACAGTCACAGATACCGTGCACCTCGGCTTTTTGAAAGCAAAGTACATCTCAAAAGAAGTTCGTTTTCCTCTGTAGAGATGGGCAAGAGGGCAATTTCTACACCAGTACCTCATTAACCACCACTGGGCATCAGGTAGACCTCTGTACTCTGGCCACTAGCCAGCCTGTCCATGAGACAGCAGCTATGAGAGGAAGCAGAAAGTAGCAGTTAAGCTTGTGGGCTCTGCGGTCGGAGGGCTTGGGTTCAAAACTCAGCTTCATCGCTTCCTACTGTTAAGACCTTAAGCAAATGGATGGACTCTCTCCACCCTCATCTTCTCCTGCTTAACCCTGGATTAATGACAACACCTATGTCACAAGACTGTTGGGAAGATTAAAACAGGAAAGACAGGGAAAGGTCTCAGCATAGGAACCGCTACATCAAGAGGTGTGGGCTAGCATTGTTGCTACCGCTGCTTCTGCTCTGCAGCACGGCCACCGCCTCAATTTGGATTCTGCTTTCTGCTGAAACTGCCTGCCACGGGCTTACCCTGCCGATGCTGCACTGGCTCCCCATGCCCATGGTTCCAATGGCCACCACCTAAAAGACACGACACTAAATCTTTCACGAAAGCACAAAAAGCGACTCATACGCACATAGCAAAGTACTGCCAGGAGAATGGGGTGTGTCGATTAAGGTTTTTATCAGTCACATTTCTTTGCTTTGAAATCTACCTTTCCCCCCTGCCCCGGAAATCTACATTTTTAATGTTTATCATGATCTATTCTGGGATCTTTATTCCTTCCTGAAAAAAACTTACCTGTTCGTAAGAAAAGTCACTGAGAAAACAGAATTCACTTAGTAAGTGTCTGACATTAAAATTTTCTGGAATGATCAGCATTTACAGCCCCAGGATACAACATCTCATTTCATTCTCTTCACTAATGAGATAAGTAATGCTCAGACTTTTCCAAGATCACACAGTACGTTAAGTGAGAAAGCCGCGAGAACTTTCTGTCTCCAAATCTCATCTCCTTCCAGTCTATCATGTATTGGTATATGTCAGAATGATTTTTCTACATCAAAATAATCACTTTTCTTCACTCTTTCCATCAAGAGTATTTTATTAACAACCCTCATACCCTCGAGTCTCTCAATTTCCTGAGGGCAGAGATTAATATCCATTCGTAAAACAAATATTAAGTGCCTACTAAGTGCCAAAAGCTCTGCTAAGTGTTGGCAGCCGTGAACAAGACCATGTCTCTATGTTGAGAAGTTCACATCCTTCTATGGGAGAAGACACATCAATCAATAGTTGTAAGTACGATGACAGAGCTGTGTATGTGGCACTGCGGTGGCACAAGCTGAGGAAAGAGTAACTGGGTGTGTGTAGATGGGTGGGGGTCAGGGAAGACTTTCCCTTCCATGAGACCAACAATGTTCAGAGCACAGCAGGTGCTCAATAAATCTGAGTTGCTTTAAGCCTTATGCCCTCTCTTCCCTATCTCTCTCATTAGAAGAAGATGTCTCAGGGCGCCTGGGTGGCTCAGTCAGTTGAATGTCTGGCTCTTGGTTTTGGCTTGAGTCATGATCTCACGGTTCGTGAGATCAAGCCCCACGTCGGGCTCTGTGTTGACAACACAGGGCCTCCTTGGGATTCTCTCTCTTTCCCTCCCTCTCTGCCCCTCACCCCCTCTCAAAATAAGTAAACATTAAAAAAAAGAAAAAAAGATGTCTCTAGGCAGGCAAGTCTCAGGGAAAGTAAGGAAGACTTCCCAGGAGACAGTACAAAGGTCTAAGAGGGAACAGGCTGGCTTCCCTGAGAGGCAGGACTCTGTAGGCAGAACAGGCTGGCATACTGGCATCCCTTCCATTACCACCGCCTGCTCCCCCACAAGGGAGGCTTGGGAACAGAGTAAGAATGTATGCTTCACACAACACTTGATAATAAAGGAGAAATAAATAAAGTAAAGATTTAATGGTTTATTTATATTGGGTTGTGTCAAAAACTAATACATTAAAACTGCATTAAGGCTTTTTGTGTCAAAATATTAATGCTATCAAAACTAAAATCCTGACTTTACTTGGTACATTTAGTCAAAATATCAAGAAATGTTAGCTACTTACTAGGAAAAAGTAAAGAAACCTCAATCGCAATATCAGGGATCACTCGTAACACCAAGACAACACAAAATACAAACAAAAACAACAACAACAAAAACCCAGATGGCCATATATATCCATATGAAAAATAAAGTTATAAAAGTACTAGAAGAAAGCGTAAAGGAAGGCATATTCATAAACTACCACATATGGATGTGAATCCAAAAACTGCTACGGAAGGCAATTTGCCAATAACTTTCAAAATTTCAAACATCTATAATTGTGATCCAGACATTTTCTTCTTTATTCTAGATGATCTCACGTGTGTAGGAAAAAGTCATTCACTGATGTAATAATAGTTGTAATAGAAAAGATGAGAAGTTGCCTAAATGTCCATCAATAGGGAATTAACTAATTAAACTACTATACATCTGCACAATGGAATCCGTGTAACATGGAATAAGGGACTTCTGTTTCTAACCATGATGTGGTAACAGGGATGGGATTTAACCTCTTACCTTAAACAACTAGAAAGCAAGTCAAAATACACGAAAAAACATTTTTCAGACCAGTGCAGGAATGGAGAACCCAAGAAGAGCCCAGTGGTCTTTCAGAGTTGAGATAATGGGTCACAATTTAGAAGACAAAAACGCTAGAATTTGTGAAGAAGACTAGTATAGAGGACAGAGCTGCACAAAAAGCTCCAGAGATCTTCAAAGGGTTCCCTTACCCCTCTGGTAACCATAATAGACTTTCCCCATGAAAAATCTTTTAAAAACTGGGGGGGCCTGGCTGGCTCAGTCGGTAGAGCATGTGACTCTTGGTCTCTTGGATGTGAGTTCAAGCCCCACACTGGGTATAGAGATTACTTAAAAATAAAATCTTTTTAAAATTTTGTCAAAAAATTAAATTGTTGGGGCACCAGGTGGCTCAGTTGGTTAGGCGTCCAACTTTAGCTCAGGTCATGATCTCGCGGTTTGTGAGCTCCAGTCCCATATCAGGCTCTGTGCTGACAGCTCAGAGCCTGGAGCCTGCTTCGGATTCTGTGTCTCCCTCTCTCTGCCCCTCCCATGCTCATACTCTGTCTGTCTCTCTCTCTCTCTCTCTCTCAATATTAAATAAAAGTTGGGGCACCTGGGTGGCTCAGTCGGTTGGGCGTCCAACTTCGGCTCAGGTCATGATCTCGCAGTCCGTGAGTTCGAGCCCCGCGTCGGGCTCTGTGCTGACAGCTCAGAGCCTGGAGCCTGTTTCAGATTCTGTGTCTCTCTCTCTCTCTCTCTCTCTCTCTGACCCTCCCCCATTCATGTTCTGTCACTGTCTCAAAAATAAATAAACGTTAAAAAAAAATCTTAAAAAAATAAAAAATAAATAAATAAAAGTTAAAAAAAATTTTTTTAAATTTAAATCGTGGTAAAATACACTTAACATAAAATCTACCATCTTAAACATTTTTTTAAGTAAGCTCTACATGCAGCATGGGGCTCGAACTCATGACCCTGAGATCAAGAGTCAAATGCTCCACCTACTGAGCCAGCTAGATGCCTTCCATCTTAAACATTTTTAACTGTACAATTCAGTAGTGTTAAAGTACATACAGATTATTACACAGTCAATCTCCAGAACTCTTTTCATCTTGAAAAAGATGATGAAACTCTATATCCATTAAAAAGCAACTTCCTGTTTCCTCTTACCCCCAGTCCCTAGCAATCACGATTCTGCTTTCTGTCTCTATGAATCTGACTACTCTAGGTACTTCATATAGTGGAATCAAACATATTTTTCTTTCTATGACTGGCTTATTTCACTTAGCATAATATCTTCAATCTCACACATGTTGTAGCATATCAAAATTTCCTTCCTTTTTAAGGGTGAATAATGTTCCATTGTATAAATATATCACATTTTGTTTATCATTCCATCTCTTGATGGACACTTGGATTGCTCTGGCTATTGTAAAATAATGCTGTTATGAAACAGGTGTACAACTATCAATGTGAGACCCTGCTTTCATTTCTTTTGGGTATATATCCAGAAATGGAATTACTAGGTCACATGGTAATTACATTTTCCTTTTTTTTTTTTTTTTTTTTTTTTAGGAATTACCATACTGTTCCCATAGTGGCCACACCATTTTATATTCTGACCATTAGTGTACAAGGATTCTGATTTCTCTATATCTTCATCAACACTTGCTATTTTCTTTCTTTTTTTCTCTTTTTTCTTCCTCTCTCTCCCTCTCTCTCTCCTTCTTTCTTTCTTTTTTGATAGCAGCCATCTAATGCGGGTGAGGTATAGCTCATTGTGGTTTTAATTTGCATTTCCCTAGTGATTAGTGATGTTGAGCAGTTTTCCATGTGCTTGCTGGGTCATTTGCTTTGGAGAAATGTCTACTCAACTCCTTTGCCCATTTTTTAATCAGTTGTTTTGCTGTTGTTGAGTTGTAGTTCTTTACATATTCTAAACATAATTCCACATCAGATATATGATTTGCAAATATCTTCTCCCACTCTGCAGGCTGCCTTTTTCTGGTTCATTGCTAAATCGCTTTAAATAACTGACTCTTCAGGACAAAAATAAATAAGAACAGTGCCATGTGGATTTACAATATATAGATGTAAAATGTATGCCAAAAATAGCACAAAGGATGGGAGAGATAATGGAACTATACTGTTGCAAGGTTCTTAAACTCTAAGTGAAGTCCTATAATATTATTTGAAAATAGATTATAAATTAAAGACATATATTGTAAACTCTAGAACAGTCACAAAAAACATAAACAAAGAATTAAACCTATAAGCCAATACTGAAGGTAAAATGAAGTCATAAAACACATTCAATTTCTGGCTCAACAAGAGCCAGAATAAGAAAGAAAAAATAAGAAGAACAGAAAACTAATACCAAGATAGATTTAAACCCAACCATATTGATGATTACATTAAATGTAAATGGTATAAGATCTGCAATAAAAGGCAGACATGGCCAAATTGGATAAAAAAGCAATACTCAGCTATGAACTATGTTCTGTCTACAAGAAATTCACTTTAATTGTGAAGACACAGTCAAACATAAAAGGACAGATTGTTGTAAACCAGCGCCGAGACTCAACTTTTCTGAGGCTCAAGGGTATACACAAACATATGCTTCCCCCCACAACACACACAGAAGTAAAAGTATGGGAAACATATACCACAATGAAGCTAACTCTAAAAAGGCTGGAGTGGTTACATAAATATCAAACAAGGGAGATTTTAGAATAAGGAAAAAAAGGACAATTCAAAATAATGAAAGGATCTATTCACATCAAGGGAATATAATAATCCTAAATGTACATACACTAAATGTCACAGCTTCAAAATATGGGAAGCAAAAACTAATAAATGGAGACCTCAACATCTGTCTGTCAAGAACTGTTGGAAAATCAGTAAGGATATAAGAGACTTGAAAAACACTATCAACCAACGTAATCTAATTGCCATTTATAGAATACCCAATAACAGCAGAAAAATCTCCAAGTGCACACAGAATATTCACCAAAATAGACCATATTTTATCTTGTAACTCAGGTCTCAATCAACTTAAAAGTGTTAAAATCCTATGAAAACTATTTTCTGATCACAACAAAAATAAATTAGATATCTGTCACACACAGATATTTGGAACACCCTCAAATACTTGGAAATTAAGCTAAATTTCCAACACTTCAAAAGAAACCATGGGACAAAGTAGAAATCACAAGTAAAGTTAGAAAATATCTTTAACTCAATGAAACTAATAATACAATATCAAAATTTGTGGGATGTACCTGATGCAGTTTATAGAGGGAAATTTATAGCATGAAATCAAGGAACCAAATCAGTGGTCTAACCTTCTATCCCAAGAAACAAACAACAAATTAAACCCCAAATAAGTGTAAGGTAGGAAATAATAAAGATAAGAATAAAAAATAATGATTACAGTGAAAAAAAAATACCAATAGAGAAAAATCAATGAACCCAAAAGCTAGTTCTGTGAGAACAATGAAAACAATAAAACTCTAACCAGAAAGACTAGTAAAAAAAAAGGGAAAATATATAAATGACCAATATCAGGCGTATTATGCGAATACATTCAACAACTTAGAGGAAATCCACAAATTCCCTGTCAGGCACAAACTACCAAAGAAGAAATAGGAAAACCCAAATAGAAATAGAAAAGCTCCAGATATATTAAAGAAATGTAATTCTTTTTTTTTTTTTAGAAATATAATTCTTTGGGGTTTTTTTGTTTTTGGTTTTTGAGAGAGAGAGTGCGAGCAGAAAAGGGGCAGAGGGAGAGAGAAAGAGAGAGAGAGAGAGAGAGAGAGAGAGAATATCTTAAGCAGGCTACACACCTAGCATGGAGCCCAATATGGAGTTTAATCCCAGGATCCTGGGATCATGACCTGAGATCAAGAGTCAGACACTCAACTGACTGAGCTACCCAGGTGCCCCTAGAAATGTAATTCTATGTTTTTTTATTAAAAAACTTCCCACAAGGGGATTTTCTTAACACAAAACCTAGGTAGCCCTAGATGTCTTTGCTGGTACATTCTATCAATCATTTAAAGAAAAATATTATCAATTCTATACAAAACTTTCAGGAAAGTGCAAATGAAGGAATATTTTCTCACTGATTCTATAATGTCAGCATTACTGATATCAAAACCAAAAACGTTACAAAAAAACGACAGACCAATCTCTCATGAACAGAGAAAGAAAAATCCTTAATAAAACATTAGTGAATTAAATCCAGCAATATATAAAAGAGAATAATAAATTAGAATAAAATGAAGTTTATTCTAGTAATAAAAGGTTGGCTTAACATTAAAAAAAATCAGTCAACGAAAAAAATCACTGTGATTCACTATATTAATAGATTAAAGAAGAAAAGCCATCTGGTCATGTCAAAAGATGCAGAAAAGGAAGCATTTGACAAAATTTGACATTATTCATTATAAAAATTCTCAACAAACCAGAAATAGAAGAGAATTCCCTCTATCCTAAAAGGGTATCTATGAAAAACCTACAGCTAACACCATAATGGTAAAAGACTAAATGCCTTCCCCCTGAAATTGGAAACAAGTCACGGATATTCACTCTCACCTCATCTATTCAACACTGTATTGATCAGTCTAGCCAGTGCAATGAGGCAAGAAAAAGGAAAAAGAGGCAACCAGAATGGAAAGGAAGAAATAAAACTGTCCTTAATAGAAGACATGATTGTTGAGGTGCCTGGCTGGCTCAGTCAGCAGAGCATGTGACTCTTGATTTCAGGGTCATGAGTTCAAGCCCCACACTGGGCATGGAGCCTACTCAAAAAAAAAAAAAAAAAAAAAAAAAAAGACATGAGTGTCTACGTATTGTGATATTAATGTGATATTAATGCAAGGACAGACACAAAGATCCATGAAATGGAATAAAAATTCCAGAAAGAGCCCCACATACATATGTTTGGCTGATTTTTAACAAATAGGCCAACGTAATTCAATGAAGAAAGAACAGTCTTCAACAAATGGTTCTGGAACAACTAAACATACATATGCAAAACTATATACAAGAATTAACTTGATATGAGTCATAGACCTAAATGTAAGAGCTAAAACCTATAAAAATTCTAGAAGAAAACACAGGAAAAGACCTTTTGACTTTGGATTAGGGTAAGATTTCTTAGATAAACCACCAAAAGCAAAATCCATAAAAGAAAAAATTTATAAATTGGACTTCATCATGATTAAAAACTTCTGCTTTGTAAAAGATACTGTTAAGACAATGAAAAGGCGAGCCATAGGCTGTAAGAAAATATTTGCAAATCGCATGACAGAGGGCTTCAATCCAGAATATGTAAAGTTGTCTTACATTCAATAAGGAAACAACCAATTTACAAAATGACAAGAGCTTTGACAATTCCTCAAAGATAAAAGAATGCTAAATAAGCACATGAAAATGAAAATGAATATCATTAGTATTACTAAAATGCAAATTAAAACCACAGTGAGATATCACTAAATTTTAGAATAGCTAAAATTAAAAAGACTGATGGCAGAGATGTAGAGCACCTGGAACTCTTATACAACGAAGGCAGGAAAGCAACATAGCACAGTCAATTTGGAAAACTCTTTGGCAATTCTTGGGGTGCCTGGGTGGCTCAGTCGGTTGAACATCCAACTCTTGATTTTGGCTTAGGTCATGACACCATTCATGAGATCCAGCCCCGCAAGAGGCTCTGCGCTGACAGCGTGAAGCCTGCTTGGGATTCTCTCTCCCTCTCTCTCTGCCCCTCCTCCACTCACATTCTCTCCCTCTCAAAATAAATAAATAGACATTAAAAAAAAAGTTTGGCAATTTCTTATAGAGTTAATGAGACATCCCATATACAAATTTTATGGTGGCTTTTTTTTTTTAATTTTTTTTTTCAACGTTTATTTATTTTTGGGACAGAGAGAGACAGAGCGTGAACGGGGGAGGGGCAGAGAGAGAGGGAGACACAGAATCAGAAACAGGCTCCAGGCTCCGAGCCATCAGCCCAGAGCCTGACGCGGGGCTCGAACTCACGGACGGCGAGATCGTGACCTGGCTGAAGTCGGACGCTTAACCGGCTGCGCCACCCAGGCGCTCCTATGGTGGCTTTATTTATAATCACCAAAAACTGGAATCTACCCAAATGTCTTTTAACTACTGAGTAGATATTTTTTATTGTTTATTCATTTTTAAATTTTTTAAAATGTTTATTCACTTTTGAGAGAGAGAGAGAGAGAGAGAGAGAGAGAGCCAGCGAGCGGAGTGGGGGAGGGGCACAGGGAGAGGGAGACACAGAATCTGAAGTAGGCTCCAGGCTCCAAACTGTCAGCACAGAACCCAACGTGGGGCTCGAACTCATAGACTGCGAGATCATGACCTGAGCCAAAGTTGGACACTTAACTGACTGAGCCACCCAGGCGCCCCTCAACTACTGAGTAGATAAACAGACTGTTATATCCATACAATGGAATACCATTCAGCAATAAAAAAGAACAACTGATACATACAATACATGTATGAACCTCAAATGCATTAGAGTGAATGAAAGAGGCACACTCAAAAGACTTCATACTATATGATTCCATGAATGTAACATTCTGAAAATGCTACAGGAACAGAAAACTGTTCAGTGGTTGCCAGGGGTTGGGGGTTAGGGGAGAGGTTAACTACAAAGCAGCACAAGGGAACTTTCAGGAGGTGATGATGGGAATGCTCTACTGGATTGCTGTGGTTACTCAAAGGTGTGCATTTACCAAAACCCCTACAACTACACCAAAAAGTAAGTTTTGCTGCATGTAAATTAAACTTCAATAAGTCTTACTTTTGAAAAAATTATTATACATCCATATAATCATGTTATGCAAGCATTAAATGAATAAGATTACCATGTATGCTGGTAATAGGATGATCTCTAACATATATTGTTAGGAGTAAAAAGCAAGATACAAAACAATAAATACATGATATTTCTATTTATATTACCCAGGCTGTCTGGGTAATATTGGCTATCTCTGGGGATCTAGAGTGAGAGCATATACCCTTTTGCACATTTTCAGTTATTATTTTTTTGACCGTATGCTTGCATTACTTTCAATTATAAAAAGTAAAGGGGTGCCTGGGTGGCTCAGTCGGTTGAGCATCCAACTTCGGCTCAGGTCATGATTTCGTGGTTCATGAGTTCTAGCCCCACGTCAGGCTCACTGCCATCAGTGTGGAGCCTGCTTCAGATCCTCTGTCCCCCACTCTCTCTATCCCTCCCCCAATGGTGCTCTCTATCTCAAAAGTAAATAAACATTTTAAAATATATATAAATAAAGAAATAAAAAAGAAAAAGTAAAAAAAAAAAACCAAAACAAAACCCAACACCTATATCCAGGTCAAGGAAAACTCATAGGTGTCTGGCCCAAGGCACTGAGTCAAGTAGACCTAAGAAAAGATGTATAAGAATATGGAACATAATACCAGACACTTACGAGGTGCTCAATAAATAGCTGTGGGAAGAAAAATATTTGGAAGCAAGTCAGAAGGCAGACCCTAGACAAAGAGATCTCTATCTGAACACCAGATATTCAGCAGAGCCCCTGTTTTAGACAAGGAGCTTCCATCACTTCCATTAGAAAAAGAAAAAGAGCATAAAAACCACATATTCTG
Source organism: Felis catus (assembly GCF_018350175.1). Lineage (NCBI taxonomy): Eukaryota > Metazoa > Chordata > Mammalia > Carnivora > Felidae > Felis > Felis catus. The sequence continues at coordinate 34,398,020 of NC_058375.1, read as the reverse complement.
GATCTACTTTGGCGCAAGTTGTTTCTCAGCCTTCCTCGGCAAGCACGTTGTATGCCCTGACCTCAGCCTTCTCAGGGATGGGATGTAAGCCCTTCCCCCAGTGAACAGACCCCACCCCAGGAGGCCACCCCAAGGGCTCCCCCTGTGGTCCAAGTGCTACATCCCCACTCCCAGAGGGTCCTGAGCGGCCTTTCCTCCAGCTCCTCTAAGTCAGACACTCCGACAACTTTCTGAAGGAACAAAATGACCTTGGTAGTCTCACTACACTCCAGACTGCAGACAAGCCCATTTTGGCACATCAGGTCCTTCTCCACACTGTAGCTTCATGGAAAGAAAACTCAAGAGGAAAAGGCAGATATGCAAGCAAGGCCCCTCAGCAGAATGTGGTCAAAGAAACTCCCAGGGTTTGGCACAGTTTCTTCCAGCCAGCTTGGTTATCAGGAAATCAGGAACTCCAGAATGCAAAACGGACAAAGAGAGAAGGTGCCAGAACAGCCAGGCCAGGCTCAGAAACCTCTCTTTGTTCCCTGCTTTATTTGGATATGCTTCCCTGAAGCCACGTAGTTTTGATGCTATGACTTGGAGCTTCTATGCTGAGGAGGCTTATCTGGCTGCTTCTGGGTACCTGGCTTCCAAGGAGTGCCACGCAGGTTCTACCTGTCCCCTCCCCTCCACAGAAACAGGCTGTGCTGGCAGGTGCAAGCTCCAGAGACAGGACGGGGGTAAGGTATAGCAAGGGCACAGAGTGGGACTGGGGTAGGAACCAACCCGAAACAAGTCCTCTCCAGGCACCCACAGACTCAAGGACACAGGGCAGTAAGTTACACCAGAATTTCGCTTTCTCAGAGCACATCACTTGCACAGCATAGAGTTTCTGACTCCTGGGCCATGGACCAGGCTGTCTGGGCAGCGGGAAGAAATAGGAACACTTACCGAGGAAAGATGGCAGTCATCAAGGCTGAAGCATAGCCAGGCTTGCAAGCTCCCTCTGAAAAGTTTGCGTATTTGGTGGCTAACTCAGCAGGCCTATGGGAAGAAAAGGAAAGTCACAGCTAGCCAGGCACTGAGCAGTCAGTGGGGTATTAGTTCTTAAAGAGCTGTAGCTGTTTGAACCTTGAATAACGCTTCATTCTCTACAATCAGCCTTTCAGCCCCTTTTCCACACCAAGGCTTCGGGGCGGGGCGGTGGGGGGGGGGTAGTGGGGAACCCAAACCAAAAATTCTAAAGGAATATAGGTAGATAAATTAGCAAGGCCCCTGTACAGAATTTGGCAAAAGGAACTTGCTGGGTTTTGCAGCAAGCTTAATACCAAGGAAATCACGAACTCCATCCAGGCTCCCAGACTAGAAATATGGAGCCTGCAGACCTAGGGAGAGAGCTGCCCAGGCTTTCACAGTCACAGGCACCTGCCCTTTCAGGCTTCACTGTGGGGTTGTACACGCCCAGCCGCACCTGCCTCTACTCTCTCCACATATACTATGATCCCGCCAGTGGGAAGCACTCTCAGTATCCTGAATATAGGTCAAATATATGTTGGGACTATTGCTGTAACCGTTAGATGTTTAGTTGAGGATGCTCTGCTGCTCTCCTATTCTCTTTGCCCAGAATGTTCTTCCTTGTCCTTCTCCACCTGGCTATGCCGACTGGTCCTTCACAACTAAGCTTAGGTCTCAGCTTCACTGGGAGTAACTCCCTAGCCCCCAGGTTGGGCTAAGTGCCTCTTCTGTGCTCCACAGTCTGTCCCCTGTCACCTACATTACATGCTTATCCCCAGAGGCACTTGCCATACTATACTGTAACTGTTGGTAGTTTGTCTCCCTCATCATACTGTGAACTCCCAAGGTCAGAGTCTGATTTAACCCTGCATCCCCCGTACCTTGTGCAGAGATGGGCCCACAGAAGATGCCTATAATTTTCTGAAGGAACAAAATGACTCTGATAGTCTCATTGCACTTGTACTGAAAACAAGACAGTCTCGAGAGCCCATAAGCCCTCTAGAGTGTTTGCTGCATATCTGCTGAAAATTTTTTCAGAAGACCTGTGTGTTCCAGCCCCGGCTTTGTTGCTGTGTGACTGTAGTCGAGTCACTTCACGTCTTTGGGCTTCAGTGCCCTTATGTATTTGATGTGGGGCTAGAGTCACTGCCTTGCCACCAAAATCCGTGCCGGTGCAGTCTAGAGAAAACCGCTGTGGAAGAACAGGACACATTCAACGACTGCTGAAGCTGGCGGCCCTGCATGCCGGGGCACCTGAGAGAGCCCTGGCTGGCTGCCAGTTCCCAGGCCCAACCTCCCCCGCCTCCACCCTTGGGCCTGCCGCCAACATGCTGGTGCCCAGCTGCTCTACTGTGCTGGGGCCCCCCGTGGTAAGTCTTCCCTCGGGGCTGCTGCAGGAACTGGGTGGGGCAGGCCTGAGGGGAAGGGGGCTGGCGCCTATACTAGACAGCCAGAAACGATGATGCCACTGCCTAGCATGTGTCATGTGTGATTCACTCCCGTGCCCCTGCGGGCCTAGCCCAGGGCCTTGCACAGAGTAATTGCTCACTGAATTTAGACAAACCCATCTGTATCCGTGTGCGTTTCTTCTGGAAATCTACAATTTTTTTTAGCATTTCCTACCAGTGAAATGTAAAGCCTGAAATGCAAATACAAATGCTGAGTAATAAGCCAGAGTCGAGACTTTATTTGGTAGGCAAAAGAAAAGTCAGAGGTTTAACAAGAGAATTTACGTAACAGTATTTTCTTATATAAACAACTGTATTTCCAAAACAAAACAGAAACTTCAGTATACTTCGTGAACTTGCGGAAAGCTCTGAGACTAGGTGCAGTGACTGAAATACAGATTTTTTTCAATTACGTCTTCAACAGCCATGTGAGTAGGTGCTATTAGTTATCCACTTACAAGTGAGCCCAGAAAGAGGAAGGGACTTATCCAAGATCCTATAGCTAGTAAGTGGTAGACATCAGTAAAGGAGCTCTTCACATGGAAGTACCACCAGTGCGGATCGTGGTAAGGGCCATCACAGAGGGAAGCACAGAGTCCAGGGACAGCACATAAGTGGTGAGTGCCAATGGACAGGGGTAGAGAAGAGGGTCAAGAAAGCCTCACACAGCTCTCCGACAGCATGTCTACAAGCAGTGAGGTGTTGTGAGTCTCCCAATCCCCCACTCTCTGTGTCCTGCCTTGTAGCAGTGGATTCCTATGCTCTTCCTGAATTCCAGAAAGTTTCACACTGAGGACGAGAGACGGACAGCAGCTGCCCCTCTAATACGGTGTACCACAGACACAGATATACAACGACAGATAAACCTTTGGACCCATTTTTCCTCTCTCTGGCTTACGTCGTCCACCTCTGGCAAGGTGCTTCTGGAATAAGGGCTATGGGCAGTCCAAGATCCATGGACTCAGGTAATCTATCATGGAAAAGAGGGGGGCACCGGCCAGCTGGAGCACAAGGAAGCCAGAACCTAGCCCGGAAGGGTCTTCCCATGACAGTGCAAGGTAGTCAGATATCAAGGATGAGCACCTCTAAATCAACCCCCCCCCACCTCCATTTAGAAAGCAACAGTAACTTCTAAAACATACAGCCCCGGGGACAGGGGGCCATGTCAAGTTATTACCAAATTAAAATGCCTTAGCAATGGCCTCCTGACTATCCCAGTGGGAGAAGAATAGGGGGAGTGTTGGGGATTCTGAGTCATACAGCAGGCTGGGACCTCTGGGGCAGTTAGCGGTCAAAACCACCAAGATTAACAGTCGCCAACTCCCTCAGGCCAGAATGGTTAGTTTCTCTAAGGCACTCACACTCCAAATGCCAGGAGGCCCCCACAGATGTCTGATCAAATCATTCAGCCCTTGTTCCTCTCAAACTCTGCAGCTGGCCTTTCATTTTGGGAGATTTAGCATTTCAACCAGTAAGAGCACCCATTGTCCTGCAAACGTGACGACCAAGCCCCTGGGGTGAAGAGGGTAAACCACTGTACTCAAGAGGAAATCCAGATGGACAGACTGGAACCCAAAAGAAGGAACCAAACATCCACTCCCCTGCTTCACCCCAGAGCATGGAGTTTAAGGATCAGGCCAAGCAAAGGGTTGTAAATGAGAAGAGCGTAAGATCTGGGATCAGAAACTTCAGTGTCCAGGGGACACTGGCAAGTTGTGTGACCCTGGGCAATGATGAAACTCTGACTCTCAGCTTTCTCGTCTGCAAATGGGAACCACTCACTTCCCAGGGATCTCGGGAGGATGTGGCGAGAAAGTGCACGTGAAGGGGCTGGCTGTCCTACCGAGTGCCACACAAACGTTATGTGAAAGATGAGATGCCAGAGGCAGGCATGGGATCATGGAGGCTTTGAACACTTGGCTCTAGTTTGAATTCGGAGGTAGGGGAGGGTCACTGAAGGATTCCCAGAGGGCGAGTGCCCAGACCATCGTGTGCATTTTTAAGGACCAATGTTTGGGAGGCGAGGAGGCAGCGAGAGGCTGAAAGAAGTCCAGGAGACAGAACGCTAATCTGGAGAGAGTGCTCTCTCAGTTGCCGAGGGGAGGAAGTGTCTCAAGAAGGACACAGGAACCAACCATGTGCAACACAGTGGGAGGCCTGGTGAGGTGTGGCCACTGGATCAACAGCTGGCTCTGGCAACAGGGAGGTTACTCTTGACCTTGACAAAAGCTGGTTCACTGGAGAGTGGGGGTGAAATGCTGATTTCATTGGGTTTAAGAGAACACAGAAAAAGTGGAGTCATGGAATACAGACTACTATTTTTAGGAGTTTTGCTATAATGGAAGACAGAGAAATGGGGCAATCGCTGGAGGGAAGAGGCAGGGAGAGACGTTTTTGAGTTAGAAATTAGCTTAGCATGTTTGTAAGCTGGCTGGAATAAGAGGGAAATTCCTGATGTGATAGAGAGAGGATGGCCATAGGAGAAATGTCCTAGAAGAGGTGAGGGGGGAAAGGACCTAATACAGAAGTAAGAGGGTTGGCCTTCCTCTGCTCGCCCTGCCCTGCCCTGCCCTGCCCTGGCCCATGACTACCTCTTTATCTTGCAACACTCAGTTTAAGCATCACCCCTTTATGAAACTTTGTAAAAATTTTTTCCCCTCCCTGGCAGAACCAACCTACCTGCCTGTGGACCCCATTTCGCTTTGCTGACTTTCACCTTAGCTCGCTCACTTGTTCCCACACTCTTCTCTCCCTTCCTCCCTCTCATTCATGCATGCATGCATGCATGCATGCATGTAACAAATATTTAGAGGCGAAAGAGACACTCTGCTTGGATTTGTAACCTGGCTCTATCCCTTCCTCGCTGTTTGACTTTGGGCATGTTATTTAATTGCTCTGTGCCTTAACTTCCACATCTTGAAAAACTGGGATTATACTCATACAATTGTACTGAGAATTATGTTAAGAATAAAGTGTGTTTAACTAACTAGAATTAAAAAAAAAAAAAAAAGACATGACAGGGGCAGCTGGGTGGCTTGGTTGGTTAAGCATCTAGCTCTTGGTTTCAGCTCAGGTCATGATCTCATGGTTCATGAATTCAAGCCCAGCACTGGGCTCTGCGCTGGCAGGAGGAAGCCTGCTTCAGATTCTCTCTCTCTTTCTCTCTCTGCCCCTCCCCCACTTGTTCTCTCTCTCTCTCTCTCTCTCTCTCTCTCAAAATAAATAAACTTAAAAAAAAAGACATGACAAATAAATACAAAAACAAAACAACAACAACAAAAAAATAAATTGCATCCAGGTCTTTGCGTAGCTTAATGTCCATTTGTTTTCATCACTGAATATTATTTAATTGTATGGATGCCCCACACTTCATGTATCCATTCACCTTGACAGATATCTTGGCTCCTTCCAGTTTTTGATGATTTTGAATAAAATTGCTATAGTTATTTATATTTTAAAAAAGATAAGAAAGTGCTTACTACAATGCCAAGGCACTTGGTTTTCTCTCAATACATGTTAACTGTAACAGCCTTGCTGTTGTTGTGTTCCAGACACTGGCCTGGGATTAGGGATGCAATGATGACTAAGACCTGGTTATAGCCTAGCATTGGCCACACTAAAGAGTAACTATCCATTTAAATGATCTTTCTCTCATACAGCACGAAAACTGAGTGTGGTGCATGGCACAGAGTACCATGCATATTGGACTGAACTCAACTGATTACTTTGACAACTGGAAGGTTAATTAATAAAAAGTGGGGGGGAAGCGGTGGTGATGGCTGGGGGAAATGGAGATGGGACTTTGAGGGTTCTTCCTAGGCCTCTATATTCCAGTCAATGATCTAATTTCTAGAACCCTCCCAGAAAGGACTGAAATCAGATCAGCCCCCTACTATGTCTCTTCCTTCATTCAGACACTAGTTCACTGATGTAGAGTACAGGAACTGGCCGTGAAAATGAAACAAGACCACATAGAGAACACTCAACACAATGCCTGACAAGGAACAGTTAATAAATATTAATGTCCTTTCATGCAAGCATAGTTATTTAATCAAAGCTGGCCAACATTACTGTTGGAGGCCTTGCACGAACACACAGATGAGAACCCTCAGCCCAGGGTGGGTCCCACCACTGCTTCTTCAATACTCTCTTCTCTGACCTTCCTGATGATGCATTTCTCCATTTACTAAAGGGTTGTTCCTGGAACAGGACTTGGGAAATGGCAGAAGCAGCTTAGATTAGTTTTAGTAATCCTATTCTGTCATTAAACATTTTCATTTTTATTTTTTTCTGAAGTAGACTTCATGTAAGGAAGGGTACTTAATACTGCCACAGATCCTTTCAAGCTCCAAGATGGAAACTTTTCTCCTTAAGGACAATTTCTATCTCCTCTGACTACCTCTTCTGTCTGACTCCGTTATTATGGATCTGCTGGCTCTTCCTACATTATCATTAGTCTCTTCATTTACCCACATTCGGGAGTTGTGGATCCATCCTTCCCTGGGCATCACCGACCCTGTGCTCTTGTGAACTCCCAATGCAGACCAGGGCTTCCATATAGTTTCTGCCCCACTTACGGTGACCTATAATAAACTTGGCAGCACTGGCTTATGTCTCTTTCATCACGTTAAGGCAGAGGGACTGCTTCATCTGAGCCATGTGGAATTTGCGGTATTTCTCAGCTCTAGAGGACCTGCCTTTCAGCTCTTGCTACTTACTGCGCACCGTAATACCTTTTCAACACACCAGGCCACTCGGCTGTTTGATCAGTGACTCTGGAGCTGACATAACTGCAGTTTATTTTTGTCTCCAGGATCTTGTCATTTATGTCACTTTGGCTGGGAAGACGTCCTCCAGTAATCTCTTGCAAACGCGTTAGCCTGAGCTGTATAGGCAATGCTCACAGAGACTCTCCGTCAGGGATCTATTGGAAATGCTCCAATTCAATTTTGTTTCTACATTTCATTTATTTGAAAAAAACAAACAAACAAACAACCACATCCTCTTTAAGGATGGTAGTGGAAAGAACATGGAAACTAACATTTATTGAGCACAAGCCATGTGCTAATAGTTGACCTAGTTATTTAATTTAGCTTTACAATAATCCTCTAAAGCAGTACAGCCCTTAGATCCAGGCATGCGTCCAAAAGAAGACATGGTTGGAAGATGTACTGTTCTATTTTTAACACTATAAAATTTCAAATGATAAATTTTGATAGGATTTACACTGAAACTGTTGATTGCTTTGAGTAGTCGACATTTTAACAATATTAATTCTTCCAATCCAAGAGCATGTAATACCTTTGCATTTATTTGTGTCTACTTCAACTTCTTTCATCTAAGTCTTATAGTCTTCAGTGTACAGGTCTTTCACCTCCTTGGTTAAATTTATTTCTAGGTATTTTATTCTTTGAGGCAACCGTAAATGGACTTTGAAGGAATTTCTCTTACTGATAGTTATTGCTGCATAAAAATGCAACTGATTTTGTGTATTAATTTTATATCCTGCACCTTTATTGAGTTTATGTATTAGTTCTAACAGTTTTCTGGTGGACTCTTCAGGATCTTTTCCATATAATATCATGTCATCTGCAAATACAGACAGTTTCACTTCTTCCTTTCTGATGTGGATGCCTTTATTTCTTTTTCTTGCTTGTTTTGGCTAGGTCCTCAAATAGTATGATGAAGAAAAATAGTGGGAACGGATATCCTTGTCTTCTTCCTGATCTTAAAGGAAAAGCTTTCAGCTTCTTATTGTTGAGTATGGTGTTAGCTGTGGGCTTGTCATTTATGGCCTTCATCTTGTTGAGGTAAATTCCCTCTGTACTCACTTTTTTGAGAGCTTTTATTATGAATGAATGTTGAAATTTGTCAAATGCCTTGTCTGCATCTATTGGGATGATCATTTAATTTTTACCCTTCATTTTGTTACTGTGGTATATCACACTAATTGATTTGCGATGGTAAACCATCCTTGCATCCCTGGAATAAATCCCATTTAGTCATGGTGTGTGATCCTTTCAATGTATTGTTGAATTTAGTTTGCTAAAATTCTGTTGAGGATTTTTGCATCTATGTTCGCAAGGAAAATTGGCCTGTAATTTTCTCTTCTTGTAGTGTCTTTGTCTGGTTTTGATAACAGGGTAATACTGGCCTCATAAAATGAGTTTGGAAGTGTTCCCCACCCCCTCTAGTTTTCGGAAAAGTTTGAGAAGAATTGATACGAATTCTTCTTTCGATGTTTGGTAGAATTCGCCAGTGAAGCCATTTGATTCTGGACTTTTGTTTTCTGGGAGTTTTTGATGACCAATTCAATCTCCTTACTAGCAATTGGTCTGTTCAGATTTTCTATTTCTCCGTGATTCAGTCCTGATAGGTTCAAATGATAAACTTAACATGACTAGAAAACTAACTGCAATTCACATTTCCCCTGCATACTCTGGGTAAGACTTGCATTTGTGGCCATTGTCAACAAAGCACAGTCACAACCTTTGAGAGTCAATGGAAGCCAGTATTCACGGGCAGCACAAAGGATAAAGATAATGAAGCATCATGAGTAATGATATAACTAGCATGACATAAATGGTACTGGAGAACTGAAGAGAAAGAAGATCTATACTGTTTCCATTCTATTTTTTTTTTTTAATTTTTAAATGTTTATGCATTTTTGAGAGAGACAGACAGAAAGAGAGAGCGAGAAGAGGAGGGTTAGAGAGAGAGGGAGACACAGAATCTGAAGCAGGCTCCAGGCTCCAAGCTGTCAGCATAGAGCTCGACTTGGGGCTCAAACCCATGGACCACAAGATCATGACCTGAGATGGTCGGAAGCTTAACCGACTGAGCCACCCAGGCGCCCCTATACCATTCTATAAAACAGGTTTCAGACAGCCATGGCTACTATGAATAGTAACAGTATTATTAGCTTTTTCTTGTGGGAGATGTGAATTAGCCAGGAATGATGCAATGGACCGTAAAATACACGAAGAGATGGTTCCTGAACCTGAACAGAAAGAGATGGTGTCTGATACTATGAAGAACTGTCATGTATACTGATTAGGTAATAAATACATAAGTATCTCCTTTCCCCATTGTTCTAAATCCTCATCAGTAAATCAATGTATTTCACATGGACCCATCAACATGTTTATACACCAAAGGCATTACAAAAAATATTTAGCCAGGGCTCCGCACACCCTTAGAGAAGCCCTACTTTAAGTATCATTCTCATTTTTGACAAGACAAACTGACTCTAAAATCCAGTCTCTGCTCTCACCAAAGCCCTTGCCTTCTTTGGTATAAAGTGCAATGGGCATAAAGGTAAAAAGACTTGAGTTTAAGTAACCAGCTCTTCACTTACTAGCTGTGTAACCTCAGGTAGGTAGTCGGTTTCCTTAACTCTTGTAATAGCTGTAATAATACATATTTTATAGAGTTGATGGAAAGATCAAATGATTTCCTGCAACAACGTATGTCAGAGCATTCTTTGAAAGGTTATACAAATGTGAGTTACTGTTCCTACTGTTGTAATACTTGATTTCTGTTTTTACTACTTCTAGATCATCTGAATTAGTATCATTTCACTAATCTAATGATGAAAAATTGTTCCTTTTATTTTTCTTACTTGGATTATTTTCTCCAACTTACTTGGCTGTCTCCAAACTTCTGCAAATAGGTAGGGGTGTGCAGGTGTGTGTGTGTGTGTGTGTGTGTGTGTGTGTGTGTGTGTGTGCAGTTAGATTTATACCTAAGTCTTTCTTTGCATGTGTGCTTGCTAATATAAATGATACTGTGCTTTTAATGCCAAATTCCAATACAGGAAAACAACTGACTTTTGTATATTATTAGCCTCATATCCTATAATCTTGCTGTAATTGCTAATTAGCTCCAGGAGTTTTTGGCAAGTCCCTGGGTTTTTCTACATAGACAATCGTGTCATCTGTGAACAAAGACAGTGTTATTTCTTCATTCCCAATCTCTACGCCTTTTAATTCCTTTTCTTTTTTTATTGAATTAGCTGGAGCTTAGAGTATAACACTGGAAAGGAGTGGTGAAGGGGACATTCTTGCCTTTTCCCAGTCTTGGGGGAAAGCATTTAGTTTCTCATCATTAGGCATGACGTTGGCTACAGGTTTTTTTATAAGTATTCTTTACCATATTCTATTCCTAGTTTGCTGACAGTTTTGTAAAATCATGATTGGATGTTGGATTGTTATCAAGTGCTTTTTCTGCATCTTATAGGTATGATCATATGATTTTTCTCCTTCAGCCTGTTCATATGATGGAATACAGTCACTGATTTGCTAATGTTGAAGCAGGCTTGCATACTTGGAATAAATCCTACTTGGTTGGAGTGTTTGATTCTTCTTACATATTATTGGATTCAATATGCTAATATTTTGTTGGGATTTTTATGTTAGCAAAAGATAACAGTCTGTGGTTTTCTTTTCTTATGATGTCTTTTTTCAAAGTAAACTCTACCCCCAACATGGGGCTTGAACTTATGGCCCCAACATCAAGAGTCTCACACTTTCCCAAATGAGCCAGCCAGGCACCACCTTTCGTATAATGTCTTCATCTAGTTTTGGTTTTAGGATAATGCTAGCTTCACAGAACAAGTTAGGAAGTGTTCCCTCTGCTTCTATTTTCTGGAAGAGACTGTAGAGAACTGGTATCATCTTTTCCTGAAATGTTTGATAGAATTCACCAGTGAAACCAACTGAGTGTAGTGTTTTCTGTTTTAGGTTATTAAATTTTGATTCAGTTTCTTTAGTAGATACAGGCCTATTCAGATGATCTATTTCTTCTTGTGTGAGTTTTGATGGTTTGTGTCTTCCAAGGAATTGGTCCATTTCCCCTAAGTTATCAAATATGCCTTTACAGAGTTGTTCACACTATTCTTTTATTATCCTTTTAATATCCATGGGATCAGTATTGATGATCCCCCTTTTATTTCTGATCTTAGTCCTTTGTATCTTCTCTCTTTTTTCTTGGTTAACCTGGCTAGAGGTTTCTCAATTTCATTAATATTTTCAAAGAACCAGTTGTGGGTTTTGCTGATTTTCTCTACTCATTTCTGCACTCTACTTCTTTGATGGCCTCCTAAGTATTACATCTCTTTACACTTCTGTCCTCTCCAATCAGCAGCCCAAGTCATCTTCCTACAGGTCAAAACTGACGATGTTTTTCACCTGCTTAAAACACTTCAATGGCATCTTTTGACCTCAAGATGAAGCCTAAACTTCTTACTGTTATATCTAAAGCCCTGCATGATTTGGCCGGCCCATTCTTCCAGACTTATCATGTCTCACCCTCAGATCTCCTGGAGATTTGACAGCCCAGCAAAGATAAATATTGAATATTAAGCCTTTACACAAATATTAATTTCAATTGTAGATAAGGATGAGATACTTAAACAGGCTAATAGGATATACAGAAAACTCTCCAACTGATTCAGAATTTAAAAGACCATAAAGAAAAACCAGATTAGCAAAATCTAATATATGTTAGCAAAAATTAGTATATGTTTTTGAAAACAGTGTTTAGAGACCTAGAGATTATGAAAGTTTGAAAAAAATTACAGAAAAGAAGGCACGTCCAAATACATCTTTTCATTGTAAATGTACATGAGGAAACACAGAAAATGTAAACTCAAAAGGAAGAAAAGTACCCACAATCCCACTATCCTAATATTACTACTACATTTTGCCATAGCGATTATGATATAGTCAGATCTGATTATAGTGACAGACTTGAAGGTTATACCCCCATGGTTCTCAACCCTGGCATGTTAGAATCACCTGGGAGAACTTTTAAACTTTAAGGCACCTACACCTGATTCCTGATCAACTAAATCAGAATCTCAGGGTGGTGAGGACTTGGGTTGAGAGACGCTGTATATGGGCAGACTCCTGTGCGTCAAGCAGGGCTCTCTCCTCAAAGTTGAGTTTACTCTTGGTATCAATCAACTGAGAAAGTGGAGAGTTCCTCAGACAGAAGGCAGCATCTTTTAGAGCAATGATTCTCAACTTGGACCCATATTGGACTCACCCGAAGAGCTTAAAAAAACCCTAATGCCCAAGCTACACCTCAACCCGATGACATCAGAAGCTATATGGGGTGGAATGCAGGCATCAGCAATTTTTTAAGCTCCCCAGGTGATTCCAATATGTAGTCCAGTTTAAGAGCCACTGTGCTGAGAGCTCCAGGTAAGCTACAAAGTGAGAATGTGGCTCTTTGGGTCTTGATCATATAGGTATCGAGATGTATAGCAGGAAGCCCTGTTGTGAAACAGGGCAGAAGTTGTGAGGCAAAGAGCCCAGTCAAATCCAGCGATGCTGAGCTCTCCTGTTGTGAACTAAGTATGGCCCTGGCTTGAGCTGTCTACAGAAGAGACAGACTACTATTTTGAGTTTCTTATATTTTCAGGGTTTATTTCTCTGTTGTCCTCTTTTAATTCTTAGTGAAATATTTTTAGCTCTGCTTAGAGGAACCAAGATAAAAAGGTATCTGTTGTTGTTTTCTTTTTGACAGCATTAAAAAGAACCTATGCTCTCTGGAATCAACGTAATGGTAGTGGCAGTTCCTGAAGTGAGAGACCCTCCAGGAGATGGTGACACTCGGGGTTAAAGGCAGGGGCCACGTGACAGTTCCGTTCCCCCCAAATCTTCCAATATGGAGACTTGGGCCTGGGTTTTGTTATTAAAGATGGCACTATTCTGTCTTACATCCTCTTCCTCTGTCCTTAATTAATTTAACATTTATCGAATATTTACTGTGAGCCACAAACACTATACAAGGCACTGGGAATACAACTGTGAGCAAGACATTCATACCTCCTGACCTTATAATGCTTACTTAAGATCAAATTGACAGAGTGAATTTGGGAAAAAGAGAAAGCACTGTGGAATAGTGGGATGGGTAGAAAATTTGGAGCCAGGTGGAGAAGGAGTAGAATGCTAGCTTGACCACATACAGTTTTCTGAACACAGGTAAATTATTTCTATACTTACTTTCTCATTTGTTAAAATGCATTTAAATACCACCTACTTCGGGGCGCCTGAGTGGCTCAGTTGGTTAAGCGCCCAACTCTTGATTTCGGCTTAGGTCATGATCTCGTGGTTTGTGGCATCAAGTGTCAGGGTCTGTGCTGACAACACAGAGTCTGCTTGGGATTCTCTCTCTCTCCCTCTCTCTCTGCCCCTCCCCCACTCGCATGCATGTTCTCTCTCTCTCTCAAAAATAAATTTAAAAAACAATAAAATAAGGGGCACCTGGGTGGCTCAGTCTGACTCTTGGTTTCGGCCCAGGTCATGGTCTTGCAATTCGTGGGTTCAAACCCCACATCGGGCTCCATGCTAACCGTGTAGAGCCTGTTTGGGATTGTCTCTCTCTCCCTCTCTTTCTGCCCCTCCCCTGCTCATGTTCTCTCTCTAAGTAAATAAACTTTAAAAACTAAAATAAATTAAATGCCACCTATTTCATAGAATTGTCCACCAATTCATCCATCCATCCATCCATCCATCCATCCATCCAACAAATGTTTATTGAGCAATCACTAAGTGCTAGGCACTGTTTTATGTGCTAAGAAATAGTTGTGAAAAAAAAACAGACAAGCACCTTCCACCTGCCCTCCCTCTACTGGAAGGAGACAATCAACAAGTAAGTGAAACATAAATATCCAACAGTAAAAAACACCCCAGAGAAAAATGACACAGTAGAGGGAACAGGGAATGAATGCCAATGGAGGTTGTGGCTACAACTTTAAATGGGACGGACAGGGAAGGCTTCACTGAGAAAGGGGATATTTGAGCCAACCTCTGAAAAAGTGGGGCAGATGTCTGGGGAAGAGCACCCCAAACAAAGAAATGAGCAAATGCCAAGAGTCTTAGGCGGGAATGGGCCTGGAGGATTTGAGGCACAGCAAAGGGCCCAGTATAGTATAATAAACAAGGAAAGTCATTAAGAAAACAGGAGTCTAGACCACGTAGGGGCCTTGGTTGAGCACGGTAAAACCAAACTGGCTCTTAGCTAAGAGAAGTCACTGGAGAGTTCTGATCACAGGAGCAACCAGGTCTATCTTACATTTGAACAGGATCACTTTGGCTTCAGTGTGGAACTGGACCACTGGGAAGCAAGTATGAAAGCAGCCAGGAGGAGGAGGAGGAGGAGGAGGAGGTTGTCTGGACGGAGGAGGAGACGATGGAGGAGACGACGGTTGTCTGGACAGAGTGATGGTGGCAGAGATAGTGAGGAACAGTTGGCTCTGGAGGTATTTAAGGTAAAGCCAATAGGCTCTGCTGATGATTAATGTCAGAGACATGATGCTAGGTTTTTGACCTGAGCAACTGGAAGGATGAAGTCACCATTTACCGGGGTCGGGAAGATTCTGGGGGGAGGCAGGGGTTGTGAATCAGGGGTTTGGTTCTGGACATGTTAAGTGTGAGATGCCCACACATCCAAGTAAAGAAGACAACTGGATAAGTGAGTCAGAAGTATGGGGAAAGAGGACTAGGCTTGCACTATGCATTTGGGAGATACCAGCTTCAGATGATACAGCATCTAAAGTCACGGGACTGGTGAGATCTTCTAAGAAAAGCATGAGGCACATAGTAAGTGTTCAATAAACACTTTCCCCATGCAGCCACAGGGACTTGGCAGGCCATTCTGGAAAGAGTTAACTGACCTTGGGGTATATTACAGACTGCTCTGGGTTTATAGGCCTTTCACAGTTGGCTTGGTTTCCACAAGCCTGTGGGGGTTAAAAATTGTTGGTTTTGGCTTTCAGCTCTTTGTGTCTTCACAGAGAATTCATTATGAAAGTAGACAGAGCGCCAAAGTCCCCATGCTTTTGCCCACATGGTAACGATAAAACACCACATCACGGCAGCAGACAGGAGCTCTCCCAGAGCACAGAGCACCTACCCACATGCAGCTGACGTGGATGAAGCCTCCCTTTGACTAAACCAGCTCCCTGAAGGCTGACATCAGCTCAGGAAACACACACCTGGACACCACGGTCTGGCTCCGTCAAGGCTCCAGGTGGCTCTTCTCTCCATTCCTGGCTCCTGGTGTCACATTCCTCATAGCTGAGATTTCCTTCAGGTTCTGTGCTGAATGTTCTGCCTGCGGATACTGGCAGGCCTAACCCCCTCTCTTCCCCTCATCTGCTCGGATGTCACCTTTCAACGAGGCCTGCCCTGACCACTCCATTTAAACCTGTAATCTCTTCATGAGCATTTCCTTGTCCTGCGCGACTGTCTTCCGTGCCACATACTACCTTCCAGGATATTGAAAACGTTACTTATTTATTACACTTTTTGTTTAATGACCTTTTTAAAAAATGTTTTTGAGAAAGAGAGACAGAACGTGATTGGGGGAGGGGCAGAGAGAGGGAGACACAGAATCCGAAGCAGGCTCCAAGCTCTGAGGTGTCAGCACAGAGTCTAACATGGGGCTCGAACTCACGAACTGCGAGATCGTGATCTGAGTCAAAGTCACAGCTTAACTGACTGAGCCACCCAGGTGCCCCTAATGACCATCCTGTTCACTGGGCTATCCTCAGAACGGAGAACGCTGCTTGCCACATCGCACTTGCTGGAGAAGTTTGTTAAATAAATGAGGAGGTGCTTACCTCAATGTTGGGGCAGCAGCCTGTAGCCCTGAGCCTTTCCCCAGGACCCTCAACTTTAAACAACAGACTTGCAGAGAACCCAGAGCCTCCCCAGGGACCAGACTGGACACCCCACCCCCACCCCGGAGGTATCATCCAATCAAACTGTAGTTGAATACACTCAACAGCCTGAGTGTCCACCCCCAGGGGAATATGAGATTAGTTCTTGGGCAATCTTGAGGCCAGCAAAACCCAGCTCACCAGCCTCACATCCTGGTTATTCTTGTTCAGTCCCCCAATTATGCCTTCTCAGTTTCCTCACGCTCAAGTCACTGCTCTCTGCTTCTTCGTGGCCCACATCTCCCCCGCTGCCCCATATTCTAACTTTCCACTGTGTTCTCTGAAGCCTTGTTCCTTTATATCCTCAGCTTCTCCAGTGAACGTCCCTTCCATCTGCTGCTTTCACAGAAACCTGGGTCTCCCCTGAAAACGCCATCTCCTCTACAGCCCTGTGTGAGGGAGGCTGCTCTTTCCTGTGTTCTCCATGCAGCTGAGGATCCCTTGTCTCCTCTTTGTGCTCCATCCTTCCAGCTACCAGTATGTCGTTCTTATTAGATAAAATCAGAAACAAGAACCTGCTCCTTGTTCGTGCTATCCAGAAATACTACCCCTTCCCCTCCCTCACTATTCTCATTTACTCCCTTCCCATTCACTAAGTCTTTAGCTCACAGGATAGTCTTTCCCATCAAACTTATAAGGGTGTTCATTTGGCTTAGAGTTTTCAGTTTTAGGGTGCCTGGGTGGCTCAGTCATTTGAGCATTGGCTCTTGGTTTCAGCTCAGGTTAGGATCTCAGAGTTTGTGAGTTCAAGCTCCACATGGGGCTCCATGCTGACAGTGCAGAGCCTGCTTGGGATTCTCTCTCTCTCCCTCAAAATAAATAAATAAACTTAAAAAAACAAAAAGAATTTTCAGGGGCGCCTAGATGGCTCAGTCAGTTAAGCGTCCGACTTTGGCTCAGGTCATGATCTTGCTGGTCATGAAAGTGAGCCCCTCGTCGGGCTCTGTGCTGACAGCTCAGAGCCTGAAGCCTGCTTCGAATTCTGTGTCTCCCTCTCCCTCTGCCCCCTCTTCAAAAATGAATAAACATTAAAAAAAATTTTTTTAATAAATAAAAGTATTTTCAATTTTATCCCAATTACAAAGCACAGAGTTGGTACTTAAGAAATAGTTACTAAATGAATGAGTGAAAAAATGAAATTTGGGGCATGGAGCAGGAGGCAAGCTGAAGTTCAAGTCTCATTTTGGGGCTATATTTTTCCTAGTTTAGCAGACACAGATAAGGGTACAGAATAGGCTGAATCTCATCCTTGGGTGATTATTATTATCCCCATTTTATAACTCTCTCAAGATTATAGCAAGCAAGACGTGGAACTGGGCTTTAAAACTCCATGTCTGACACCATAGCCTATGTTTCTAACTGCCAATAAACACTGCCCTCCTCAACAACATAGTTTGCAGTTAAAAGACAAAGTTTCAGACAGATCACTGCCCTGAAGTATTTTGAGTAATTTTCATAGTGCTGACACATGATCTTGTCAGATACATATGAGCAGTAGGGAATTCTCAAAGGAAATGGAAAACTATTTTTTCCACAAAGGCATCAAGAAATACAGTGAAGACAAACAAAAATCCAAAGCATCTATTTTCAGATTTGTAGAGAATCACTGGATATAGAGGCATTTAAAGAATATTTCTCTATATTAGGAATTTAAGAATGGAAAAACACCTGAGGTGGGGACATAATTTTTATGCAGCTATATCTGTGCAGAACTCTCAATTCAAGCAAATATGATTCGTGGGCCAAATCTGACCCACTATCTTGTTTTTCATATGGCCTGTGAGTTAAGAGTTATTTCTAATGGTTGAGAATAAAAATCAGAAGAATATTTCATGACACATAAAAATTATAATAAAATTTCAGTATCCATAAATAAAATTTCATTGGAATACAGACCTATTCATTTGTCTACGTGACGTCCATGGCTGTTTTCATGTTACAGCAGCAGAGTTGAGTAGTTGCAACAGAAACAATAAAGCCAAAAAACCTAACATATCGATCATCTGGCCCTTACAGAAAACATTGCCCAACCCATAATAGTTCATTTCTTCTGACTTATCTTCCAGTTTGCTAATGCTGTCTTTAGTTGTCTCTAATCTGCCATTAAATACTATTGAGTTTTTGATTTTAGTAAACGTGTTTTTTAATTCTAGAAGTTTTGTTTTTCCAACCTAATATTTTGCTTTTTCTAGTCCCCTAGTCCATGTATACAGCTCAATCTTGTCTTTATTTCCTTAAATATAGTATATCTAATTGCCTTACCAACTGTGTCTGGTAAGTCCAATTTCACAAGTCTTTGTGGGTCCCCCTCTGTTGTCTGTTGTTTTTCACTAATTGAAATTGTTGGTTCTCACTAATGGAGCCTTGTTCCCTTGCGCACTTCAGTTATTTTTACTCTGAGCTGTTTGTTTCTTTTAAAGGTTATTTGCAGGGATTTCACGTCTTCCTCCAGAGCGGGTTTGGTTTGCCTCTGCCAGGACTTTGGTGGCACTGCCAGTCTGGGATACATTAAACTCTCATATAATTAAAGTTCACGGCTTGAGGTTCCACAGATCACCTGAGCGATGAGAACCCTGGCTGCAAATAGCAAGTGTGGCTTTTTTTAAATGCATTTATTGCTCTGATCCACTAAGAGTTCTGGAAACCTGAGTTGAACTTCTAGCTCCACCTATGCTAAGTCCTTTGGGGTTCCAGTTTGATGTGGAAAGGGTCAAAAGATGGAAAATATGGAAGAGATGTCAGTAGACCTGGAGGCTAGAATGAGAAGGTCTAACAATTTAATCAGAGTTTCAGAAGAGGAGTGGAGAGAGGGTAGGCAGAGGCAATATTTAAAGAGATGATGGCTGAAAATTTTCCAAGACATATGAGTTCTTATACTACAGAAGTATAGTGACAGACAGTAGCTACACTTGTGGTTAGCAAGGTGTAACATTGGACTCTTCAAATCCCTAGGTTGTACACCTGAAACTAATATAACACTGTATGTCAACTATACTTCAATTTAAAAAACCGATTCTGTAAACACACACACACACACACACACACACACACACACACACACCTGTTTGATTTAAAGATTAAATAAATAATTTTTAGGGTGCCTGAGAAGCTCAGTTGGTTAAACATCCAACTCTTGGTTTTGGCTCAGGTCATGATTTCACGGTTCATGAGCTCGAGCCCCACATCAGGCTCTGCACAGACAGTGCAGAGCCTACTTGGGATTTTCTCTCTCCCTCTCTCTCTGTTCCTCTTCCCCTCTCAAAATAAACATTTTTAAAATTAATTAAATTTCAAAAATCTAAATGAATCTAATCACGATAAATAAAAAGAAATGCTCACATTTATAAATCTATTTATACTTTGTAGAACCCTTTCTTCTAGTCTTCCTTAAAAACCTTGGGAAGTGGATCTTATTATCTACATTTTTGATAAGAAAAAACTGGTATTCAGAGAGCTAAAACAAATTATCTAAGGTCGCATAATTCTTTTTTCTAATTATTGTTTATTTATTTTTGAGAGAGAGACAGATCACGAGCAGGGGAGGGGCAGAGAGAGAGGGAGACACAGAATGTGAAGCAGGCTCCAGGCTCTGAGCTGTCAGCACAGAGCCTGACACGGGGCTTGAACCCACAAACTGTGAGATCATGACCTGAGCCGAAGTCAGACGCCCAACTGACCAAGCCACCCAGGCGCCCCTAAGGTCACATAATTCTAAGCAGCAGGGGCAGAATTCAAATTTAGTTCTTCTGATTCAAGTTCAGGTCCTTTCCTGTGCATTAGAATTAGAACACAACACAGCAGGGGCACCTGGGTGGCTCAGTCGGTTGGGTGTCTGACTTCAGCTCAGGTCATGATCTCCTGGTCGGTGAGTTCTAATGCTGTCAGCTTGTCAGTGCAGAGCCTGCTTCGGAAGCTCTGTCCCCATCTCTCTCTCTCTGCCCCTCCCCTGCTTACGCTCACTCTCTCAAAAATTAAAAAAAAAAAAAAAAACACAACACAGTAGTAGAAGGTGACTTCATAAGAGGAGATCTGGATACTGCTGAGGGATCAACTCCAAAACTCAGAATCGTTCACTTGGAAACTTCTCCTTGGAAGCAGGTAAAAACCGTTTCCACACATCTGTGCTTTCTTCTAAAGATAGCACTGGATTGGAAGTCTTTGCAATCAGAGGCAGGAAAGTTCTAGCTTATACCTTGTGAGTTATTCCCCAGGCTAAAGACCAAGTTGCCTCAAATGGCTCACGGATCTGGCCTGGTACACACCAGAAAGCTGCACACATCAGCCTGCTGTGTACCACCCAACTGTTGAGACAACGGGGCAGGAGTGTCCTCCTAATTCCCCTTCTTACGCTGCTGGAGACAGTTTAAATACCATAGTTAACATGTCCTAAATAACATGCCTTTTGTTCATCGATGTGATTTGACTTGGTAAATTACTACATCTCTTCCATTCTGGTGGCATTTCACTTGCTTAGCTGACACTTGATTTCTTTTTTTTTTTTTTTTTTTTTTTGCCCAGAGCACTAAATTAAGAATTTTTGAAGAGTGAAGGCTGTGGCTTTCTAGCATAATTGAGCCCCATTCCCCAGATGTTAACATATAGCTGACATCTCTCTACTAGCCTGGTATAAAGAGCAGACCATCCTTCCCTCGTGGCTGCCTCCGTGATGTATAAAAGCTGGAAGAATTACAATGCCTGAATTCACAGTATGAGGCATGAAAGCCAAAATGCCAGAAGCCAGGGAAAGGGTTTAGATGCTAGATAATTCAGTGGGAAAGCCAAATAGCCCCAGATTCAATGTCTTGTATGTAGGCACAGCCATCACCATCACAAGCGGCTGTGGGCAAGGCTTCATGCAAGAGAGGAAAGGAGACACAATGCCCATCTTTCATGTCAGTCTGGTGCTGGCAGGGGACACGGGACTACAAAAGTGACTGACAACAGAATGGAGCCACAGGCAGTTTTTCAACCATTTACTGCATATCAACCATGTGAGAGGTGCCATGCAGGGTATGAACACACAGAATGGATACAGTCCAATCTCAAGGCATCCCAGTCTAACTGGAGAAGTGCACGGTCATCCACCTATCATCCATGCATCCATCCATGCAGCCATGGTTACTGAGCACCTCACAAACATAAACCAGCACTGGCTGGGTGCTAGAAAGGACAAGAAGGCCAGAACAGAGCAGGATTCTGAAAGGATTAGACTCTCTGTACTTGAAAGCCCTTATGAAGTAATCACTTCAGTTAAGTCCTCACACTAACCCTAAGAGGTAGGTATATTGGTGTCCTCCTCTTACAGATGGACTGAGGCTCAGAGTGGCTAAGTAGCTTGCCCCAAATCAGAAAGAGAATAAATGGCAATCTGGGATTTGAACCAAGGCAGGCCTGGCTCTAAGCCTGTGCTCTTAATAAATCGATAATTATGACATAGTTCATTATACTACAATGAGATCATCGGTGGCAGAAGGAGAAAATTCACAGGAAGCAGAGGGGGAGAGATCGTGAATTTTGTGCAGGGAAGAGGTAGTCTTTGAGTTTTCCCAGGAGACCAGCAAGGAAAGGGAATTGCAGGCACAGAGAAGAAGCACACACACAGGCAGAGGGGAACGGAGGGTTTGCCAGTGGCAGAGACAGGAGCTAACGCGGCAGAGGAAGCCTGATCACAGCAGTCTTTTGCACACCAGGCCGCAGAGCATCTCTGATAGGCCACTGCCTCCTGCTACATTTCAACTATCCTCCACTCTGTAGCAGAAGCCTTCCCAGGGCCTCCTTGTCCCTCAAACCTGGCAGCGGCTCCTTCTGTAAGGAGCTCCCTGTACCAGCCAAACCTAAGGCTTCATGTTTGCACTCACGATCCCATCCCCTCTGGGCCCCTGCAGACTATAACATGCTCCAAGATTCTGCTGATGGCGGGGGCGGGGAGCAGAGGTCCCAGGGAGTCCCCCAACAAAAGCAGGGCTGAGGAGGTGACCCTTCGAAGACGGACCCCAGTTCTCACAGACGTCTCTACCACAGAGTCAAGGTGCTTTCTTGTTCTACTCACAGTTTAGAGTCCAGCTTCAGGAGGAAACCCAACCGATCATACTCTGAAAAAGAACAGAAAAGCAGAAAATGTCACTAAAGTCAAGCCACTGTTGACACTAGCAGGTTACATTCCCCAGACACAGATCATGGGGACAGACAACTGCTCAAGGAACAGACCCAAATACATAAGCCGTAACTAAATTTAAGTCTCGAACTCTTGCTGAACACCTGTTTTATGAAGGACGAGGTTCAATGCCAGGTGTTTCCCAGACCCTCTAGGCCAACCAGTACCTGTGCTGGTATATAACTGCCTTCCTGTTTAAACGTGGTGCTTGACTGAAACTTAGTTAAACCGCAAAACTGGACCCCCAAAGAAGTAACAGGGTTAGAAGCAATTTCTGATTCCTCTAAGCTCTAGTCATAATTTTTGCTGGAGCAGCCGTGTTAACTATGGAGTGAAGATGTGGCAGCCAAGGGGTCCTCAAATCCAGGGCAATGACCCCATCGTCTTCATGACAGGCACAAGGAACTGACAGGTCTGATTACACAAAGGGTAGGAAATTTAGAGTGAAATCTAAAAATAAGTTGTAAGGTGTTTACAACAAACGATAAATCATGAATATTTTAGGTTCTTTATATCTTGCCTCACCCTAAAGCGAGGTTGAAGCAGTTTTACAAAATTGTAATGAAGTACAAGATCTTTTAAAAAGAAGATATCTGGGGGGAGGCACCTCGGTGGCTCAGTCAGTTAAGTGCCTGCCTCTTGATTTCAGCTCAGGTCATGATCTTAGGGCCGTGAGACTGAGCCCCGCATCAGACTCCATGCTGAGCATGGAGCCTGCTTAAGATTCCCTCCCCTGCTCTCTCTCTTTCTCTCTCTAAATAAAAAAAGAATAAAACAAGGAAGATATCTGGTATCTGGGACCACAGGGGAAATAAGCATAAGAAAAATAGTACAGCCAGGATAAGAATACCAAAACTGGATGATCTAAGGTCCTATGTGCTGGCTGGAGGAAGATTATAGATTTACCCCCAAGATTTCTCACAGCTAAAGCTAAATGCGAAGCACTGATGAAATGATTTATAGTGTTCATCAAATAAACCAGGAGAAACACAGCTATTCCTGCTACTAAGACTTGAGGGAAGTATCATGAGGTTATTTCTTATAGCTTTGGTCAATGTTTGCAAAGCATGTGTGTGTGTGTTTGTGTGTGCGTGGTGTTGACTATGTCAAAATAAAGCAGTCTATGAATGAATGCAGTTCTCAGTTGGCCTGGCTTAACTTGAGGATAAAACAGAATACCAAGGCCAAACACCTAAATGGCAAAGGCCATGCAGCAAGGTTTTCGAGGAACTCAGTCTTCAATAAGCAACGATGGCCAAGAGAAAGAAGGTACCCATATTGACAAGTACCTCACAGAAGCCATTCAGCAAGGCCAACTAAGGCCCAAATCTGTACTCTTTCTTAAACAGCAGAACTGCAGTGAGAGAATAATTCTTCTTAAAATTGAAGATACCAAATAGAACATACAGCTCAACAGAAGGCTTGCCTTCCAGGAAGAAAGTCAAAGCCTTCCCTCAAAATAATTCTGCTTTTGCTCTGAGATAAATGGATGGGAGACTTTGCTTAATATATCAGGAACTCATAGAAGTAAAAAAAAAAACAAAACTGTCAACTTTTAAAATAAAGTGAAAACAAAATTTGCAAAAAGAGTTAGTTTCAAAGGTTAATACTCTTTCAACAATCCTAGTTATCATTCCGTAAAAAAGAAAATCTCATTAACTTGCCAACACCTGTTGCTTTCCCATCATGTGGTCATAACCTTGGGGCAACTATTCTGCTACTGCTCCTCAGACCCAAGCTAAGACTTCACTGTATATACAATGAATCCACATTTTGGCTGTTTCCTTCCAGAGACTCCAGAGAATGCCCTCCCCTTGTTGCAAACTCAGATGTTGGGGGCCAGGCAAGAACCTATCACAAATGAAGGAAGGAGGGAATGTGATACCTTTCCAGAGTAACTCATACTACTGATTTCAGTTGCATTAAAAACAAGTCCCGTTGAAATGTATTTTTTCACCACGTATTTTTGTATAGTAGCCATGATTATCTCTGCGGGTTATTTTCCAATGGCATCTTAAGTTTTGTTTTACGGACACATACACTAATTGCATATTAAACATATGAGAACACTGCATATCTAAAGAAATCCCCTTCATAGCTCTCTGGGACTGTTGTCTTCTCTCTTTTGCTAAGAGACAGGAGTCCCAGAAATATTTCACATCATTCTGTTAATTTAAGGAAAGGTAACTGCGTGAGCCCAATAATGATAAATGGCAACTGGCATTGCCTTTGGGTCACAGAGCCACGAGGGAATGGAGCCCATCTGGAGACTCCATGCCCTGTCCAACGGGGAGTTTCCACCAGCGCTAGCAGACGATGTCAGGCAGTAATGCAGGCCCAGCACTGCCACATCTTCTGATTTTTTTTTTTGAAGCCAAGGATCTGGGGCACTTGGGTGGCTCAGTCAGTTAAATGTGCAACTCTTGGTTTCGGCACAGGTCACGATCTCAGTTGTGTGGGTTCAAGCCCCATATCAGGCTCTGCACTCTCAGTGCTTGAGATTCTCTGTCTCACTCTCTCTCTTCCCCTTCCCAACTCATGCTGTCTCTATGTTTCTCAAAATAAATAAACTTTATAAAGCCAAGAATCTGGATCTTTTCTTTCTTTTTTTTTTAAGTAGGTTCCATGCCCAGTGTGGAGACCAATGTGGAGCTTGAACTCTCAAGACCCTGAGATCAAGACCTGAGCTGAGCTCAAGAGTCAGATGCTTAACCAACTGAGCTACCCAGGCACCCCAGAATCTGGATCTTTTAAGGTAAAAATTTTCAATGTGTAACTATTGGCAGTAGATTCCACAAAACTTTGGGGAGCACCTGGGTGGCTCAGTTGGTTAAGCGTCAGACTCTTGATTTTGCCTCAGGTCATGACCTCACAGTCATGAGATCGAGCCCTGCATCAGGCTCTGCACTGGGCATGAAGCCTGCTTGAGATTCTCTCTCCCTCCCCCTCTACCCCTCCCCATCTTGTGTTCTTTCTCTCTCTCTAAAAATAAAAAATAAAAAAAATAACTTAAAAAAAAAGAAAAATTTAAAGATTATGATGATTAACCAAAATATGTCCACAGGCAGGATTCAGCCAGTGGGCTAACAATCTGTAAACTCTGTCCTAGACTGGCAGCCTGTGAGGACTGGAAGCATTTCTCTTTTGTGGCTACACACAGTAGATGCTCAATAAATATTTGTCGACTGTTACTACCAGGATTATTTGGTCACAATGGTCATAAATCCAAATCAAATCAGTCTAACAGGATGCTAAAAAGAATATTTCAGCCAAGCCTCTAGGATGATAAATTTCAGACACTAACGTGAGGTTCTAGACTGAGATGTAAATTTTCAAAGGAAATATCTGAAAACTGAAAAATTTCAAAGGAAATATCAAATCAAAATGATCTGAAAGGCCCTCCTTACATCAAATATAAAAGTAACCGGCAATGAGAAGTTAAGGAAAGAGAATTTGAACAACTTGCCTGGACTGAGCAGTGCTATGGACTCCTCACTTAAGGGGCAGAATGAGTACTTGTCTCTCCCTCATGCCTGGTGAGGGAAGCTTAACTTTGACCCTTAAAAAATGGGGAACACAGTAGACTTCTAGATGCTTGACTTCTACCTGACAAGTGTAAAGGCCACAAGATAGGCTGGATGCAGGAAATGGTCTGCACTCCTGGAATTTGTTGTAAAAAAGGATGCATAAATGAGCGAGAGTGGGTTTGTTTTAGGTCCTTTTCCAAAACATGGGTCCAGAGGGTTGCCAGGGGCCTCAGCAGACAGCAGTGGGGACAGACACTGGGAGTCCTAGGAGCCACAGGAGTGAGTGACAAGGTTTGGGCAATTACATGACCTCCATCAGGGGAGCTGTACAGCAGAGGTCCCTAGTTGCAGGGGTCTCCAAAATGCCTCCCAGAGCACCCACAGGCGTTAGTTTTAAACACTCAACAGCTCAGACAGCGCTGACACTATCTTATGTCTTTTCTATTCACATTGTCTCTTTCTCTTCCCCACCGATTCCAGAGAGGTCAGAAACCACAACCAGCATCCAAGGAGGAGTGGGAAAATGACAGGCAGGGCACATCCCCTTCCCAGGGTCAGGCACCTGCTGGTACTAAGCCCTAAATGCAGGGAGGGGAAGTCACTGTAGCTTTGAATGAATTGAAAGCTATGGCTCTTACATAAGGCCAGATACTCTAATTTTGGAATTGGTGACTCAATGTGACCATGGGATTTTTAGTACCTCCTCGATATCAAAAAATTCTCTGGACTTCCCACACTGAAAACATTTTAAGAGGGCACAGGGAGACAAAATAAAACCGGCTTTGATTATCTCCTGATGTGTCTTGCACGTTCAATACACTGGTTGTACTAATCTAGGCAAAAAGGGCAATGTAATGGTTCACGCAACCAGTGTGGAAAGGGTCAAGGTACAGAAGGTTTCAGGGACCACAGAAAGTGACTGGACCACCACTGCGCCTCCCTGAGTCATTGCTCTCCCCTGACCAGCTTCCTTCCTAAGTTAGAAAACGTGCTGCTGGCAACTTTCAGATACACACCTTCAGCTTTGCCTCTGAAAGGGACTGAGACTCGGTCTCTCTGCACAAAATGGCAAAACTCCCAGGGAAGGGCCAGGAGTGGCCTTGTGTACATCTGTTCCTCACACCCGCTCTAATCACAGTGACAGGAAGCAAGGATTGTAAAAAAATTACTACTCCCACATTACACATGTGGTTAGGAGAATTTACCAGAAGAACGGACATGCAGTCCTGAACAAATGCAGGCTCTCGGGAACAGTAGGAAGTCTTTGGAAAACATACAGCTAGCTCAGTCTCCGCGGAAAACAGGTATAGCCATGGACGATATTAAATGGACCACTGTTAAAATGGGCTTCAGACTTTTTACTTCCCATCCTCATTCTGCCGTGGGTTTTTTCTTCCCTGACCAATCTCCTTCTATTTTTTTTTTAATTTTTCTTTTTAACGTGTATTTATTTTTGAGACAGAGAGAGACAGAGCATGAACAGGGGAGGGTCAGAGAGAGGGAGACACAGAATCCAAAACAGGTTCCAGGATCCGAGCTGTCAGCACAGAGCCTGACGCGGGGCTCGAACTCACAGACCGCGAGATCGTGACCTGAGCCGAAGTCGGCCACTCAACCGACTGAGCCACCCAGGCTCCCCACCAATCTTTTAAAATCTTTCTCATAATGCGCTCTGGCTTACATCCCTCGACCTCCAC
The DNA here is from genome assembly GCF_018350175.1 of Felis catus. Classification (NCBI taxonomy): domain Eukaryota; kingdom Metazoa; phylum Chordata; class Mammalia; order Carnivora; family Felidae; genus Felis; species Felis catus. The sequence goes on along the minus strand of NC_058375.1, from coordinate 34,370,469 downwards.
GCAGACTTGAAGCCCCGCTCTGCCATAGGAGACCTCACTTTTCCTGTGGCTTTCAAGGGGAAGCTGCTTTTTCTGTCAGATGCCAAGTCCCTGTGGCCATGAGGGGGAAGTTCTTCTGATGTGCTGTGGTGGGTTTTTTCCATCACTTTTCTTGGGTTTGGGGTTCCTTGAGCTTCTTAGATCTATTATGGGTCTATGGTTTTCATCAAATTTGAAAAATTTCTGGCAATTATTTCTTCAAAAAATTTTCTGCCCTCCCCTCTCTGGGGGAGTTCCAGGGACACAAGTATTAGGCTGCTTGATGCCCCACCACTCACTGATGTTCTGTTACTTTTTTTTCCCAGTAATTTTGCTCTCTTATTATTTTAGATACTTCCTATTGAAATATCTTCCAGTTGACTACTCTTCTCTTCTGCAGTGTCGAATTGCCTGTTTACCCATCTCGCCTACAGTGTCGAATTGCCCGTTTACCCATTCAGTATAGTTTTCATCTCAAACACTATTTTTTCACCTCTAAATTTCTTTTTCGTATCTTATATGTCTTTCCTTAATATCCTCATGCTTTCTTCTACCTTCTTGAAGATATGGACTATGTTTTAATGTCTTTGCCTACTAATTCTATCTTTTGTGTTATCACTAGGCCTATTTCTATTGTTTTTTTTCTCATTATGGGTTGTATTTTCATGCTTTTCTGAATTAGCTAGTCATTCTTTACACACACACACACACACACACACACACACACACACACACACACACACACACTTTTTAATTTTAATTCCGGAGTAGTTAACATACAGTATTGTAGTAGCTTCAGGTGAGCCTGGTCACTCTTGACCGGATGCCAGCCATGTGAATTTTACTTTGCTGAGCACAGAATATTTGTGCATTCTTTATTTATTTTTGAGGTGCAGTTAAATTACTTGGAAACAGTTGGATCCTTTCAAGGCTTGCTTTCAAGCTTTGTAGGATTAAGATGAGAGGCAAAGTGGACTTTCGTCTAGGGCTAATTTTGCACCACTGCTAACTCTGCCCCACGACTAAGGCAATGCCCTTCTGAATGTGCCATGGATGCCCATGTATTATGATGCTTCACCACTATTCCCAGCCCTGTGTGAACTGTAGTGAGTCTAAGGGGACCCTCTACAGATCTCTAGAGCTGTCTCTGTGTGCAGCTCTTCCCTCTTTGGTACTTATGAATTCTGGCAGCCTTTCTCTCAAATTCTCAAATCTGTTTCCTCTTAGGAAGACTCTAGGATCCTGTATGGGTTCTTCTTCCCTGTGCGGGGGTCTGGAAACTCCATCCAGGCTGTTAGCTTGGACAATTATAGGGCTAACCTCATTTGTTCCTCTTCTTTCAGCGACCAGTGCCGTGTGCTACCTATTGTTCAATGTCAGAAAAAAATTTTTCATATATTTTGTCTGGTTTTTGTCGTTGTTGTTGTTTTCCCTCTTTCTTTGCTTTTTCCTTATCCAGGGTAGACTTCACCCTACTCAACTATTCAGGTTAGCCTCCCCAACGATCCTTCCATTGCACCCAAACCCAACTTCTCATTCCTGCCCAACCCCTCTCCTGAGTCCCACACTTATATATTCAGCTGTCTGCTGCACATTTCCACCTCCTACAGACACCTGAAACTCAGGCTGCCCCACACAGAGTTCACATTCACAGAACTCACATACCTGTAGAGCCTGGTTCGCCTCCTGTATTCCCTACCTTAATGAATTGTACCACTATTCACCCAGCTGCCCAAGCTTGAAACCTGAGAGAATTACTTGATTTCTGTTTCCTTCTTATTTAATTACCATGTCCGTTTTTTAAAAGTTTCTATTTAAATTTCAGTTAGTTAACGTACAGTGTAATATTAGCCTCATGTGTACAACATAGTGATTTAATACTCCCATACACCACCCAGTGCTCAGTACAACAAGTGCCCTCCTTAATCCCTAACACCTATTTAATCCATCCTCCCACTCACATCTTCTCTGGTAACCATCAGTTTGTTCTGTATAGTTAAGAGTCTGTTTCTCGGTTTGCCTCTCTCTCTTTTTTTTCCCCTCTGCTCATTTGTTTTGTTTCTTAAATTCCACATGTAAGCGAAATCATATGGTATTTGTCTATCTCTTATTTCGCTTGCCATAACACTCTCTGGCTCCATCCGTGTCCTTGCAAATGGCAAGATTCCATTCTTTTTTAAGGCTAACATTCCATTGTATACATATACACCATATCTTCATTTTCCATCCATCAATTGATAGACACGGGCTATTTCCATAATTTGGCGATGGTAGATAACACTGCTATAAACATCGGAGTGCTTGAATTACCATGTCCTTTTAATTTCATCTTCTAAATGGATCTCCAACCCACTTACTTTTGTTCATTTTTGTTCTCTAAGAAGCCAGCTTTACCTCTCATCTGGATTACTGCTAGGCTTCCTGCCTCCTGTCTTGTCCCCCTCTAATAGATTCTTCCTGATGTGATCAGAGCTATCTTTCTATAGGACAAACATGGTTATGTCATAACCCTGCTTAAAACCTTTGAACAGCCTCTACTGTTCTAAGAACGAATCCCAGTCTCTTGATTCATAAGGTCCTTCAGGATCTGACCTACAGTGACCATTCCAACTTTACTTTTGGAGTCCCTATATTACCGCCACCCTGCCCCTGCCAAAGTCTATGCTTTGACCAAACTGAACTATTTTACTTGCCTCCTAAGTATCTACGATCTCCAGCCCTTTGTACCTGCTTTTCCTTTCACTTAAAACATTATTCCTGGGGCGCCTGGGTGGCTCAGCTGGTTAAGCGTCTGACTTCAGCTCAGGTCATGATCTCTCGGTCCGTGGGTTCAAGCCCTGTGTCAGGCTCTGTGCCAACAGCTCAGAGCCTGGAGCCCGCTTTGGATTCTGCGTCTCCCTCTCTCTCTCTGACCTTCCCCTGCTCATGCTCTGTCTCTCTCTCTCAAAAATAAATAAACATTAAAAAAAATTTTTAACATTATTCCCAACCCCTTTCCACATTGGTTCTTTCCTACGCATTGCTCCTAAATGATCCAGTCACCGCAAACTCAGAATGCCGCAAATCAGATTTATGTGCACCCTGTTCCCCAGCCACGTGTTTTGTTTTGTTTTGTTTTGTTTTGTTTTGTTTTGTTTGCTAGTGCCATTGCCATTCAGTACTTCAAGACAGACACGTTTGGTATACTCTCTCTCATTTCTAAATACAGATCCTGTTCCCTAAACCACGGCCACTGCTTTTGCCGCATCTGCACTGTTGCTTAGACCACACAGCCACCTCTCACTCTGTACCTGTCTCCCTAGCCTCACCTTCCGTCACTCCTCTGTGTGCAGCCTCTATGCCTGAGAGCTACTCGGACCACGTTACCTCTCTTTGTAATGCCCTCCCTCAGCCTGCTGACTTGGCAAACACCCACTCATCCTTCACGATTTTGGTTGTCACCGAAGCAAAATCTAACAGGTATTTTTGTAGAGCCACAAGACCTTTCATGGCTTGGCTTTTAGCTACCTTCCCATCTCCATCTTCCACTATCTTGCCCCCTGTGCCTGCTGCTCAGGCCATCCCGGCCTTCTTCAGTTCTCTGCATAAGCCGTGAGCTCCCTCGGCATAGGACTCTTTTGTAGAAGCAGCTTTTTTCTGCCTGAAATGTGCTCTCATCTCTTTGTGTTAATTCCTGCTTATCCTTTAGACTGTAGTTCAAACGTACTCTCTTTCAGAAGAGCATTTGTTGACCCTCCTGCCTCGGATGTGCCCACTCTTACATGCTCCTCGAACGCAGCGTTAGAGCATCAACGATTACTTGCCCTCACGGCACTTCTGCCTCCCTTTGGAAACAAGTCGCTTGAATTTCTTTTAAGGAACTGCCTTTCTTTTACAGCAGGCAAGCGATGAGACTGTCAGTGGGATTTGCCTGTCCAGAGTGGGGGCACTCAACAACAGCTAGGTTAGCCGGACCCTTCTCTCTTAAGCGGCGTGGCACTGGGGAGAGAAACAGGATGCTGAAAAAATGGACCGCTGGTTGCAATCTAGATTCCTGGCACTGCCCTTTGTGTCCTTTCTGAGGGCCGGCTGTTTGATGCTTAATTTTATTCTATGGGTACCTGTGTCCTTCCAGTAAATTCCTTTTTCTTTTAAACTAGCCGGGTTCCATTTCTGTTGCTTGCAATTAAACAATCCTAACTATATGTATCTGTATCTCTGGCCCCTCGTATGGGGTGTGGCAGAGAGGCGGTATTCCGTAAATGTGCTAAGCAAATGGAAGAATGAAGGGAGTGACCTAATGACCAAGAGAGCCTAATAGTAACCCCAAGACCTGGATTCTTTGTCTTCCTCCACCCCTTGCAAGGGGGCAACATTAAGAGCGTAACAATGGTGGCATCAGTGGCTTCATCTGTCACTAGCCCACCACCTTTTACAGTGCTCTGGCCACTTCTGCTCCCAGCCCTACAGATAACTGCATCACAGTCACCTCTGCTTATGCAGAGGCTGCCCTGCTCTTCTGGGGAAACTCCTCCCCTGTATCGGTTTCTGGCTTTTACTTTGGGGTTCCCTTTTGAGGACTCCACACTTGCCAAGGTTAATTCCCTCCCGGCATTTATAATAGCCTAAAACTTAACTTCCTCCACAAAGACTTTCTGAGGCTTCTGACTGCCTGTTTCCAGCACATCCGGGGATCTTACCAACAAGCACCCCACTCTCATATTCGTAAGCTGGTACTGGTGGTTGGATCTGTGCCCAGCTCCTCACAGAATTCCGGGACTGGCAGGGAAGCTTAAGTCTAGTGTTCAGGAAATATAAACTAGAGTAAGCAATCAGGAAGGCCGAGGCATAATGCTCTGGGACATAGGAGCAGAGCTTCCTACCGTCGGGTTTGCACAAGGCAAATCTGCAGATCGCAGAGCATCTCACTGTTTATGAATGTGTTTTCGAAGTTGCATGTGAATTCAGTTTTACAATACGGAAATGCTAGTTTGAGCATTTCTTCAGCGTCAACTCACATCTGGGGAAGTTGGCAGTAAAGCCTGGGCCTCACTGACAGTCCACTGATCCCAAATCTGTAGTAAGTACAGAAGACTCTGGGACTCACCAGTCAGCCAGGCATAATGTAGGTTGATGTGCATATACAGCACCCCCAGCACCTGAAGGCATTCTCTCCTCAGGTGTCAAAGCAGCAAGCCCACAGCTATGCAGTGAAGGAGAGATGTTTAGTCTGGTGGTTTGGGCTTCCTGCCTTAGCCAGGCTGCAAAGCTCAGCAGTACAAAACCCCCTGGCCGAGGAGCACATGTGTGTCCTTTGCCTGGCTCCAGGTGGGAAGTGGCATGGATAATGCAAATATCTGCTCTTCTCCTCCTGCACCTGTACCAAGTCAGACCTGTGAATGCACACGGTGCTTTTTCAAATGACTCGGGTCTCCGAAATTAACCATTAACTCTTCCATTTCCATTCCAAAGGACTAGGTCAGTGTTCTGAGCTCACATAAACTCCTAGAAGGTTCAGAAACTGGACATAAACAAAAGGGGGCTATGTACTCAAATGTGTATGTACCTAGTGACGAAACCTCTCTCTCTATAAGGCCAAATTCACAAAAATTACAAGGAGAAATATACAAGTCTCCTGTCATCATAATGGGAAACACAACCACTGAAAAACCAGGCTCTCCGAATCAGTGAGAATTCAAAGGATTTGAGCAGAACAGTTAATAAATTTGAACTGATATAGACTACCTTACATACACTGAGTGGAGAATGCACATTCTTTTTTAAGCATATATGGAACATTTATGAAAACTGGCCACCTCTGAGGCCTAAATCCTGATATGAAAATTTATGAACACTGAAACAAGCTCAAGCTTTTCACTTAAAAATCCAAAAATATTAGGGCACCTGCGTGGCTCAGTCGGTTAGGCGTCTGACTCTTGGTTTCAGCTCAGGTCACGATCTCATGATTTGTAAGTTCTAGCCCCGCACTGGGATCTGTGCCGACAGTGCAGAGCCTGCTTGGGATTCTCTCTCTCTGCCCCTCCCTGCCTATCTCTCTCTCTCAAAATAAACAAACTTTAAAAAATTTTGGAAAATATTTATTTTATAGCAATTCAACATTTAATATATTCCATAATACTTTGTATTTCACTTTGTTCATAATTCCGAAAAGAAAATTATGAATGCTTGGGGTGCCTGAGCGGCTCAGTCAGTTAAGCATCTGACTCTTGATCTCAGGTCAGGTCATGATCTCATGGTTTGTGAGATCAAGCCCCACCTCAGGCTCAGTGCTAACATCTTAGGGCCTGCTTGGGATTCTCTCTCTCTCCCTCACTCTCTGCCCCTGCTCTCTCTCTCTCAAAATAAATAAATAAACATTAAAAAAAAGAAAGTTATGAATGCTTTCACAATGCCCGATTTACACACAGTGTCTTCCTGTTTATCTCAGCATGGTGTACAAATTAGTATCACTCTCAGCCTCTGTTCTCTCTCACGTGTAAACAGCTGGGAGCACTGCATGACACAGCGAGATCCTCTTCTAGAATGAGGGGAGACCTCCCTGAAAGTTCCCCAAGCCAAGTATCCTACTCTAGCCTCATCAGCAGGCCACTGAGCCCCAGAATGGAATTTCTGGGAACACAGGTGCATGTCGCGAGCCAACTGTGCTGCTGGCATTTTTGGTCTCCAGTGACCCACTTCCTTTTTTCATTCTAAGGGACCGCCAGAAATTCCCACCAGCTGTCCCTATGCTCTGCACAAAGCAGATGTTCATTAAGTAATTGCTGCTGCCCCCCACGTGAATCATGGGAGCTAACCACGGCCCGAGACGGGCTGGCCAAAATGCAAACAGCTCCCACATCATCTCAAGTCAGGGAAATAAATCACAATGGAGGCTCAATTAATCAAAGACAAACTAAAATAGGAAAAGTAGTATCATAAAATAAACAGAAAAATTCACTGACCTAGACTAAATTAAGTGACCCAGTAAAATAACTTAGAAGTTCACACACTGAAATCCAATCTCAAATGGGTGCACATCGGCATGGGGGCAGAGAGGGCCTTGCAAGAAACTCCTGATAAGCCCCGATCTCCTATGACTCTGCACCATGCTCCCTCTGAGCACAGCACAGCTGTGACACATCTGGGGACAAAGGAAAGTGGAACCTCCCCTGGAAGGTAAAAGCCCCAACCCAGCCAGTGGAGGCAAAGGGGTCATGTACCCATTTCCCCTCTGTCCTGGGAAAATAGCAATGTCCAGTGTCCAGAGCAGGGCATGCAGTGAATTCAATTCTATTCATGATAGCAAGCGTGTCCAGACCATGTCAGGGCATCTCGCGTGAAGCTGCAGCAGAATTTTGGTGGAAAACACGTCAAAAGAGCAGCTGGGGCAGGAAAAAGAAAAAAATGGCTCACTCTGCAGTCTGTATCTTAAACTTCATGGAGCTTACCACCTAGTAGGTAGAGAAGTACAAATAATCACCAAGCAGTTATCGTATAAAATAAGACAGAGTCCCTCTCTTCAAACAAAAAGAATTTTATTTTTTCCCCAGTTTAGGGTTAACACATGCTTACCATATAAGTTTTTTACATTTGGATTTTCATTTTATTTTTTTAGTTTCTTTATTTTTGAGAGAGAGAGAGAGAGAGAGAGACAGAGGCAGAGAGAGAGAGAAAGAGAGTGCGCACAAGTCGGGGAGGGGCAGAGAGAGAGAAGGAGACTTAGAATCTGAAGCAGGCTCCAGGCTCTGAGCTGTCAGCACAGAGCCCGATGCAGGGCTCAAACCCACAAGCCGTGAGATCATGACCTGAGCTGAAGCAGGATGCCCAACCAACTGAGCCACCAGGCGCCCCTACATTTGGATTTTGAAAGCATGAAGTAAGCACCATTTGAAATTCCGGTTTTCTAAAGTTAATACCTTCAAACGTTTTGGTGACTACCTTCACAGAAATCTCTTTCCATAAATACGTGTGTGAACGTGCATATATAATTTTACTTACGTGTGGCTTCAATATACATGTTCTTTGTTCCTGTTTTGTTCACTCAACAATATCCCTAATGTCTTCTGTGTCAATAAATATAAGACTGCATCATTTTTAATGGCTGTTGGAGTCCATTTCACCATACGGATGTGCCATTTCTTATGTAATCCCTAAGTATGTGTTGCATGATGGACATTACGGTTTCCATTTTCCTACTTTTCATTCAATATTTGCTGAGCACCTAGTATATGCCAGGCACTGTTCTAAGTACCAGGGACACAGTGATAAACAAGATAGGCAAGGTCCCTGGCCAAATTCTACTGGGGGAGACTGACAGTATGCAAGTAAATAGCAGATAATTTGAAGGAAGGATAAGTGCTAAGAAGAAATAAAGACAAACTCTCTTAGAGAAGGACTGGGTGTCAAGAGAGTAGACTACTTTAGACGCAGTGATCCAAGAAGGCCTTTCTGCAGAGTGACATTTGAACACAGACCTTGGACAGTCATGTAAAGCAGGAGTAAAGCATTCTAGAGACAGGAGGCATGGAGTACAAAGGCCCTGGTGCAGGAAGGGGCCTGGCATCTTCATGGACTCACAGGAATGCCAATGTGGCTTGAGGGCAGAGAGGGACAAAATGGACTAAGCGTTGAGAAAACTCAAGAGAAACCACAGTAGGAGCTAGCAAGTCAGACCCTATAGGTCATGGACTTTGGATCTTATTTTAAGTGTACCATGAAGTCAATGGAGAGTTTTCAGTGGGAACAAGATATGATCTGATGTACATTTTAAAAGATCACTCTGGCTACAATGTGGAGAAGGGACTACAACAAATGAGCAGAGAGACCAGTAGATGTTTCCTTATCCAGGGGAGAGAAGATGGTACCTTGGACAGAGCTGCTGGAAAAAGGCTAGACAAGAACACATTGTGAAGACAGAAAAAGTGAGAAAGGGAGAGGAGGGGCAACAATCAAAGAGGTTTCCGGGTCTGTGGCTTGAACACTTGGGCAGATGGGGACAAAAACATGGGAGAGGAACAGCTTTGAGCACACAGATCCCACACACATTCCATTAGATTTATATGTAACTATTTTGGTTTGGGGTGAGGAGGGCTACTGCTAATTTATTTTTTTTTTAATTTTATTTATGTGTTTTTATTTTCATTTGAGAGAGAGAGAGAGAGAGAGAACAAAGGTGGGGGGGGGAGGGGAGAGAATCTTAAGCAGGTTCCATGCACAGCACAAAGGGCTTTATCCCACAGCTCATGACCTGAGCCAAAATCCAGAGTCAGAAGTTCAACCCTCTGAGCCACCCAGGTACCCCTAATCTTTTATTTTCAATTATTCATTGCTAACATATATACTTTTTTTTTTTTTTTTTTTACATTTTGATCTTCTTTCTTATCTTGCTAAACTCAGTTATAAGTTCTAGGATTTTTTTTTTGTAGATTCCTTGAGATTTTCTATGTAAACAATCATGTCACCTATGAAGAGAGCCAGTTTTATTCCTTCCTTTCTGATTTATATTCTTGTTGTCTCTTTTTCTTGCCTCACCACACTGGCTGGGACTTTTAGGAGTGGTTCCTGATCTCTGGGGGAGAACAGTTTTTTACCATGAAGCATGATGTTTGCTGTGGGCTGTTTGTAGATGCCCCACATCCAGTTGAAGAAGTTCCCTTTTAAGCATGCTGAGAGTTTTTGTCACGAGTAGATGCTGAATCTTTGTCAGATGCTTTTTCTTCACCAATTGACATGACCATGTGGTTCCCCCTCTTTAGACAGTGAACATGGTGGACTACATTGAATGACTTCTGAATGCTGACCCAGTCTTCCATCTCTAGGATAAACCCCAGGTGGGCACCTAACCTGGGGAGTTTTAGCCATTATTTCTTTGAGTATCTCTTCTGCACTGCACTTTCTTCTTCTGCGACTTCAACAACAGACGGCAAACCTTCTGGTGTTGTCCCACAAGTCACTGAGGCTCTGCTCAACTTTGTAACTCTTTCCTGTTGTTCATATTGGGTAATTTCTATTGCTTTCCTTTCAAGGTCATTGATTCTTTGTTCTTCATCTCCATTTTGTTATGAGTCCACTCAGTTTTTAAAATTTCAACTATTGCAATTTTTTTCTTATATCTCCATTTGGTTCCTTTTTATTTCCTTTTTGGGGGGTAGTGGCTAACAGTTTCATCTTTTTTGCAACAATACCGTTTGCCCTTATTTTGGAGAGCATTTTCATAACAGCTGCTTTAAAGGAAGTGTCTGGTTATTCCAACATCTGTGTTGAGATGTTCCTGGTTCTTCACATGATGATTAATTCTGGATTGTATCCTGGATATTTTGAATATGAGGTTATGAACATTTAGGTCTTGTTTAAATCCAGTGGAGAGTGTTGACATTTTTGTTTCACCAGACTCTCAACCAGGTTGGATTTAGGTGGCAAGTTTTGACCAGCCTTCCATAGGTTATAGTTTCAATGCCAGTTCCGTTTTCAAAGCCTCCTCAAGTGGGTCCTCTGTGGACACCACCCAATGTCCAGTCTAGGACTCAGTCAGTGGCCTATCCCTTGGACCACTTCTCAGAGTCTTTGGTGTTTGCTAGAATCAGATGCGTGCGTGCACAGCTCAGTGGTTAGCTGTTCATAAACAACTTTTAAGGGCTGCTTTCCTGAGCTCTTCCCTGTTTTCTCCTGATGATTTCCAGTTCATCGGGCCTCCCCCTCTCGGACCTCTGGCTAGACAGCTGAGATCTTAGTTACTGCCTTGTCCCTCACATTTCCTGAATGGTACCCAGATCTGGGCCCAAGCAGCAGGAAGGCAGAGGAAAAAGAGCAACCGATTTCACCCCCTGCCCCCACCATCCTGGGATTACAGTTCCTCTGATCAGAGAGGAACATTTCCCTTTTTCAGTTTTAGGTGCTTGGCGACCCCACTGCTGTCACAGGCGGTACCACCACCACTATAGTGGGGCTGCCTGTGGTCTAAGGCACGAGGGAGAAGGGAGGAAAATAAAACCAACCTTTGGAATTTCCCCCTCTGTCTGAGTCTCAGAGCCCCGTCCCCGCCCCAGAGCCATAACTAGAGGTCTTCTGGAATTCTCTCTGGCTGTCCCCTAATGGGCACTGCTGGGTTTGGGGCCTTGCATTGAGGACATGGGCTACCAGAGGAAAAAATGAAAAATTCACTGCCAGCGTGGTAGTGCTTTTAATTCTGGTCTCTTCCCCCAATCTGCCTACTACTCTTTATATTTCAGAGTCCTCAAACAGCTGCTAAATGCACCTGTCCAGACCTTTAGCTGCAGCCAATGAGAGAGATTCCTGTCCATGTATCTTGTACATATATCCTGGTACATACAGACGCATCCATTTCTGTAGGGAATATAGCTACGAGAGGAAGTGCCAGCTCACGAGGTATGTGTATATTCAAATTGTGCTAGATACTACATAGTCTTTTCTAAAGGGATTGTAACCAATTTACCCTCTGACCAGTGGAGACCCAGAGTTTCCACTGTCCCACATCCTCACCAATACTGGAATATGGAGCTTTTCAAGTTTTGCTACTTTGGTGGATGTGCAGTGGTATCTCAAGGTAATCCTAATTTGCCTCTCCCTAGGGAGCGATGCAACCGAACACGTTTTCATAAGTTTATCGGCCATTTGGATTTCCTCTTTCATGGACTGCTTACTCAGGCCTTTTGCTTGTTTTGATACTGGGTTGTTTCTTTATTCCTATTGATTTCTGTAGCTCTCTATTTTGGAAACACACCCTTTGTTGGCTATTCATGTTATAAATATCTTTTTTTCACTCTGGATCACCTTTTCATTCTCTTAATGGTGTCTTCCTGGTGAATGAGAAGTTCTTAACTTTAATACAGCAAAAGCGATCGATCTTTTCCTATAGCAGCAGACACAACTTTTGTGTCTATTTAAGAACTTTCTGTCTGTCCACTCTATCTTAAAGTGATCTCTCTTGTCTCAGCATTTGAGTGGAGTATACCTCAAGCATACAAAGTATGAAAGAGCAAGATAGCAAGGGAGAGAGTATGAGCTCTAGAGGTGGACAGATAAGAGTGGTCCTGGACAGGTTACTTTACCTTTGGGAGCATTAGTTTCTTTCATCTGTAATCAAAGATACACTATCCACCTTGCACGATGTGTATAAAGCACCTACCACAGTGTTGGCACATAGTAGGCCCTTAGTAAGCAGTGGTAGCAGTGATTATAGTCTCTGAACTCACCTCTCCCCTTGCCCACATGGCCACAACTGCCAAAGCTTCAGGGCTGCTCTGTGAAACACCAATCTGCTGCATTCAAGGACAGCTACACGGATTCAATTAACTGCCCTCGGCAGGCCAGCAAAGTCTCCCTGTTGTTCACAGGCAGCACCCACCACCAAGGCCCACTGTCTCCAACTAGAAATGCAGGCTTGATGCCCGGAGATGCTCTTCTCACAAAGGAAAGTTGTCCTGGGGCTCCCATACGAACGTGATGTCAGCCAAGGTGAAGAATCAAAACGACGTCTCTTTCTGCTCACCGCCAAGCTCCACTGAGCCGGAGTGATTTGGTGTCAAAGGTGACTTGTATGTCCATCTGTGGGTCCCACATTTCGACACAGGGAAGAGAGGCAGCATGATGACATGCACGTGGGTTGGCACAAGTACACAGTAAAGTGCACACCCTGGAGGAGGTGTGTATTGGGGCACACGGGATGTGCGTGCAAACGTGCAACAGTGTATGTCCACAGGAAGCCGGGACACTCTCCTCAGCCTAAGGTTTTGCTGGAGAGGCCGGATAATTATCTACTCCAACATACCCAGAGCTCCGGGCCTCTTAATGCCCTCTGCCCCACCCTCTAGGCTGCAATCTGTGCTCAGGAAACAGATTCCTGTTCTATGGACCTGGATGGATCTGAATGAGGAAGGAGCATCTACTACAAATTCTTTAAGCAACTGGCAGAGTCTTCTAGATGCTACATCCCACTTCTTAGACCACAAGTCTCCAGAAAAGCTTCGTAAGACTTTCCCACAATCCTGAGATATCCCACTGCCCTTCCCAGAGACCCCCCCGCCCCCACCTCACCAGGCTCCACTTCAAATGTGGCCAAGTGCTGAGTGCAGAAACGACAGAGGGGGGAAGATTGGTACCTGCGCCTAGTGTTTGTCCAGCGGAGTCAAAGGAAAGAACCACTGAATCTGCAACACAAGAGGACAAGTTCATTTCTTTCTCCTTGCTAGAGTTAAAAAGACAAAAAAAAAAAAAAAAAAAAACAAGCTCCCACTGACTCTGCCCAAACCCTCCCCCATGAGGGAAAATCAACTGGATTGGAACTCAGCTGCATGGACAGCCTCCACAGGCCCATGCCCACCCATCCACTGGGCCAGGAGGCCCTACCGAGCCCAGCCCCTAGCCTCCCACCACTGGGAGGAACGTCTCAGGGCAGAGACAGGCCTCGAATTCTTCACAGGCATTTCCTGCAAAACTAGGGGACAAATTTACTTTTTTTCCCCCTTCTTATAATGAAAATAAAATTAAAGCAATGCAAAAGAAAACTCTTCTGCAGCTGGTTAAAGGCACTAACATTTCCCTTTGACTTCTCCCTTTCTTTTCCTACTCATATACCCGATTTGTTTATTATTTCTTCCCCAGAAGGGCTTAAAATGGCCTACAGGAATTTACAGGACACACTGGGATTTTTTAAAAAATGAAGAAGTCAAGAAAGGAAAAATATTACATAGTCCGGGGAATGTTAGTGCACAAAACGCATGCCATGAGGACCTGTGCATGCCACAGGTGGAATCAAGAAGGCCTGAGCTCCCAAACTGCCAAAGGAAAGGAGAAAATGAACAGTCACAAGATTTAGTACCCACAGCACATTCATTCATTTGACCAGTCAGCAAATATTTATTGGGCATGACAATATGCTATGACTTTGAGATACAGCCACAAACAAAAGGGCATGGTCTCTACCCTCACAGGTCTCCCTGACATCAGTCTAAGAGACAAAAAAAAAAAAAGTTACCAAACAACAAATCACCCAACTAAAAATTGTCTGAGTGAAACAGAGTGCTTTGAATATCTCTATTAAGAATCAGACCGAGGGACACCTGGGTGGCTCAGTCAGTTAAGCGTCTGACTTCAGCTCAGGCCATGATCTCACAGTTTGTGAGTTCGAGCCCCGCATCGGGCTCTGACAGCTCAGAGCCTGGAGCCTGCTTCGGATTCTGTGTCTCCCTCTCTCTCTGCCCCTCCCCTGCTCGCACTGTATCTCTCTCTCAAAAAATAAATGAACATTAAAAGAAATGAAAAAAAAAAAAAAAAAGAATCAGACCGAGTTTGGAAGGGGACTGGGGGCTGGTTAGGGAAGGCTTCCCTGAAGAAGTGACACCTGGACTAACAGCTGAGGGAGAAGTGAGGGTTAAACCCCACAAACCCCTGGAATGAGGCATTCCAGGTAGAGAGAATACCTGTGTGGAGACCTGAAGCGTGATGCAGCAGGGTGCTTCGGGGCAACTAAAAGACCAAAATATAAAAGCAAATATGAAACAGTCATCAGGAAGAAATTTCTCCTGTGGGTCCTAATAATAAAAGGGGATCCTATATGATGCTGAAGACTGTAACTTCTACAACATTTCTATAATACATAAGCGTGACTCTTGTATGGCTATTTCTTACAACGCGAGCTCATACAAAATGATGGAATAAAGCCAATGCATAATTCAATAAAAGCTATTATAAGGAACACTGAGATAAGGCCCAAGATAACCCCAGAAACCCCAGACTCAAAAGGGATCATATTCAAAAGGCTCACTCACCACCAAGGAAAGCCAGCTGGATGTATATAGGACCAGGGTCTATAGCCACACCCCCACCCTAGCCATATCCTCTGACCTCAGGCTGAGGTCATTTTCTCTTACTGCACAAGGAAACCCAACACATGATAAATCATTATCATAACTGTACATACATCTGTTCCCACTGCTGGACTATCAGCTCCACGAGGGCAGACACTATACCTGCTTTATTCCCTGGCACATTACCAGCAGAACACCGGGAAGTAACCATCTGCTGAAGGGCCCGACCGTGGCTCAGTCGGTTGAGCGTCTTACTCTTAATTTCAGGTCGGGTCATGATCCCACAGTTGTGGGATTGAGCCCCGCATCGGGCTCCACGCTGAGCATGGAGCCTGCTTGGGACTCTCTCTCTCTCTCTCTCTCTCTCTCTCTCTCAATCTCTCTCTGTCTCTCTACCTCCCTCTGCCCCTCTCCCCTGCTTGCATGCACTCTCTCTCTCTCTCTCTAATAAAACAAAAATTTACCCATTTGCTGAATAACAGTGCCTAGAGAAGTAAATGGATCACAGATGCTTCATAAACATCATGTCTTAAAACCAAACATTTGCAAAGAACAAGGTGGCAGAGAGCCGACAGATATGGTTTCTGATAAGGGTCCAGAGGCAGACATTCTGTGCTTCCAATTAAGGGCAGATCCATATGCTGTGAAACCTACCAAGTAGGTAGGGTTGAAGTTTTCTCACAAAGATGCAGAAGCACAATTAGGACACCTGGCTGATCAGACAGGTGACCGTCCTATCTCGTATGAGATCAAATCAATGTCTCACTCTACAACCTCTTCTTTATCAACATTTCACACATCTGTCTTCTCTCAGTGCTACTGCTCTTCTAGAAGAGAGCCCCTTATTTTTCTCTCTCTTTTTTAAAGAAGCTTTACTGAGGTATAATTTACATACTATAAAATTCATTCATTTTAAATGTACAATTCAGTGATTTTTAGAAAATTTGCAGAGCTATGTAACTATCACCACACGCAATTTTACGACATTTCCATCATTCCAAAAAGATCCCTCATGTCCATTTACAGTCCTGCCCTGCTCTCACCTCCAGCCTCAGGCAACCACTGATTTACTTTCTGTCTCTGTAAATTCCCCTTTCTGGACATCTATCTATCTGCTTTTGTTAGAACTGTTCCATAGCCCCTAACCATACCCCTGCCTCTGATGTGGCCCACTTCCATCATCCTTTATACCACTGATGATCTTTCTTTCTTTCTTTCTTTCTTTCTTTCTTTCTTTCTTTCTTTCTTTCTTTCTTTCTTTCTTTCTTTCTATTTATTTATTTATTTTGAGAGAGAGAGAGAGAGACAGACAGACAGACAGACAGACAGACTGCAGGAGGGGAAGAGATGGAGAGAGAATCCCAAGCAGGTTCTGAGCCATGAGCCCAGAGCCCAAAGTGGGGCTTGAACCCACAAACTGCAAGACCATGACCCAAGCCAAAACAAAGAACCGGATGCCCAACTGACTGAGCCACCCAGGTGCCCCTATACCCCTGATGACCTTTCTAAACAGTATGCCTCACTGTGGCTTTGCTCTTAATTAAAATCCTTCAGAGACCAAAAACCATAAAATACCTAAGAATAAATCTAACCAGAGAGGTGAAAAATCTATACACTGAAAACCAAAGCTTATGAAAGAAATTGAAGAAGACACAAAAAAATAGAAAAAGATTCCATGCTCCTGGATAGGAAGAATAAACATTGTTTAAATGTCAATACTACCCAAAGCAATCTACATATTCAATGCAATCCCTATCAAAATTATACCAGCATTCTTCACAGAGCTAGAACAAACAATCCTAAAATTTGTATGGAACCAGAAAAGACCCCGAATAGCCAAAGCAATCTTGAAAAAGAAAACCAAAGCAGGAGGCATCACAATCCCAGACTTCAAGCTATATTACAAAGCTGTAATCATCAAGACAGTATGGTACTGGCACAAGAACAGACACTCAGATCAATGGAACCGAATAGAGAACTCAGAAATGGACCCACAAACGTATGGCCAACTAATCTTTGACAAAGCAGGAAAGAATATCCAGTGGAATAAAGACAGTCTCTTCAGCAAGTGGTGCTGGGAAAACTGGACAGCGACATGCAGAAGAACGAACCTGGACCACTTTCTTACCCCATAACAAACATAAACTCAAAATGGATGAAAGACCTAAATATAAGACAGGAAGCCATCAAAATGCTTGAGGAGAAAGCAGGCAAAAACCTCTTTGATCTTGGCCACAGCAACTTCTTATTCAACATGTCTCCAGAGGCAAGGGAAACAAAAGCAAAAATGAACTACTGGGACCTCATCAAGATAAAAAAGCTTCTGCATATCAAAGAAACAATCAGCAAAACTAAAAGGCAACCAACAGAATGGGAGAAGATATTTGCAAACGACATATCAGATAAAGGGTTAGTATCCAAAATTTATAAAGAACTTCTCAAACTCAACGCCCAAAAAACAAATAATCCAGTGACGAAATGGGCAAAAGACATGAATAGACACTTCTCCAAAGAAGACATCCAGATGGCCAACCGACACATGAAAAGATGCTCCACATCACTCATCATCAGGGAAATACAAATCAAAACCACCATGAGATACCACTTTACACCTGTCATAAAGACTAACATTAACAACTCAGAAATCAACAGATGTTGGGGAGGATGTGGAGAAAGAGGATCTCTTTTGCACTGCTGGTGGGAATGCAAACAGGTACAGCCACTCTGGAAACAGTATGGAGGCTCCTCAAAAAACTAAAAATAGAACTACCCTATGATCCAGCAATTGCACTACTAGGTATTTATCCAAGGGATACAGGTGTGCTGTTTCAAAGGGACACATGCACCCCCATGTTTATAGCAGCACTATCAACAATAGCCAAAGTATGGAAAGAGCCCAAATGTCCATTGATGGATGAATGGATAAAGAAGATGTGGTATATATATACAATGGAGTAATACTCAGCAGTCAAAAAGAATGAAATCTTGCCATTTGCAACTACGTGGATGGAACTGGAGGGTATTATGCTAAGTGAAATTAGTCAGAGAAAGACAAATATCATATGACTTCTCTCATATAAGGTCTTTAAGAGACAAAACAGATGAACATAAGGGAAGAGAAACAAAATAATATAAAAACAGGAAGGGGGTTAAAACAGAAGAGACTCATGAATATGGAGAACAAACAGAGGGTTACTGTAGGGGGTGTGGGAGGGGGGATGGGCTAAATGAGTAAAGGGCATTAAGGAATCTACTCCTGAAATCACTGTTGCACTATATGCTAATTTGGATGTAAATTAAAAAAATAAAATTAAAAAAAAAAGACAAGACAAAAAAAAAAATCCTTCAGAGGGTTCTCACGGCCTGGAAGATAAAGTCCAAGCTCTGACATTCCTTCATTTTCTCTCATTTGCCATTTTTAATATATCTTATGTTCCAGATATGGCAAACTACCTCCATTTCCCCAGAGGCATACACCGTCTTTTCTTCACACATCAGGTACACTGTGCTCACTGCCTGTTTGCATGCAAAAACCTCCCACTTTTTCATTAAGATCCAACTCAGTCTTCCCCACTTCTTGACGCCTTCTCTGGTCAGTTCTGCTCATCCTCTCCTTTAGGCCAAGACTGTACTGTTATTGTCATTTATTGTAATCCCTGGTTACCTCTCTTTTTCTCTTTTTTTTTCTTTTTCTCTTATTAAACATTTCAAGTTCCCTGAGGACAAGGAATATTTATTCATTTTGAGGCTGTGATGCCTAGCTCAGTAACTGACACACAGAAAGTGGTCAAGATGCTTCTTAAACAAAGGAATAAACCGGTAAATGTCCTTGCTTGCTTCCAAAGGTGATGTTATCTAAGTGGTATTTCACAAGCTGGGAGGACAGGGCAGCGGGGAGGGAATCCATTCTGCATACAGATTCTCATTCGACTCGAGTCGACCTAACTGTCCCTGGACAGTGAAGCTTTGGGGGTTCAAGTGTGGCCTCCTCCCAGGAAGATAAAAACATGTGCACAAATCAGAATAAGAAAAGTGGCAGGGAGCTTCCTAGGTTAGAGGCTGCAGTCACCTGGAGAAGATTAGGCCCAGCTTCCTGAGGCGCTGACTGCCCGCACGACCAACAATAAAAACAGCATCTGAAATTTTTATTGCAGTTGACAAGTACTTTTCCAATTGCAATTTACCTTCTTTGTACTCACAAGCAGACCTGAAATAATCGCTTTTAAACTTTTCAATCTAAACAAAGACAAAGGGCTTAGAAGTTAAGTAAAAGATGATAACTTAACTAAGCCTTAAAAGAAACGAGACAAAATGTTAACAGTGGCTGTCTCTGGGTGAAAGAATTACAGGTGATGGTTTTTCTCTGCGCTTTTGCAAAATTTCTACAGTGAACATGTATTCCTTATATCATCAGAATAAAAAAAAAAAAACTAAAAAAAAAAAAAAAAGAACTCTACTCCAGCTGTAGGATTTTAACCTCTAATTCACTGGTACCAAAGCAAAATGATAGAAGGTTCCTGACTGCCTTCATTTTTCTGCGCATGCCCAAAAGCTGTTCAGCTCTTCCCTGCAGTTACTGAGGTCATCCTTGTATTTCATGCCGTTTAAATATTATCTCCGTGACATCAATTCCTAGCTCAACTACAACAATTCCTAAATAGACTGGACTTTTTTTTTCTTCCCTCTCCCCTCCCCCACAAATAGTATCAAATGCCTATTATGTGCCAGGCCCAGTGCTAGATACTAGGACAGGGAGCCGAGTAAGAGACAGTCTCTGCCTTGCAGCCAAGGAAGACAGGCAAGTTCACTGGAACCTAAAATAAAAATAAAGTACGATCAGGGTATGCAAAGAGTAAGCAGTGAGCAGAGGAGAGACTCCCTGGAAAGAAAAAGTCAGAGTGTTGGTGGAATGCTCCCAACACCACATGTCCGTACCGGGGAAGGTGCAAGTAACAGGGCAGAAATTGCAGGAGGAAGTTAGTGACATATTCATGTTTTGTGTGAGTTTTCATGGATTTTGCTTTGAACGTGAAAGGCACTGACTTGAGAATGTTTGGTCATTTGTTGTTTGCGTTTATTCTAAGGGATGGAAGATCACTTCAGACATAAACTACACTGTGGCAGCTAAAGGGGAAAACTCGGTATTCAACAAATCAAGAAGTTTCTTTTGTAAGACACAGAGCAAGAATATCCAGACTGCTCCCTCTCAGGCTAACAAATATGTCATTTTTATTTCAAGCAGCCCAGGCTCCAGCTGTTCCTGGCTCCCAGGCCAGAGGCAGCCATGTGGTTCACTATACAAGTGAGCAAATAGAATTCCAGACCCAGGTACAACAGAGCATTGCTGTGTATGACTTTGTTCAATGAGGAAACCTAGAATTTACTGGAAATCTTTTATTGTAGTCAGATGTTTCCTGTGTCTGGTTTCTGAAGTGGATAAAAGGAGTATGAAGAAGAATGGAGCTCAGTCTTTCTAGCACTGGAGGGGTTTCCAAAGCTCAAATGATGTGAACAAGCTATATATTCAGGTAGTACCTGGCACAGTACAGATTCAACATGTATCTTCTGCTATCTACCATGTGTAAGCGCTAGAGATCCACGAATGAATAATTAAAAATAAAATGTCCCCTCAAACAGCCTGCAAGCAGGTAAAATAAAAACATACAAAGCTGGGGCACTGGATGGCTCAGTCGGTTGGGCGTCCAACTTCACAGGTCATGATCTCGCAGTCAGTGAGTTCAAGCACCACATCGGGCTCTGTGCTGACAGCTCAGAGCCTGGAGCCTGCTTCAGATTCTGTGTCTCCCTCTCCCTCTGCTTCTCCCCCACTCGCACTCTGTCTCTCTCTGTCTCTCAAAAATGAATAAACGTTAAAAAAAATTTTTTTTAACACATACAAAGCTAAGCATTTGATACTTATCAATATCGTACTATACACCTGATATTTGCTAAGAGAGTAGATCTTAAATGTTCTCACCACAGGCACACCCACACAAAGGTAACTAGGTGAGCCAACGGACGTGCCAACTTGCCTTCTTTCACAAATACATATATATATATCAAACCATCACATCATACACCCTGACCTCACACAATGTTATTTGTCAATCAGCTCTTAATAAAGTTGGGAATAAAAAGCTAAGTATAATACACCAGGATAGAAATAAGAGTAATGAAGGAAATAACTCACTGTTTCTTAATTTAACAGATATTTATTAAATAACTACTACACATCAGACTTAGGGATACAACGGTGAGCCAAGAACAAGAATGTTCCTATTCTCGAAGACTTTTATGTTTTAGGCAGGGAGACTGGAAAAAACAGGAGTAAACGATCGAACAAACCAACTTCTGACAGAGAGTAAGTGGTATGAGGAACAGTCAGTGATGTGACAGTGACCGAGACTGAAGTACAGGCACTGCCAGAGGAAGTGTTTTGGGAAGGCTTCTCTAAGGAGGTGACACAGGGGCCGAGACCTGAAGACAGGAGCCAGCCAAGAAAAGATGAAGGGATAAAAGAGCTCCAGGCCAAAGCAGAAGGAAGTACGGCAATCTTAGTACATTTAAGGAACAGGGAGAAGGCAGCTGTTGGAACGCAGACCATGGAAAATAAAAGGAGGTGGGCAATGAGGTCAGAGAGGAAGACGGGAACTAGATCCTTGGGAGGCCCTGTGTAGGAGGCCATAGAAAAAGTCTGCATTGTGTTTTAATAGCTTAAACCAGGGGAGTAACATAATCTGATTTATTTTTTAAATATAAACTTTGCTATGTGGGAACGAAATTGACTGTTCTGGCAAGGGAATGAAAGACAGCTTAGGGCAGAGAGACTGAAGGCAGGGAGATCGGTAATGGGGAGAACGCTCATTCCAGAGAGGACATGGCAGCCTGAACCAAGGCAGGGGCAACAGGAAGAGAAAAAAGGATGGATGCTAAATATTGAACAAAAGGAAAACTTTACGGGACGAGTGACTGGTGGGACAAGAGTGAGAGATGAGGAAGGAGGTGGATCAGATCTACATTTGGGGCTTGGGGCAAACAGATGGTGACTGCTGCCTGATTGCGAATGGCCTTCATCTAAACTGCACAACCCTGCCCCTCCTCTGGCCACTGACGGCTGGACCACAGTGGGTACCTGACCCAGGGGCAGCCAATCCAAAGACCAATCATCATCCATCTATGAGGCAGATGGAGTCTGCCTTTGGGAGACTTGAACTGGGAAGTACAGAGAGTTGGGGAGACACAAGCAGACAAAGAAGAGCAAAGAGTGGGAGGCCATGGGCCAGACCTGATGCTGGGTCCTGGGGCCCACGCTGGTGGCAGAGATCAGAGTGAAAGCCACAGACCAGCCATTGAGGGCAAAAAGATGCCTTAAAGAGCGGTCTTAAATCCAGAATGTTCTTCCAGTGCCCTCTCTGTGGCATTTGACTGTGCCATGGATCACCTTTCCACTAGACCTTTAGAGTTCAGCTTTTCCTCAGTTCCTTTGAAGCTTACCTTATAATCCTATAATTGAGATTCTCCTTTCCATATCTGTTGCTATCGCAGAGCCATCTATAGTGTGAGTGGGCTCACTTCCTCTACCTTCCAGTCCTCACCCTTTAATACCCTGGGGCACTCTCTCTCTCTCTCTCTCTCTCTTTTTTTTTTTTGGCCTTCCTGATGACTGGGTGTAATGTGTGGATCTGACAGCAGGCTGGACCTGCTCCAAGCACAACTTACCCCACAGGGTCTGACTCTCAGAAGTAAAAGGCCCCACTCGGACCTTAGGACTAAGCTGTGTTCTCCAATCTAGCTTTACGGAAGAGCCTCAACTTTAGGGCTTTATTGGTCTATCAGCGGCACTAATACTTTAATGGCCACACGGCTCTTTCTTGTAGATTCTCCATTGCCTCGATCCTGGGGGGAGGGTTCTAACCCCTAGTCTTAGTCCCTCAATTTCTCCCTGATCCCAAACGAGACCTGAGTAAATGAGATTCCTGAAGATACAGAGAAAGAGGTCGGAAGACAGAATATAAAACACAATCATTAATGTGGTTTATGGAAGAGAAATCAGTGAAATAATTAAAGAGACAGGAGTAGCGGGACAGGGCGAGCCAGAGGAGGTGACAACCAGTTACAAGAAGGAATGCTGAAATGTGGCAAAGAGGTGGAAGAAAGGAATAGATGAAAAGATACAGCAGAATTGTTCCCTGGGAAGACATCTGCAACCTTGGTGGGAACAATTTCTGTACAACGATCAGAATGCAGATGCGGCTGTGAGTAAGTAGAGGCTGTTGATACGGTAGACTTATTTCAGGGAGTTTCTCCTTAGATTTGTTTCATTAATTTATCAAACATATTTGAGTCCTTCCTAAGCTCAAAAGATAGCAGGAAGGGACGCCTGGATGGCTTAGACGGTTAAACTTCTGACTTCAGCTCAGGTCATGATCTCACGGTTTCATGAGTTTGATCCCCACATCGGGCTCCACACTGACAGGGCAGAACCTGCTTGGGCGTTTCTCTCTCTCTCTCTCTCAAAATAAATAAATAAACTTTAAAAAAAAAAAAAAAAAGGCTGCAGGAAAAGATCCTGCCCCTGACATGGAAGTGTTTACAAACTATCAGGAGGAGAATATAGAGAACTTGCTGTAGGAGTTCAGATGCAAAAGGCAGAGTTTTTGCTGGGAGAACCTAGTAAGAATGTGGAGGAGATGGTGTTTAAGCTTGCATTAGATGATCTTATAGGTCACCTTATAGGCTATGCTGGTAGAGTGCGAACAGCTTAGAAGAAGCACTGAAGCATTGAAACTAAGGGGTGTGTGGTTTCAGGAAGCTAAAATCAGGCCTAATTAATATATTAGGGTTTCTTTCAGGAGGTAAAAATGCATGTGACTGAAAGGGAACTCGTCAATACAATCTGTTTAAACTTTCAAAAAAAGGCTTTGACACATCAAAGACTATTTTTAAAAAGTGAGTCACCATGAAATTGAGGAAGAAACTGCTATATCATCCAGGAAACAAAAGGTGCTTGGCTGAGGATCTAGGGCAGGACACCCCCTGGGGCATCAGCACCCACAGGGAGACCAGAAAATCTGGCAGTAGCTGGAATTCTACTACTCACTGCCTCTAGGAGGGTGGGGGATGGGAAGCTGGACATCTGTGTGTGCAACAGAAGAAGCTGGAATGAGAACACACTAGGCACGTGCTGCAACTGAGTGAGATGGAGGATGAGGTCTGGAACTTCAGGGGCATGGGAAAGCTTTAGTCCTGGTGCCCTGCAAACTCAAGGGCTGGATGTGGTACAGAGACTACAGTTTGCTGCACTCTGATTTACAGTACCCACATCCCTCCACTCCCTTCCAAACCCCTCAAAGTGACATAAAAGATTGTTGTAAAGCAGAAGTACACAGGGGCACCTGGGTGGCTCAGTCGATTAAGCGTCCAACTTTGGTTCCGGTCATGATCTCGTGGTTCATGGGTTCGAGCCCCGCATCAGGCTCTGTGCTGACAACTCGCAGCCTGGAGCCTGCTTCAGATTCTGTGTCTTCGCTTTCTCTGCCCTCCCCCGCTTGCTCTCTCTCTGTCTCTCTCTCAAAGACAAATCAACATTTAAAAATTAAAAAAAAAAAAGCAGACATACACAAAGACAAAGAAAACAGAAGAAGAGACACCAGCAATAAAGGTTTTGAAGTTGGAAAGCAGGTAAACAGAACTAACTCAGCAAACCCCCAAAAGCTGAATCCTATCCTAGTAGTGGGGAAAGCTGGCATATAACCTGAAATACCCCACAGAACTCCCCAAAGGCTCAGCTGCTGAGGGCACTGGGTACCACAGGAAGTGGGAGAGCAAACAATACTAAAAACAAGACACCACACTCTTAAGTATGGGCTGAGATCATGAGACATTAGGAGAAAGTATCCAATGTAAACACAGAGACCAAAACAATTGAAAAATAAACACAATGTGGAAAAACAGAAAATGCGCATGGAGATGAAAACTTAGGGGGAAAAATCATTAAAATCCTCAGAGAGAAAACATTTTATTTATAAAACAAATAAACGATGTCAATTATTCAAAAAGGTACATTTAGTGAATAAAAAGAAAATTATAGCCCTTGAAAATTAAAAACAGGATAGCAGAAATAAGAAGGATTGAAAAATAAGTTGAGGAAATCTCCCAGAATGTTGAGCAAACGACAGAGATGGAAAACAGGAGAGAAAAGTTGGGTTTGCTTTTTTTTTTAATTAGAAGACCAGTCTATGAGACATGACATCTGAATACAGGAGTTCTAGGAAGAAAAAATAAGAAAAAAAAAATGGAAGGGGAAAATATTGAAGGAAATAATTCAATAAAACGCCTCCATAATTAGAGGGGTTGTTTTGTTTTGTTTTAGTGTAAGGGACCTCTGAGTGCATAGCACAGTATGAAAATAACCCTCCACACCAAGGTACAGCATCATGAAACTTCAGAACACTCAAATTTCCAGGAAGAACAATAGGTTTTATACAAATAAAAAATCACAATGGCATAAGATGCCTCAATAGGAACACTGAAAGCCTAAATGTAGTGGGGCAACATCATTAAAACACTGAGGGAAAATAGTTTCTAACCAAGAATTCTATGCCCAGCCATACTATCAATAAAGTATGAGGTTAAAGACACACACTTTCAAACAGACAAGGTCTCAAAAATTTATTTCTTATGCATCCTTTCTTGGGAAATTATTAGAAGATGTGTCCCATTAGATAAAGAAGAACATGAAAAAAAATGGGATCCATGAAACAAGATACACCAAAAGAAGATGATGGTAGAGGCTGACTCCAAGATCATAGCTCGGCAGCAGTGATAAACAGCCAACAGTCCAAAACACAGCCCATCAAAGCCTCCAAGAGAGATTTATTCAACAAAATGGAACTGATACACTACCTAATGTGTTTGAACATACGGAGAACAGATTCATACAGCTAAGGAACAGTTTAGGATTGAAGTAAAGATAAATACACAGAAAACTAAGCAAAACAAAAGGCAAGACTGTTAATGGGCTTTAGAGCAAACAAAATGTGCAGCAAAAAACCAGTAATCTTGTTATCTATGAATAGCATTTTCATGGTCAGAATATGTGGATGGAATGCTGTTCTAACTATATTAGGAGAATGGGACGATGGACTTCATATCTGTGGTGAAGAAACAGTGAGTGTGATAGAGTACTAAATCTTCATCTTCCATTGTGGAAAGCCAATAGATAATACCCTAAGTAGAGATATTAAGAACTGGCAATATAAGTGTGTTACTCTCAAGTTTGGAGGTAAATACCAAACAGATTAGTTGGAAGAATTGAAATTGGATGCTTCATGGATAAGAAATCTAGTAGTGGTGGAAATGAGGGAGTGCTTTCTTTCTGGTTCATGTTTGTTGGTAACCAGTCTTATAGCATTGTTTTTTTGAACTATGCACATGTATAACTTCAATAAGAACAAACACTAAATTAGCTTGCACAAGATTACAGGACTACTGAGGCTGGACTGGGGCTTCAAATCCAGTTGATCTAGTTCTCTAACCTATTTGTCATAGATCTACCATAGGACCAATGAAGACTCTATTAGAAACCTAGGTGACTCATATTTTGCCATATCCCACTTAATGCCTGACTAGATACTACTTTATGTTATTTTGTGATTATTTATCTAAATATAATTTATCAGGGGCACCTGGATGGCTCAGTCAGTTAACTGTGTGACTTCAGCTCAGGTCAGGATCTTGTGGCTTGTGGATTCAGGCCACGTCAGGCTCTGTGCTGACAGTTCAGAGCCTGGAGCCTGCTTCAGATTCTGTGTCTCCCTCTCTCTCTACCCTTCCCCTGATCATGCTCTCTCCCTCTCTCTCTCTCTCAGAAATAAATAAAACATTTTTAAAAATTAAAAATATTTCAGGGGCGCCTGGGTGGCGCAGTCAGTTAAGCGTCCGACTTCAGCCAGGTCACGATCTCGCGGTCCATGAGTTCGAGCCCCGCGTCAGGCTCTGGGCTGATGGCTCAGAGCCTGGAGCCTGTTTCCGATTCTGTGTCTCCCTCTCTCTCTGCCCCACCCCCGTTCATGCTCTGTCTCTCTCTGTCCCCCCAAAAATAAATAAACGTTGAAAAAAATTTTTTTTTAAATTAAAAATATTTCTATAAATATGGCACAAAAACAGATACTCAGGTCAATGGAACAGAATAGAGAACTCAGAAATGGACCCACAAATGTATGGCCAACTAATCTCTGACAAAGCAGGAAAGAATATCCAATGGAATAAAGACAGTCTCTTCACCAAGTGGTGCTGGGAAAACTGGACAGCGACATGCAGAAAAACGAACCTGGACCACTTTCTTACCCTATACACTAAAATAAACTCAAAATGGATGAAAGACCTAAATATAAGACAGGAAGCCATCAAAATGCTCGAGGAGAAAGCAGGCAAAAACCTCTTTGATCTTGGCCACAGCAACTTCTTATTCAACATGTCTCCAGAGGCAAGGGAAACAAAAGCAAAAATGAACTACTGGCACCTCATCAAGATAAAAAAGCTTCTGCATATCAAAGAAACAATCAGCAAAACTAAAAGGCAACCAACAGAATGGGAGAAGATATTTGCAAACGACATATCAGATAAAGGGTTAGTATCCAAAATTTATAAAGAACTTCTCAAACTCAACGCCCAAAAAACAAATAATCCAGTGAAGAAATGGGCAAAAGACATGAATAGACACTTCTCTAAAGAAGACATCCAGATGGCCAACCGACACATGAAAAGATACTCAACATCACTCACCATCAGAGAAATACAAATCAAAACCACCATGAGATACCACTTTACACCTGTCATAAAGACTAACATTAACAACTCAGAAATCAACAGATGTTGGGGAGGATGTGGAGAAAGAGGATCTCTTTTGCACTGCTGGTGGGAATGCAAACAGGTGCAGCCACTCTGGAAACAGTATGGAGGTTCCTTAAAAAATTGAAAATAGAACTACCCTATGACCCAGCAATTGCACTACTAGGTATTTATCCAAAGGATACAGGCGTGCTGTTTCAAAGGGATACATGCACCCCCATGTTTATAGCAGCACTATCAAAAACAGCAAAAGTATGGAAAGAGCCCAAATGTCCATTGATGGATGAATGGATAAAGAAGATGTGGTGTATATATATATATATATATATATATATATATATATATATACACAATGGAGTATTACTCAGCAATCAAAAAGAATGAAATCTTGCCATTTGCAACTACGTAGATGGAACTGGAGGGTATTACGCTAAGTGAAATTAGTCAGAGAAAGACAAATATCATATAACTTCACTCATATGAGGACTTTAAGACACAGAACAGATGAACATAAGGAAGGGAAGCAAAAATAATATACAAACAGGGAGGGGGACAAAACATAAGAGACTCTTTAAGTATGGAGAACAAACAGAGGGTTACTGGAAGGGTTGTGGGAGGGGGGATGGGCTAAATGGGAAAGGGGCACTAAGGAATCTACTCCTGAAATCACTGTTGCACTATATGCTAACTAATTTGGATGTAAATTTTTAAAAAAATTAAAAATAAATATTTCTATAAATAAATAAACAAATAAATAAATTTTTATCAAAAATAATTAGTTTAGGATAAAAAATAAAACAACCAAATGTGTGGAACTGATCTGGACCCAGGTGAAAACAACCTGGTCCCCAATACAACAACAACAACAACAACAACAACAAACACCTGGAGTGCCTGGCTGGCTCAAGTCGGTACAGCATGAGACTCTTGACCTCAGGGTCGTGAGTTCAAGCCCTACATTGGGTGTAGAGCCTACTTAAAAAAAAACTATGAAAAGGCATATTTAAGATAATTACAGACGTTTGAGTATGGATTAGGTATTAGAAGATATTCAGGAATTATAGTTAGTGTGAGATAGTAACATTATGGCTACACTTTTAAAAGTTCTTACCTTAGAAATATATATACTGGAATATGTAGGGGTAAAATGACACAATGTCTGGGATTTGCTTTAAAATCCAATGTAATTTTAGAAATCACAGAAATGGACCCACAAACATATGGCCAACTAATCTCTGACAAAGCAAGAAAGAATACCCAATGGAATAAAGATAGTCTCTTCAGCAAGTGGTGCTGGGAAAACTGGACAGCGACATGCAGAATGAACCTGGACCACTTTCTTACCCCATACACAAACATAAACTCAAAATGGATGAAAGACCTAAATATAAGACAGGAAGCCATCAAAATCCTCGAGGAGAAAGCAGGCAAAAACCTCTTTGATCTTGGCCGTAGCAACTTCTTACTCAACATGCGGAGAAAGAGGATCTCTTTTGCACTGCTGGTGGGAATGCTAACTGGTGCAGCCACTCTGGAAAACAGTATGGAGGATCCTCAAAAATTAAAAATAGAACTACCCTACGACCCAGCAATTGCATTACTAGGTATTTATCCAAAGGATACAAAAATGCTGATTTTTTATAGGGGCACATGCACCCCAATGTTTATAACAGCGCTATCAACAATAGCCAAAGTATGGTGAGAGCCCAAATGTCCATCGATGGATGAATGGATAAAGAAGATGTGGTATATATATATACAATGGAGTTATTACTCAGCAATCAAAAAGAATGAAATCTTGCCATTTGCAACAATGTGGATGGAAATAGAGTATATTATGCTAACTTAAATAAGTCAGTCAGAAAGACAAATCTATAATTTTATTCACATGTGGAATTTAAGAAACACAACAGATGAACATAGGGGGAGGAAAGGAAAAATAAGATAACAGAGAGGGAGACAAACCATAAGAGACTCTTTTTTTTTTTTTTAATTTTTTTTTTCAACGTTTATTTATTTTTGGGACAGAGAGAGACAGAGCATGAACGGGGGAGGGGCAGAGAGAGAGGGAGACACAGAATCGGAAACAGGCTCCAGGCTCTGAGCCATCAGCCCAGAGCCTGACGCGGGGCTCGAACTCCCGGACCGCGAGATCGTGACCTGGCTGAAGTCGGACGCTTAACCGACTGCGCCACCCAGGCGCCCCAAGAGACTCTTAACTACAGCTAACAAACTGAGGGTTGATGACAGGGAGGTGAGTGGGGGGATGGGCTAAATGGGTGATGGACATTAAGGAGGGCATTTGTTGGGATGAGCACTGGGTATTACATGTAAGTGATGAATCACTAAATTCTATTCCTGAAATCATTATTGTACTACATGTTAACTAACTTGGATTTAAATTTAAATAAATAAATACATAAATAAATAATAAATAAAATAAAATAAAAAATGAAAAAAAATAAATAAAAATTAACAAGGGTGCCTGGGTGGTTCAGTCGGTTAAGTGTCCAACCCTTGGTTTCAGCTCAGGTCATGATCTTGCAGCTTGAGCCCCACATTGGCACTGACAGGGCGGGGCCTCTTTGGGATTCTCTCTCTCTCTGCCCCTCCCCTGCTCGTCCTCTTTCTCTCTCTCTCAAAATAAATAAACTTTAAAAAATTATTAAATAAATAAATACAGGAGAATAGGGGCGCCTGGCTGGCTCAGTGGGAAGTGCATGTGACTCTTGATTTAGAGGTCATGAGTTTAAGTTCCACATTGGGTATAGAGATTACTAAAAATAATAATAAACTATTTCATTTTTTTAAGTTTACTTATTTACCTTGAGAGAGAGAGAGAGAGAGAGAGAGAGAGAGAGAGCCAGGGAAGGGCAGAGAGAAAGGGAGAGAGAATCCCAAGCAGGCTCCACACTGTTAGCGTGGAGCCTGAGCAGCGCTCGAAGCCCCAAACGGCAAGATCATGACCTGAACGGAAATCAAGAGTCGGTCACCCGACCAACTGAGCCACCCAGGTGCCCCTAAATAAACTATTTTTTTAAAAAGGAGGATATGCATCGCTCAATACCCCAGCTGAGAAATGAAAAGTTGTAACTGGTTGTCACCACTGTCATTCATCTAAAATATTAAGAGTGGATGGCAGGGGGAGAAATGGAATATATCACCGGTGAGAATATAAAATGGTGAAGTGGATTTGGAAAAGAGTCTGGGATTTCCTCAGTAGGCTTTTTTTTTTAAGTTTTTATTTATTTATTTAAGCAGTCTCTACACCCAATGTGGGGCTCAATTCACGACCCTGAGATCAAGAGACCCTGAGATCAAGAGTCACATGCTCTACCAACTGAGCCAGACAGGCGCCCCCTCAGTAGGTTAAATACAGAGTTACTGTAGGACTCAGCAATTCTACTGAGAGGTATATACATACCCAAGAGAATTTTATGTCCACACAAAAACTTGAACATGAATGTTTACACCAGTCTTGTTCATTAATAGACAAAAAGTAGAAGCATCCTAAATGCCCATCGACTGATAAATGGATACATCAAATGTGGAATAACCATATAATGGAATATCATTTCACCATAAAAAGGAATGAAGTATTGTTACATGCTTCAACATGGATGAACCTTGAAACATTATGCAAAGTGAAAGCCAGTCACAAAAGACCACATACTGTATGATTCCATTTATATGAAATGCCCCAAATAGACAAATCTATCCTGATAGAAAGCAGATTAGTGGCTGCCTAGGGCTAGTGGTGGTTGGCGAGAAATGGAGCATGACTGCAAGAGGGTACAGAGTTTCTTTCTAAAATAATGAAAATGTTCGAAAATTAACTGTGGTGATGTGTGAATACTCTATGACTACACTAAAAAACATTTAATGCTATACTTTCAATGGGTGAGTTGTATGGGATGTAAATTATATTTTAAGAAAGCTATTATCTAAAAAGGGGGGAAGGAGAGTGGAAGGTATGTCATGTTCACTCTAGGGAAACATGGACCCCTATTGTCATGGAGGCTGACCATGGGCAAATCTCTGTTCCTCTGAACAGAGGGAACCGGACTGTTTGGATTTTTTTTTTTTTTCTTTAATGAAAGCCTCAAAGAAACCCCATCAGCAGTGGGCTAAGAAATCAGTAAAGGTAATCATTATTTATTACTTATTATACTGAGGAGAAAATTAAAAGGAGCTGGCTTTGAAAGCCCTCTTTCAGTTTCTGTCCTTAGTATTCTGAACTTCTTGTTTAGTAACCTTTTTATTTTATTTTTTTTTAAGAACTAGACAAGAAGGGAATTTTGCCTAATCTTTTGACTTAGAATTCTCCTATACCTGAACTTCCGTCCCCTCAAGCAGATATTGCAAACTGGAGGCTCTCAGCTGTGTTATATTTAGCCCACAAAGTGGATGACCATTTTTGAATTTGGTAACATTTATAAGTCAGGAGATTTCACATAAAAATTTGCATTTCTAGCTTCTCTTGAAAAATGGGCAGATTCTGATAATAAAGAAGAATGTGTCTTTTATTCAGCAAGGTGACGAATGATCTTTGTAAATCGATATCCAAAGTACTCGAAGAATAAGTTAGCCAGTTCTTGCTCTGAAACTGGGGAAGAGAAGGTAAAGGAATCAGGCAGACAGGGACTGGGTGTACCAGAGGCAGAGGCCAGAGATGGAAGGGCAAACATCTTTAGAACTATCCTCTGAGGTAACATGCAAGTTGGGACAGTCTTCCCGTTATTCCCTGTCAGAGCCCCTCTACCTCTCTCCATGGAGGGCTTACCACAGATCAACTGAGTATTTACTTGTGTTCAATGCTGGTTTCCCATACAGACTTTTAAAAAGCTCCAGGTGACACGTACTGCCTTATTCACAATACTCTTCACTTAACACAGTACCTGACACACAGCAGACACTCGATAAATACCTACTGAATTTAAAAATCAATGAAGAAATGATGTGGAAAGGGATCTGGAAACCAGGTAACCTAGGAAACAAAAATCCTAAAAGAAAGGGTCAAAAACTGTGTAGAGTCACTACAGCTTTTTAGAAGTCTGTATTTTAGAATATCCACAGGATGCTCGGCTCCCCCTCCCTCAGAGAGATGAATCATGCATGCCTTCATGCAGGACTTTCCCATACTTCACCGGGGCTTTACTACTCTAGTCCTGTCTCTGGCCCCTAACCTAAAAACTCCAGTTCACGGTCTGCAATGCAAAGGTCCTGAATCTGCCACTCAGGGGCCCACATACCTGCAGGTACAGCAAGGTGCAATCTTCTGGAAGCATTCACTGCAAAACTCTCCACAAGGGAATGGCACAGAACACAGCTTTGATTTTTATTAAAATACTTGGGGCGCCTGGGTGGCGCAGTCGGTTAAGCGTCCAACTTCAGCCAGGTCACGATCTCGCGGTCCGGGAGTTCGAGCCCCGTGTCGGGCTCTGGGCTGATGGCTCAGAGCCTGGAGCCTGTTTCCGATTCTGTGTCTCCCTCTCTCTCTGCCCCTCCCCCGTTCATGCTCTGTCTCTCTCTGTCCCAAAAATAAAATAAAAAATAAAAAATAAAAAAATAAAAATAAAATACATTGTAAGTTATACAGCCCTATTTGCTCAGTGAAGCAAGAATAAAAATATCAAAAGAAAAAAACCAAGTTACAACTGGAATCACCACAACTTCTAACACTACTTTATATAATAACAAGGATTCAGTGTCATCGCATACGGTACCTATTAAAATTTAATCAATTGCCCTCCAAATGTCTTTAATGGCTTTTCCCTTCACATCTGGGTTCCAATCAAAGACACCCATTGCACTTGGTTATTTTGTCTCCTTAACCTCTCTTAATTAGGAACAGCCCACCTCCTCCAAGTTTGTTTATTCGTGTCACTGACTTTTTTTTTTTTCAAGAGTCCAGGTCAGCTAGTAGCATATCTCACGTGTTGAATTTGTCTGATTATTTCCTCAATATTAGATTCAGGTTAAACATTTTTGGCACAAACACTCTGTAGATGATGGGTATTTACTACTGCATCACACTAGAAGGCTATCATACTAGTCAGATATCATACTGGTGATATGAAATTTGATCATCTGGTCAACGTATTGACCATTGGACCGCTTTTCCCCCCCTTGTGATTAGTAAGGTAATTATTAAGTAATTATTAAGTAATTAATAATAAAGTAATTAAGGTAATTAAGTAGTTATTAAGTAATTACTATGAGAATTAATAAGTCAATTTTCTTTATGTCATAATGATACTGTGGCTATGTAGGAGAATATCTTTGTTTTTAAGAAATGCAAGATGAGATATTTAAGAAAAAGTACAAAAACTCTGTAACTTCTAAAGGAATACTATAAACAACTCTAGGCCCACTCTAGATGAGATGGACCAATTCCCTGGAGACACAATATGTCAAAACTCACACAAGAAAAAAAAAAATCAACAATCTGAATAGGCCTGTATCTATTAAAGAAATTAAATCAAGAGCACCTGGGTGGCTCAATCAGTTGGATGTTCGACTTCAGCTCAGGTCATGATCTCACAATTTGTGGGTTCAAGCCCCGTGTCAGGCTCTGCGTTGACAGCTCAGAGCCTGGAGCCTGCTTCAGAGTCTGTGTCTCCCTCTCTCTCTCTGCTCCTCCTCTGCTTGTGCTCTCTCTCTCTCTCTCTCTCTCTCTCTCAAAAGTAAATAAAAAATAAACATTAAAAAAAATTTTTTAAGAAAGTAAACCAGGGGCGCCTGGGTGGTGCAGTCGGTTAAGCGTCCGACTTCAGCCAGGTCACGATCTCGCGGTCCGTGAGTTCGAGCCCCGCGTCAGGCTCTGGGCTGATGGCTCAGAGCCTGGAGCCTGTTTCTGATTCTGTGTCTCCCTCTCTCTCTGCCCCTCCCCCGTTCATGCTCTGTCTCTCTCTGTCCCAAAAATAAATAAACGTTGAAAAAAAAAATTTAAAAAAAAAAGAAAGTAAACCAATAATTAATAACCTTCCAAAATAGAAGGCACCAGGCCCAGATGAATTCACCGGTGAATTCCACCCATCATTTAAGGAAGACATTAAACCAATTCTGTACTCTATCTTCCAGAAGATAGAAGCAGAGGGAATGCTTCTTCACTCGTTCTAAAAGGCTGGCATTACCCTAATACCAAAATAGGACAAAGACATTACAGGAAAAGAAAACTACAGACTAATATCTCTCATGAACACAGATGTAAAAATCTTCAAGAAAATATTAGCAAACTGAATCCAGAAATGTGTTAAAAATTATATACCACAACCAAGTGAGATTTACCCCAGGGATGCAAGGCTGATTCGCCATTTGAAAATCAATTAATGTAATATACTAATATCAACAGGTTAACGAAGAAAAAGCAAATGATCATATCAAGAGATGCAGGAAAAGCATCTGACAAATCTAACAATCATGATAAAAACTCTCACTAAACTAAGGAAAGAGCAGAACTTTCTCAACTTGATAAAGAATATCTACAAAAAAACTATTGCTAATACCACTTAATGGTGAGAAACTAGAAGTTTTCCCAGTAAGATAAGGAATGAGGCAAGGATGTCCCCACTCACCACTCCTTTTTAACACTGTACTGCAAGTCTGAGCTAATGCAATGAGAAAAGAACAGGAAATAAGGTATACTGATAGGGAGGGAAGACACAAAACTGTCTTTGTTCACAGATGACATGACTGTCTATGCAGAAAATCTGGAAGAGTTGGCAAAAAACTCCTGGAACTAATATGCAATTATAGCAAGTGTGCAAGATACAAGGTTAATATATAAACGCCAATCACTCCTATAAACTAGCACCGAAGAAATGAAATTTGAAATTTAAAACAATACCATTTACATTAGTACATCCCAAAATGAAATACTTACATTTAAATCTAACAAAATACAAGATCTATGTTAGGAAAACTATAAAACTCTGATGACTGAAATCAAAGAAAAACTAAATAAATGAAGAGATATCTCATATTCCATAAGAAGACTAAATATTTCCAAGATGTCAGTTCTTCCAAACTTGAGCTATAGATTCAAGGCAATCCCAATCAAAATCCCAGCAAGTTGTTTTATGAATACTGACAAATGGATTCTAAAGTTTATAGGGAGAGGTAAAAGACCCAGAATGGGCAACACAATACTACAGAAGAACAGGGGTGCGTGGGTGGCTCAGTAGGTTGAGCAGCCACCCGAGTTCGGCTCAGGTCATGATCTCATGGTTCACAAAGTTCAAGTCCCACATCAGGCTCTGTGCTGACAGCTGGGAGCCTGGAACCTGCTTTGGATTCTGTGTCTCCCTCTCTCTCTGCCCCTCCTCCGCTCACACACTGTCTCTCTCTCTCTTTCAAAAATAAACAAACATTTATAGAAGAAGAACAAAGGTGGGAGACCGGCATTACCTAACTTCAACACTTACTATAACACTATAGTAATCAAGACAGTGTGGTATTGGCAAAAGACAAACAGATCAATGGGACAGCATAGAGAGCCCAGAAATAGACCCACATAAATACAGTCAACTGATCTCGGACAAAGGAGCAGAGGCAATACAATAGAGCAGACACAGCCCCTTCAACAAGTTGGTACTGGACGCCCACATGCAAAAAAGTGAACCTAAGTAGAGACCTTTCAAAAAACTCAAAACGGATCACAGACCTATGTATAAAACAGAAAACTATAAAATTGTTAGAACATTGAGAAGAAATCTAGATGACCTTGGGTTTAGCTGTGACTTTAAAAAAAAAATTTTTTTTTAACATTTATTTATTTTTGAGACAGAGAGAGAGCATGAACAGGGGAGGGTCAGAGAAAGAAGGAGACACAGAATCTGAAACAGGCTCCAGGCTCTGAGCTGTCAGCACAGAGCCCGACGCGGGGCTGGAACCCACGGACTGCAAGATCATGACCTGAGCCGAAGTCGGACGCTCAACCAACTGAGCCACCCAAGCGCCCCTGGCTGTGACTTTTTAGATACGCCACCAAAGATGGGATTCAGGAAAGAAAGAGCTGTTATGCCAGACCTCATTAAAATGAAAAACTGCTCTGTAAAGAGAATGAAAAGACAAGCACAGTTTGGGAGAAAATAATTATAAAAGGCATATCTGATAAAGGACGTTTATCCAAAATATACAAAGAACTCTTAAAACTCAACAATAAGAACACAGACAACCCAATTAAAAAAATGGGCCAAAGATGTCAACAGACTCCTCATCAAACAAGATATACTGATGGCAAATAAACATATAAAAAGAGGGGCGCCTGGGTGGCTCAGTCGGTTAAGCATCCATCTTCTCTTCAGCTTAGGTGATGATCTCATGGTTCATGAGTTCAAGCCCTGTATCGGGCTCTCTGCCGTCAGCACAGAGCCCACTTCAGATCCTCTGTTCCCCCCTCTCTCTGTCCCTCCCCCACTAGCATGTGTGCAGTTTCTCTTTTTTTCTCTCTCTCTCAAAAAGGAAATAAACTTAAAACAAACAAACAAACATAAAAAGATGTTCCACAGGGCACCCGGCTGGCTCAGTTGGTAGAGCATGTGACCCTTGATCTCAGGGTTGTGAGTTCAAGCCCCATAATGGGTGTGGAGCCTAATTAAATTAAATAAAATAAAATAAACACTTCAAAAAAAGAAAAGAAGATGTTCTACATCATATGTCAACAGAGAAATACAAATTTTAAAATAACAATGACATACCACTACACATATTAGAATGGCCAAAATGCAGAACACTGACAACACCGAAAACTGACAAGGATGTAGAGTGACAGCGGTTCTCGTTCATTGCCGGTAGGCGTGCAAAATGGTACGGCCATTTCGGAACACTGTGGGGCCGCTTCTCACAAAACTAAACACACTCTACTATACAATGCAACAACGTATGTGGTATTTATCCAAAGGGACTGAAATTTTATGTCCACAAAAAAACCTTCATACAGATGTTTATAGCCGCTGTATTCATAATTGCCAAAACTCGGAAGCAATCGCAATGTCCTTTAATAGTTGAATGGAGAAATCAACTGTGGCAGATCCAGACAATGAAATATTATTAAGTGCCAAAAAGAAATAAACTATCAAGTCATGAAAAGACATGGAGGAGCCTTACGTGCCTATTGTTTGGTGAAAGAGGCCAATCTGAAAAGGCTGCATACTGTGTGATTCCAACTATATGATACCTGGACAAGGCAGAACTATGGAGGCCATAAAAAGATCAGTGGTTGCCGGCGGGGAGGGAGAAATGAACAGGTGGAGCACAGAGGATTTTTAGAGCAGTGAAGCTATTCTGCATGATTATATAACAGTGGATACATGTCATTATACGTTTATCCAAAGCCACAGACAGTAGAACACCAAAAGTAAACCCTAACGTAAACCATGGGTTTTGGGTAATAATGATGTATCAATGCAGGTTCATCAATTGTAATAAATGTGGATGGTGGGGATGTTGGTAATGGGGGGAGGCTGTGCATATGTGGGGACAGAGGGTTTATGGGAAACATCTGTACTCTCCCTTCAATTTTACTGAGAACCTAAAAATGCTCAAAAAAATAAAGTCTTAAAAATAAAAACTCTGCAACTCACTTTCAAACAGTGAAGAAAAATGTGTGTCTGCCTACCTCCAAAGACAGAACAAATGTGGCAAAACATTAACATGTTAACTTTTCTTAATGTTTTCATTTTTTGAGAAAGAAAGAGCACAAGCAAGGAAGGGAGAGGCACTGAGAGAGGGAGACACAGAATCCAAAGCAGGCTCCAGTCTGAGCTGTCAGCACAGAGCCCGACACAGGGCTCGAACCCACGAACTGTGAGATCATGACCTGAGCTGAAGTTGGAGGTTTAACGGAGCCATCCAGGTGTCCAAAAACATCAACATGTTAACCAGATAATCTAGCTGAAAGGATCCTCATGCTCCCTGTACTGTTCTATCAACTTTTTACTGTTTGCAATTTTTCCAAAGCAAAAAGTTGAGGTGAAACACATAGAAAGGATTAACAACGAGTCAGAACTGAAGCCCTGAGACCAGAGCACGTAGTAACCGCTGTAGGACAACACTAAGATGCCAAAGGAAGTTGAACCAGAATCTCTCCACTCCTTGGGGAAAAAGAAAAAAAATAATAAACTCACAGGTTGAATGTCAACCATGAGCCAAAATCACAGCCACCAGAGCTGGGTCAGATGTGAACCTCCAAACTGAGGTAAACTGAGAAGGCACTGCAGTTACAACACGCAAAACCCTGCCCTTCCTCCTTCCTCACTTCCATTTTCCTACTTGTGAGGACATTCAGAACCTAATTAAGAAGTTCACTAATACAGAGACTTTTTTTCCAAAAAAAGATTTGAAAACAAAGGTTGTATTAGTCAAAAGAGAACAAATAATGTCCCCATTTGACTCCATTTATTGAACAACTGGACTAAATAAAAACTTCTTTCTTTAGGGGCGCCTGGGTGGCACAGTCGGTTAAACGTCCGACTTCAGCCAGGTCACGATCTCGCGGTCTGTGAGTTCGAGCCCCGCGTTGGGCTCTGGGCTGATGGCTCAGAGCCTGGAGCCTGTTTCCGATTCTGTGTCTCCCTCTCTCTCTGCCCCTCCCCCATTCATGCTCTGTCTCTCTCTGTCTCAAAAATAAATAAACGTTAATAAAAAATAATAATAATAATAAAAAAACAACCTTGTGGGATAAGAAAGGACACAGAAAATGTAGAAGAGCACTTAAGCAATGAGTTAGTTCATAAAGGAAGGTCAGTTCTGTCATCAGACCTCTGGATTTCAGATAATATGTATATAGTTAGAAAAAGCACATACATGTATTGGATAAAAAACTGGACTGCCTCTATTGGATGTGTTTGATTTCAAGTCAGCAGGCTTCGAATATTCCCCCCTTTCTTATTTTTTCTTTTAACTTTCATGCTCCTGGAGGAGAGACAAAGGAGATCCCAAATCCAGGAGCACACATCTTTGAAAAGGGCAATCTGCTGTAGAATACGAAGTATCCATTTGTTTAAGAAACTTATTTTCCTGGGGTGCCTGGGTGGCTCAGTCAGTTAAGCATCTGACTCTTGATTTCAGCTCAGGTCACGATCTCCCAGTTCGTGGGTTCAAACCCTGCATCAGGCTCCATGCTGACAGTGTGGAGCCTGCTTTGGATTCTCTCTCTCTGCCCCTCTCCACCTGTGCTCTCGCTCCCAAAAATAAATAAATAAACTTTAAAAAAAAAAAGAAAGAAACTTATTTCCCTGAAAATAATAGTATAGGTGTCACAGCTATAATCACCTGGATGGCAGAAACATCCATACACATACACAAAACACACATCCATGAAAATGGCCTAGAGAGATACATGCCAAACCTTTCGAGTGGGACTGTGTGATGGGTCAGTTTTAGTTTTTACTCTGTACATTTGTTCACTGAAGCTAGGTAAATGAGCATGTGTTCATGTTTAAAACGTCTAATTTATGTATTTATTTACTTTAAATATTTATTTTTGAGCGACTGCACACGCGATCACACTGTCAAGTGCAAGCAGGGGAAGGGCAAAGAGAGTGAGGGGGACAGAGGATCCAGAGCAGGCTCAGCCCTGACAGCAGAGAGCCCGATGAGGGGCTCAAACTCACAAACCGTGAGATCATGACCTGAGCCAAAGTCAGACGCTCAACCGACTGAGCCACCCAGGTGCCCCTAAAATGTATGCCTAATTTAATAAGGCCCTATGATCTTCTAATATCAGACTACTAATGCTATACCATATAAGTCACACAATTAAAAACTTTAAAAAACATATGTATACACCAGTGTGATTCATTATATGTAACAAGGAAAAACATTCGGGACACAGAAAACAATTCAGGAAAAAAATAAAACAAAAATTACCTCAGATTGCCTCTGAATGACAGAAGCGTAGATGTTTATTCTAAAATGAGCCTTATTTTATCGTGGCTCAAACACACAGCCTCACAAAATTTTGTGAAAAATTGTAATTTCTGAGCTCTAATTTTGAGATTACTGCATCAAAAGTGGTCTCCAAAAAGACGCAGCCCCACTTATTCAAATATAAATGATGATTCCCAAGAACCTGTTTTTACCGTACATGGAAAAAAGGTCTCTAATTCATGTCTTCTAAACCAGCCAGTCTGTTTATGGCAGACATGCTCAAGCACTCATTTTGGATATAAAACGCATTCACAATTTTCACGTACATGTAAATAAGCGAAGCGTGTTGATTGCCCAAAGGGAGGGAGCCGGGAGAAACCGCAGGCTGGGAAAGGCAGAGGGAGAAACACTGATGGACTGATGCGGGACTAGAGAATCCCACTGGACTTGGAAAACTGGAAGAGTGAAGGTCCGAGACCAGCAGACACACGTTGAGGCCCTGAGACGCGACAGATGCCAGCCACCCTTGTTCCTGTGGCAGTCGAGGCTGCACCCATCAGAACGTGAAAAGGGCTTTGTCTAGCTTGAGGGGAAGATTTGAACACTTCCTGCTTGAGACTGGGGCACAGCGCTTCCTTCCAGCTCAGAGATGGAACTTCATTTGATTAAGATCCCAGGCAGTTGGCAAAGTATCTGGCATGAAGCAGGAACTTGGCAATGTTTGCTCAACTTCTCCCTTCTTTTTTTCTAAATGTATGTTTGTTTGTTTATTTTGTGTGTGTGTGAGAGAGAGAGAGAGAGAGAGAGCCCTTGCGTGCAAGCAGAGGAGGGGCAGAGAGAGTGAGAGAGAGAGAATGAATCCTAAGCAATGAATCCACACTGTCAGCAGGGAGCCTGACGCGGGCAGAGCTCATGAACCCTGAGATCATGATCTGAACAAGTCAGACGCTTAACCACTGAGCCACCCGGTGCCCCTCTTCTCCCTTCCAAGCAATGAAGAAGCAAGGTGCGATTTTATCAGAGGCTTTGTTTCTAGCATTAACAGTCTGTCAAAAACTGTCCAACTGATTCTCATCCCTGTTCTCACTTCCAGGATAGCTTGTTTCTTTTCCTCGGATCAAGGTGGTCTTTGAACAAGACACCCTCTTTCTTTAGGATCTTGTCACCAGCTCTACCTGAACAAGTCAAGATGAGACTGCACCTTCCTTCTTGGGCCAAAAGCTTCCAATCTGCACTGTCTGCGTTAATCTATGCATACAGCTGAGGACTGCAGGCCGGTCACGGAGGCAGAAGTTCTCTCTCTCAAAACTTCTGGCATCAAATTGCTCACAATATTCTCTATCTTTTTCATGTCTGTTAGCTTCTCTACTGTCGCCCCTGCCCATTCCTGGTGTTGCTCATTGGGCACTGGGGTTCCCACGCTCTCCCTCCCCTGATTCCTCTGTGGTCAGTCTTGCCAGAGCTCTGACCATTTTATCTGTCTTTTGAAAGGACAAACTTTTGGGTTTGTTAATCCTCTATATTCTGTTTTGTTTTTCTCTTCATACTCTTAATTATTTTGGTTTCCTTCTTTGGGTTTAACTCACTGTATATTTTCTAACTTCTTGAAACACATGTTTAGATCACTGATTTTCACCCTTTGTTTCAGTTTTTTCCCCATATACACTTTTAGGTCTATAGATTTCCCTCTAAGCTTGGTTTTAGTAGCATTACATAAGTTCTAACGTAGTGTTTTTACTATCATTTAATTCAAAATACTCTCCAATTTCCATTATGATTTCGTCATTGACCCAATGATTATTTACAAGCTCATTTCTTAACTTCTAAACATACAAGGATTTTCTAGTTATCTTTCTGTTACTGATTTCTAGCTTAATTCCACTGTGGCTAGAGAATGTGTTCCATATGCTACCAATCCTGGGAAACTTGTTGAGATTTGCTGCATGTACGACCTGATGTTTTCTCTTCATTTACCCAATAAAATCTACACTCTTCAACGTGACCTGAATCATGACCTACCCACCCGGTAAGGGATGTCCCCCCATTTACACCCTACATGCCGGCCATGCTGGACTCCCCGTAGACGCCAGGCTCTTTCACATTCTGTGCCTTTTCCCATGATCTTCACTTTGCCAGAAATGCCCCTCTCTGTCTGCTCCTCCTCATCCTTCTCTATGTAGTTCAGAGGACCCTCTCCCCATTCCTGGCCTAAGGGGCAGCCAGTCCCTGTACCTCCAGGTTTTCCCTTGCCACCACTTCTCCACACTGCTGCCAGAGCTATCTTACTAAAGCACAAATCCGACCACTTCTCTCTCTGGTTTACAATCCTTTCATCAGAGGCTCCCCTCTACCCAGAGCCCAAACTTGGTGCTCCAATGCAGGACTCTCTCCCAGCCCTTCTCCAGGTCCCCCGCACCTCTGTTCATGCTATTCCCTCCACCTAAAATGCACTTCCCAAACAGTAAATATCAAGGGCAGTGGTGGGGGCAGGAGAATTTCCCTTCATTAATTTGTAATTACAGTATTTATTTTATTTCAGGAGGATTCCAGTGCTTTCCCAGCAGAGTGTGGGCTGTGCAAAAGGCTGGACGGCACTGTGTGCCCACCTACACCTCCCTGTCTTAGTGTGTGTACCACCTGGTGCCCTCGTGTTTTAAAGCATGCCTTACCAGGGACGCCTGGGTGGCTCAGTCGGTTAAGCATCTGACTTCAGCTCAGGTCATGATCTCACGGTTCATCAGGCTCTGGGCTGACAGCTCGGAGTCTGAAGCCTGCTTCGGATTCTGTGTCTCCCTCTCTCTCTTCCCCTCCCCTGCTTGCACTCTCTCTCTTTCAAAAATTAATAAACGTTTAAAAAACAATAATAAAATAAAGTATGCCTTACCTAACCAGGCTATAATTTCCTTAAAGGTATGGACTGAGGCTGATTTAATTTTGATCTCAGGAGACTAGCATAGTAACTAGCTTAATAAGTACAACTAAATGAACTTCACTGAGGGAATAAAGGAAGGCAATTTTAAATTCTAGGTACTCAAATGGAAATTCCAGAAGAAAACTCTGCGTTCTGTTAATTCTCCTTCACACTCAAGTCCAGAACACCATGTCTCCACCAGTTATTTCCATTCCGTGTAAGAATATTTAATGGCCGGGCTACATCAAACCTAAACTTGGGCGGCTGATATGGGGGCCTCCATAAATGGGACTCTGCCCCACTCCAATCTTCTGTCCCTCTCCCCCCGCCCCCATTCTTCACTGGCTGCTCTCAGCAATCACCGTTGCTTCAGAAATACTGCTAATGCTCTACTTACCTAGATCACTTTTCCTAGGTCCCCTAACGTCTTACCCCTTTCTTTTTTAAAGTTTTGTTTTTGTTTTTTGTTTTGTTTTGT
Organism: Felis catus; assembly: GCF_018350175.1. NCBI lineage: Eukaryota > Metazoa > Chordata > Mammalia > Carnivora > Felidae > Felis > Felis catus. The sequence continues at coordinate 34,326,533 of NC_058375.1, read as the reverse complement.
TTTGTTTTGTTTTTTTGAGAGAAAGAGAGCTGGGGAGGGGCACAGAGAGAGAGAGAGAGAGAGAGAGAGAGAGAGAGAGAGAGAGAATTCCAAGCAAGCTGTCAGTGCAAAGCCTGACACAGGGCTCGATCTCACAAACAGTGAGATCAAGACCTGAGCTGAAACCAAGAGTCGGACGCTTAACCAACTGAGGCACCCAGGCGCCCCAGTCTTACCCCTTCCATCAGGGTCCCTGCTTTAGGGCACATGTCTTTCTCAAGGCCCCCCTCGATTTCACTTCTTCCTCCTCACCTCTGAAACACTTAATCTGGCTCTGTCTTAGCCCTGGGTCCTTTCTCTGAGCCTCAGCTTTCAGGCTGCAAACTTCCCAGACCCTGGTGCCTCTCATCCTATGTGTCCCACACTGCCTAGAACAAAGCTAGCTGTCAGCTGTCACTCAACAGTAACACCCGTTGACTGACAAGTCACTGATGTCTCTACCTTGGCTTCTCTCCGTCCAACTCAAGGGCTGCTTGGGTGGTGCCCAGGTGAATCCCCAGGAGCTATCAGTGCTATTTGCATGAACATTTCCTGTAATCCTAGCTCCTCCAACCACCTCCATGTTACCACGAGAAGACCTGCCTGCATAGCTGAGCGATTCTCACAGCTCTGTGACAGAACCAGAGGCTTTTCCATTTCCTTCTGTACCACTAGAAATATACACACACACACACACACACACACACACACGCACACAACTGAAGTCGTTTTGCCTCTTTTTCCCTTTCCAAAGCAAGTAAGCTTTAAATTCTCAGCTCTCTACGACTTTGTTCTGTCCCTACCCTCTGGTAAAACCTTGCTTTCCTGAGCCTTTGAAAAATACCTCCCCCCCCCCCAGGTAAAAATAAAACTGTGATATTACGCTTTTGGAAACTTCAACATGTAATTCTAAGAAAGTAAAAACATACAGTTTTGAAGTGTCTTTGGTTCACCAACAGTGACGGAGTCCAGCCACCGCAGGGTGTGAGCACTAGAATACCCCAGCAGTGCGGGCTCCACGTCTGTTTTCGTCCTCCCGGGCGCACGGCTATGCTAGGGTCAAGCTCCCCTCCGCCGGTGCCTGGGGTCTGGAGGATGGGATGTGGGCCGCGGAGGTACACCACCTCCAGCCCTGGCCCTTGGAGAGCTTCTGCAAAACCTCCATGTTCTCTCCTGTTCGTCCTCTGTGAACTGGGTCAGAGGACCAGGGGAGGCGTCCAAGGTTGCAGGAGCTGCTGGGGTCACTAGATGGGAACGGTCTGTGTCCCTGAACGATGAGGTGGAAGGGAACTCTTCCCCCGGCCCCCACAACCCCGCCCTAGAGGTGTTAAGTCACTGCAATTTGGGGGTAGTTTGTAATTATAGCAAGTCTGCCCTAAAATGATAGTATCCTGAATTCTTTTTATTTTTTTAAATATATTTTTTAAAATTTTTTAATGTTTATTTTGGAGAGAGAGAGGTGGGGGGGAGGGTGCAGAGAGAGGGAGACACAGAATCCAAAGCGGGCTCTAGGCTCTGAGCTGTCAGCACAGAGACCGATACAGGCCCAGAACTCATGAGCTGTGAGATCATGACGTGAGCCGAAGTCAGACACTCAACCGACTGAGCCACGCAGGCACCCCCTGAATTCTTAAAGTTAAAAACAGCAATTATTCCTGAGTGTTACTTACAAGCAACTCTGTCTAAAGCCCTTTTGTTACACTGCACTAGCCATGTTACTATTTTCCCTTTCGGGTGACTTGGGCACTGGTGGGAGCTGTGGTGCACCCCTCAGATCCCCTCCCCACCGCCCCGTAAGGAACTGACGACTAGTCCCCATCTGCTGGGATCATGGTGGGCAGAAAGCCTCCAGCTGTCAGGCATCTTCAGGAAATGCTTAGCTGAAAACAGATGCTTACCCAGGATCATGCCTTCTTGGCCTTCCAATGACTAATGGCAGCCTATGGCCAGTCAAGGAGAAACTATAAAGACGAAGTCCCCTCCCTTCAACTCAGAAGGGCCATCCCAACTTTACAGCCCCCACGGTATCGGCTGAAGCCTTTCTTGGGACTGAACCACAGTCCAACTTCTCCCTCTGCACAATCCAGCCTCCCTTTCCTCCCTTTCCTTTCTTTTCCTATCGAGAATGTTGACCCCAAACCACTCCCCAATAAGACTAACCTTTGTGTCAGAGTTGCTTTTTCAGATCCAAGCAGAGACAGGCACTGTATTCTTGACACAACAACCCTGCCTCCGAATATGACACAAATACCATACTTTCCAATCAAAAATGAAAATACACAAAGTCACAATGGGATAGAAGCTTTAAGCTTAAAACTTAGACTCTCCAGGATGGGTGAAACAGGTGATGGGGATTAAGGAGTGAACTTGTTGTGATGAGCACCGGGTGATGGATGGAAGTGTTGAATCACTATTCTGTGTACCTGAAACTAATATTACACTACAGGTGAACTAACTGGAATTTAAATAAAAACTTCCCCAAAATAAAATAAAACAGACTCCCTACAAAAATTCAGAATGTATTATACTATTAAAAGACAGACTCTTTCCAAGAAAATAAGTAAAAGAAACCATAAACATTTTAAGATCCGCTTTGAGAAAAGGAGCTTTGAAACTGTCCTAAAGAAAATGTTACCACCTGGCTTGTAATCAAATAAAATTATTAAATACGTAGCAAAGAGGTACACAATAGAAATTATTGAGGATCTATTATCCATCCATGCAGGTATTTAGTTTTTGTTTTTGTTTTGTTGTTGTTGTTTCGAGAGAGAGATCGCAAACAGGGAAGGGACAGAGAGAGAGGGAGACAGAATCCCAAGCAGGCTCCACACTGTCAACCCAGCGCCCAGTGTGGGGCTCAAACTCACGAACTCTAAGATCATGACCTGAGCCAAACAAGAGTCGGATGCTTAACCGACGGAGCCACGCAGGCACCCCTAGAGCAGTTGCTTTTTGAGTACTCACCACAACACAGCGCTGGGAGCTTTATTCACATGCACTATCTCATTAAATTCTTTCTAAGTTCTGCAGGCAGTAAAACTCAGGTTCAGAAAGCGTAAATAAACTACTTAAAGTCCCAGAGTTAGAACTCCAAGTCAGGTTGGGCTTCTTCCAGAGCCTCAACTCCTGTGGTAGTCTTGCATATTCAAGCTACTACGAGGTGTTAACTAAGTAATTTGCAAGGGGGAAGGGAGAGCAAAAGGCGAGTATATGTGGTTCCAAAACCTGTTCTCTCCTCTTACCCGTCTCTACTGACGGTAGGCACAGGCACTGCCTTCTAGATACACACACTCCAAGGAATGAGTTAAAGAACTATTCCATGCACGATTCTGCCAGAAGGAAGATACCCAGCACAAAACTGTTCTCTAGCAATTCAAGAGGTTCTTCTGCCCTCTTGTGGCTGAAGGAGACTACTACAGATCAAAGCTCCATTAAAAAGTTAAAATACCATATAAAGGCAATTGGCAGTCACACAACACAGGAGGCAACTGTGATGGGCTCATAATGAACCAGATTTAATAACTCAAAAATTTGATCTTGCCACTCTTCCATGACAACCACTGCTTGGAATAAGATAAGAATAACAATACTAGAGATCAGGGAGAAAAACGACAAAAATCAGTATTTTTGTAATGATAATAAGGACTATGACAACCGCTACATCCATCCAGAACAATGATAAAAGTGTAAAACATTCTAAACCCCAAACAGAAATCCTCATCTTTACTTTCCACACGTAACAATGTATTTTAGAAATCTTCTCACAGCAGCCAATACAGAGCCTCCTCATGAGCCAATACAGAAGCTCCTCAGAGCTTCCGGGGCACAGCACCCCCTTGGATGGGTGAACTTGGCCCCTACTGGTGAATGCTTCGCCGCCTTCCAAACTTTCACCATTAAAAACAATGCTGCAAAAAGCAAACAAATAAAAACTACGACAGTGCTATCATTTTGTAAGTGTGCAAGAATACCTGCAGATGAATTCCTAGGGGAGGAAATGGGGGGTCAAAGGGCACATGCATGCCTTTGCACTACTTTTTTTTTGTTTTTTTTAATTTTTTTTTCAAAAAAAATTTATTTATTTTTGGGACAGAGAGAGACAGAGCGTGAACAGGGAAGGGGCAGAGAGAGAGGGAGACACAGAATCGGAAACAGGCTCCAGGCTCTGAGCCATCAGCCCAGAGCCCGACGCGGGGCTCGAACTCACAGACTGCGAGATCGTGACCTGGCTGAAGTCGGACGCTTAACTGACTGCGCCACCCAGACGCCTCTGCACTACTTTTTAAAAACTCTTTTCTCCCTCTGATTTTCCCTCCTCTCTCTCTGGCTGTTCCTTCTCATGCTTTCTTAAAAGTTTTATTTTAAGAAAAACAAAAGTTTTATCTGGGGTGACTTTCTAAGCAGTGACCACGTGTGCTGCTCACCCCTTAGTTATAAATTCCTCCAGGACTTGGTCTTTGGTCCTCTTTCATCCTGTAACCTTTCCCAACTATCATTTCTCTTCCCTGAAGGCAATCAAAGTTACTATTTTGGGGTTTTATGCTTCCAGAGTGATTTTATGCATATATATGCAAATGATATGTACTGTGTATGCCTGTGTATGTATAAATATGAACATACATGCACGAGACTTTTCCCTCCCTTGCTCTACAAATCCATACGCTAAACTGAAGGGGTGGTAAGGGGACACTGCCAAGCAGCAACTTTCATAAGAGATGAAACTGAGGCCCCAAACCTTTTTCAACCTGCAGGTCTGTGCCAGACAACTGGAGTGGACCCACAGGGGAAGATCAGATTCGAGTACTGTCTCCCATCCTAGCCTACTGTAGGACAGGTTTCACCAAGTAGCCACAGATTAACTCAAGGGAAGGACAGAGCACAGAAGCCAATAAGTCAAAGATCAGAGTCTAAATACGATCTTTCACATCTATGGTTATTTGCCTATGAAAGACTTTTGATTTTTTAAAAACATTTCATTTTGAGAGAGACGGTGCAAATGGGGGAGGGACAGAGAGAATCCCAAGCGGGCTCCACACTGTCAGCACAGAGCCCAATGTGGGACTTGAACTCACAAACCATGAGATCATGACCTGGCCCTAAAACAAGAGTCGGACACTTAACCAGCTGAGCCACCCAGGGGTCCCTGATTTTACTTTCAATGAAAGTTTTCTAACTACGCAAAAGTAGAGAGGAATGTAATGAACCCCATCCAACAGATTAAGCAATTAAAACATTTTGCTATTGGTTTCCTGGTTTCACTCCTTTCTTCTTTCGCTCTCTCTCTTCCCTTCCCTCCCCCCGCCCCTCTTTCTTTCTCCTTCTCTCTGTTTTGGCTACATTATTTTAAAATAAGTCCCTGACATCATGCTATTTCATCTCTAAATACTTTGTCTGGACATAATTATAAGACAGAAAGAGATTTCCTTATTGTGACAATATCATGATCACATCTAACAAAGTTTTTTTCTTAATATCATCAAATGCTCAGTCCACATTCATTATTTCCACAATTATCTCAAAAAAAAAAATCTTTCTAGAGCTGACTTCTTAGGTTTCAAGAGAACCTAGAGCCAAACAAATTCCAAGCCCAGCGTGCAACAGCCCATGACTACTAAATCTTAAAAGAATTTCCAGGTTCCCAAACCCCCACCAACAGGAAATGAACTGCTAAGGCTCCCAGGAAGGGCATTCCTCCCAATGCCCATGCTGACGTAGCCTTGGCAGGTATGGGTTCAGGAAGAGCCACCCTATACCCTTTACCTCTCATACTCCCATCCCTCCAGTTCTAAGCAAACACTAATCTATTTTCTGTCTCTACAGATTTGCCTCATTTGGACATCTCATACCGCACGTGGTCCTTTATGACTGGTTCACATGCTTTCAATGTTCATTCACGTTGTAGGATGTATCAGTACCTCATTCCTTTCTTCATATTCCATTGTGTGGAGACCACATTTCATTTATCCACTCACCAGTTGATAGATATCTGGGTTGTTTCCACTTTTTGGCTGTTATGAATAATGCCGCTATGGAAGTTTGTGTACAAGTTTTAATTTGGACACGTGTTTTCATTTCTCTTGAGATCCTAGGTATAAACTCTGGGTCAAATGTTAGCCCTGTGTTTAACTTTTCTTTTTTTTAATGTTAATTTACTTATTTTGAGAGAAAGAGAAAGAGAGAGAGCGGGGGAGGGGCAGAGAGTGAGGGAGAGACAGAGAGAATCCCGTGAGATCATCACCTAAGCCAAAACCAAGAGTCCGACCAAGCCACCCAGGCACCCTGGTAACCCTGTGTTTAACTTTTTAAGGAACTGCCAGGCTGTTTTCCAAAGTGTCTACACCATTTTACATTCCCACCAGCAGTGCATGAGGGCTCTAATTTCTCCACATCCTCACCAACACTTGCCCTGTCATTTTGATTACAGCCATCCTCCTAGGTGTTAAGTGGGGTCTCATCGTGATCTTTATTTGCACTGCTCTGGTGACTCATGATATTGGGCATCTTTTCACGTGCTTACTGACCATGTGCACACAGGTTTCCCCAATATCCGAAAGCAAAGCATTCCTATGAAACCTTTCATAAGCCCAAATGGCCTAAAGTGAGGAAGCAATTACCACTAATCTATATGGAAAAATGTTTGAGCGTTCCCAGGCACAAAAATAATAACCCCTTTAGGCTTTTCTGGTATTTTAGGACACATCTTGCTAAAGGATGCACAAAATAAGTTGAGATAAAGCACTGATGCTCACAGACACAGTCCAAAGCTTATGGCAGCTTGAGGCTGACACAGTGACTGTGGTTCCCGCGGAAGGAGCTAGGGGGCGCCACTCTCACTGCTTGAAGGGCACGCTTCCTGGATAATAGCTCACTGCAAGACACCGAACGCTACTTTCTCTTTTCACCTTTTTTCATGAAAACAAAAATCCTCTTCAGAGTTCTCTCAGCGAAAACAGGTACTAATAATGCAGGTCTTTCGGAAAAGCAAAGTGGCTAACACAAACTTTTGCAAAGCAGGAAATACCCGCATCTTCTTTGCAGAGATGGCTATTCGGATCCTTTGCCCATTTGAAAAATTGGGTTGTCTTTTTATTTTTGAGTTATGAGAGTTGCGCACTCTATTTTGCCCATCTTTTCCACTGAGAATAAAAGCTTCCCAACCACTTAAGAAAGTAGTGATTGTTCTTTTTCTATAGCAAGAAGTAACTACCAGAACTGGTTTCGAGCTCACCCAAATCAATGATAGCTTCACACCATTATACAAGCTTTTGAAAAGCCAGGCAATCAACAACAGCTTCACCTCAATGACCATGCTTCTGAAAGCCATTCCATTTAACAAGAATCCTACTCAGACAGCTGTGTATCCAGAGCTAAAGGTCAGCCAACCCCTAAACACTCTTACTTCTGAAAGTCTACCAATGCCTGAACTCCACTCTTTTGAAGACTCTAGAATAAACAGGGGTTCTTGAAGTCCTGGTATCAGGACCATTTTACGTCTTTAAAACCCACTGAGGATCCCAAAGAGGGCCTATATGATATGGGTTAATAATTATACTAACATTTACTATACTGGACATTAAAACTAAGAAATAAATTAAAAAAATAATAAAAAAAACTAAGAAATATTTAAATAGCAATTTAAAATTAACAGTATAAAGCTCATATTATAAGTTTAAGAAAAATAACTATTTCCCCCCCAAAATTAGTAGGAAGAGTGGCACTGTTTTAAATTTGTGCAAATGTCATTTACAGCTTTATAAAAGTCTGGATATGCATCCATTTCCACATTCAATCTGTTGTGAAATGTTTTAAATATACGAAATTTTTTTTGGCCTCTCACAGATACACAGTTAGAAGAGGGAAAGGTATTACAATAACCTTTTCAGATGGTTATGGATATTCCTCTTTGATGCTACCCCAGACTCAAAAAGCAGTAGTTTCTTACAAGTTAGTGGCAATATTGAATCTGAAAGCATATCAGTAAACATTTTCATACTTTGTTACGTTAACATCCACTTTGAATGAATCTTTTAGCCACGCATAATTTGTTAACATCATAACAGTGGTCTTTTGGACATTATTAGTTCACTGAGTTATACAAAACTTCCAATGTTTTCACACTCATTTTGCCATATTAAAAAAATCACATTTGTTAATATCACTACCAATCTCATCAGAAACGTGTTTAAATATTGAGAAGGTGTCAGTTTCGTGGCAGCAGACAGAAGCTTTTCAGAATTCTAATTTTCATTTGAAAGCTCAAGTTTTATCTAAATAACAAAAAAGTCCGTTGTTTCCCTTGAAGTGACAGGTGTACTGTATTCCTTTTTGAGAAAGTCTCCCAAATTCCCAAGTCTGAATAACCATGGTTTGCCTGTCAGTCATTTTTTCAAGTAAAAATGGTGTTCCCTCAAAAGAGTAGCTAGTTCAGCTTGCAGCTCAATCACACAAGTGCTTTTCCTTGAGACAATAATAAAACGTCAGTGTGCATAGTAGTGCTTTATGCATACTTATGCATATTTCCCATTTCATCATCGTATTTGTTTTGTTATTATTTATTTATTTTTTTAAATAGGCTCTACACCCAACGCGGGGCTCGAACTCACAACTCCGAGATCCACAGCTGCATGCTCTACCAACTGAACCAGCCAGATGCTCCCATCATATTTGTTTTTTAGAAAAACGATATATACTCAAAGGTCAAGATTTAGTCAAATTAAGATCTGTTTCATCAAGAACTTTCTTCAAAAAAAATTTTACTTATTTAAGTAATCTCTGCATTCAATGTGGGGCTCAAACTCATGACCCCAAGATCAAGAGTTACATGCTCTACCAACTGAGCCAGCCAGACACCCCTCACCAAGAACATTAAGTGAGGGGCGCCTGGGTGGCTCAGTTGGTTGAGCGTCCGACTCTTGATTTCTGCTCAGGTCATGATCCCAGAGTTGTAGAATCAAGCTCTGCGTTGGGTTCCATGCTGAGCGTGGAACCTGCTTGGGATTCTCTCTCTCTCCCCTGCTCATGCTCACACACACTCTCTAAAATAAAAATTAGGGGCGCCTGCCTGGGTGGCTCAGCTGTTTGAGCATCCAACTCTTGATTTTGGCTCAGGTCATGATCTCACAGTTGGTGAGATTGAGCCCTGGGTTGGGCTCCAGGCTGTTAGCCCTTTTAGCTCAGAGCCCACTTGGAATTCCCTTTCTCTTCCCTACCCTCTGCCCCTCCCCCCATCAAAATAAACTTTTAAAAATTAATAAATTTAATTTAAATTAAAAAAACAACATTCTCAGGATGCCTGGGTGGCTCAGTCAGTTAAGCATCTGACTTCATCTCACGGTTCGTTGAGTTCAAGCCCCATGTCGGGCTCTGTGCTGACAGCTCAGAGCCTGGAGCCTGCTTTGGATTCTTTGTCTCCCTCTGTCTGTCCCTCCCCTGCTCGTGCTCTCTCTCTCTCTCAAAGAATAAATAAACATTAAACAATTTTTAATAAAAAAATTTTTAATAAAAAAAATTTTAAACATTCTTAAATGAAACTGGCTTTTTTTTCCCTCAGTGTGTGGGGCAGTGAAAAGTACAATGACTGTTAGTTCAGTTTGGTACCCTGCTTTGCTCCGTGCTAAGGTGTGAGCCGTTGTACCCACCATCACTTTGCAACATCAATGCAAATGGCAACCCACTGCAATGGGCAACCAGTATCTTATTATTAACATGAAAACGCTCTTGACAAAACTCTGAAAACCACTGCTAGGAAAGAGGGCTCTCTGTTTTGTTCTAAGAAACTATGTCTTACAAGCACAGTTCTTGCTCAAATGACCAATACGTTCAACTTTTTGTTTCATGTATAAGTGTTGGCCTCTTCTTTCAAACATTTGTTTGACATCCTGCCTTCTATTTTCTTTTCCTCGCTACATTTTTTTCTTCTGTTAGTTCTGGAGTCACGCACTTTACACACTCTATTCATGTAGCAGTTAAGCGAGAAAACTCACCTGCACGTAAAACTTAGAATTCTAAATTTATCAATATATTGAACCCTCCTACCAAACAATGTAAAAAGAATACTTTAACTCTTAACCTCTCTCAATTGATATGCTATTACTGACTAGTAGTATAGTTCTCTCCCTTTGTTTCTATAATACCAAATATTGGGCAACAGCATCAATGTTTGCTTAGATATCCTGACATTTACCATTCTCTTTGCTTACCATTCCTTCCTGCGTCTTTCTTCTGGAATCATTTTCTTTTTTCTGAGGTTTATGCTTTGTAAGTGCCTTTACTGAGTATCTGTTAGTATGAACTTTCTTCAGTGTTTGTGTCATTCTTGAAACATGCATATGCAGGGTTCTAGGTTGACAGGTGTTTTCTTTACACAAAATAAAATAGTTCACTGTCTCTGGCTTTTACTGCTGCTCTTGAGAAGTCAATTGTCAGTCTAACTGTTGTTCTTTGGAAGGTAATCGCTCCTTTTCCTCTGGCTATTTTTTAAAAATATTTATTTATTTTTGGGAGAGAGAACAAGTGGAGGAGGGGCAGAGAGAGGGAAACAGGATCCGAAGTAGGCTCTATGCTGAGAGCAGAGAGCTCGACGCAGGGCTCAAACTCACGAACCATGAGATCATGACCTGAGCCGAAGTTGGACACTTAAACCCACTCAGCCACCCAGGCACCCCATCTCTGGCTATTTTTAAAAACAGTATTACTGTGGTGCCTGGTGCCTGGGTGGCTCAGTCAGTTAAGCATCTGACTTCAGCTCAGGTCATGATCTCACAGTTCATGTGTTCAAGTCCTGCTTTGAACTGTGTCTGGAACCTGCTTTGAACTGTGTCTCCCTCTCTCTCTGTCCCTCCCCTGTTTGTGCTCTGTCTCTCTCAAAAATAAATAAAAATTTTAAAAATTAAAAAAAAACACAGTATTACTGAGGTCTAAATTAACATACAATAAACTGTCTATATATAAAGTGTACAACTTGAATTTTGACATATATCTGTGAAGCCATCACCACAACTATGATAAGAAAGATATCAACCCCACAAGTTTCCTCAGGCTCCTTTAATCCCACCCCTCACCCTACTCAATTCCCAAGCTACCCCTGACCTGCTTCTTGTCACTATAAATAAGTTTGCCTTTTATAAATAGAATCATATTTTACATACTCATTTGTGTCTGGCTTCTCTCACTCAGAGCAATTACTGTGAGATTCATCCATGTTATTTGTGTATGAACAGTTCATTCCTCTTTTGTACTCACGAGATGACAGACGTTACGTAAATTTGCCGTGGTAGTTATTTCACAACACATACATATATCAAATCATCGTGCTGTACACCTAAAACCAATAGAATGCTGTGTGCCAATTATATCTCATAAAACTGGGAAAAAACGGTTCACTCTTTTAAGTTCATTCCTTTTTAATGCTGAGTAGCATTCCATTGTGTAGATGTACCACAATTTATTCATTTACCTACTGATGGATCTTTGAGTTGTTTCTAGTTTGGAGCTATTACAAAGCTATGATGAATGCACACGTACAAGTCTTTGCATGAACATACACTTTCACCCCTCTTGAAGAGGAATAGCTGGGTATGTTAGGTGAATGTTTAATGTTTCTAAGAACTGCCAAATTGCTTTTCCAAGTGGTTGTACCATTTTCCATGACCACTTGCAGTGCAGAAGTGTTAACAGCTGTCCCATTCTGGACAACACCTGATGTAATCTATCTTTTTCATATTAGCCATTCTAAAGAGTTTAGAGTAATACTTTCTTGTGGTTTTAATTTCTACTTTCTCCTAAGGACTACTCATGTTTAGTATCTTTTCATGTGCTCACAAGCCATCTGCATATCTACTTTGGTAAAGTGTCTATTTACATCTCTGCCCACTTTGATGTATTCAAAATACAAGTTATTTATTGTATTTATGGTATGCAAATTTTCTCCCAGTCCATGGCTTGCCTTAAAATTTTTTTTTTAATTTTTTTAACGTTTATTTATTTTTGAGACAGAGAGAGACAGAGCATGAACGGGAGAGGGTCAGAGAGAGGGAAACACAGAATCTGAAACAGGCTCCAGGCTCCGACCTGTCAGCTCAGAGCCCAACGCGGGGCTCGAACTCATGGACTACGAGATCATGACCTGAGCCGAAGTCAGCCGCTTAACGGACTGAGCCACCCAGGCGCCCCAAAATTTTTGTTAACAATGTTTTTTGAAGAGCAAAATTTTTTACCTTTGATGCAGCCCAATTTATTAATGTTTTCATGCTTTTTTTTTTACCCTCCCTAAGATATCTTTAGCAAATTCAAGGTTACCAAGATTCTGCCCTATATTTTGTTTATAGTTTTAGCACTTCCATTTGGATGTATGATACATGTCAAGTTAATCTTGTACATGGTGAGAAACATGAGTCAAGATTTGTTTGCTACCATTTATCAAAAAGATTGTGTTTTTTTCCTATTGAATTGCCTTGGTATCTTTATCAAAAATCAACTGGCTATTAAATAAGTAAGTCATAGGAATAAAAGGCACAGCATAAGGAACACAGTCAGTGTATGTGTATTTCCTTCCCTTTCCCTTATGTTCATCTATTTTAAGTTCCACATGAGTGAAATCAGACATTTGTCTTTCTCTGATTTATTTCACTAATACTCTCTAATTCCATCCACACTGTTGCAAATGACAAGACTTCATTCTTTTTGATCACCAAGTAATATTCCATTGTGTGTGTATGTGTGTGTGTGTGTGTGTGTATATATATATATATATATATATATATATATATACACACATATGTAGTGTGTGTGTGTGTATATATATATATATATAGGTATGTGTGTATGTGTATATATGTAGTGTGTACGTGTATATATATATACATATGTAGTATGTGTGTGTATATATATACATATGTAGTATGTGTGTGTATATATATATACACACACATATATGTATATATACACACACATATTACACACACACACACACACACACATATATATATACACATACACATACACATACTACATCTTCTCTATCTATTCATCAGTCAATGGACATTTGGGTTCTTTCCATAATTTGGCTATTGTTGATAGCATTGCTATAAACATTGGGGTGCATGTGTCCCTTCGAATCAGCATTTTTATATCCTTTGGGTAAATACCTAGTAGGGCAATTGCTGGGCCATACGGTAGTTCTTTTTTTTATTACTAAAAAAATGTTTTCTTAATGTTTATGTATTTTTGAGAGAGAGAGAGAGAGAGAGTCAGAGTGTGAGTGGGGGAGGGACAGAAAGAAAGGGAGACACAGAACCTGAAGCAGGCTCTAGGCTCTGAGCTGCCAGCAGAGAGCCCAATGTGGGGCTCAGACTCATGAACCACAAGATCATGACCTGAACCAAAATCAGACGCTTAACTGACTGAGCCACCCAGGCACTCCAGGGTAGTTCTATTTTTAATTTTTTGAGGAACCTCCATACTGTTTTCCAGAGTGGCTGCACCAGTTTGCATTCCCACCAACAGTCCAAAAGGGCTCCCCTTTCTCTGCACCCTTGCCAACATACATCTGTTGTTTCTTGAGTCGTTAATTTTAGCCATTATAAGTAAGCTCTGTGCCCAACCTGGGGCTTGAACTCACGACCCCATGATCAAGAGTCACATGCCCTACCAAAACTATTTTGACAATTTTAAATTCTCTGTATTTTCATATTAACTTTAGAGTCAGTTAGCAATTTCTAGCAAAAAAGTGAATTTTTAAAAGAACCCACCACACCTTCTGGGATTTTTAGCGGAAATGTATTGAATCCTAAAACAAATTGGGGAGATTCAGTATCTTAAGATCATGCCTTCTGCTCCATGAACACGGTGTATCTTTATTTCAATATTCTTTCATTTCTTACGCAGCAATGTTATGTGGATTTTAGCGTACATGCTGGCTATTCTGCTCCTTAGAGGGTCTTTCCTGCATTCAGATAGGCTAGTCTCCTAACTATCACAGAATGTACCGGCATACAGAAACGATTACCCAACCACATTGAGGGAATTGCAAAGAACCCTATGGAAAATAGTATAAATCAAGTCATAAATCTTATTCCCCTTTTTCTCCCATTTCTTCCTCCTACAGAGGCAACCATTCTATTGTTTAATGGATACATTCGCTTATGTTCTTTTAATATATGTATGTTTGATATGCATTTACTCTTTCTTATCAACTTTATCCAGGAGTAATTTACATACAATAAACTGCTTCAATTTAATGTATACAATTTGAAGAGTATTGACAGTTATATACATTCACAAAACCACTGCCATTATCAAGACACAGGGCATTTCTATCTCAAAAAATTCCTGTGCCCGTTTGCAATCCATTTCTCCCTTCATGTTTCATCCAAGGTAACTAACAATCTGCTTTTAATTATTAATAATTAGCTTGTATTTTATATAAATGGAACATATAATATGTAGTCATAATATACTATTATACTAATATCAATTAATATTAATGTGTACTAATTAATATTAATATTAGTATGTACTTAATATGTGCTTAATATTAATATGTACTCATTCATGAGTTTAACATTCATCCACGATGCTGAACGTATCAACTTTGTTCCTTTTCATTGTTAAATGGTACTTCACTGTGTGAATATGTCACAGTTTGTTCATCCATTCACCTGTTGATAGACATTTGGGTTGGTTTCCAGTTCGGAGCTCCTGGGAATAAAGCTGCTGTGAGCATTCATGTACAGGTCTTATTTGGTCATATGCTTTTACTCTTTCTTGGGTAAATACTTATGAGTGGAATGACTGCCATTTGGCAGGTGTATGCATAACTTTTTAAGAGATTGCCAAACTGGTTTTCAAAGGAGTTGCACCATTTTACATTCACAACAGCAATATAAGAGTTCCATTTACTTCATATTCTTGCTAACACTTTGTTATCTTTTTTCAAAACTTAAGTCATTCTAGTTGATATGTAATGTTATCTCACTATGGTTTTAATTTGTATTTCTATGATGAGTAACAATGTTGAGAATCTTTTCATGTGCTTATTACCATTCGTACATCTTTTGTAAAGTGTCTCTTCAAATATTTTACCCATTTTTGGTTAAGCTGTTTACCCTCGTTATTAAATTATAAGAATTTTTTATATATTTTAGATAAAAACATATGCATGTACTAAATATTTTTAACTGAATGTTATATATACAAGTACTGAATATTCTTCCCCATTCTATGGCTTGTCTTTTCATTTTCTTGGTGTTTTTTAAAAGACTTTTTTTTTTGACAGGAAGCAGGATTTATTGGTGGGCATGAATGGGGAAGGGCAGTGCTGAGGTTCTCATGAGTGCAGAGCCCTCCATCTGTCCAAGAGGCCACGATTAGGGGTGTATTTGACCCCACAGCCATCTGGGATGAGCCGCTTTTCAGCCACCATGTCTTCAAATTCGTCCACATTAAACTTAGTAAAGCCCCACTTCTTGGAAATGTGGATCTTCTGGCAGCCAGGGAACTTGAACTTGGCCCTAGGTAGGGCCTCAATCACATGCTCCTTGTTCTGCAACTTGGTACGGATGGACATGACGACTTGGCCAATGTGGACCCTGGCCACTGTGCCCTGGGGCTTTCCAAAGGCACCCCGCATACCTGTCTGGAGCCTAGACTGGAGAAAGCGTGAGGCCAAACCTCAACGTCCACCAGAAGAAAACTGTCTCCAAGGTCCCTTAGGGCAACCCGTACAACCAACAGGCTGCATACACTACCAAGGAGGCTGCTGTTCACAGCCAATGCACACTGGGCCCCACGGGGAAAGAGCACAGTCGGCTTAATTGGCTGCAGAGGAAAAACATTTTTAGTTTGGGTCAAGTTAATTTATCACTTTTTAATTTTATGGCTCATGTTTTTTGTTTCCTAAGAAATCTTTGTATTCCTGTTCTTTTAATTTACAAAAGTGGCATTGTGTTATTCTGTTTCACTTTTGACTTAAATTAGGTATTTTGGGGCGCCTGGGTGGCTCGGTCGGTTAAGTAAGTGTCCGACTTCGGCTCAGGTCATGATCTCGTGGTCCGTGAGTTCGAGCCCCACGTCGGGCTCTGTGCTGACAGCTCAGAGCCTGGAGCCTGTTTCAGATTCTGTGTCTCCCTCTCTCTCTGCCCCTCCCCTGTTCATGCTCTGTCTCTCTCTGTCTCAAAAATAAATAAACGTTAAAAAAAATTTAAAAAATTGTATTTAAAGTTCCATCCATGTTGTTTTGTGTATATTGGATCTGTTACTTCTAACGGCTGCAAATCATTTCATGATATAAATACCCTACTTTTTGCCTACTCACCCCCACCCCTAGGATGGAAATACATTCATCCTCCAACTCCCTGAGCACACATGTATGCTCTCTGGTATGTCTCTGGTAAGTGCCATGGAATGAATGAATGAATATATATTGAATATATATTGAACCTGTTTTTAAATTTAAAATACAGGTCTCTTAGGGGTGCCTGGGTGGCTTGGTTGGTTAAGCATCTGACTTCGGCTCAGGTCATGATCTCGCGATTCGTGGGTTCGAGCCCTGCATCGGGCTCTGTGCTGACAGCTCAGAGCCTGGAGCCTGCTTCTGATTGTGTCTCCCTCTCTCTCTGCCCCTCTAGCTCACACTCTGTGTGTGTGTGTGTGTGTGTGTGTGTGTGTGTCAAAAATAAATAAGCACTAAAAAACAGATTTAAAATACAGGTCTCCTATATCAGGACATACATCCTGCTTTGTTAACCATTCTGACAATTTCTGCCTTTAGCTGGCGTTTTAATCCATTCCCATTGAAATGTAATTGTTAACACAGTCAGGCTTAAGTCAACTGTCTTAAATTTGTTTTCCATTTCTCTCTTCTGTTTTTTTGCTCTTACATTGCTGTTTTCCTGCTTTTGGGGGCGGTTAACTATTTTTTAGTGCTTTTTATTTCTTCATTGGCCTCTCAGATAAATATGCCTCTTTGTGTTATTTTTTTTTCTAGTAGTTGTTCTACCAAGGAGTTCTGCTAAGGAATACACATCCTTAACTTATCAGAGTCTATTTAGAGCCAATATAATACCTCTTCACGTCTGACATTTCCTACCTCTTACTTTACTCTTTCCTCACTTTATACACAACATTCCTACTTCCCACTTCTTCTTTTCACAAATGTAATAACTTTATGACAGGTAAGGTTCCACTTATCTCCCCTCTCCCCATTTCTTGTGCAAGTTTTGTCATATCTTACCTTTACATATATTCTAAGCCTCATTCTACGGGGTTATTACTTTTGCTTTAAGCAATTAGTTGTCTTTTAAGCAAACGATGAGAAAAAAAGGAATGAGTCTTTTATATTTGCCCATTTACCATTTCCAGCAACCTTCGCTTTTCCCTATTGATCCAAATGTCCATCTGTTCTCACGTCCTGTTGGCCTGAAGGATATTCTTTAGTGTTTTTTCTGTAATGCAGCTTTGCTAGCAACAAACTCTCTTAACTGTTACCTGAAAAAATGTCTTCATTTCATCCTCATTTTTGAAGGATATTTCCAACAGATAAAGGATTCTGGGACGACAGGGGTTTGGTATTTCTCTTTCAGCACTTTGAAGATCTTTCATTGTGTGAACTCTACTGGTTCTGGTGAAAGGTCAGTGGGATTTCCTACTCCCATAGAGAACGTTTCTTTTTCTTTGTCTTCAAGATTTTCACTTTAGATTTCAGACGTTTAACTATCATATGCCTAAACTTTCCCAATATTTATCCTTTTTAGAGTTTGCTGAACTTCTTAGATCTGTAAGTCAACGTTTTTCACCAAATTTAGGAAGCTTTCAGCCATTATTTCTTAACATTTTTTTCTGTCCAACACTCATATATATTAGACAATTTTATACTGTCCCACAGGTCCCTGAGGCTTAGTTCATTTTTCCTCAATATTTTTTTTTCTGTGTTTCAGACTGGATAATTTCTATTGCACTCCCTTCAACTTCACTGACTTCTGTTATATTCAACTTACTGTGAAGTGAAATCTTCATTTTCTGTTCCTATACTTTTTAGTACTAGAATTTGTTTTTGGTTTTTTTATAGTTTTGATTTCTCTGCTGAGACTACTTATTGTTCACTGTATTTTTCTTTAATCCTTTAAATTATTTGTAATAGGAGCAGTTGGGTGGCTCAGTCAGTTAAGTGCCAGACTTTGGCTCAGGTCATGATCTTGCAGTTTGTGGGTTCAAGCCCCACACTGGGTTCTGCACCAATGGTACAGAGCCTGCTTAGAATACTCTCTATCTCGCTCACACTCTCTGCCCCTCCCCCACATGCATTCACACTCTCTCAAAATAAATAAGCTTAAAAAAAAAAAAAGAACAGCATTTATTTAAAAAAATAAAATAGGGGCAATGGGGTGGCTCAGTCGGTTGAGTGTCCAACTTCGGCTCAGGTCATGATCTCACAGCTTGTGAGTTCAAGCCCTATGTCGGGCTCTGTGCTGGCAGCTCAGAGCTTAGAGCCTGTTTCAGATTCTGTGTCTCCCTCTCTCTCTCTCTGTGTCTCCCTTGCTTGTGCTTGTCTCTCTCTCTCTCTCTCTCTCTCTCTCTCTCTCAAAAATAAACAAAGAAATGTTTAATAAAATAAAATAAATTATTTGTAATAGCTATTTTGCTATGTGAGTTCTCTCATCTACAGGCTTTGTTTTTTCTTTAATATGGGTCACTATTTCCTTCCTGTCTGTTTGTATGTCTACTAACTTTTTATTGAACACTGACCACTCTGGACGTTGCATGCAGAAACTATGAATACTGCTATCTTCCTCTGAAGAGTGCCAATTTCTATTTTATCAGGCAGTTCAATTACTGCCTGACCACCTTGAATTTGTAGAGGCAGGATTCGACGCTATGTTTAGTGTGGATCTGAGGAAAGTCCATGGTATTTTTGACTCTTCTCTAACTTGACAGGACCCAGCCTTGGTTGGGGCTTGGTTTTAGGTCTTGTTAGGGTGAGTCTTACTCTGGAGTGAGATCTTCATTCTTAAGGCATGAACTTTCTGGCATCTGGATGCCAGGGGTAGTAAAGCTCTAATGAGATTTCTCCACTCTGGTAGGGCTGCAACTTCAAAGTCCCTGACTCTTCAGCCACCCACAGACTGCTTGACCTCTACTCCTGTCCTGTACAGCTGTTACCTACGTAGTTAAATTCAGGTGGTTTTGCCCTGCACATACATAGCCCAGTCCACAGCTACCGACTCCTAGGAATTCCTCCCCCGGCCCAGCTTGTGTCTCTCAAAAATTCCCTACTCGGTGATGACCTGTCTCACGGACTCCAACCACTTCAGCTGCCCTACACCCTGGTCTCTGCCTCCTCAGCCAAGTGGAGGCACTATGGTCTGTTGAGATTCCAGCTCTCTGGGCAGGGCTGGGAAATTGCCCCCACAAAGAGAACTGCAGAGCTCACCTCATAAGTTTTCCTTTTCTTAGGCACTGAAATTTTATACTGCCTCCTGTCCACTGCTTGGCAAGAGTTGCTTCATTTATACTGTCCAGCTCTGTAACTATTTATAGAGAGACGACTAGCTTGATACCAGTTATGCCATTATCATAAGAAGCACAGTGTTACCCTAAGCCACAGGCTAGAAATACCAGCCTCCATTTCGTTTTTAAGATGGAAAACTAAGAGTGAATATAATTTCCTATGTCTATTAAGCTAAACTTAATCTACCCTTCTCCCGACATCAGATCCAAACTCCAAACTGCCAGATGGTATTCTCCATAGTAATCAGATCAATAATGCATATTTTATAATCTCTCCCGTTATGATCTTTTGTAAAATATAGGCAAGAACACAGAGGGAATTGCAATATTGATAAATATGGTAATATGAATTTTTAAAGGTCCCATAAGAAATTAATCCTACTCCTCCAAAATATCCACTTTAACTTATGAAATACACATAGATAAAAATTAAAATAATAAAATATGTAAAGTTTCCATGAAAGGGAGCATGGGAATCAGGTCTATCGATAAGAGGCAACAACCCAACTCTCCTATAAGACCTGACCTGAATAAAGCATCAGAGCCAAGAGAAATATCAGTATTTTGTCTCCATTTTGGAGATGAAGAAACTAAAACTAAAGTACATCTAACTCACTCCAAGACTGTGTTCACTTGTTCATTAAGTTAAACATATGTACATATATATTTTTATCATCTTACATGTGTGTGTGTATAAACATGCACACACATACATAAAATATGATAAGTCTACAGTACTTTACTAAGAGTATTTTTTTAGAGCAGTTAGGTTCACAGCAAATTCAAGGGAAAGTACAAATATTTCCTATTATACCTCCTGCCCCCACACATGTATATCCTCCCCCATTATCAATATCCCTCACCAGAGTGGTACACTTTTAAAACTGATGAACCTATCCTGATACATCATAATTACCTAAAGTCCATAGTCTACACAAGGGTTTATGCCTGGTGTTGCACAGCCTCTGTGTTTGGACAAAAGTACAAAAACATATTTATCATGATATCTTATAGATTCACCACCCTAAAAATCCTCTATGCCCTGCTTATACCTACCTCTCCCCACTTCCAACCTTGGCAACCACTAATCTTTTTATTATCGCCATAGTTTTGCCTTTTCCAGAATATCATATAGTTGGAATCATACAGTGTGTAGCATTTTCAGATTGGCTTCCTTCACTTAGAAATATGCATTTAAGGCTCCCCCATGTCTATCATGACTTGATAGTTCACTTATGTTTAGCGATTGACAATATTCCATTGTCTGGATCTACCCCAGTTTCTCCATTCAACTATTAAAGGACATCTTGGTTGCTTCCAACTTTTGGCCATTATGATGAATATAGCTGCTATAAACATCTGTGTGCAGGGTTTTTTGTGGACAAAAAAACAACCAACTCCTTTGGGTAAATACCAAGGAATGTGACTGCTAGATCACAGAATAAGAATGTGTTTAGTATTATAAGAAACTGCCAAACTGTCTTCCAAAGTGTCTGTACCATCTTGCGTTCCCACCAGCAATGAATGAGGGTTCCTGTTGCTCCACATCCTCGCCAGCATTTGATGTTGTCAGTGTTCTGGGACTTTGACCATTCTAATAGGTACATAGTGGTATCTCAACGTTGTTTTAGTTTGTATATCCCTGATGATATATGATGTCTTTTCATCATTTCCCATCTGTATCCCTTCCGTGGGGAATTCTTTGCCCTCAAGGATGGAACTGGATATTTCCTTTCTCCCACGTGGAAGGCTAGAGATGACTGGAGTTGGATACTTCCCTTTCCCCAGGTCAGTTAGGCTCTGATACTACTCCAACAGGCTGGGCTCTGGGTAACTAGTTTCCCTTGAGGGCAGGTCTCGTTAAGAAGAAAAAACTGTCCTGGCATATTTCAAAACGGTTCCTTTCTTCTCATGTGCCAGATGCATGGGAAGATCTTTCCCCAATATCTCCTGTGAGAATCTGGCTGAGCCCCTGGAAATAAATCTCACAATACTGTGGGGGCCCCCTGTGACTGGCTCCTCCTAGAGTTTTTGATTCTCGGACTTGTCCAGAGCCTCCAGCAATTCATCTATTATAATTCAGGTTTTCCTATTCTGGCACTGCTTCCCGTGACAGTTTTTGCATGCCACTCCCTGTACTCACCTGTCTCCAATCTCAGAGGCAGCAGTCTGCCCTGTGTCCTCCCCTCTCTTATGGATCCAAAAAGAATTACTGGTTTTTCTGTCTGCTCAGGTTTTTAGGTGTTGTGAGGACAGAGTGGTAACTTCCAAGCTCCTTAACATGAGAAACCAAAAACTGCAAGCTACAGAACTTTTAAAAACAAGTTGATAATGAGACCAATCTTATACTTAAAGCCTTTCAGGTTAAGCACTTGACCCAGGCCCTGGCAAGTTGACCAAGCCTTGGCCACACACGGCTGGCTCTAGGCTGCTCAAAACAAAGCAGTGTGCACCCTGCCACAATATGTCTTGGGACTGATGAAATCATAAGATTTTCTGTCTAGAAGGGATTCTATGCCCTAACATGGCATTTCGTACACACATCTCTTTTAGAACACAACATATAAGGGGCACCTGGGTGGCTCAGTCAGTTAAGTGTCCGACTTCAGCTCAAGTCATCTCACAGTTCATGGGTTCGAGGCCTGCATTGGGCTGACTGCTGTCGGCAGAGAGCCTGCTTCAGATTCTCTGTCTCCCTCTCTCTCTCCGCCCCTCCCCTGCTTGCGCGCTCTCTTTCAAAAATAAATAAACTATTTTTTAAAAATAGAGCTGTTATTGTGTCAATAGGCTGAGACCATGAAGGTCTATGTTCATCTTATATCCACTTTACACAGAATAGTACATGGGCCAAAATAGGAATATACTGCTTACTGAATGCATAATTTAATAATAAAAATCCCTAGATTCCCCCCACCACCATGAAGGAATTCCAATAGATAACCTTGGTAAGTCATAAAAAAGTGTAAAAATTAAGGAAAAATAATGCTAAAGACATTTATTGTTCAAACTTGGAAATACCCCCCGGATGAAAGACATACAAACTCTTATTGAGCCTCTTTGAAGCCTCAGCTCCTGCATCTGTAAGAGAGGATAATAATAATCAATCTAAACTATGAGGATCAGGGGCACTTGGGTGGCTCAGTCAGTTGAGCGTCTGACTCTTGATTTTGGCTCAGGTCACAGGACTGAGCCCCACATCAGGCACCACACTGAGCATGGAGCCTGCTTAAGATTGTCTCTCTCTTTCTCTGTCTCTGTCTCTGTCTCTGTCTTTCCATCTCTCTCTCTCTCCCTCAGCCCCTCTGCCCTGCTCATGCTCTCTCCCTGTCTCTAAACAAAAGAAATCAGTGTGCCTGGGTGGCTGAGTCAGTTAAGTGTCCGACTTTGTCTCGGGTCATGATACGATGGTTCACAAACTGGAGCCCCGCATCAGGCTGTCTACTGTCAGCACAGAGCCTTCTTCGGATCCTCTGTCCCCCTGTCTCTCTGCCCCTCCCCTGTTCATTTTCTCTCAAAAATAAACATTAAAAAATAATAGTAATAAATTTAATTAAAAAAAACTTTTAATGTTTGTTTATTTTGAGAGAGAGAGCATGCAACCAGGGAAGGGGCAGAGAGAGGGAGAGAGCAGGCTCAACATAGGGCTCAATCTCACAAACCATGAGATCGTGACCTGAGCCAAAATTGAGAGTCAGAAACTTAACCGACTCAGCCAGCCAGGAGCCCCCCACAAAAAAAATCTTAATAAACTATGAGGTTCAAATACATTATGAATACAAAGTTCCCATCACAGCACATAGACACTCAATAAATTACTATTTTCATTTTATTATTATTAGCAGCAGCAGTAAATTTCACTACACAATGGCCATCTCCTAGAGGAGGCTCAATAAACTGACTTTTGTTTATTGAGTAAAAGACACTTCTCCGCCTTGGTCAGCCATCAGAGTTGGTCATATTACCCTGCTCTCTGATGTTACAGTACAGAAAACAATATGCTACAGTAAGACGGTCTAAAACGACCTATTCAAAGTCAAGTATCTAAAAGGCCTGAGTGTCAGAAGAACAAAAAGATGCAAATAGTGGTTAGTCAGCTGATAATTCACTCCAAGGAAAGCAGACAGCTATTAATAAACTACTGAAGCCTACAGCGCTGGCTCGTGAACACACAGCACCGTGCCACCTCCAAGCCAATAAACTGCTCGCTCGTTTGGAGAACTTCCTTTCTTTCCCTTCCCCTTACTTCCCTTCCTTCTTTCTTCTCCGCCTCCGTCCTGACACTCTCTGCTATTTCTTCTCTGAGTCCCTCTCCTCTCTTTTTACCAATGAGAATACAGAATTCAATCCTATCCTTAGTCTTAGTATTTATTATACTTTTCAATAAAATAAGGAACATGGGTTTTAAAGACAAACCAGGATTCAGTTCCGGTTCTAATAATTAGCTGTGTAACATTTAATTAAGTCCTTGTTTGCTCAGCTGGAAAACAGGGATAACAGCATCTCCACATGGTTACAGTGAGAAGTAAATTTATTTTACTTTAATTTAACTTCATATAATTTAATATAATTAATAAGTTGTGTAGCCTAACACCTGGCATATGATAGGTCTTCCATAAAGTTAATGTCCTTCTCAACTTCTCTACGAAAATATTATCTAATTCTTAGTTATGTTGTCTACAGGTCAACAGTTCTCAACAGAAAAGGAGACCACCATTCCTTGAACATATTCCTATTTTATGGATACAGATGAAATCTATCCATGATGGATATAGAGAATGCCTTTGACTACAGAATTTTGCACTGCACTGATGCAAACACTTGATTCTGGGTAGTCTTCTTGTTTTAAAAAATAAGTTGGGACAGAAAAATTTAAATAAACTCTGGAAAGACAAAGTAATTAGTGAAAATTATAAGCTAAGCGTTTAAGAGGCACTGAAACACTTCACGTAAAACAAGAAGTTAAAGAGGTAACACGACATTTTAAAAATTGGGTTGAGGAGCGCCTGGGTGGCTCAGTCGGTTGGGTGTCGACTTCGGCTTAGGTCATGATCTTATGGTTCACAAATTCGGGCCCTGCATCAGGCTCTGTGCTGACAGCTCGGAGCCTCGAGTCTGCTTCAGATTCTGTGTCTTCCTTTCTCTCTGCCCCTCCCCTGCTCACACTCTGTTGCTCTCTCTCTCTCAAAACTAAATAAACATTAAAAAAAATTTTTTTTTAGTTGGCTTGAAACTGCTTCAGGAGTTTGGGCCATGTAAGAAATAAATGAATTACTTCATAGGAATGGTTCCGCTATCAAGGTCTCAATACAATAATAGTAGGCCAATGCCACTTGCCTCTTCCCACTCATTTTAACCTCAGACCCAGAGACTGACTCGACTCTCGAGTGAATTCTACACTGGTAGCCAGTCAATGTTTGTAAAAACAAAACTATTTCAGGGAAGTCACATTCACCAGGAATCAGGACCAGACTACCCAGTGTTTCCTGCACCGAGCTCAGCCAGCCATCAGACAAACAGAACCAAAAGGAAAACTACATATGGTCACTGTGTGATACTTCGGGCAACATCCAAGAAGAGAATGTGCACCTGCTGGTGACGCCCAACGCGAGCCCTTTGACCACAAGCCTCAAAACACCACAGCACAGGCCATACTGCATGAGTCGAAACCAAGTCAGAGGGGTACAGAGAACTATGCGGCAAACACTGTGTAACATAGGAGGCCAGGAGTACAAGCCGGAGAAAGGGATTAGGAGGTACTGGGGAGGGTGTGGGGAGGGGAGCCATTATTCTATTCAGGTACAAGTTCAGTGCCAGCAAGGACAAAATAACTAGGTAGACAAAATTTCTTCAGGGAACATAAAACAAAGACAGTATTAAATTGAAAACTGCAAATTCAAAGAAAAGGTAAAGGTGAACGTTTTCAGGACAGAAGAAAACCAGCTGTGACACGGAGCCCCGAGGCAACGAATACAAATGGGGGAGGCAACGCACTTTAGTAATTAAAAAGCACGGCATTCAGAAACCAGAAGTACTGGAAGAGTTTGGGCTTTTATTGCAGAATAGCATGTTTTTACGGAGATCATAAGAGGATATGCCATGGCATGCAGTTTTTGAAAAACATCAAAGATCTCAACCTACAGCCACAAAAATGGGAGGCAATTTCTGAGCCTGAGTCCCAGGAGCGTGCGGTCTCCTCTCACTGCCTGTCTCCGAAGGGTGTGAGGGCACTGCAGCCCAGCGAACACCCCACGTTCCCTGGGGGCAGGCTGGGGTGACCATACTTACTGGGGTCCTCCCACTGGAGTAAATGCAGCTTCCACGCAGAGTAATACAAAAATCCCAGTACCAGAAAAAGGCAGAGGGCTAGCAGCAGATTGCGCACAAATACCAAGAGTCCCATCTTCACATGGTTTACAATTTCCTACATGACCTAAAAGGAAAAAAAAAAAAAAAATCAAAAAAATAATTCAGGTCTTAAAGGATAAAGCAATCATCTTGTTGATATACTCTATCTTAAAATAAGTATTTACAGGAGAATTTCCAAACGAAGAACCACCTGGAGTTACCACTGAGTTCCTGACCTAGCAATCCTCCAAGCTGCCCATCCTGGCCTTGAGACACAGCTCCACCAGTCACTCAGCATCCAAAGCCAGAACTCAGCAATTGTCCCTGCGTTCCTCCTCTCCCTCCTTCCCAGCATCCAATCAATGACCAAATTGTGGCGATTCCAACCTCCCACATAAGTCTTGAGTCATGCCCCTTCCCCCCATCACTACCCTAGTCCACACCACCGCTGCATTCCCACAGACAGTTCCCCGCCTCCGAGTGCGCTCTCCTGGATCCATTCTCACATGGAGGTAGGACTGGTCCGTTATTCTGACGCCACTCTCCTGCTTCAACCCCGCTGAGTTAGCGTTCCACCGACGTGTAACGAAGTACCGCAAACCCGGCAGCTCCAAGCAACACAAATGTGTTGTCTCAGAGTTCCGGGTGCCCAACGTCCCGGTACACTGTGTCTCAACAGGGTCCTCTGCACAGGGTGTCACAGGGCCAAAACCAAGGAGTCGGTCGGTAGGGCTGTGCTCCTTTCTACAGACACCGAGACGGATCTGCTTCCGAGCTCATTCCAGCTATGGGCTGAACACAGTTCCCAGCAGCTGTAGGGCTGATGTCCCCATCTCCTGGCCGGATATCAGTCTCTGCTCCACGCGGCCCCCTTCAGCCACGCTGGGTTAGGTCCCTCTCACTCTGAATCTCTCCAACTTCCCCTTCTACCACATCTTGCTTCTGTGCCCAGCCAGAGAAACTTCTTTGCTTCTCAGGCTCATATGATTAGGTCGGGTCCACTTGAAGAATCCGGGATAATCTCCCTGTTTTAAGGCCTGTAGTCTTTAAAAAAAATTTTTTTTTTAATGTTTCTTTATTTTTGAGAAAGAGAGAGACACAGCATGAGCAGGGGAGGAATAGAGAGAGAGGGAGCCACAGAATCCAAAGCAGGCTCAAGGCTCTGGGCTGTCAGCACAGAGCCCGACGTGGGGCTCAAACTCACGAACCGTGAGATCATGACCTGAGCTGAAGTCGGATGCTTAACTGACTGAGCCACCCAGGCTCTCCAAGGTCTGCAGTCTTAATTGCATTTGCAAAGTCCCTTCTGCCACATGAGGGAACATATTTATGGATACCAGGGATTCAGATGTAGACATCTTTGGGGGGCCATTCTGCCTAACACATCTTTCATTAAATTCTCAATTCCTTTGGAATAAAGGAATTGCTCCTTAGAGTTTAGCAGTTTCTGACTGTACCCCTATTTACTCTCCAACCCATCTCTTGCACTTCCCAACCCTGTCTGTGTCCTTTGCCTTTCTTCTTCCAACTCACTGAACGCAGCCTTGTTTCTTTCCTCAAGGCCTGCCTGGAACATTCTCTGATGATCAGCATTCTCTGATGCTCACCTTAAATGTAACATCAACCGGGAAGACTTCCTAGGATCACCACCCCCTACCCCACTAAGATATCTTGGCCATGAAATAACATATGAGAAAGAAATTATGTATAAACACTATATATAAAGTGATTAAAAAGTTATCAACTACAGATTATATAACTGTCCACCTAGAAAAGCCCAGAATCAACTGAAAAAATCATCAGAACAAATAAGTAGGTGATAAGATTAATTTACAAAACTCAACAGCTTTTTTTTTTTTTAAGTTTTAATTTAAGTAATCTCTACACTCCACATGGGGCTCGAACTCACAACCCTGAGATTGAGTCACGTGCTCTTTCAACTGAGCCAGCCAGGCACCCCACAAAAATCTTCTTAAAAACTATACCACAATAACTGATGAGAAGATGTAAGAGGAAGAATTCCATTCACAACGGCAATAAAACCTATAATATATCTAAAAATAAACTTAGGAGGAAATGGGCAAGATTTTCACCAAAGGGCATAAAAGATCTGAATAAATAAAGAAAACATACCAGGCTCCTAAGTGAGAAGTTTCGATATTGGAAATATGTCAGTTCTCTATAAATTCGGTCTGACTCCAGCCAAGATCCATGTTTGTTTGTTTGTTTTAACTTAAATCTGAAGTCAATCCAAAGACTTCGTGCCCAAGAAGAGCCAAGAAATTTTTTTTCATGAAAAATAATGAGGATTTGCCTTACCAGATATCAAAACAACTCAAAAAACTAAAAATAAATAAAATAAAAATACAAACAAAAAAAAACAACTCAGGGCGCCTGGGTGGCTCAGTCGGTTGAGCGGCCGACTTCAGCTCAGGTCACGATCTCGCGGTCCGTGAGTTCGAGCCCCGCGTCAGGCTCTGGGCTGATGGCTCAGAGCCTGGAGCCTGCTTCCGATTCCATGTCTCCCTCTCTCTCTGCCCCTCCCCCGTTCATGCTCTGTCTCTCTCTGTCTCAAAAATAAATAAAACGTTAAAAAAAATTAAAAAAAAAAAACAAAAAAACAACTCAAAGCTGTAATTCTTAAGATAGATGAGTACTGGCACAGGAAAAGACAAACAGATCAATAGAACAGAGTCTACAAATGAGCTTTCTTAGTAGAGATAGATAAATAGAGATATACACACATACATACATGTATAAATGATTTTACTTTATCTACATGTTAATTTATTCTATGATAAGGATATAAATCTTATAAAGAAAAAAAAACATGAGAGGATACATAGCTAACTGTTGATGGGGTTACCTCCAGGAAATAGGATGCAATGTTAGGAAGTACTTTTTCCTTTATATATTTCTAAGTTAAGTTTATTTGTTGTAAGTCACAAGTATTACCTCTATAATTTTTTAACATTAAAAAAACCAAACACCACACTGTAGAAATGTAAAATGGCAGACTCTTTCAAAAGCAATGGGGAAGTAAGTGGCTACTGAAATTTACAACATTCGTGCACCCTGGCCCAGCATTTCTATTTCTGTGACTTCTTCCTAAAGGAACATTCCAACAAATACTTTACAAAATAGGTACATAAATGTTCATTAGCAACACTCATTATAAGAACAAAATACTAGAAAAAAAATTCAAATGTCCATCAACAGGGAACCAAACAAATAATGGTGCATCTACACAATGACATCTATATCAGCTGGGGTCTTGGCAGGAAACAGATGGCACATGGCAGAGAATGAACCGAAGGAAATTAATGACAGGATTTTTTATAGCTGTGTGAGTAGAGTGAAAGGAACCAACCACGGGTGGTGAAGCATCCAGGGACTATCAACAGTAGGAAGCTACTCTTGCCCTCAAGGTGAAAGAGCAGGAGACAAAGGGTATCATTGGAAAAGAGAGGCCAGCCATCAGGAAGATCACTACCAAGGGCACAGCGGCTCCAGGAGCCCCAGTAAGGGGTGGGAGGGGATAAGAAATGCTCTGACTTCTCCCACCACTCACCCTCTGATCCCTGTCCATGTCTTTTATCAGCTGATTCCAAGCCAGAGGGCAACAAAGCCCAGATGATGCTGTTCTTAGATGTCAGTCACCAGCACAGAGGATACAAGGTGGGTGATGGATTGATGAGGGCAAGAGAATGACATGTATAGTATACGATGTACCCATTACACAGAATGAGGCACAGCCGTACGTCCTCACATAGGCAAAACGTCTAGTATATACTGCTAAGTGGAAAAAAATCTAGTTGTAGAGTTGTAATATAAATGTATGGCCCATATGCTGGTGGTAACAAACAAGGACGACACTGATATTGAAAATTAAGGTTACGTGTTAAGCACATACTTACAAGAATAGGCACCAAACTGAAAAGTGGGTTTGGAGGGTTGTTTTCTTTTCACAATCTGTTTATTTGTATATTTATGTTTAATTTTAATTTTTATATTTATGCAAATAACAAATGTACAAAGGGGTGCTTGGGTGGCTCAGTTGGTTGAGCGTCTGACTTCAGCTCAGGTCATGATCTCGCGGTCTGTGGGTTCGAGCCCCACGTCGGGCTCTGTGCTGACAGCGCAGAGCCTGGAGCCTGCTTCAGATTCTGTCTCCCTCTCTCTCTGCCCCTCCCCGCTCATGCTCTGTCACTCTCTCTGTCAAAAATAAACAAACATTAAAAAAAATATAACAAATGTACAAAGTTTTCACATTGAAACAGGAATTAGAGACTTGCAATTCCAGCAGCACAAAGGCCTGTATCCCATCCAGGGCTCTCGTTAAAAACAACAACAAATTTAAGGGGTAAGCAGCCTGCCTACAAAGGCAGGTGGCTGTTGGAAAGCTGCTCCTTCCAGGGACGCCTGGGTGGCTCAGTCGGTCAAGCGTCCAACTTCGGCTCAGGTCAGGATTTCACAGTTCATGAGTTCGAGCTCCTCGTTGGGCTCTGTGCTGACAGCTCAGAGCCTGGAGCCTGCTTCGGATTCTGTGTCTCCCTCTATCTCTGCTCCTGCCCCACTCGCACTCTGTCTCTCTCTCTCTCTAACATAAACGTTAAAAAAGAACTAAAAACAAAACAAAACAAGCCTTGCCTTTCAGAAGGCGGCCGTACCTTCCCCTGCTTTCTGTCCTGAATGCAGATGTGATGCCTGAACATACATACAGTCTTCAAACCTGAGGCTCCAGCAGACACAGGGCCATCAGTCAGTCAACAGATTTACCTGTCTGTTCAGCAAATATGACAGCGAGAAGGCTGAACTAATCACCTATTTCACTTCTACCTCCTCTTCCATTAAGGAAAAGGAACTTCAAATGAAGATGTAGAACAAACACCCAAACACCCAAAGAGGAAACTGGTTTCCTAAAGTGGATGACATCCAAAGAAACAAATAAAATAAGCGCTTAAAATACGCCAAAACCTCCAAGATGGAAAAATAACAGCACCTCAAAATTCTGAGACAAAATTTCAAACTCACAGCTAGGACAAAAGCTTGAGGGTGTTGGGGGAAACCGGTCCTCTCACACACTGTGTGGTGGTGGGAAGGATGGGGCCATGTCTAACGAAATTACATGCTTTGCCCTTTACCCCAGTAATCTCACATTTAAGAAACTACCCAAAGACACACTGACAAAAATTCACAATTCACGCACATGGCTATTTACCGCAGCACTATTTGTAATGTAAGAGAGTAAGTCCTTTGGTCGGAACTGAATAAACTACGGTATGTCCACTAAAATGGAGGATTATGCAGCCATGAAAAGGAATGAGCTCCCTCCCTGTCTGTCTTTCTGAATAATTTAATCTAAAAGCCATTAAGCTTCAGGTGCCAATCAGGGTAGGCATGGACTGGAGTGAAGAGAGGTGTGGGGCATCCAGCCATCGTGAGGGGGTCTCGGGGTGTGGCAACAGGCAATGCTGGGATTAACCAAATAAGTAAGTACACTGACGCTAGCTAACAGGAGCCAGATTTCTCCATGGTGGGGAAGGGAATTGCAAACAGGAAAAGGGAAAAACTAGAATAAATGTTGGGGGTTGTACTGAAATTGAAAGGTTTGGTGTAAATGGATGGTTTTTGATATATAAAGATATGAACTATAAAAACAAATATAGATGTGGGCAGTGTGTGTGCCTTTGTGTGATACATGCATATATGTATCACATGTATCACATCACAGAGCATGACCTAGCTCTGGTCACTGGAAAGAGCCTGGCAGCTGTCATGTCCCAATTACAAAGAGCACGTCTAGCAGCTAGACCTTGGTTTCTAAATACCATTCTTCCCTGAC
Organism: Felis catus; assembly: GCF_018350175.1. Classification (NCBI taxonomy): domain Eukaryota; kingdom Metazoa; phylum Chordata; class Mammalia; order Carnivora; family Felidae; genus Felis; species Felis catus. The sequence goes on along the minus strand of NC_058375.1, from coordinate 34,294,822 downwards.
AGGAACCAGGGATCCCTGGAAGCATGGCTGACTGCAGGGCTGAGGCAAAGAAGGCACAAACAAGATAAGCCTGGATCCTTTGCGGTGCCTCGGAGCAGGTAAAGGCTCAAGGAGTGAGGCCGTATCGGACGTAAAATGAAGCCAGCTTGTGGGGCTCCTAATGGTCAGCTCTGGAGCAGTTCAGATCAATAATAAAAGATCATAACCCATTAAACAAGAGCCTAATAAATGAGGAGAGGAGAAAGTGCTCCCTTAGATCAGAATACCAACTAATGAATGTAGAAGGAATAACGTAATTAGAAAGTCACCATTTGTTATAGCGGCACTATCAACAACAGCCATAGTATGGAAAGAGCCCAAATGTCCATCGATGGATGAATGCATAAAGAAGATGTGGTATACACACACACACACACACACATATATATGTATGTATACACACACACACACACACACACACACATGCACACACACACACTGGAGTATTACTTGGCAATCAAAAAGAATGAAATCTTGCCATTTGCAACTACATGGATGGAACTAGAGGGTATTATGCTAAGTGAAATTAGTCAGAGAAAGACAAATATCATATGACTTCACTCATATGAGGACTTTAAGAGACAAAACAGATGAACATAAGGGAAGAGAGGCAAAAATCATATAAAAACAGGGTGGGTGATAAAACAGAAGAGACTCTTAAACATGGAGAACAAACAGAGAGTTACTGGAGGGGGTGTGGGAGCGGGAATGGGCCAAATGGGTAAGGGGCATTACAGAATCTACTCCTGAAATCACGGTTGCACTATATGCTAGCTAACTTGAAAGTAAATTTTAAAAATAAATTAAATTTAAAAAAAAGAAAGTCACCATTTGGTAACCATTTCAGCAATAATTCAGCTAAGAAACAACAAAGGATGCTAAAATTAATGGGTAGAATTTTGAGAAATGGGGTATTCTACAGTCTTCAAGTTTCTGCCCATAAGATACTTCTTATAATTAGAGGGGAAAAGTGTAACCTTACAATGGAGAAATCTGATAGACGACACAATAAATGAGCTAAACGCTATATGGGAATTCTTGGCAGTATTTTTGCAACTCTTTTGTAATTATTTCAAATTATTACAAAAGAAAAAAATTAAACCAGTCCTCAAATGAATGTTCAAATACACATCCAAGTGAGAGATTTTGCAGCCACTTAAGATGTAATTTATGGGGGGGCGGGGGAAGATGTAATTTATGAAAAAATTATAGTGACATGGGGAAGTGCTTATGATATAGTAGTGAATGAAAAAAAGACACAGGTATCATGTACCCAGCCATGAAAAAGAAAAGAAAAAGACTAGAGTAAAACATAAAAATAACACTAGATTAATAGCGAGAACTGTTCAGGCTGCAGGAGCTCACCTGGCCTCCCTGTACAGCCACAAAAAAAGCATGCAGGTAAAGAATTGCCATAAGGTCGCTTCAGCACGTAGAGTGGAGCAGCAATCAGACTCATCCTCTTCCCGTGTATTCACCTTGGAGAAGGAGGTGTCTCGCTTCTGCCCAAAGCTAGCGCAACAAACACTAAGTGCCAGGAATTATGCAAAGCCCAGGAGACACGAAGACAATCAAACGCATACTCTGCTCTAGAGGGTCACTAAGTTCACCACTGACCTCTTAACTGTCAAACCCAATGGACACTACTGTCCTCTCGGGCCTTGACCTTCCTGCAGCCTCTGAAACTGGGAGAGGCAGTACAGCATGGTGGTAGGTCCTTTCTCTGCCTTCTTTGCCTACCAATGCCAGTTCATCTTTTAGGTCTCTAAGTCAGAGCAGACTTGGGTCTTACCTCTCTCAGGAAGCTTTCCTTAATGCCCTATACTATGGCTATGTCTGCTCCCATAACATCCCATGCTTACCTATATCACAGCATTTATAAAACATCTTGCCTATTCTTCTGTCTCTGCAAAGAATCAGCATATAATTTGAAAGCAGAATCTATAACTTAGGTCTGTGAATCACCTGCATCTAACAGCACAGCACCTAGTACAGAGCAACACTCAAGAAGTGTTTGTTTAGGGGCCCCTGGGTGGCTCAGATGGCTGAGTGTCTGACTCTTGATTTCAGCTCAGGTCACGATCCCAGAGTCGTGAGATCAAGCCACGCTGAGCGTGGAGCCTGCTTAAAATTCTCATTCTCTCTCTCCCTTTGCCCCTCTTCTCCCCGGCTTGCTGGCTCTCTCTCTAAAAGAAAAAAGAAAAATTTTCTGAAGTATTTGTTTAAGAAATAAACCGATATATGTCTAATTATGTGCACCAACTCAAGACACGATATAAGCTGTACACATTCCAAAACATAATATATCCTGAAGCTATGATTTGTGTGCAATTCATATATAGGCATAGCAATTTTGAAAGAGGAGAGGAGCTTGGGGTACTACGTGAGGCCGTCTTAACATTTTCATTCTGCAGATATCCCCAAGACAATTTTGTTCCACATCTATGATTTAATTTGCCATCATTATGCTGACCATCCCGAACTTTACCTTCTAGGTAACTGCTTCTGAGTTCCACATCCACGCAACGTCCTGCTCTACAGCATCATCTAGGTGTTTCACAGATGCCCCACATTTCCTCCTTCTCCTCTGTTCACTATCTCAGGTGAAAGGCAACATCTTCACAGGTGCTTCTGTCAGAAACCTGGAAATCATCCTTGACACCACCCTCCTTCCCACTCCCACCTCCACATATAATCAATCACTGAGTCCTATGAGTTTCACCTGTGAAATCCTTCTTGCATCCATCCACCCCTCCACCTTCACTACCACCATCCTATTTCAAGTCGCTATAATCTTTGGCTTGGACTCCTACTACAGCCCCCTGGTAAGCCTCCATTACCCATTCTTGGTCTTCGCCGACTCATTCCCCACAGAGCAGCCAATGTGAATTTATCTCATTCCCAAGCTTAGACTTTGCAAATGTCCCACTGTCCTTAGGGTAAGGTCCCAGATTCCTTCACAAGCCATGTAAGGCTCTGCATCATCTGGTCCCTGCCCACCGCTTCCCACGTCTCCTGCCATCCCCTACACCTCACCTCGATGAGTCTGCAACACTGACCGTCTTTCAGTGTTTTCCACTCCCCATGCTCTCTCCCAAGGTCAGGCTGACACTGTCCCGACACTTATGCTTCATCTCACCAATTCCCACTCAGACTTAAAGGTTAATTCCACAGAGAAAGCCTTACCTGTCTCCACACTTCAGGTCTCCCTGTTCTAAATTCCCACAGCGGCTGCTTACCCTCTTATGAGCATTTACAGCAATAATTTAACATTCGTACTCTGGCTAATTCAGGCAGGGAACGTGTCTGTTTGGTTCACCGTTGTATCCTTGGTAGTGACTCAAAAATCTACCTGCTCACTGACTGAATATTTAGTCAGAGTGTGCTCAAAACAAGGTACAGGGGCGCACCTGGGTGGCTCAGTTGGTTGAGCGTCCAACTGCAGCTCAGGTCATGATCTCATGGTTTGTGAGTTCGAGCCCCGCATCAGGCTCTGTGCTGACAGCTCAGAGGCTGGAGTCTACTCCAGATCCTGTGTCTCCCTCTCTCTCTGCCCCTCCCCCGCTCACACTCTGTCTCTCTCTTTCTCTCAAAATAAATAAAAACATTTTAAAAAGGTACAAAAGGCATATAATGTTAGGTTATTTTAATTTAGCCATGAAAATAAAATTATATTAAACATATGAACTCATTGAAACAAACTGTATCAAACTCCTATAACTTCTAAAACATCCTACAATATGGTTATTTTCTGAACTATACCTAGCAAGAACTTTTAGTCTAAAATGTCAGAATTTTGCTGACCTTCAAATATCAGTCCCTATTGGATATAAACTCAAGTATGACAAAAGCATGCAGAGCAAAAACCAAAGTATTTCCTGAGCATGTCTCCTATGAATATTTTCAAGGCAAGCTAATTAGAAGTTATTATATACTGTACTATTTATTATCCAGCTTCCCAAAAAATTACTGAAAAGCTCATCAATTTTTTTGAAAACATTTTTGCTGAATGCACACCTCCTATTCAGATGTTATGCATGACTAGGCAGATTTAAGTAATTAATATGCAATATGTTAAATCCTTCTATGCAAAAAAACTGTGCATTTTCTAAGTGCAAGTAAGTGTGTAGGGTAGGTTAATATTGTTAATATTCATACAGCACGCACCGTGAACTGGCTACAGTTCTAAGAGTTTTGAACAACTTAACTCACTGAATCTTCTCACCAATCCTGTGAGATTACTGTTCCCATTGTATAGAGAAAAAACTGAGACACAGAAAGGTTAAATTACCTTGAGATCACAGAGCCAGTCAGTGACAAAGCCAGAATTCAAATCCTGACCTGGCTTCAGTCACATAACTTTTTCCACTTGAAGACGCCCTAGAATATATCAAAACAATAATAAAAGGGCGCCTGGGTGGCTCAGTCAGTTACGCATCTGACTTCGGCTCAGGTCATGATCTCACGGTTTGAGTTCGAGCCCCACATCGGGTTCTCTGCTGTCGTCATGGAACTGGCCTTGGATCCTCTGTCCCCTGCTCTCTCTGCCCCTACCCCACTTGCTTTCTCTCTCTCTGTCTCTCTCAAAATAAATAAACTTAAAAAAAAAAAAAAAAAGAGGAACTAGCCATAACCTCTTAAAAGAAAATAAAAATAGTAAAAAGAAATCAGTATAGGATCTAAACAAAAATGCTGCAACAATGTTAGAGAGGAACCGGGGGGTGGGGAGAAGCATAGTAGATGAAGACCACAGGACAGGAAAAATGTCACAGAACAGATGAAGATCATTAACAAAGATTACCCCAGCCCTACCCACTCCCAAATGGCGCTATAAAGCAAGAGATAACTAAGAGCAGAGACTACAGGCAGCGCTCAGGGAAAAAACAGTAAGACAACATTAAAAAAAAAATAAAATAAAATTAGCATTCAGGAAGAGTAAACAAAGAAAACTAACAACATCGTGGAAATTAAAACCTCAGTGGAAGAGAACAAAGTGGTCACTGCTGAAAAGACAGTAAGAGTCATGAGAGCAACGGTGGGGCACCTGGCCGGCTCAGTCCATACAGCATGCAGCTCTTGATCTTGGGGTTGTGGGTTGGAGCCCCACGTGGGATGTAGAGCTTACTTAAAAAAAAATAAAATCTGGGGGCGCCTGGGTGGCGCAGTCGGTTGAGCGTCCGACTTCAGCCAGGTCACGATCTCGTGGTCCGTGAGTTCGAGCCCCGCGTCGGGCTCTGGGCTGATGGCTCAGAGCCTGGAGCCTGTTTCCGATTCTGTGTCTCCCTCTCTCTCTGCCCCTCCCCTGTTCATGCTCTGTCTCTCTCTGTCCGAAAAATAAATAAACGTTGAAAAAAAAATTAAAAAAAAAATAAATAAAATCTGTAGGAAGGAAGGAAGGAAGGAAGGAAGGAAGGAAGGAAGGAAGGAAGGAAGGAAGGAAGGAAGGAAGGAAGGAAACCAGCCAGCCATGGTGGATAAAAAAATGAGCAAGATAAAATGAAAAAGAATAAAAAGTGTAAGAGGATTACTAAAACCCAAACAACAGAACAAAAACATGCAGCAGTAGCAGTCACAGGAGATCCAGCATAAGTGTAAATGGTATCTGAAAAAGAGAACTGGGCAAACAGAAGAGGAAACAAGATGTAAAAATGGATTAGAGAGAGCTGGGCTAAGGGCAAGTTGGCCCAAAGATACTGCGTCTTTGGCTTCTCCAAACCACAACAGCCTAAGGGCAAGGATTACCTCAGGACCTCCAAAAAGAATTAAGAAGCTAGAGGTATGCTGAGGTCCCGGTGACGTCTGCGTGGGTTACAGATTCATTGCCTTTCAGTTCCACATTCACCCTTTTTGCTTGCTCTGTGAAAATGAGCCCGGGCCCTTTTAAGTATTTTTCTTTGCCAGCTCGCATGACGTGGAGCTTTGTTAGAAGTTGCTGAAGAGCTACTGCGGGAGGAAAATAGTTTTGTTTCTGGGTGCCAGTGTGTTCCTCTGGGTAGGCTCCTACAGCGCACCTGGCTTTTCCAGTGCCCAGCCGTCAGCAATGAGTAGCAGCAGCCAACAGCTGCCCTCAGCACCCCTCCTGGGCAGTTTTGTACCAGTGCCTCTCATGAGACCCCTCTGTGCAAACAGCTTCCCCCAACACCCCAGAAGGCTGGTTTCCCACTAATTCCACCATGCGGCATCACAGGAACTCATCTGCAACCCAGTGAGTCATGGTCATGTCCACAAAGTCTGTAACTCAGCCTGCAGCAGGTGTGGGGGAGACTGGGGGGCTCCTCATGGAGCACTCTCTCTCAGCCCTGGGGTGGGGGCTGCTCCTTATGTCTGCTCCATCTATATTCTTTAGAGTCCTCTTTACTTCTTTTGAAAAGCTTCATCGAGGGGCACCTGGGTGGTTCAGTCGGTTAAGCGTCCAACTTTGGCTCGGGTCATGATCTCACGGTTCATGAAATCAAGCCCTGTGTCAAGCTCTGTGCCAACAGCTCGGAGCCTGGAGCCTGCTTCAGATTCTGTGTCTCCCTCTCTCTCTGCCCCTCCCCACTCGTGCTCTGTCTCTTTCTCACTCAAAAATAAATAAACATAAAAAATTAAAAAAAAAAAAAAGAAGGGGCGCCTAGGTGGCTCAGTCGGTTAGGTGTCTGACTTCAGCTGGGGTCATGATCTCACAGTTCGTGAGTTCGAGCCCCGTGTAGGGCTCTGTGCTGACAGCTCAGAGCCTGGAGCCTGCTTGGGATTCTATGACTCCCTCTCCCTGTCCATCCCCTGCTCGCTCGCTCTCTCTCTCTCTCTCTCTCCCAAAAATAAATAAAACGTTAAAAAAAGAAAAAAGAAAAGCTTTATTGAGATATCATTCACATACCATACAATTCACCCAAAGTATACATTTCAATGGCTTTTAGTATTTTTACATAGCTGGGCAAACATTACTACAATCAATTTTAGAAGATTTCCATCACCCCAAAACAATACCCAGCACCTCTTAGCTGTTACCCCCCTGCCCAACATCCCGTTCTCTGAGCCCTAATCTACTTTCTGTTCCACAGAATAGGCAAATATCTGTAGACATTTCATACACAGTAAAACCTTGGATTGTGAGTAACTTGTTCTGCGAGTGTTCCGCAAGAAGAGCAAACATTTCTAATATATTTTAACTTGATAAATGAGCGATGTCTTGCACACCAACACTGAATGTCACATGATCACAATGGAGTCAATGGTTCTCTCTTGGCGCACGTTGCAGGATTGTGGGTGATCGTCTCCCATGCTCAGATGCTCCGTCTCAGGCTGCCGTGTTTGGCAGAAATCAGTGATTTTTCAGAACACTGGAAGGTGCCCACACCTGGCACTAGGATAATTTTGTCACTTCAAAGCACCTACAGGCAGTCCTCTGCTTTTCCCTACAAGAGTAAGCTTAGGAACGCTTTGCTTCACTCTAGGTCAGGCTGCTTGCAGACATAGACCCTTTCCTCTGCTGCCTTATTGCCAGTTATATTAAACACAGTTTATGACAAGGGTTTACTGATACTGTACCGTAGTCAACATCCGTGTGAGCATATACAATGGTCCCCATGCAGAAAAAAGTTAAAAAGAACAGTGGTAAGAAGGAGATGATTACGGTGGAAATTAAGAAGGAAATCATCAAGAAGTACGAACAAGGTATGCGAGTGGCCGAAACTGTAAGATTTTCTAAGAAGTCTATGTCTGCATCTCATCTGCAGAGAAGGAGGAGAAAAAGGTGGAGGAATCCCTCACTTTAAATGAAGTTGGGGAGATGTGTAAAATGTGGGAAACAGTGCAAAACGAAATTCTGCAGAAAAGCACTACCCAAATAAGGCTGTAGCCCCCAAATAAGGCTGTTAGCGGGGCAAACGATGAATCTGTTTAATGATAATGCAATGTCACATTTCTGCAACATCCTCAGAAGGAGGCAAAAGCAAGTGTCATTGGAAAGGTTCCTTGCTAAAGTTGCACAAAAGGAAAAAGATTACATTGAGCCAAGAGATAGCAGTGATTCCGTTAGTGATGGTGAAAGTCGTCTGACACGATAACCCTCCTCTCTCGTCTCCCTCGCACGAGCCACAAAGGTTTCCAAAGGTAAGTGCAGGTTAATTTACTTTTCTTCACATTTTGTATTTTATTTATTACTTTGTATTATATTATAGTATTGTAATCATTTTTATATCAATATTTTTGGGTTGTGGAACGAATCATCTGAGTTTCCATTATTTCTTTTTTTTTTTAATTTTTTAAATGTTTATGTATTTTTGAGAGCAAGAGAGGCAGAAAGAGGGAAACACAGAATCTGAAGCAGGCTCCAGGCTCTGAGCTGCCAGCACAGAGCCTGATGCAGGGCTTGAACCCACAAACCACAAGATCATGACCCGAGCTGAAGTCGGACATTTAACCAACTGAGCCACCCAGGCGCCCCTCCATTATTTCTTATGGGGAAATTTGCTTTGATACACAAATGCTGTGGATTACAAGCATGTTTCCAGAACAAATTACGCTCGCAAACCAAGGTTTTACTGTATACGGAATAATACAATATGTGGTCTTCTGTGACAGGCTCCTTTCACTTAGCATAACATTTTCAAGGTTCATGTATATTGTAGCATGTTATCAGTATTTCATTTCTTTTTGTTGCCAAATAACATTCCATCATACGAACACATCACATTTTATTCATCCATTTATCAGTTGACAGACGTTGGGTTGTTTCCACTTTTTGGCTGAATAATGCTGCTAGGAACACTGATGTGCAAGTTTCTACATGGACATAAGTTTTAATTTCTCTTGGGTATATACTTATGAATGCACTTGGGTATACACCTAGGAGTGAAATATACCTGGTACATATGGTGACTCTATGTTTAACTGTTTGAGGAAATGCCAGCTGTACCTTTGTATGTTCCCATCAGCAGGGTTGTGAGAGTTCTGATTTCTCCACACCTGTGCCAACCCTAGTTCTTATCTATCTTTTTGAGTACAGCCATCCTAGTGGGTGTGAACCAAGCAAATGGAACAACAGATGTATAGATACAAAAATGGATAATTAGAGAGAGCTGGGGTGAGGGCAAGTGTCTCATTCTGGTTTTGCTTTGCATTCCATTAGTTAATGATGTTGAGGAGGGGCGCCTGGGCAGCTCAGTCGGTTAAGCTTCCAACTTCAGCTCAGGTCATGATATCACGGTCCGTTAGTTCGAGCCCAGGCTCTGTGCGGACAGCTCAGAGCAGGGAGCCTGCTTAGGATTCTGTGTCTCCCTCTCTCTCTGCCCCTTTCCCCACTTGTGCTCGCTCTCTCTCTCTCAAAAAGTAAATAAACATTTTTAAAAAATTGTTTGAATAATAAAAAAATGATGTTAAGCATCCTTCCACGTGCTTATTTTTTTACTTACTAGTTGATTTCACGTTACTCCAAATCCCTGTTATAGTTAACAATTCTTGAAGTTTGGGGGCACCTGGGTGGCTCAGTTGGTTAAGCGTCCAACTTCGGCTCAGGTCATGATCTCACAGTTCATGGGTTCAAGCCCCGCATGGGCTCTGTGCTGACAGCTCAAGGCCTGGAACCTGCTTCAGATTCTGTGTCTCCCTCTCTCTCTCTGCCCCTCCCTTGCTCACATTCTGTGAGTGTGATCAAAAGTAAATAAACATTTAAAATAATAATAACAACAATAATAATTCTTAAAGCTTGACTGCTCAAAGTCCCATGTGGTTTCTCTCCCCTGATTGGACCCAGGCTCCTATAACACAGGTGGTCAGTGACTAAGTGAAAATTAGATATCTACCAAGATGATAAAACCAGAAGACAGAAAATGTTTTCTCCCTGGTCAGATACTCCCTTCAGAAGTAGCTGAGGAAAAGGGAGGTTGGGGAGGGGTTACCCAAGGAAACAAAACTTTCAGTTCTTTATTTTCACTCAAAAACCAAACAAACAAAAAACAACCCTTTCGGAATAGGAGCTGTTAAGGTTTGGTTTTAAGGGGGTTTTGCTTAAGACTGTTTTAATGGTGTTTGGAGGACAAGGTTGTAGACATGATGTCTTATTTGGAAAAGGTAAATTCTATGTGGAAGTTTAAAAATTGCTGAACGCAATCAGTTTGAGGAGATGACCCTCCTTTGCCTGAGCCAATTGAGATCAACAGGCGGGGGCTGAAGGGGGCTGGGAGACGCCAATGTGTCCAGAAAACTATAGCATGAGAGCAGTCAATAACAACACGTAAACATGGGCATGGCAGTGTTTCAATAAAGCCCGCAAGTTCATTCGCCAACCCCTGGTATGTACAGTACGTGGGATATAACATGTGGCAAAAGCATAAAAACACGTATGGGGCTTTAAAAACTTTAAATTCAAGATAGTTTTCTCTGGTGAACGAGGAAATTGACTAGGGAAAAATACTTATGGAGGCATTTATTGGAAATGTAATGTTCTATCTCTTTAAGCAAAACAAAACAAAACTCTGATACGATATGGCATATTAAGACTTTAGGGGCACCTGGGTGCCTCAGGCAGTTGCCTGTCAGGCTTCGGCTCAGGTCACGATCTCACAGTTTGTGAGTTCAAGCCCCATGTTGGGCTTCCTGCTGTCAATGCAGAGCTTGCTTCTGATCCTCTGTCCCCTGGCCCCCTTTCAAAAATAAACATTAAGAAAGAAAAAATAAAAAAAGACCTAGTGATAGGTATCATTATAGTGTTCTGTTGTTTTAAGCGTAAAATACAGTATTAGAAAATATGGGGGCACTGGCTGGCTCAGAGGGTAGAGCATGCGACTTTTGATATCAGGGTTGTGAGTTTGAGCCCCAAGTTGGGTAGAGAAAGTACTAAAAATAAATAAATAAACTTAAAAAAAAAAATAAAACAGGGCCACCTGGGTGGCTCAGCTGGTTAAGCATCCGACTTCAGCTCAGGTCTCATCTCACTGTTTGTGAGTTCAAGCCCCATGTCGGGTTCTGTGCTGATAGCTCAGAGCCTGGAGCTCGCTTCAGATTCTGTGTCTCCCTCTCTCTCTGACCATCCCCCACTCACAATCTCTCTCTCTCTCAAAAATAAATAAGCATTAAATTAAAAAAAATAATAATAAAGCATTTAAGGGACCTGGGTGGCTCAGTCAGTAGAGCATCCAATTCTTGATCTGAGAGTCATGAGTTCAAGCCCCACACTGGGCAGGGAGACTACATACATACACACATGATCTAAAGAGAGACAGACAGACAGAAAGAAAGAAAGGAAGGAAGGAAGAAAGAGGGAGGGAGAGAGAGAGAAAGAAAGAGAGAGAGAGAAAGAAAGAAAGAAAGAAAGAAAGAAAGAAAGAAAGAAAGAAAGAAAGAAAGAAAGAAAATACAAGTTAACTGTTCTCTTCACTCCTGTTATTTGAGACATTAAATGTCTTAGGCCTACATAGTAGTTCCACATTGTTTATCTGCCATGCTTTATATATATATATATACGTATATATATATATGTGTATATATATACACTGACTATATATATATAGTATATATATATGTGTATATATGTATATACATATACATATATATACGTATATATATATACGTATATATATATATAATACTATTTACGTCATATTGAACATATAACATTAATCTATCTACAGACAACATGTTAGCTTAATGTATAGAACGTATATTATAACATATGTCCAGGCAGAAGCCATTATTAGGCACCTGAGTACAACAGTAGGAACACGGTGTGATGTCTGCTCTCGAGAGAGAACAGGGTGGTGCATGCAGTTAGAGTACAAACATTGTAAGATGATGGAAATTAATAACATACAGGAAAAGCTTCAGCAAAGAAGGTGAGGCAGTAAAAGGGTAGGAGAGGCCTTAGATGCCATGCTAAAGAGTCTGAAATTTATCCCATTGGCAATGGAAAACCACTTCGGGGATTAAGCAGAGAAATGATACAGTCAGATCTGTATTTTGGAAAGATCACTGGGATAGTGATACGGAGCACAGCCTGGAAAAGACTAAGCCAAGAGCAAGAAGAGGCTACTGCAATACCTCAGGCCCTTTGCCTTCAGACAGGATGTGCATCTCAAAGCATACTCAAAATGATTCACCAAAGTATGGAAAGAAACAAAACTTTTACTTATAAACATTTCTAACATTTAACTTCAACCGACACTTACACAACCCCATGTCAAATGTCTTGCGGCACGAGGCTCAGGAAAAATCCTCAGGAAGTATGAAAGTCCCACAGCATGGAGAAGAGTGGATCATTATTTGTTCACCTGCTCTGTGATGCAGTGCAGTTCACACATTACAGAATGACATTAATGTCGCTAATCTCGTAAGAATCGAATCTCTGAAATAGGATCATAACCAAATTTGATAATGAGACGGTGAGTAACCACGAAACTCTTACATCTCAAAGAAGTTCTCTAAGTATTGTCTGACAGACAGCATATTAAGATTTCTAGAACTAAAAGAGCAGTTGTGTATTTTTCTTTTACAAAAATACTCGTGTTCCAAGTTTGCTGACCATGACTGGCATGACAAATGTCTGTTAGCAGTATGGTACTTTGCAGATATTCCAAAAATACACACAATTTTCCTTTCAAGGTAAAGGACTTAACCAAAGCTAGAAACTAGTTACTTTTTTAAAAAAATAGACTGTGTTGAACGCATTTTGAAAACCAATGTTTGGTAGTATATCCACCCTTATGTTACTTTGTTGCCAAAAAGATATAAAAGTGTCACTTATAAAAACTCTCACATTTATATGTCAGTAGTCATCAAAGTGGTCCATGTACCCATGAGGGTCCCCAAGGCCCTTTCAGCAGATCCATGAGTTTAAAATTACTTTCATAATAATTCGAACACACCATTTGCCTTATTCACTCTCATTTTCTCACAAGGGTCTAGCAGATTATCCAAAGGCTACATAACAGCTGTTGTCACATCCCTGTCCTCACAGCTAATGGAATGTATGGTTGTATTCTTAGGATTTAAAGTTTTCTCAGTAATGTTTAGTACATTAAATATCAATAGACAAAGCCCACAGAAGTAGAAGTTCTTTGGGGTTTCAATAATTTTTAAATTTATAAAGGGGTCCTGAGACTAAAAACCCTAAGAATCACTGCTGTATAATTTATTTTTTATATGTTTTAAAGACTTAGTAATAAAGCATTAACTAGACTTCGATTAAAAAAAAAAACAACAACAACTTAGTGGGGTACCTGGCTGGCTCAGTCAGAAGAGCATACAACTCTTGATCTCGGGGTCATGAGTTTGAGCCCTACGCTGGATGTAGAGATTACATTAGTTAATTAATTAATTAAGAAAAAAACTTGGGGCGCCTGGGTTGCTCAATCAGTTAAGCGTCCGACTTTTGACTTTGGCTCAGGTCATGATCTCAGTTTGTGAGATCAAGCCCAGCATCCGGCTCTGCACTGACAGCAAGGAGCCTGCTTGGGATTCTCTCTCTCCTGGTCTCTCTACCCCTCTCCCACATGCACACACGTGTGCCCTCTCTCAAAATAAATAAACTTTTTTTTTTAATCTAGCAATAGAATTTTCTCTTTTTTAAACATTTTACCTTTAAGTAATCTCTACACCCAATGTGGGGCTCCAGCTTACAACCCCAAGATCAAGAGCTGCATACCCTACCAACCGAGTTAGCCAGGCACCCCAGTCATAGAATTTTCTAACCTATTCAACATATTTCAAACAAAAGGCTTCAGTGGGTTTTTAAGTCATATTAAAAATACATAAACATGCCATCTTTCTATTACTGTGTAAGAAAAACTGACATCAAGGAACGGCAAAATGTACTGATATGTAGACAAATAATGATAAGACAAGGCAGTAGATGACATTTAATCAGAATAACATAAATTAAGTGGTACAGGAGCTCAGAGGGGAGGAACTCTTGTCAGCCAGGATGACCAGGGAGGAACCTAATGGAGAACAAACCCAATTAAAGTTCCATTATCATCTTTAAAAACATGTTCAGGGGGCGCCTGGGTGGCTCAGTCGGTTGAGTGTCCGACCTCGGCTCAGGTCATGATCTCACGGTCCGTGAGTTTGAGCCCCGAGTCGGGCTCTGTGCTGACAGCTCAGAGCCTGGAGCCTGTTTCAGATTCTGTGTCTCCCTCTCTCTCTGCCCCTCCCCTATTCATGCTCTGTCTCTCTCTGTCTCAAAAATAAATAAACATTAAAAAAATAAATAAATAAATGTTAAAAAAAGCTTTTAATAAAAAATAAAAACATGCTCAGAAGACTGAGGAGGAGCAAAATTTCAGGAGGGAAGCCGTCGATGATGACAACAGGCTGAAGAAATACACACTTTTTTGTTGCCCATGCAGTGAGCACATTATAGTAACACCAGTAGCAAGAGTATGTGCACATGTGCATGTGTGACTTCTGGGTGAGGGCTGGCAGCAGCTGAAGAGCCATATATAATGTGCTGGCCTTTAAAGAATGTTTAAGTTGGTATGATATCTGTATCAATTCTTCCCTTCTTGATCTCAGAATAATCCCCTGATGCCTAACACTCCCAGACAGACCAGCATCACCAACCATTTAAAATGCAGAAATAAAACCACAGGGATGGCAGTGGTTATCTCTAGATGGTGGGATTTAAGGCTAATGATTTCATCACCTACCATGAGCCAGGTAATATGCTAAACCTTAGAAGTCTTAAAACTATTATTATCATTATCATTTTTTAAATGTTTATTTAATTGGGGCGCCTGGGTGGCGCAGTCGGTTAAGCGTCCGACTTCAGCCAGGTCATGATCTCGCGGTCCGTGAGTTCGAGCCCCGCGTCGGGCTCTGGGCTGATGGCTCAGAGCCTGGAGCCTGTTTCCGATTCTGTGTCTCCCTCTCTCTCTGCCCCTCCCCCGTTCATGCTCTGTCTCTCTCTGTCCCAAAAATAAATAAACGTTGAAAAAAAATTAAATAAATAAATAAATAAATAAATAAATAAATAAATAAATGTTTATTTAATTTTGAGAGAGAAAGAGAGAAAGAGAGAGAGAGAGAAAGAGAGAGAGCACGAGTAAAAGAGGGGCAGAGAGAGAGGGAGACACAGAATCTGAAACAGGCTCCAGGCTCCGAGCTGTCAGCACAGAGCCCGATGTAGGGCTCGAACTCGGGAACAGCGAGATCATGACATAGGTTGAAGTCGGAAGCTTAACCAACTGAGCCGCCCAGGCGCCCCTTAAAATTATTATTTTTATTAGAAGAAGGTCCCTTATGTTATCTAATACCACCAGGCTTTTGACATCTTTTTGCCCGAGTCTCCAGGGCAGCAATCTTGCAAGGTAGCTGTTTTTTACTCCATTTTACAAATCTGGAAACCAAGACACAAAGGGTTCTGAAACTGGCCCGGGGTCCTACTGTAGAAACTGCGGAAGCCATGACTGAAACCCTGGTCTGCTGGCCCCCGTCCAGGGCGCTCTTCCCGCCCAGGAAGGGCACTCTTCCCGCCCAGGAAGGGCACGGACACAGCCTTCGCATCATGGCAGTAGTCCAACTGGTACCCTCCCCGCACTCGCCTCCTTCTCCTCTCTCCCCACACATAAATATTTTACAACCCTCGTGTAGCAGGCTCAGAACTGTGGCTGCACACCTCAGCACTTCCCCTGTCAGGGAAACGGGATAATCACTCCTCTGCGCCCTCCACACACAGGGACCTTCCTAAAAGGCAGAGCTGATTTCCTACCCTGGAACCCCTCCGTGGCTACTAATCATGTGCAGGATAAAAGCTTTGTCCCCTGAACTCACAGCCTTCGCAAGCCGCCTCCTGCAGTCTCCACACACTCCACAAACATACCCTTTCTTCCTGCCACTCAAGTGTCCTCAGGATGGAGCCACGCTCTCGTGTTTCTAGGGCATTACACACATTTCCTGCCTGAAAGCCTTTCAAACCCACATCCACCCTTCTTATAACTAGTCCTTCTTCAAGACTTGGGCTGGTGTGAACGTCTCCGGAAAACCATGATTTATATTCCAGTGTGACAGCAGGTCCCCTTTTAGGAGATCCCACAGGCCCCTCAAATGTATTTTCACTGCTGAGTTCACTGGCTTCCGGTCCTACCAGACTACAGGCCCCTTCAGGCCAGGGACACACCTTTCTTACTTACAATGCCATGACCCAGCACAGAGCCTTGCACGCAGCACCTGTTCAGTAAATACTTGGGTCACAAGTAGGGTGTCGAGTGGGATGGGGGACACAGACAGGCACACAGCTTCGTCATATAAAATACGACACATATGAAAATAAGAAAGGTGTGGCAGGAATGCTATCCAAGGAAAGGAAAAAGGAAGGAAAATCTGGGGGAACACCTCTACCTACATTCCTGGGTTTTCTCAAAGGTTTTTCAAATCCTGCTACTGCTGCTGGTGATGTCCCTGAACGGGAGTGCGTCCTATGAACGAGGTACTGCGCAAAGCACTTGCCATAAACGAACCCTTTTTATTCACCCTATGCACTGAGAACACCCTGCGCATTTTACTGATGGGGAATCTCGGGCTCAAGAATAAGATGCTTGCTCAGTGTCAGACAATTAGTGGCAGAGACAAGATTTCAACCCAGATCCTGTCTTCTGAGCCACAGCTCCATCTGCTCTCTGCTTCTTTTCTTTACCAAAAGTGAAATCCCCTCACCAAATACCCAAGTTTGATGGCCTCAAGTAAACCCAATTAAACCAACGTGAAACTAAGAGTCCTTCTTAGTTCAGCAAGCAATAATGTACCTCAAGTTACTTCACTCTTCCTGGCTAAATAACTTGAATATAACTTAACTATTTTTGGACCATTCAGGTGTTCATTACTGAGGGCACTGTAAAACTGTGATGCCCTCAGGCATGACTGCACTGTGGTTAGGGTATACCCTGTACCAGCAGCCCTGACCTGTGGGCAGGTACAGTGCCTGTTACGGAGTTCCAGCTTCCCAATTCACCTTCATCTCATGCCAAGTTAGAGCGACCATTTCTTGCTACTGTCAATGTGCTGGTCTCTACCGGGCCAGCTGATTTTGCTACTTCCAATCTTCTAGGGGCTGTGATAGTCATAAATGATGTAGCGGTCCTTCGTGCCGTCCACCAATTATGTCCAACTCTTTGCTTCCCAGGCACATGCTAACTGCGATTTCCCGCTCTTCTTTAAAGTCAGGTGTGGCCACGTGACTTGCCTCAGTCCATGAAAGGTGACCGAAAGTGACACATGCCATTTGGGACCGAAACTTCAAAAATCAGTGCCCCTTGGGGTGCCTGGGTGGCTCAGTCAGCCAAGCATCTGACTAGGTTTTGGCTCAGGTCACGATCTCACAGTTCGTGAGATCGAGCCCCATTTCATGCTCTGCCCTGACAGCACAGAACCTGCTTGGGATCCTCTCTCTCTGCCCCTCCCCTGATTGCTCTCTCTCTCAAAATAAACAAACTTAAAAAAACAAAATCAGTGCCCCTTAACCACCATCTTTCACTCAATCGAAGTGATCATGGAAAACGCTATGTTCAGATGGAGTTTCCATCAGTCTGGGTCCCTGAGTGACTGTGAGGAGCAGAGTTCCCTGTGCATGAACGAAAAATCAACTTTTGTTCTATTAAGCCACTTAAGTCTTAATGGGCTTTTGTTATGCAGTCTAATCCAAGTTATCCAGATCAATACATCAGATCAATACGTCAGATCTCTTAGTAAGGAATTCTCTCACATAAGTTCCTTTCTTTGCATCCATCTCTGTTCCAGGCTATGTGCAATATAAAACACACCTGTCAAGTACCTACTATGTACAAAATACCATGCTAGATGACGAAGATAGTCTATGTCTCGAAAAAGTTGCAGTCTTATGTTGACGACTGTGCCAAAAAGGCAGACGCCAGCGTTACAATGGTTTAAAGGAGAGACAAGTCCCATGTAGATGGGAAGAAAAGTACAGAGAAGTTTCACAAAGGAAGTTCCATATCACATGGCCCTGAAACACGGGTAAGAACCAACAATTAGAGATTCAAGGGGGTCATTTAAGATAGAAAAAGCAACATAAGCAAAGATATGGAGCACAAACAGCAAAGCACAAAGAGCAAATACTTCTACTGACCGGGAAAACTTAATAAAATCTAAGGGAATGACAAGAAATTGGTTCACCCGGAGTGTCTTTGCCAGGCAGGTCTGTGCCTAATTCAACGGACAGGAGGGAACCATTCAATGTCTTGACTGGGGAAGTGAGATGTCTGGAGGTGATGGCAGTACACAGCACAGATGGGAGGAAAGAAAAGAAAATATTGGGGGATGTCTGCAACAACTCAAGAGAATGGTATCAATGACCCCAAATAAGTGTGATGACAGTAGAAATGGGAAGAAGCAAAAACAGCGTGGCAGTATGTCAGCAAGGCCTGGCACCCAAGTGAACACGAGGGGAGGAGAGTCTAGAAAGGCAAGAGGGAGTCTCGAGGGGCAGATCCTGGGTAGCTACGAGGACTGTCCATCCACACTGCGGAGGTTAATCACAAAAGTGACAAGAACAAATAAAGTGCTACCATGTATTTTTCTAAATGCTAGCTCCAGCTTCACCTGAAGTAAATGCTACTACTAGTTTAATCCTTTGCTCTCCTGGGACAAAGTTACTTCTCAATCTGACACTACACCTCCCTTTTTTGTACAAATTTATCTCCTACTTTTCCCTGATAGGAACGCCCTGGAATCACCCTTGAGCACTTTGGGTTCTCCCCTGCCCCCCGCCCCCAACCCCAGACCATCCTCACTTTCTCCTTTCTTCACTTCTTCCTCTTCATCCCCTACCCCCCTCCCAGGCTTACCCATTCATGGCTCAAGTCAAGCCTCACCTTCCCTTTAAAACATTCCTCAAACACATGGGTTTCTCCTTTTCCCGATTTCCATACCTACTGTCTAGGAATTCCAGAGGCAACATCATGAGTTATCAGTTTCCCGTGTGTCCTTTATTCCCACAACTATCTCATGGGCCTGGTCAGAACAAGTCTCTTTCATTACAGGTCTTGAGTTCCCCACAGTCCAACGACCTTGTGCACAATATGCATTCATTAGACACTCTAGTGATAACCCAAAGCCAATTAAGAACATGCACATCTTATTTCCTCTTTAATAACTTATTTTCAGTAAATCACGATTATATAGACATGCAAAATAGGCAGCTTCAGCACCTAATACTTCAAAATGTCCTTGAGTTAAGCATCCTTAAATCTTAAGAGCTGTTTATTGCCTTAAGAGATCTGAAAACACCATTTGGTCATAAACTTTTCTGCCAGCTTCCTTTTAATCCTTTTGACCTGAAGGCATACCAAACAGTTCAATGATCATCACTCCAAGGTGATTCTGACTCAGAAATAAATAACCTAATTTCCCATGCGGACTATTTCACTTTTGGGAACCTAATAAGTGTTTCGTTGTACCCTCACGTTCAACCAGCTATATAGTATAGACAGCGCAAACTAGATCCACAAAAAAAAGTTCCTAGATTTTACAAAATAACAGCTGTCTCCATTGGTCTCTCTCTCTCTCTCTCAATTAACGACTATGCTTTATAGCTCAACACGTTTCACTCCTCCCTGGCATGTGAGGGAAACACAAACAGAAATCAAGTTTATTGCGGAATCCTAAAAATGAGCAGTTGTAAAAAGGCATCCAAAATATTCGTAGGACACCATCCTAACCAAACCTGCTGTCATCACGAAGATTATTTCCTCTTGCAAGCAAGACCGGCGAGTTAACAATGGGGGAAAGAAAAGTGTGAGAGGGAAAGGAAGCAGGAGAGGAGGCGTACTATGCCGATCAAACTGACCGGGTTTCCAGGACGTCTGGCTGCTAGGAAAGCGGTAAGCAAGGACAGCCGCTACCAGTACGCTGCAGATTCCCGCTCAAGCTCTCCCTGCACTTTTCTTTCCCCTTCCCACAGCCGAGGCCCGCCTGCCCGTCCTTGCTCTGCACCAAGGTGCGCAGCGCGGCGGGGTCCCGCACGCAGGTGACCTCACACCGCTCGGCCCGGGTCCAGCCGTCCTCCCCGGAGGCCTGGCGGCCCCTTCCCGGCCGAGGTCGCCCAGGGGCCGGGCTCCGGGCCGGAGTCCCCAGTCCGAACCGGACTTCGGTACTCGAGGACAGCTAGGCCGTGTGTCCCGACCGTCCCTTCTTCCCCAGCGCTAGCAGGCGGGCGGGCTCCGCGCGCCCCGCTGGGACCAGGGGCGGCGGGGGAAGGGAGGGGAGGGGAGGGGAGGGGAGGAAAGTGGTGGCGCGGACACCGTTAGCCGCGGTGGCTGCCGCGCCCCGACGCGCGCGCGACTGGCTCTTACCGCAGAGGAGAGGGAGGCAGGGGGGAGGCGGCGCCCGGCCCGGCGCGGGCGGGAAGGCGGAGGCGAGGGCGCAGGCGGCGGCGGCAGCCGCGGGGGACCCCGGCGGGCGCCCACGACGCGGTGGGCTGCCTGGGCGCCGCCATAGTGGGGACGCAGCGGCGGGCGGAGCGCGCGGCCGCGACCCGGGGACGGCGGGACCACCAATCCCGCTCTCCGCCTCAGCGCCCTCGCCGGGGGTCGGGCACATCCGCGGCCAATCGGGGCGCGGGAGCCGGGCGGGGCGCCGGGCTGACCAATGCAGAGCTGCGCTGCGGGCAGCGGGCGAGCGCAAGCTCGCGGAGGCCCAATAGGCACGGGCACCCCCACTTTCCCGACCCGCCCACCCCGCCCGCGGCGGGGACCCGGGCTGCGGGTGGCGAGGGGCCGCGCGGGCCCGGCCTGCTGGTGGACGCGAACACCTCCCCTTGGCTCCTCGGAGCACGTCCGCCGCCTGGAGACATCCTTCTCCCCCCAGCATCACGCCCGGAGGGCGCCCGTTCGTGAGGACACCTGAAGCCCGCGGGGATGACCCAGCCCCTCGGGAGCCTTTCTCGCCGTGCGGCACGGTGGGCCGGGGGCCTCCCGGGCGCAGAGTGCTGGGCGGTCACCGTCATTCCACGCCGAGGGCGCAGCTGCCGCCTGGAGACCAGCTGAGCGCCTCCACTGGGCTCTCGGAGGCCCAGGGCTTGGAGACCTCTACGGATCCTGTGGGGTAAAGGGTGGGTGGGGTGGGGGCAGAATTCGCTGGCTGCTATTCGCTATTGCCCATTTCAGAGTCTGGCAGGAAGGGTTTTAGTTCGGGCACCGGACCACTCGCCCCGTCTACCCTTTGCAGCTTCCGAGGTCCCAGCTCTCTTCCACCCTACCCCTCCTTCCCGCAGCAGAGCACCGGTATCCATCTGGGGCACAATTTGAAACGTAGGACCTCCAGTGGGATTGACGGAAGGGAGAAGATACTGTCGGGCTGCGATCCTTGGCTGCCAACCCAGGGATCCTACCTTAGGAAAAGAGAGCAGTTTGCCCTGACAAAAAGGGTTCTGGTTAGAACCTGCCTAAAACGCTTCCCTGGAGTGTGCCCTCTAAGTCCTGGGCCTGACTGCACTGGCAGGCAGTGAGGAAGAAAACCAAGGAGCCTGGAGTCCCTGGCTGGCTCAGTCATAAGAGCATGCAGCTCTTGATCTCGGGGTCATGAGTTCGAGCCCCCCTAACCCCCATGGGGTGTAGAGATCACTTAAAATCTGAAAAATACAACAGCCTGCTCTGTGGGACTTGAGCAACTCTTTAAACTTCGGGTTTCCCCAGAGTTATGACTTAAACTAAAATTCAAAGTGCAAAATTTCTAGAAAAACAGCTAAGAATTCTTCTGGGATTAGACCAGGCACCTCAGCCCTGCAGGTCATTCAGCAGGGATGGGGATGGTGGGGTCAGTGAGAGGTAGCAAGTCCTGGGACCCTGCCAAGTCTAGGGAAGTGTTCCTTCCCTTCAAAGATGTGTGCTCTGAGGGATCAAACAACTCATTAAGGCCTGGCTCCGCCTGGTCTCTCAAATGAATTCTTGGATGCTGGACAAAAAAAAGTCAACTTCCTTTTCTTGGGCCCAGGAAGGAGTTGGCATAGAAAAGTGTCTTTGAAACCTCCTGTTCCTGCCTCCCCCCACAATCAGACACGAGGTAGCATCCACCTCCTAAGCCCCAGGACACAAAGAAACATTGAGAGCTACTGAGCTGACCCAAGCCTCTCCGGCACCTGGAAAGGGCCAGGCCATCCAAGGGCCAGCTGGAGCAGCTCTACTGTGCCCACACCCTGCACCTAGTCACTGGCACCTCCCTGCCCTGCCGCTGCTCTATCCTCATCCACCCGGACCCCAGAAACCCACCAGGCAAAGGGACCGATCTTTCTCCAGGGAAGCTTCTCAGCAACTACAGACAGCTCAGAGCAGCTTCAAGACCCAACTGGATCCCACTAGGAGCCGAGTCTCTTGCTCTTAAAGCACCTAAAATACACTCTTTCCTTTCAAGCTGGCTCCACAATTTGTACAGAACACGGACGCTTGCATGAACTTAGACTAGCTCCATGAATATAATAATCAAGCGCTGCAGGAGTGAGAGCTCAAACCCAGTTTGTGGAAGTGGTCTGGTCCTCTATGCCCATCTCCTTCCCATACCTAAGGCAAAGGAAGCAAAACAAAGTGCTCATAGCCACAGGTGCCTCTGCCCCCCATGTCCCACCTTGCTTGTCCTAACTCAAAGCCACAGGACCGGAGCCCATCGCTTTAGGACAGCTTCCTAGATCCCGCCCAAGTTTTCTTAAAGTGTCCAGCCCTTCTTCAGAGCCTATAACTAGATACACCCCCAGCCTGACCCTGGGCCACTCAGGCTCCTTGGGGCAGACACAGCCAATCCTCTGCTCAACACATTTTATTGCTAAGGACAAGGTGATGCACCAGTTTTCAAAATAATTTGGTTTATAGCGTTCATACGTAACAAAAAACAGGGAAGTATTATAAATCTGATTCTTGTATACACAGGGTATAGGTGTGAAGCCCTCCAATCCCAGGCAAACAAATTCATGAGGAGCAAAACCTGTTTAACCCCTTCAGTGTTGCCCTCCAGTCCCTCCCCCACCCCCAAATCAGCTCCCTCCCACCCCCAGACCAGGGGCATACCTAAACCTGCCCCTGGTCTCCAGTGGCCCCAGTTCATCTTAACCCTCCCAGCCCCTGCATGATTGCAAATTTTCTGTTGACAAAATCACCCACCAGGCTCTGCCTGCTTCCATCATTAAGATCCCCCCTTCAGGGTGTTCCCCACCCACACCCTCTAATACTGTGCCACAGGGGCTCTGTGCCTAGAATGATATGGGCACAAACCCACACTGCCCCTATCTGCTCCTTCAAGACAGGACAAAGAGGTGGCATTAACTCCTTAACATCTCAACATCTCAATACTGCAGCTTTGCCAGCACTTCCTTGAGGCTGTTCCAGGGACAGATAGATGCCACACTCATCTCCAGCCAACCCCCAGGAGCCTTTACTCCACTCAGCTGAGGGCAGAATTTCACATTTTGTTTGCCCTGGACAGGCAAGGAAGAAAGTAAAGGCCAGGGGCTGGCAGAAGCTGGTCCAAACCAAACATACATGTGCGCACACGTACACACACGCGCGCGCACGCGCATACACACACACACACTTATACGCGCGCACACATAAATACAAAAGGGGAGAGGGAATAAGCACCAGCACCTCTGCCTAGTTGGTGCAGGTGATTGTTAGGAAGCTAAGTCCTAGGCCAGGAACAGGGCAACCAGCCCGGCCAGCACAGTCAACCCCACTGGAGACTGGGGCCAGTGCAGCCACAGCTTTTCAGTGCTCAGCCCTTCAGCTGGGTGATAGGCGGCTGCTGCCACATGTCCAAGAAAGGCTTGTCCTTTCACTACAGCGGAATGCGAGGGGGGGTTGGCGGGTAGGGGCGTGAGAAGACGATGGGGTCGGTTATTCCATTCCTTTTCATTTTACAACTTCACTTTCAGAGACTTCAGAGTTCCAAGTGTCTGCTGTGCTGTGGAACCCCAGAGTGCTCTCGCCTTGATGGCTGGGCACCTCTCGGCCCCTGGAAGCACCTACTCCATGATGGCTCGGTATAGTGCAGGCTCGATGTAATCTTCCCGGTATCTTGAGTTGATCACTCGTTGCCGTTTCTTTTCCTGTTTAACCTCTTTCTCCGTGAAAATCTCATTGAAGCGCATGTCTGAGGCTACTGACTATAGGAGAATAAGCAAGCCAGATGAGCACTTTGTGGCCAACCACCCGGAAGGGAAAAACAAAATGACACACCCTTGCCTCATTCCCTCCCTCCCAGACCTGGAACAAGGGCACACAGAAAACACACTCACCAGTCTAGACTTGACTCTCTTGGGAAGCTCTTCATCCAGCGTGTACACGTCATCTCTCTTAACCACAAGCTGTGAGCCGTCCTCGAACTCCACCTACCAAGCAAACAGAGGCCTTTGGCTAAGACATCCCTGACTCTCTCCCTGGTCCCCAAAGCACAATGGCAACTTTCTGCTGTCACGGGAAGGATCCAGAACACTGAAGTAAGGACTGCCAAATTCGAAGCCACCCCCGGCAGACTGAACACAGGGCAGCCCCTAGCTCTGAAAAGGTTGTTACTGACCCCTGAGCTCTTCCAAGAGCAAAGGCTTGCCTCTAGGAGGAAGCACTGAATTAATCAAGAACTCCCCCAGAGCCCAACAAAAACGTTTGGCTACCTGGTACATCTGGATAGGATGGGATGCCACAAATTTGGCTCCGTAGACCTGGCCATCTGTCCATCTGACTTGGACCACTTCTCCCTCAGCAGGAGGACCCAACTGGAGGCAGTCCTGGCTCTGAGGGAACAGTAAGGGAGAAGGATGAGAGGAAGGCCCCCTGAGCACAGGGGTGATCACCACCTACTCAGGGAAGAATGAACCAGGGCAGATTCCTGCCCAGACACCCAAGCAAGGCAGGCTCTCTCCGAGCTAGAAGACACAATGGTTAAAGACCTACCTGCCTGCTAAGTCATAAGCTGGCCCCAGATCTCTGCCCTTGCTGCTTTCAGGGGACAGAAAAGAAGAGCCAGAATAAACTTCGAGTGAACTTCATAAACACAGTGCCAAGATCAAGAATCCTCCTTGTGTTCCTTCAACTGTCCCTCTAAAGAACAGGGGACAGAGCTCTACCCCGAAGAAATACTAGAACAAGAATTTCAGAGTACTATGAAAACATTAGCCTCATTCACTGTGCTGACCTTGGCAGTGATGGTATAAAATCTGTAACAGGCAAAACTGCTCACATCTTAACACAGGGCAGGGGCTCCAAGCATTATTAGTTGTTACTACATCCTGTATCACTGTGTGCTCATAATTTAGGGTAAAAAGAAAAAAGAAAAATGCCCAGTCTCACATGACAATATCTCCCAACAAAGCAGAAAAATGTATTAATTCTGTCAAACCCCAGTCCTTGAGAACACGTGTGAGTACTCAAAAGGGCGCTTTGCTGCATGCTGAGGTAGGATGGTTATCTTGAGGAAAAGCACCGTGTAACTTAATTGTTGTGTAGCTGCTTTGTTCATGGAGCACCAGCTTTATTTGAAAAAATGCCTGACATAAACAAACTAGTTACTCAGACATGGGTACTGGCAGACATCTTGGAAATGAATGAACAAGCCTGTCACTTTACGGAAAATATCAGACGGTACTGCCAAGGATAAAACTTAAGCTTTTGGAAAAATTAGAACTTTAGAAATGTAGTAATCACCAAAACCAGCTTGAAGCTTTGCCAAATTTAAAGATAATTTCTAAGAATGGTGACACTAATAAATGTGTTTTTTGATACTGTATAATAAAATTTAACATTTGGAAGATCTGCGTAGCCCAACGTACGAGTATTTTCTAAATAACCAATGTATGAGGTTGCAAAATTTGGCAGAGGTGAAGATCTAGTCTCAGTGCAAGACAGACCAGTGGATTTTAATGTAACAGAGTGTACAAAGCTCATTGACCTGCTTTCAGATTCCACCCTGCAACTAACTTGTAAGAAACTACTACTCGTTGAGTTTTGGTGTAGTATTAAATAATCACAACGGTATGAAAGGCTATTAAAAGACTCCTCCCCTTTCCAATTAGCACACAACTGTGTGAGGTTGAATTTTCTTCATAGACTTTAACCAAAACAATATATCACAACGGACTGAATGAACACATGACATAGAGATTCGCAGGAAAATGGCATTCTTCCCACCAAGATTTTGTTTTAAAATAGTTGTTTTTCATTTTTAAAAACCCAGACTATTTCAAATCAATTAATCACTATTTTAATTTCTAACAGAGTAAACATTGATAGACATAACCCACAAAAAAGCTCTCTGGGGTCCTCAGTAACTTAAGAGTGCTGAGGTCATTGATCTGTAAGTCAGAGATAACACCACTTGCTTCTCAGAACTGGCATGAGAAGTGACAGACACACCTGACCTGAAGCACTTAGCACAGGGCCTTGTGTACTAGAAAAGCCTAGTAAATTATAGCTATTCCACTGCCACAAATACTGTTAATATGATCTTTACTATGACTTAAGTCTACCTTGTAAGTAATGAATGTGCTTCTAGCAACTAAGCTGCTAATGAAGTATAAAAGTGGGAAATACCTGGTTTGTCAAAGGAAGAAGTGGCTTCATCCCACTGCCGTGGTGCTTAATCTCACAAGTGAAAAGGCTGTGCGGGTAAGGGAAATTCGAACTAAGTCCTGAATACTGAGCCAGGAAACCTAGAAGTGGGTCCAGGCAGAGCCTCCAGTGTGTCAGGTGTCAATAACATAAGCAGGCCAAGGAGGTCTCCAAGCAGTTTCTGCTTAGCCCCTTCAACTGTAAAGGACCACACATCTACTAAGGGGGCATGATGGGAAAGAGTTGGATTAATTCTTCCAATATCACACAGCTACTAGGCAATGGAGCTAGTATTGGCACACTGGTTGGTTTCCAATACCGGGCTCTTCCACTGCATAAGAACACCTTCAAGTGTAGTTTAGACTGAAATATAAGCATGTTTCACGGTGTTGCAGAAAACACAGATTCCAAGAAGTTTCTAGAGAGGAAGCAGGGCAGCCTAGCAGCACACAATTTTCTTTGCAAGGAAAGACCAGCACAAATGGTTCTTTCTGTTCAGGGAACTAATGGGCCTGAAGACCTGCCTAGAAATGGCGGGCTGGCCCACAGCCAGACCTACAAACACCCCCATCCCACCTGCCCAAGAAGCTCCTTGCAGACATTACCACTATGTCCTCAGGATAGAGATTGTCACTGAAGGAGCCATCGTCAAAGTTGACTTCATAGAAGGTCTCGGTGGTGAGCCTGACCACCTCACACTGGTAGAAGCGCCCGTTCTTGTGCTTGCTAATGACCTTCTGGCCTGCGGTGATGCTCTGCAAGGCCCCCTTGGCACGCTGGAAAAAACAGAGGCTTGGGTTACTCCCACATGGAGTTGCCAGGACTGGAAAATGGGGACCAAGATCAACTGGTTGCCCTTTACCAGGGAGAAAGAATGGGACTGGAAAAATAAAAAGAAGGGGATGGGAGCTGAACCAGGTCTTTTCCATATATCCACACCTCAGCAGGGACACTACCAGAAACCAGTGTCCTATTTTCCTCCATAAACGTAGCACCTCCCTAGTTCCCGTTCCACAACTGGTCCTTACCCCATACTGTCTCCCAAAAAATACTCTTGTGTTAACTTCCCTACTGTTGCCGGGAACTGACCAAATAGCATCTACTAATGCACAGAGCTTAGACAGACATCCAGGGAGACACTCAACAGGAGATCTGAGCCCAGGGCCCCAGACAATGCTCTACGCAGATCTCAGCACTAGTTCCCTGGACATCCGCAGATGCATGTGACAAGGGGCTCCCATTACAAGGGCCATGCCAACCCTCACATCACCCCGTCATTCTGAATTTGCCCTTGATGCAAATGGCATCACAGAGCATCTGGTAACACTGTATCCAACCACTCCCCACCAAGTTCCCCAAGCACTGCGCTCCAGCCATGCTGGCCTCCTTTGCTGTTCCCGGAGCACGTGTGCCAAACACGTTCCCTCCTCAGAGCCATTGCCCTGCTGTTCCCTCTACCTGAAATGCTATTCCCCAGCCCTCTGCACACTGGCCCCTCACAACCAAATGTCAACCTACTGATGCTGTTCCTTATTATACCTCTTCCATTCCCCTTATCCTGCTACATTTTTATCCACCACCCTTCTCCCATCTGAGATACTCTACTTATGCATTTCTGTATGTCTTTCAACTACATGCAGCAAGAGGACAGGCACTGTTTTGTCTTGTTCACGTATATTTCCAGCACCTAAAGTTGGGACTGACATGTAAGAGATGCTCAAGAGATATTTAAAGAATGATTAGCGAGGACACATGGGGGGCTCAGTTGGTTAAGCATCTAACTCTTGGTTTCGGCTCAGGTCATGATCTCACGGTTCATGAGTTCAAGCCCCACGTCAGGCTCTGTGCTGACAGTGTGGAGCCTGCTTGGGATTGTCTCCTTCTCTCTCTCTCTTTCTCTCTCTCTCTCTGGCCCTCCCCTGCTCACTCACTCTCTCTCAAAATAAACTTTAAAAAATTAAAAAACTACAGAATGATTAGTGAAAATAATACTACATAGTACCTCATTTTCTCAAAGCATCAGCAGTCCATGGGTGCCAATTTAAGGATGTGCAATGTTAATGACAGTCCCCAAATCACCATTCTGGCTCCATAACAAAACTCCTGCTTCCCTGAGCCCTCTGGGCTCAGCACTACCTCACCCACCACCCCTCCAGAGTTTCTTCCTCACAATGACTATCTTCCCCCTTCCTGAGCTCCTAACCCACCTGACCACCTCTCATGCCCAGTGTAACATCTCTATGGAAAAGGAGAAGCCAGTCGGCCAACAAGGCCTTTTCCATGACCCCAGATGGTAGTGACACGTTTGCTCCTCCAGACTGGTACTCCACTGTGCCCTTCACTTCCATATTTCCTGCACTGCTGACAAATCTTCATCACGGTCTCTTCTAGTAGCCTCTAACTTCCCCAACTACAGTCTGGTTTCTGACCAGAAGACCCCCCGACAACTCCTCAGTATGGGGCACCAACAAGCATTATACCAGACCTGCCTGCCCCAGAGCACACAGCTTCCTGTTCCCCTCCACTGGCTTCTGTCTGCCCTTTCTCAGCTGCTTTCACTGGCTCGTCCTCTGCCATCTGCTCCTTACATTAGGAATCTCCAGAGTCCAGTTTCTAATGGCAACTGGAGTGAACTACCCTATTAAATGCTGAGAAGATCCAAATCTTCACCCTCATCGTTACAGCAGCTGTTTCCTGGTAGCTCCATCAGAATGCTCCAGCAATGACCTCAAGGTCATCCTCTTTTTCACCTCTCCCCCTTTCCCCTGGAAACCTGCCCTGCTCTGAATCAGTTCTGGTCACAGTTAATAGCATCACATTTTCATCCTCTCCATCTTCCAGGAGAGCCACCTGAGCCATCTTAACTTCACATTCTTTCACCCCTTCCCCACTAATCTCTCCAGGATGGTCAACAGACCCTGTCGATCCCACCCATCGTAGGATCCCACGTAAGATGTGACCCCAGAGCTCTGGCTACGTGTTCCCACTCCAGACCTCACTTCGCTCCCAGCCCAACCAGTCTCCCTGCCTCAAATTCTTATTCTTTGAGCCCCTGAATCCACCACCAGAATTAAGTGTTTCAAAATATGGTTCAAAATCCAAATTTTTGAGAAGTTCTCCTCATTTAGTGGAAGAGGGATCAAACTCCTAAGTAGGGCAGTCCAGAGCCTTCAGTGTCAGCTGCCATTTGTCTTTTGAGTATCACCCCTGCCATATTCCCAGAACATCTTCCATGTTCATTCTCCTGAGACTTGTTTGTTCAGCTTTTTTTTTTAATTTAGCTTGAGAGAAAGAGTTTGTGTGTGCGAATGGGGGAGGGGCAGAGAGACAGGGAAAGAGAATCCCAAGCAGGCTCTGTGCTGTCAGCTTGGGAGCCCAATGCAGGGCTTGATCTCATGAACTAGGAGATCATGACTTGGGCTGAAATCAAGAGTTGGACACTTAAGCAACTGAGCCAACTGAGCCACCCAGGTGCCCCTTGTTCTACTTCTGAAGGCTTGAACACCCTCCCTCTCATAATTCCTACTTACTGTTTAAGTTCCACTTCAATATTTATTTATTTTTGACAGACAGACAGACAGACAGACAGACAGAATGCAAGCAGGGAAGGGACAGAGAGAGGGAAACACAGAATCCAAAGCAGGCTCCAGGCTCTGAGCTGTCAGCACAGAGCCCGACATGGGACCCGAACTCACAAAAACCATGACATCATGACCTGAGCTGAAGCCGGATACCTAACCAACTGAGCCACCCAGGTGCCCACACCAAATGCCACCTTCCACCCAAACCCTTTCGCAACTTGACATGTAATGTTCTCCAAGCTCCACTATTTAGAGAAGCACAAAAATCCCTACTGTACGGTAGTTAATGGTTAACTGTTCCGAGCTCTCTCCGTCCGTTCGCAATATCTGCATAGCTTCTGCTCTGCCCCAGACACGGTGGTAGGTGACAGGGACACTCATATTAATAACAGGAC
This sequence comes from Felis catus, assembly GCF_018350175.1. NCBI lineage: Eukaryota > Metazoa > Chordata > Mammalia > Carnivora > Felidae > Felis > Felis catus. Next base: position 34,264,288 of record NC_058375.1, on the reverse strand, counting down.
CCCTCAAGGAGAGGCAAACAGGTAAACATAATCACAAGGAATCAACCACGAGCAGTTTGGTACCGGTGGATTAGAAAGCACAAGGCAGGCAGCAGAGATGGACGGGGGCCACCTCTGAATCCCTACCTATTAGCACTCTCCATAAAGGGTAAAGCTGGAGAAAATACGTGCTGACATAGGCAGAGAAAATGATCCCAGAAACAGTCAAGAGGATTCTAGAACGGCACCTTCCCTCACCTCCAAATTCGGAATCTTGTGCCGAAAGCAGGTAATGAAGACGACGAAAGGCCAGTCGTCCGGCTGCATCATCACTCCGGCAGCCTGGGCGCAGCTCACGTGGAAGGCAGTTGGACAGCGGCCATGGGAGCACTGCACACAGCAGCCGGCGGCTCTTTTCCTCCGCTTCTTACAGAAGACACATTTCTAGGACACAGGGGAAGCAAGCCAGTGATTCCAGGAACTAACGGTGTGGCGTCCTCCACTGCTCCCCTGCCTAAACGCACAGAGTCCAACGGGCAAAAGCCAACCTTCTTCCCCAAACAAGAGGGTACACACACCTCTTTTAACCTCTTATCTGAGGACACGTGTCCTCTTTTAACATTCAGTGGCTCACAAGCCCTGACCTAACCCAAGGGTAACAGATGACCACTGGGCCACATGGGGCACGTTATGTTCTCCTCCACTCAGAGACTTAGAATAGGACAAAGATGCAGTGTCTCCAAGCCCATCTCCTCTTCCTTACCAGTTTGAAGCGGGGCAGGGGTATTTTGCTCACGTCCACCGGACTTCTTTCGGCAATGTTGACAAACCTTGCTTCCAAAATTGCCACAGCACACGAGACGTGGACCCACCTGCCAAAAGGCAAAGTGTACCTCAGTCACCTCTGGCTCCAAAGTCCTGTGGCCTCCTCACCAAATGTAACGATTCAAGAGTGGGTGGGCCTACTGATAGTGCTTCCTCCTTCCTCCCCAGTCCAACACGGCCACTTACTTCCACCTACCTGCAAGGTCCCAGGACCCAGCAAGGAAGGAAACAGAGGTGTCTCCACACCAAGTATGAAAATGGGCCCCCACCACACCGCCCTGGGTTAGCACAGGGTTGCACTTCGTACACCGCTAACTCATTCACAATCTGTTGCAAAATAAGCGGAACTAGAACTAATGGAGTGGGGCAGGTTTCAGGGAGAAGGAACAAATCAGAGAGTCCTATACAGACCTCTTTTACCTCAGGAGCTGGGTGCTTCCTCAGATGTCCCCATCTGTGCCCCGTCTGCCCGTAGCCACAGCTCTACCTTCTAGGCCTCCTCCCAACCTTTCCCTGGGGCTGAGATGACCTCTGCCTCTGCTCCCTTCATCCACTGCACACTCATTTGTTAAGGTCTGGCCCAAGCCCCACTTGCTCTGACAGGTCTACTCAATGGATATCTTCAGAGAATTAAAGTTCCGGGCATTTTGAGAAACTGACACGCACCACAAAGAGAACAATTAAGATGCTGAAAGTTCTTAATGTGAGGCCAGGTGAAAACCTACGACAGACAGCGCGGGGCCCACACGGAAGCCGTCTGCGGTGCTGGCGGGGCCCCCCTATGCAAGTGGGAACAGATCTGTCTGGCGTGGCCCCACAGGGCAGAACTGGGATTGTGCGGTTACGGTGGGAGGCTCAGGCAGAGCCCTTTCCACTGCAAGTAAGGAAGAACTTTTAACAGCGCTCTCTCCCAACTGTGAGGGACACGATCACCTCAAGCCGTGGCAGCGAGTACCTTTAAAGGCTGGGAGCAGCAATCAGAAGAGCTGTCTATGTGGAACAGCCTGAAGGGGGTTCTCGTGCTTCCTGCAGGAGGCTCCGATCCCCACAGGACCGCAGCCGGAGGCAGGATATTCACCACTGGCTGCCTGCTGTGTTATCTCCTAGACAGCCAGGTTTTCCAGGGCAAAAACCTCATTCACCTCACATTTCTACCTCAGGACAAGCAAAGACCAGGTACAAAAAGCAACCTGACGGCTGCTATGCCCATACTTCTGTAGACTTGACTCCACAGCAGGTGGGTGAGGCTGAGCTCTCCAAGTCCCACTCTCCTCCCCAAGGACACACACACTCGCTCAGATGCCAGGTCTGAGCCAGAGGGCGCACGCTCACGAGCCCACGGCCACGGCCACCTCTGCACCAGCCCGGCTGCAACAAGGTAACAGTCCCTGCAACAGCCCCTGAGCCTCTGCATCACCTGTACAGGATCTCCACACCCTTGTGAGTCTGTCTTAGCTCCCCCACAAGGAAGACATCACTGATACCCCTACCTCGGAGGGGAAGGTGGAGTTGGAAAGGTGTAGGGCTGCTTGGCTCCCCTTGGCATCTCATTTTTAAAATTAGTCTTGGAGATGCTATTGCACTTCCAACAACGTGCTTCCCAAACCCTCATCGGCCACTCTGATGAACAGCCACTGCCGTCTCGGTGCCTCTGCACGCTGCTCCAGAACACTGCTCAGAAACTCACCTGTCATCATTGGCTCTCTGGAGGGCTCCCCCTCGTAATGAGCACAAACAGCAGTCCTGCCAAGAAGGGAGGGGGAGGAAGGAAGGGTGGTTACCACCAAGTCATTAACATCCAATCTGCTCTCTCCTTGGCCTCCTTTGGATAACTGGAGCCTCCACATAAGAAAGTGGCTTATCGGCAGGTGGGGCCTCGCCTACGCAGCCCATGTAAGCAGGACTCCCCTACAGGAAGACAGGGAGACCACCCCGGGCTAAAGTACACCAAGTATTCCACTTGACTTAACATAATCCTCTTTGCCGTTACTGTTATCAACTGTAACCAATGATACTCTGCTCAAACTGGAAGCGTTACAGGACTCTGCCTTGTATGTGGGGTACTGCTAGGTTCCGGGGCAGGGAGTGGATGAAGACAAAGCTACAAAATGAACCACCTGAACCCCATTCTGATGGCCAAACCCAATGCATTCTTTAAAGGGGGTTATAGCTTATCCACAGGAGGACCTCTGCTTAGTCTGGACACAATGTAGCAAACACAGCTTCCAGACTCCATTCATGCCCTGCCACAGCTGGGCAGCAACCACACCGTCTGGGGAGATTTATTCTGACAGTATGCACTCTTTAACATCACTATGTACCAGGCTCTGTACAGACTGCTGGGGACAGAAAGTCCACACGAAAAAGCCTGGCCCTGAGCGAATCCCGAGTCTCAGGGGGAAGACAGCAACACTGTGGACACACTCACCTCCTCCAGGGCATTGGCGGAACACCGAGAACACATCCAGTCTTCAGAAGCCTTTGCAGGGGGTACTCCATAGCAACCTAACAAGGACACCAAGATGAGCAGATTAAACCCAGAGGCCAGAGTCAGAATGCAGACCTGTGACTCTTTTTCACATACCATGAGTCTGAAGGCTGCGACCAAGTCTTACGGGAAAACCCCTGAATTCTAGAGTCAGGGTCCCCCAGGATTCACCCATACACTATGGCCCAAGGTCTCGAAAAGTCAGAGCCTGTAGGTCCACTGGTACAATCACCTAGGGAGCAGCAGGGACTACTAATCCCCTCCTGGCATCTACAGCCCAGAGAACAGCACAAGGTTGACCGTACAAGGACGCACCCAAAGTCAGTGAAACTCCCAACTCCATCAGCAGCAAACTCCCCAAGAACACAAGAGCAATCTTTGCACTCGGGACCTGGGGGCGCCACTGGGAGGCTGGAGGGAGGCCAACACGGGGCGAGACTTGCAGTGAGAAGGCTCAGGCCCTCTGGGTCAAGACGCAGACAAAAGCTGAGGCACTCACTGGCGTGGACCCGGACACTGCACTTCTTGCAGGAAACTAGAAGGCTGGTGCCATCCTCCTCAAGGTAAGGGGTAGAAAGGTTGATGTCTGTGCTGCAGCCAGTCGAGGTGAAACACATTTCAGGAATCAATGGCTTGGTCCTCTGCTTCTGGGGGGCTAAATCTGGAGCGTTTCCACAGCTCTGACTAAGGCCTCCAAACTCCACCTAAGGAGAGACAGCAGTGCAGAATTCCCAGAATCCCGTGAACATGCGCCTGTGTCTCCGCTTCCACCTGCTCTGTCAGCAGAAAGCCGCCTCTCTTCCTGGTATGACTCTGTGGCTAAGGCTCTCGGGTGCACAGCCATTATCCCAGAGCTGCTAATTGAAGTTACCTCTAATGACTCCAATTCAATTTCTCACAGAGGCATCAAGCAAAGGACCCTGGGGACAACTAAGGAAAGGGAGCAAGGTAAGAGGCAACTGGGATTTCAATCTTCCCAAACCAAGTGGTAATAAAATGCACTGAGACGTTAGCGAGGCTGCTCTTGTGGGCTGCCTTATGCGCTGCACTGCACGGTGGCCCGTACCCAGGGAGAGGACCCAGAGCAGGTGCTCCTAATGGACCAGCATGGAATCCCTCCTGGGCCCCATGGCAGCACGTGACCTGAGCAGCAGCACTGCCACACGGCTGGAGCCCCACCTGTGATTCCTGGCTCGGGTCCCTCCAGAAAGAATGCCCAGAAAGAACATCCACATACTTCCCTTGGCAAACACCCTGACTGCAAATATTTGCTGGCTCTGTCTATGGATGGCACCATCACCACCATTTCAAGGACAGGGCCCAAAACATGTCACTCCTAAGCATGTGCCCCTCTTGAAACCCTGGGGCCCTCTCAGTGGACCTGCTGACAGTGCACCCAGTCCGTTCACTTGTCTCGCAGGCCAAGGGTACACACACTTCAGTTTTGCTTTTTCGTCAGTGGAAAGAAGTACTGAGCTGCTAATCCAAAGTACGTTGGCCTGAGGTTCCATTCTTTGGCAGGCGTGAATCTGTGGCTGTGCCCGCTCAGTGTAGCCATGCCACCTTAACCAACAGAGGACTGGTTATCCACATGCCGCCCTGTGCAGGTCCCAGGTGAACCTCAGCTGCTCACCCGGCACGTGCCCCTGTCGATGCATTCCCGACCTTCCCGAGCTGAACCCGAAGACTACCATCAAGTGCCCCAGGAGGGGGAGGGGCACAGACAAGCTCAGCTCCAGTGCTTCCCCCTCCACTTCCTCCCGCGGTCCCTCCCCTACTTCCTTCTGGGTACTGCCAGTACCCACGGTGGCAATGAGAAAGGAAGACACAACACTGGAGAATCTGGCAGACTGTCCTAAAGAAAGGCACAGTGCTCCAGACTGGCCAGGAGGAAAAACCACCTGGAAGGAATCATCACTGCCTAGAATAATAACGAGAGAGCAAGATTCCTCTGCAAACAATGTGAGTGCCACAGGGTGCAGGGAAACCCACCAAGTCAAGGCTAAGCCACACTCTAGCTCTTCTGCAAACCACTGTCAAGTGAAAAGCCCCACTGCTAGATTATCTGCCTGGCCAGAGTAGCCTGGCCAGCACTCAGATGGGGCACTGAACACCAGAAGAACGCACCTTTCCCAAGATGACCAGTGACAAGCTATGTACCCAAAACTAAACCCCACCTCCCTCTGGACTGCAGGTCCTAGGTAAACAAAGGACGAAGTGGACTTACCTGATGGTAAGTCTGAAAGATCATACAGACGGCGCAGTGAGGGGCCTGCTGGGCCATGGTCTCATTGAATTCCTTCTCGGCCTCAAAGTTCGGGGGTCGGTTCTGCCATAGTTGGCTCAGGGGCTTAGCCCAGGCCTCTGTCTCCTCAGCCTCCTCCTCGGGGGTTGGCTGTTCAGAGGACTCTAAAGCAGGAAGCAGAACATGAGTCGGTACCAGTGCCACACATCTGTAGCTCTGCCTAGAAAGCAGATGAGCTCAGCCCAGACTTTTGGTCTCAGGTTTGGCCTAAAGCCAAGATCCTACAGATCATAAAGGCAAAGGGCAGAAGCAATTTCCAATAGACTCCTTCAGTACTTGGATGAAACTGCACAGTCCTGCCCGTAGCCCCCTCTCTGGCAGGAATTCAGACTTCTTGCCAGGAAGAAGTCCCTCTTCTTGCCCCAGGAGTTCAGCCCACTCTCCTCTCCCCTAACAACTGCCAGCATTCAACCCTTGTGCCCAAGGGCAGCACAGTACAATGGGGTCTTGCCGGAAACCATGTTACTTGCTGCCTCCAATATGTCAGCATATTGAGTCCTTATTTAAGAGTTTTCTCTTTAGTTACACTGAAGGGAAACAAGGGGAAACACACACACACACACACACACACACACACAAGGAAATAGCAAGTTTAATAATTTTTACATCATGTGCCTTAGTCAGAACTTTCTAGCTCCCTCTGGAAAGGCCAGTGGGATATCTGCCTTTCTGGACAGGGATCCCCAACCATCCTGGCTCTGTCTCAGAGGAAGGCAGAGTGTGTCCAAGACAAACCCTCTTTCCCAGCCAAAGGATGGAACACCTTGAGTCTAGACCAATGCCTGGCACACAACGGCCTGCAGGCCAAATGCAATCCACTTGGGGAGCTTTTAAAAATGTAAAAACAAAAAAAATTTTTTTACATTTTTTTTAACTTTATTTATTTTGAGAGAGACAGAACAAGCAGGGGAGGGGCCGAGAGAGGGGAACAGAGGATTTGAAGCAGAGGTGCTGACAGCAGAGAGCCCAGTGTAGGACTTGAACTCACGAACCTCGAGATCGTGACCCGAGACAAAGTCGGACACTTAACCAACTGAGCCACCCAGGTGGCCCTGTTTTTACATTTTTATAGGACTCAGAGAAAGACAGTGGGATATGTGACAGAAGGTGTAGCGCCTCTGCAGACCTCTGGTCTAGATGACAAATTTCTATCTATTCGTTACTCCAAACAGCAAAGCATAGGATTCATCCGGCCTCAGCACTGCTGAGGAAGGAAAATCCCCTCTGGCTGCCATCTTCCTGGAAGAAAGGGACACACTGCTGAATGGAAACAAAAACCTACACTCACAAAACAAGATGGAGGCAACAAAGGTGCACACTTTCCAGGTCCCCCCTCAATCGGAAGGGCACAGCCCAATCGATCCCAATGGAAACCGGGTCAAGGAGGTAGCAAAACACATTAAGTCGAGGATTATGGGTGAATGAAGGCAATCCTTGATAGAAGGAGCAACACACATCAAAATAAACAAATCCAGAGCTTTTCTCCAAATCCTCCCCCAAGTGACGGAAACATAAGAAGTTACATCTGGGATGTTCTTCTTTGACAACGGAGTCCCCAAAGCAGTCCATGTATGGATTTGGAGCACCTGACAGAGCAGCTCCACGCCAGCTCCACCACATCAGGCACCCCACGCCTGGCATCTAGCTATGTGTGACCGTCAGGAGGCCCCAGCTACAACCCCTCAAATGGTCTTGCTTTGACCAAGACAGAACTGTTTTGAGGAAGCCCTAGAGACTCAGGCAGAGCAGCCCATGCAACACTCCACGACATGCTTATTTATTTGTTCATTTCTGGCAACTGCAGCTCAGTGCAGATCAACAGTTACCTACTCTGCCTTCATAGTCCTGTTTAACCGAATGAGACCTGGCAGCTGCCTCATGTGGGACCTGAGTGAAGCGTACCGTAACGTAGGGAGGCCACTGCAGACAATTAAAATCAACCTCTATAAGCCACAGCCAGGTCCAGCAAGAACAACAGTGCCAAACCAAAGCGGCTATTTTCCTTATCTTAACCAGAACAAGAGTGACCGACACGGACTAAAAGAAAAAGCAACAGGTACCCAATCAGAAAAGGAAGATTAACACAGTGATGTCTGCTGTTTTCAAAACCATGGGTGGCCCAAAATCACTTCACTTGTGAACACTGTAATGATGAGGAAAAATGTTCACCATGGTAAGTGAAAACCGCAGGAATTTTACAGTTTACATACATAAGACATCATGGAGACGTAACAGGTAAGATGTGTTCATTTCACCAAGTATTTTATGCCTCAACTGAAAAACAATTTGATGGCAGTGGGGGGGGGGGGGGGGGCGGGCGCGGGGAGGGGGGTGCAGGGTGTGCATGCTTGACTAAAAGAAACTAAAGAAACAAAACTTTGAAATGGATGACTCTGGTTTGGTTTATAGGTTTAAAGGAAAAAAAGCTATAAAACATACTTTTGGGATAAGCAGGGAAAAATGAACATGGACTGAAGATAAGACAATATTACAAAACACTGCTTATTTTCCTAGGTGTGGTAAAAGTATCTGTATAGGAGAATCCTGAGCAAAGCACCTCGCGATGCACTTCGAGTGACTGGAGGGCTCCAGCTCGCTCTCAGATGAGACACCAAGTGCGTGTACAGCAAGTTCATCAATGCCTGTGGAGACAGCGCCCACTGCAACATGGCAGCTGTTGGAGACAGGAGGCGTGCACAGTGCTTTCCACAATGGAAATTTATCATAAAAAGTTGGGCGGCTGTATTTTATGATCTCAATTACACTATCATAAAAACATATACGCGGATATACTCTAATGACTGACTAGAAAAGTCAGAAGATTAACACATGAAGACGTGCAAGTGGTCACCTTTGCAGGGTAATTTTATTGTCCTCTTTATAACTTTGTTTGCTTTTCCAATTTTGTACAACCTATATTTAGAGCCTTCGGGGGTGGGGGGGGGGGGTTGCAGGGGTAAATCCTGAAGCCAGGCTGTTGCTACCCAGAGAACCCAAGCCCCACGTGGGCCAGAGGAAGAGGACTTCCTAAGACTCTGAACTCAAGGTCTGGCCTACATTGAACTCAAGAGATTTTGATCTCAAGAGACTTTCCTCACCCAGTGTATCACGATCCTTCTACCAAGGAAAACAGTAGAGATGGGCACCGGCATCAGATCAGAAAGGGAACGTGGGGCTCACTTATGGAGCAAAGAGGCTGGTGTAACTCTGGATCTTCCCACACAGCCACTGGTGTCAGGAAGGACAGGGCAGGAAGGGCCCGGGCACCAGTGAAGAGTGACAAGGGACCCGCCAGAGACTCACCCATGCTCACGTTCCTGATCTCACTGCGCTGATGGCAGCAACTCCCTGAGCGCCAGCAACACACACAGTTCCCGGTTCTGCTCCACACCACTGTCCACTCCCCCCTGTCTCCTTCACAGGCTCCTCTTCCTGTCTTCCCACCCCAGTCTCTGCCCTCTCCAGAGTGGCTGCGTGTGCTCAAGGTAAAGATAGTGAACAGATGGCAGCGACACTCATGGGGAGCACGGGGAAAGGCAAAGTTGCCGAATCACTAAGTTGTATACCTGGAAGTAACATTAACAGCGTGTCAACTGCACTTAAATAAAAATTTTTAATAATTTTTTTAATGTTTATTAATTTTTGAGAGCGTATGTGAGCAGGGGAGAGGCAGTGAGAGGGACAGAGGATCCCAAGCAGAATCCTCGCTGACAGCTGAGAACCCAATGCAGGGCTCTAACTCACAAACCGAGATCATGACCTGAGCCGAAGTCACTCAACTGAGTGAGCCACCCAGGTGCCCCTTTAATAATTTTTTTTTTTTTAACATTTATTTATTTTTGGGACAGAGAGAGACAGAGCATGAACTGGGGAGGGGCAAAGAGAGAGGGAGACACAGAATCGGAAGCAGGCTCCAGGCTCCGAGCCGTCAGCCCAGAGCCCGACGCAGGGCTCGAACTCAGACCGCGAGATCGTGACCTGAGCTGAAGTCGGACGCTTAACCGACTGAGCCACCCAGGCGCCCCAATAAATTTTTTAAAAAGGTATCAAATACCACCTCTGCTCACCCTCCTCTATGTTTCTCCACCAGTGGCCTCATGTACCCCAATAACATTACCAAACACCACCTCTGCTCAGCCCCAAGTTTACATCCTCCACAGACACTGAACATAGGTTTCCAAACCCAACCACAACCAAAAGTCAGGGAGGCACTGAACCCAGGCTTCTCCAGTCCCTACCAAGCTCACAGGTCTACAACCAACTCCAAATCCAGCTGGCTTTATCTTCCCAACACCTTCACTACATCCCTCCCCAACCCCAACCACCATCATCCTGCTTCAGACCCTCCCCTAGCTCTCAGAGACCACGGCAAAAGCCCATCTGTTGCCCTCAAAGCCACTCTCAATATGCAGTCACTTCTAATGTAAATCTAGCCACTTAAAACGCGTCAAAAGCTCCTGAAGGCCCGCTAGAAAAAGGCACTCCCTCTTTAGCCTCCCCCCACCTCACTCCTGCCTGCCCCACACCTTGTCCTGGCCCTTTGAGCTGCTTCCTCTCAATCTATCCTCCAGCTCCCCCTCCCTAGATTAACATCTCCTTTCTTTAGATCTGTTTACCTGTCAGTTTGCCCCACTACCTTGTGAGCTTTTGGGGGGCATGGACATATCTTAGTTATCTTTGTAGCTACACATTCAGCATTGGGCTTGGTATCATTGAAAGAAATGCTATCCAGAAAAATCAGCCTGTACCTCCTAGTAAAGAAAGAGAAGAACCTACATGTGATCATCCTGTATTAGGCATATTCCAAGACACACAGACATATAAAGAAATCTGACTATGAAGTAAGTAACAAATGAGATCCTGCCCTCTTTGTGGAGCATCTGGGAGAACTAAGCCACAGGCCCACCCCTGGCACTCAGCCCTGCCTCCTGATGTCCTGTCAGAGCAAGTCCTAATGGGGTGAGCCACGTTCCCCTTCCTGGTTAAGAGAGAAAATACTTACCATCATCACTGACGCAATCCTGCAACACAAGCGGGTGATGGCGTGGGAGCTTGCTTAAGGGCTGACGACGGCCCTTGGACTTCTTATTCTCCTCCAGGGAAAACATGTATTCATCGGCCACCTGGGCAAACCAGAAGAGGAAATCAAATTGGTCTTGCCTCCACTTTGGGTCATAGCAGAAGTTAGTCTTACAATGAAAGCCAAGGGAAAAGACAGGCATAGAGACATAAATATAAAACCAAACCCAGAAAACACCTGTCTTAGGAAAAGCCAAAATGACAATACCATCCACACTAATTTAAACTAGGATTATGTAAAAATTTTAGGACAAAATTTGTGCCTAGTAAGCGTAGGTCCTGTTCTCAGAAGCAGCCTGAAACAAATGTACCAAAAATAAACACACTTTACAGGAGAGTCACGCCCCTCCCTTGAGCTCACTGTCATGAGATTATGTCTCTGAGAGCCCCAGAGAAACCAGGTGCCCCTCCTCTTGGACCAGAAGGCCAGCAGCACCTGTTACAAAGAGCCAGGCAGCCGGGCCATTGGACTTGAAAGCTAGAGGACATCCAAAGGGGTGAGGAACAGCTGACCCATTAAAGTAAAATAGGCCAGCTTCTCCTTATGTGCTGTCAGGCCCTCAGCTCTGACACTATTCATTCTTGAGTTAGTTTCCTCAGCAGACAGGACAGAGTGCGCATCTAAAACCCTAACGTAGCTACAAAAGCAAAAGTTGACAAAATTAATGCTGTGTTTACATAATATCAGAGCAAATGCAATTAGGTTTAAGATGTACAAGACTGAATCAGTAATAATACCATGAGAGTTTCTTTCCAGTGTATTTAAAACTTGTCATACTCTCAGATAAAGAATTTGACAAAGTACAACACACATTCATGATAACAACTCCCAAAACAGTAAGTTTATAGGGAACATACTTCAACATAATAAAGGCCATATATGAAAAACCCACAGCAAACATCATACTCAATGGAGAAAAACTGAGAGCCTTTCCCCTAAGATCAGGAACAAGATAGGGATGTCCACTTTCACTTCATTCAACATAGAACTGGAACTCCTAGTCACAGCACTCAGACAAGAAAAAGGAATACAAGGCATCCATATCAGTAAGGAAGAAGTTAAACTCTCACTATTTTCAGATGACATGACACTCTATATAGAAAACCCAAAAGACTCCACCAAGAAACTGCTAGAACTAATAAACGAATTCAGTAAGGTCACAGATACATCAACCTACAGAAATCTGTTGCATTTCTATACACCAATAATGAAGCAATAGAAAGAGAAATTAAGAAAACAATCCCATTTACAACTGCACCAAAAATAGTAAGATACGTAGGAATAAACCTAACCAAGGAGGTGAAAAACTGTACTCTGGAAACTAGAAAATAGTGATGAAAGAAACTGAAGACATTCCAATGATTAAAGAAATGAAGACATTCCAATGCTCATGAACTGGAAGAACAATTATTAAAATGTCTACACTATCCAAAGCAATCTACACATTTAATGCAATTCCTATCAAAATACCAACAGCATATTTCATAGAACTAGAAAAACCCTAAAATTCGTATGAACCCACAAAAAAACCTCGAATAGACAAAGCAATCTTGGAAAAGAAAAGCAGGGGACGCCTGGGTGGCTCAGTGGGTTAAGTCATGATCTTTGCTTAGGTCATGATCTCACGGTTGGTGAGTTTGAGCTCTGCATCAGGCTCTCTGTCAGGGAGGAGCAAACTTCAGATCCTATCTCCCTCTCTCTCTCTCTCTCTCTCTGCCCCTCCCTTGAGCACAAGCTCAAGCTCAAGAGCACATGCTCTCTCAAAAATAAACAAACATAAAAAAAAAAAAAAAAAAAGGCAGGGATGCCTGGGTGGTTCAGTTGGTTGAGCTTCCAGCTCTTGGTTTTGGCTCAGGTCATGATCTCAGTTTGGGGAATCAAGCCTTGTGTTGGGCTCTGCATGCTCACGTGCTCTCTCACTCACAATGAATAAATAAACATTAAAAAAAAAAAAAGAAACCTGGACGCATCACAATCCTAGATTTCAAGTTACATTACGAAGCCACAGTAATCAAAACAGTACGGTAATAGCACAAAAATAGACATAGATCAATGGAATGGAAAATCCAGAAATAAAACCACAACTGTATAGTCCATTAATCTTCAACAAAGCAGGAGAGAATATCCAATGGGAGAAAGATGATCTCTTCAACAAATGGTGTTGGGAAAACTGGACAGCAACATGTAGAAGAATAAAACTGGACCACCTTCCTATACCATACACAAAAGCAAATTTAAGGTGGACTAAAAATCTAAATGTGAGACCTAAAACCATAAAAATCCCACAAAGAAGCACAGAGAGTAATTTCTCTGACATCGGTTATAGCAACTTTTTCCTAGATAGGTCTCCTGAGGCAAGGGGAACAAAAGCAAAAGTAAATTTGGGGACTACATCAAAATAAAAGGCTTCTGCACAGGAAAGGAAAAAAAAATCAACAAAACTAAAAGGCAATCTATGGAATGGGGGAAAATATCAGCAAATGACATATCTGATAAAGGGTTAGTACCAAAATATATAAAGAACTTCTACAAGTCAACACCCAAAAACCAAATAATTCAATTAAAAAGGGGCAAGGGTGCCAAGGTGGCTCAGTCAGTTGAATGTCCCCAACACTTGATTCTGGCTCAAGTCATGATTCTAGGATCGTGGGATTGAGCCCCACACGGGGCTCCATGTTGGGCTCCATGCTGAGCGTGGAACCTGCTTGAGATTCTCTCCCTCTGTCCCTCTCCCCAACTTGCACGCACGTGCTCTAAAATAAAAAAAAAATAAGGGGTGCCTGGGTGGCTCAGTCAAATGTCTGACGCACCTGTCAGAATGGCTAAAATCAACAACACAAGAAACAAGAGATGTTGGCAAGGATACGGAGAAAAAGGAGCCCTACTGCACTGTTGGTGGGAATGCAAACTAGTGCAGCCACTCTGGAAAACAGTATAGATGTTCCTCAAAAAAATAAAACATATAACTACCCTACAATCCAGTAATCACATTACTAGGTATTTACCCAAAAAATATAAAATACTAATGCAAAGGGATACATGCACCCCCTGTTTATAGCAGCATTATTTATAACAGCCAAATTATGGAAGCAGTCCAAGTGTCCATTTACTGATGAATGTATAAAGAAGAAGTGGTATATATACACAACTATTATTCAGCCATTAAAAAGAATGAAATATTGGGGCGCCTAGGTGGCTCAGTCAATTAAGCGTCTGACTCTTGGTTTTGGCCCAGGTCATCATCTCGCAGCTTCATGGGTTTGAGCCCCGCATCGGACTCTGCACTGACAGTGCGGAGCCTGCTTGGGTTTCTCTCTCTCTCCCTCTCTCTTTCGCTCCCCCATTCGCAGTCTCTCAAAATAAATAAACCTTAAAAAAAAAAAAAGAATCAAATCTTACCATTTGCAACAACATGGATGCAGCTAAAGAATATAATGCTTGCTACGTGACATAAATCAGTAAGAGAAAGACAAACACCATACGATTTCACTCCTGTGTGGAATTTAAGAAACAAAACAAACAAGCAGAGGGAAATAAAAGAGAGTGATTAAAATAAAAACTTAAAAAACTTGGTCGTCCTGCCTTTAGGAAACACAGAGTTAGCAAAACCCATTAAGCAAGGAAACGAGGCCTGGAAAAGGGCTACTTTGCAACTGTGACAAAAATCAATTCATTAGGAGCACGAGGAAGAAGTGGTGGCAGGGCAGGGCCACTTCAGAAAAGTCACACTGGGCCCACAGGCTCCACGTGCAATCACAGAACCCATAGCTGGAATGCCAAGAAAAACCAAATTCTGAGCAGGCTGTGTCTAGGGAGAACAGAGCCTGCCCTTCCAAACGTGAATTCAAACAAGTTTGAGTGTCCACTGGCCCATTCATTCAATAAATATTTACTGAGGGGCGCGTGGGGGACTCAGTCAGTTAAAGCACAGACTTCGGCTCAGGTCATGATCTGGCAGTTCGGGAGTTCGAGCCCTGCGTTCTGTACCGACAGCTCAGAGCCTGAAGCCTGCTTCAAATTCTATGTCTCCCTCTCTCTGCCCCTCCCCCATTTGCACTCTGTCTCTCTCTCAAAGGTAAATTAAACATTGAAAAATATTTTAATAAAAAAATGAAATAAAAAAAAATAAAACTTTCATCATCTTATTTCCGCACCCTAACAATCTTCTTGCATTCCCCCCTTTGAAGACCTGCTAGATAACAGGCCTAAATCTCGGATAGGGTAGTGGCGGGGACCAGGAAGTAAGAAAAGGACAAAATAAAGGAACAGAAATGATGGGATTTCCAGCCGGGATCGCCAAGGTGAGAGAGACTCAACAGGACTCACATGGATGAAGAGGCAGTAGTAACAAGCCAAGTTAAGCAGGCTGTGCACAGTATACTGCCCCATTTCTATAGAAATACCTAGGGGGTAAGAAGAAATTGAGCCTGAGGGTTCAGAAAATAAGTCTGAGCATGCGGCACCTGGGTGACTCAGTTAAGCATCCAACTATTGATTTCAGCTCAGGTCATGATCTCAGGGATCCTCGAGCCTGGAGACAGGCTCTGCACTGATAGCGTGGAGCCTGCCTGGGATTCTCTCTCTCCCGGATCTCTACCCCTCCCCAACTCACGTGTTTGCAGGCGCTCTCTCTCAAACATTAAAAAAAAAAAAAAAAAGCAAGTTTGAGCAAGAGCTGTAGATTCGGGGATCCTCAGCATCAGGTTCAGAATTGCAATCATGGGAGTGGATGACATTACCAGTGGAAGATAAAATGAATGGAGACTAAGCCCTTCCAGGATAGGAGACAAGAGAAAAAAGGGAGATTCAGGTGCAGAGTAGGAGGAAAACAGAAAGCAAGGAGGGGAGGGTTTCACAGAGGGGAAAGAGGCAGTGCCAAAGGGTACATAAGAGCTGAGCAGGAAATGGCCAAGGGACTCAGCAACTGGGAGGTCTCAGGACTTTCAGAGAAAGTTCCAGCAGGCAGACAGTAAGGAACTAAGGATTGAATACATCAGAGACTCTTCTTGAGAAGATTAAGGGAAGAAATGAGATCATAGCCTGAAAAGGGAATTTCCTATAATTGTATTTCAGGAAAGAGACTGAATATGGTTTTATAGGCAGAGAGGGAAGAAATGTGTGGAAGAAGAGATATGAAGATATGTGGTAGAATAAAGAAGGTATGCAATTCTAACCCTTGTGAATGTTATGTTAATATGACAAGACTATCAAGGATGCTAATCAGATAAACTTAAAATACCAAGATTATCCTAGATTATCTGGGCAGGTAATCAATGTAATCAAACAGTGCTTAATGATGAGAGGTGTGCCTGAGTGGCTTAGTTAAGCATCCTACTCTTGATCTCAGCTCAGGTCTTGATTTTAGGGTTGCGAGTTCAAGTCCCACAACTGGGCTCTACGTTGGGTGTGAAACCTACTTAATTTTTTTTAATTTTTTTTTTTAACGTTTATTTATTTTTGAGACAGAGAGACAGAGCATGAACAGGGGAGGGGCAGAGAGAGAGAGGGAGACACAGAATCTGAAACAGACTCCAGACTCTGAGCTGTCAGCACAGAGCCCGACACGGGCCTTGAACTCACGGACCATGAGATCATGACCTGAGCCGAAGTCGGACGCTTAACCGACCGAGCCACCCAGGCACCCCCTACTTAATTTTTTTTAACATTTATTTATTTTTGAGACAGAGAGAGACAGAGCATGAACGGGGGAGGGTCAGAGAGAGACACTGAATCTGAAACAGGCTCCAGGCTCTGAGCTGTCAGCACAGAGCCCAACACGGGGCTTGAACTCACGGACCGTGAGATCATGACCTGAGCCGAAGTCGGCCACTTAACCGACTGAGCCACCCAGGCGCCCCTGAAACCTACTTAAAAATGGTAACAAAGAGGGAAGCAGAACAGTCGGTGTCCAAGTGATGTGATGTGAGCGAGGCTTGGCCCTATCTGGCTGCTTTTGAAAATGGAAGAAAAAGGCCAAGGAATGTGGGCAGTCTGAAGACGCTAGGCAGGGCAAGGAGTCTCAGTCTGGAGCCTCCAGGAAGGTACACAGTCCTGCTGACACCTTGACTTCAGCGTAGTGAGGCCCATGTCAGACTTCTGAACTAAAGAACCGGAAGATAATAAACTTATGGTCTAAGACTCCCAGTTCATGGGAACTTGTTTAAGCAGCAATAGGACACGAATATGGGGTAGGAGACAGAGACAAATCAATTTATAGGTCCAAGTACTGTAGGAAATAGAGGGATCAAGACAAAGAACACCAGAACGCAGCTCTGGGAAAGGAAGACATCTGTTTATTCTGAGTGCTTCCTACAGGACCAGCATAGGTACCCAGCAGACTGGGTTCGGTGCCGTGGCAATGCAGACACAGGTGACACAGGATCCCTAGCCTCAAGGAGCTCATGGCCCAGCCAGAGGGGGACTTGGTGTGCGAGTCTCAAGTCTCTGCCCTTTCCACTACCATCATGTTGCCTCTGACCAAATTAGGTCTATCAAATAGTAAAATATCTTTCCACGTTTTCTCATCTTCTGGACAAAGCACTCCTCCTGCTACATGGTGCCCACAGCCTTGCTCACAGCGCTGCCTTTTCCTTTTCCTGAGATGTGCTCCGACTTCTAAATCCCTTCAGTGTGTAACAAGAGCTGGGTCCAAACCTCAGTTTATCAACTAGCTGTGTGAGCCTAGGCAAGGAGCAATCCACTACCAGTGTGGGAGCAGTGAACACTGCCCCACCAAGGATCTTGTGTGAGGATGGAGTGGGACATCAGGTAGAGTCTCCCAGGGCCCTGCCTGCAGGAGAGCCACATCTCAGGTTCCTGAGTTCTATGTTCCCTTGTCTAACATCAGGTACCCAGGTCAAGGTCAATGTTCTTGATGGGGTTTCTTCTGTACAGAGAAGAACTGTGCCCTCCTGGTTTTGGGAACTCACTTTTCCAAAGCAGCTTAAACAAGAACTTTTACAGCAGACATCACTGTAGCTCTGTCTGCAGTTAAATGAAAATTCTGAAGCTTTGATGCTTCAGCAGTCAGTCGATCTGGGTGCTTTTACCAAGGCCCTTGACACAGAGCGTCACATAAACTGAACAGCAAGAGGCCTGAATTACACTGCAGGGGATGCTCAAAGTAGGGGTAGGAGGGACACAAGGGTGCTCTTCAAAACCCAGCTGTTTCCAAATATAGATACAATGCCATTAGACCTCTCCAGGGATAGACAAAGTGGTTCAGCTTCTGCCCCAAGCCTTGACTGTCAGTCCCCCATTCCACCCAATCAATCCATCCTGAGGTCAGCCTCCTACTACAACTAACTTCCCTGCATTCCTTCCACATTTACAGAAGGCTCACGGCCCAAGCCCCAGGACCATGCTGGGGCCACAAGAAGCAAGGCGAATGGGGCACAGGGCGTGGCTCCTAGTTTACCTTCTGCAGCCTATGACAACTGTGCTGAGACCAAGATGGACGGTTGTTAAAAAGAAGCCAAGTGCTGCAGGTGTTCAAAGGAGGAAGGAAAGTAGACGGGAGTGATGAAAGGTTTCTGGGAACAGTGACTTGAAAAGAGCCGGGTTCCAATGAGCAGAGAACTGTTCCGGGAGACCTATGCCGAGGACTCCCTGACTCCTCCCACCTCAACATAATCTGTAGCCTGCCGACGGCCGTACACTAAATGAAAATGTATAGAAGGCCACTGAACTAGACGCTAAACAATGGTTAAAATGACAGATTTTAGGTCATGTGTATTTTACATATATTAAAAACAGATCAACCCAAACTTTTAAAACTAAACATAATAAAATGAAAGGAGTTAATTACAAGTTAAAAAAAAAAAAAAAAATCAACCCATCTTGCAGCCCTCCCCTCCTGTGTCCACGTATGCTGGAGCCCCACGCCCTCCCCTCCTGCTCAGACTTCAGGATCCAGTCCCCACACCTCACCCTCATGAACTCCAACAACACAGCCACACTTGGCCACTGCTCCCAGGTCTTCTTCAGTCCTTCTCCTCCCCCGGGCCTGGACACATGGCCTTCTCTTAGTCCCCCAAAACGTCAGGCTATTCTTCTCCCCCGGCCTCTACCTCCACCCTAACGATGATAAGTGTTCCTCCTGCTCCACAGGTGAGCTCTTCCATGCCCCCGATACCCTGCTGGAGACTGCCTCCCACAGACTCCTCCTGAGCTTTATGTCTGTGCTCACATATCTCCGTCACCCACCCCACACGCCGGTCACACTCAGCATGGCCCAAAACTGAACTCACCTCCAGAGCCACACTCAAATACCCCTTGGCTTCTCCACTGATGCACCCCTATCCATCCGGTAACTCATGCCAGAACCCCGAGTCAACCCCCGCCCACCTCCTTACCCACCCCACAGCCAGCCCCCTAGTCCTGTGCTCCTGCCCTCACAGTGGCCCTCAGGTCCACTTCCTGCTCCCCTTCCCTGTCACCACTAGACAGTCCAGGTCCACTCCACCTCTCTTTCAAACTAAAGGAACAGGTTCCAAATTGATTTCCCTATTCCAAATCTTTCGCTCCTCCCGAAACAGAAATATTTGATTATACACGGCAGTCATAAAAAATACTCCAATAATTCATACATGTAAGAAGTGAAAATCATCCATAATACCACCTTCAGGAGAACCTCTGCTGTTTCTAATTTTGCCCACTTCCTCTCTCCACCCCAAAACTTTCATACCGTTTTCAAAGCAATCTTCTAAAACACCAGTGTAGAGCTTAAAAAACCCCTTGCCAGACAACTTGAAGAATAACTGACATGGTTTCTTGAGTAAGTCAGGGAGTGGAGGGAGCACTGCCTTAGAAGATCGGATTTAAGAGACATAAACACAAGGTGTGAGACTAGACTAAACCCTGATTCAAACAAACCTACTATAAAATCACTTTAGACAACCGGGGAAGCCTGATTTTGGACTGGGTATTAGATGCTGCTAAGTTTTCTGATTTTGCTATGCACAATAATGACACAGTGATCACAGAAATACCCACCGTTTTTGGAGGGAACACCAAGTGGGGAAGAAACGACACCTGTGATTTAACACACTTCAAATGACAAAAGGACAGATGAGGCAAATGTGGCAAAGCATTGACAACCATCGGGTCTAGGTGAGAAGCGCTTGCGGGTTTATTTCATTTATCCATATGCGTCTTTGTACATTTAAAAATTCATTCTGGGGGCACCTGGGTGACTCAGTCGGTTAAGTGTCTGGCTCTTGACTTCAGCTCAGGTCATGGTCTCACAGTTCATGGGTTCGAGCCCCACATCGGGCTCTGCACTGACTCTCTCTCTCTCTCTCTCTCTCTCTCTCTCTCTCTCTCTCTGCCCCTCCCCCACTCGTGTGCTATGTCTCTCAAAATAAACTTCAAAAACCACATGGTGGTGAACTTTCCAAAGTCAAACTGCTTCGTGGAACATAGGCAAGACCACTACGACCTGGCTCCTGACACCCTCCAGCAACATCTCCCAAGTTCCTCTCAGAACCTGAGACCAAGTGCAGTCCCCCAAATGCTCTGACTCTGGACGAGCTACCATCACCACTCAGAGCACACTCTTCTCCCAGATTCCCTTCCCAACTTCACTCCAGTCACCGGGCGTACTCCTGCAAACCTTCGGCCTAGCTACAATGCCTGCTTCACTGCAGTCTCGCCAAACGCATCACCCCAACCCCAGGCTGAGCTGCTAACTCTTCCACCTGGACTACAAGATTTATCCCTAAGGAGCACCTTTATTTGCTCGCACCTAGACTATGAGCTCTTTGAGGGCAGAGTCCAAGCCCAGAGTAGGCACACCTAAGTGATGACGGAGTAAAGCAAAGGGGCAGAGCAGCCAAGGTATCTTCAGAGGATCTGAAGTAGTTCCAAGATGGCAGCACATCAAGGAGGGGGCGGACAGAGGGTTGGGTGGGGATGGAGCGGAGAAGGGCATTACCACCAGACTACAGCTGAGAAGGCCATACAGAAGTAAACAGGAGCCAGGAAGGCACTCAATGATTTTTGAGCAGAAATAAGAAGCATGTCAGAGAGGAGCCTCCTTCTCCCTAGCATATTTCCATGTGGAGGGCTTCCTGGCTTTTCTCCCCAACACTTGGATGGTAATGAGCTTCACTTGGCTGGAATCTGCCTTTTGCAGAGTGAGTGCGCTGGGGTCTGTGTCCACAACACATGAAAGGCAGGTGGGAAATGTTCAGCCACTAGGAGAGGCCTGCGTCCTCCAGGACTACCTGTGACCAGGGAGGTAACCTGTGTCACTGAGGGTAAATGAGCAGCAAAGCCATTTGGCCATAGGTTTAAAGCCACTCTCTTCAATCATTTTTACTGTCAATGAAGTGACATTCTGAGCTCCATATGCCTGACACCTGTATGATTCATTCCTTAACTAGCTCCTAATTTGGGAAGGAAAAAGTGGGTTACATACACACACACACACACACACACACGCACGCACGCACAACCTTGACCCTTGACTCTGGTAAGATTAACTGAGCAGTAACAGAGTCTGAACGGCGTATGAAGTATCTTGCGTGTAGTAACTCCTTGCTACTGTCAGCTGTTTAGTGGTTGTGAGTGCAATAGCAGGCAAGAAAGTCAGGAGGATGCTGCAAGAGGACAGCGTGACCTGTAGTGTGACAGCAGGATGAATGAGGACAGGGGAGCTTTGTGAAGAAGAATGGCTCAGATGTGGCAACGGGGACTGTGAGGGATTCTGGTGTCCAAGCTGGAAAGCCGCCTCTTGTGGAAGCTGCCACAGGAGAGCAGACAACAACTACTGGAAGCAGTGAGAAGGAGACGTGATCCTCAGCTTATCTGCCTGCCTGCTCCCACCCAGATGGAGGGAGGGACACGCACAGGGGAAAGGAGAGCTACAGAAACTGAGCCCTGATATTGAGGGAAGGCAGAAAGGAAAGTTACGCGGGTATTCAAGACAAGGGACAAACCGACCACAAAAAGGGACTCCTGGGAAAACTAGAAGGACTATAATATGTACTCAGGGTCAGCACTTCAGCCAAGAGAAGAGAAAGCCAATACGCCAAAAGTGAACATTCAGAGACAATGAGTATATGTAAACAATTGGTGATGGTTATTCTATCTGTATACTTTTAAAATGTTTCATAATACAGGTGCCTGGGTGGCTCAGTCAGTTAAGCAGCCGACTTCAGCTCAGGTCATGATCGTGCTGGCTGTGAGTTCGAGCCCCGTGTCGGGCTCTGTGCTGACAGCTCAGAGCCTGGAGCCTGCTTAGGATTCTGTGTCTCCCTCTCTCTCTGCCCCTCCCCCGCTCTCAGTGTCTCTCTGTGACACAGAGAAGCTCCCCGCTTCTGTGTCTCTCTCAGAAATAAACCTTAAAAATTTTTTTTAAATGAAAAATAAAAGTTTCATAATAAAAACTTTTAGAAGACCAAAGTAAGGAAATGGGGAATAAATGAAACCTTTCTGCACTGACCTCCATCTGCCACTAACCCCATCCCACCCCCACACCTCCACCCCCCGCCTCACGGCTGCAACTTGACCCACATAAGCCGTGAGGCTGGGGAGTAAGAGCAGGTCACTCGGGTAGGCATGAGTCTGGCTGCATTCAACACAGCTCTGCTATATCCCACTCAGATCCACCAAGAGCCTTTTTACACAAAACAGAGAACAGCTTTTGATGACAACATGTTCTAGAAGGAAGCCTGAACAAACGTTCACATTTACAGCTTTGGGAATTCATTCTGGTCTCTGAGAGGATGTTCTGTCAACAATGCTGCACTTGAAGATGAGGAACGTATGGGGGGAGTGGAGGGAGAATCCCTCCAGGCAACTACACGGCAGCGGAGATTTGTAAGAAAAAGGGGACACCGGGGTGGCTTAACCCATTGGGTGTCCAACTCTTGATTTCCGCTCAAGTCATGATCTCACAGTCACGGGATCGAGCCCTGCGTCATAGCTCTGGGCTGACAGTGCAGAGCCAGCTTGGGATTCTCTCTTTCCCTCTCCTTCTACCCACCCCCATCTCCACTTGTACTCTCTTGCTCTCAAAAATAAACACTGGGGAAAAAAAAAATTTTGTAAGGAAAAAAACCTTGAATTTTAGAGTAAGGAAGACCACCTTGTCCCTAACAGACGAACATCTGGGCTGCAAGCACTAGGGCCATAACCCTCATGCTCTAGGGCAAGGAGGCTCAGAGGGCACGCCTGATAGCTATACATCTGCAGCTGTCACTAAGGCTGCAATTCTCTGCAACTGTCACCCAGGGGCAAGCGAAAAGGAATTTCCAGCAAAGAGCAAACTGGAAGGGACCCAACGCCACTTGGCTTTCTGCCGGACACTGCAGATTGAAGGTCCATTCTGGGGGTCTCCCCTGCCATCCTGGACACCTGCAGAAGCACTTCCTGGCCCCCAGACTCCCTGCCCTCCACGGGACCCCTGCCAGGGTGGCTCCTCCCCCACGAGTGCCGCCCAGGGCCCATACCTCTGCCAGCTCCCGCTCACTGACACTTCCGGTGGCACTACCCTTCTTCCTGGTGCAGGGCTCTCCCACGGTGACCCTGCCATCCCCTTTGGCATAGCTGTGCACAGTGAGAACTCCCGACTGCCCTTGGGCTCGGCAGGCCAGAGGCTCACTGGTTTCTGAGTCGGAAGAAATAGAATCCCGTGAAGAACTGGAGCCCAGGCTAGAAGATGATTTCTTTTTGGAACCTGAGAAGACAAGGCGTCCCCCTAAAGAGGCAGGATTCACAGAAAGATCCAAGGCAGCCGCTTCTTGTTCCTCCTCTTCCTCCTCATCCTCTTCTTCCAGTTTGACGTTTTTAAGCTCTTCAAATTTGACTTCCGTGGAGTCAGAATAATCTGAAACACACATACACATTGGCCAGAGCCAACTTCCTCCTGCATGTCTGAAGCTACTGAAAAGCAAAGTGGCACGTCACAAGGAACGTGGGTGGCAAGTGAGGCCTGGCGTCATATTCTGGCTCTGTCACCTCCAGGGTCACTGTGCGATCTGGGGCTGACCGCTCAGCCACGCCGGGCCTCCAGTTCTGTCCTGTGGAATGCAAGCCGTCTACCACCTATCTCCACGGTTGTGTCTACGATGGGGGCCTAGGCCGGCATGCAGCAGACACTCAGTAAGTGACAGCTGCTGTTTCCTCAGAAGTCTCCTGCAGGAAACAAAGGCCTGAGCTCAGCAGAGACCTGGTGACCTCAAGCTAGAAAATTTGAACAGAGAGGGGCTCCTGGGTGGCTCAGTCAGTTAAGCGTCCGATTTCAGCTCAGGTCACGATCTCATAGTCCGTGAGTTCGAGCCCTGCATCGGGCTCTGTGCTGACAGCTCAGAGCCTGGAGCCTGCTTCCGATTCTGTGTCTCCCTCTCTCTCTGCCCCTCCCCTGCTCACGTTTTGTCTGTCTCAAAAATAAATAAAAACATTAAAAAAAAACTTCTTTTTAAGAAAATTTCAACAGAGAGAGCCCAGCCCCAGGTCCCCATCCAAGGTGCCATCCAGATGTCTGCAGACACACCAGGGCACCCTCAGTACAGACGCTCCAAGCCTCACCTGAGACTGACGCGAGACCCCCCAACAAGTCTGTCCGCAACAACTCCCAGTGACTGCTCCACCACGCCTCATTTGACGTCGCTTCCTTCCCAAAATACAAGTGGCCCCTCAAGCCCCGACGTGCGCAAACTCCAAGACGGCAGCCAGTCCACACACCATCTCACTCCTATTCTCGTGCCTCATCTGCTAGCACAGCCCTTCCCACCCTTATCTTCAAATTACAGGACACCAATGCCAACTTCCCAAATTACAGCCAAGAAAGCTCACGTGCTTCCACACCTGCACACCATCACCCCTGCTACTCCCCTTTGGGCGCCCCTTCTATGTGCCCCCACTCCCTGCCGACCTGGAAAGCTCCCAACCTCTCTCTTAAGAGCCGGTTCACTGTCACTTCACCAACCTTCAGCGTCTGCAGGTAGAGGGAGAGGGACTCCCCTACCTTCCACCCCTCATCCCTCATGTCCCTATCCAAAGGCCTTCTCACACCAATTCTCACACTCCACTGACACTCTGTCCTCACAGACCCACCTCCCCACTTTTCCGTATCTGTGACCCTGCACTCAACATGGCATCCAACTCAGAACAGAACGCAGTTACATCTCTGGGGAAAATATAACCAACTAACCTGGGAAGGGAAGGCCGTCTTCGACTTGCCGCACGGAGCTGTGGGTGGGCCTCACGGGAGCGAGGGCAGCCTGGCACTCCGTCATATCGTACTGTCCCGTACTCAGCTCCTCCTTGGGGAAGAGCTCGCTCTGACTCACCTCCTGGGGTATTTCAAGACAAACTCGGTGCCTCTTTGTCCCTATACGATGCTTGGCTAGGCTGCAAGAAGGAGAGCCAACTTTTTAAGGGGCCGCAAGTTCATTTACCTACATACGTATTCACACACAGCCCCAAATGAGTGAATGGCCAGGGTCTGTCTACCATGCGTCACGCTTCAGTCCCCTCTCTTATCTGCAGAAGAGACAAGGGACTTCACCTCTCTGAGCCTGTTCCACCCAATGGAAAATAGGAGTATCACCATCCTCCTCAAAGATGTGATGTGAAGCTGAAGGTATGCAGAGCACCTGGCACACAGCAGGTACCCCACAAATGTTCCTTCCTCCTCCATGTGGCCCAGATCCTCTGGCTCAGACACCAAAGGCGCTGGCCAACTTCACTCACACCACCCCCTGCCCTTGCGAGTTTCATTCCCACCACCATACTCTCCTTTTTAAAAAATGTCTCATATGGTAAGGAGAAAATGTGGCTTTTCTGGCTCAGAGGGAGCCATGCTCTCTCATGCGACCTCTGCTCCAGCCAATTACAGGCCCGCATACAGAGGTGATCATTCTTGGGTGACAGCTGTAAGAAATAGCCTGAATGCCCTTGCTCTGGGGATTCTGGAGCCTTTACCAAGAAGAAAGTTCCCTCCGCTGTGGCTCCAACACCCCACTTAGAAACAGCCTCCTGGCAGGTTATGGAAGTTGCCAGACACCCCTCCCTTAAACTGGGGGGAGCTGGGCCCAGGGGACTGTTGGGTTACCTTCTCTTTAAGTCACCCTCCTCTCCATCCTCAATCCCTTCCATGCCATCCTCCTCTGGACACTCCTCCTCGTTTCTGGCTCTTGGAGGCAGTTCATTCTCCTTAAGAAACTCCGCTGCTTCTGGCGTGGGCAGAGTATGGTCGATAACTGTGGTGTCCTTCCCCGCTTTCCAAAGTTTGTACCTTTCTGGCTGGAACTTCCTCACAAACACATCCATGGAGATCTTCACCATGTCCTTTCTACAGGAGCACTATCCCAGGGAACCAGGAGAGCTCCAGTCAACACTCTTTAACGGCTTCCGTGCGACTCCCACATCCCATCTCCTCCCTCCAAGTGCAAAAGACACAAGACAATTGAAAGCCAAACTGTTTGCGTTCACAGGCTGAGGCCATACTGTCCTTGCAGAGCCTTCGAGCATGGAGGGAAGCAGGGGAAAAAGCAGAGAGCAATGTGCAGCGCTGGGGTGAGCCCACCTGGGCACGAACTAGGATGCATAAAGAAATGCTGGAGGTGAGGCTCTGCACTTCGACCCAGGATGCTCCACATCCACCGTCCCTCTGAGACATATCCAAGCCAGGACCACATAAGCGAGTCTGCTCCCTGCCAAACGTCCAGCCCTGCTTGCTTCCCTAACCCTAAGAATTTCTCAACGGAGAAATCCCAGAGTGGCCAAAGCAAGAAACAGCCATGTGCGTGGGTGTGGTCTTCATGCTCAAATGGACTTCAAGCATGGAAACCTCACCTTACGCATCCCAAACCTGAACAAATTCTTCTAATTTCTGTATGAACGCAACATACTAGCTCTTTGGCACAGCCCTGTCAGTCTGTTTCTGAATTCCAGCAGTTCAAAGAATGTTCTAATCACCAGCCAGTGTATCTAACAAGAATTTGCTCACCAGACATTTTCAGTCATGGCGTTACAGAAAGCAATCAAACAGACTTACCAGCACAGCTTGTTTGCCATACTCAATCCACCGCCGGGTAGCAAAATTGGTGGACTCCGCACAGTTGAAGCCATGGTTAAAGCCGGCATGGTAACCATAAGGAAAAGTGATCATGAATTCTCCAGCTTCTTGAGTCACCTGAACAAGAGCAGACTTGAACCAGCTGCATCAAATGGCTGAAATCTAACGGACTGGAACTCAGAGCTCGGCTGCAGCTTCACAACCCAGCATAAGTCGTAAGACCACCAGGGTCTTTGTAAGACGCGAAGCCTGACCATATCAGACCCCAACACTGTAACTGACCATTCCCCGAAGTTAACAATGTTCTAGGGGATGTGACTCTCCTCTGGCACCGGGAAGCTATAGAACCTCCACCTTTAACATCCTTGGATCCAAGTATTGCTAAATGGGTTACCTCTGGCCCACGCCTGGTACAGAGAGATGAACCAGAATAAAGCCCCTCTGTGAAACAGACCGAAAAGGGTGGCTGCCTTCCTTGTAAGCCTAACGCCATATGTAAAGTCAGCTCACCTTGTCAAAGGGAATTCCATATTTCTTCAGCATTAAAGGGGAAATCAAAGTCATCTTGTGGCGGAGAAAAGCTTCGCAGCTTTGAGCACTTCCAGGGAAAAAGCCTGTTTCGTTGAAAATGGGCACAGGTGAACACACTGCTCCACACCAGCTCTGCAGCCCTGCAGCCACTGCACACCTGTGCATCTCATCTGGCTGTGTCAGGAGGATAAATCAGCACAGGATCTCCACAGATCCTTCTAGCTTCGGGCCAATCCTGATTCTACAGTGAGCCTCCGGGCTCTCCAATGGCTTACCTGGGTAATCAAATTCTGTTAGGGAGACTGAGATCACCCAACCCGCCTTGTGCTTAAAGAGAGCTTTGCAACTATTTAGGACCTTGCTCCTACTCTATCCCTCAATCTTTTGTTAGTAACACATCTACAGCACAGAATACCCAAACTCTCTTGAAATTGGCCCTCTAGAGGTACAAATCTATTAAAGTCCACTTAAAAGAACCAAAGCACAAAAATTCAATTTTAACCTTTAGGTTTCTGGCAGAAGAACCAGACCCAGGATGACGGGTATACTCTCCGTGGTCAAATAAACCCATGCTTGATAAAACTGAGACAGAGACTGTCTAAGAATTACTTAGTCCCTTCCCAGGACAAATGGAGGAAGTTTCCAGATTTTTATTTGCTCTGCTAGGGTAACCACTCTGGCAGTGTAGCTTATCACCTACATGGAGGCCTGTGAAAGGACACATAACAAATCTGACCGCAGAGCACGGACATTTTAGAGCAATTAGTGCAGTTCACAGGGTCTCAGCGTCTGAGCAGGCACAGGGAAGAGAGACAGTACCTTTGGCAAGGCGCTCCAACCGCTTTCCGTGCTCCGGGGGGACAGAGTACCTGCAATCACATAGAAGCACTGGATGCTGAGGAGAGCACCCTTCAGGACCTAAGGGGCTCATCCCCACTCTCAAAACAGCTCCCAACCACAAAAACGGGAAAGGAGTCTGGAGAAATGACATATTGGACTTTGGGGAGAGGAGCCCACAAGGTACAAGTGAATTTATTTCTCTAATATTCATTCATTTACCGAGACTTTCACTGAATGTTTACCATAAGCCAGAATTTAGAGTATGCAACCAGCCTTGTTCTCCTTTATAATGCTGAAGCAATAAAAAAAAATTTTTTTAAAGGATAGCATTAAAGTGCTCCTGGTGGAGGCTGAAAGCCTAACTGGGACAGGATGGAGGAGGAATGGTGAATGGGAAAAATGGATTTGATACTAGAGACCCGGCCCTGTATCTGCTGCTGACCCCATTTTCACATCATCTCTGTGACAGCTACACTGATTACCCAATAATTAATTATCCTTCCACCCCACAGGGTAGCAGGACACCACAGAAACTATTTAAAAAAAAAAAAAACACCTGTAACTACGTAAAATTTTTGCAAAACTGAGGTGCCTGGTGGCTTAGTCGGTTGAGCGTCTGACTCTTGATTTCGGCTCAGGTTATGATCTCACAGTTGTGGGACTGAGCCAAACTCAGTGCAGAGCCTGTTTAAGATTCTCTCTCCCTCTGCCCCTCTCCCTTGCTCTCTCTCTCTCTCAAAATAAAAAAATAAAATAAAATGAAATGAAATCTTAAAAAATAATAAAAAAATAAAATTTTGCAAAACTGTTAAACTTTATTGTATTCTGAACTCACAGTTGTCTATTTTAACCATTATAATTGATTATAAAGATCATTCCACGACAACAGAAACTTCCCATCCCAAATAGTTTCACTACCAAACAAAACAGATGGAGAGTGGAGAAAAATGTTGGTCACCCAAAGGACCTTGGGATCCATCAGGCAACCTTGCCCAGAAGTCTCTGGAGGTCCCACTTTAGATGATCTAAAAAGAGTGTATGTAATAACTAGAAAATCTTCTCTCTACAGGAGAGTGAAAATCCAATCTCAGGGAACTTGGGAATAAATGGAAGGAAAGCACAAAAGCTATTTTTACAGATTCTAGAAGTCTAGCCATCTAAGAAAGGTTATGGGACAGCAATCAGGGGGTCCACACAGGCTCAGAAGGTCCCCCCCCCCCCCCCCCCGCAAAACTAGAAACTGGAAAGCATTAGGAAAAAAAAGGAAAACCTCTGGGAAAAGAAGTGGTTGAAAATGCTGGAAAAGGAAATGAAGGTGCATACGGTTTCCACAACTCCCCGTGACCTGGCCCACAGTGTCCCTGTCAGCCTCCTCGCTCATCCATCCTTGTACACAGCACCCAAACCACAAAGGACTTCCTCTAGTTGCTGAAGACATCGTGCTCCCTCTCAGCTTAGGATCTCTGCACGTGTCATTCCAACCACCCGGACACACTTTCCTCAGTCTTCCCTGTCTGAAACCCGCCACCGTCTCACCCAGCTAGGCCTCCTCATGTTAGGCCTCAGCTTGGTGGTCACCTCTTCCAGGGAAGCTTCTCCAATTCCCACCCCAACTTTGTGTACCCTTCCTACGAGGATCTAGAGTATCCATCGGTGCTTCTCTCACCCCTTCTCTCTCCTGACCAGTCTCCTGTGTGACAGCACATAACCTATGTCTCTGTCACTACAGTCGAATGCAGAACCTTCACTGAAATGCTGGGGTTGAGAGATGGATCAACACAGGGAGAGAGGAGAGAACAGATCTTTGCCTCCCCAACTAGACTGAGAACATCCTGGAGAGCAGGAAGCATATATGGAGTAGCCCTGCATCCCCTCTTGGGTTAAGCACACACTGCTGCTCACCAAATATTTTTTCCATGAGGAAAAGAAAGCTTTCTATCATCTGAAGGAGTGACTCCAGTCTTGGAAGTCTGCCTCTAAGAAATGCCTCAGGCCTGTTCGGAGAAAGAAATCAGAAAGCAGTGGGCGAGCCTGGGAGAGCCTCTGTAGCTCTCAGTAACTCAGACAACTTATCTTTCCATCCAGTAGTATTAAATGACCTGCCCTCTGAAGCCTCACTATTCGAAGAGAGGTCTAAGCACCAGAGCTCTAACAGCATCTCATAGCTTAAAAACCTGGGGAAAATGTCAAGTGCCAGTCCCACCCCAGGCCTACGGAACCAGAATGTGCATTGTAACAAGACCCCAAGGTGCCGCCTCGGCACACTAGAGCCGAGGGGCCCTACCGCGTCGCGAGAAGCCCCGGTGCCAACTGCAACCCGACTTTACCAGGACTTTGGCTCTCCAAAGTGCAGGTAGTTGATGCTGTACAGGTCCATGTCTTCAGTGTGCCAGGCAAAGGAGGTCTTCCACATGCCGAAGTACAGGTACGGGGTGTTCACACCCTCAATGGTGATCCCGCTCTCCTTCTCCACCAAGTCCAGGATGGTTTTCAGCCGCCCGATATTCCACTCATCGACATGCTGCAAAGTAAATCACAGCTGAGGGCAACTGCAGTACCCACAAGCTGAGGCTCTGAACCTACAAGAGCAGGGGTCACAGGTGACCTGTCACCGCTAATGATGATGTGGAACAATGTCAAAACAGCCTGGACATGAAGACCACAGCCCCCCTCACTCACACTTCACAGCCACCGCTAGAGCTGATGCCATCAGACCTCCAAAAGGCCAATACCACTTGGTAAAGAAAACTGGCATGTGAAAGATGAATAAGGAGGGGACAGCCACCTGTTTTTAACCCCAGGAGGAAGAGTTTGATCTGAAACTAAAGAAACTGAGGTCAAAATAGGAAAGAACTCCTAAATCACTAAAAATACAAAACATGGGAATTTACCATCCCAATCTGTGACTGTTTAGCCCCAGCTTCCACTAGGCAGCGTCATCAGTAAAAAGTCTACAATGTCACCCAAATCCATTTCCAAAACTTTAATGGTCAGCTAGAAGCCCACCTTATACATACGTTCTCGATTATTATGTCCTGCTTCTGTACCTCCCCATCCCAGATCCTTACAGTATCTTTCTGCCCTTTAACATCTGTAAGTTTCACTTTCCACCACTCAATAAATTGTCATCGACAACTTGAGAATCTTTTCAAACTCCTTTCCAATAATTTACAAAAACATTACAATTAATGTGAGTGATAATCCCTAAAATTCTCCACAGATATTTTTAATTATCAAAAACAATCCCAAATGTTCCTTCCTTATGCCATCTAAGGCTGTTTTTTATTCTTTTTTTATTAAAAAAAATTTTTTTTAATGTTTATTTACTTTTGGGAGAGAGAGAAAGACAGAACATGAGCAGGGAAGGGCAGAGAGAGGGAGACACAGAATCCAGAGCAGGGTCCAGGCTCTGAGCTGTCAGCACAGAACCCAATGAGGGGCCTGAACCCATGAACCACGAGGTCATGACCCAAGCCGAAGTCTGAGGCTCAACCGACTGAGCCACCCAGGAGCCCCAAGGCTGTTCTTTATTCTGAAAAGCACTATACCGCAATCCGACACAAGTTGTTAAAATAGGTTCTGCTAAAGAATCCTGTTTGAGGGTTCTGAAAATCGGAATGTTTCTCTTCTTAAATACATACCCCTTTCACTAAATTAGTCAGTGATCTTTTTTCTGCAGAAACAACACTGCCTCTCCCCCAACATTTCATTTACTGTGAGCCCACCCTTTCAAGAACTCATCGGCTACCACCCACAGACTATTCTAACAGCCCTTGCAAAGAACACTATATCACCCAATTCACATGGAGAGTGGGAGAAATAAAATTCAGTCACATGCAAAAATACCCACCATTAAGTGTGCATAGCACATCAGCTGGTGGTAGGTCACTCTTTTGTTTAACTACTCAACTCAGCAAGCAGCTTCTGGGTGCCTACTCAGCTTCTGGGTGCCTACTAAGTGCTGGGCAGGTAAAAATTGTGTTAAATTGCAAAAATGCTGCAGAGGGCTTCCTGGAAGTCTCACCTTTTCATAGAGAGTGCCATTCACATCTGCACCATAGATTGGAGGATTGAATGTGAGATTTTTCCAGTACTTCCGTTCAAGCTCTTCAAACTCACTGTAGCGTGGGGTACAGTACCTTTCAAAAGTAAAACAAAAACAAAAACAAGTAAAAAATATATATATATATATATATATATATTTTTTTTTTTTTTTTTTTTTTTTTTTTACAAGGACTAAATTCATCAGGCATTATGAAAGGACAAGACACAATCCCGTTCTAGGGAAAACAAGACATTTCAAACAAACAACACAAAACCTTGGCCTTCGAGGCTCCATTACACAAGTAACCTTCCTCCACATCCCTTCCTTGAGCTCTGGGCCTGAGGAAGGTAACGTATATGAAGACATTAAGCCCATCTTCCCTAAGAAGCAGAATACTCTCAACTTTTTCAAGAGACCACTAAAAACAACATCCTGGCCAGAATCAGGAGTGGCCCAGCCACTCAGGGAGAAACCAAGAACTGCAAATCCCTATATATCCACAGACAACCAAAAACCTGCCAGCATGAGGTTCTAGAACAGTACTGCACTCTGTAAAGGAAGTGGCTCCAAGACAGCT
Organism: Felis catus; assembly: GCF_018350175.1. Classification (NCBI taxonomy): domain Eukaryota; kingdom Metazoa; phylum Chordata; class Mammalia; order Carnivora; family Felidae; genus Felis; species Felis catus. The sequence continues at coordinate 34,231,591 of NC_058375.1, read as the reverse complement.
CATCTGTATTGTCACTGTTACATTCCCACCACCCTATGCAGTGACTAACTCAAATAATCACACCCAAAAACAAAGTATTTTAATAAAAAAATAAAATTCTTAAAAATGTAGATTTTTGCAAATCAAATGTTTAAGAAAGATATTTTTAAAAAGATATTTTTATATATGCACATACACGTACACAGCTGTCTATATATAGATGTCTATATCTCTATATAGACATTAAAAATATCTATATTCTTTAGCTCAATTATCACATACTGAGAATTTACTCCAAAATCTTTTTAAAAATTCAAACCCCTTAAGATTACATAGCAATTTTAAAAAGAATAATGTGTAAATTGAATAGATATTTGAAAATGCACATTATAAATCAAATGGCAAGAAAATATTATGAATGGATAAAGAGTAGAAGCAAAGACCCAAGACAAACTGTGGAGACAATGGGCTGGGTGGGGAAAAAAAAAATCTTACTTTAAATGCGGCCTTACATTTTAACCATTTTAACTTCAAACTATTGAATGATCAAAGTTTAGGATCCCTGAATTCCCTTTGAAATAGAAGTAACTCTTCCACCTTCAACTGCTCTGCTTTATAAACTTAGATTTTTACCTGCTGGGTTTTCTTAAAGCTAGCTGACCAAGCAGGTAAGAAATCAAGGGTAAGAATTTGTTGCATCTCAGGTAAAGGGAAAAGACAGGACTGGCTAATTTAAAAAGAAAAGAGGTATCCTGAAAGACCTACCATTTTTGAGAAGAGAGACTGGATACAGGAGGCTGAGGCCTCTGGTGGAACCCCATGTGAGCTTGAAAGCAGGGGGCCCTGGCCCCAGCGCACAGCTAGAAACCAGACAGAAAGGACGGCACAGCCTTTCCTGTGCAGAGCATGTCGCTCTTCTTCAACATGCTCTTACATAAATTCACTCATTAGACAGCAGGTGAGTCAGCAATACAGAGGTTTTTAAGAGTTAAGCCGCCAGGGCAACTGGGTGGCTCAGTCAGTTGAACGTCCGACTTCAGCTCAGGTCATGATCTCAATTTGTGGGTTCGAGCCCAGCGTCAGGCTCTGTGCTGACAGCTCGGATTGTGTGTCCCTCTCTCTGCCCCTCCCCTGCTCACGTCCTCTCTCCCCCCCAAAAAATTAATAAATAAATATTAAAAAAATTTTTTCTAAAGAGTTAAGCTGTCAATAAAACTGGAAAACCACATTTTGAATTGTGCGAAGTCAAAGGAAAAGAAGGCAAAGCATAGAAATAGAACAAGATCTGATGTGAGACAAAGCAATGAATAAAGCACAGGAAGGGACGCCCCCAGGAGCGTGAAGACTGGCCAGCTACAGATCTAGCTCTGGGCTCATGCACAGAAAAGACAAAATATAATGTCTGACTGGCTGAAGTCATGACATGCACAGATCAAAAGGGCTCAGGAAAAAAAGCAAGAGAGAAGGAAGGAATCAAAATTGAGGAATACCATTGGAAAGGAGAAAGTCCAAGAGAGAGAATTAAGAAGGAACAGTCAGAGCTCAACGAGGGAACCACAAAATTCATTCCAAATGTGAGGTCAAATGAAGCTAAATATTATAAACAGAAAACAAATGAAAACAGCAGGCCTAAACAAAGATGTTTCTAACAGATCAATCAGCACGTATGGATGATGAAGAATGGAGACAGAAAATAGCAAACGGCTTGACAGTTTATTCACATTCTGTCATGTCAAAATGGAAAAGAGATAGCTGCTGGATGGGTAGTGAGGAATTTGAGCATGATAAAACACAGAAGGACCCAGAAGGAAGAGAATAAACTACTGAGGCCACTTTTCGATAAGCAGGTGTTAAGACATCTGGCAAAAACTCCTTTTGAACCAACTCCAACACTCTCCTTTGCAACTCTGCAACTTACCAGGGTCAGAAAATGATTCTGCTTCTGATGGAAGAACAATGGGATTACTTTAGGTAAGGACACAGACGCGTTTAGACTGCGACACAGTACTGAGAGTAGGAATGCTTCCATAAAAAGAGCAGAAAGGGAGACAAGCTAGAGCTGAGAAAAGTGCTCTTCAGCGTCACGGCAGCAGTCTTAGGAGACAGCTATGAAGATGAGACGTTAGCTCCTAGATGCTATGGCAGGTGGGAAGGAACGTGTTTTCACTCACTTATCACTATTGGCTATCTTGCGGAACTCTCGAACAGTCATGGCTTTCTTCTGTATGTTGTACTGAGTAAAGAGGCCAGACTGCCCAGTCACCAACTGTTGGATGGGGGCAGGAATGACCAGATCATCAATATCATCATAGGACGCCCGGGGCTTCCACTCCTTTGGAGGAACAACCTGTAGGGAACACAGGAAACACAGAGATCAGAAATCCAACAAGCTGCTCATAGTCCAGGACGTGGGTAGGCTGCTATCCAACCAGCCAATTTTACTACAAAGTGACTCTGATTTAACCACACTCACCCCAACATAGCGAGTCACACTGCTGTGCTAACCCTGATCCAGTTCAGCCACCAACTAGCTGCCTAGTTGCAGTGACCAAAGATGAGTAATACTCATTCTCAGCTCAGCATCTCCTCTGGGCACCAAGAGAGGAGGCTGAAGAGTTCATTTTCTTAATCTAACAAAGTGCGCAAGAGAACCCAACCTGCTATTAGAGTACTGGATGAGACTGAAATGAGAACAAGAGAAGGTGGATGGCATAAGCCCTCGAGTGCAAACACTAAAGCACCCATCTCCACCAAGAGAATGGAAGCACCACAGCAGCTGGCCCGGGGACACTAGCTCTACACGGCCCTTTAAAGACTCCAAGCTCTCCTCCAACTTAAAAGGTGCTTCAGATGTTAACAAAAGGAATTAACTTGCAAATAGGAAGTATATACTCCACACCCTGCCTTTAGGAAAGATTTCTGCTGCTGCCCGGTTGGTCACAAAAGCTCCGTGGACCAATCCCACCCACCCTCACCTTGGCCAGCCCAGCCCGATGAGCTCCTTGGGATTCAATGTAGGCCATGTATCGACTGAAGTTCCGGAACTCCTCCATGGTCGGGTAAAAAGTCATTATCCGAGCACTGGGATTCAGAGTTTCAGATTCTGAAGCCATTTTCCCTCCTTTTTGAAGTCACTCTGGTCAGACAGGAACCTGAAGAAATACATTAAGAACATAAAATCATATAAAATGTAATTAGAGTTAAATGCTGGGAATGTCAAGGAGGGTGGGTGATGGGAATTAAGGAAGGCACTTGTTGGGATGAGCACTGGATGTTGTATGTGAATTCTCCACCTGAAACAAATATTACACTGTATGTTAAATAACTGGAATGTAAATAGAACTTGAAAAAGAAAAAAAAATGCTGGGAATGTCAGGGCTGAAACAGTAAAAGATGTAGAAATTCTGAAGAAGCATTAAGACCTCACACCTGGAATCTGCCTCTACATAGGTTATTTAAATGAACAAAAATACAGATAGAAAAGTTTATATTTAAAAGAATCTAAAAGAATCGGATGCATTAGGGCACCTGGGTGGCTCAGTGGGTTGAGCGTCCAACACTCAGCTCAGGTCACGATCTCACGGTTCAGGAGTTTGAGCCCTGCATTGGGCTCCGCACTCAGTGCAATGCCTGCTTGGGATTTCCTCTGTCTCTGTCCCACCTGTGTGCTTTCTCTCTCAAAATAAATAAATAAAAACTTAAAAAAGAAAAAAGAATCCGATGTATCAAAATTGTGTGTATTCAAATCTCATTTAAATGGAGACACTGTTTCAGCTAAACTGTTACTAGAGCGTTAATCCTATCTAACAATACTATCGTTGCCCTGCCCATATTTTACTCTTATCTTTTCAAGTTGCTCCCTTATTCACCTTTGATAACTGCTTTGGGGTATATTAAACAATGTATTACAACCAGATGTAAAAAACAACCTTTGGGCTTCCTTCTAGGTCACAGCTTAAAGCTTAAAGCAGTATTCTAGATTCCTAAAGACAGTTACTTGGCTACAAGATTACAAAGTTTAAGAGGTAAAAAGTACAGATACTAGTTTTTAAAACCCTAAAGTGAAACTTCTCATATCTAAACCAAAATGTAATTTCAGCAGTATTACATGAGATCAAACTAGAGACTAGTTCAACTGTACCATACCCAGAATTCAAAGGACAAAATTTAAATGGGCAATAACCTGGCAATACAGGGCAAGCCTCAAACTGACTGGAAAAGGTCAAATATTGTGTTTCTAGATGAGGCCTTCAACTAAGTGGGTGCATCCCCATTGCCTGATAACACAATAGACTATTCCAGCTGAATAAGAACCAAGCATACTAGACAAAAGGAGCCACTTCAGAAGCAAAAACATTTCCCTCCTCAACTCCCCCAATCTGGGCCCCAAAGCCATGGCAGTTCAGCTTCAAGTTCCCTAGAGAGCTGGAGAGCTCAGAAGGGAAAACTGTCTCCAACCTACCAGCAACCTAGTAACAGACTAGGAAGACAGCATGGGCACAGAACTATCTAAGATAGGAGAGAAAAGCCACTACCCGCATCTCTCATGGGCACAGAACTATCTAAGATAGGAGAGAAAAGCCACTACCCGCATCTCTCAAGCTTCCATTTCTCTAAAAACAAAGTCTGCTCTTGGCCAGGAGCTTTTCACACACCTCACCAAAACTTTACGTGGCAGGTTTACGTTTATCTTTTTACATACCAGGAAATTTCCCCACAGTCCTGCAATGCACTCCCAGCACTTCTTCACTACTCGATGCTGCCTGCAACATAACTTCCACCTAGACTAAGCAAGTGTGGAGGAACCTCTCAAGTTTAATCAATTTTGAGGACCCTCTTTTTTAAAAATGCCAAATATCTTACTTCAACAAATTTGACAACAACACACAATCCTGTGAACACTGTTAGGCCCCGTCACCTGGGCCTTTGGAAGCCACTAATGGGGCTTCACCTGCCTCTGGACTTGGTCATCTTTGTTATGCCTACAACCTAGAACAATGCACGGCACAGAGTAGGCACTCGGTACCTATTGAATAACTGATTTCCTCGCCCCCACTTCAGTTGCTCACTCCCTTTTTCAACCCTAGGATTCCCTTCCCCCAATCTACTCCCTGGGGAAAGCTCTTGTTCCTTGACTCCTTCATTTCCCCCATCCAGCAACAAAGCCGAGTAGTTTCAGAGCACCGGCTCCGGGATCAAAACAACTCTGAATACAGATCCGGTCTCTGCTATTCGGTAGCTGTGTGACCTTGACTGTATGAGTTGCCCAAGTCTCAGTTTCCCCACCTGTAAAATGGGGATCCCAACCTCCCTGCTCAGCAGGGTTGCTGTGATTAACTCAGATGATGCAAGCGAAACCCTAAGCACTAGGCCCTGTACCTAATAACTCAATAAAGGTCGCTGTTGCTAACAACCACCTCTAACTCCCGCCCCCTCCCCTCGCAGCCACCCCCGCGGGTACCACTCCCAAGGTAGCCCCCGCTCCCAAGGTCCCCGATCCTCACCGCATAGAGGGCCAGCCCCTCCCGGCCCCGCCGCCTAGGCGAGTGAGGCCCGGCCGCAGGAAGAAGAAAATAAGGCCTAAGACACCCGCCTCCCTTCCCGACGTGCATTGGCCATAAGAGATTAGAAAGGACCAATCTTAGGACCCATATTAGAAGCTCCTGTTCCCATTGGCCAAGAACCATGCCTTTCACTCACCGCTGACGGCAACCCCGCCCCTCCCCCACTGGAGCTCACGGTCACGGCTACAGCAGCAACAAACCTAAAGGATTCCAAAACCCTGTGGTTCCTACCTAAAGCCCACCGCCCCGGCAGGGCTAATGCTGGGCTCCTGCTGTCGCCACTAGCCGTATCTACTGCTTTTTCAGCCGGCGAAGGGCGAAGCTCCGCCTCCTCTAGAAAGTCGGCCTCTGCGCAGCCGTACAGCGTCAACCAATCTGAGGGACGCTATCACTCCTCAAACAGCCAATGAGCACGCGCTGCAGTAGCCCAAGTCAGGGCATATCAATCTGCTCAGCCTATGAGCGCTGGGTCGGGCTGTTGCCAGGAGGAAACGCTGTACCACTCGGGACTGCGGCCACTGAGCATCTCGGCTGGATTACGGGGCTGGCCAATCATAGGCGCGCTTCTGGCCGCCCAGAGCTAATCAGAATTGAAAGAGGCGAATGCCTGGAAATAGGATGGTCGGCAAAGGTAGAGGCAGTGAGATTATTGTAGGATGTTACTAACGAAAGGGTGGGGCAGAGTCTTTTTAGGGTGAGACCCTTGCCTAAGGTAGAAGTGCGCTGGGAGCCTAATCTTCCGAGATCAAGCAATTTCTGATAGGGTGACCAACTTGTCCCATTTTACGAGACTGCCTTGGTTTTTAAAACTGTAAGTCCCGTATCATGGGGAACCCCTCGCCCTCCCGCAAACCGAGACATTTCCTGAAGGGGGCAGTTCCTGAAAGGAAAAGAGCTCCGAGGTGGGATGTCCTTAGAGTCATTAAAAAGCAGTTTCTCAATGAGCAGGGATTTGGGGGTCATTAAGAGCAGCTCTTGGGGCGGGGGAGAAGGTCTTGGGAATCATTAGACACACTTCTGGTGAGTTGAGGGGGTGCCTAGAAGTCATTAGGAGCTGTTCCTAAGGGGTACTTAGTCGCCCTAAGGACTTCCAGATTATCACGGATGATGAGCAAGGAAGCCTACATACAGGGCGCTCTGATAGGTACAATAGAAAAGTAGAATACTCACAACCAGAATCATAAAAAATGTGCAAATTTGCCCATAGACGAGTTAGGGAGTAGTGCACTGTAAGGAGCTATGGAGTCAGATCTATGTTCAAAATCTGCCACTCCTCTGAGCCTGGGTTTTCCCACCGGTAAAATGGAAACAATAGTACCTGCCTTGCGGGATTGTTGTGAAAATGAGAGGTAATATATGTTGGCGAAAAGGATGATGTTACCTACGTGGCACGGAGGTAGATCAATAGTGATTTATTCCCCTGGGGCTGGGCACATGTGTCCTGGGGGGGGGGGGGATAAAAAGTGGGGGGGGGTCTGTTTCAAAAAAGACAAGGGGATGAATTCGTTGTTCATTAGGTAGGCAACCAATAGCTTTTCACAATTGCAAAGTTGTTCTCTCGACCTAGTAAGAGAATATATTGGATAATAGATTATATTGGGTAGCTCACAAAATTGTTGAGAGCCTTAAGAATTCAACTTGGAGGACACATCATAAGGAAAGCCACCCCAAATCATGCCAAAGAATTCACCTTACCGCTCTCCTAGCTGCTCCGTTGCTGTTGCCGCCACCAAACGAGATGCTACAGCGTGCCTTACCAACTCCACTGACCCGGGAATACAGTTGCTACTACATCTGTCACTACCAACTACTCCACGAATTTTATCTTGCTAGAATTCCCACTGCTACCAAAGAGGATTTTTCCAAGATCACTGCCACTTTGTATCGCTAGATTCCGCTTGGTGTGCGCTAGTGAAAGTGAAAGACGGGCGAGCTCTCTTGACATTCTCCCATTTCTCTGGCCAGTTTTTCTGTCACCTTTTTAAGCCCATCTTTCCTTTCCCACAGCTTAAATGTTGATATTTACAGCAAAACTAATCGTGAAGAAAGAAGTCAAAGGTGAGGTTACCTTTGGGTGGGGGGCAGGCAATGATGAGGGAGTAGTGTAAAGAATGATTCTGGAGGGAAAAAAAAAAAAGAATGCTTCTGGAGTGTTAGTAAAGTTTGTCGTTATTTGGGTTGTTTTTTTTTTTTTTGGTTTTTTTTTTGTTTTTTTGTTTTTTGTGTTTTTTTTTTTGGTAATGTTCTATTTCTCCATCTGGATAGCAGGCTATTACAATGGCATGTTCACATTTTAAAATGTCACTGAGCTGTACACTTATAAGTTGTCCATAACATCCAATACACATGATACCTTAAATGTTTTTGATACCTTAATTTTTTTAATTAGAAAATTATTTTTTAATTTAAAAAAATTTAAAGAACCAAAAATATGTTGATGTCCTCATGGCTCTCTGTCTTTGCCCTCTTCTCTCATTCTACAAACTCCTTAGGTGTTTCTGGTTTCACGACCCACCAGCAGTATGACCTGGGGCAAGGTTACTTAATTTCTCTAATCTTCAATTATAACTAAAATTGGAACGGTACTTCCCTTTCTTGGTACTTCCTTTTCTTGCAGTGACAACTGAATGAGATAATGCAGATAAAGCACTTACTAGTGAAACTGGCATGTATTAAGTGCTCTGTAAATGTTAGCTGTGGAATGGATGATGACGGGGATGGTAATAAGACAAAGCTCTCAGCATAAAGCCTGATACAAGAATTCAAAACACGTAAACTCTCAGGCTTCACTCACGAGCACACCGATGACACCTATTCTGTACTCCAGGGCAATCTTCCCTGTGTTCAGATCCAAACACCCTCCTATCTCTGGATCCCTCCCCCTGGATCCCTACAGGTACCTAAAACCCACATGCCCAATAAAGAACTAATCTATTTGCCCCACAAATGAGCTCCACCTCCTAGGGTTTTTTTTTTTTGTTGTTGTTGTTTTTTTTTTTATCTCAGTTAGTGGGGCAGTCATCCACCTAACCATGTAAGCCAGAAACCAGTATCTAACTAGGGATTCCTTGATGGGGTCCATTACCTCACCCTGTACAGGGTACCACAAACAAGTGTTCTACAAATGCCTCGATTTGTTTACATGTCCATCTTCCTCCACTAGACAAAAATCTCTCAAGAGTATCCCTTCAGTCTTATTGATATTATCATTTAGGAAAGTGTTCCATTACCAGAAATAGAAAACCTTAGCAACAACGTCTTAAATAGATATGGTTTGGGGCACCTGGGTGGCTCAGCCAGTTAAGCATCCAACTTCAGCTCAGGTCATCTCACAGCCTGTGAGTTCGAGCCCCGCCTCAGGCTCGGTGCTGACAGCTCAGAGCCTGGAGCCTGCTTCGGATCCTGTGTCTCCGTCCCTCTCTGCCCTTCCCCGGCTCATGCTCTGTCTCTTTCTCTCAAAAGAAAATAAACACTAAGAAAATGTTTTTTAATAAAAATAAATATGTTTTTTTCCTCGTGTGTAGTAATAAGTCTGAAGCAGGGTATTTATTGGCTTTGGCTCATTGCCCAACAAAGTCACCAAAGAGATGGGCTCCTTCCATCTTTCTCCACACTTCACAACCTGGCTTTGGGCCTCAGAGGAATGCACCTCATGGTTGTAAAGTGACTGCTGAAACTCCAGACATCCCATCCGCATTCATGGGAATAAGGAGGAAAGGGACAGTATCAGCAGCAACTACTGCTCCTATCAGACCCAGCAAAAAGTCTCCCAGAATGGGGCCCCTGGCTGGCTCAGTTGATGGAGTTCTCTTGATCTCAGGGTCATGAATTTGAGCCCCATGTTGGGTGTAGAGATTACTTTTTAAAAAATTTGGGGCACTTGGGTGGCTCGGTTGGGTGTCCGACTTCAGCTCAGGTCATGATCTCACAGTCTGTGAGTTCGAGCCCCGCGTCAGGCTCTGTGCTGACAGCTCAGAGCCTGGAGCCTGCTTCAGATTCTGTGTCTCCCTCTCTCTCTGCCCCTTCCCCATTCACGTGCTGTCTCTGTCTCTTCAAAATTAAATAAACATTAAAAAAAATTTTTTTAATTAAAAATGAAGGGCACCTGGGTGGCTCTGTCAGTTAAACATCTAACTTCTGCTCAGGTCATGATCTCACCATTCCTAAGTTTGAGCCCCTCATCGGGCTCTCGGCTGTCAATGAGGAGCCTGCTTTGGATCCTCTGTCTCCCTGACTCTCTGCCCCTCCTCCTCACTCTCTCTCTCTCTCCCTCTCTCAAAAATAAGTTAACGTTTTCTGGGGCGCCTGGGTGGCGCAGTCGGTTAAGCGTCCGACTTCAGCCAGGTCACGATCTCGCGGTCCGGGAGTTCGAGCCCCGCGTCAGGCTCTGGGCTGATGGCTCAGAGCCTGGAGCCTGCTTCCGATTCTGTGTCTCCCTCTCTCTGCCCCTCCCCCGTTCATGCTCTGTCTCTCTCTGTCCCAAAAATAAATAAACGTTGAAAAAAAAATTAAAAAAAAAAAAAAAAAAATAAGTTAACGTTTTTTAAAAATAAATAAATAATAAGCCAAAAGTCTCCTAGAAGGTGCCTATCTGCCGGTAATGAGTGGAATGGAACTTTCCCTGCCCTCGTGGTGTTTACAATCCAGTGAGGGAGACAGACATGAAACAGGTGTTCTCATAAATAAATAAAATCACAGAAGTTGTGCTTACTATGAAGGCAAAAAAACAGGGGTGAACAGATGTAAGAGTCACTTGCTAGCAGTGGCAGTAGGATCTGAACATTAAAGTCCGTCTTCATGGCATAAAGTTTGTGACCTTCTAGCTCAAGGATTCTTCCTTGGAGCTTCACTTTATCCAGCACTCAGCACGGTGCCCAACACATAGTAAGCACTCCATCGGGAATGATAACGGTAACATTATCAGCTTAAAAAGTTAATATTGAGGTGCCTGGCAGGCTTAGTTGATAGAGAATGCAACTCTGGATCTTGGGGATGTGAGTTTGAGCCCTACACTGGGTGCAGACTTTAATTTTTTTTTAATGTTTATTTATTTTTGAGAGAGAGGGAGACAGAGTGCGAGAGGGGAAGGGGCAGAGAGAGAGGGAGACACAGAATCCGAAGCAGGCTCCAGGCTCTGAGCTGTCAGCACAGAGCCCGACGCGGGGCTCGAACCCACAGACCATGAGATCATGACCTGAGCCGAAGTTGGATGCTCAACCCAACTGACTGAACCACCCAGGTGCCACTAGACTTTACCTTAAAAAAAAATTAACGTTTATTGGGTGCTTATTATGTTCCAGATGCTCTGCTAAATGCTTTATATACACGTAAATTATTTACATTGTCATTGACATTGTTCTTTTTTAAAAAAACAACTTTATTGGGGCTCTTGGGTCCAACTCTTAATATCAGCTCAGGTCATGATCTCACAGTTCATGAGTTGGAGCTCTGCATAGGGCTCTGCGCTGACAGTATGGAACGTGTTTGGGGTTCTCTCCCTCTCTCTCTGCCCCTTTCCTCTCATGCTCTCTCTCTCTCTCTCTCAAAATAAATATACTTTTAAAAATAAATAAATAATAAAAACAATTTTTTAATGTTTATTTACTTTTAATGTTATTTTTAATGTTTATTTACTTTTGAGAGAGAGAGAGAGAGCAAGAGCAGGGGAGGGGCAGAGAGGGAGACAGAGGATCCAAAGTGGGCTCTGAGCCATCCGCACAGAACCCAACACAGGGCTCAAACTCATGAACGGTGAGATCGTGACCTGAGCTAAAGTCAGACACTTAACCGACTGAGCCACCCAGGCACCCCTTAAGATTTTATTTTTAAGTAATCTGTGTACCCAATGGTGGGACTTGAACTCACAACCCCAAGATCAAGAGTCTCATGCTCCACCGACTGAGCCAGCCACATGCCCCTGGCTTTTTTCACTTAGCATAATTTTTATTTGAGATTCATCCCTGTTATAGCATGCATCAGTATTTCTTTCCTTTTTTAATGTTGAATAGTATCCCATTGTAGTATTTTTTTTTAAGGCATCTCTACACCCGACGTGGGGCTCGAGCTCACAACCCCGAGAAAACAAGAGTTCTATGCTCTACTGACTGAGCCAGCTGGGGGCCCTCCCATGGTAGTATTGTTAGCTAGGATGCCATGGGAAGTTATTCTGCGGAAAGGAGGGGTGGGGGGGACAAAAGCAGGGAAGAAATGTGTTTTGTTTTGCAGAACCAACAGTTCTCCAGCCCAGGAGACACCCAAATAGTTTTGTCACCTGATAACCCCTTGCTAGGTGTGTCACACGTGATAGCCTCTTACGCCAGCCAGTTTGGGATGGATCGGAACTTCAGACCTGTGCAGATGTCCCGAAACCCCTAGTTGTCCTCAGGTTACCTTTGGCTCATTACGACACTAAGATCTTCTCCTATATGTGGAGTTTACGGTCATTTTTTAAAACATTACATGTATGCACTAGTGTGTTGACACGTTAGGAGGAATGCACAATTGAATCGGAAGTGTCTAGGCAAGCTCCCCACCCCCATCTCCTATTATACTGAATAAGGGGCGCCTGGGTGGCTCAGTCGGCTGTGTCCTACTTCGGCTCAGGTCATGATCTCGCGGTTCGTGAGTTCAAGCCCCGCATCGGGCTCTGTGCTGACAGCTCAGAGTCTGGAGCCTGTTTCAGATTCTGTGTCTCCCTCTCTCTCTGACCCTCCCCCGTTCATGCTCTGTCTCTCTCTGTCTCAAAAATAAATAAATGTTAAAAAAAAATTTTATACTGAATAAAAAAATCCTCCTGCTAACCCCTTAAGTGCCTAAAGCACTCTCTCCCTGTCTCCTTACTTGTAACAAGTAATACAAATTTCTTTGCTTTCTACATTTCCTTGGGTTGTGTTCAATTTGATGCACTCCAAGGAGCGAACCCTCTGAGTTAGATTACAGTATTGATTGACATTTGGGTCATTTCCACTTTTTAGGTATTATGTATAGGGATTCTATAAACATTTATGTGCAAATCTTTGTGTGAACGTATGTTTTCATTTCTCTTGGTAGATAATTAAGGGCGGAATGTCTGTGTCATATAGTAAATTTGTTATCTTTTAAGAAACTGCCAAACTTTTCCAAAATGGTTGTACATTTTATATTTCCATTGACAGGGGCGCCTGGGTGGCGCAGTCGGTTAAGCGTCCGACTTCAGCCAGGTCACGATCTCGCGGTCCGTGAGTTCGAGCCCCGCGTCAGGCTCTGGGCTGATGGCTCAGAGCCTGGAGCCTGTTTCCGATTCTGTGTCTCCCTCTCTCTGCCCCACCCCCGTTCATGCTCTGTCTCTCTCTGTCCCAAAAATAAATAAACGTTGAAAAAAAAAATTTATATTTCCATTGACAATAGATGAGGGGCCTCATTTCTCCACATCCTTGTCAACATTTGTTATTGTTCATCTTTCTGATTAGAACCATTCTAATGAGTGTGATGTGGTATCTCCTTGGGGATTTAATTTGCATATCTCTAATGATGGATGATGTTGAATATCTTTTTATTTGCTTATTAGTCATTCACATATCTTCTTTGGTGAAATATCTATTTAAATCTTTTATCCATTTTTTCCCTTTTGTCCACTTTTTAATTGAATTGTCTTAACATTGACTTGTAAGAGTTCTTTACATATTCTGGATACAAGTCCTTTATCAGATTTGGCTTTGTAAATATTTTCCCTCACTCTGTGGCTTGTCTTTTCATCTTCATAGGGTCTTTTGAAGTGCAAACGTTTTTAATTCTTTTAAGTTTCTCTATTCTGGGAGAAAGAGATATCCCATGTGCCAGTGGGGGAGGGGCAGAGAGAGAGGGAGAGAGAGAATCCCAAGGGGGGATTCTCTGCCCCGCACAGAGCTCAATGCCTGCACAGAGCTCAATGCCGGGCTCGGTCTCATGAACCGTGAGATCATGACCTGAACCAAACTCCAGAGTCGGAAGCTTAACCGACGGAGCCACCCAGGTACCCCGCAAATGTTTGTTAATTTTGATGAGGCCTAACTTATTGAATTATTTTCTTTCATGAATTGTGCTTTCGGTGCATTGACATTAACATTTATATCAGCCTGATCAGGATCATTGTCCTTGCCTCTGCCTCTGCCCACTACAGTCTCCTCAACCCAGCCGACAGAGTGCTTCTTTAATACTAGAACCAGATAGATCACGTTGCTCCTCTCAGAAACATCAGATGGCTGCCCGTCTCATTCTGGAGGGAAGACAAGTCCTCTGATGACTTACGACATTCCCCTGCCCCCATTCCTGTGTAAGTGCTCTCCCAGCTCACTGCGCCAGTTCCCCCGTTCTCCCAAGTGTTGATGGCTTGCTCCTTTTCCCGCTTCAGGGCCTTGCTGACATATGGCCTCCCCAGTGAGGACTTCTCTGCCCACCACTACGTGCTTTATTTGCTTATTTTTCTTTCAGCTTTCCCTGTTAGAATGTCCGCTCCATGAGGGCAGGGATCTGTGTTTTGTTCACCACTATCCCGAGCACTTAGGACAGCCCCAGCTCTTTGTGCTACATATTTGTTGAGTGAATGAATGACATCCCCTAATTTCATCCTCCCAATGAACTTTAGAAAAAGGCATTATTACTGTCCCCACTGTAGAGCTCAGGGAATTGGGATGCAGAGAGTCTCAGCAACTTGAACACCAGACCTGAGACTATTTGTTGAATAAACGAATGAGTGATGAACGAAATGAGTGAACAAACAGGAAGGACTGTTTGTATGGTAATAAATAACGCTTTCGGTTTTCACCTCTGGGTCAGCCACATTCCAACCCTTGCCTGTGGGCGCTACCTACTCAACTTAAACATCTCTCTCTCTGGAGCTTCGAGAGGCTCTGGGCAAAGAGCCTGACACTAGCTGCTCAGAAAAGTCAGCCATGATCCGCAAGCAACAGGAATGCGTTGCCTGACCCGAGCTCAGCCTGGCCCGCTGGGGGTTGGGTGGGGTTCTGCAGTCAGGTTAGTCCATGTAAATGAGAAGAGAATTCAGCCTTGCGGGCAAGGTCAATTGGAAAGACCAGGGCCTTCTAGCCTATGAAATATAGAAACACAAATATAAAAATGCTTAGAGGCAGACATGCACATACCCATGAATACAATCTGGATTCCTCTGTTTAATAAAAACGTACTTTTTCTTTGTCGCCCTGACTGACTTTCCCGCTCAGTAGAGGACGGCTCAGCATTAGAGGCAAAGGCACAGAGGGCCTGGGTGAATGGCGACGCCAGACAACCCGTGGGTCACTTCTACATCACATTTGGTCCTTTATTTGCTTCCACCAGCTGTTGTATTTGGGTTTTGTTTTGATCTCAGGCTCTAAAATGTCTTCATCTCAAGGCCAAATCCCATCCATTCTTCAACACTTGACTCAGTGGGGCGCCTGGGTGACTCAGCCGGTTAGGTGTCTGACTTCGACTCAGGTCATGATCTCGTGGTTCATGAGTTCAAGCCCCGCATTGGTCTCTCTGCTGTCCCCATAGAGCCTGCTTCCAATCTCTGTCTTTTTCTCTCTCTGTCCCTACACCGTTCCCTCTCTCTCAAAACTAAATAAACAACAAAACAAAAAACACCCGGCTCAAATTCTACCCATTTGTGCATTCTTTTATTTACAGATTAAAATTTGTTTAATGTTTATTTTTGAGAGAGAGAGAGAGAGAGAGAGGGGAGAGAGAAACAGAGCATGAGCAGGGGAGGGGCAGAGAGACACAGAGCCCAAGGCGGGGCTCGAACCCACAAGCCATGAGATCATCACCTGAGCTGAAGTCAGACGCTTAACCCAGGCACCCCCAGGCATTCTTGATTCTTCTTTCATAGCCCACGTTCAATCCTACTGGCCTTAGTTTCAAAATGATATCCCCCTTCCCCCTCTTCTTCCCTCTCCTGCCATTACCATCCTACATCACCATCACCATTTACCTGCACGCACCACGGTAACTGTTGCCCCTTCCAATCTGTTCTCCAAATGGCAGCCAGAGAGATCTTTCCAAAAAGCAAGCCTGGGGGCGTCTGGGTGGCTCAGTCGGTTGAGGGTTGAGCATAGGACTTCAGTTCAGATCATGATTTCATGGCTTGTGAATTGGCACGTCTCCTCTCTCTCTGCCTCATCCCAGCTCGGGCTCTGTGTCTCTCTCTCAAAATAAATAAATATTAAAAATTATTTTAATAAAAAATAAAATAAAATAAAAAAGACAGAAAGCAAGCCTGAATTCACCACTCTACTAAAAACCCTTTAAATATTCCCAAGTTCCCTACCTTGGCCTACCAGGCCTTCAGTGATCTAGCCCCTGCCCACTCTCTCCCCAGCCCTGCACCACTCTCTGGTGCTCTCTGGGCTCCAGCCATGTTGGCCTTTGTCCTGTTTTTCTAAAGTACTCTTTGAAGGAGCTATGTTCCCTCCCTCCTCCGGGTCTTTCCTAAAGCCCACTTCCTTCCAGAAGCCTTTCTGAGTCCTAGTCCTGTGCTGCTTCCTTTTTATTTGGTACTTTGCCCACAGAGCATCCAGGAGAGCTTGTAATTATGTACGTGAGATTTTTGTGATTGATGTCTGTTTCCCACCAAATGAGGCTTCTCAGGGGAGGGACTTTGTTTTGCCACCATTGAATCCCATCACTTTGTACAAAGCCTGGTTCATAGCAAGTGCTCGGTTAACACTCCTGGAATATTATTTGTGGGAAGAATGGATAAACGAAGCCTCATGGATTGCGATTTGTACAGTAGTTTAAGCATTCGGGCTCTGGGGTCACACACATCCGGGTTTATATCTAGGTTCTGCTCCTTTCCTGTGTGCCTTAGAGTGACTTGCTTGACCTCTCTGAATCTTAGTCTTCTGCGAAAGGAGATAATAATACAACCAACGGTACAGGGCTGTTGGGGGAATTAAATTTTAACAACACAGGTAGAGTGATTGTTAATTTAAGTGGTTGGTAACTAGCAGGTAATATTACAGCACTTGATAAGGGTGTACCATGGGGTTCCCGGGTGGCTCAGTAGGCTAAACATCTGGCTTCGGGCACTCAGGTCATGATCTCACTGTTCGTGAGTTCGAGCCCTGCATCTGGCCCTGCGCTGACGGTGCAGAGCCTGCCTGGGAATTCTCACTCCCTCTGTCTCTCAAAATAAATAAATAAACTTAAAAAAAAAAAGTGTGTGGCGGCACCCGGGTGGCTCAGTCGGTTGAGCGTCCGATTTTGGCTTGGGTCATGATCTATCGGTTCATGAGTTGGAACCCGCATCAGGATCTCTGCCGTCAGCCTGTCAGCGCAGAGCCCGCTTCAGATCCTCTGTCCCCTCTCCCTGCCTTGCCACTGCTTGTGTTCTCCCCAAAATAAACGTTAAAAAAAAAAAAAAGAAAATGTATGCCATGTTTGTTGGATTTAAATCTTCAGGACCACGTAGAAGCTCAGACAGGAGTTAACTGCAGAGACTGCTCTGAGATGAGGCTGGAAAAGACCATCCCTGGAAAGGGGTTTGGGACACAAGGTGGTTGAGGAGCACCCTAGTTCCGGGGCCGAAAACCTCTCTGCCGGTCGAAGTCCAGTTCAGGTCCCGGGTGATCCCTATTTACTTATTTGTTTGTTTATGAAAAAAACTACTGTTGCTGGGCACATCTCCATTTCAGCCATTCCTACCATGAGTGTGGGGGAGGGGAGAAAAGCAGCTCATCAGGGAGAAGGTTGAGTCTGGCGTGGTGGATGCAGGTCCTTTCTTAGCTGAGGTGGCTGAAGGGTGGGAAGTCCCTCTAGGAGCTGACTAGGGGGGGCGCTCCTGGTGGGAGCAGAAGGAAGGGCTGGGAGGGGGGCGGGGAGGGGGCTGGGAGCGGAGATACTGAGGACCGAGTACTCTGGCAGCCCCAGCCAGAGTTCCTCCTGCCCAGATTTACTTCTTGCCTCAGGGCCAGCGCAAACACCTTCCCCTTCATCCATTTAGCCAACATTGATTCAGTCCCTACTCTGGGCCAGACTAAGTAAGCTAGGAGGCAAGTGAGACATGGTCCTTGCCTTTGAGAAGTTCACAGTCCACTGGAGGAGACAGATGAATCAGGCCATAATTATAATGTCAATTTGCATCTCTTTTCTGCACGGCAGCCTGGATAATTTCTTTGGTATTTTTTCCTATTTTAGTTTGTGAACAGCTGAAGAAGCAAGGGTAATAATTTGAGCACAGCGCTATGGTTACTGGACTAACAACACAGCTGGATGTGAGGCCGTTCTAGTTGGGGGTGGAGAAGGAAGGGGCTAAGATTGGGATTTCCTAGAGGAAATTTCCTTGGTCTTGGATGAGGTGTGCCCAGAAGGGTGTCCAGGCATGTTTCACCACGGCATGGTGCATTCTACAATTGACACATTCTTTTGAAAATAGTGTGTGTCAGAGGTAGAAAAACTAGCAAATGCAGTTAACATAGGGAGCATCACTACCCAGAAAATCACTGCTAACATTTTGATGTATGTCCTTGCCTGGGCTTCTCGAATCTTTTTTTTTTTTTTTTTTTTTACATTTACTTATTTTTGAGAGACAAAGCATGAGCAGGGAAGGGGTAGACACACAGAATCTGAAACAGGCTCCAGGCTCTGAGATGTCAGCACAGAGCCCAAGACGGGGCTCCAACCCATGAACCTCGCGATCATGACCCCAGCTGAAGTTGGACGCTTAACCGACTGAGCCAACCAGGCGCCCCATGGGCTTCTCGAATCTCAGTGCTCATACCAATACCCTAAGGAGCTGTCAGAATAAAAATTGTTTCAGTAGGTCTGCGGTGGGACCTAAGACTGTTTCTAAAATGTCCCCAGGTGATACAGATAGTCTCCAAATTCACTTGAGCAAGACTGAAGTCTATGTAGGTGTTTGTGTGGGTATGGGTCTGTGTATTTTGGGTTGTTTCCAACTTTTTAGTATTAGAAATGAGGCGGTGTTGAATCTTTGTCCATAAATTTTTAAAATATTTGTCCAATTGTTTCCTTTGTATAAATTCCTAAATATCTATCTCTGGGTCACAGATAAAGCATGTTTTAAGGCTTTTGATAGATACTGCAAATATTCCTCCAGAAAGGTAGAACCAGCTTATATCCCCACTAACAATTATGAGCATGCACTTCCCCATATTAACACACAATTTTTGCCAATTTGATAGTCAAACAATAGTACCTCATTGTTGTTTCAATTTGCATTTCTTTTTTTTTTTTTTAATTTGCGTTTCTTTGATAGTGAGGCTGAGTATCTTCCACATTTTTATTGGAATTTGTGTATCCTATTTTGTAAATTGCCTATTTGTATCCATGCACAGCTTTCAATTAGGGTATTTGCTTTCTTTTTTTAATGTTTATTTATTTTGAAAGAGAGGGAGACAGAAAATCCCAAGCAGGCTCCACGCTCAGTGTGGACACCTCAAGGGGGCTCGATCTCATGACCGACCTGAGATCATGACCTGAGCCAAATCAAGAGTTGGATGCTTAACTCACTGAACCACCCAGGTGCCCCTAGGGTGTCTACTTTTGTTCTTATTGATTTGAAAGAAGTTTTGGACTTAACCCTTTCATTGTTACAAACCGTCTGGCATGATGTACTTAAGAAATGGCAAGTATTTAGATCGGCTCGGGGTAAACGGTTTAAGGGGAGATGAGTCACACGTGGAAGAAGAGGATGGTGGTCTAAAGTGCCAGGTTGTCAACACTGGGAATGTTGAGAACCTGTGACATCTTTCAGCCACGTTATAGCACTTGCTCTAGAAACTGGAATGGGTGCGGCGGACACCGGTGTTTCCTTGTCAGTGGTGCTGGATGTGCACAGCTTACTTTTGATCCCAGATTCTAGGTTTCATTGAGACCTCAACCAGCTTTTTCTCTGTTTTATGTTAACACATATTCTTCATACACATTGTTGTCAGTTTTGTCTATTGAGGTACAATAAGATCTGCAACCAACATTGAGGGATGGGAATTTTCCAAAAAAAATCTAGAGTCCAGTTGGAAGAAAAACGGGAATAGCACTACTTTTTTTTTTTTTTTAATGTTTATTTATTTTTGAAGGAGACAGAGAGAGCATGGGTGGGGGAAGAGCAGAGAGAGGGAGACACAGAATCCGAAGCAGGCTCCAGGCTCTGAGCTGTCAGCACAGAGTCCAATGGGGGCTCGAATCACGAGCCGTGAGATCACGACCTGAGCTGAAGTTGGACACTTAACCGACTGAGCCACCCAGGTGCCCCAACCATGTGACTCCTGATTTCGGCTCAGGTCATGATCTCATGGTTTGTTAGTTTGAGCCCCACATCAGGCTCTGCTTGGGCTTCTCTCTCTCCCCTCTCTGTACCTACCCTGCTTGCTCTCACTTTCAATCTAAATAAATAAACTTAAAAAAAAAAAAAGAGTCGCACATTCTACTGACTGAGCCAGCCAGGTGCCCCCACCCCCAAAGTATTATTATTATTATTATTAAATTTGTTTTCAGAGAGCGAGCGAGAGACAGAGAGCAAGAATGGGGGAAGGGCAGAGAGAGAGGGAGACAGAACCCCGATGTGGGGCTCGAACTCATGAACCATGAGATCAAGACCTGCGCTGAAATCAAGAGTCAGATGCTTAACTGACTGAGCCACCCAGGCACCTCCAAAGTATTTTTAAAAGTAAGAATTCCAAAAAATAGTAGGCAGATGGAATCAGACTGATGGAGAAGTCAGAACTTAGAAGACCACATTTTCTTAAAAAACAAATCCACGTTCTTCTTAAAACCAAGATATTTGAGTCAAAGGTTGTTCTCCCCAAGGGAAGCTTGGACAGGTTTTGAGTTCAGAGTCTACAAATAAAAAAATCAACGTGATGAACAGGGCAAATATCAGAGTAATTTGGTACAGAAACCTATTTGCAGAGCCTCAACAGTGGCCAGTACAACCCCTCCTCCTTTAACAAGCGGTTAATACAAAACTAGGAAAAATGTCTTCTTCCAGGGAAAACAATTTTTTTCTTTATAATGAAGTCCATGCCAGGCAAAGTTAAAACTTGCAAGTGAGCGTAAAAGATATTTTCAGATATACAAGCATCAGAGAGGTTCTAATCCTGTGTGAAAAAAACTCTCACGAGGGAATACTCACCAAAGAAAAAGACGAGCAGGCTGTACAAGAAACAGCAGCAGCTGAGAGCGAGCCCCAAAGCGAAGGAAGCAAAGAAGAAATTAGAAAAAAATCTTATTTGAAATTGGTGCTGGAAAGATGTTTCATAAACATACAACTGAAGTGCTGTTTATCGGTTTTCAATTTCTGGAACGAAGACTTAACTGTACTAATAGGACAGGAACTATTGCAAACCACGACAACGTGAAATACAGAAAATAGTTGGAGGAGGGAGGAGGGGGAATCTAGGGAAGTGAGCTAATGTCCTCATTCTTCTTGGAGGGCAATCAGTAGGTACCGCCTAAGGCCTTAAGTCAAGTCAGAGACGTTTAAGGGTGTTTGAAGTCATGAGGGAGTTCCAGAAACATGAAAAGTAAAAATATATCTAACGAAAGCAGGAGGGACAGGTGGGAGGTCACATAAACTGATTAAACCCCACACCTGGGTCACCAGGTATTGTCTATTAAAAGTGCAATCCGTTGTTTGAAGCTGCGATGCTTCCAGCCTGGGAAAAACTAGAACCTGAAGCTTCAGGAATGAAACTAGAGCTGGGGAGAGGAGTGAGGAAGGCTGATCTCTTGTTTTGTACCTTCAAGACTTACGTAATTATTTTTTTAAGTTTATTTATTTATTTTGAGAGAGAGAGAGAGAGAGCGCACGCACCTGCACGCAGGTGGCAGAGAGAGGGAGGGAGACCATCCCAGGCAGACTCTGCAAGAACAGTGTGGAGCCTGATGCGGGGCTTGAACCCACGAACCAAACTGCAAGATCATGACCTGAGCCAAAGTCGGACGCGTAACTGAGTCACCTGGGTGCCCCTAGAGTTAATTATTTTTATCTATAATGCACATTCATTTTTCTCTTTAGTAAAAAAAATTGTATTGATAACCATTTAACAAAATTATGGGACATCTGTAGCAGTAGAGTGTGTAGCAGTTTAAATGAGATACTGGAGCTCTTCCTGCCCACAGGTCCTGTCCCTGTGCTTTGTTTAATAAAAACACTTTTTGCACTGGGTGGGGGGGGAGGGCGGGGAAGATGAGGTACTGATATGGAAAGAGGTCCACAATATATTTAAATGAAAAGGGCAATTTAGGGGCGCCTGGGTGGCGCAGTTGGTTAAGCGTCCGACTTCAGCCAGGTCACGATCTCGCGGTCCGTGAGTTCGAGCCCCGTGTCGGGCTCTGGGCTGATGGCTCGGAGCCTGGAGCCTGTTTCCGATTCTGTGTCTCCCTCTCTCTCTGCCCCTCCCCCGTTCATGCTCTGTCTCTCTCTGTCCCAAAAATAAATAAACGTTGAAAAAAAAAATTAAAAAAAAAAAAAGGGCAATTTACAGAAAGATATGACTAGGATTCTAGTTGCATAAAAAAATAAAGTTTATATACATGTTTGTATATTCATAGAAAATGCCCAGCAGGATATAGACTAGGTTGTCCAGTGATTTTGAGGGCAGGGAAAGAATGGGGACTTTAACATTTTCCACTTCTATCCTATTTGAAATACTTTTTATTTTCTTCTTTTAGAAAAATTTTTTTAATGTTTATTTTCGAGAGATAGAGAGAGACAGAGACAGAGTGTGAGCAGGGGAGGGTCAGAGAGAGAGGGAGACACAGAATCTGAAGCGGGTTCTGTGCGGCCAGCTCAGAGCCTGACGGGAGGCTCGAACTCACAAACAATGAGATCAGACCTGAGCCGAAGTTAGACGCTTAACCCACTGAGCCACCCAGGCGCCCCTATTTTATTCTTTATTTGAGAGAGAGAGTGAGAGCGCAAGGGGGAGAGGGGCAGAGGGGGAGAGAGAGAACCTTAAGCAGATTCCACACAGTGTGGTAGAGCCTGATGTGGGGCTCGATCCCACGACACTGGGATCGTGACCTGAACCAACTGACTGAGCCACCCAGGTGCCCCAACTTTTGTTTTTAAAAACAAAGAAGTATTCATTGTATAAGTTTGTCTTTTAAAAAATTAAAGCAATATTCTTTACAAAGAATTTGAAAAACTATGAAGAAAATCACCCAACCTTACAACTCTTGGAGTATTTCCTTCCAGATACTTTTTCCTCAATGCACCTGTGTTCCCAGCTGTAAGCAGGTGTCAGTGTGGAAAGTGCCCTGGAGTCAGGCAGACCCGGGAGTGCGGTCAACTCCACCACATTCCAGTTGGGATTCTCGAGTAGGCTATTCAACACTCAGGTCCGGGATGGGTGGGGGAGAGGGGAAAATGGGTGATGGGCATTGAGGAGGGCACTTGTTGGGATGAGCACTAGGTGTGGTACGTAAGCGATGAATCAAGGGAACCTACCCCCGAAACCAAGAGCACACTGTATACACTGTATGTTAGCTAACTTAACAATAAATTACATATAACCCCCCCCCCGGCAAAAAAAAAACCCCGAAAAACCAAAGAAACTGAACTTAGGTTCAGCCTTCCCCATCTCAACGAATGACAACTTCATCCTTCCATTTATTCAAGCCAAGACTGTGGGGTCAACCTTGACTCTTTATCTGACCCATAAGCAAATCCTTAGTGCCCACTCCAAGATAAAAGCAGTAGCTGGTCACTTCTCACCACACCTGGGTTTCTGCAAGGTTCTCCCTGACGGCCTAGGAGCTGGTTCCCATTTCCTCTCTTTTACAAGATTTTTTTTTCTTAATGTTTGTTTTTGAGAGAGAGAGTGCAAGTGAGGGAGGGGCAGAGAGAGAGGGAGACACAGAATCTGAAGCAGGCTCCAGGCTCTTAGCTGTCAGCACAGAGCCCGACTCGGGGCTTGAACCCACAAACGTGAGATCATGACCTGAGCAGAAGCTGGACTCAGCCACCCAGGTGCACCCCCCCCCCCCAATTTCCTTTCTAACCTCATCTCCCACTACTCTCTCACCCCTGGCTCAGGGTGTAATGGCCACACCAGTCTCCACGATCAGGCACATTCCTGCCCAGGGCATTTGCTTTAGCTGCTTTCTGCCAGGTGCTCATGCGTTGTTGGGGCAAAATCCCTCATCAGCTTTGTCTTCCTTCACATCCCATGTTTTCAGTGAAGGTTCCTCTGACCACCTTTCCCCATCAGGAGGCTGATCCCTCCTATTTTAACCGCCTCCCCCCCCCCCCCGCCACCATGGCACTTATCAGTGACAAGTTACTTATATATCTGCTTATTATTTTTCATATGCACCATGTTTCCTCCTATGAGTATAAACACTACAAGGGCAGAAGTCTCTGTTTAGGTCACAGGTGTGACTAGCACACAGACAATGCTTATAAAGTATGTGTTGAGTGAGTGGATGAGATCTAATTTTCTCACCTACAAAATGGGCCTCATAGGACCCACCCTGTACAGCTTTTTTGAGGATTACGTGAGAAAAAATTCAAATTCCCTTCGCACAGCAGGGTCACCTAATCTCATGGAGGACATTAAGGGCAGATTCTGAAGGAAGTATTTCAGTGGAGACCTAATGAGCAGGATTAGGCTCATGGGGGAGAACGTTCCAGAATAGCTTGAGAGAAGGTATGGAGCAGAAAGGCAGAATGGTGAGACAGGCACAAAGCTGACAGAGCAGACCGTGTGATGGCTGGAGAGCAGGGGGTGACGGGCAAGGAGGAAAGAGGAGGCCACAGAGGCTGGGTCCTGCAGCCTTGGAGACGACCGTGAGGGTTTGGCAGGGTCTGGTCTGGACAGTGACATAGTCACGGCTGCCCACAGGAAGAGCCACTCTGGCCGCTGTGCTGAGAATGGGTTGGTGGGGGCAGGCAGACCTGGGTAGATGGGGTGCCACCCACTGTGATGGGGGGGGCAAGACAGGGGAGGGGAGGCTGATGTGGGGTGATGGCAGACACCCCGGAGCAGACACAATCAGGTGTGGGTCCCAGCTCTGGCGCCTCCTTGCCCTGTGGTCTTTGACAAATAAATCCACGGAAGCCTCAGTCTTCTCTGTGAGGCCAAGAGAAGAGGGTCTGCTCAGCTGGCTTGTTCTGAGGTTTAGTGATCATGTCCTAAAGCATTCTCTGTGCAGAGTCTGTCCCACAGTCCTCGCACTCTCGTTCAAGTGACGATCTGAGATTTGTCCCTCACTCAAAGATGTTTAATGGCCCATTCTTTTCGTTAGTAATTAACTACTCAAACTTAATAGCATCGACTGTAATGCCATGATGGTATTATTTTTCTAAACAAGTAGAAATACGCCAGGTACTGACATAGGTGCTGGGGAGCCAAAGCCCTAATCTCAAGCCTCGGTCACTCCCAGCCTCCAAGGAGACAGCTGCTAACACTGGATGGCAGTGAGGCCCGGGATGGAGGCAGCACCGTCACCTGCTAGGGACCACGTCCCTTCCACAATCAAATCAAGCCTCGCGCTGTGCCACCTGGCTGTTTCCAGCCCACCTCTCTCACCGCGTCCCGCCTGCCCCAGTCAAGCTGCGCGCCTTGGGTTTCTCTTTTTTGTTGGTTTCATGTTTCCAAGCCTTTGTACAAGTTGCTCTCTTCATTGGAAATGCCTTTCCCACTTTTGTTCGGTAACCACTGCTTGCCCTATGGGACACTCAGAATCCAGCCGACGTCACCTTCAGAAAGTCTTTGTTGACCCCAGCTCAGGGTTAGGTGCTGCCTTAGCATGGGGCTGGTCATGGCACTAACAGTCCAGTCACTGCTGACTTCTCTTCCCCATTTGTTCTGGGTCTTGCTCTTCTCTGTGCCCCGGGAAGTTCCGCGGCCTGACTACTCGGTGGGTCTGGTCTGATCACTGGTGGAGAGGCTGCAAGGCTCAACAAGCAGATGTTGCTGGCGGCCGAATGGCCACACTGTGTCCAGTATCCCCATCGCAAGGATTACAAAGGTCTTCATTAATCAATTTCCGTATCGTCCCAGCTTCCACTGGCACATGCCATCTCTCTCCTTACAGCAGGGTAGGAGGAGAGGAAAGGGGAGGGGAGGCCCGGGGTCCCCAACATGATGGCCCAGAACATCCTGAGGGTGAGGAGAGGCAAAGGGTCTGCTGTCTGCCTGGGGAGCTGGGTCCCATGTGGGGTGCCCTTGACACACACTGGCATCTGGTTTTCAGGGTTTGTAACTTTCCTTTCTGAAAGTGGGCAGCCACGCTGGGAGCCCGACGGCCGCAAATACTCAGGACAGCCTCACTGTCTCCTTAGGAGCAGGAAATCTCCAGAATGTACCCCTAGGTACTGAACTCACACAGCCCACTCTTCGGTTCCAGAAAGAGCTGAGACGGAGGCCCGGTTTGTAAGAAATCTGATTATTCAAATTTATTACCATCAAGAATTATGCAATGATGCTGTAGTTTTCTTAACAAATAGAAAACAGACTGTGTACAACAGTGGACTCTACAGCACTAGCATCCACAAGGTAAAAATGAATGTTTCATCCAACATTACCAACCCTGGATTGTTGATCTTGACTGAGCCTAGCTAGATCTGGGGACATGTGCTCCATATCCCTCAGCTAAAACAGCTATGCACCCTTCCCCGCCCCCACTTACCTACCTAGATAGTGCTGCCCAGAGGAAGAGGCCCTCTCCCTGCCCCTCAGCAAGCCAAGATAATAAGGATCGAGTATAGTACCATTGAGAGAAGTCCAGTAGTCTTGCCACATTGGTTTAGGAGGGCATCTTGAAGGAGTGGAAAAGAGCGATTCTCAGGGGCTTTGAAAACAGCTGCAAACCAGGGAGAGAAATCATCTGGCCCTGCTCTGAGGACAGACATGTGCTACCAGGCCCACTGGCCTGGACCTGAAGGGCCAGCTGTGCCCCTGCTCGGCCCTGAGGTGTGCGGGGCGTGGTACACACCCTGACCTGTGTCAGTCACCTTGGCCCCACGGCCAGATCCACAGCTTACCAACACCACGCCGTACCCGCAATGCTGGGGACAAGAGCAAGGCTCTGTGGGCCCAGAGGTCAGTCTGGCAGCTCCCCTGGGAAGCCCAGGAACACAGAGCTGCCTCCCCTCTTGGGGTTTTGAAGCAGAGGCCAGGGGGATGACTCTGTGTTTTTCTTGGTGGGTTTCTTTTTTTGGGTTTTTTTTGGATTTTTTTATTTTTTTTTTTCTTTGTGTTTTTTTTTAACCTTTGCAAACACGATGGTGATGAGGAACGCCTTGCCAGGCTCCCCGAGACACGTCTGTGGTTCTGGGCTGTGAATGTTACACACACACACGGGAATAGACAACTGGGGATGAGTGTTTCCTATCTCTTCCCCGCCCACCACTGTCTGTGGGGCCTAAAATAAGGCTCTGAAGGAAAAACAAAACAAAACTCAAAAAAAGAACTGTGTTTCCCTGCATTTGGCTGAAACAGGATCTTGTCTGAACGGCCGGAAGAGCAGCTGGACCGGTGATGCCTCCCAGGCCCACGGCTGGGCCTGCACTTAGGCCGGTGGCCCCAGCTCCACGCAGAGGAAGGCATGTTCTGTCCTTCAGCAGCAAGACTCATACAGAAAGAAGATCCAAAACGAACTCAAAAAAGAAAACAAACTGAACCCCAACCCCCACAGCGGCCCATTCTGCAGTTAAGGATTTGCAAAAGGAAAATCAGAGGGAAGAGGCTAGAATCCCTCAGTCTACCCCACTTAACGTATAAAAAAGGAGACTTTGTCCCCATCCCCACCCCATGAAAAGAAGCATGAGAAACGCGGCGGCAGCGGAACAGAGAGCTCGAAGCAGGCTCCGGGCGGGCCTGGTGGACAGAGACGGGCCACGGCACCTGCCTGCCGGCCCACCCACTGGCCCAGGGGTGGTCTGGGCTCTCCATTTGGTGTGGCAATGTTCCTGAAACGCTGTGACCCCAGTGGGCTGTGCTCTGCCAGCAACAGCATCCGTGCAGGAGGGCTAGACGATGGTCGGTATGGCTCAGAGGAGCTGAGTCCCCTCCGGAGCCCCAGGCAGGGGCGGCGGAGGAGAGGGGAGCGGTAGTTACGTTGCATAGTGGTCAAAGCTGCCAAGGTACTCCAGGGCCGCACGATAGCACAGCTGGTACTGGTCCTGCCGGAACAGGGGACTGGTATGAGTGGAGACTCCCGACACGCTGCCAAGGGCACTCACACTGTAGCTGGTGGGCCACAAGCAGGTGCTAGACCCAGACATCTGCCCCAAGCCGTGGCCAGAGAGCCTGGAGGAGCCTCCGAAGGCTCATCTCTCTCCCCCGGTGCCCCATACTCACCTGCTCCCCCAGCCCCCACAGCCACCTCCATCAAGTTTATCTGCTCCTAGAGCGTGCACTCCATAAGGACTCTGGTCCAACCCTTGCCGGAAACCCGGCACTCTGCTGGTGCTCAGCGCAGAGCTGCTGAATGAGAAGCGTGTTCCACTCATCCTACTCCGGCACCTCGGGCCGAGCAGGTAACGGTAAATGCTGGCGGCGTGTACATGTGAGGAGCCTGGCCTGTGCACCGGCCAGTGGGCCCGCCTACCTCCGTCTGCACCATGGCCGGGCGCTGTGTGCGTAGGGTCTTCACGGTCTGGAACATGTCGACCACGCCCTCATAGCGCATCCGCTCCAGGACGATGCTCAGAGTGATGAACACCCCAGTGCGGCCCACACCGGCACTGCTCAGGGACAGCACTGGATCAGGGATCCTGCCCACGAGGCCCACAGTCACCCCCCTCCCCCAGCCCTCCACGGGGTCAGCCCGACCTGCAATGCACCGTGATGGGCCCGTCCTGCCCGAACTGCTCCTTGGTCTTGTGCACCTGCCCGATGAAGTCAATGAAGCCCTCACCCGTCTTGGGCACGCCCTGCTCGGGCCAGTCTGTGAACTGGAACTGCCGGATCGTCCTCGACTGCCCATCCTGGGGGAGGCGGGTAGGGAACAAGTACGTCACTTGTGCCCCGCGCTGCAGCCCCACCAGGCCAGGCGGGCAGGACAATGACACAGGGTGTGTACCCGTGAAATCACGATACCTGAAGCCACCCTGGGAAATGCATTCACACACACCTGTGCCCTCGCCTCAGACTCCTGCAGCCTGAGCCAGGGCGCCATGCAGGCAGTCACCACCCCACGTGTGCTCGGGAAATGTTGTAGACATGCTTTGACGCAAAGGTACACGCTCCCCTCTCCACACTTACCCGGGCGTCCGTGACCTTGAACTCACGCAGGATATACTGGGGCATGTTGTACTCAGCCATTGGGTCAACAACAAAGTACTGGTAGCGAGCAGAGCGCTCTGCTGGCCAATACTGGTGGCATTTCTCCTGTGGACAAAGGACCCAGCCCCCATGATCAGGCAGGGAGGAGTCTGGGAGGAGAGCTCCGGGTTTCAGAGAACTCTGAGGTAGGGCACCTCAGGTGGTGAGGAAGGGGTCCGAGGGTCTGGGTGTGAAAGGAGGGAGGGGTGAAGACGTGGCCGGTGTGCTCCCAGGCATGGCAAGGGCCCTGGGGTGGGGGTAGGGTGGTGGGCTCACCCTGCCCATCTCCCGAAGCCTCGTCAGCATGACGATGATGGTGGAGTTGTGCTCCCATAACATGCGCCAGAAGTCCTCGGTGCTCTCTGCCAGAGGCCCCTGCGTGGCGATGTAGGCCTTCTGCTGTCTGCAGTGGACACAAGACCGGACATGCCAGAGGGGCTGCCGCCCCTCGAGTCTCCCTCAGACTGTCTGGTCCCTTGAAGCCCTGCCCAGATTGACTACCCCTCCTCCAGGAAGCCACTCTGATCTTCTGGGCTGGCCCTACTCTGCTGGGCCTCCAGCTAGCCAGCTGCAGGCCTGCGCACCCGTGGGGCGTGGTGTGCAGTCACGGGCATGCTGACCTATAGCCATCCAAGAAGCTGGCATTGATGTAGTCAGAGCCTTCCACACCACGGATGGGCTGCAGACACACGCGGGTCAACTCATAGGGCATGATGTTCACCAGGCGGTTCTTGAACTTGTTGCAGGGGAGGTTGGCGCTAATGAAGCGGGATGTGTGGGCCTTGGAGCTGGCCAGCAACTAGATAGAGGAAGGGGCTGGTCAGGCCTGGCCTTCTGGGGAGATCATCCCCATGACCCAGTCCAGGCCCCCGCGCCCACCTTGAACTCGAGCTCCATAGCGGTCACACTCTCCCCGGGAGGCACTTGGCCCAGCTTCTGGATGTGGGCATACAGGCTGCGGGCAGGCACCTCCGTGTGTCCGCACGTGGCGGCTTCCAGCAGCGCCTCGTGGATGAACACATACTGGTCCTCTGTCTGCACCATATAGTTCCGCTGCGATCGCATGCATGTCACATGGCCATAGATGTCGACTGTCTTCTCATGCTTCATCCGCTCCAGCATGGCATCGATAACGATGAAGCAGCCCGTGCGGCCCACGCCCGCGCTGCAGGACACGGGCTCGGCTTGGGGCAGAGGTCCACCCCACCTCCCATCCCACCCCTCTGGTGGCACTCTACCCCCTCACCTGCAGTGCACCACCATGGGCCCTGCATCGAGTGGGTTGCAGGCCTTGACCCGCCGCAGGAAGGCCAGGATGGGGGTCGGGTACTCGGGAACCCCGTGGTCTGGCCAGGCCATGAATTGGAACTGACGCAGCTCCCGCTTCTCACTGGAGCCACTCTGGGGAGAAAAGTGGGGGCAGGTGATGTGACAGGGGGAGTATGCTGAGGCCAGACCTGCTGCTCTCACCGGACTCAGAAGCCATGCGGGGCGCAGTGAAGGAGCTCGAGGCGCTCTTTCCATTCATCCCACCCACAGCCTTGGCTGCCACGGGGCACTCACACACCTCTAAGCCCCGGCTTCCAGCACTGAGTTCCCGCTCGCCCATCCCCAGCACGCTTAGCTCACACTGCTGTCCTGGTAGGGCCCGGGTGGGGGACGAGTACCAGGGCAGGGCCATACCTTGTGGAGTGCAAAGGTGCGTACGGTGTACGTGGCCAGCTCCACGGTGTCCAGCAGGGACACCTGAATGAGGCCGTAGGTCTCGGTGCCCCGGGCTGGCCAGTACTGGTCGCACTTCACCTACAGGGGGACAAGCGGGGCAGGTGCAAGGGTGCTCAGAGTTGCCCAAAGGCTCAGACTGGCAGGGGCCCCAGGGGCAAAGAAGGGTGGGAGGTCTAGCTTACTTGGCTGCAAGGCCCCCCCCGCCCTGAACTCTCAGATCTATCGTGCCACCCTCTCACCAAACCGTATCAGGTTCTCGTGCTACAATGCCATCCCTACCCGAGCTGGGAGAATGAGGGCCGTAATTGAAAATTATTTATTCATGACCAGATCACACCAGGCACATTTTCTGCCAAATTTACCCATAAGGTTTATGCGCCATTTTCAAGCTCTGTAAATTTTACGTTCCAGTCAATGCTTTGCAGTGCAAAAGCAGATAACAGCAGCTCTTTGCACTAATTAACTTAGGAGATGTGTTAATGCCCCAGGAACACTCCAGCATCTGGGGAACATGTGAACATCTCGGGAACATGCTAGCAACTGGGGAACGTATTAACATTCTTGGAAAATGACAGCATCTGGTACAACATGTTAATATCCTAGGAACCTGCTGGTGACTAGGGAACACGCCATACCCCAGGAATACCCAGCAGCTAGGGAACATGGGAACACTCCGAGAAGACAACAGCACTTGGTGCGTTCCTTGAGGAACTTCGGACAGAGACAGAAACAGGTGCCTGAAGTCACCTGGTGGCTGGGTGTTTCCCACCCCACCTCCTGGCAGGCCCCTGCACCGTCCTACCCGGGACTTCTCCTCCAGCCGTGTCATCATGACCACAGTGGCCGTGCGCTGTTCCCACACCATCCGCCAGAAATCGCCCATGGTCTCAGGTAGTGGGCCCTGTGTGGCAATGTAGGCATTCTGTTTGCGGTAGCCGTCGATGTAGTTGGCGTTGATATAGTCACTCCCTGGGACACCTATGGGCACGAAGGGACATAGGAGAGCATTATCCCAGAGCCCCCCCGTCCAGCCCACCATGCCCTGGTGCACCCCTGGGACTCACGGGCCTCTCGTACAGGATGGAACGTCACCCCAGCCAGCAAGGAGGAGAGCAAGGGGATGGGAGGGGGCGCTGCCCTTGGCTCACCATCGATGGAGGTAAGGATGACCCGTGAGTGGTCGTAGGCGATGACATTTGCGTAGCGGTTCTTGGGCTTGTTCACCTCCAGGTTTGAATTCTCCCATGTGAACTGCTGTCCAGGGTCAATGGACTGTAGGAAGTGGAGGAGGCAGGTAGAGCAGGGTAAGAGCTGAGGTCTCCCTACTGCCCCCAAGACCCAGCCTGCCAGGTGGTGGCCACATGCTGCTTTTGCTCCTAGGCCACAACCAGCTCCGTGCCCCCAGCTGTGGAGCTCAGAGGCTACCACACCACCTGTCAGGTAGGTGATGAACAGAGGCCCTTCTGACCATGGCACCAAATCCCCTTGTCTGGTAGAGTGGTCGGGGTGGGGCAGAGGCAGGGGAATGTCCCTCGAGCCTTGCACCCAACTAATGAAATGAGTACAGACCAAGAGAGAGCAATGGTAGCCAGCCATGCAGTCCCCGACATCGTTGGGGCCTCTGGGCACCTGCCGCATCACCCTGTCCAGCTCTCCTTCCTGCAGGCAGGGCACAGTGCTCCTCTGGGGTTCACTCCCAGGCCTTTGCACTCTGAAACCTTGTGGGGGGCCCTCCTTTGCCCGTGGGATCTTGCACACACAATCTGGAGCTGCCCACTACCCCGGCTGCAGCCTGGGCTCCCCGAGCTCCTGAGCTGAAGTGAGTGGCCAGCAGCCACCCGGGGGTCCCCCAGGCCCTGCCATCTCAACCCTCGCCAAGCGGAGTTCATCAGCTTCCCTCTATGCCCGGCTCTGCCACTGGAACACCATCTCGGTAAAGGCACCTTCACCCCTTTACCCCCAAACCCTGGCCAGAACCCTCAAGCCATCCTCAAAAACCCCTCCGTGCTCGTCCCCTCAGTCACTGTGCCCTTGTGCTTCCCCGCCCCCGTGGCTCTCTTCCACCTGCTGCCACTGGCCTCAGCCAGGCCACTGCAGCCTAGACTTAGGTATTTCCCTCTTTGCTTCTGCCCCACTCTGACTTACTCTGTCCTGGAGCCAGAACAATCCTCAGAAAATGCAGATCTGATTATCCATTTCCTGCTCCAATGCCTTCCACGGCTCCAAATCACCACAGATGATAATGACCGTAACAGCTGAGTCTCCGTGAGAACTCACCGTGTGCCTGGCACTGTTCTAAGCACTTTGCATGTATTCCCTCACGTAAGCCTCCTATGAAGCAGGCTCTATTATTATCCCCCTTTTACAGAAGGCTACGATCCAAAGTTCCCAGCAGAGCCCACGATGCCCGCCATGTTTTGGCGCCAGCCTACTACTCTCCACACGACAGCAGGCACTGTTTCTTTGAGACATTCTTGCCCACCCCACCCCTCAGCCTGCCTCGGTGCCGTCAGCCTACTTTCTCTGCACATTCTGTCATATTTAATACTAGGGTATATTGTCATATTCAACGTTGACTATCTGCCTGAGCTTGTCTCCCCCACAGGTTGAGCTGCCTGAGGCATTTGTATCCATGTTCCCAGTATTCAGCACGGGTAAGTGCTCGACGGCGCGTGATGACTGACGGACCGAGTGACCGACAAAGGTGACAGGGCTATGGGATTCGGGCTGAGGGAAAGCCCACAGCAGGTCTAGGTAGGCAGAGAAGGCTTCCTGGAGGAGGAGGGAAAGCTCACACTTGAGAAGTGGGCAGAAGGCGTGAGGGGGAACACCGTGAGCCTAGACAGTGAGATGCAGAGTCTCATGGCAAGGAAGGGCCGGTGTGGGACACGGGACTGGATGAGTGTGGGCAGAGACTATGGAAGGCCCTCCTGGCCAGGTCAAGAACAGGGAGCACGAGTCATCAACCTTGTTACCTTTGCAGCAGGGACTTATCGCAAAGCAGGCTGCAGTGGGTGCTCTACAGGTAGAGGCGGTATGCTCTCCTCGCAGCAGACACGTTCATCAATTTGCCTGCCAAGCTCGATTTCCTCTGTGGAAACCTGGCCCACAGCCCTCAGAAGGGGAATCCTGGGACCCCAGGGTACCACGCACAGCCGAGGGCGGACGTCTGACTAGAGGGAGCAGACTTGCCGGCTGGGCTGAGCCAGCCCATCAATCACCTATCCATTCATCATTGATCGAGGGTGAGTCCTGGGCCAGGCCTGTGCTAGGAGCAGGGGCAACAGCGGGACAGGAGCCGACGAGGCAGAACGACACCTCTGTCTGTGCTCCTTAGAGGAGGGGAGGCTCTCCTTTATCGTCTCCTTCTCTAGCAAATCCTTCCCCCAGCCCCTGACCAGCTGGGCTGCCTGGAAGCCCTCAGACCCCAGAAGCTGAAGTCGGGGCCCCAGCAGCTAGGAGTGAACAGAGTGAACCAGAGTGAACAGAGTATGTGGAGGGCTGTGAGCAGGAAGGTTTGTGCAGCCTGAGCAGCGAGCCTCGAGTCACCCAACTGTCCACTCTGTGACCTGTGCGGCTCTGAGAACACACGTGAGGGTGTGCGTGAGCAGGACACAGGCTGTCAGGCAGGCCTGGGTCTGACTGCCGGCTCCACTACACATCAGCTACTTGACCTCGGGCAAGTCACTTCCCTTCTCTGCGCTTCAGCTTCCTCATCTGTAAGATGGGATAATAACGGTACCATT
The DNA here is from genome assembly GCF_018350175.1 of Felis catus. Taxonomy (NCBI): domain Eukaryota; kingdom Metazoa; phylum Chordata; class Mammalia; order Carnivora; family Felidae; genus Felis; species Felis catus. The sequence goes on along the minus strand of NC_058375.1, from coordinate 34,197,328 downwards.
TCATACTTCGAGGAAGACAGGATGAGAGGGCACATGCAAATTGCCCAGTCTGGTCTGGCCTGAGGTAAGCTCTTGATAAATGAGCTATTACTGCTTGTCTGTGTGTGTGTGTGTGTGTGTGTGTGTATGTGTGCGCGCGTGTGCGCGGACGCGCACGTGCGCGACCCTCTGTCTGCTTCTGTTAGCATGTGGGCGCGTGTCTGAGTGTCCAGACTTAGGGTGCTTAAAAGGGCCTCAGCCAGGCCTGGCACCCGAAGAGCTGAATTCCCTACTGGCCACTGCTGATCCCTCCAATCTGTACTCTGGGGAAGCCTGGAGCCGCCCACCCACAGCTGGGACCCGAGGCAGGGCAGGAGCTGGCACGGGGCTAGGCCTGGAGCAGGCACATGGCAGGGGGTACGGACGTCTCACCTCATACTCCTGGGAGAACTTGAGGCCATCGTTGGCTTTGAGGCGCTCAATGTTGTCTGCCAGGTCAGTGATGGGGATGGGCGGGTGGTCTCGCATACCTGGGGGCGGAGGCACATAAAGGCAGAGTCAGCGTGAGGCCTGTGCGGGGTGGTGGAGACAGCCCCAATTCATGTATGTGCACACGTGAACATGTGTGACCATGGAGCACTCGGCACTGGTGGCATGGAGACGGCAGCACATGCGGCGACAGGATGGTGGAGCACACGGCGGCCAGAAGGTGGGAGAGGACAGAGGAAGTGTGTGTGCTGAGAGCACGTGTGGGCATGTGCGCAGGGCATGTGTGCGGGACACGGCGCTGAGTGGGGGCACCAGGGCCTTGCCCGGCGGGTTCTCAGGGATGCCAGGCATCCTTCCTCCTGGGCTGGGGCTGGAAGCCCAGGTTGGGGGGTGGCGCAGCCGCACACCTGCCCCACAGGCCCTGCTTGTGCACAGCCCTCCTGCCCCTCACTGGCGCCAGTCACTGTGGGAGACTGGGTGACGTCATCGTCTCCACACTGAGCGTGTGGATGGAGTGGACGCAAAGTACAGAGACATGGCAGAATGACCCAGAAGAATCTAGAGAGAGAAGCAGAGATGAGGAGGGAGATGTGGAGACAGGAGAGGCACCCAGAAGGGGGTCAGACTGGGACTGGAGGCTACAGAGGCAGAGAGACAGGGCCGGGGCCAGAGGTAGGGAAGACAGGACTGGAGGGAGCTGGGGAGAGAGGTGGAGAAGGGGAGAAGAAGAGAGGAGAGAAGGGAAAGAATCTAAGGAAGGACGGTGGAGGCGACAGGGTGAGAAAAAGTTGAAGGAAACACACAGAAGCCAGAGTAGCCCCCGGAACTTGGAAAACTAACTTGAGATATTCGGGCAACTGGGGACACTGGAACCTGCAGAGAAAGAAAACACAAAAGATAGCGGGGCACGAGAAGAGAGCCCATCGACCTTCTCTGGTTACAGGGGACACGTGGAGGGCTGAGGGGGGTGGGCAGGCCCCACCACGGGCCCCTGCTGCCTCCCGGGGACACAGACCCATCTCCCACCCAGAGCGGAGCGCTCCCAACACCCGGGGGTCTGGACAGCCTCGGGGGCCCCTTTTTAAGACTGCATCCTATCCAACCAACCCTCATCCCCACTGGTATCAAAACTTGACCTTGGCTATTTTCAGATGGGGAGGCGAAAGGGGAGCGTGCTGCTTTCATACTGAGAGATGAGGCATGTATGGCCAGAAATGACAGGGTAAGTCTGCACGAGGAGGTGCAGGAAACAACTATATATTCTGTGGGTCTGAAAACTTTTCAGAATAAAGACTAAATTATAGGAGGAAAAAAAAGTTCACTCAAGTAAAAAAAAAACAAAAAACAAAAAACACTAAGAAAACTTGCCATGCCCCTGGTCCCTCTGTCCCTTCTGATTCCTGGTTCTCTCAACACTCTGGGGACCACCGTGTCCACAGAGATGCCTCTCCCCACTGGCAGCCCCATTTCCTTGAGCTCCGCATCTCTGGGGGCTCATGGCCAGCCCCATTCCACAGTCCCTTCTGAACGCCCTCATCCTCTGCACTTGGCCTTTACCACATCTACACACTTCTTCTTTATCCCTCCTTTCCTCCCAGATCTCTGCAGCCACAGTGACTCAGGATCAGGGCCATGGGCTCCTAGCTGCTCAGCAGTCCTCCTGGGCATATCTGCTCAGTGCCCACACCCAGGCCATACCTTCCCTGCTGTTCTGACCACTTTCTTCTCATTGTGGAGAAAACCGAGCCCACCAGCCTAGAACCCAGCAGCGTGTTCCCCTTTACCGGCTTCACCCGCCTCCTGTCCTCTGCTGACCTGAACGCAGGGAGGCATGGCCACACTGCTCCCCTGGGCTACGTCACACCCCTCCCACTTGGGCCAGGGGCCTGAAGCCAGCTTCTGGGTTCTTGTCCCACAGCTGAGCGCCCTTTACCCCTGCATCGATGGATCATCACCGGTAAACAATTTCCATATCGGTTAAAAGAAAAATCCCTCTTCAAGCCACACCTCTCTCCTCTCCTGCTGTGGTCCTGTCCATCCTATCCGTCACACCCTGGCCTCTGGAAGGGGTCTCTCCACCTGCTCATTCCCCATTCACTGCTCCTCAACCAACCGAGATGCTTCTGCCCCCAGGACTCGGCCACCATGCTCTCTCTCTCCACAGTCCCAACTGCCAAAGCCCGTGGTCCTCCTGGGTGCACAGCCATCGCGGCCTTGGCTTCAGGGACACTCCATTCTTCCCATACCCTTCCTCCTTGGCTGCTCCTTCTTAATCTCCCTGGCTACTCTTCATTCATCGTTTCTCAACATTTCACCTCCTACTGGCTGCCCCCTCTCCTGTTCTCCGGCTTTGGTCACTGCAGGCCGCTTGGCACCTCCTCCCACGTCCGTGGTTTCAGGCGGACGGTGGTGTGGAGGTCCAGACCCACAGGCCCAATTGCCACCCGGAACCCCCTCCTCATTGTTCAGCCATAAACCCGAGCCTTGCCACCTACTTCACGCTTCCTAAGACTGCCCTCCACCCCCCATAGCCACCCTCCTCATGCACCTTTCACTTACTCCCGGGGCTTTCCAGGCTCCCCATTTCTCTCCTCCAATCTGTCTTCCGCACAGCAGCCAGAGCGAGATTTCCAAATCACAGTTCTGACCCTGTCGCTCCCCTGTGGAAAACGTCTAATGCCTCCCTGGTGCTCTCATGATGCAGTCCAAACCCCTGAGCCTGGCGCTCAGGTTCCTTTGTGATAGACCTCTGTGTACCCTCCAGTCTCATCCGTGGGCTTTCAATACCCCAACTCCAATGAGGCAGGACACCCAGTGTCCGTATGCTGACTCCGCAGGACTATTTCCAACGAAGGGAGCTCCCTCCCATTTGCCTGACTCACGCCCACATGGCTCAGCAACCCCTCTCAGAGGGGGCTTCTCTGCCGTGCAGGCCCCTGGCATCCTGGAGCATGGATTCCTCACAGATATGATTCTGCTGGGTCACAACAGCCCACTAGGCCGCCCGGTTCACTTGCCCTCAGGACGCAGGACTTTGGAACTCAGTCACCATGGTGTTGAGGGAGCCCAGGCCACATAAAGAGGCCGCGTGTGGTCGTCACAGATGACAACCCCAGGTGGGCTCATGGCTGACTCTCGCACCAACACTGAGTCTTCAGAATTCAGAGGACGGGAAACTTTTCCATAAATGCCAGACAGTAAATATTCTTGGCTTTATGGATGTATGGTAGACGCTACTTAGCTTTACCTTTGTAGCGTGAACGTAGCCATACATAATTCATAAATGAATGAGTGTGGCTGTGTTCCAATAAAACTTTATTTGCAAAAACAGGTAGTGGACCATATTTGGTAATGGGCCAAAGTTTGCTAACCTTTGCTCTAAGTTTGTATTTATTTATTTTGAGAGAGAGACAGTGTGAGCACGAGCAGGGGAGGAGCAGAGCGAAAGGGGAACAGAGGATCTGAAGTGGGCTCTGCGTCGACAGCAGAGAGCCCGATGTGGGGCTCGAACCCACAAACCGTGAGATCGTGACCTGAGCTGAAGGCCGACGCTTAACTGACTGAGTCACCCAGGCGCACCATTCCCCGCCCCCCACCTTTTTAAAGTTTTTATTTATTTATTTGCTGACCTTTGCTTTAAATGATTCTAGCTCTCAGACTCCAAGTTTTCCAGGTGAGGGCCCAGACATTCTGGAATAGAGACAAGCTGTTCCTGCTATACTCTTATCTGAATTTCTAATTCACAAAAACTATGAGGGGTAACACATAATTATTGTTTCAAGCCATTAAGTTTTGCAGTACGTTAATATGCACCAATTTAACTAGCTCACATATACACAAGCCCTGTATGTATGTTAGTTCACTCACTCAACTCAGTTGTCTGTGTGTCCATTTTACAGGTACCCAATTAGAGACCACTGTGTGCACAGTACAAGGGATGACAATGAACAAGACACAGTTCGTGGCCCCACAGAGCTTGGATTGTCATTGAGGCAATTCTAGCCCAGTGTAAGAGGAGTCACAGTGGAAGAATCAGAGAGGTTCTGGGAGCCAGGGGAGACCCCCAGGCCTATGTGGGGGCTGGGGCAGGTTGGGAAGCTTCTAGGGGAGGGGTCTGAGCTGCGTCTACTGGGGCACAGGGAGGGAGTGACACCTTAGAAAGAGGAGACAAGAGAGCCATGCCTAAGTGGCTGGAGAAGGAAGGCAGATATAAAGCCCTATGTGGGGTCCCTGTGCTCACACCGTAAATCTAGGTACCCTATCCTACCCCAAATGACTTATGGGGCATGTCCTACCAACACACCCCTCTTTGGGGCAGAGGAGACAAAGTTCAGGTGCAGAGGCTGGCCACCTTGTGGCTGGGATGTGGGCTATGTGAGGATCCTTAGCCTATATTTGGAGGCCTGACCCAAGGTAAGGCAGGGCCTGAGTAGCTGTTGCATATAGAAGCTTCTGTCACTTCAGTGAAGTGAATGCGTTCAAGAAGGGGGGCAGAAAGAAGAAACAGGGATAGGAAACGGGGGCATGAGGCTAGAGTCTCTTGGTAGAGACTCCAGCACCTGCAGGCCCGGGCTGGGGGGCAGGTGGGGCCCGGGCTGGGGGGCTGGGGGGCCCGGGCTGGAGGAGCCGCCCTACCTGGCGTCTGGTAGTTGAGCCGTCGCATCTCCACGGGATCTGAGGAGTGGGCCAGCAGGGAGTCCTTCAGCCCGATTGACTGCTCGTCCTTGGACGATGGCGAGTGGGTCCTCTTCCTGAAGAGGCAGAAGGATGGTTGGTGAGAACTTGAGGTCCAGGTGCAGGACAGAGATGGACGGCATGGTTGGCTGTGGCAGAGCCCCTGTGTGTCCGGCTTGGTCCCTCCCACTGCCCCACCCTGGGGTCTCTGAGCGCAGGGGAGCCAGTGGCAGAGCAGCTTTAACATGGAGAACACAGGGTGGGGCGGGTGGGGACACAGAAGGACTGGAGAGTGGACAGAGGGCCAGTGCAGCGAGGGGGAAAGGGGTTGCAAAGGCTGGTGGCACCTTCCAAGAGAGGGGAGGTCACCGCTGGGCAGTGGCTGCTGTCCCCAAGGCCACCACAGCTGAGGCAGCAGGAGTCACCAGGAGTAAACATGCAAACGACACGTACGATACACAAACATCACAGAGAGCTGGGCCCCGGTTGTCTGTCTCTCGGTATCAGGGTAAATGTCCAGAGCAGCAGGGGAAGGACGGGGAAGGCGTCACCCTAGCTGGGCGGAGTCCTCCCTCATCGGCCTCGGTTCCCTCGTCTACAGGGACAGGGTCAGAGACAGACCACGGGGTCTAGCTGCTGACAAGCATCCAGGGGCTGCTCCCGCTATGTGCACGCGGGTGTTTGCATAAGTGTGAACGAGTGTGTAGAAACACACACGTCCCCCTGCCCTGCAGCCAGTGCTCTCTGCACATGGGTCTCCTGCAGCACTCAGGTAATCTTAGAGAACTGGTTGCTGGTAGAAGGCTCTGGTGAGCTCGGAGTCAGTCTGTGCACTCCGGGGAAGCACTAAAGTCTGCACTATGCTTGTGCCCTGGGGAAGGGGCATCCCCTGTGCAGCGTACAAGTCGAGACAGTGACAGAGCCCACCCCAGAGCCTGCTGAGCCGACCAGACAAGCATAGGCCAGGAGGGTTCCGGTCAAAGCACCGCCCCTCCCTGCTGGGCCCAAAATGTGCACAGGGATAAGGAGTGAATGGGGAGGCGTGTGAAGAGAGAAGGAACGAGTCCTACCTTTCTTGTTTACTAGGTCCCGAAAGACAGGCAAGGACAGAAGAGAGGAATGGTCATTGTTTCCACCAAGCACTCAGGCCCTCTCACGACATGGGGAGACGCTGAGGGACCTGTTTACGGCACCTATATGGCCTCCACAGGCAGGGGGTTGGCTCTCCTAACAGACACCAGGACCCAGACGGGATGGAAAGGACACTCCTCAGGGTCCACCCCCCACTAGTCTCCATGCCCTGGACCAGGAAAGCCTGTCTCTATTCACCCTGGGAGGAAGGAATGAACTCTTCAGGAAGGAGGCCCTCGGACCAGGTCAGGGATAGGGGAGAGATGGGACACGGAGCACAGGAACTCCTATGTGGAGACGTGTTCAGACATACAAACCGATGTGTGCTCACTGACAAACGTTCGTGAACGAGCCTTATGGGCTCAGCAGTGTGGTGGCTGCTGAAACACAGGCCTAGTGATGTGCCCAATGAAGCATCACTGGGGCAAAAGTAGGGACCTGGGACAGCCTTGTGGGCACCAGAGCCGGGAAGGGAGTCTTTTTTTTTTTTTTTTAAAGTAAGCTCTATGCTCAACATGGGGCTTAAACTCACAACCCCGCGATCAAGAGTGGCAAACTCTCTCAACTGAGAGCCCCTGGAAGGGAGTCTTGAAGGATGCAATGACAGCAGCCTGGTGGGCACGAGTGGGAAAGCTGCAGAATGGAGGGGGCACAGCCCCAGCCAGCCAAGCGAACTGCATCAGTTCCGTGACAATGTCGGGAATGGGACCAGACTGGTTAGCCAGGCGTTTGACTGTCAGGTTAGAGAGCTCATGCTTTACTTCAGGAGCCACTAACAAGTTTTAAACTGAGGGTGACGAAGCTTTGGAAGAACCTTTCAGGTTGGCAGGGGGATGGGTAGGAGGGGAGGCTCTAAGAGCAGGTGGCTACTACTAGCTGAGAAAGAGCACTGAGGAACACCGTTTACCAGGTCCCCAGCTGTGCCTAGACATGCACCGTCTTGTGGGGAGCCTACTGGGAGTGGAGGAGGAGATGTAGCCATCTTTAGGACAGAACTCCCAGGAGACCAGGTGGAGTGAGGGAAGAGGAGGGCTGAGGCTGGTCCCCAGGTTTCTGACTGATAACTAGTCCCTCGTGACAGGGACTGCAGGGGAAGAAGGTTAAGGGGAAGGTTCAAGACACGCTGAGTCTGGGACTACTGGGGATGCCGTGGTTACAGCAGGCGTTCAATAAATGTGTGCAAAATGAATGTCTGTGGGTACATGGGCCCGCAGCTGGGCCTGGACCTCTCTAGGCCTAAGCGGGAGAGCCAGGTTGGGGAGTCATCTAGGAACGGCGTCAGAGGAAGTGCTGAAGGTAGGAGACCAGGAGAGGGCGGTGTCCTGAAGCTTAAAGACAGACATGTTCACACCCACCGAAACAGAGAGACAGATGGACACACGTGCCCAGGGATGCAGGTGAACCAGCCCTCTGTGAAGCTGTGGCTCCTCGTCACACCTAGGCTAACATACACGCGTGTGCACACACACTGCTTCTGCTCTTGTGGGCTCCCACTGAGCCCAGGGGCCGGGTGCAGGCCTCTGTGGCTGCCCTGTACCTGCGCGAACCATGCCGGGAAGGACCTGAGAGTCCAGGGGCAGGTGGCTGTCTCCTGGGGTGCTGGGTGCAGCACTCACCTCTTGAACAGGAGGATGGCGATGACAATGAGGATGATGAGGATGACTGCCAGGACGGGGCCTGTCACCCACAGCATCTCAGGCTCCTCCTGCTGCTGGGCTGGTGTCACCTGGACCACGATCTCATCGGAGTAGGGGCTGGAGGCATAGCGCTTCTGTGGCCCAGTGGAGGAACAGCATGGGCGGTGAGCTCAGTGTGAGGTCCCCACCCTCTGCCCACCAAACCTGGAGAAAGGGCTCTGGGGCTGGGCTATGCTGGGCTGGAGCCAAACAGGCCGACCTGAGCCTGGCCAGCTGACCGAGTCCCTAGGGCTAGATAAGGTCTGGCCTTCTGGGTCCTAGGGGCTGACGTCTTTTGAGATCCCCTAGTGCAGGTCTGGGGTCTCTGGGGCAGCCCTAGGCCTGGGATCTCATGGTATTTGAGACTAGTCTAGTCTCGGGGTACTGAGAGCCCAGGCGGCTCAGGCAGACCTGGTCCATGGGTTCCTTCAGGGAGGCGAGCACAAAGCACTGATAGCTCAGGTCCGGAGACAGGGGCCGGTTGTAGAAGCCCCGGTAGCTCTTCTTGTCCCCCAGGGTGAAGGTCTCAGGGAGCACGTCCACCTGAGCAGCCACGTATGGCTTCAGCCGCTCTGCCTGTCGCCGACGTCGCCGTTCCTCACTCCCCTGCTCGATGGCCTCCAGAAGCTGACAGAGCAGAGCACAGGAGTCACGCCGGACCTCAGACCACGTGCCCCTGGGCCTGTGGCCTCAGACATCTTCTCCCTGGACTGAGACTCACCGTCCACGTAACAGGCCTGGGCCCGGCCTGGCCCACTGCCCTCACGGAATAATGCCACACACCGGCACAATGCCACTCCTCCCTGCCAACCCAGTGAGGAGAGGCCCTCTGGGTAACCTGCCCCTCACTCTAACCAGAGAGGGCTGGCTCCACACCTCTGTGAGGACAAGGGATTCCCAACATGCCGAGGGCTCTACTCTAGCCTCTCGGGACTGCCCCAAGTCTACAGGGCTCAGGAACTTCTAGACCCATACAGGGGTCTCTGCTTCTTCCTGTCCTGAGGGATCCTCAGCAAATCCCTCTAGGGAGTCTCTGCAAGCCTTCCAGTTTCCTGGGAAACTCCCAGGGGGCTGCTTCAGAGTCCCAGAGAGGACCAGGCTTCCAGGCAGAGCAGCCAGAGAGTGAGTCCAATTTGGGGGAGAAACTGGGGCCACAGCCAAGCAGAGCAATGGGGCTGTCATTGCCAGTGCCCCGTCCCATCACAGGCACCTCGTCCAGCTCTAGCTCCTCGGGTGTGCTCCATCTCGGGGCCAGCATGCTCCCGCCCACACGGTCGATGGGTACCACCACGATGTAGAACCACCTAGGCGGGCAGAGCGGGAATCAGGCCTGTCGTCACCCACGCGCCCATCGCCAGCCCTGCCCCGCCCCCACCCACGGCTTCATCTGCACACCTGATGAGGGTGCTGTCCTGCACGTGGGGCATGGAGAGGGTGAAGCGACCGTCCTCTATGTAGGCGGAGGCAGGCAGTGGCTTGTGCGGCAGGAGGTCCGGGGCCGTGCGGATGGACACGAGGTGCTGCAGGCCCCCCGCGCTGCTGCCGCGGTTCATCAGCACAAATGAGTACTCCGTGTTCGGCTGCAGGTCTGCGATCAGCTTCCGCATGGAGTGCCCGTCCACCTCCACACTCTGCCCGTTGTACAGAATCTGCGGGGGAGAGGGACAGGCAGTGCGCTGGGGTGAGCCCCCCCCCCCCCACTGTGGGCCTACAGGGCACAGAGTGTGCATCCACCTGACCGGGAAACCTCGCCATAGACGCCCACACCTGGGACTGGCGCGACGCCCTGGGGCAGGCCGGCAAGTGTGCCGGGCTTGGCTGGCCGTGGCCCTCACCCACCTTGAAGGGTACCGCGGACTTGTAGGAATCAGGGACCTCCCAGCTGAGCAGCACAGAAGTTTTCATAGCAGCCGCCACACGGAAGTTCTTGGCGAACACTGTAGAACACAAGGAAGGGCGGGGAGTCAGCCGTGGCTGTGTAACCGGGGGCTGGGGCGAAGGGTTCCCTGCCAGGAAGAGATGCTGGCCAGGGCTGAGGGTCCGGAATGGCTGCGGAGGCCAGGTACCCCACTCCGAGCCAGCTTCAAATCCCACAGCTCGGCTCTCAGCCCAGACTCCTCTTCACAGGGAGGACTGAGCTGGGCAGATGCCACAGGACCCGTGGTCAGGATCTCCAGAGGTGCTGGTCAGTGACCAGATGTCAGTGGGATTCAGTCATGAGAAGCACGTGACCCCACGCCAGAGCACGGTGGAGCATGTTCACTAGAAGTCAGTGGGTCATGGCCCCAAGAGATCAGTGTCCCACACCCAAGGATGGTGATGCAGTCAAAAGAGATCAGTGGGTCAAGGTCACAAAAGATTGGAGTCACACAGCAGAGGTCAGTAGGTCAAGGAGAGCAGAGGTCAGGGGTCGCACACTGAGAATGTGGCGCCTGTTCGCTAGAGGTTAGTGGTCATGGTCATGAGAGATTGGAGGGTCACACAGCAGAGGCTGGTGGATCACAGTCGCCAGAGGTCAGTGGGTCAAGGAGAGCAGAGTTCCCCAGGCGCAGCCACATGCCCGCGGCACACACCTTGCTCCACGGGCATGGTCCGGGACTGGATGCTGGGGCTGAGTGGGCCGGCGCCTTTGCTGGTACGAGCACGGACCTTGATGTCATAAGTGGTATCCGGCTTGAGGCCGGACAGTACCAGGTGGGTGTCAGCAGTGATGTTTTGTAGCTCCTGCTGGCTGTTGATGTCACGGTACACCACGGAGTAGTTGGTGATGCGCCCGTTCCTCTCCGCCAGCACCGGGGGGTCCCAGGTCAGCTCCGTGGTAGAGGTGGTCAGCCCTACCACACGCAGGTTTTGGGGGAAGCCGCTGGGTGCATCCTCAGGAGTGGTGATCTCCTTCTCGAATTCCTCTCCGGGGCCAGCCCGGTTCTTGGCAGCAAGCCAGAAAATGTAGGTGGCCCCCTTGTGCAGGCCGATGACTGTAAAGTGCTGGTCATCTTTGCCAAAATCCATGATAGTGGGCTCTGCCTCATCGGCCCGGCGGTACCGCAGTCGGTAGCCCAGCAGTTCGCCAGGCAGCTCCTTGGGAGGGTGCCATTGCAGCAGCGCGGTGTTCATGGCCGTGGCGCTGACCATCATGGTGGGCCGGCCTGGGACTGAACAACCACGCGCTGGGCTCTGGCGCTGCCCGCCCTGCCGCCCCACCCTCGGCTCTGTCCCTGACCCCGCACTCACCTGCCCCGGTCGTCGCCACAATTTTGGGCTTGCTGCGGGCACCATCCCCCTTGGTGGTGTAGGCGGCGACAGTAACGGAGTAGGTGGTCTCTGGGGTCAGGCCGCTGATGGTGGTTTCCTAAGAAGGAGGAGGGGCCCAGTCTCATCACAGCGGAGCCAGGAGGCTAGCCTGTGCCAGCCACCTGAGGACCTTCGCCGGCAGGGAGCCTCCGGGGCTCACAGGGCCAGAGGTCCCGGGGCGTGGGATGCTGGGCGATGCCGGACTCTGCTGGATGCGGGGCAGGCAGGTGGGATGTGTGCCCAGGAGGACCCCGCCTGTCCCAGGAGCTGCACGCCTGGAGCAGACAGCTCACCCTTCCTTTCAGATTAGAACAAAGGGCTACACTGTTCCTCCACTCCACTGCGCTGCGAGTGACACCTCAGGAGGTCTGTGTACACATGACACACAGGGCACAGAGCTCCGCACGCACGGGGCACCTTGCACGACTCTTGGCACACACATGCACGCAGCCTACAGCTTCTCTTGTAGGAGGGCAAAGGGCTACCATAGTGCACGTGTGCACACACCACACCCACACCCACACCCACACCGACAAGCAAGGTGCAGCAGGCCAAGGTGCTGCCCTGCAGGACCCGGCCAGGACCCCATCTGGCCACATGTAGGAGTGGGCTCTGTGACTACCGAATGCCTTGCAAATATGTTGTGAGAAGGGAAGAAAGATGAGGGAAGGAAGATGAATAGGACAGGAAACACCCACCCCAGGGGAACGTACTTCCCCATTGTTCCCAGTGATACCTAAGAAGTCAGCCAGGGCAGTGTCTCCCAGCCTTGGCAGGCCCTGCCTACATGCCCATCTCCAGCCAAGGCATCCTTTCCAGACATGCGGAGAAACACCACAGGAGGCCAAGCCACGCCACACGGGGAGAGTGGGAAGAAGGGAGGGGACCACCGTGCAGTGGGAACAGAGCTGTCACCACCAACCCTGGTGTCCCTCCAGCTCTGAGTGGTAGGTGGGGCCCCCGCAGCCACCACCAATCCCTCGCAAACACCCTCCTGCCCTGGCTGGAGGGTGTCCCAGGGCTGGGGCTCCAGAACGCACCAATGCCGGAACCAGCTCCCCAGGTTTCCCTCCCAGCCTGGGCCCAGGAGCAGGTGATTTTTCACTCCAGGGATCAATAAGGCCTAATGATCAGGATCGGATTTAACTCCATCCCTGTCTGGCCAGAGCAGGGGCCAGGCCCTGGTCGATCACAAACACTGGCCCGAAATTGCTGCTCGACAGGCGAGAAGTAAGGATTAGAGGAAATGCCAATCGCTGCTCAGCTCGCCGCTTGAGTCTAAACGCCAATTTTCTCTGGAGGTGGCTGGTGGCCTGTGGATCTCGGCGGCTCAGGCTGGGGGGAAAGGCGGGGGAGGGGAGTGTCCCATGAGCCCAACCTGACCCAGGTCTCGCCCGCGCTTGCACACCTGTTACTTACATAGTCCTCGGACTCCTCTGGCCGCCACTGACCGCGGGAGGGAGAGAAAGGGAGACAGGATGTGAAGGACTCTTGCTGGAGGGGGCCCGGCCCAGCAGGGCAGAGGGAGGGCAAAGGCCTCTGAAATGCCCATGGGGGTAGCACCCCAAAACCACTCCCCATCTGGAGATCCCAGCCCATGCCGTAAGCCAGGGCCGAGGAGGGGAGGGAGACTAGGAAGCACACAGACTGAAGAGGGAGGGCTCCTGGGCACGGGAGGGACCAGAGAGCGCCACCTACAGGTGCTCTGAGGGAGAGGCTGCCAGACAGGGGTGAAGACACCCACTCCTTTGGGAGCAGGGCGACTGCGTCTGGGTTTGCCCAGGAAGGTCCTGGCCTGCGGCTGTTGTCATGGTATGATTATTCAGCATCTCATTTCACTCTCAGTTGGGAGACAGATTATACACTTTTCCCAGGCAGGAGGGTGTCCCAGGAATAGCGAGAGCTGCACTGGGGTTGGGAGATGGGGGCAGGCTGGCCAGCAAGATGATGGAAGTGTGAATGCCAAGCTTGGAGTCTAGGCCCTTCCCCACAGGCACAGGGGGAGCAGTCAGACCCCTATTCCTTCCTGAGGGTGCCTGAGATCTTATTACGGTAGCAAGGCATGGTTCAGGGCTGGCAATGTTGCTGTTTCTTGGTACGTTCTTCTTTTCAACGTTTGTTTTTTTTTTGTTTTTTTTTTTTTTTTTGGGACAGAGAGAGACAGAGCATGAACGGGGGAGGGGCAGAGAGAGAGGGAGACACAGAATCGGAAACAGGCTCCAGGCTCTGAGCCATCAGCCCAGAGCCTGACGCGGGGCTCGAACTCCCGGACCGCGAGATCGTGACCTGGCTGAAGTCGGACGCTTAACCGACTGCGCCACCCAGGCGCTCCAGGTACGTTCTTCTTTAGGCAGTGATGCATGTAGGTGGAGGGACTGAGGTGTCTGTTCTGTGGTCTGGGGACACTGGAGGACTGAGGCTGGCTGGTGTCCAGCACAGCAAAGGGAGATGGCCCATGACATCTTCAGGCTAGAGCAACCAGAGGATCCTCTGGCCCAACCACCCTTAAAGTGCTGGTCCAACCTCTGTCCACTGACTGCGGTCCCTCTTGTTCTGAGAAGCTCTGTTGGAAAGGCCTTGCAAGGAGCATGGGACAGAATATGGCAGGAGGCCATCAACAGGTCCCTACTGGCCACGGACACTTTCAAAGGTATGGCTGGGCCTGCCTCTGCTCTAGGTTCCTTGTCTCGGAGCAGGGGTGGGGGGGTCGGGGGGGGGGGAGACTCTCACTGTCCAAGCCAGGTCTGGGCAGGAAGGTCTTCACAACGCACCTCTCCCGTGTTGGAGGCAGAGTGAGGGCAAAGAAGGAGAGACAAAGCAGATGAAGCACAACGGAGGGAGAGAGGACAGAAGGGAGCAGTGGGAAGGAGAGAGGAGAAGAGGGTGAGGCAGGCACAGGCAGTGAGAGGAAACACAGAGAGGGAGGAAAAACATCGAGTGAGAAACAGACAAACCCGACATGGACACACACATAAAAGGAGACAGGTCTGGCTACACACTCGAGGGGGACAGGACCCTCATGGTTCTTCCAGAACTGATGGGGACCCTGGGCTAGGCAGATGGTGCTGTTGGGTGAAGACGGACAGGCTGTGGTGTCCCTGACAGGGTGGTCGGAGGACAGCTGGGCCCTGTGGCTGGGCTGGGGACCAGGCCCCTCCATCTTCAGTTGGCTTTCCTGGAGTTCGCGTTTACCCCCGTCATGATATGTTTGAAACCAGATGGACAGTGTCCCTCCTCCTGTAGCCCAGCTCCCTTCAAACCACTTGGAACCAGAAGGGGGCACCTGAAAGGGTGGCTCCAGAGCCCCACTGGCTGCAGCTGTGCCGCTGGCCCTCTAGGATGGGAGGGGCTGGAGGGAGCCCATTCCGGGGATGTTTCTGGGTGGGTGTGTCTGTGGAGGCTCCAGGAGGAGTCCTCAACCTGCCCCAGGAATGCAGGCGGGTGCACATGTCCGCCTCCTCCACCCCCGTTCTCTCTCAGCACTGGGCAGGATGAGAGGAGGAAGAGGGCACCCTCTGGCCAGAGAAGAATTTAGCTTCAGAGTGCTAAGCTCAGCCAGAGGCAAGAAGGCCCCATCTGTCTGTGTGGGTGAGCCCACCCTGAGTACAGCAGGCAGAACATGGGGTCTGCACCTGCACTTCTGGGCCCAGCCCAGGTAGGGGTGAAAAGCTGGATGGGGAGGGCCTGTGGGCTCTGAAGGGAATCTGGGCTCCTTCTCCCAGGGCTGCCTCAGTGCTGCCCACTGTGAACACCCTCCCCAAGACCCTGATTCTGGATGGGGAGACCTCGAAAGCAGACCACACCAGGTGTTACGACTCTTCAGCAGAATCTTTTGGGAGGAAACTCTCCATAACAATTACAGCCCTTTCTAGGAGTTCAGAGTCCAGAGACTGGGTTTCTTACCCAAGCTCAGCCACCTATTTCCTGGGAAACTCTGGGCCATTCACATAACCTCCCAGTATCCCAGGTTCTTTACCTGAACAGCAAACCAGTGCTCAGAATACCCCAGGGACCTCACCCTAAGCTCACGGGTGAAACTGTTATCCCCTGGAGAACATTAGTGCACAGAGGAAGACAGGAGGCTGGCTGGCAGGCCCAGACCTTGAGCGTAAACACCAGGGGCCAAGCCATCCTCCTGAGGGCCAAGCGTAGAGCCACACCCAGCTGGGCCATTCACAGAACTCTGCCATGGCCAAAGGCTGAGTTGGGGGAGATGACAGGAGGAGGGCTCTCCCTGCCCTGGCTGTGGGAGGAATGGCTGCCCAGCCCAGCACTGTTGAGTGGGGGAAGGCAAATCTCAAATCCCAGCCTAACTGACAGTGAATGTGCTTTCTGCAAAACACAAAAGAGGGCTTAGGGGGCTGAAGCCCGGGCAGAGGGTGACAATGGAAGCCGGGCTCTGTGCAGAGAGGGCTCCTCACTGCTAATGCTGGTATCTGAGCCACAGAGGTGGCTGCCAGGCTGGGATAGTCACCGGGGCAGATGGGGCTGGCAGGGCCTGGGCTGGCGTAGGCAAGACGGAAGAGAGTGTTTCCTGGAACCCAGCCCTAACCTTCTGGTCTGAGCACCTCCTAAGCCTAATGCGGCAGGACACCTTGGTGTCTTAGTCCCGAGGGCAGGCAGGGGATGGGTCAAACCTGGGCTCCAAAGAGGTAGCAGAGCATGCTGGCCTCGTCCACCTTTCCACCCCACCGCCTCCCAGTGACACACCTGAGCCTCAGCCAGCATGACGTCCTGGATGATGGGTGGGCCACGGGGCTCGCCATTCTCCAGCCGCACGTAGGTGACCTGGTAGCCGCGGATCTGGCCATGCTGCTTGCTGGGGACGGGCAGTTTCCAAGAGACACGCACAGCAGTGGAGTTCAACGGTTCCACCTCCACCTTTCGCGGTGGCCCACTGGGCACTGGGGACCGGGAAGAGAAGAAAGTCGGGCCTGGTGGTATGGACCTTGGCTCGGGGGGGCACAGCACATTCCAGGGCCTTGCCTTTGCACCCTACTGCTCCAGTAAAGGCCCTCACAGAGTTTTTGTAGACTGTCTGTCCCTGCTGAGGACACAGGAGGGGTCCCTTCACCTAGCACAAGGAAGCCCTGCCGACCCCCTGGGCCCAGAGCTATCTCACTTGGTGGGGAGGGCAGTGGTGAGGCACCAGGCCTTTGGTCATCCTAAGGTGGGCACAACCTGTCCCATCTCCTCCTGGCACCCACATCATGCCAACATATGGCCGAGAGTGAGTCTTGCTGGTTCTACTCTGAGCGTCTCTTGGACCAGTCTTCACAGTCTCCACCTCCCAGATCTTAGGTGGGACTGCTTCTTCCATCTTAGCCTTTTAAGGCTCCAGCTGCCTTGGAGACCGCTGCAAAGGCTGGGATTTGGTCATGGGCTATCCCACAAGCTCTGTTTCCCCACTCTGGGCTATTAAGCCTCCATCAGGAAGAGGAGTCCTTCCCGGCTTGTGTGAGGCAGAGGCCCTGGGGTGCGCGGTGGGTGGTGTCTGGGAGGGGTGCCTCCCCTCCCCCGCCCCTCCCCTCGGTGCCAGCGCCTACCGTCCTCGTCCGTGCGCACTAGCACCGGGCTGCTCTCCGGGCCGGGGCCCACGTCCGTGTGTGC
Source organism: Felis catus (assembly GCF_018350175.1). Taxonomy (NCBI): domain Eukaryota; kingdom Metazoa; phylum Chordata; class Mammalia; order Carnivora; family Felidae; genus Felis; species Felis catus. The sequence continues at coordinate 34,180,478 of NC_058375.1, read as the reverse complement.
CCGCACCCACACCCGGTACTCCGTCCACTTCTCCAGGCCCACCAGGTCCCAGCTGGAGTGCTCGCGACTGATGCTCTCCACCACATGCCGCCCTCGGTCCTCGCCGTCCACTGCCTCGTAGGCCACCGAGTACTGGGTGATAACGCCGTTGCGGCTGTCGGCTGGCGGCGGGACCCAACTTACCCGGACCGTGGTGGAGCCCGTGCTCACACAGGTCACCTTCTGGGGAGGGGCGGAGGGGGCTGGGGAAGACAAATGGGGGGAAGCAGGCAGATGGAGGGTGGGGGTCACGGACACAGTGACGAGTCACAGAGGATGGGAAACTCACCCAGGCCGGCTAGTCCCTGAGTACAGAATGGCTAACCCAGGGCCCCTCCTAGGCAGGCTGCCACCGCTGTTGCCAGACAGCCTGGCTCCCTCTGGACCACAGGCTCTGCCTGTGTACACACACACACACACACACACACACACACACACACACACCCTGTGTGTCCCACATACACATATGGTGTCTTTCGCACATATGGGGCTTTAACAGCACCTCACACACACACAAGGTCTCTCCCACACATATGCTTTCTCTCACAAAACACACACAACTGCCAGATACACATGAGCGTGGGCCGGGACTCCCTGACCCCTTGCCCCCGTCACACACACAACCACATATGGAGAACTCTAGCTGCTGTGCCCACAGCTCTTGTCAGGACCAGCAGCCCCAGTGGCTCTTCTGGCACAAGGTAGCCGTGGCCTGTGCCTTCTTGGACAGGGTGTCGGAGCCACAAGCAACCACAGAGACTGGAGGCCAGATGGGAAAGAGGCCAACAGCCTTGACTGATTTGGAGAAAGCGTGCCCTATGGAGGTGCTCGCACTCAACCAGTTCCTTGGAGTTAGGACACGGGGCTGTGCCTCCCTTATTCCCAGTGACGTTTCTAGACCTTATTCCCACTGAGGAGCCTAGTGCCACAGCATGGTTTCCTCACCGTCCAGAGTTCTGCTCCCACCCCTTGCCTGGGTGACTTCGGTAGTCCCCCTCCCGAGCCCCCGAGCCCCTCATCTCCAGGGCTTTCTCCTCCCCTGCACGGCTGTGGCCGTGCCCTTGATACTGCCAAGGCTCAGAATGGCCCTATCCCCCAAACCGTGGCCTCCGACATCCCCTTGCAGACCTTCCCCCTCCCCCAGCTCAGCTGCTCAAGGTCCCCAGCACTGTACTGGCTCTTCAGCGCCCCCCAGGGCAGCCCTCCGCCCATTGACCTACCATCCTTACCGCCCTCAATACTGAGCTTAGACCCGGAGGTCCCACACCTCACCGCTCTTACATGCCCCTTCAACTCTCTCACCTACTTCTCTTCCCATGCTCTTGCCCGGCCTGTGCCAAGCCCTGGATGGATCCAACCCCTCTGCCCTCTTCCAGGCAGCCCTGGGACAGGTAGGTCACCTGCCCCGGAAGGCCGGCATCCTATGAGCACGTCCCCAGTGGCCTCACCCGGGCCCTGCATGCTGCCTGTGGCCTCTGTCCTCTGCCCGGCTTGATTCACCGCTGTACACAGCATGCTTTCAACCTCCTCCACGCTCTAACCTTCAGCTCTCAGCACACAACTGTCTCCCACCTTGCAGAGAAGACTGAAGCCTCCCACCAGCAGCTCCCTCCATCTCTTGCTACCAAACCCACCCAACAATTGTAATCTCACTGAGCCGCCCTTGCTTCCCACGGGGAGAGAGGTACGCCCTCCTGTCCAAGGCAGATCTCTCCCATCCATGCTCTGCCCCCTTCCCCCACCTCCTGAGCTTCCAAAATCCTTCTCTTTCCCAAATTTTTGACTTTTCTGAACAGACTCATTCCTAGTAATACTTAAATATACTCCAAATCCTATCTTAAAAGACGAAACCCACACTCAGGACCACAACCCCCCTCTCCAGCTGCAGTGGTCCCTCCCTCCAGCTAAAGTCCTCACAGTCCTCAACCCAGTGGACACTCCAGTGTTCCTCTGGCTCTGGTCAAGCATCTGGTCTGCTTCTTCCAACCTCTAAGATGCTCCCCTCTCCTTAATTTCCTGCCATCTCTGGTCATCCTCCTCAGGGTCCCCCACCTCTAGCCCAACATCACCACTGACACGGCATAAGGCATCTCGGGCTGTAGTGCCTGCTTAGGTCCCACTTCCTACTCTCTTCCCAGGTCCATACCTCAGAAGCAAGGAATCTGCCTGACACTTCCCCTTCCCTCAGCATCCCAAACCCAATCCATCACCAAGTCCCAGCCAGCTGGCATCCCAGGCAGCTCTCCAATCCACCAACACCTCATCTGAGCTGCCACCTTTTGCACAGACTACCACACAGCCCCCTACCTGGCCTCAGGCAGCCTGCCGGGCTGTCCTGTGCACTCTTGCACAGCAGCCAGTCAGCCCTCCCACCTGTCCTCTGAACCTGAAGCCAGCTGCCATGGTCTGGTGGCTGCTCCAGCCACACTGGCCCCCTGCTCACCACTGACCACTTTAGGGCCTTTGCACCTGCTGACCCTCTGCCTAAGGCCTGTGTCACCCAAGGAAGCCCCTTTGGCCCTTCCGACCAGATGAAGCTCCCATCCCATCATCTGTCTCTTCCACAGCACTTAACACAAACATAATTAAGAGCTCATTTGGGTAACTGCAGGTTTAACATCTATCTGCCCCACTAGACCAGGATCTCCACAGGTGGGAGGCCACGTCAGGGTCACTGCCAGCCCCGCACCGTGCACGGGCGCAGCAGGAGAACAGCAGGTGCTCACAGGATGGATCCATGAACACCAGGTCCCACATAGCTGCCTGACATCACTGGCACATTCACACACAGCCCCGTGTCACATGGACTGCCGTGTCTAGGGTGAGCACCTTTGCTGCCTCAATGCCATGATCCTCTCCAGCCATACATCTGTGGCCCCCATTATCACACAGACCCTCATGGCCACTCAATCACAGGGCACGCCAGACACTCGTTGGACACACATGCAGGTGCTGTACAGTCAGGCGGTCAGACGGAGTCACACGCAGGCAGGAACACGGCAACACACAAAGCCACAAAGTGTAGCACAAATGGCCTCACAGACAGACCCACACGTGGAAGGTCACGTGGTCTTAAGGCAGGCACGTGGACACTCTCGGTCACAAAGTCTCATGCTCACAGATGTGTCCCTACGTGCGGTTGGCCCGGTGTGATGACACAGCTCACACATCTTTCTCATGGTGGGGGCACGGGGCAGGGAATGTAGGTGATGGGGGAGATGAGATGTGGGGACATGGAAAGGGAGGACAGCTGCCAAAGCGGGGGCGTGTCTGAGACTGGGCAAGCGTGGCCATCCCACCAGTGGGAATGGCCTAGTCAGCCAGTGTGGCCAGCGCAGACAGGCTGGGGGTGGGGGGGTGGGGGGGGGGAAGAGGATGAGTCACAGACACAGAACTTACCTGGGTGGTCGTGGGGGGGGGCGGCCTGGGAGAGGGAGGGGCAGGAGCGGGTGGGGGGTGGGGAGCAGCGCGGGCAACAGCCGCCCGGACGCAGACCAGTGGGAACTTACCTGTCCCTCTCTCGGGGTCCAGACCTGGAGCCCAGACAAGGGTCCAGTCCAGGGCCTGGCAGACCTGACCACCCCCCCTGGTCAAGGGAGAAGGGTGTGTATGTCTGTGTCCCTCCCAGCTACAGCAGGCAGTAGCCTCCGAAGACACTTACTGGACTGCGCTGTGCGGGCCTCAATGGTGGGGGTGAAGACGCCCACCCCCATCTCGGAACGGGCGGCCAGCTGGAAGTGGTACAGTGTGTCAGGCTTCAGGTCCTCTAGAGTGTAGGAGGAGGTGGGGTCGAAGGTCACCTTGTGCTGGAAGAGCAGGGAGCACTCACTGACTGCTCTGACCTCAAAGGTCACTCAGAGGCTGTTCCCCAACGCGGGCTGCAGCTGACCCCTGTGGACCCACCGTGGCTCCAGGGCTGGCTCCATGTCACAGGGCCACCTGGACCATATAAGGGACTCGGCCCAGCCCATGCCACGGACACCGCACAGACTACATGGCCACGAACACCTGGGACAAGTGGCTCCAGTGGGGAACTTTAGGGCTCCGCCAGTGCCGTGTAAGCCACAGAGCCCAAGAAACCCACGGACAGACCCAAGGACAGACTCTGCCCCCAGCACAGGGGCAACAAAGACTATGGAACCTTATCAGCCACGTGAGCCCCAGAGCCCCGAGGAGAACCCTGGGGGCCGTGTCCGTACAACCACAAAATCCAGAAAGCCTGCCTGGGTGAGCCCACCACAGACTCTAAGGGATCAGGAGGAGCCCCCCCTCCTTTTTCCTGTCCCCGCTGGACACTCACCTGCTGGCCTTCATCCTCCGCGGCCCAGTACACCAGCTCATACTTGATGATCCGTTCCTGCGGGGGCAGCAGCCACGAGAGCTGGATCCTGGTGTCCGACTCTGCCTCCGCCTGGAAGTCCGCCGGCTGGGCAGGCACTGCAACGCCCCCACGCCAGGCGCCGTGAACCTCACCGATCCCCTCGAGGGCAGGGGAAGACACCCTCGCACCCATGTCCTGCATCCCAAGTGACCACGCGTGTGTGGAATATAGGCCCCCAAGCCCACGGCCTGACAGAAGAGGCCTCGCCACAGCCTTGCCCACCCCAGCTCTGCTATGGCCACCCAGCCAGCACGCTGCCCGCACTTACCTCCCTGCTGTGTCTTGACCTGGATGGTGGGGCTGGGTGGGCCGTCACCCACGGCAGTGAAGGCCAGGACACGCAAGCTGTAGGTGATGCCAGGCAGCAGGCTGCCCACGGTGGTGAGGAGCCCGGCGTCTGTGTTGTGCTTGTGCCAGGCGCTCAGGGGGCGGCGGGAATCGGGAGTGTAGTAGACGCGGTACCCTCGCACCAGGCCGTTGGGCTCCTCGGGCGGCTCCCACTGCACCAGCATGGTGCTGGCGCTCAGCATGCGTGCCTGCACACGGCGCGGGGGGCTGGAGGGCGCCTGCTCCCCTGTGCGTGCCCGCACTGCCTCGCTGGGTGGTCCTCGTCCGATGCTGTTCACCGCCAGCACGCGGAAGGCATATTCTGAGAAAGGGCTGAGGCCACCAATGCTGTAGCGGGTGGTGGCCACGCCATCCACCTCCTGGAAGGGGCCCTCCGCACCTGCTGCACGGTACTGGATGCCGTAGTAAGACACGGGCTCTGAGTTCCCAGAGTCCCAGGTGAGGGTGACGCTGGTGGCAGTTGTCTCTGTCACCACAAGGTCAATTGGAGGCTTCGGCAGAGCTGGGAAGAAAGTGAGAGGCTCAGGATGGCCTGAGGTCATGACTCCAGGAGCCAAGCCTGCCTTTGATGTTATCCAACCAGAATGTGGTTGACCCCCACAACACACCTTGAAGAAGAGCTTGAAAAGTTCAAGGTGACCTCTAAGGGCACCTAGCAGGGGATGGTGACCACACCTGTCAGGGCCTCCAGGGGCCTTTGGTCATCTAGTGTCTACCCATGTTACTTCGAGAACTCACTGGATCCTCACCTAACAACCTAAGACGCAGAGGTGGCATGGCCTGACCAGGTCCCATGCACACAGGCTGGGAGGCTGAGGTCTGCCTCTGGGGCTTGCCTGCGCTCCCTGTGGGCACCTACGCGTGACTGGGGCTGGTGTTGGGGAGAGACGCGCCTAAGGGAAAGGTCTGGATTTTAGAAAGTGTTGGGGCTTTGGGCCCCACACACGTGTGGCTTGGCTCAAACTGAAGGTAGAAAAGCCCCAGATCCACAGCCGACCATTTAACAAATAATTATCAAAAGCCTACTAAGTGCTGGGCACTGCGCTGGGGCTGAGGACACAGGTCACACAGCCGCACCCCTGCACTTGTGGAGTTTACACTCTAGGGTGAGTGGGAAGCACTGCGTCCATACTCATGATTCCGGTGCACACAAGGACAGCAGACAGCGGGGTGCTGAGTTGGGGACATCCACGAGGGCCTCACAGGGCTGAGACCCGGACTGGGGGAGAACCAGCATAGTGAGGGCTGGGTGAGCGCCTGGCAGAACTGAGTAGTGCCAGCAGAGCTGGGTGAGGGGAGTGAGGATCCCGGTGTTTACCCTAAAAGCAACGGGAAGCCACTGGAAGGCTGTTTTCTTAAAAGAGAGTGGTGAGAACCTGCTTCACATCTTCAAAAGATCACTTCAGTTGCCGAATGGAGGACGGCTCTGAGGGAGGAATGGAGGCAGGGAGCCTGGAGGAGTGTGCATATGCATGCCTATCCCAGGGAGCTGGTGGAGAGCCCACATCCCCTTGGCCACTATTTCACCATATCCTTCCTGCCAGGGGGTTGGTAAACTTGAGGGTCTGGTGCCATGTAGTGGCTAGGGGGTCATACTGTAGCATCAGACCCCCAAGAGTTCAAGTCTCTGCTCTGTCATTTCCTCCCACGTGACCCTGCATCTCAGTTCCCTCATTTGTAAAACAGGAAGAGGGCCTACCTCCCAGCATAATACAAATGAAACAAAGTACTCTGTGCTTACCAGTGCGGTATCTGCCCACGGGAACTCAGTATCTGTTTGCTATTACTAACACTACGAATGACAGAAACTCCTCTCTCCACCAGTGAGGGCCAGGAGGACCCCAGGAGAGGGCGATGACCCCTAGACCTCATCCATCCCCACAACAGCCATCCTCACCAGCTATGGGTGCTGGGACCTCCTGTCACCCTGTGCGACAGGGCGGGCCGCAGACCACGGCAGGCATGCATGTGGCACTCACCTTTCACTGTCACCTGGGCTGTGGCTTCGATCATGCCCAGCGAGGAGATGGCCACGCAGGTGTAGTTGGCAGAGCGCACGACATTGCTGAGCTCCAGCACGTTGCGGCCAACAGGCATCTCATCCTCCTTGGTGAGCTCCTCAGCCCCCATCATCCACTTCACGTAGGGCATAGGTGCGCCCACCGCAACGCAAGTCAGGTTCACGCTGCCACCTGGCATCACCTCTTGGCTGCTGGGAGGGATGGAGAAACGAGGAGCCACACGGCGCACTGTGGGAGGAGGGAGAGAGGTACTCACGGGCCGGGCAGGACACTCCGGAGGATGGAAGGGCAGGGGCCCCTCATCCAGGAAGCCCCGCTTGTCAGAGTCAAACCCACCTCAGAGACAGGTGGGGTAGAGTCCCTGGGCCCCAGCTTACCACCTCCCACCACCCCACTTTTGGGCTAGAAGTAGCCCCCACACTCAGACCGGAACATAAGAGATTCCGCAACCAAGCTCCCACTTTACAGCCTAGGAAACTGAGGCCCAGAAAACTCCTTTCTGTCCAGGGTCACACAGGGACTCAGTGCAAGGTTCGGGCCTCAGGTCTACACTGAGGGCCTAGTCTGGGCCACATCCCAGGTTGCCTTCCAGTGCCTGCCCCCACCTTCTCTTGACCCTCTCCAGAGGGGCTAACTGGGGCACCAGTGAGAGAAGTCCAGGCACCCGAGGGTGGAGGACCTCAGAGCATGGCTGGGGCAGGGCAGAGGGTCTGCCCAGGAGTGACATGGCCACCTTCTCTGGAGTCACTGCCTCCACCTCCAGGCTGTGACCCGAGGTGAGAGATGAGGGCAAGGGGCATGACCATTTGCCAGGACCTCAACCAGGCTCAAGGCACAGCCTGGGAACCCAAGGGGAAGAGCTGCCCCTCAGAAGGGGCTGGGTAAGGGGTCAGGGCAGGCCAGGGACGTGGTCCGCGGGCAGGATGGGCATGACGATGGCAGTAACACGATGAGGGCGCCGAACAGACGGCTTTCTGCGCCAATGAACAAGGGTCTCAAGAGGGAGGGTAGCTGTGCCTGGCCACGACCTCTGGTCTTGGGCTTTCCAGGCCAGAAGCTGTTCTGAGCTTCTCAGGCCAAGTTGTAGCCTGGAACCCCCCCCGAAAGTTGGAAGCTGGGCACAGACATTTGGAACATGCAGAAGGAGGGAAGGCAGGCAAGACCTAGCCATGGGCAGGCATGCGTGGCATGCTGACGGGTCATGCAGCTGGTGGGCGGGGGCACCCCTACAGACAGTGCTGGAGAAGGCAGGCAGCGAGGCTAAGGAACCAAAAGGCGGCACCGAGAGTGCGTGCGGGTCTCCGAGGACCCTTGCTGGGGAGCCAGGGCATGCAAAGGACCCATGCTGTCACATCAGGAGCACCTCCACCATAGGTTCCAGACTCTGTTGCTCAGACAGCCCAAACCACAGAATCAGAGCTGGAAGGGACCACAGAAACCACCTGGTCCCATCTCTGACCTCACTGCACAGGGGTCAAGCTGCAGCCCAGAGACTAGACACCCAACAAATCACCAGGTCCTGTTAGCGCGTGGCTAAAGTATCTTTCAAACCCACTAAATTTCTTTCCAGACCCAGAGGCCACTGCCCCCACCAAAGTCTTGGCCACGGTGGCTTCCTCCAGGCCCCTCCACAAACAGCACAGTTCTGCTCACATTACTTCTCTGTTAAAACACTTGCATGGTTCCTCAGGCCACATGACCAGACCCCACCTCACTCAGCTCCTGCCCCAACTCTGTCCACACCACCTCACTCCGAGACCTCTAGACAGAAGCCCCAAGAAAGCCACGTGTGACTGGCATCATGGGCTGGGTCTACTTCCCTCTGTGTCCCCAGGCTCACTTGGGATCTCAACGTGTCTCATGGACATCTAGTGTTCTGCCTTCTAGAATTGGCCTCTTCATCTTCTTTAGGGGAACTGCCTCTCCTCCCATTCTTGCTACATGGGGCATGTGACCCAGATCAGGGTAACGAGATATATAGCCTTTGGACTTCTGCAAAAACTATTAGAACAGCTTTCTTTCTATACTGCTGTGGCTAACCTTAGAGGGACTGGGGACCACCTTTTGTAACGCTTGGAAGAACACACTTGAGAACAAAGAAGTCAATTGAGGAGAACAGAGCTAAGACACACACCAGAGCCTGACCAAACTGTTTAAAGATCTGGATCCAGCCCTGCCTGACACCAAATCTACCTCTACATATTTGAGTTTGGTTAAGACAAGAATCTCCTTGTTTTGCTTAAGCCAATTAAGTAGGTTTCTGTCACTTGTCCCAAAGCTGGGAGTCCACATGGAACAATGACAACATGTCACAGGTAGAGAGTTCTGCATGGCAGAGAATAGTTGGATCCTGGGCACAGCTGGCAGGAGGGACCCACAAGAGCGCCCTTTGAGCACTCACTCCCTCGAATGATACCAGAGTGAGACTGGGATGTACAGACAGAAGCACTGCCCAGCCTGGTGCTGCGGGCCCTCCCTGAGCTCCGGGGTTGGGCCTGGGGGGCTGGCAGTGGGAGGAGAGGTACGGGCAGGCAGGTCTATTTGCAGACCAGGCCCAGGCCTGCCGACGAAGGAAGGGGTCCAGCACAGTCCTGGCTTGGGCGGACAGGCACAGGGGAGCATTCTTAACTGATCAGGTCTTTATTCTCAGCCCATGTCCTCCTCGTTCATGGGCACCGAAAGAAGCTCGGGGAAGGGAAACCACTCTTGAATATCTATTACGTGCTGAAGGCTTCCTTGCTAGAGATGCTATCACCTCCCAATTACAGACAAGAGAACCGACTTAAGACTGATCTTTCTAAGTGCCATGCCTGAATTTACGTATTACCAGGAGATCGTCTGTGTGATGAAAAGCTCACACCCTTTTGAGCCCTGGCTGATAAGTCTTAAAAAAGACAACTGGGAGGCTCTAGGGAGAAGCTTCTGGACCGCCAGGGCTGGCAGAAGATATTCTCCAGTTGGCAGAAGGATGGGATTTGGATGGGGCGCCTGGGTGGCTCAGTCGTTTGGGTGTCCGACTTCAGCTCAGGTCATGATCTCACGGCTTGTGAGTTTGAGCCCCGTGTCAGGCTCTGTGCTGACAGCTCAGAGCCTGGAGCCTGCTTTGGATTCCATGTCTCTCTCTCTGCCCCGTCCCCCCTCACACTCTGTCTCTCTCAAGAATAAACAAACAAACATACAGAAGAAGGATGAGACTTGGAAACCCTGTGCCAGGGGACACCATGGCTGCAAGCTTGACCCTAGTCAGTGGTGGAATCTTGGGGCCTGATTAGTCCCGGGACATAAAAACAAAGAGCCCCAGGGAAAGGAAGTAGGTCCTTGGCCAATAAACCTTGGGTCCCGACCTAAGCAGTATAGAAAGCAGTGTAGAAAGTGCAGGACTGTACTCCAAATAGTCCTGGGAGGACAAGGTCTTCTGTTCCACTGTCAGGAAGTGGAGGCCCTTCAGAATAAACGTTGAGAATAGTTTTGTTTTCCCTTGTATTTTCCCCTCCTACCTGCAGGTGGAAGACAGAACATTGCGGGGACTAAGGATGAGGTCAGATGTGACCCTTAGGATCATCCCTAGCACCCGGGCAAGGGTCTCAAGCCCAGAGGCTGCTAGGGATGCACCCTTGACTTTGCCGGAGCACCGGGCTTCGGGCACACACAAGGAGCTCTGGAGCGAGACTTCCCAAAGCTCAGGCTCATCTTCCCTGCAGTGTGAGGGAGGTTAGGGTATGTCTGCAGAGGGAGGGTGGGGGCAAGAGAGGTAAGAGGTGGCCTCCTGGGGTCCCGAGTGCCAGTGGGGCCCTGCACCCTGGACCTGCCTGGACAGCCACCCCCGCCCTAACAGCCAGGAGTGGCCGGCGCCTCCCTGCAGCAGCCCTATGGTCACTCCTCCCACCGTCCCAGACACAAGGCCTCCAAAAGGGGCAGAACTTGCCCTGGACTCAGTCTATTGACAGAGCAACAGCAGGGAAGAAAAAAGCCAGAGCCAGGAAAAATGCACTTAGGTCTAATCTTGGGCTCCAACAATGCCGGTCTATTACTGTTCCCCGTGCATCTTTACTGCTGACATTTTATAGACAATTTCCAAAACAGGGCTCTGCCATGTCTGGATTATATTTCAGCTGTAACTTTTAAGTCTAATTATTTGCGCTGACAACCCCCTATAATAGGGCGGTGTGGCGCCCGGAGGCATCAGCATTCAGTGGAGTGACAGCCTAATCGCAGGGGGAGGCAGCCCCGCAATCTGCATTCACTCACAGAAATTTCTCTGATGAAAATAACACAACATTAAGGAGGGGATGAGGGGCAGGATCCACTGTATCAAGATAAAATAACTCTTTAATAAATAACCTTGTGGCTGCTGCAGAGCAGTAATTAAATGCCGGCGCACTCGGCACACAGTTTTAAGTAAAGCTGGAAAAATGTAAGATGTAATTATCAGCGCCAAACAAATTACCAGCCCGGCAAATCCCCCTGGAATATTTAGAAACTCATTTCTGCTTTCCCGTTAAATATTTGTATGCGTGCTTATTTTTGGTGGGACCACAGAGGGGGAGACAGAAAAGGGATGTGGGACCAGGATGGTGGGGGAATGGGTGTAGGGGGAGGCGGCCGCAGGCAGGCTGGGCTGTCTGCTGATGACTGCTTTCTGGACGCCCCGGCAGATCCGCCTGGTCAGCGAAATGGTGTAACCGAAATGCCCCAGAGCTCAGGAGCGCATATGGACGGATGCTCAGGGCTGATATCTGAGCTGGGGCCTCAGCCCTCCTCCCGACTGACTCTCTTCTCCCTCACGGAGGAAAGGGGACCAGGTGGTCGGAGTCTGCTCCCTGGGGCTCAGCCTAAAGCCCAGTGGACAGGTGAGTCTCCTCTGACCACTGAGATCATGTGACACAGGAATGAGTGCCAGCCTCTGCTGCTGGCCCCAAGGCTAGCAGTAGAGGTCTGGCCCTGAGGGTGGGGCTGAGAACAGAGCCTCATGTGAGAATGTTCTGGAATGGGCTGGAGCAGGGTCTCTGCGGAGCCCTTCCCAACCTGTGGCTGGACCGGGGCCTCTTCTGGCTCCCACGTGGGCCTTACCAAGTTGCAGTCAACTGTTTGGTCAGGTGTGAGCTCCCTGAATCTGAATGCTCAGCGCCCAGCACAGGCCTGAGGAAACACCAGAGGGCTGGGAGGGCCTGGGCAAAGGGGCTGAGGCAGGTGGGAAGATCTTCATTCAGCTCTGATTGGAAAGGGGGAAAAGACAAGAGTGTAGATTTCCTTCGTGCCCAAGATGATGCCACCCACCTGTGCCATGGACACCAAACTTCACGAGGCCCATCGGGGCTTGGTGGGAACCTCAAGGTCAGGGCAGACCCGCAGGACTTTGTGGGGTGAGCTCATTCTACATTAGCCTTTTCCCTTCGTCTTTCCAGTGGCTGCAGCTGAGCTCGGGCAAAGGTGGAGTTTAGGTGATACGGTTGTGGAGAAAGGCCCCACAGGCGCACGTAAGGCTCTACTGCTCTCAGCTCCCCCAACCACTCCTGAGCCCCACCTGGAACAGAGAGCTGGCCCGGCCCAGGCACAAAGGGGGGCACAGTTTCGTGTCATGCACCATGCCTGCCTGACCGCCCCAGCAGGGGAGCCCAGCTAAGGGGACATGCAGCACGTGGCACATCAGGGACCCAAGCGGCACAAACATGCAGGGCAGGGGGCCAGCCCACCCACCCCTGGTCCTGCCGGCCTGCCGGCCCAAACAGCAGAGAGCGGAGCCCGACTGGCGGGCAGGCCTGGCTGGAGCGAGCCTGAGGGAGCTGACCGAGCCCTCTGGGCCATACTGACGGGAGCATCCCATCGACGGGCGAACTGCAGATGGATAAGAAGTGAAAAGGACCAACCTTCTCGCTGATCTGAGAGATGAGAGTTTGGGTTGATGGCAGAGTGCGATGAGGATGAGGAGGGAATAAAAAAAAGACAAGGAGAAACACAGAGAGAGTAAAAACAGGCCAACCTTCAACTGCCCACACAGCATGGAAACAAGACAAGACTCTTGTGCCCCACGCACACGCACGTGCACGCAGGTGCACGCGGACCACGCCGCTCACAAAAGACTCAGGACTCATGGAGGACATGGTGGACAGGGCTGGGTCCCACTGGCAGGTGCTGGGGCACCAAGGGTGGGACAGGGCGGGGTGAAAGGGGAGCACAGGCGGCCCCCATGCCTCACACACACCCCACGGCTCGACAGACCCAGTGAGCTGGGCTCTGGGGTCGGGGCCCACCCAGCCCACAAACGCACCAAGGCACACGGGCTGCTAGATTCCCACCACCTTCAGGAAGCCCCACACTGCGCAGCACCAGCTTGAGGAGCTGGTATGGACACCTATGGGGAGAAAGGCTGTAGAGACACTGCCCCGTTGAGACTCAGCTGTGGCCAGCGGCCAGCTCCCTGAAGAGAAGGGGGAAGGTTGGGCGTGGCCACACCCTGGCCCCTGGCAGCTCTGTGTCCTGAGAGCTGGAGGAGAGAAACGCTGTGGATGGAAGGAGAGTGTGAGTCACTCGGAGACAAAGACGTATGGTGACACAGAAAGGCTGGTCCACCCAGCCTGCCTGGGCCCGCTGGACTGTGGGTGGAGCTGTGGGCAACCGTGAGCAAAGGCACGTGTAACTGGATGACGCATCCCCAAAAGCTCTCTCGACAGCAGCAGGGGTCACTGGCCACCAAGCACTTCCCATGTGCCTGCCACTGTGCCGGGAGCTTCACACATGCTGTCCCATTAAATGCAGCGGCTGCAGGGCCTCAGACAGAGAGCGGAGCCCTGAGAGTTTGGAGGACAGAGGAGATGCAAGGCACCAAAAACAAATCCAAGGAGGAGATGTGGCCTCAAGCCCAGTGGACACAGCAGGAGAAGAGAGATGGAGGGAGGTGAATGCTGGCAGGGAGGCCGTCTATCTACTGTAGTGGTTCCCAGCAGGTAGGGCCCCCCAGGCGACACTGGGCAAGGTCTGGAGAGGTTGTGGATTGTCATGGCTAGGGGGTACTGCTGGCATCTAGGGGGCCAGAGGTGCTGCTAGACATCATACAATGTCCAGGATAGCCCCACATAACTGAGTCATGCAGCTGCAAGTATCAACTATGCTGAGGTTGAGAAACCTGGGCTAGAGTCCACACCAACCCGGATGCCGAGGCTCCCGACAGCCGGAGCCCACTGGCCTGGAGGGGCCCCAGGTGCCTGCGCTGGAAGGAGACCTCACAGCCGCTCTGCTGGCAGCAGGCAGGCACTGGGGGATTTCTCCATGGGCGGCGCACTCACAAGCAGGGTTCAGGATAGAGCTGGTGGCCAGCACAGGAGAGGCAGTCTCAGAGGAGCTGGGGCTGATGGGCCCTCTGCACTGCTGGGGGTGGAAAGCAGGGGCTTTGCCAGGACAGAGATGAGGAGCAGTGGGGACATGGGAAGCAAAAGTTCTAGGAGCAGGTTTTCCAGGCGTCTATAAGTCTCATTACAAGTCCTGGGGCTACGGGGCAAATTGCTTTTGACCAAACAGGGCAGGTACAGGTTCAGGTGGGGCCTGGGTATAAGTCAGGTCTTGGGGACAGAAACTTAGGGCTGAACCTTACATATCAGGGCCTACAGGAACATGTGTGTGAGGGAGGAAAAGACAGAGCCAGGTTGGGATGGCCTGCCTTAGGGTCCCTGGCAAGTGGGGCTGAACTAAAGAAACTCCCACACTCCCTGCCCCAAAGACTTTGTGGGTATTGGCCAGAAAGGTGATTTAGGAAGACTTGGTGGGGAGGGGGGATGGACCATGGCAGGGTCCTGCCTGAGGACCTTGTGTGGCTGGAGGTAAGAGTTCCCTGGTTAGTGCCCGGCTGGCAGCTACGGTGGCTGAACTCTCCTCATCTCCAAAGAGACCCACCGCCTCGCCTCAGGGCTGAGGCCAGTGTGACGGTGACTTCAGGGACTACCACCCAGTCAAGATAACAATGCAGGGTCCATCACCTATGTCTGGGCCTTTTCCTGCTTCAGTAAGACCTCCTGCAGCTCTGCTCCAGGAAATGTGCCCATAGGACCAGCCCATACCCAGGCAGCAAGGGTTTCTCAGTGGCTCTGCCGGGCCTCTCCTCTCCCTGATGCAGCCACTCTGGACCCGATGATCTTTTGGAAGAAGTGTTCAGTCAGGACCGCAGAGCACTTGGAATGGACAGTCCAGGTGGGAGGAGGCACCTAGGGCTGTTCCAGCTGCTCCTCTCTAGGAGGGGCCTTGTCAGACCCCTTGTGTGCCAGTCAGAAGCTCTGGCTGCAGCCGTGTGGGGAAGGGCTGTGCACCTCACAACTCCACTCTCTTGGCCTTGTGGGTGGCTCTCAGGCGCCTGGCCTCTCTGCTCGGATGCTGTTCTTTAAGATAGGCCCTGGGTCCACTTAGGCGTGCCTTGATGAGGGCACCTGACAAGGGGGCTGAGTGGGGACCTCCCACCCCACACCCCCAACTCTGATGAAGACAGTTCCATGGTCTCTGAAGCACAATTTGCCTGTCACCCAGTGGGCTGGCAGGCTGGGCCTCTTGGGAACCTGTGCCCTAACACAAAGCAGCTCCTCCATAACTATATGGTTGAAGGCCTGATTTTCCCTGCCCTGTCTGACCATGTGGCCCCAAAGAGTGGGACAGGCCATTGACAGGGCCTGGGCAGACAGGCAGATGACCCCCTCAAGAAGCGGCCCTAAGCACTTAGCATGATGAAGTCATCGCTGCAAGGAAGCCGCGTCCACTTTCCTTTTCAAATCCCCTGAGTGGAGACAGTTTCACTTGTAATGATGTCCATCTGTGCGGGAGGGCTAAGTGAGGGGATGTGGGAGGAGAAGCAGGGTCCCTACTGGGCACTGTGCACACCAGACCCTGGGTGTCCTCAAGAAGGAGCAGGTGGCCGGCTTTGGTCACCCGTGGGCTGTGAGCAGACACTGGATACTCCAAAACAGTCCCCAAGCCCTCTGTGCTGGGTATCTGGACTTGTGAAAATGCACAATCCATTAAGTGCCAGCAAGGAACACCTGAAACACAGTAGGTGCTCACCTGTAGGGGCTCACAACTACCTCAGACTGACCCTCTCTACAAGGGTCCTGGCTGGTGACACAGCACAGCCGGCTCTTCCTCCAGGAAGGTCCTGGGCAGACCTGGCCTCCAGAGGGGCAGGTTCACCTGGCCTGGAGGCCTCCCCCCGCCCCCACCGGCTGGGGTAGGCAGGACAGACTCGAGGGATACTGGGCCGGTATGCCCATGTTTACACACAATCATGTATGCTCGCCTGTGCACACACACACACACACACACACACACACACACACACACTGACAGTGAGAAGTCTGCTTGGAAGGCTCGAGACTCCCGTGGGGTTCTGGGCCCACGTGGCAGGACCTACAAGAGATACAAATGCTCCCAAGAGCGGCTGCCTCCCAGAGGGCCTGCAGAGAAGGAAGGAAAAGTAGCGGTAGACATAGGGAGTCTGCCCAGTGGGAGCGCTGTGACGGCTGTTCTTGCTGCGGCAGAAAGAGGTAGGAAAGGAGAGACTGGGCCCACGGCAGCCCCCACCGTCCACACCAAGGGCTCCGGACAACGTGCCCAGCAGGGCCAGTTCGGCTCCGCAGAGACAGGGCTGGGCTCTGCCTGCATGCTTACCTCGCACATAGAGGTTGGCGGGGGCCGAGTAGCGTGTGCCTTTAGAGTTGGTCGCCACACACTCGTACTTGCCTTGGTCCGACTCCTCACTGCTCTCAATCTGCAAGGCACCTGTGGGGACACAGCGACAGAGGTCAGGCCTGGAACACGGGGAGGGGGCTTTGACAGCATTTGGGCTTGTGTTGACGAGATGTTGCAAAAATCGGGGCCACGCCTGGGCACCAGTGTTGCTTCCAGGAAGCTCTGCCTGATGAGCCCACTGGCCTCCCGGCTGGAAGCAAGGGTCACACTCTGGAACACAATCCTGCTTGTCCTGCCCTGCAGTCTAGTAGGGCCTGTGGGCTGGGCCAGGGGCTCCATCACACCCCCTACCGCCCTGGAGTGTCCAGCACTACAGCCCGTTTGCCAGTGAGCATCCCCATTAGTGCTCCCAGACCTACCGGGCCTGCCAGGCAACGCGGAGCCAGGCATAGGTGGGAGCAGCCTGTATACCTGGGGGCCTGGGAGCTGCAAGCATGCAACGGCTCTCACTGGGCAAGAGCCTGAGAATCCGCCGCCCGCCAGAAGTCCGCAGGAAGGAAGGGGCTTGCTCTGGGGGCCTGGTGCCCTGCTCACAGCACCCATCCTCTCCTCCCACCCCATCCCCACCCCACTGGCCCCACCCATTCCGGCTCCTCTCCTCAGCCTGGTCCTGCTAAAGTGCTTCGACCCACCACGGCTGCTGCATAATTCAGGAGGCTAATGGAGGCTGTAGCTCCCACTCGGGCCAGTGCCCTGAGGGGCTGCTCCGGCCGCAGACGGACAGACAGGAGCCAGGATTCGGTGGGGGGGGGGGGGGGGAGGGAGGGAGGGGGCGGGCAGCTGAAAAGGACCCTCACAGAGGTCCAGTTGTGGCAGGTACACGTAGGGGAGCCCAAGGCAGAGGGCAGGTGGCAGGTGTAACCACTTGACTTGGCCACCCCCCCAGCTCTGGCAGTAAACACTGGAAAAACACTGTTCATGAGCGCACACCAGAAAGCTGTCTGTGACAGTAACACCCCGAGGCACAGGCAACACCCCTTCCCTGGAACAAACCGACAGACAATCAAACCCACACAGGACAGCCCAACGGACACTTAACCCCATAGCACACAGCCTGACAGAAAACCGTCACCTGCATGGAACAGCCAGGGTGACCCTGACAGCCCCACCGTTCCCAGGGGAGGCTGGTTGATGGTCACCACACCCACACAGGACACAGACAGAACCTGCGGGACCCCACCTGACTGGACTGGTCAGGGGCCACAGGAAGAGTTCCACATCACACTCTAGTGGCCCAGCCCCCAGGGGAGGACCCCCACGGGTCCTGGCTGTGGCCTCTTCACTGCCTGACACCCCTCTCCCACCACCCAGGCCCAGGGCAGCAGGAGGGGCCCTGAATATGCAGGGGGCTGGGCGCTGGAGGTGGGGGAAGAGCCTGTGAAGGCTCAACCCCGACGCAGGACAAAGGGCTGGCCTGCTCCCTGGTCCTAGCCTCAGCCCTCCCCACTGGGCGTCAGGCAGCACGAGCATGAGGGCCCAGTGCACGTGCCAAATACCCATCTCCTCCAAGAACAGCCCTGTCGGGCACTCAACAGGTCATGTGTATGGGATGGATGGACGTTGTTACAGAAAATGTTCATTTGAGCAGGTGGGGTCAGGCCCCTGGCTAGTGGTGGGGTGGGGGTGGGGGTGCTGCACTGGGTCGGCTCAGCTGGGGAGCGAGGGGAGACACAGTGGCTGATGCCACAGGCAGGGACGAGAAGTAGTGCCTGGGTGGGACCCCTGCTGGGGGAGGAGGCTCCCCCCCCCCCCTGCTCCCGTGCTGAGAAACAGGACTGGTCAGGGGACCCAGTTCAGACCCTGAGCCTATATGCACACAGAAACTCCCAAACCTGGAGTCAACACCAAGCCCCAGCGGCAGGGACATGAACTGGTACAGGCTGAGAGGACGGGTGGGGGGTCTGCAGGGTCAGTCCTGTCCTTGGAGGGTGATGGACAAGACGCCCCACAGGGAGGCAGCTGTTCCTCAGCCCAGCTTCTGTCCTGAGACCACCCTGGCCCTGGACTGAGGGGTCTAGAGGTACCCGAGGATGCTGAGAGACGTGTGAAGAGATGAAGTGAATAAAATCAGTGCAGAAGCAACCATTTTACAGCGTGGCTGCTCCAAGCCAGACACCGCCCAGACCCCTGTCTCCTCCTCTAAATCTCATGAGCCCTGAGGTGGGCCCTGGCCCCGATTTAAAGATGAGGAAGCAGACTTCTGAGAGATGGATTGATTTTCTGAAGGTCACACAGGTGAGTCAAACTCGCACCCAGATCTCTGAGTCCAGAGTCTGATTTCTGAAGCCCCAGGCTGCGGGGCTCTGGAAGCAGCCGGGGCTGGCAGGTCATTTGATCTGGTCACAGCAGACCCTGGTTATTCTGTGTTACTGCAGCACCTACACTAAAGTCTTCACTGCATGTTCCTCCTAGCGTGTGCTGAGCTAACGGGATTTACAGGATGGTCCTCACCCTGTCCTAGGGCCAGGAGGTTAAAAGGAAGTCAAGCAGTCATTGAGGGCCCCAAGAAAAAGGAGCTTCTTGGGAGGCAAGGCAAGGCAAGGCCTGGTCACGCTGCCCCGCTTCCTGGAAAGACTCTCCATCTGTGACCGGGCTTGGGGATCAGCACTTGGCTTCGCTGTGGGAGCTGACAGGGTCCCTTCTGTGGGGTTGGCCTGGAAGGCCCAGGAAGCAGGGCTTGCCATCCCCGAGGCAGGGCTCAGTGGAGTTATTTCTACAGTCCAGACTTGCAATGGATGAGTCCACAGGAGGGAATGACCAAGAGTGGAGGTGTGTGGTGGCCGGTGGTGCTGAGGGGACCGGAGCTGGAGATGAGGAGGCTGGAGAGGTCGGGATGGGCATGGGGGAGGTGACGGACTGGACGGGATGGAGTGGTGGTGACAGCAGTGGCGTGGCGTGGCGTGGCGAGATGCACGGACAGCATTCTTACCTCTGATTGGTGAACCACCTGGCGAGGTAATTTGAATGCAAATAAGATCAGAGAGAAGCATTAGTACAAAAGGAAGGAAAGCCACAAAAAGCCAAACCAGATAAAATAAAACATGAGAAAGGGCCTTAAATACACAGAGAAATCGAGGCCCGAGTTAGGCCGACGCAGGTGACAAGTGCGCAGGCACCAGGCTGAGCCAGGCTGAGTGCGGGTGAAGCTGTGTCCCCCGGGTCGGTCACTGGCACTGCTCTGAGGAGGTGAGGGAGGGTGGGGCGGGGGATATCGGGGCTGGAGGTGATGAGACTCAGGAAGGTGGAATCAGGGCTCCTGCAGACCCAGCTGGCTGAAGCCAACGAGGGGAAAAGTGAATAAAAGTAGTAGCAACCCCACTCCTTAAGGGCACCTAAATTTCACAGGTGGGTAAGATTTCAAAACAAAGCACTTACCAAAAGCAACCAAGGAGGTTAAGCACACAGAAAGGGCTAAAGGGAGGGCCTGCCATAGGCCACCACCACCAGGCCAGGTTTCCCTCAAGCAAAGCAGACATACCAGCCAAGCCCCACCATGGGACTTGGGGTGAACTTACACCCCAGTAGCAAACGCCTTCTACGGCCCACTCGACCCTGCTAAAAAGCGAGTAACTATTGAGTTTACCCCCAACCTGACTGGTGAGAGCCAGAGGCCGGTGTCCCCTCCCTGCCTGTTCAGTGCTTCAAGCCCAGAGGGCCAGATGCACACCTCCAAATGCCTGGTGCAGGGTGGTTACGAGGTCTGAACAGCTGCCTTCCCAGCAGGTGCCTCCTCTGAGGCTGTGTTCGGGCCCCATCTTCTACCTCCGCCTCATCCAGAGGAGTGAGGAGCCTCCGAGCGAGCCTGGGCCCAGGGCTGTCCACCCTGACCCTCTCTGCCCATTGCTACGGGAGGGAAATATGCCAAAAGACAAATCAAACACTGATTACTCTCTCATTAAACTCGATGACAACTGCCTAGGAGGAATTATCCATGTTCACACGGGAAAGATGAAACAAGCTGAGGAACAGCAAGTGACTTGCCCAAAGCCCAAGGTCACGTGGCCTGTAAGTGAGGTCGCAGGAACTAATCAGGTCTGGTGCACAGCCTCCCCACTGCAGATACAGAGGCTGGAGGGGAGGTAAAGGCAGCTGCTGGGACCCGGGCTGGGGGTGTGAGGGGCTGCAGAGAGACTGGGAAGAACCATCATCACAGTGATCCTCCAGTCATGGTCCAGGGGACCTTTAGTGGCCCTGAGACCCTTTCAGAGGGTCCACAAGGTCAAAACTATTTTCATGATACTAAGAAGTTATTTGCATTTTTCACTTTTGTTGTCTTGTGAATATAGAGTGGAGTTTTCCAGAAGCTCCGTGAAGTGTGATACTGCAACAGAGCAAATGTGGAAGCAGATGTAAGAATCCAGTGACCATCTTCGATCAAGCCCCAAATTAAAGAGATTTGTTAAAGTGTAAAGCAATGCCACTGTCCTCATGAAATGTTTGCTTGAGGAAACATAATTATTTTTCATGAAAACATATTATTTAACATATAATGTTTTTTTTTTAAATCATTTTAAAGTTTAAATATTTAAAACCTTTTCAGTCTTAATATCTAATATGGTAAATGCTGACAGGAAAACCCTCCAGAAACGAAAGCTCCTTGAGATTCTCTAATGTTTACAATCGGAGGTGCTAAGACGAAAAAGTCAACAGCCACTGATCTACTTCTACAGTGCTTGCTGGACATGGCAGGGGGTGGCTGTGTAAATGGCCCAGGACTCGGACCCCTAGCTTCTGGCCTCTGCTCTCCCCAAACCTAACCTGCTGTGTGACGGGTCTATGGACCTCTCGGAAGAGTCATTTCTCTACCAAACTGAAAGAAGAATTTGCCTTACCATTTCACAAGGTGGGTGTGGGAGACTGGCAGGGACCCAGGAGTCTGCATTGCTCCCGAGAGGTGCCAGTGTGCTCAGGCCAAAGGGAAATCATGACCATGCACCGCCAGTGTGCCCGCCTGACAGACCCAGACCCTGATGGGTGAAGAGGGTTGGGGGGCAGGCTCCTCTGGTCAGAGCTGGGCCAGCCAGCAGAGTAGGGGACTGCAGGCGTCAGGCCCACCCTGAAGCCTGCTCCGCCCTTGGCTCTGGGTCCTATCTGCCAGAGCCGGTGGGCCTCCGCCTGCAGCCAGATAGATGCTGGCATCTATGCTCGGGCCCTGTAGTCTCAGCTCAGGTTTCAGAGGGTGTGGAAGGAGGCTGTGCTCTGGGTGAGAACGTAGCTGTGTGGATCAGGTTGTCCTCGACGGTGATGAGATGGCGGCTTGCACATTCAGGCCACTGTGCAGAGCACGGGAGGTCTCCTTGGCGCCCTGTCCAGGCTTGGCAGAGCGTGTGGGCCACCAGCTCCTTTCAGGACCCGGCAGTGGCTCTGAACCCCACTTGGAGACTGGCCCCTACTAGCTGCTCCAGTGACACCATCTGCTCCTGACTTGATTTCCATTCTCCCTGAACTTGTCTCCATTCCTCCTGGGTCCACCATGGGCCTCGAGTTCAAATTCCCAACAGGCTCCTATGTCAGCCCGTCATGTCACTTCAGTGAGGAAAGCGCCCGTGGAGCAGAGCTCACACGTGAGTAAGGCTCACGCCAGCTGCCTTCCTCTCCAGCTCCTGTTCCGGGGCCATGCCCCGTGACATGTGCTGTAGTTTAGCCTGCAGGTGCCTGACAAGTTCTGGGGACCGGTCAGGGAGGGCCTGAGCTCTGGAGAGGATGGGGCCGTGGAACTCTGGAGGGCCCGCAGTGTCCAGCCACTCCCCAGGTCCCAGATTTGGTGTATGCGATACTAGAAGGCCTCTGGGTGACTGCACAGGGGGGCTCCCTGGCTCTGGATCTCCACGTGTGACCCCAAGTGACTCCCCTAAGTCAGCTGTAAAGTGGGCATGATAATCACAGCCTGTCCTACTTCTCAGGCTTGGGGAGAATCAAATGCAACAAAAGGCAGGAAAATACTTTGTGATCTGTCGGCGATGCGTAAACTGTGACGGTCCCTGTAAACGGCTGAGTGCTTGGGGGCCTGATTCCACTCCACTGAAGGGATATCCCTGTCACACGTGCAGGGCACCCTTTTAAGTGGTAACAGGACAGGGGCAGCAGCGACTGGAGTGGAGGGCCAGGCAGCAATGGGGGAGAGAATCCTGTCTGTCACTACAGAGGTGGGGGGATTGAGACCCCAAGGGTGTCATCCTAGGAACTGGACCCTGGGTCCACAACCCTCCAGGTGACGGCTTCCAGGTGGCAGTAAAGGTCAAATGAGGTCTTCCTCAGAGCTAAGAAGCAGGAGAGGTGGACATTGGTCTGCAGGAACAGGGCCCAAAGGTCACGTTCATGAAATAATTTATCAACAAGGGCTCAGAGATACCTGTCCTACAGGTGGGTTTGTGCTAGGAGCTGGGGGAGACCTGGCGGCTGCACGGCAGGGAGCCAGACCCAGGCCCTCCCTGCAAGCGGCACCTAGCCTAAGTGAGCAGAACAAGAGCCAGGCAGTAACAACACAGGGCGGGTGCGTCCTGAAGGAGCAGGCCTTACTTAGGCAGAGGAGGGAGAGGCTTCATGATCTGGTGAATTAGAGCAGAGGGCAAGGATGGGGTCAGGGTGGTTCAGGGCAAGTGGGGAGTGGCCACCGGTAACATAGAGCCCGGTTCACGGAGCCCTCCCAGTACCCGAGGCAGCAAACTACAGTTTCCACTGCTGTCGTCTCACTTAGTGCTTACTGTCACTCCTTTTTAATGGTGAGAAAACAGAAGCTCAGAGCAGTTAAAGGACTTAACAGAACTGCTAAGTTGGGTAGCTGAGATGGAGGAGGTAAAGCTGGAGACGTGAGCTGGGAAGATCGAGAGGGGTTCCGTGTGCCTTGTTCGGGAGCAGGTGCCTGGCCACTCAGGCAGTGAGAGGCCACTGCGGTTGTCGGAACATGGAGGCACCAAGGGGAAAACTAACAGCTGCTGGGGGACAGATTCCCGGGGGGAGCCTGGAGGCAGGGAGGGCAGTGCTCGGCACTGCGATATGACCGAGGCAGCAGAAGGAAAAAGAGGGGTCCAACATGAGAACCATGTGGGTGATGAGAAGATTTGATTCTTCCTCAATGGAAGAGTCGGGGCGTGTCCCAGGTTTCGGGCTGAGGGGGCTGCCACTTGCCAGGAGAGGGTCAGGGTGGGGGAGAAGGGTGTGGCTGTTTGGGAAGGAAGTCACCACTCATGGCGGCCAGGGTGACACTAAGAAGGCAGATAGGTTTTTTTAGTCTAAAGCTCAGGTAAGCTGTGAGGTGTTGGAGAGACAGACCTAGGCATGCAGGAGTGGAGAGGCGACCTGAAGCTGCAGGAGCGGGTGAGCTGGCCTAGGGGAAGGCCCTGCCCGTGGGGCAAGGGGAGGGTGACAAGGGCTCCCCGGCTGGAGGAAGGAGCAGGGGAAGGTGAGGCCTCCGGGAAGACAGGAGTGAGAGGGAAGCCAGGGAGAAGGGGAGGAGCAGCAGCCAGTGGAGTAACGGGCAGGCGCCGACTCACTGGGCAGTGAATGGGTGGCACAGGGCCTGGCATACAGTAAGCACTGCATAAATACTTGATGAACAAGCACGCAAGACAGTGTGCCTTCCCAGAATTGCTGCCACGGGCAGTCAGTGCCATTCTGGGGTGGAGGCCAGGCTTGCAGGGAGGACCATCTGCCTGTTTGGGGAGCCTGCCTGGGAGGACTATGGGGAAATGCAGAGGAGCCGAACCATGCCGGCCACTGGGCAGCGCTGGGCAGCGGTTGCAAATGCTACCGGACCATTTCCTGCCTTGATTATGGCTGTTTTAATTAACTGCGTTACAGCTGCCTCCATCTTGTTGAGTTTTAATTAAATTAAATGAGCTAACACTTCGTAGGCCGTCTCAGGCGGCCATGGCTAGGGCCTGAATCCTGCCCTGCTGAGCAGCTCATCCGTCCCTCCTCCCCTGGGCACTGCAGGGGTGTCTACCTGATGGGAGGTAGCAGGGAGGGGCTGGAACCCCAGAGAGTGGCAGGGGCACCTCTAAAGCCTGCAGGGCCCTGAAAGGGTTAGAGTCACGTCCTCCTTTGCAGTGTTGACATCACAGCTGACGGGCAGCAGGGGCTCTGGTTGGTGCCGGCCATCTTGCCTGAGCCCACTGGCCTGCAGCTAGCAGGAGTTTCTGGACCAAGGTCTATCGGTCCAGCCCTTGCTGGCGGCAAATGCAGAACGCAGCTAAGCTGATTCTGAGCCTCCTTTCCCGCCTGCGCCGTTCCCACAAAAACTGAATCAATTATCCTGGCGGGAGCCTCAGAGGTGGATCGATCAATGGGGCGACACCTCCTGCCTGGTCATGACGGCATCCTTGCTCCCGGGCCTCCGAGCTGGCTCGACTGAGATATCCAGAGGAGACAGGTGGCCCTGGTGGCCAAGGGATGGCAGCAAGTCCTCCTGGCTCTAAGCTCCTGAGGTCCAGCCTTTTGAAGCCTGATGCATAAAGCATCTTTGGCCTCTTTTCTTGGCTAAACCCTGCTGCCTGGAGAAGTAAGGAGAAGCATCACGAAGGCCCCCTCGCAGGCCAGGCTATAGGAAAAATAGAGGACGAACGCCCATAGAGCACCCCTGCAGAGCCCAACGCTATGCTGGGGCACATCACTCATGCTGCAAGGAGCCGGGATGGACCAAAGTCTAGACTCTGATGATCCCAGGAAGGTAAAAGAATCACCGATGACTAGACCTCGCTGTCCAGCTCTTTCCTGGGCCAGGTGGGCCTGTACCAAGATCTGGCCTGCCCAGTGGATGCCCTCTGCATGGCTCCAGAAGGTCGGCCCCAGGCTGAGACCTCCTGTGGCTCCCAGGTATCCAGGCCCAAGAGGGAAGGCTGTGCTTAGTTTCAGCTGGACACCTTTCCTAAAGTCTGTGCGGCCCCCTGTCCCTCACCCTCTGCTCACCTGAACGCAGCTGCTTGATGCGGCCATTGCTCGTGGCAGGGTCCACAGGGAGGAAGTCCTTGAACCAAGAGATCTCTGGATCTGGATTCCCGCCTGCTGCACACAGCATGGTGGCTGTGCGTGCCTTCTCCACCACCTTCAGCTGAGGCCCCATGTCGATGGAAGGGAAGCCAGAGGGCAGCTGTTCCTCTGCAGACAAAGGACAGACATGTGAGTTAGGGCTGGCACTGCCTGCCCTCTAGAACCCTCTGCTGTGGGCAGCTTCTCCTGACTCCCAGGTTGGATGGCACCCTCAAGACCCCTGTCTCCCAATTCCTGACTTTTAAGGGTGGAGCCTGCTCCACGTAAGGACTGGGGAGTCCTGAGTCCCACTACCCAGGCCTGCCCTCTCTGGGGCTCGGGCGGGGGCAGGGAGGGGCTACAGTGGGGCCCGTCCTGCCCAGCCAGGGAGTTTCCAGGTCTGAGAAACAATGCCTCAGAGGGGAGATGTCAGCACTTATCTCTCTGGGCCCCGGGAAAAACAAGGATTGATGCTCTGCTGGCCACAGCAGAAAGTGCTATACAGATGCTGGGCTGCACGTGGCCCACAGCTCGTACGGCAGCACCCAGAGCCACAACTGAGCCCAAAAGCCCTCTGTGCTGTCTAATCCCCATTCCCTCTTCTGCACGTGCCGTGTCCCCTCCACTGTTCACATCTAGCCTCTAGCTCTACAGCATAGCAGAGCCCCACATCACAGCCTGAATTCTGGACCTGACTCTGGGTACCCCCTGCCCTACCAATGACCCCTCACCTCACTCAACCCCTGGTCCTGCCCTGACCCATTCTCTACTGCAGTCGTGACCCTAACCCTCGTCCCTCACTCACTGGGGGCCGTGGTCAGGCCTGGGAACCATGTCAGAGCATGTGGAGGCTAAGGAGATAAAAAAACTCTATGAGGAGTTCACCAAAATTTGATGAAGGCAAAACCCTTTCCTGGCTGCCTTTTCCCATCTTGCCAGGGGTTGGCGACTCACATAAGAGTCAGTTCCCTGGAAGCAACAGGTATCAGCGCATCCCCACTCCTGCTGCACCTAGGCTTCTGCACACAGCCCCTGAGGGGCTGCCGGCACAGGCTCTGGACTAGCACAGGCCACATGGGGCTTAACCTCCACCACTAACTAGCTCTGTGACCTGGATGCATTATTAATCCTCTCCGTGCCTCCATTTATCTGGAAACAGGGTTCAAGTGCCTACCTTGTAAAGCCATCTTGAGGACTACATCTGATGATGTTTAAGTGCTGGGCAGTGTCTGACACAGAACCTGCACCAATGAATATTAGCTGACGTTATCATTATAACTAGCAACGGCTAAGCCACGAGGGCAGACAGGTACCAAGGCTAGGGCCTGGGGCTGGTGAGAGGTCCTCCCCACCAGAGTGTGTGTGTGAGAACTGGGCAGAGTCTCTCTGTCGGTGTGGACGCCAGGCACGCCCAATAGAGGATGGGAACACTGTCAGTCTTCCTCTGGGGCAGGGGGCAGGGGCAAGGCTCTGTGGTGGCAGCGACCAGGATATAGCACCGCCTGGACCTTCCTCTCTTGGGCCCAGCACAAGATGGATGTGTTGGGACACTTGCTGAGGTCAGGCTCCTGTGCCAGGAAAAAGGCACATGGCATTCTCAGAAGCGATTCTAGAAAGTAAAGGCTTGAAAGGCTGGTTCTCCCTCTAGACTCTCAGGGAACCAGGGGGACCGACTGGGGAGGCAGGCAGGAGAGGAAGCTGGAGGAGCCCCAGTAGGCAGGGGCAAAACATCCCTCTATCTGCTGCTAGATCCCAGGAGGAGCTCTGCTAAGGTTCCAGCATCCCAAATGCCCTCTGGGGCATCCCAAAGGGACTGTGGCCCCCTCAGGAGAGGGGGGGGTCTCAGGCTAGGGAGCAGTAGGATTCCCAGCACGGCCTTGCCTCCTCAGCCTCTCCCAGTAGCTGGCAGGATGCTTACTTCCCCATCTGCAGCCCTATAAATTCCAGATGTGAACCCAGCATCTCCTTGGCTGTAAATATGATCCCACTGTGTCCTGACTTTCAGCTCTGATTTTTAAAAGGAAAATGTTAAACAGTGGCAGGAAAAAGGAAAGTGGCAAGAAAACACGACTTGGGAAATACCAAGCAGGAAGCAGCCTCCTTTGGGTCTGCTGTCACTTGCTTTCACAGAAAGGCCCAGGCAGAGGCCCAGCCGGAGGGGCCCGCCCCCTACACCCTCCTTGCCCTTCCCAGCAGCTGGGGGACACTCAGGAGAGTGAGAGCCACCCTAGCCCACCAGGGTGCCAGTCCTGAATCCTACCCTGCTCAGTTCCTCTGAGCAGTGGGGGCACAGGGGTGTCAGGGCCTGCCAGAGTTCGGGTCCAGGAGTCGGCTGGTCCCCATCTCCACCAGCAAGGTAGATCAAGGGAGAAGGGAAGAAGCGCAAAACACCTGCAGCCCCGTGTCCCGGAATCTACTCTGAATTCCTAACACGGGGAAGGTCTTGGGGATTTACGCCAAATTAAGGACAATTAATTTTCCTCCCTCAATTATCGCGCCCTCAATGGCTCCGTCCTTGGCTCAGATCATGCCTCAGGCACTGCCGCCAGAGCCTAAAACCGGCATGTGTGAAGAGCTGTCCATAAAACAGCGGGACCCAAAAGCCAGTCCCTTGTGCCAACTAGGCTTCTAGGCAGAACTGGGAAGGCTGCAGTTCTGCACCTCCAGCGGGGGAAGCGTGTCTCACAGGAGGACTCCAGCCCCTCGAGAGTGACCGCGCTGCTGTCTCTTCCTTCTACGCTCCCCAGGAGGCCTCCGGCACATTCAAATGTAGCCAAGGTCAGCAGCTGTTTACTGATGCCTGTCTTGTGTCTGGCCAAGCTGGGCACTAGGCACGCTGGTGTAAACTGACCCATCCACTGGTCCAGCACATTTATTCCCTGCACACCCCCAGTACCCACAGGGATCAGGTCCACCATAGCCCGAAGCACTGAGGCTAAGGACCAGGGTGGGTCTTTCAGTCAGACTTCACACGATCACTCCAAACCCATCAGCAATCAGGAAAACTGAGGCTCGGATATGAGAAGTAGAAAGTTACAGTTATGGAGTATTTATTATGTTCCACGCACTGAGTTAAAATGCTTTAAAAAAAATGAGTTAATCTTTGCCAAAACCCTATGTGGTAGATGAGTGAACGGGGGCTTAGACACCCGCCCAAGGTCACACCACTAAATCTGAGGTAGGGCCGGGACGACCCCCGGGGGTGGGACCCCGCCCAGGCAGGGCTGGGTCCTGGGCTCTCGGGAGGGGCGGCCCGGGGAGCAGCGCCACCACCTTGCCACATACCACGCCCTCCGACGGCTTCAGGGCTCCGCGCTCCACAGAAGCCCGCTGCACACAAGCTGCACGTACCCACACCCCGATGTGTGGTCATCGAGTCCCCTCAAAATCTGTCCCCCCCCCCCCCCCCCGGCTGCGGGTGGAGGGAAGGGCTCCTCCCCCTCCAGGCCACCCGGTAACCATGGCAACGCGAGAGGCGGGCTCGCGGAGGAAGGCTGCGCGTGCCCGCGTCCCAGCGGGCGCGCAACCGTGATTGGTCCAGGCAGCTGCCGCCCCTCCGGCCCCCGTCTGGGTGGAGCGGGCGTGCCCCTCCCGGGACCCTGTTCCTCCACTCCAACTCCCCACCTCTCTGCTCCCCCCCCTCCCCCTTAGGCTTCCTTCCCGCTCAACCGCCCAACCGCTCAACCGCGTAACTGGGGTTCCCTACACCTGCCTCACAGGCTCAGCCAGGCATTTGCAGTGTCTGTGCCTCTAGGGCGGAGGCCCTTCTATTCTCTGAAAAGGGGGTCCTTGGGAGAGAAAGAGAAGTCCATGGGGCCTTTAAGGGGCTTCAGAGGTACCAGGGAGCCTAAGTCTCTACAGCTGTCTGTGGATTTCACCTGCACGCACAGGTAGGGTGCGCACACATTCCCAGGGCTCTCCCGCCAGGACCACTGTCTGCGTACTTGGGGTGGGTGCGCAGGAGTACATTAACGGCTCCTGCACCAAACTGCACTGGTCTTTAGATACTGCAACGGGAGGTCTAAACTCCTTCCCTGCTGTCCCCACTGGGCAGAGGAAGATGACAGGGTGTGTGTGGTGGGGGGAAGGGGGTGGAGGGAGACTAAGGCTCAGAGAGGGGTAGACACTTGGCCGAAACCCCACAGCAATGGTGGAGCTGCTTCAAATGCATGACTCACCTGCTATCTTGGTGGCTTCCCGGAGGAGGAGACAGTCACAAGAGTACTAAACCCTTGAGCATGGGAGGCAGGAAGAGATTTCTGGGGGGAGGGAAGGACTGCCCAAATAAAGGCTAGGGGGAGGGTGGGGGGCCAGTAGGAAGGTGAGGCTGGTTGGAGCTAAGGCAAATGTTGGGGTCCTGACAGATGAGGCCAGAGTAGGGGTGGACAGGGGATGGGCTTAGGCTGGCTGCGATGGCTGGGGGAGGGAGGCTGCAGAGGCCCCTACAAAGCACACACAGGTTTCTTTGTCCAGCTCAGCCTGGATGCCTCAGGCTGAGTCTGGGCCAGAGGGAGGGGGCTGCACCAGGGAAGCTGACAGATGGAGACGCCTTGCAGGGTCCTGGGGCGGGCAGCACCGTCTGTCAGCACGACCTTCTCACCCGTGTTTACCCAGCTTCATGGCGTCTCCGTGCACACGCAGGCACACATCGGCACACACGTACACAGGCTCCCTGGGGTGGCACCATCTGCAAGCCTGACCTCCTCCTCTGTGCATGAGTGTTGGGCCTGGCCTCACCCTGTCTCTGAACACAGACACCTAGAAACATGCACAGCCAGGGACCCACAGAGATATACATGGCGAAAGAGACAGGTGCAAAAATAGAAACCTCCACACGCGTATGGAGGGGCACCTGCAGTGACAAGCACCTGTGGAAACAAGACTCATGCAAGCAGATCCAGAGGCAGTGCACACAGGCACTCCACACACATGTGGAAACATGCAGTCAGAGATACACGTATGCTGAGGCACGTGTACCCAGAGACACGGGAAATGCAGAGACGTGTAGAGAAACACGAAGGAACGTCATGAGTAGCGGGGCAGCTGGTTCCCCCAACCCCGGTGCACTCTAAGGAAACCAAGGCCACCTTAAGCCTTGTCCCTGAGGCAGCTCCATCCTTTGTAGGGCTGGGGCCAAGACACCACCTATCAATTCAGATGCCTTCCCCAGACCTACAGTCTCCCCGTCTCCCAGCTTCCAAGCAGTAAGCGGGGGCCTAGGGAGCCTTGGGCCCATCTTCCTTCACAGCTTTCAGTCTCCATTTTCAGCTTTTTCTAAGAGAAAACTCCCACCTCTTGCAGCACTCAGATTTCATCAAACTTGGCATCTTAAAAGCCTGTTTTGTTTTTGAATCTGAGCTGTTTGGGGCCTGTCAGCAGCGAGAGCCCAAGAGTGGTAGTGAGAGCGGAGAGCAGCCGTGGCCTCCCCCTCCTCCAGGGCTTCCCTGGCACCTCACACACCACCCTACTCAACCTGGTTGGTGAGGCCTCAGGGCCACACACACTCAAGTGAATCCTGGGGCTGTCCCTGAGCACACACCTCAGCAGCACTCTGGCTTCCTGGGCCCTGGCCCAGGCTGGACTCGGCTCCTGGGGTTCCCCCACCTTGGCCCTACTCCAGGAAGATTCTTTTCATCCATTTACCCCCCTAGGTTCAGACCACAGACAGCCTCCCACTTACTCCTCAGACCCCCGCCCCCCCCCCCCCCCCACTGCTTCTGGCCAGCTCACCAAGGTCAACCATGACTCCACGAGACTAAATTCAAAGGGCACTTCTCAGTGTTCATCTCGCCTGACCTCTCGACAGCACCCTGCCCCACTGACCACTCGCTCCTCCTTCACATGCCTGTCTTCTCTCCATCCCCGCAGCCTCACTCCAGGTCTCTCTCCTACCTCTCAAGCCCCTTCTCACCAGATTCCCAGGGACCACCCCGCCACATGCTGCCCCCCAACATGAAGCATTAGCCAGCTGGGGCTCCATCCGGGCCCTCTTCCTCCCTCTTGGCTCTGGCTCCCTGAGATTTGCCATTTCTCAGCCTTCAAAACTCCCATTTTCAGAGGTCCCTTGAAGCGCTGGCGAATCTGCACAGGCCTCCTGGATTCTTCCGCCTGGATGCCTACACACGCCTGATACAACAGATTTCTAACTAGACTCGTTGACTTGCCCTTTCAGACCTGGTCCTGAATCGTAGAAAATAGTACCACCATCTACCTGGGCCCAGAGCCATAACCCACAGTCTCCCACCTCCCCAGTTCCATAGTAGCCAGGCAGATCACCACTCTTTCTCCACTGCTTGTAGCCCATTCTCCCTTCTTCCCCTTCCTGCTGCCTGGGTTTAGGCCATTACTGCCTGTAAGGCTGCCCCAATCTCTCGCTGGTCTCCTTTCACCCTGCTCTGCACCCCCAGGGACCTTTCTGAAGCATACATTTGATCATGTCATTCCTCTGATTAAAATCCTCTCTCCCCAGGCAACCAGAGGGAGGCACCTTACTAAGGATGGAGACTGCACACACGGGGGCATTTAAAACCTCCAACTTGGCTAGCTATTCCCAGAGCTGCTGGGCTCCACTCTGTGGTCATGAGTCTGTGGGAGAGGGGAGCCAGCAAGGAAGCCAAACACATAGTAGGGCCTTGTAAGTACCTCTGAGTGCAAAAGTGCGGGGGGGGGGGGGGCAGGCTGGGCGCAGGGGAGGTGCCTACTGCCTGTCTAACAGAAGAGGCAAGTGTACTGGCTATACCACAAGAGGACCACTCGGAAGGGAGTCCACTTGGGCCCTTGGAGAAGGATCAAAACCAAGGAAGATGGGGGATTCTAGGTACCAAGAAACCCAGAGCCTGACCTTAGGCCCTCCTGGCAGTGCCTGCCTACCTAACACCTCTCCCAACCCCATGCCTAGGGCCCAGAACTTTCCAGGAAATGGCTGCAGAGCCTCATGTCTGCGGGGTCCCAAATGCTACAGTGGTCATGATGGGGGATGGGAGGTGTGTGGAAGGATAGGTCAGAGAGACCACAGTCACTGGACCAGAAAAGCATGTAGGTCATGCCTTGGCTGTGAGGGGAGGGGCAGGAGCTGGCCTGGGTTCTAGGCCTTCTGTGGCTGCCAATTAGGGCGGTGACAGGCCCAGCTTCTGCAAAACCAGCCTGTTACCCAGACACCTATGTAGGCAACAGGGAGAGGGCACAGCCTGCCACTTGGGAAGTCATCCTCTGCCTGTGGTAGCTCTTTATCCCAACGACCCCAACCCCAAAGCCAGGCCTGGGCCAGGGGCAGGGAGGAGGGTGGGGCAGGGAGTGCTGACTCCCTGGGAAAACACCCACCCGTCCTGAAAGCAAGCTCCCTTCAGGGTCTGCTCTGGGTCCGGCACAGCCCAGGATCTCAGAACAGGGTCATATGTTGCTCATCAGCCCTCTTGTCCCTGAGGCTGTTTCCAAAAGGACTGAGTATGGGGGTGAACAGTGAGGGGGGGCGGTCTCAAGAGGTCTTTCATCACCCCACAGGTCCCAAAGCCAGCCA
The DNA here is from genome assembly GCF_018350175.1 of Felis catus. NCBI lineage: Eukaryota > Metazoa > Chordata > Mammalia > Carnivora > Felidae > Felis > Felis catus. Next base: position 34,147,483 of record NC_058375.1, on the reverse strand, counting down.
GGGTCAGAGCCACTGCAGAACCCGGGGATCCAGGCCCAGCACCGACTGATCCCCTACTCCAGTCACTGTCCCACTTGCCTAACAGCATCCCCTGAGCCTATCACAAAGTAGGCAAGACCAGACACACTCCATGTGTGGCACCCGTGGGTGGTATGGTTCTGGTCAGTCGACTGGGCGAAAAAAGGTGAAAGGCAGCCTGGCCTTGGTAAGAAGAGGGGAGGAAGAAGTGGGGTCCCAAGGTCTGGGCAGGATCTCTATCTGGTGCACCCTCCCTCCTGGCCTGGCTGCACAGGAAGTGCTGAGGAGCTACTGTACTCGAGAACAGGTCAGCCTGACCACTCGGTCCCACGTTCATCCCTGTCCAGCCGTCCTGCCTGCCAGCAGCTCTGAGCAGGGAACCCGTGGGTCCGAGAGACGATGAGCCCAGATGCAGCCTCTCTGACCATCCCCCCAGTGTCAGACCGACCCCCACACATTCAGCTCAAGATGCTTGTCGCCCACCACACCCCAGACACACACTAATGCGTGCACACACACACAGACACTGCATGGTGTGGAGTGTATACCACCTACTGTATACACACCCCCTACAGTGCTCATGGGCACACAGGCACGCACACAGGCACACACAGTCTGCTGCGCACCCCGTGCTGTACATGTAGCACGTAAGGCACACACCCGCTGCATTAACACCATGCCACGCACCTCACACAATGCCTTACCCAGGCACACGGGGCACCCACAGCACACGCAGGGTTCCTGTCATCTGCTGCATCCATGATCACAAGGCAAACGCTGCCACCTGCACTCTGAGCCGGGCCCCTCCGGGACAGAGTCAGAAACGGCCCATTCCTGCTCTTGGGCTCACCCGCCCCCCCCCAAGTCCTCCACCTCTCCCCCCCCCTTCCATGGCCCTCCAGAACCTACCCAAGTCACCAGGGCCCTGCCCACATCTCTGCTGTCTGGCCTCCTCCGGGGCTTTCCTGACCACTGTCCTGCCTGGCTTGGAACCCACTGGCTCAGCTGAATCGTAACCTCCAGAATGAGCTCTAAGACCCTCACTCCCCCCACCTCCTGGAGGGAAAGGCCAAGAAGCAAAGCCTGCCTCCCCTCCCCCTCCCTCCAGAGGGAAAATGTCAGATTCTCTGTCTCAGTGGCGGCAGCGGGCGGGTTGGAGGGGGAGTGATTCAGCCGCTGCCTCAAGAGTGCGGAGTGAGAAGAGCTTTTCCTGCCATTACCGGGCGAGGGAGAGGCTGGCGCGCTAATGGCTTCAATTACCACTCAGACAGGAACACTGGGCGGCAGGGCCCTGTGCTCGTCACAGCCTGGACAGGCTCACCCCCAGTCAGCTTGTGCTGGGCACCCCTACCCCGTCCACAGCCATGGGTGTGGGGGGAGGGCAGGCAGCCGGCTGCACACCACAGGGCAGCTGGGGCACACTGGGCCACACCTGGTCACACGGGGAGTGGCAGTCCTGTCGGGGAGCTGGGTGCAAAGGCCGGGACCAGGGAGAGGCTCAGGGAGCCTTAGGCAGTGTGGGGTGTTTCCCGAGCCACGTATGGGGGAGGCTGGGCCTGTTGCGGAACAACACAGGACAGGGGGGAACAGGACCAGACTCGCAGGCCTGGGCTCCCTTTTGGGGGTACACCAATTCCTCCCCTGAGCCAGGTCGCCGCAGGCGGCCCTCAGCCACTCCTCTGAAAAGCTCAATGCGCAGTAAGCATGGCCGTGTACTGGTGCTTTGGGCCTACATGCAGTGTGTGACACCGGAAGAGGACTCCACTCTTATTCCTGTCCCCCAAACCAGCTTCATCCTCACCCCAGGCTTCCTGAGAACCTGTGGTGGCCTCCCGGGATCGGCCCTGGCTCTCCTCCCAGTCACACTATCCTTTCTCCCTGCTCCCTCCACACCCCCCAACTTTCCAGGCCTGCACAGGAGGGCAGGGAGGGGTGGGATGGTCGCTGTCTGGGCTGCTTCCTCCTGGCCCCACCTCCTGGCCCCTTTGAGGCCTCCTACTCCACTCCTTTCTGCCAAGCCAGGAGCCTGGTCAAGGTTACACAGACCAACACGGTAAGTCAGCATTTCATCTTCCTGGATAGGTGTTTCAGGAGGAGGAGGGGCTCAGAGCTCCGCCCTCACGGGGGACAGGAGCACAAGCAGGGCAGGGACCTGCCCCACACTCACCACAGACCTCCTCCCACAGCCCAGAAACACAAACAAACCCCAGACCCCTGCTAGAGAAACCTTCATTCAAGAATGCCCCTCAGGACGGAGGGGGTCCCTCCAAGTCTGAATCCCCTCACTTTCCGAGCCTGAAAGACCAGCTCTATCCTCCCCAATCCTTTAAAAAACAAAGCTGTCCAGGGCAGTGGTGGGGTTAGGAGAGTGCCCACAAAGGAACAGGGGCATAGGCAGGGGCGGGGGGGGGGGAGGGCGGGGAGTGGAGAGGGGTGGATTTCTCTTTCAACACTAACCCAGAGGTCCTCTTTCTTCAACATGACAGTCTCAGAAGATGCCCTCTTGGGCAGGAGCCACAGTTCTGGCCCTTCAGCCAGATGCCTGGATGCCAGGGTAGGACAAAAGGCTCCCCGCTGGGGCAGATGCCAACAGGAGGGAAGACAAGGCTGAACTACTTGTTCCCTGGTTAGAGGACAGAAACTGAGCTCAGGGCACTTGGCAACCAGTGGTCCTGGCCCAACGCCTGTCCTCTGGGGCCCTGCTCCACAGGGGAGTCCCCTCCATGGGAATGGACCATGGGGCCGCATCACCTGGATGATGCCATGGGAGCCAGGTACTGCCAGGATGTACAACTTCCAGCACAATAGCAGCTACCGGTCGCTGGATCCTGCAAGGTACTTTACATCATATTCAATTCTCCAAATCAGCTTGGGCAGTAGGTATTACATCCCCATTTACAGGTGGAGCAGATGAGGCTCAGAGGCATAGTTACTAGTCAAGGTCACAAGGTAAGAGAGGAAGTGGTCTGGAGCCCCTGCTCTTAACCACTGTCTTCCACTGCCCCTCTAAACTGGAGTTCCCCCCATCCCTCACCGCCCACAGGAGACACACAGGCACAAGGAAGTTACTGAATGGATGCATGCAAACACATAAAGCCATAGCGTAAAAATGGCCAATGTGAAAAGATGTTCAACTGCTCTTGTAATCAAAGAAATGCAAATTAAATTGAGATGCCATTTTTTGCCTATTAACTTGGCAAAGACTTTTTTTTAATGATAATTCCCACTGCTGGTGAGGATATGCAGAAAAGAGGCCCTCTTATGCCCTGCTTGGTGGGAGTGTAAACTGACACAATCTTCTGGAAATACTGAAAGGCTTAAAAATTCATGTGTCCTTTGATCCAGCAATTCCACTTCCATGAATCTAGAATAAGGAAATAATCAGGAAGGTGAACACATCTGATCTGCAAGAAAGTGTATAGCGCTTTATTTATAAAAGCAAAAAAAAAAAAAAGGGGGAACAACGTATGTGTCCAACAATAAAGGAATGGCCAAATAAACTAAGGTACTTCATGTGATACCTACAGCCATTAAAAATAATGATACAGAATATTTAACGGTCAGGAAGATGTTCATGATGGGTTACGTTAAAAAGTGGTCTACAAATGAGGGGCACCTGGCTGGCTCAGTCAGTGGAGCACATCACTCTTGATCTCGGGATTGTGAGTTGGAGCCCCACGTTGGGTGCGGAGATTACTTAAAATCTTGGAGGGGCGGCTCGATGGCTCAATCAGTTAAGCGTTGGACTTAGGCTCAGGTCATGATCTCACCGTTCATGGGTTCAAGCCCTGTGTCAGGTTCTTTGCTGTCAGTGCAGAGCCCACTTCAGATCCTGTCTCACTCTCTGCCCCTCCCCTACTTGCGCGCACGCGCGCGCGCTCTCTCTCTCTCAGAAATTTATTTTATTAAAAAAAATTTTTTTTAATGTTTATCTATTTTTTGAGAGAGACAGAGACAGAACGCGAGTGGGTTAGGGGCAGAGAGACAGGGAGACACAGAATCCGAAGCAGGCTCCGGGCTCCGAGCTGTCAGCACAGAGCCCGACATGGGGCTCGAACTCACGAGCTGTGAGATCCTGACCTGAGCTGAAGTTGGGCGCTCAACCGACTGAGACACCCAGGCACCCCTCAGAAATTTTTTTTTAAATAAAATCTTGGGGGAAAAAAAAGCAGTCCACAAATCATTGGGCAGGGCACGATCCCACTTTTCTTATACAATTGACCCACAATACGGGTTTGAACTGCACAGGTGCACTTATATGTGGACTTTTTTCAATATGGTACAGGACTATATTTAAATGTATTTTCTCTCATTTTCTTTTAAGTTTATTTTTTTAGTAATCACTACACCCCATGTTGGGCTTAAACTCACAACCCTGAGGTCAAGAGTTGCATGCTCTACTGACTGAACCAGCCAGGCACCCCTCTCTCATTTTTCTTTTTTTATTTAAAAAAAATTTTTAAGTTTATTTATTTATTTTGAGAGAGACAGAGACAGTGTGAGTGGGGGAGAGGGAGAGAGAGAGGGAGACAGAATCCCAAGAAGGCTCTGCACTGCCAGCACAGAGCCCAATGCAGGGCTCGATCCCACAAACCATGGGATCATGACCTGAGCCACGCCGAAACCAAGAGTCAGATGCTTAACCCACTGAGCCACCCAGGAGCCGCTCTCATGATTTTCTTAATGAGATTTTCTTTTCTCCATCTTGTTTTATCCTAAGAATACAGTATATAATACATATATAAGAGATGTCTTAATTGACTTTTATGTTATTGGCAAGGCTTCCAGCAGACCATAGACTATTAGTAGCTAAGTTTTGGAAACGTCAAAAGCAATATGCAGATTTTCAAATGCTTGGCAGTGGTGGGGAGGGTTGGCAAACTAACCCCTGCACTTTTCAAGGGTCAACTGTACATATAATGCCTGCACAGAAAATGGGCAACGAAAAAACCAAATGTTACTGGAAGAGGCAAAATAACATCTGATTTTTACTTTTTCCTATGTGCTATTTCATATTTATCAAATTTTCAACAGCCAACAGGTATTGTTACTGCAATTTTTTTTCAAAAAAGGCAACAATCAAGGCTCTATTTTGAAAATACACACAGACACATTCAGACTGATGAATCCATTGTGGCTGGGGACTGATCATGTCACTCCCTAGCCCGTGGCTTCTTACACCCCTAGGAAAGTGTTCAATTCTTAGCCTGGGCCTGTGTGATCTGCCCTCTAACCTCCCCAGGTCCATGCTGAATGGTTTCTCCCCCGGCTTCTCTCTGTGCCCTCGAGCCCCACCCATCCCCCAGACCAAACTGAACTACTCAGAGTTCCGTGAAAATTCCCTTCTCTCCTCCCTCTGGGCCTTGGTATATGCAGATGCTGTTATTTCTGCCTAGCCCCCCACCCCAGCTCCTACTTATCCTTAGGACTCAGCTTAGACAACAGCTCCCCCTCCTCTGTGCTCTCCTACCCCCCTGGCTGCCCCCATAGGACTTACTGGAAACTATCTCAAGGGCAGGGCCCTGGTCAGATGCCCCCTGAACTATTTACAGCAGCGTTAGAGAGTATTTGTGAATGAATGCAGCAACCATCAGGTGAGAAGACACTAAAATCCACCCACAGAGTCCTAGCCCCCAGCCTAGGGCCCTGGTTCATAAGGGAACACACCTCTCTGAAGCCCACTGCCAGGCTCCACAAGACAATCAGATCCACCGCTACAAGACAATCAGATCCACCGCTACAAGCCAAGTAACCCAAACGATACATAATTGCAGCCCCACACCTCAAATCAGACCTCAGACCCAAACCCTACCAGAGCAATGCCATGGCTCAACAGGACATAAAGACACAGCTGGCCTCGGTGCAAGCCAAACAATCCAGGCCAGATCCAATGACCATCCCTGTCCACTTCTGACCTTTGCTGATGCCAAGATGGCCAGTTTTCCTTTCTGCCAAACACACACCCGCCCATGGCAGGGACGGGGCTGGCTGACTGGCTCTTCCCACACGTCATTCTACCCACCCACCATGCCACGTTCCTCTCCAGCACGTACCTTCGAGCACTGAGAGCTTGGCACTAGTGTTGATCTCTCCCAGACTGTTGGTGGCCGTGCACTCGTAGATGGCTTCATCTCGTTGCGCCCGCAATGGCTGGATCCGCAGCACGGACCCTGCCCCATCATCAAACTCAATCACCTGCCAGAGGACAGACACAGGGTCACAGTCTGCTCAGGATCAGACATCCTCCCACCTCCAAAAGGCCCCTGAGGAGGAAGACCAAGGAGAGGGGATGTAGGACCAGACCCCAGAATAGGATAGGCAGACCCTGAACTCTGCCAGCCCCTTCCTACCCAAGGTCTTACCTCAAAGCGCTGGGAGCTGACTTTCTTCCCCTTCTTCATCCATGTGATGCGTGGCTTGGGCTCCCCTGTGGCCTGGCACACAAAGGAAGCCACTCCTCCCGACAGCCCCGTCTGGTCCTCAGGGACTTTAATGAAGACAGGTTTGCCTGGTGAGATGGAGACACCAAGTCACCATGACACAGTCACCACCGACATCACCAACACTCCGCAGGTGGCAGTCATGGGGGGGGCTGTGTGTGTGTGTGGCAAGATCTATAAAGAAAATATGAATAGTGACACCTAACCCTTACACAGTGCTTACTATGTGCCAGGCACTACTCAAAAGAACTGTAGTATATGAGGTGGGTGCTATAATCACATCGCTTATAGAGAAGAAAATTAAGGCACAGAGAGGCTAAGGGATTTGTCTAACATGACACAGCTGGTTAGTGGCAGAGCTGAGATTTGAACCCAAGAGTCCTGTGTCTGGAGTCCATGCTTTAACCACTATACTACTCTCTGTCTCCCATCCCCCATCAGTTCCAAGCAAGAGGACAAAGGCATGCTGAGTGCTGCCTGGAAGAGCCCCAGCACCTCTCAGACTGGTCCCTCCCCCACTGCTCTCCATCTGGGGGATGGTACCTCCATCTACCCCAAGGCTCAAGCCAGAAACCGTGATTCCTCCTCTCTCAGCCCCCACATACCAGCAGTCCTGAAAGGCCTAGACATTCCACCTCTTTAAGTGTCTCTGGACGTCTTCCCAGGTGAATGCTTTCCTGTAAATCTGCCCCGCCCCCACCCCCACTGACTTGGCTATTGCCTTCTGATAGCCTGTACATCTCCCCGGCGTGTCCACTGGGAGGTGGGGGAGGGGAAGGAAGAAGGCGGCTCAGACACTGTACTGTCATGCCCATATCACCTTGGTACACACACCAGGGCTGACCTGGAGCACCTGTCCCTATGAATCCCACCCCCTGGCGGGGGTCACAAGACCAGAGAAACCTGCTTTTCATTAAGATGTAGCAACGCCTCGTTAATCCTGACAGAGGATCCATTTCCTATTAATCAGGCCAATGAACAGCTCCAGAAAGGCTAATACCGTGAGAAATGACCTTTCAGACCACCTGCTCAGTACCAATGAGCCCAGGCCTGACCTGATCTCTGGCACAGAAACACGTGTGTGCAGTGATGACCATCCCTCGCTAAGCACCCACTCCACACCAGGTACTTTATCTCATTTAGTCCTTCCTCGTTGTTATCCCCAGTTTACAGGCCCAGAAAGGTGAAGTCACTTGTCCAGGGTCACACAGGCAATGAGTGGCATTTCCGAGGCTTGAATTCAAGCCTGTCTGACTCCCAAACACCTGGTACAGAATAGTGGGGCTTTATGAAGAGCAGGGTCAGTGGTGTGCTGGGGGAAGCCGGACCAAAGAAGGTGGAGGGGTGAGCGGGGATGGTGAGAAAGTGGAGAGAAGAGTGCAGTGACCATTTAAAGGAGACTGGTTGTGATGAGAAGCCACAGAAAGGATGGCACCTACAGGGGGTAAGGGGTCCAGGGAGGCTTACATCTTGGTTTCTTTTCTGATTTCCTAAGACGTGAAAGACAACGTTTAAATGCTGCTGGGAAGGAGGAGGCAGACAGGGAGAGCGTGCCGACCCAGGATCCAGTGGACAGCGATGGGCGCAGTCCCGCAGGAGGGGAGGGTCCGGGGACGAGTGGGGTCAGCAGTTACAGAGTAAGAGGGCTTAGCCTTGCAGCGAGCAGGAAGGGAACCACTTTATCCAGCACCCAGGGGCCCGGCAGGCTCTGCAAGTTTTATGTAATTTTTACGCAAGTCACTCATCATCTCTGAGCCTCTGTTTTCTCATCTGCAAAATGGTGCCAGGGCCCACGGGTCTGTGTGGACAGAATGTGATGAGGGCTGTCGAGGGCGTGCACAGGCATGACGGTTGGTGGGTCCTGCGTGGGAGGCAGCTGCTGCTCTCACTTGAAGTCTTAAAACAATGATGTGGGGGCACCTGTGTGGTCCAGTCAGTCAGGCATCTGACTCTTGGTTTTGGCTCAGGTCATGATCTCACAGGTTCGTGACTCGAGCCTCATGTTGAGCTCTACGCTCAGCGCAGCACTTGCTTGGGACTCTCTCCCTCTCTCTCTGCCCCTCCCCTGCTTGCTCGTGCGCGCGCGCTCTCTCTCTCTCTCTCTCTTAAAAATAAATACTTTATAAAGAAAACAAAACAAAATGACGTGGGTAGTAGTATCATCTTCATTTTAAGAGATGAGGAAATGGAGGCTCGGAAGGTTAAGTAACAAGTCACACAGTGATGGGGGGGTGGAGCTAGGGTTTGATTGGTGTTTCCAATCCTAAGCTCTTCCTGCAGCACTGAAGGCTCCCTGGAGGAGGGAAACTCAGGCCTCCCCACCTGACTGCTTGCGGAGTACTTAGAGGGGGTGGGAGCAGCTGGGCCCGAAGAGCCAGGGGCAGCCTTGGTGGGGAAACACATACCCTTGGTGAGGGTCAGAGTGGCATGGGAATAACGTAGAGGGCCTAGAAGCTACAATTTGCTCCCCATTTCCTCCGACTGCGCCCTGAAAGAGGCTCCAGACTCTCCCAGTCTGCCGCTGTCCGCAGAACATGTCCCTGTTTGCCGGTCCTTTCAGACGGGGCCTCCTTGGTCCTCTCGGACAGGACTCTGCCCACTCAGGCTCCACTGGGTGTGCACCTCCCCGATGCCCAAGGACCTGACGACAGCAGCTCCATGATCTCCTTCTGCACTGCCACTACCTTAGTCCAGATGCCACCTTCCCTTGACTGAAGATGAAGATTCGGCCTGACCAGCAAGCTGCGTCCCTGCCTCCAGTCTAGTGTCTGTTCAGCAGCCCGAGTGAACTGCCCCTCTCCTCTGACCAAAACCCTGCAGAGGCCTCCCACTGCTATCAAAACAAAACTTCAACTCCTCTCAGGGTGGACAGAGCCTCGCCAGGTCTGACCCCAGCCACTCCCCACCCGCCCCCCACCCCAGCCCTGGCTTCCCAGCCCCTGGAGGAGTGACGTTCCCTGTGGCCTCAGGACCCTTGGAGTAGCTGTTCCTGCTGCCACAAACCTTTTAGACATCCTCTTCACCCACGAACTCCTATTCACCTTCCTGATCTCAACTTAAACATCATTTCCTCAGAAAACCTTCCTTGGTCTCCCTGTCGCCGTCCGCTGCTCCATTAGCTCAGTTCCTGGCTTTAAGCTCTCTCTAACTCTCCCCGCCTCTCTCACAGCACTGCTCACAGTTTGTTACATAGCACGTGTGTGAGGTTATTACTTTTTCTACATTTGCGGGGCGGGGAGTATCTGGTTCACAGCCGCTTCCTCACCCTGCTTTGCTTCCTGCCCCGTCCCAGTTGCCCGACCCAGTTCCTGGCACACGGGGGTGTAGAACAAATGAAGGGGTGACCTGACGAGGGAAGGCATGCCTGCGGAGGATGGAGACCGCAGCCCCTCACACGCCAGGGGGAAGCCCGCTCCACCAGGGAGAGGAGCCCAGGGCGGAAACCCTCCTGGACTCCTGCCTCAACGTGTCCGCAGCAGAAAGCAGAGGCTGGAACCTGCTGAACCGGAATGGCCGGAGAGCGCGCCTGGGGGCGGGGCCTCCCCACCAAACAAAGAACCAGAAGCTGGGGAGGCGAGCCAGGTCTGGGTCGCGAGAGAGAGAGAGAGAGAGAGAGAGAGAGAGAGAGAGAGAGAGAGAGAGAGAGAGACAATGGCGAGGAGGGAAAAGGCCAAGGAAGTGTGGAGGCTGGATGGTGCCCAAGTCCTGGGGCCACTGAGGAGGCAGAACCCTGGAAGGCTGGAGAGAGGCCAGTGCCCCGCCCAGCCCACCCACCCGCCTGACTGGCAGAGCCTCCTGAGCTCCCCCCCTCCACCAGTGCTAGCGGGCAGGGCAGGCCCCTCCCCTTACTCAGGCCTCACCCTCCGCTTCCTGAACCCACCCCCACTCCCACCCAGGGGCCCCTCACCCAGCAAGACAGCCAAACCCCACTACTCCAGCTCGTTGGTGTCCCACAGCCCTGCCAAGCCCCTGCCCCTTTTGTTCACCAGGCCCACCTCTGGGGAGCACAAATCTGACCAGGTCTCTTCCCAGCTACAAACCCTGGGCTGATTTCGGTCTCCCTACTCCCCTCCCCACACTTGCTCCTGCTAACCTCTCTCCAGGTTCACCTTTCCTGACTCTTTCAAAAGAGAGCACCTATCACGGGCCAAACAGTGTGCTGGGACACCGCTTGGCTCTGGTGGGCTGGCTACCCCCTACCCAGACCTGCCCTGACAGGCCAGGCCAGTGGGTACCTGCTTGCCTTTGCGTGTGCCCTGCCCTCTCGTGCACCCCACGCCCAAGCCTGTGGGAGCCTGCCCTGCATCCAGCAGCCCTCTGGGTTTCCCATTCCAGCACTGGTAACAGCTACACTGACTGATTACGTCCCCAGACACGCTGTCAAAATCAAGCCACTAGACCACTCTTGCCAGGTGCTGACTCAGGTGCTGCCTGGTGTTCAGTGGGGGTCTGAAGAACTTCAGAGACCACGTGCCAGGAGGGGCCTTCTGCCCCCACCAGAATGTGGTTCCTGCGCTCCTCTGGACCTTCCCCCCTTCTTCACTGCACGGAGGTTGTGGGCCACACAGCAATTTGGGCAGCGGGTCCCAGAGGTAAGCCCTGGGACACTCTCCACTCAAGCAGGCCACTGAGCCCATGTACAATGGGGATGAGTGGCCGAATAAAGGAAACGAGTGGGCTAGCTTGGACAGAGTGTGGGCACACTTCTGGGGCAGAGGGTGTTCAGCCAGCCAAGCCGGGCCACCCTGGAGGCTCGTCCACAGGGAGAGACGGACTGCTATTTTGTGCCTTCCCTGCAGAGCACATACACACACGTCCACACACGTGTACACGGAAGCAGAGAGCAGACACGCGGCCGTGAGGGAGTGAGGGCCAGCGAGGCAGGGGAGGGAGCTCCTGGAGAGGTGGATTTCCCAGGCCCTGAACCGCCTAATGAGCTGGGGACTCATTAACTCTGGCTCCTATGACCGTTCTTGGTGCCCTCCAGAGGGGAGCCTGCTCAGAGACAACCCCGGGCTCCCAGGGGACACACAGGGAGCCCCCAGGTCATGGCCCCAGATGCAGGGACCACATACTTGGTGCCAGGTGCCTCGAACATGTGACCTCAGTTAACCTTTCCAGGTAGGAATGACTACCCTTATTGTGCAATAGGAAAACAGGCCCAGAGAGAGAAAGCAACCTGCCAGAAGTGCCACGGAGGGCAGAGTCTAGGCAGGCCACCAGGTCCTACCTAGCCGGTGGCCCTGCCTCCCATAAGGTTGGCGGGGCAGGGGTATGACATGACAGACACACCCTCAGCTACTCAGGCCCCTGCCCTGACCCCATCTACCCCTCCAGCATCGGGCATCCTACTCCAGGCTCCTATGATTCCAAGTCACTAGGCTGTAACCAGGTCCTTGCTCAAACCTGATCACCTGTGCTGCATCCCTGCCTCTGTCCTATGCTATCCGGGAACAAAAGGGAGATGGTTTTCACTGTATCTCTTTCATGAGCTCCATGGAGAAGCCCAAGGGCCATCCCTATCCCCCCTGCCCCATCTTATCCCATTGTGCAACACCCACCATCAGCAAATATCCAGTCACTGTTCAGGGTTCCCTTCTTCCAGGAAGCCTCCCAACGCCCTTCCCAAGTGCTTAGATCACTACCTCTGTGCCAGTGCTGGCCCCCAACAGCACACACCATAGTAACCCCCCACTGCGTGTTCCAGAGGCAGGCCTGGGTGGCCACCTAGCACCTGACTTGCACGTTAGAGAAGGAGAAACCTCTTCTGCTTGGGACCACCTCTAGCCCCCTACAAGCCTTCCCCTTGAGAAACCCCAAAGACCTGGGCTGGGGGAGCTGCCCGCACCCCGCGTGCCTGGGTCTCCATCGGAGCTGAGTCGGCATTAACGCTGGGGCCTCTGGGCTAACTCTTGGCAGCTGCTTCTCCACCCCCCTTCCCTCCGCTCCCCTCAGAGGCCAGGGCTCCCATTCATTTGTCTCGTTAAGAGGCCTATAGAAACACATTTGTCCGCTCCGCGCTTCACTGCTCCGGTCGTCAATTCTCTGGGGCGCCTGCCCTACCTTTTGCAGTAGCTCTGTCCACGTTTGCTCAGTCACCCCTGGCTAGAAGTCTCCTAAGCCCAGCCTAAGCCTGGTCACGGTGGGAGGGCTACAGATCCAAAAGCGTATGTAGCATGAAGCAGGTCTATAGCACAGACCCTGCTTCACAGGGCCAAGTCACAGCCCCCAACCCAGGCTCCCCTCCCATGGCTCTCTGTCTGGGAGCAGAGCCCCACTCACCCTATTTCAGCATCTCCAGCTGGTTCCTACTTTCAAGACCCTGGTCCTTGGGTTCTGGTTCTTAAGGACCAGCAGGGAGCTTCTGGGACTCTGTTCTAAAAATTGTTTCGCTCTGTCCCCCAAGTAGCACATGACCCAGACTCCTGGAGGAAGTGATGGTTCCAAGTGTGTGGGAACTGGTCAGGTGGGAGGACAAGGAAGAGTGTTCCAAGCAGAGGGATCAGAAGGAACAGAGGCCCGGGGAACATATGAGTGACAGAAGTCAGCATGGCGGGAGCCTGGGGCGGGTGGCAGAGTGAAGGATGAGGTTGGCAGAGGCCAGAAAATGCAAAGCCTTGAGAAGCGTCGAGACCCCTAGGCTTGATCCTGAAGGCAACAGGGGAGGAGAGTGAGGGATTTTAAACTGAGCGGTGACACAGTCAGGCTTTCATTTTGCAACCTGACTCTTAGACTCCGGAAGGGAGAATGGATTATGAGGGAATGGAGGCAGGGAAGACATCAGGAGGCAGTTGCGTGCAAAAGCCCAAAAAAGAGCTGAGCGTGGCTTGGGTGAAGGCAGTGGAGAGGAAGGTGGATACATTCCAGAGATGTTTAGAAGGGAGAAACAACAGAAGTTGGTGATGGATTAGATGTGCGGAATGAGACAGGGAGGAGGCCCTGGGCTCTGACTTGGGTGGCGGGGTGGGTGGTAATGCCATTCGCCAGGGGAGAGAACACAGAAGGAGGAACAGGTTTGGGGGGAATGAGGGTACACGTCAGGGCATGTTTGGTCTGAAGCAGGAGGGGAAGGCAGTTATTCTCCCAGGATGTGTTGTCTGAAAGTCCAGCTGGGCGGTCCTCCCTCTGCCCTCAAACTCCTGTCTGAAGGCCATGAGAGTGTCCGGGGTGAGGTCGGAGAGCAAGGACAGTATTTCAGTGTCTAAGGGCTACTGACCACACCTGACTGTTGACAAGCCTTTGCCTCCCCTGCCAACGTCAGAGTCACACCCAGTGACTTCTACCCCAACCTGCCCCTGCAGGCTCAAGCTCTCCAGCAACCCCAGCTAGGCCTGGAGATCACCCCCTGCCCCCAAACCCAGCCCTGCTTCTGCTTGCCCAGCCCTCCCTTGGCCTGCACCTCAAAGCTCCCACTCCCCCTCAGCCCCTGCCCCCAAGAGGAATGCCCTCCCCTTCCCCTGGCCCTACCAGCCCCACCAGGGCCCAGCCTCTGAGGACAAAGGGCGGGGCGCCCTAGTCCCACCCCTCTCCAGGATCTGGTCCTGAATAATTAATGAGCCATTAGGAGAAAGGGCCTGGGAGGGGCAAGGATAGAGATCTGTGCCCAGATACTTGGAGAGGGGGGTGAGGGAAGCCCTATGGCTTGCTGACCCCCAGGCTGATCCCGGTGTTGGCCCCTGGCCACCTCTGGGCTCCGGACAGGCTGGGAACAGCCCCTTTCCCCAGGGACCTTGGCTCCGACCTCACCCCTCCCTGTCAGTGTGCAGATTGGCTAAATCTGCCCTGTGCTCCGCCTCCCACCAGTAACCAAGCAGTGGTAACCATGGTGACGGGGCGGGCTGCGGCCAGTCTTGTAGTGCCAGGCAGGGGGAAGGGCGGCAGGAAAGGAAGGAAAGTTCAGAGTTGGATTTGGGCAGGGGACAATCCCACTTCCGCCAGCGGGCGCGCGCACACGCGCGCACACACGCACACGCGCGCGCGCGTGCGCGCGCGCACACACACACACACACACACACACACACACACACACACAGGTCCACTGGAGCCCAGCATCCTGCTGGCCAGGTGCAATCTTCCCCGGATTCCCAACGCTGAGGGGCTGGTGGAAGGGGGATGCCCTTTTGCCTTGAAGGTGGTGGGGAAGGGGAAGGAGGGACACAGTGTCCCCACATATGAATCCCAAGGGTCTAGCCCAGGGGAAGGGCTGTGGTAGCTCCGGCTTCTGATCTCTCCCTGGACCTGTGGACACATGTGGCATCCCATTCACACATCCATATAGATTCCTTGTGAGCCACCCCCCTATTCCCACTCAACTCTGACATGGCTCACACTGTGTCTTTTGCACAGATCTGCAGTGGCAGGCACAGTACACGCCTGAGCATGTCACCCAATGACCACATGAATCTTGGACATGGCTCACTCCCATCCCATAAAACAGGGGCATACTTAGACATGCCCCACCCCGCAGTGCCTTAAGGGACATGCAGGGATTTCACAGGATGCTCCCAGGAAGCATGAGGCTGGAGTACTTCTTGGGAGGGGGGGTTATCTAACTGAGAGGGCGATGTCTTTCTAGGACAGTACGAGGTCTAGGGAGGTATCTAACTATCTTGCCTCTTGTAGTACCTGGTTGTGCCCCTCACCCTAGAATCTTGCTAGGAGGAGTGCCACCTTTTAATCTGGGAGATCCCGCACCATGAGGGGTCAGACTTACTGTCACCATGGGCACCTGCCACCAAACCAAGCATCACGAGTGCAGGCACAAGGGGTACCATCGTCTTCCCTGGGGCTGGCTCTGGGGCCATCCAGGGCTCTAGCACCACGGCCAGCCACAGCCCAGGACAATCAACCTGTGATAGAGAGAAGGGCAGAGCCAGTTAGCTGGTTTCCAACAATGTCCCTACTGCCCACCTACGCCACCTCCTCATCCCTACTCACCACCCAGACCCTGCTCTCCCTCACGGACCATCCAGAGTCTAGTTCAACAGACACCCCCACCCCCACCTTGGACTATGCAATGACCACCCAGACCCACAGAGCCCTGGCTCCTCACTGACTCCCCCTGCCCTTCCTCAGTGACCCCAAAGGTAATCCAAAAGTCACACTGTAGGGAGAGAGTACAAGAGGCCTTCAGGTCATTCTCTAAACCTGAGTAGGAGGGCAGGGGACCACTGAGGCCAGAGGATGTATAGGGATGTTCTGTCCCAGACCGTGAGTTTCCAACTTGCCTCCATAAGGGGACAGGAAGAGGGAAACAGGATTGGACAGACACAGAGACACACAGGTGGAGACAGACAGACTAAGACAGAGAGCAGTGAGAAGGTAGCAGACCTATGCAGGCTAGTCCCTGGGGCACCCCATTGTCTCTTCTCTCCCCAGCAGGGAGGGAGGAGGCAGTAGGCCAGACCCCGCATGCTGATCACGGGCCCCAGAGCACAGACTTGTTAGCAGCAGACAGGATCCACGTATCAGAGGCTCAAAGCCAAAGCCACAACCCGTCCAGGCTCGCCAGGACGCGCTCTTGACAAGTTGTAGATGCCCTGCCTGACCACCCTCGTCCTACCCAATTCCCATGGCACCTTCCCACTCCAAAAGGAAACCATGGGGAAGCCCTACTGGCTAGGAATGGGGGGGGGGGGGTGGTGGCTGGACCCTCAGATTCCACCCACATCACCCTTGCTCCAGTGGCCCATTACAGATCAAACTTCAGGGAGCTGCTTGCTGAGAACTGCCTTCCAGGCTGAGACAGGCACCTGTGCACAGGGAAGACAGTGTTTGGGATTGGCTCAATGCCTCCAGGCCTTTACTCATAAGGCTCCTCAGCCAGGTGTGCCCTCCCCACTCTACCAGACACCTGTATGAAGCCTTCAGCATGGCCACACCATACGCTACAGATACACTGCTATCACTCCACAGGCCCAATGATGAGCTCTCTCTCCTATGCCCCCCCCCCCCAACCCAGGGGGTTTCAGGGGATCCCCAACAGCGTCCACTAGCACTGCTCACACCTTACTCTGAGCAGGTGGCTGGTGCCGTGAGAAGCCCCCCAGTAATGCTCTGAAAACACAACAGGACATAGAGGGGCAAGTGAGTGACAATGAATGCAGGGACTCTGGTGAGAGTCTTGATCAGATCCAGGTACTAGCTGACCCACAATGGTAACAGAATTTGCAAGGAAGGACAAGCCTGGTGAATGTGAAGGGGCAGGGCTCAAAGACGGCTCTGCTCCTTTCTGGAACTTGAACCCTAGTCTCAACTGGGACAGTCAGAGGTCCTAAGATCAGAGGGCGGTAGGTGAGCAAAGGTGCGAAGACAAAACAGGAAGGACTGTGAAGTGGGGCGGGGGCTGACCACAAAAGGCAAAGGGAGGGAGATGTCCTTTGTCCCAAGATCTTGCTAAAAGTCTCAGATAGGAGCTGAGAAGTAAAAGCAAGAGAGCTGAAGGAGGCGTGATGGGCACCCAGCCCCATTCACACCGTACCTGGGGTTCCCACTCAGTGATCACAGAGCTCAGGTGGCTGAGGCTAGGAGAGAGGAAGTCCCTACCATGATGCCCCGTACAGCCAGTCTGGGATGCAGGTCCCATATCACTAAGGCCCTGTCTGAACTTGATCACCACAGCGCTGAGATGCAGCCATGAAACCTACAATAGAATTCAAGTTCTCGGCAGCCATTAGGCGGCCAGCTATCCGGACAGACTGCTACAGGGGCATGGCCCCCTGTCACAATCATCCTGTAGCCTGTGGTACAGACACCATGGGTTTGCAGCTCAGTGGTGCGTTGCACCAAAAAGACGGGGCCTAGTCCAGGTATCATAGGGTGCAACAATACCATATTTACAGAGGTTTCATTCCCAGGTGCAAATATTCTGGGTGTGCACCCCCCCCCCACACACACACCAGTGCAGACACCACAGGGGTACAACCCTCAGGAACACACAGCACGGGGAACAGATCTCCCTGGTAAAAACTAAAGGGGACAAAGCTACAAAGAAGAGATGTCATGGAGGTACAGGTGTGCAGCACAATCAGAATGGGCTGTAGTTTTCCGGTGTGATTATCACAAAAGTACATCCCTGTATCGGCCTTGGTATAGTAATCACAGCACTGTAACTCCTAGGTGGAGAGGTCATGGAGGTGTAGCTGTCTGGTCCAGACATCACATGAGTGTAGACACAGGGTAGAGACATCCTGGGGGTGCAACTCCCTAACAGCCTTTATGAGGATATCACTTCCCAATACATTATTGTACAGGTGTACCACTCCCCTACCCGGCATAGACATCATAGGGTATCAGTCCCCAGGACTGATATTAAAGGGGTGTGAGTTCCCAGTACAGCCATCACAGGGGCACAACGCCAGAACAGTGTCATGTGGTACAGTCTAGGATGAGATTCCGGCCATGGGTGTCAGAGAATTTTGAGCCTCTGGTAACCCCACCCCCAGGGTGACGCTTATTTGGGGATTCCAAGGACCTCCCACGTATCTGAGTCTGGGATACTCAGCTCACTGTTCAGATACTGAAAGCAGGACAAAGGTTAGAGAAATTGAAAACAAAGACATCCCCTCCCCAAAGAGCTTCTCCTAGAGGTCCACGGACACAGGGACGTGCCTATACCCAGAGGCGGGGGGCACGGGACACACAAACATGGACACATTCTTAGGGAACTACTCTGGCAACCACACAGCTGTCCAAGGCAAGGCCTCTCCGTCACCAGCTGCTGGCAAGAGCAAACTGCTACCTACCCCAAACACTGGAAACAGAGCCTGCTCCCTCATCTGAGTCCCGGGTCCCTGGGCCTGACCTCGGTCTCGTCCTTGGCCCTGCCCCCCACCCCCAGAATGCTCAGGGTCACCTATGGGCAGAAAGTGGGAAAGGAGCAGTGAGGCAGGACTGATGCTAACGTCGCTGGGGTTGCCGAGAATTCAGTGCAAGTGTGAAGAGCTGGGCGTCCACTTCCCCCAGCATGGCTGGGTGAGTCTGGGATGAGAACAAGGCCTGAGCCCTTGACATTAACTAAGGCTTGTCTCTGAAGTGCACTGTGGGCCACTGGTTCTCCCACACTGATGTACTTGGGCAGGAAAACAACTCCATACTGTATGACATTACAGAATATAATTGGATATGATTTTTCTACATCCAGAATGGTTTTAATATATCCTTTTTCCTTGCTACATCAGTGTAAAGCTGCCAAATGCCCTTTCTTGGGAAGAACTGTCCGTTATTTCTCATATTTTGTTTCGGTGTTAAAAGGTCCTTTCTTGTATGCAATATGGGTGTTAGCAGATAGTGGTATTTTCCCATAATATCCTTACTTTGCAAAATAAAAAATTGCCATTCCCATGTCTGGCCCCCGAGTACTTTTGGAAAGTGTACTAGTTTGTGAAATCGAAGAGCCTGGGAATCACTGCTTGGAGGAAAAAGGAAGGAGCAGGCACCACACCAAGCCACAAGATTCAAATAAGAACGTCACGGAAACGCATATAACACAGAGGCCATGTCACCTCTCCGTAGCCTGACCTAAGCACCCCTGCAACCTCAATGGGTGCCCCCAACTCCTGAGAGACCATGTTACGCCAGAGATGGGGGGGGCGGGAGGGGCTCCCTGGCTAGAGAACAGCTGGGATCATTCATTCGGAGTCCTCTTCATGAATATGCAAACACAGATTGATTTGTTTCCCTTGGGCACGTGTTATTATTCAAAAATATTAATTAGTCTCCAAATACCACCTGTTCCTACAGCTCCCCCACCCCCAGACCAGGACCCTGGCTCCCAGGAGGCTGGGGCCCCAAAATGACATCAACAGGAGAAAGGATATTCAGGGCCCCAGAGGAGTCGGCCAAGAGGAGAGACCAGTGCTTGGGCGAGAGGAGCCTGAGGGCAGGGAGAGCCAGGAGCCGTTCATGTTCAAAGCTGCAGGCGGCTAACCCAGCCCTTTTGTCATGTCCTGGACAGTTCACCGCGTGGCACTGCAGCAGCGGCCGCGGAGGCGGAAACAGGCCTTGTTACACTTGGGAAGGAAAACCAACGTGTTTCCAACTCTCACCAAACCGACCGCGGGATTATGACGGGAATAAATCAGTCTCAGCCTCGACCCCGGCCCCAGGGAGTGAGGCAGCCAGCAGCAGGCAGCTTCGCTCTGCCAGCCAGTTGGCCAGAGTCTGTGAGCACTGCCTGGCACAGCCCGCCCACTCTCTTACAGCCAGGCCCCCTGCCCTCTCAACAGCGCTCAGCTTCTTGGGCCCCTGGGGAATAGAGGGAGGAACTCAGGAAGAGCGTCCCAGAGTCTCTCCGGGTGGCACAACGTCCAGCAGAGGCTTAGCTCGGGGCAGAAGACCAAGGGGACCAGCAAAGGCACCTGCCTCCAGCTATCGCCCCTAACCTACCAGTCCTCCAATTTCCTTCCTGCGGCAGTGGAACCTCCCTCAGGTTAACGCTCTCCAGAACCTGTAGACCTCTGCATTTGCTGTTCTCTCTCCTGGGAGGAATGCCCTTCTCTTGCCCCCAGCCACCTACTCACCCCTAAGAACTCAGCTCAAGCGACCCTCCCCAGTTTAGTGAAGACAGCAAGAGGTGGTGTAGACCAGTGGTTCTCAATCCAGGGTGATTCTGCATTCCCCTCCCCTCACCTCCATGGGATATCAGGCAATGTCTGGGGACATTTTTTACTGTCAAGACTGCAGGTGTGGGGGGGCAGGTGCCACTGGCATTTAGTGGGAAGATACAAGGAATGATGCTAGATATCTTACAGTAATAGGCCAGGCCCCCGCAACAAAGGATTGTCTGGTCCAAAACATCAATAGTATTGAGACTGAAAAACCCTGATGTAGACAGCAAGATCCTTTGCTGATATAGGCCAGGGCCTGCCCCAGAACCAGGTCTCCTATCAGCACCTTGGGCCCTGTACCTAAAGAGGCCTCAGCCTGGCTTAACTCTTGTACCAGCTGTGCCAGGGCCTCAGGATCTTAGGGCATCTTCTCCCCCTCAAAGTCAGCCCTGCCTCCAGAAGCCAGGCAGGCCTTACAGCACATCTCCTGCACCCCTTCACACATGCCATCAACAAGCGGCCTCCCTAGAAGACAGAGAGCTCCACTTTCAGGCACCTCTTTCTGCTGAGGATGGGCTCCCAGGTAGGCCATACCCAGCTTCTGAGGATGGACAGGTGAAGGGACGCATGGTACCTCCACCTCCACCTCCCCGTCTGCCCGGGGACCCAGCCTCCGCCACACGCTGTATATTGCCCCAGTGCCCATCTCGCCATGCACAGGGCCTGGCCCGTAGCAGATACCCAGCACATGCTCAGTTCCTTTCCCTACCTAGCCCAGACCCATCTCTCATAACCCTCTTCATCAGCTGACCGTGCAGAACTATTCAGTGGGCCCTGCCGGGCCCTGAGCCAAGGGGCAGCCATGGGCTGTGCCTTCCAACAGCATACAGAAGACGGTCCAACTAGAACTCATTCTCCCCAGCACCGCCCCTCTTCAGGTCCCCATCTTGGTGACAAGCACTACCAGCGACGTGGTCACCCAAGCCAGCCAGTCCTCCTCAAATTTTCTCTTTTCTTCACCCCATTCACCCAACCGGTCAGTAAGTTTGAATCTGCGCTGCCTCCACTCCGACCTCCACGTGTCAGTAAGACCTCAGAAGTGCATACCTCTTTAGGGGGCTTCCGCCCTCAGATTTCTCCCAGTTCACCCTGCACTCAAACCAATGCCCCAGGCAAGCTTATAAAAATGCAAGGTGAGGGGCGCCTGGGTGGCGCAGTCGGTTGAGCCTCCGACTTCAGCCAGGTCACGATCTCGCGGTCCGTGAGTTCGAGCCCCGCGTCAGGCTCTGGGCTGATGGCTCAGAGCCTGGAGCCTGTTTCCGATTCTGTGTCTCCCTCTCTCTCTGCCCCTCCCCCGTTCATGCTCTGTCTCTCTCTGTCCCAAAAATAAATAAACATTGAAAAAAAAAATTAAAAAAAAAAAATGCAAGGTGATCGTGGCCCTCAAGCACATTTTGCTGCTTGATTCCATAGCAGACACACAGATAATGTTTCAGGACTGAACGGATGGGCAAATGGAGAGATGTTGCTTCTCTGCTTAGGAACCTTCGGTGTCGGGGCGCCTGGGTGGCTCAGTTGGTTAAGCATCTGACTTCAGCTCAGGTCACGATCTTATGGTTCGTGAGTTCGAGCCCCACATCGGGCCCCGTGCTGACAGCTCAGAGCCTGAAGCCTGCTTTGGATTCTGTCTCCCGCTCTCTGCCCCTTCCCCGCTCATGCTCTGTCTCTGTCTCTCTCTCCAAAATAAATAAACATTTAAAAAAAAAAAAGAACCTTCAGTGTCTCCATATGACCCTCAGGAAAAAGTCTAGAGTCTTAGCCAACATCCATGGCTCCCCGTGCTCTGTCTCCCAACCCAACCCACCTGCTCTATGCGGTGGCAGAAAGACGAGAGGAGAAGTGGACCTGAAAAAGATAAGGAGGTGCCCCAGATCCTGGACGTACCTTGCTCTTTCTACCACAACCTACAGTTGATGGGAACAGACTTCCCTACAGAAACACGATGACTGAAAAAGCAGACAGTTCCTAGTGGAAGTCCCAGAATGTCACCCAGAAGCCTATTTCACACCTACAGCAGCTGACGAGTTGTATGTATATCACTCCCCACCCACCTCCATCAACCATTCTGGCCAGAAACCCAGGCACCATCCTGGACACCTCCCCTCCTTTCTCATGCCCCACATTCAGTCCTGCACCATGTCCTGTCTCCTCCACGTCCCGAAACAGCACTCACATCCCTTCTCTCCACGTCCATCACCACCTCCCTTCACCGTCGCTCAGCCATATGCACACTGGACCATGTCACGCCCCGAGTGGCAACACTTCCATGGCTCGCCATCAGTCTCCATCACAATCTGAGCTGCTCGGCCTGGCCCACAGGACCCCTCTGTGCCCTGGCTCCCGCCACCTCTTGGGGCACACCCACCAGGTCTCTGCTTGCTCACACCAGTCACTCCTGGACAACCAGCACTGAGGGCAAGGCACCAGGGTCTCCGCTCCTTCCTAGAGAGAGAGGAAAGGATGAGAAAACACCAAGAATTTCATCACAGCATAGTATACACTGACACACAAAGACATGCAGAATTTGCTGTTTATGGAACAACAACAACAACAACAACAAAGCAGGCGTCGAAACTCTGTGCAGGACAATCCCCATTTAGCAAAAATGCCCATCTCTTCACTCAGTTACTCTTTTCAGTACTCCCGAGCATCTACTAGTGTGCTGGGCTTTCTTCCGGGAACCCAGCATACAGCAAACAACACAAACTGAGACCCCCCACCTCAGTAGCAACACTTGTGTCTGAACCCTCCGGGCACCCCTCCAGCTACCCCTCCAGCAGAGCCCAGGCCCCGCCCACCTCCGCACCTGCCAGCCAACCACAAGAACCTCCCCCTCTGATCCTCAAATGTGCGCTCTCTAGCCTGCCAGTGCCTGCAACATGTTGCCCACACTCTTGTGCCAAGTACCCCTTAGACATCAGAGCCAATGGCACTTTCTCAGGAAGGCCTTCCATGATGTCCCAGACTACACGCCTGGACCTTGCCTAGGAGCAGTGACCACAAATGTGAGGAATTATTTTTTTATACAATTGTTGCAGGGTCACGGAGTCATGACCACGAGTCTGGTGTGTGCCTGGCCCCAATTCCATATCCCCAGCGCTCAGCAGAGAGCAGGCACACAGTAGGTGCTTCATTAGGACACGATGAACGAGTGCATGGATGCATGAGTGAGTTCATAGAAAACACCCCAGCTTCGGAGAACCACACCAGCATATGTACGGCCTTCAAAGAAACTTCCGAAGCAATATTTATTTTTGACTTTCTGCTTCTCTGTAATTTTTTAAATGAAGGTGTGCCCCTGGATGCCTCCTCTGCTGGCACATACACATCCATGCAGCCCATCTCTTCCCTCTAGAACGATGACTGAGCCCCCACCAGGGTGGGCACCCTCCTGAGTGGGGTGAGGGCTGAACACACACCACCTCACCACAGCTCAGCGACCTGGCACCACTGGGGCCCACTCGACACAGGACGCACGTCACAGTGGGTTTCTCTTCGGCCTCACACCTCTACATGCACAGTGATGACCACGATACACAGCAATTCTCCCGAGGCTCCTCCCAAAATGGACACTCAGGGATGGGCGTCAGGGAGTGCCCTCACCAACTCTGAGCCAGCCTCCCGCACCTGGGAATTGTCCTCACTTGAGATTGACCACCTTTGGCAACATGGGGGATGTCCTTGGAAGGCCCATCATATCTGACCAAGACGGGCCTCGCCAACCCAGTACTGTCTCATGCTGACCCTGCAGCACACCCTCTCTGGCCTCCATTGCCCCCTGCCCGTGCCAGTACCAGCAGCTCCGGCCCTCAGGAGGGCCGCCAGCCTCCCTGCCCTAGTCCACTGAGTTTCCACAATGTTCCCTGTGGCCGCTGCTCCCAACACACAGGCTGCTGGGCGAGTCTGGGCAGAAAAACCAGCTTCCATGTCCCAAACTCCAAGGCCGGTTTGTCTGGGGACGCCTGCCTTGTGGTACCAAATGTGAGGCTACTGGCTCCACCGTTGCTCAGGGACCGTGGGACAGAGGGACAGAGTCTGAGGCAGAGAATGGGGAGGGTCCCCTAAGCCAGCTGGCTCTAGTGCCATGCCCGAGGCCATGCCAGGATGGACCTACACTGAGCAAGAGTCACACCTGAGAAGAGATGTGTGTCCAAAATGGCCTGGAGGTGGGTCAGAGAACAAAGAAAACAGGCAGAGACAAAACTCTGCACGTGGAAAGACCTTCAAGTACACGGAACAGCACCAGGGCAGGATTCTGGAACAGCCAGGATAGCACCTGGTACCACACCAGTCCAAGATCAAACCGGACTCAAAACAACCTAGACAGGCAATCAGAATTGACCAGCAGCAGCTCCCAGAACCACTCCAGACTCACCCTGGGACACACCTAGATCATGACCACCAGACACGCCCGGAAAGCCAACTAGAAAGCTACTCAGTGAGGACCTGACTGGTTCTGAGCCCAAGTCTGCAATCGCTGGAAAGGCCTCAGAAGTGGTGAGGCTGGCAGCAACGACCAGGATCAGGTAAGAGGCCTTGGCACCAACGCAGGGCTGGCCCCCAGGAGGCCTCTCGGTCACCTGCCACACCTGGAACCCAGCCTGGCAGCAGGACCAGGAGCAACCTGAAATCAGAGGAGCACAGGCACTGGGGGCCCTCCAGAGCAGCTCCCCGGCAGGCCCTCGGACTACTAGGAACAGTCCCCGGAAGCGGCAGCTAGAACAACGCCAAGGATCTCGGCTCAGGTCATGATCTCACCGTCGTGGGACAGAGCCGTCGTCGGGCTCTGCACTGATGGTGTGCAGCCTGCTTGGGATTCTCTCTCTCCCTCTCTCTAGCCCTCCCACACTTGTGCACGCGCTCTCTCTCTCAAAATAAATAACTTAAAAAAAAAAAACTTTAGGGGCGCCTGGGTGGCTCAGTGGGTTAAGTGTCCGACTTCAGCTCAGGTCATGATCTCGCGGTCCATGAGTTCAAGCCCCGCGTCAAGCTCTGTGCTGACAGCTCAGAGCCTGGAGCCTGCTTCTGATTCTGTGTCTCCCTCTCTCTCTGCCCCTCCCCCGTTCATGCTCTGTCTCTCTCTGTCCCAAAAATAAATAAACATTAAAAAAAAAAATTAAAAAAAAAAAAAACCAAACTTTAAAACAATGCTGAAGAGCAAAAACCGCTGTTCTCAGATCTGGAGGTTGGGGACACAAAGAGACTGGTGCATCTGGACCTCAGACGCAGAACCTCATTAGACACCCAGGGCCCAGGTGGGGTGGTGGAAATGGGGAACTGAGCATGCTGAGGCCTCTAGTGTTCTCATACCAGCCCACCAGAAGGTCAAATACACCTGAGCAATACACACAGTCCCAGAGATGATGACAAGGGCAGAAGGCTAGGGGCCAGGCACTCTCCTTGCTGAGCTCCCCCAACCTGTGAACCTCAGCTCAGAATTAGTTACTTTAGGCGATCAGGTGCCCTAATCTTAACAAGGTATTGTTTAGCTTATTTTTAAATTTATTATTTTATTTTATTTTCAAGGTTTATTTATTTTTGAGATAAGGAGAAAAAGAGGGTGCAGGCGGGGTGAGGAAGGCGCAGAGAGAGAGGGAGACAGAGGATCCACAGCAGGCTCCATGATGACAGCAGAGAGCCCGATGCAGGGCTCGAACCCAAGAACTGTGAGATCATGACCTGATCATGACCGAAGTCAGATGCTTAACCAACTGAGCCACCCAGGCGCCCCTATTTATTTTTTTAAAGTTTATTTATTTTGAAAAAGAGAGCATGAGCGTGAGTGGGGGAGAGGCAGAGAGAAGGAAAGAGAGAATCCCAAGCAGGCTCCTCACTGATAGAGGGGCTTGAACTCATGAACTGTAAGATCATGAGCTGAGCCAAAACCAAGAGACAGACACCTAACCGCTTAACCGACTGAGCCCCCCAGGCTCCCCTTACAAGGTATTGTTTTAAAGGCCACCCCCACCCCCAATTCTGATGGGGGTGGGTTTGCACCCACTATTAACGACTGCTGATACCATTGAGACACCATTGCTTACTAGATGCCAGGCCCTGTTCTAAGCAATTCTTGCATATTCGACCTTAATCCTCATAACAACACACGGCATGGAATTGTCTTAGGCCCACTTGACAGAGGAGAAAACGGACTCAGAGGTGTTAAGCAACTCGCTTAAGGTCACACTGCTACTAACAGTGGCACCCCAACAGTTAGGAACCAGAACCCACACAACCCACTGAGATTGTGGGCTCCTGATAAGCACAGCTCAGCACGCTCTCAGAGAACTCTCCGTCCTTCCTCTGGCCCAGGTTTCTCTCCCAAACTCCAGATCCTCACACCCAGCCCCCTCCTGGATGTCTCCCCTTCCCCCACCGGACCTCAAATGCCCCAAGCATCTCAAAGACAAGGCGCCCAACCATGAGCTTGTTATCTGCCCCCCCAATCTCCCTCTCCTCCCCAAGTTCCCAGCTCAGTGAACCTGCAGGGCCTTCAGTAAAGGCCTCACCCAGTCACTCCCAGGAACCCAGACCCCTTCCTCTTCCTCTTCCCCACCCCCACAGCCAATAAATCATCCTGTCCTGATAAAGGTGCCTTCTGAATCGCTCCATGCTACTCCCCTACCTAAGACACCATCACCTCTCACCTGATTTCCTCCTCAATGGGCATCGTGGGTCCATCCGCTTCCCATAGCCACAGAATCCTCTTCTGGAAACATCTGATCATAGCACATTCCACACCCCCTACCCAAGCTTTAAATCTCTGGCGGCTCCCTTCTCCCTTCTGTGTTCTCAAAGTAAAGTCACAGCTATTTAAAACAGGGCATTAAAGGCTCTCTGGTCTGCTGTATCTTGGAATACGTCAAGACCTCTGAGTCTTTACCCACACTATTCTTTTCTGCCCGGAGTGCTCTTTCTTCAGCTGGAAAACTCCTGTTCATTCCTCAAAACTCACTTCAGACAGCCCCTTCTTGGGCTCCTCTGGGACTCACCTCACTTTGACCCTTGAAGTCCCCCTTGCCTCATATGGAAGCAGCTCATCCAACCTTGTAACTTCGGCTCAGAATTGTAGCTGCTTTAGATGAGCTGACGCTGGGCTCAACCACAGCAGTTCCTAAGGGATGGGCTGCCTCTTCCAAAAGCTCCTAGTCCCATAGGAAGCAGGGCAGCTTGGCTGAAAGTGCCTAGCCCAGTGTCTGGCACACAGTCGGCAATCAATAAGAGTCTAGTGAATTGCTCTGCATTCCCATGATGCAATCTGTTCCCCCAGGGACCATGAGCTTCTCAAGGGCAGGGCCCTGGCTGCAAGCTTGGCCCAAGCACACAGCAGTGTCAGTCATACGAGAAGGGACTGCCACTGCTGATTATGCACTGCCACACATCTCCCTTGGATTCTCACAACAGCCTTGCGACCAATCAAGGTTGGACGAGCTGCCCCATTTCACAGGGGGGGAAAACTGAGACCTGGGAAGGAACAAGCTAGAAAGTGGAGAAACTGTGACATGTCTCAGCCTTTATCAAAGAGCTGTGGGGCCCACTTGAGGGTCCTCAACACTGAACTCCCAGTTAGGGCTGACGGAAGAGCTTACAGACCACAAATTGCCAGGGCCAGCATTTTGCTGCATATCAATACAATTTCCAAGAAAAGCTCTTCAGTCATCTACTCTTACTGCAGCCATCCCTCTCCAACTGCTCCATCAGCCCCCAAATCAACACCCCCAACACCACCCCCATGCTCACAGTGTGAACAAGGCTGAACAGAGGAAAGGTCAGGAGCTGCAGGGCAAAGAGCAAGAAGGAAGGAATAATATTAAAACAATGCCCTCATTAAAGGAAAGAAAAAAGGGAAGAGGAAGAACAACTGGAAAAGAAAACAAAACTACAGACACATTTCAAATAATAAGGGGGAAACTGAGCCAGCCAAAAAGTGCAAGAAAGTGTGTGCAGGAGAGTGCAAAATTCTGTGGGCGTGCACATACACACGGTTCCTAGGGATGTGCAAAGAGGTGCTGTGAGGGCACAAGCAAACAGAGTGGTGCATGGCCATGCGAGCACAGTAGATTTCTGAGCTCCGGCTGCTGTGCAGGCCCAGGTGTGCAAGTGTGAGGGCAAGAAGGCAAGTGGATGGGGGGGGGGGGGGTTGAGTGTAGGAATGATGGTAGAAGGGTGTGTGTGAGTGTGTGTGTGTGTGTGTGTGTGTGTGTGTGTGTGTGGCCTGTGCCTGAGGCTGCGGATGTTGGGGGCTGTGCTTGGGGAGTTACACCTTCTCCTTCTCGAAGCCTTAGGCTCATTCATATAATCAGTGAAAAACAGGGATTTTCTTGCTCCCTGAAGCAAGAGTTAATAAGGCGCCAAGCATAGAATTTTCTAAGATTTCCTCCCAGAACCCTTTTCTGGATCCCATCAGATCTCTGATGTCTCCCAAAGGATCTCTCAGCAGAGCTCTTCCCTTCCCGGGGGATCTCCCACCATTGAGGATCCCCCAGAAAGACCCTCCTGAATCTTTTTCTAGGCCTACCACCCCAGTGCACTTCCCAGGATTTTCTGGCCAGATTCCGCACCAGGTCACTCTGGATCCCTGCCCTTGTCTATTCAGGAGCCAAAGTGGAGCCTTCATCACCAACACTCAGCAGTCCAGCTTCCCAGGCTCTGCCTGGCTGCCCCCAGGGGAATCCAGAGAATCCCCTCCTGCTGGAGGGCTCCCAGCTCAGGTACAGGGCTCCCACCCCCAACCTGCTCCAACTTGGGGGGGTGCCCTGCACTGCGGGGGGTGGGGGGGTGGATGTTGAAATGGGGAGAAAGGCTAGCCCCTCCCCCACCCTAGGGTGGAAAAACCAGAGAGGCAGCATTCCAGAGAAATGGGGAGGGGGCCTAGCAGAGGGCGCACAGAGATTATGGTCAAGTGGGAGACAGAGACACCAAGAAACTAATAGGAGACACGAGAGAGAGACCTGGAGAGAGAGACTCAGAGATGGGGGAGGGAGCACAGAGAGCCCTGGGAAGAAAAAACAGAGATCCAGGAAGAAAGAACAGAGAGACCCGAGGAGAGAGAACAGAGAGATCCGGCACGGGAGGACAGAGAGACCCGGGTAGAAAGAACAGAGAGACCCGGGAGAGAGAACGGCGAGACCCAGCGCGGGAGAACGAAGAGATCCGGGGAGCGAGCCACAGACAGCAGGAGAGACCCCGGGGCTGCGGGGGGTGAGACTGGGAGGCAGTGACACAGGGAGACAGAGATACAGAGACACTGAAGGGCACTGAGACCAAGGCACGGAGGAAAACAGAAAGCAGCTGAGACTGAAACGTGGGCACAGCGATGAGGACCGGGGCACACCAGGACGAGATGGGACGGGACGGGACGCGGGGCGGCGACTGAGTGAACTTTCCGGAGCCGGTCCGAGTGGACACGTCCTCACGGGACAGGTCGCTCCGGGGCCTTCAGGTCGTTGCACCAGGGTGGGGGTGGGCACAGTCCGCCAGGCCTTTCCCCTGCCCACGCCGGCGACCGAGGCTGGCGGGGGGGGGGGGGGGGGGGCTCCAAACTCGCGCCCGGCAAACCCCGGGCCCGCACGTGCGCCAGGGCGGCGAGCGAGACGGGGGCGCGTCGGCTGCGGATCCCCTGCCGGCTGGGAGGGGGCGCCTGTGCGGCGGGGGCGGGGGCGCGGCCTGGACCCGCCCGGGGCTGGGGTAGCGGTGGGTGGCGGTGAGAGGTGGAGGGCCGCCCCCGGAGCGCGGCCGCGCCGGCGGGGGGAGATGAAGCGGGACCGAGAACGGGGAGCACAAATGCAAAGGGAAACTTTGCACTGGGGGCGCGCGGGCTGCGGCTCAGGTGCGGCGCGGAGGGCGGGGAGGAGGGGGGCGGCGAGGGGCGGCGAGGACCTAGCCAGCCGGCGGCGGTGGGGGGGGGGCGCGTCTGCCGCGGGGTAAGCGCGGGGAGGAGCCGCCAGGCTCGGGGCGGGGGGGGGCGCCCAGCCGAGGCTGCGGGCGCGGCAGGTGGGGGCGCGGCCCGGCCTTAGCGGCGCCTCCAGCCCCGCTCGGAAGACGCGAGGAACGGGGAGAGGGCGGGGGGAGTGGGGAAGGAACGGATGCGAAGGGGGCTGTAGGGGGGCCCGGGGGTCACTCACCGCCAATCCAGGGGCCGTCGGTCCGCATGTCCCCCCCCAACACACACAAGCCGCTGGGGCCGCTGATCCCGCTGCTCTTCTGCCGCCGCCGCCACCGCCGGGTCTTACTCCCGCCACCGCCGCCCGAGCCGGAGCCGGAGCCGGAGCCCGAGGTGGAGCAGGAGCCGGAGCCGGAGCCGGAGCCGCCGCCTCTGCCGACGCCGCCGCCACCGCTCCCGCCGCTCCCGCGCCAGCTCCAGCCGCGCGCCCCCGCTCGCGCCCGCGCCCGCGCCCCTGCCCCTGCCGTGCGCGTCCCCGGCGCCGCCCCTCCCCTCGTGCACTCTCGCTCGTAGAGCGGTGGAGCCGCGTAGGCCCAGCGAGGCCACAACCCAACCCTGAGTCTAAACGAACTGGAACTCCAATATTGGACCAGAACCTCGGTTGTGAGCAAGGACAGACCCAAACTCCCATACGAAGTCCATATCCTACTAGTGCCTCCCAGTCCTTACTATGAACCGGATACTACTCTTGGACCCCATTTCCTTCCTCTACAAATATGCACCTGATAGTGAGCCCAGACCCGTCTCCAAACTCAATATTGAGTCCGGACTCCTAATTCTGCCCCCACATTGGCCCAAGTAGTAATTTTAATCTACACCCCTATATTGACCCCCAATACCAGTTCCGACTCTAAATCCCTCTATCATCTCTACCTACCTAAGCTTGATAGGGACACCAGCACTAACTCTGGGCCTTAAGTGGACTCCGCTTCTAATACTGAGCCCCAGATCCCTATATTAACCCTAAAGTCCAACAGTTACCTTGTTATGGGCCCCAGTACTTTTCTGAACCCCAAAACTTACATAAAACTCCAACACTGCACTCCCAGTCCCAGGTCAACACCAATACTTTTTGAATTGGGATTCCCAATTCCAGAATTGGGTTGGGTCATCAGAAAAGAACCCTACCACAGATGCTGACCTTAAACCCCACAAATCCTTGGGGCAACTTAGGACCCTAACTTGCCCCAACTGTAATTATCTTGGAATGCAAGATTAGTGAGACTGGCTTTGCAGAAACTCCACACGAATCTTCATCCCCATGTTTGCCCTCCACTTATCTGACCTGATTTCAACCCCAGTTCCAACTGTGAACCTGAATCAAGTCTTTCATTGGCCCCTGAGTTCAAGACTTAATGTCACTCGAACCTGATGTAAAAAAACTTTGGTATTGAGTTTCTGACTCCTCATACCAAAACTCAAATGCTGACCTTATAAATTTCTGGGCTAAACCCATAAATTACCTGAAGATTTATTCCAAGTCCTAACTCAGAGGGAGACTCGGTAAGCTCCACACCAAGAGCCACACACACCAAAGTCCCCCCACCATCCTTGCCCACCATCTACTCCAGACCCACCCTCCCGGTCCATGCCACCACCATTTAAGAATCAGCCACACAACCCTCTCCTTCCCTGGGCAAGATGGCAACCTGCCCCTATTGCCCTAGCTCAGTTGAGGACCCCGATGAGGTTTCTGATCTCCTATGGGTCTCCCTGATACCTTTGTGAGTTTGGAGGTCAGGTGAGAAATAAACAAAGCTTGGGGATTGCT
Source organism: Felis catus (assembly GCF_018350175.1). Lineage (NCBI taxonomy): Eukaryota > Metazoa > Chordata > Mammalia > Carnivora > Felidae > Felis > Felis catus. Next base: position 34,115,707 of record NC_058375.1, on the reverse strand, counting down.
GAGACACCTGGATTCAGGGATCACAGAGTTAATGTGCAGGGCAGGTGTGGAAGAGGGGTTTAGAGATCTGGGCTGAGGGGTCAAGTTCTGGTTTATCACGTAATTCACTGCCTGCTTTTGCCCAGGATTTGGATTCAGAAACAGTGCGTGTGCGCCCCCTGGTGTGTAAGAAGGGGATGGACTGGCTCTGGTGATTCTGGGCAAACAGATCCGGATGACAAATGGATCAAAAATGAATATTCCTAAATTAGTGGTTTTTCACCCATTGGTAATTTTGGTACCCTGTGGAGGAGGTATTGTAAGTTTCATGTATCTTTAGACATTTTTCTTGGTTTTCTGAGTTTGGAACCAGTTTAGTTTCTTGTTTTTGTTTTCTGAATTTAAAAACATATACTTTTTAGTCAATTATGCCTGCTCTTTGCTGACTTATGAACAGTCCTTCCCCTTGGCGTCAATGACCTATACCTTCCTCAAAGGCCTATTCCCTTTCTCAATCTCCTTTACCATCGCCTGCTTTTCCCAAGGTCTATCCTAGGCCACCCTTTTTCCCTATCTGCCCCTTCTCCCTGGACCATCTTGATCACTGCCAACTGTATGTTGATGACTTCCAAATCGATCTCCGGTTTGGGCCTCTCTTCTGAACTCAGTTCTCATATAGCCAAGAACCTTCTCCATACCGCTCCCTGGATGTTCCTCAGGTAAACTGAATGCACTCTGTCTCCCACTGCAGATCTATTGACCACCAGATCTTCGTGTCACGCCATGGAATCCTTCATTCCATCACTGGGTGAGAAACACAGACACTTTCTCTCCCACATCCCCATCCAGTCACCAGTCCTACAAACCTTGAAAATAGAAAGGGACTAGAGACCTTATATGTAGCTCTGTATGGGACATAAGGGAGGGTGCAGGAGGAGAGAGAGAAAGATGAGGAAGGGGGAGGGGAGGAGCTGCAGGAGAGAGAGAGTTTATGATTTGGGCGTTTTGGTCCATACAAAACCAAGTTGGCCATCAAATCTCTTGCATATGGTGAAAAAATCATGGCCCTTAAGTCTTGCTCTTTCTTTTTTTTAATATTTATTTTTTTTTAACGATGAATTTTGAGAGAGCATGAGCAAGGGAGGGGCAGAGAGAGGGGGAGACAGAGAATCTGAAGCAGGCTCCTTGCTGTCAGTGCAAAGCGCGATGTGGGGCTCACACCCACAAACCATGAGATCATGACCTAAGCTGAAGTCAGATGCTCAACCAACTGAGCCACCCAGGTGACCCAAGTCTTGCTCTTTTTTAAGTGGGTACCTTGGAACTTGTTTGTAGCCATTGCTTCCTCCGGAAAGCCATTTTTTATGTGTACTTACTTATTTTGAGAATCCCAAGTAGGCTCTATAATAATAGCACTCAGAGCCCCATGCAGGGATCAAACTCATGAACCATGAGGTCATGACCTGAGCCAAAATCAAGAGTTGGAGGGACGCTTAACCCACTGAGCCACCAGGTGTCCCAACTTTTTTTTTTTAATGTTTTTTTTAATTTTTGGAGTGAGAGAGTGGAGGAGGGGCAGAGAGAGAGGGAGACAGAGGATCTAAAGAGGGCTCTGCGCTGACAGCAGAGAGCCTGATGCGGGACTCCTCACTCATGAACCGTGAGATCATGACTTGAGCCAAAGCTGAACCCTTAACCAACTGAGTCACCCAAGCACCCCTAGAAAGACATTCTTTTTTTTTTTAATGTTTTAATGTTTATTTTTGAGAGAGAGAGAGACAGAGTATGAGCGGAAGAGGGGCAGAGAGAGAGAGAGAGGGATACACAGAATCAGAAGCAGGATCCAGGCTCTGAGCTGCCAGCACAGAGCCCGACACGGGGCTCAAACCCACGAACCATGACATCATGACTTGAGCTGAAGTCGGACGCTTAACCGACTGAGCTACCCAGGCTCCCCCCCCAGAAAGCCATTCTTAACCCCTGGCTGGGTTGAGGGCTTGCCTGCTGAAGCACTAAGCCCTCAATATCACCACCCCACAGACTGTGGGTTCCTTGCAGGCAGGAGGGATGAGACTGTTGTCCACTGCCGTATCCCTGTGTCTAGCACAGGGGCTTGACACACCTGACAAGAGGTGCTCAATACGTACTTGTTACAGGCATGGAAAGGTACATTTTCCTCTTCTGTGCTCAGGGATGCATCAGACATAAAGGACTAGGGAGGGAGAAGCTCCCTGACCAGGCCTCAGAGCTCATCCATACCTGGGGCTTCTGTAGGCCCAGCATGTGAGGAAGAGGGGCTTATGATGTTTACTGCCATGCACACCTGCTAGCCCGGGCCTCACTAGGTCTGAAGCTCTGGCAGCCCAGCTGCCTCTGCCCAGCACAGCCTGGTCTGTGACCACAATGCTGGGAAGGTAGGTGGCCAAGGGCCCTCACACTCCTGTGGTTGAAGTCGGCAGCGCCCTCTCACCACCACGCTGACCAGGCTCTTGCTTCAACCCCCACAAGGACGCAGTGGTCTTAGAACCTCGGCCCACTGGGATCCGGCCCCCTGCTCACCCACCTTTTGGTGCCACGTGTGGTCAAGTGTTGGCTGAGGCAGGGCACGAGAGTGCCTATGTGCAGGCTGCCTGGACCTCACGTGAAACTGGACACAAGGCCAAGGTGGAGAAAGCAGAGGCCCAGGCCGCAGGGCCACGCAGACAAGAGCTCAGGTGGCTCGGCCTGTGAGAGCATGGCAGCTATGGAAGGAGAGAAGCCAAGGCTCTGTCCGGACTGCCAAACTCTGAGCACAGGGTCCATGTGGGACTGCCCTGCCGCCCCGCTCCTGGGCCTGGCGGGGAGGGACGTCCTTGTGCTCATCTGTGAAGGCCGAGTGGTACCACGTGGTAGTTCTGCGTCTGCTGTGTTCCAGCCCCAGGGTGCAGGGTGAGGGGAGAGCCAGATGTCAACTCCCACTCACTGTTCACCCTTTGTCCAGGTCCTGGGCCCACTGGACACACTCTTCAAACTCATGACGTAAATACATCTCTTAGTCAGTCTAAATCAAATTAAATTCAGCTTGAGTCCCCACCCAGCAGATCAGCAAGACATCCGTTTCACTCACAGCTCTCCTTCACCCCCCTCCGGTTGTCCAAGAATTCCAGGGGCTGCATAACCCCCAAAACGCTAAATCTGTGCTCCACGGCTTTGCAGGGAAAGGCTGAGGTCTTTTCTAATGTTTATTTCTTTATTTTGAGAGAAAGAGCGAGCACAAGCTGAGGGAGGGACAGAGGGAGAGAGAGAGACAGAGGGAGAGAGAGAGAGAGAGAGAGAGAGAGAGAATCCCAGGCAGGGTCCACGCTCAGCACAGAGCCTGATGTGGGGATCGATTCCATGAACCCTGAAATGGTGACCTGAGCCGAAATCAAGAGTAGGACGCTCAACCCGCTGAGCCACCCAGGCGCCTAAGGCTGAGGTCTTTTTGACGCCACTGATGTTGTTGTAGACTTCAGCCGTCACTGCCACGGGGCTCCACTATTCGGCCCTGTCTTCAGGGCCTCACTTGTCCGGTTTGGGCCTTGGTAAGGGGGCCCCCCACTCCCTCCATCCAGGCCCTTTCAAGGGGGCCTCTCCTCGAGGGCCACAACGTTGCAACCTCAAGTGCTTGGCATTTGGGGTGCTACCCAGGCACTTTCCTGGAGGTTGTGTCAGAGTGTTCTGGGGAATGCCTGACCCCTGGCCCTGTCTTCTGTGCTGGCCAATCAACACCCTGAGATACATGGTGTCCTCCCTTTTAGCTAGTCGGAAAGAGTTTAGTTTAGACTCCAGAACTGCAAAGCAGTCTGTTTACCCTCTCAGGTGTGGGGTGGGAGAAAAAAGGTGGAGGCCTCAAACACAAAGACCTGGCTAATGCCTTTCATTCCTTCCTGATGAGTCACTATGGGGGGGGGGCGGGCGGGGGAATAAGCCAGGGGTTCATTTTTCAGTAGAACACTCTTAAGGCTGAGGACTTCGCCTTAAGCTTCTCTGAGGAAACAGAAGCCACCAAAGGAAGACCATCATCCCCCCTCAACCGCTACCAAATCCATAGACCCAGACACTTCTATTCCTTCCTCTCTGTCTCCCTCCTGGTTCCGAGGAGGCTGCGCCCCACCATAGCAGGGGCTGACCCCCACCTGTGTGCAGGATGCTTTGGCTCCTCCAGGACTTTGTTAGTCTCCCCGCCCCCGCCATATTTTTTTCCCTTGTCATTTCCACCTGCTTGCAGTCAAGCTCAGGTCTCTCCCATCCTCAGAAAAATTCCTTGCTTTGACCCCACACTCCTTAGAGGGGGGACATTAACCATTTCTCCGCTCTCCTTCACAGCAAGCCCCAGAGCTGTTTATACACGAAGCTCCCACTCTTTCATCTCATGGGCACACTCAGCCCACTGCAATCTCGCTTTCGGACCAACTCTCCACGGCGATTGCTCTTGACATGATGGCTATTCACCTCCATTTTGCCAAACCCGACGGCTTTGACTCTGTTTTCAGCTCAGTGGCCTTTGCCACCTCCTGCCATCCACCCGAGTCACTTCAGTATAAGTGCAGACAGGCCAGCTCCTTGACCTCATCACAGTGGCCATCTTCCACAGGCCACTTAGGTCACCCATTCTCTCTCTCTCTCTCCTTTTTTTTTTTTTTAAGATTTTATTTTTACATAATCTTCACACCCAGCACGGGGCTCAAACTCACAACCCCGAGATCAAGAGTCTCATGTTGTACCAACTGAGCCAGTCAGGCGCCCCAGGCCACCCATTCTCACTGGGTCTTGTCCCCATCTCTGACTGCACCTCCGCTGTTCCCACCTTGCTCTTGTGACTTCGTGATAGCTCTTTGGTCTCCTCAGACACCACCCTTTTTGACCTGTTGGTGTTCTCCTAACACATCAGCTCTCTCCTTGTTTCACTTTTTTTCTTGGCCCTCTTAGATGCCAAACCCCCAATTTTAATAACACTTGACAATACCCCAAGTCCTTTGCCTCTTTGCTTTTTGATCATATGTGTTGGGCATCCCCCAACTCCGATGAACACTCCTATCTGCTTTCTTTCTTTCTTTCTTACAATTTTATTTTATTTTATTTTATTTTATTTTATTTTATTTTATTTTATTTTATTTTATTTTATTTTTTAAATTTTTGTTTTCAACGTTTATTTTTGGGACAGAGAGAGACAGAGTATGAACAGGGGAGGGGCAGAGAGAGAGAGGGAGACACAGAATCTGAAACAGGCTCCAGGCTCTGAGCCATCAGCGCAGAGCCCGACGCGGGGCTCGAACTCCCGGACCGCGAGATCGTGACCTGGCTGAAGTCGGATGCTTAACCGACTGCGCCACCCAGGCGCCCCTCTTACAATTTTATTTTTAAGTAATCTTCACACTCAATGTGGGGCTTGAACTCACAACCCTGAGATCAAGAGTCGCGTGTCCTCCCAACTGAGCCAGCCAGGTGCCCCTCCTGTGTGCCCTCTTGTGCTGTGCTCAAGCAGGCAAGTGACTCCACAGGTCAGCTTGATGTTCGCATAAATCATAGGCACTGGCTGCATGTTGGCCCTCGACACGGCTCTCTACCTGTGCTCTGTGACGGCTACTTCCAGCCTTCCCCTTCCTCTTTCAGCCTCCCTCCAGCCCATTTCCTCCTCCGTGGCAGATGTGACTGTGCTGCTCCTTGACAGGAGGAGAGCCGCCAGACCAGAACTCCCCCACTCTCCATCCACAACCCACATCTCCCTACAGCTGCCCTCTCCCCTGCTACACTAGAGAAAGCCCCCCTCCTCCTACCTCAGGCTGGTTCTGCCCATCTTTGATTCCCTAGGCCCCACTCCTTCTCTGAGTGCCCTCCCAACTAGATCCTTCCTATCAACCTGCCCCCTGCAACCTCCACCAGCTCCCTTCCCCACTGCTGGCCATTATGGGTTCCTGTTCACTCCAGCATTCATTCAGATTTGACTTTCACCTCCCCCAAAACACGATATTGGACATAGGACCTCTGTGTCTCAAACTGGATGGGCTTTTAATTTTTTTTCAGTATTCATCTTATTAGATCTCTTGATTATGTCACTCTCAAAAAAAACAAAACAAAACAAAACAAAAAAAACACTAGCTTCTTTGACTCCCTGGACACTGTACTCTCCTGGTTTGTCTCTTAACTCCTTGATCTCCTCCTCAGGCTTCTCTGCAAGGTCACCTTCCCCCACGAAATGCTCATGTTCCTCAAGGCTGATTCCCAGGCCTTTCCCCTCTCTCACTGTGGACTCTCCCTGGTGATCTCATCCATGCCTACAGCTTCGATTACCATGTATCTGCTGACAGTTCACACCTTTATGTCTCCAGCCCGGGGAAGCTCCTGTCTAAGCTCCTGACCAGCAGGTATCTGGCCAACTGCCGAGTCAACATCTCCACCTCGATGTCTCAAAGGCACCCATCCCCAGCATGTCCAAGATCTAACTTGTGACCCTCGCTTTCTCACCTCTCCGATGTTCTCTCAGTAAATGGCACCACTGTCCGCCGAACAGGCAAGCCAGAGTCCTAGGAGCCACCCCCAAATCCTGCCAATTTTACCTCCAAAGCATCTCTCCAACCTCCCTTCTTCTCTTCATCTCTACCGGTACTTCACTAGTCCCAGCACCATTGCGTCTTGTCTGGATTCCTACAGTGGCTCCTGAGTGACCTCACTCCACCTGCCCTGCCCTTCTCCGGTCTTACCACGACACTCCCCTTTTAAGACCTTCGAATGGCTTCCTATTACTCCTGGGATAAAAAAAGCCAGCTCCTTACCTTGTGCCGACTGCTCTCCTCTTGCCTACGGCCCAGTCTCATCCAGGATCATGCTTCCCCTTGTTCAGCTCCCTCCAGCTGTGCTGTCTTCCTTCCAGTTCCTCAAACACACAAGTACACCCCACCCCCAACCACCAGTCCATTCTTTCTAGAAGATTTCCCCACCCACCTTTTTTTACCTTTTAGCTCATCTTTAGCCTTCCTTGACCCTTGGCCTAGGTCAGAGTTGTTTGTTAGACATTCTTACGGAGCCCTGTTTCCTCCATCAATAATGATGCATATATATCTGTCTGGGACCCCAGCTCTGTGTAGAAGGTGGACGGAGTCCACAGGCATCTCAGGCAATGTGGGCAATGGGATTCAGAAGTGCGGTGAGAGCTTCTGGCTAGAGCCCTGGAGCTGCATAGGTGTATGTCGGGAACACCTCCAGTTTTCCAGGGAGGAAACCCGCGCCGCCAGTATCCCCAACGCCAGGGGCTGGACTGGCCCCCGTCAGGACAGACCAGACGCTGGGGGCAGCCTGGGATCTGGAGACATATGCACCTGGTCTGAGTTACGCCCATGGCACTTACCAGCCCCGTGGTCTTGAACAAATTACTTCTCTCAGCCTCAGTTTCCCCTTCTGTAAAAAGGGCACGCTACTCACTTTGCCAGCATTGTAAGAGTGGCATGAAACTGTGTTTCTAAAGAGCTTCACCAGAGAAAATAGAAGCCATTTGATGATTATTGGAATTAGCATAATCAAGCCTCTAATAGCACCAGTTTGGAGGACTGTTTAAAAGCTAATCCCACTGGGCCCCATATCCTGGTAATCCTCAGCCCCTATCTGAATGAGAGCTGGCTTCATCCTCCATCAACCTTCTTCTGCATTTCCTCTCCCCTGATCCAGCTCCCCACTGCTCCCTCCCCAACCTTCCCTGGAGCCCTCCAGAAGCCCTCAGCCCCCTTGGAGGTCCTTCTTCTAATTCCTGCCTAACTGAGGACCCAGCGACAGTCTCCAGGGCGGCCTCCATTCTCTACAGCTACAGAGTGAGGAGGCAGGGGCAGAGCCTTCCTCGTTCTCAAAAGCCACTCCCAGATCATTATTCCTTCAGCCTCACGGAAAAAAAGCCCTGCTCATTTAAGGCTCATGCCATCTGGCTCTTGCAATTCATTCATTCAACCAAGATTTATCGAGTGCTTTTTCCTCCTTCTCTCCCTTATCTTCTTTCAGGAAGGATTTTGGTGACTTGGAAAAAACATGTAATATAAGATGCCTAGAACCTAGTAGGACTCTGTGTTTGTGAATAAATGAAGACATTTAGAAATATTATATAGATGTCGACCTCTCCCCGCTACCCGCTTCAGAGGTGGGTTTCGACGAACACAGAAAAGCGGAAGGCTTAGTCTTAGACCTCCCTTGAGTTGTTCAGTTGGGAGCTGGTCTGCCATTTTAGATGTCCTTCTAAGTTCTAAAGGGGATCACATCTCATAATGCTTGTCACCATCTGGAGCTTGGGATATCGATACCTCAAGAAAATGTTGCTCTCTCCCCATGAACCCCAGCAAAGAGATGCAGGAAAGCAGGACCCCTACCCCATTCCCCACAGCACGTCCTTATTCTCCTCAAGACCATCCTAGGAGGCTGGGCTGCCAAATGTGACTTGCTTTAATGAAGGGCAGGGCAGCTTAAAAGAACAATTATGATGCAGAAAGAGAAAATTACAGGTGGACAATAAGCCAGACTTTCCCAGAGATCAAAGGAAAAAGTATCTCAAGATTCAAATGTTAACTTGACTCTGGGTCCTCCATTCTACAAGCCACTTTCAGAAAATCCTTTCCTTCTTGGCCACATGGGGCAGTGGGGCAGCGGCAGGGGGCGGGGGGAGGGCGTCTATCTCTCTGGCTCCCTTCCCTTCCTCCATTCAGTTCCCCAAGTCAAGATAACTGAGGAGTCACGTCTGCAACTTTATTAAGTTGGTCAGTAACATTCACATTGACACCCCTTCCCAAAGATCATGCTTGGGGGGAAGGGTGTCGGCAGCCTACATCCCATCTTTCAAGGTGGGTTTCTTTCCTTTGAGGGCTTTCTTTTCGAGATTCAATGTCCATACTGGTTTCCTTACATGTTGAACTCGCTAAACAAACACACTGATACCCATAACTCAAAGACAGACGTTTCTTCTTATTCTAAAGCCGTGTTGAGAAAGGAAATGATTCCTTAACTGCCTCGTAATTAGCAGTGTGTCTTCCCTTTTCCCTGGGAATCAGTAAATCCGATTATTGTGGCAAGGGTAGAATGTCTGCTCCTTTCTTGATCCCCTTTGGGATTTGTTTGAATAAGAATATGGTCATAGTCCCTTTAATGACTTCTCAATGATTTTCACAAGAGAGGCTTTGATGGCTTGATTTTAGGAAGCCTCAATTACATTCTTGCCAAGAGCTAATATCAATTTGGGGGAAAGAGAAAGGGGATGACCTATTCTCCCAGTTAAATAAAATTACGAGGCAGTGTATGAAGAAACTGAGAAAAAAAAAAAAAAAAAAAAAAACCCAAGCAGTAATCAAGACGGTGTGATACTGGCATAAAATACACAAATCAATGGAACAGAACTGAGAGTCCCGAAATAAACCCTTATTACATTTATGGTCAGTTGATTTTGACAGAGTGCCAAGGCAGTTTGATGAGGGTATGCATAGTCTTTTCAACAAGTGGTTCTGGGGCAATTGGATATCCACGTGCAAAAATATTAATTTAGACTCTTCTCTCATGCCATACTCAAAACTTAACTCAAAATGGGTCACAGATCTAACTGGAGGAGCTAAAACTATAACACTCTCAGAAGTAAACGTAGGGGGTGCCTGGGTTGGCACCTGACATTGATTTTAGCTCAGGTAGTGATCTCAGGGTCATGAGTTCAAGCCCCGACTTAGGCTCCACATTGGGCTCTGACCTGGGCATGAAGCCTACTTAAAAAACAAAATAAAATAAAAAGAAGAAAACAGGAGTAAATCTTTGCGACCTTGGGCTAGGAAGCGTTCTTAGGTATGACACCAAAAGCACAAGTAATAGAAGAAAAAATGATACATCAGGCTTCATAAAAATTAAAAACTTTTCATTTCAAAAAACACCATTAAGAAAGTGAAAACAAGGTTCAGACTAGGAGAAAATATCTGTAAAACTTATGTCTGATTAAAGGATTTGTATCCAGAATATACCACTCAGTGATTAGAAGACTAATAACTAAATTTAAAAGTGGGCAAAGGGTGGGGGGGTGGCGCCTGGGTGGGTCAGTCGGTTAAGCGTCTGACTTCCTCTCAGGTCATGATCTCACAGTTCGTGAGTTCGAGCCCCGCATTGGGCTCTGTGCTGACGGCTCAGAGCCTGGAGCCTGCTTCGGATTCTGTGTCTCCCTCTGTCTCTGCCCCTGCCCCGCTCATGCTCTGTCTCTCTCCTTAAAAAATAAAAACATTTAAATAAATAAATAAATAAATAAAAGTGGGCAAAGGAATCGATTAGCTATTTTGCCAAAGAAGATATATGAATGGCCAATAGGCGTGTGAAAAGACGCTCACCGTTAGCCGTTAGGCTCATGTAGATTAAAACCACAATGAGATACCACCGTGCGCCCAGTAGGATGGCTACAATAAAAGAGGCGTGACAAGTGGTGATGAGGACGCAGAGAAAGAGGAGCCTTCATACCTCGCTGGTGGGAATGAGAAATGGTGCAGCTTGTGACACCAGTTTGGCAGATTCTTCACATAAATTTACCCTGTAACCCTGCAATCTTACTTGTAGGTACCTGCCTGGGAGGAAAGAAAACGCACGTCTATGCAAAGACTTCTGCATGGAAGTCCATAGTAGCAGTATTCTCAATACTCAACTGTTTATCTCAATAAACTCAACTGTTTATCAACTAGCGGATGGATAAACAAAAATGTAGTGTATATGTACTGTAGAATACTATTTGGCAATAAAAAGGATGGATTCTATGGATGAACTTCAAAAACATGCTCAGTGAAAGAAGCCAAACACAAAAAAATCACATATGATACGATTCCATTTATAGAAAATGCCCAGAAAAAGCACATCTACAGAAACAGAAAGTAGATTAGTGGTTGCCTGTGGGAACATGGAGCGGCTAGAAATGAGCACAAGGATTCTGTTTGGGGCGGTGGAAATGTGTGTGGGATAGTTGCACAACTCGGTAAATGTACTAAAAATCATTGAAGGATGCGCTAAAAACAAAACAGACAAGCAAAAACAACAACAAGGTAGGAAAGAGACAAATGGAACTAAGGGCGATGTCAGTATCCATGGCGAGTTCCATATTTGACTGAGCTTCCTGACAGCCAAAGGAAAAAGGAAACATGATTGAGAATGCAGTTCATAGTATCTTTAGGATTCAGAACAAAACAAAACAAGTTGTTTAAGAGCAACCTTGTCTCTTCAGGACAATAGACCTGAGAAAATTTTTTCCTAGTGAGAAGACAGCATATGAGCTAGTGAACACCCCGTGCACCATACTACTGTCGATTTAATTTTGAGATTTCTTTGACAGTTTCATGTGATGTCATCACTGTCATTGCTGGAATCAGGCTAGAGTTGTGTCGTTCAATATGGTAGCCACCGTTTGCGTGTGGCTATTTAAATTCAAGTTAATTAAAAGTAAATACAATTAGAAATCAATTTCCTTAGGTACCCTAGCCACATTCCAAGTGCTCTGTAGCCACATGGGATCGTGGCTACCATATTGGATGGTGCACTTATAGAATATTTCCATCACTGCAGAAAGTTCTATTGGGTAGTACGAGGCCAGAGGGTCATTTAGTGAAAACAAATAAAAGTTTGAAGGTTGGAATGTTGAGGAAAGAGTGATTCTGTTCCAACCTTGGCAAAGGCAGAACTTTTTTTTATTTTAATAAAACTTTATTAAAGTTGTGAGCTTCACATTAACTTAAGTATTCAGGAAACCGTGTTTCTTACATAGAGAAGGTGAAAACATGAGGCAGAACAAGTATTTGATCTGCTTTCAACTTATTTTTATTCTTTATTTATTAAGTTTGTTTTCATGTTTATTTATTTGAGAGAGAGAGAGACAGAGAGAATATGAGAAGGGGTGGAGGAGGGACAGAGAGAGAGGGAGACACAGAACTTGAAGCAGGCTCCAGGCTCTGCACTGTCAGCACAGAGCGGGACTCCAACCGACAAACTGAGATCATGACCTGAGCCAAAGTCGGACGCTTAACCGACTGAGCCACCCAGGTGCCCCTGATCTGCTTTCAATTTAATGGCAACAAGCGGCCACTTGATCTGGGGATGGTCCAGATCTCTTCCCCTGTATATTCCACCTCTTTCTCTCCCCTCAGCCTAATCAGTTAAGGGTCAGTTCTCTGATGTAATTGTACCCAGTTTATTCACACAATGAAACATCTTATTAGCGAGGGCCAGATAATGACTGTTTACCCCATTAGTATTTATGGACAACACACATGTTGAACAAGGGACAGGCCTTTTCAATCTACTCTGCTAACTTCAGAACACTGAGAAAGCGGGAGGGGCGCGCAGAAAGATGGGTTGGGGGTAGGCGTGGAAATTTTATCATAAAATGTTATCAATGGGACAGAGTTTGGCACAGAAATTTCTCAGCTTTTTCTAACTCGTCCATGGAGCAGTGGGGTAGGCAGAGGCCCACGAGGGGCACACTCGAGGAGCAACATTTGGTTAGTTTAGCCGCTTAGCTAATGACTGGGCTTTTGTTTTGCAAAGCTCCCTTTGGCTGCCTTCTCTTTTGCTGAGTGGAGTATTCAGGCTGCCGGAGTTTGATATGCAGAGCCGGGGAGGGCCAGAGCCCGTCTGGCCGGCAGAGGCGGAAGCATCAGCGGATGGGGGAGGAGAGGAAGAGCGTGTGATCTGCCTTGGGGGTGAGATGCTTCAGGGGCACGAGTCTGAGGGGATTCTGCCCTACAGAGGGTCACGCAATCCGTTCTCCCAGTTCTCCAAGAAACTTTTGGTCACGCCGGAGTCAGGTTCGTATCTGGGGGGATTTCATGGTGTGTGACTTCAAGCAGTGGTCAAGGAGATTCAATCCAGGGGGTTTTGTCTGAGGTTTTTTTTATTTTTAAATATTTATTTTGGGAAGAGCGCAAGTGGGGAAGGGGCAGAGAGAGAGGGGAACAGAGGATCCGAAGCGGGGTCTGTGCTGACAACCAACGAGCCTGATGTGGGGCTCGAACTGACGAACTGCGAGATCGTGACCGACTGAGGCACCCAGGTGCCCGTGAGATTTTTTTTTTTACCTCACGGGTGATGGGTCTAAGGCTACATCTTGGATTAAACCATTCTTCTCAAACTCCAGAGAACAACCTCAGACTGCCAAGCTTGCAGATTTCCAGCACAAAGAAATGAAGATTGATCAGGCCTGAGCTGTAATGAAACTTGGATTCCCATCTCAAAGTCAGGGGGAGATTGTGGAAACCGCTCTGAGATAGAAACAACAACTGTGGTAGTACTAGGTCTCTTTGGGGCCCGTATCTGCCTTCCTGAAGCATGGGACATACAAAGACCAGAGTGACAAAAGGGCCATGTGGCCACGTGACTCCTGACCCAGGAGTCAACAGCTCTTTCTGCATAATAGCACACAGCATCTTGGCCAGATGCCAAGAGGAGACTGATGAAAGTCTTTCTTTCTCCTAGATCCTCTAACCAACGGCTTAGCCCCGCCCCAACCCCTCCTCAGCTGGTGTGAAACCAAAGGGAACCAAACCCCTGGCAGCTTGTACCAGAATCCACGGAGCCAGGCTCCTGCAGGAGGGAAGGAAAGGGATTCTGGGACACACATAGGTGGAGCTGAAGAAGAGAACAGGAGAGTTTGAGAGAAGTTTTTCCTCCCAGCGTCGAGTGGGTGGGCATCTTCGATGCAGGCAGAGCCTGCGTGAAAAGCCCCTTGCTTACTGAGGTGCTGTTAGGGGTCCAGCCATTCCTAAAAACAGTTCTCTGGACACTCTTGTCCAGGTTGGAAGAAAAGCTCAAATCAGAAGTCAGCCACGATTTTGCACATTTTTTTCTGCGATTTAGGTATGTGTGTTTCTGGTTAATTGGTTACTTACAGTAAACAGTGCTTCTCCATCCCTTCCACATTTGGAGTGTGGTATGGGAGTGAAAAACACCCAGAATTATTGACCAAAGCAGGTCGGGAGTGGACCCAACCATGCCACTGAGGTGAGCAAGGTGGGTGCCCCATTGTGGCATCCGGGGGGCGGTGAGGAATATACTGAGGAGCAGTGGACATCCGGCAGGAGAAGGAAAAGAGAGGAGAGACCAGGTGGAGGCCACAGTGACATCTGGCTCTGGAGCTGCTGGAGGGTGTAACTGCTGGGAACGGACGGTTCAACCACCCAGCCAGATAGTGTGGAGGGGTGGCAGCCCGGCCAGGGAGCTGTGTGGACACATCCGATCAGAACAAACCTTGAGGAGCAGCTGCAGTTATCGCTAAGAGGCACATGATGACCGTGGCCATTCTCCAAGACTCCTCCTTCTTTGGCTGTACGAAAAAAAAAAAAAAAGGAGAATTAGTTGTCATGTGATGGGAATCACTAACTCTGTATATTTCAAGTTGTTAGCGCTTTCACTAACATCTATAATTGTCTGGGGGATGTAGTATACATTTTACTTTGTTTCGTAGGGAGGGAGAACCCAGTAACTCACATAGGTCCTTCCTATAGGAAAAGCTCTCAATCCATACAGTCAGGGATCTGGGTAGAGGGGATCAGGAGCTGGCAGGGCTGTGCACTCCGGCTGCATGCTCTGGAACTAGGAGAATGATGGTGGGATAGGGTTGGGGCCTCTTGAGGCCTCCTGTAAGGTGGACCCAGGTTCAGATCTCCATTTGCCCCAACCCCATACACTCCCACTCTAACCAGTGGGCCTTAGGGGCAACCTAGAGCTCTAGGAATCAGTGTTGGGTCAGTGCCAGTGCCCGAGAATCTCTAAAATATGTGGCGTAGCCCCGAGCCCTGAAAGAGGTTAGGGTGTTCAGAACCCCAGGAATCAGCGAGTTTGTGCACCTGCATTCACTCTGCCGACGCATCTAGCCTTGGCCTCCCTCACCACTCCCTCCTGGCAGGTATATTAGTCAGGATTCTTTCCACTGCACGTGGCAAAGAAAAGAAGATTGGTGTGGCCTTGGGAAAGTTGAGTCAATGTGTCTATGCCTTGGGGCACCTGGCTGGCTCAGGCAGTAGAGCGTGCGACTCTTGATTTCTGGGTTGTGAGTTCCAGCCCCACATTGGGGAGAGAGATTACTTAAAATTAAAAAAAGTATATACTAGTAAAAAAGAACGATTCATTTACAGAAGGGAAAAGCCCATTGAGAAGTAATTGGCATGCATCACTGTACAAGTTTAAAGTATACATCATGATGGCTTGGTTTACATATATTGTGAAATGATTACCATAATAGGGTCAGCTAACATTCATCTTCTCGTATACGTAAAATTTTTTCAAAAAGAGAGAAAAAAGGGGTGCCTGGGTGGCTCAGTCGGTTGGGCGTCTGACTTCGGCTCAGGTCATGATCTCGCGGTCTGTGAGTTCGAGCCCTGCATCGGGCTCTGGGCTGACAGCTCAGAGCCTGGAGCCTGTTTCGGAATCTATGTCTCTCTCTCTGACCAACCCCCCCCCCCCCTCATGCTCTGCCTCTCTCAGTCTCAAAAATAAATAAATGTTAAAAAATTTTAAAAAAAAGAGAGAGAAAAAAGAAAAGAGGAAGAAAATTCTCTCCTTGTGATAAGAACTCACAACTTTCCTATGTATCATGCAACAATGTTAGCCATTGTGTTGCATTCTTTTTAAGTTTATTTATTTTTATTTTGAGAGAGAGACAGAGAGACAGAGAGCAGTGGAGGGGCAGAGGGAGAGGGAGAGAGAGAATCCCAAGCAGGCTCCATGCTGTCAGTGCAGAGCCTGATGCAGGGGCTCCAACTCACGAACCGTGAAGTCATGACCTGAGCCATCAGCAAGAGTCAGAGGCCCAACCGACTGAGCCACTGAGGAGCCCCACTATTGTATGGTGCTTTAATGGGACTCTGCTGTAATCAGTACTTGGTTTTCTTGCATCACTTGTGTGAGGGGCTAAGAACTTCCAACTACTTTTCCTAAATGCCTAGAAACTCTACCCTTTCTATCCTGCTGGTTGGTTTAAATAAAACAAGACCGCTGAAGTCATACTCAGCAGGTTAAATATTACAAGATTGATGGAAAGTTCAATATCCTATAATAAACTTACAATGAGTAAATACAACTTTCTACAATAAACAAGCATCATAGTCTCAAGGTTAAGGGTTATAAAACAATAAACCATTGTAGTTAGAGTAGAATATTATAGGAGAGGTTCTTGCATACAAACTACTCAATATCATCACGACAAGACACAAAATAAGAATAAATGTAATTTGAAATAAGATCTAAACTCCATATGGTTAATATTCTCCTTCTCTCTCTTTCTGTTCCTTGTACCTTTTAACCCGCTCCTAGTCTTTGCCACACAAAAAATTATATCCCGCCGATGCTTTGCATTCTCAAAAGCCCTCATGCCAGGAAACTCTCATTCTCTTAAGATTCCTTATTTCTTGTTATTGAGACCTCTGGTTTCAACTACAATTCTAAACAAAGATGAAATAAGAGATTGGGGGCTTATAACATTTTACTTGAAGGATAGATACTCTGAAATGGCTGGGGCCGGGGGCTCAAGTCATGGTCATCAGAGTTATCTCTTTCTTTGTCTCTGCTCATTTCTGAACAGAAATGTCTGTTCATCCCTCAGCTCTATTTAATCTCTGATTGGATTGGCTTGTTGGCCTCATTTCTCTTCTCTTTTTAAAAAAAAAATTTTTTTTAATGTTTATTTATTTTTGAGACAGAGAGAGACAGAGTGCAAGTGGGGGAGGGGCAGAGAGACACAGAATCTGAAACAGGCTCCAGGCTCTGAGCTGTCAGCACAGAGCCCGATGCGGGGCTCGAACCCACGAACCGTGAGATCGTGACCGGAGCTGAAATCGGACGCTTAACCGACTGAGCCACCCAGGCGCCTCTCTTTTTTTTTTTTTTTTTAAGTTTATTTATTTTGAGAGAGAGAGAAAGTCACAAGCAGGCCCCACGATTTTAGTGCAGAGCCCAATGTGGGGCCCCAACTCATGAACTGTGACATCATGACCTGAGCCGAAGTTGGATGCTTAACCAACTGAGCCACCTAGGTGCCCCAGCTTCATAATCTTCTCGTGCAGAATTTTTCTTCCATGGGGACAGTGAGATAGCCCCAGGCAGCTCCAGCTTGTACTCTCTGGGAATGAGTGTGCACTTTCTTGAGAGGTGGAACAGAAAACTCCCAGGGGAAGAATCAGGTAGGCCCAGCTTTGTGTGTGCCTATCCCTGAACTAATCACTAAGGCTAGAGAAATGGAATGTCTGTAGGCCTCCTCGTCTTTGGGTTCTGGAGGTAGGGATCCAGTGGGGATCAGTGCCATCTACACCACATGGAATGAAGGAGGGAAGGGCCTCCAAAGGAAAAGATGCTACGCAGACAACTATGGTCTAAGACAAAAGGATAAAAGGTAGTGTTAGGTCATTAGGTCAATGGGGTTAATAAAATTATGCTATTTGCTCATCAAAGCCCATCTGGCAGCGAGGCCCAGACTATAGAGTTAACAGACTATAGAGTTTTTAATGCTGGAAGTGGATTATTGAGGATATATTTAGGGAATATGGATATGGAGCGACCTTCCAGGGTGGGTTGCTACCTGCCTCACTTACTCATGTCGAATTGGATATTAGAAGGAATGCCAGATGGGGTGGAGGCTCCTAGCGTGTAATTCCAGGATTGTTGTCATATACTCTGAGGCACAGCTGCTATGCTACAAAGGTCGCATCCTCGGGTCGCTGAGACCATCTTTAATGGGGGAGTGTAGGCCAACTGGACAGGCAAAGGGGTCCGGAAAAGAGGCTTGGCGGACAGCCTAGGGCAACCCTCTGAAGCTGTACTTGCAACCTTGAATTACATGACCCAAATCTACCTCCCAGCTGCATGTGGAGGTGGGGAAGGAGCAAAGGGCCTTACTGGGGAGTGAGCCGTTGTTGAGAGTAGGGGAAGAAGTGGGTCCTTTTGGCAGAAAGGATACAAAAGTCCTCCTATGGCCTGACCGCCCTGATTTTTGGCCATCGCGCTGGACTCTGTGCACCTCATAAATGGGCTGTGGAAGCAGTTGGTACCGTTCAGAGAGGCTGCCCTGTGGCACCGAGGTCCACGCCTGATGATTTCGGGCCTTGGGGAGGGAACAGATGCTGGGGCTAATTAGGGCACAGTTCCTCTGGCCCGAGATGGCCAGAGGAATAAAATGGGACACCTGCGCCCTGTGCATTACGTGGACAACACTCACCGCTCACCACCCAGCTTGTCAGGAGATGACTCAGAGTGGCACGCTCTTAGAAACCGTGTTTCGATTGTTGTCGTCTTCTGAAACCCAACAGTCGAAATCAGGATGGCACCGCTCCTCCTGTGCCTGGGTATCCCGCCAGGGATCAAGAAGCTTCCTCTGCGGCAGGGGTGTGCTGGGAGAGGTTCTCAGCTTATGCGTTTCCTGTTTTTAAACATCCTCACCCAGAAGCTGTGAGATTTTGAGAAAGGTTTTACCAACAGAATTGTAATGGCAAGGCTAGGACCGCTCTCCCAAAGGGACCTCGAGCCGAGGGATCTCACAGAACTTTATTAAGCGCGCCTGGAATGCTCCATCCACATCCCACACGGCAGCGGTGCTGGTGAGCGGCCACGCTAATCCCTACGCTTCCCCCGGAACGGTGCCCCCGGCTATGCCCTCTCTATCGCGATAGCTGTCCTGGAGCCACGGCCACTATCGATCTAACTCGGGGCTTGACAACAAGGGGACACGCAGGGACAGTCTCACTCTGTATGCCACCGAGCTGAAGGATAAATTCCAGGTGGCTGATGTTTCGCCGCCACGGCAGCTTGGTTTCACGCTGCACGGAAAACGAGATCAGAGCCTGCCGAGCAGACATCTGTTGTTTTGGCCTGCTCAGCAGCCATCCACCCTCCTGGTGACCACACTCTGACTGTCACTTGGGAGCCACGCCTCAGCCACGCTCAGCCTCTGTAGCTTGGGGGACAGGGGTGAGAGGAATGGACAACGCCATCAGGCAAGAATGGAGGTAGACTCCTGATGATATTGTTTAGGCCAGGGCTTGGCAAAGGTTTCCTATAAACGGTCAGTGGCAAATATTTTCACCTTTGCAGGCTATACCTGCAATGGGGAAGTTTCTTGCTAATTCACCACGTACAGAGAGCCAGGGTTGCAAACTGGAGATTGGGTTTCATAATGGATCTGGTGGTCCCAGGTAGGCAAGAGTCAGCTTAGCGCTAAAGGAAACCCCTTATCTGAGAGGGGACTGCTCGGGATCCCTGGCCATTTATGACATGCAGCCAGAGGCCAGAGCGCTTAAGATCGTGAGCCCCACCAAGCTTCCACCCAAGAGAGACCTGGAGGGATGGGAAAACACATATGAGGACATTGACTGTCACCCCCATGATCAGCCGAAGAGGAAATGTCCCCAGTGAAGCCAAGGAGGAGCCAGCCCTCTCCTTGAGAGGACCGGGTGGGAAACCAATGGTGAGGAGGAGGATGGCAAGGTGGGTGTCTGGTGGTGCCCTTCGGAATGCGAGTCCAGTGAGGCCTTGATCCCAGGTCAGGGTGAACCGCTCATGACATGGGGGTGTGGCAAGCCCTCTCTACAACACTTAATCTGGAGACAGCAGAGGATAAGGAGGAAGAAAAGGGTATCATCGAGGGAAGGTGGTGGGTGGAACAGAGGGGCAAGTTTCAGCCCTCACGGGGCACAGAGGAATCCACCAGTCACTTGGCTGATGGACTGAGGTTGGTTTTGTCCAAGACAGACCCCACCTGTCTAGAGGCTGCCTGATCTGCGGGTCATGTGATATGCTCCAGGCTACCCTTTCTGTGGAAGGGATCTGTGTTCCCCCCCATTATAAGGAAGCAGGAAACTCCAGCCTTGACAGACTTACAATTCTTTAAGGGGTTGAGTCTTTTCCTGGAGGGGAGAAGAGGTGGGAAGAGGTACAGCTGAACTAGTTTGGGGTCCAGTCCTGCTTCGCCTGCTGGCTGAGCAGATGCCGGGGGAGCAACAGGGCACTCGGCCCCAAGGATGGGAGATGGGCTAGAGTAGGGGCTAGAACATGCCAGAGGAGTATGGCAGCACAGCAGTCTCTGCTATTAAGAGTTTGCACTAGGAGGTCATCAGAGAGAGGCTGTAGCCGGCAAGGTCAGCACTCAGCCCATAGTCCCCTCGATCGTTTTTCTGCACACCAGCTCCCGGAGGGCTTTCACACCCAGCAGCCTGCTGGAGCAGCCAGCCGGAGACTGGGCTCAGGCAAGGGCCTGGGGACTGACCTGGGGGCAAGGGCAGCCTTTACCAGTGACAGTGGGGCTCCCCTGCTCCCCGTCAGGACAATCCTGGGGGTGGTCCACACCACCTCCAAAGCCCACTGTGGGGTCAGATTACCCTCTGTGGGATTTGGCTCAATATTCCACTTCACTTGACCCCCTCTCAGCCTTCTCCCCTCCCCTCACCCGGCCCTACTCCTTTGGCCTGGGAACTCTTAGATCACCGGAACACGTACCTTCCTTTTAGGGTTTGCTTCTGAGGAACCAGCCCAAGTGTCTGTGGTCCTGTGAGCTGATAGCTGTGACAAGGCCTCACAAAGGTGCCATTCCAGTGCTGAGTTAGTGACCCCAGGTCACTGGGGGTGGGGAGGCGCTCTCACACCTGTGCCAGGTCTCTGGGAACGTTTGGGGGAAGTTGTTTCACAAGGTGCACAGGCTCAGCTTTGAGAATCTGGAATGGCTGAAGCCAGTCAGTGTGGGAAGCCAGGCCTTCCTGAACAATTTTAGACCCTCCAGAATTCCAGCTTTCAGTGAGGAGCAAGAGAGGGAGGTTGGGATCAGGGCTGGCATCAGAGGGGGACAACCATCGGGAACTGGTGGTGATGTGGGTCCAGTTCTCAACAGGTGAAGCCTGGGGAGGGGGGAGATAAGCCCCTCATCTGAGGGCCCCTCAGGCCTTAGACCTGGCTAGATACCACTCCCTACTTTGTCTTTGGAGTGATCCATTGGGATTACTGGGTCTCTCGGCACCTCAGCAAATGTCCAGTGGTCTTAGGGACAACTCAGAACAGCCCAGGGCTTTGTGGCATAAAATCCTCCACTCTCTCCTGCCCCGTGAACATGTACGGAGCGAGGCAGTGAAGGGCATCTTTTAGCAGACTGCGTCCACTGGGAAAGAGCATGGCACGCATTGCCTTTCTCCTGAGGAAGGGGGGCTGAAGAAGGCAGGGCGGCCACTCTGGTTGCTCGTTTTGGAGTGAGGGAGTGAGAGACATAGAGCGGTAGGCTGGAAGAAGGGCTTTGCCTCCACCGCAGTCTCACAGTCCTCAGCTCCCAGGCGTCACCCAAAGGCTTTGGTAACCACTGAGGGTCGCTGGTGGGCCAGCTGGGGTCCGAGGAGAGGCCCTGGAGAGAAGATTAGGTAAAGAGCCAGGCTGGGGCTGGTGAGCGCATCCTCAAGCAAAGCTTCAGGGGTGAAGGCGAGGTTGGGGAGAAGAGGGAGAGGGGGACAGTGGGCTGGGCTTGAGCCCAAGGAGACTAGGACACAAGCAAATAGCATACCTACAGCTCTTTACGAAAGACCACAAGCATCTGCTGAGCAGGAGACGGTGGGGAGGTGGACCAAGGCCTCCCAGGGAATGCCGGGTGAGTGGCCGGTAGCTTCTATCTGGCTATTGATGCCAGAGTTTTGCACACTGATTTTGAGAGAGAATGGGTAAGGAGGCTGGAGTCACCATGGAGAGAGAGCAAGGAAGAGAGGCTGCAGAGAGGGGAGGGATGTGGCGCAGGGGAAGGAGCACGTGGGGAGCATTAGGACGCCTCTGTCATCCCACAAACCCTCAGGAAGACCCACACTATCCATCGCTGCCTTGGGAGTTGGAATTCTGTTCATCCAGGATGCAGAAACATAGAGGCACACAGGAACTGGCCTCTAGGCTGTCAGAGGAAGATCTATTCGGTCCACTCACATGCAGGCGACATGATAAGCCAGCGAAATCCAGAGAAGGTTCAAGTGGAGGCGTGAGAGAGGCCCCTGTGCTCAGAATCCCAATGAAGTCCTTCTGTTTCTGCTCCTCTGTTTTCCAGGACAAACACGACCCTCTGCAGCCCAGGAGAGGTGGTTAGCACAGGAGAACGGCTTTAGGACTCAGAGAAGGCTCCCAGCTCTCATCCAGCAGGATGGAGAGGGCAGGCTTTATTGCTTTGGAGACCAACTCCAACTGGCCAGGTCCTGGAACTAGATCTCCCCTGGTTGGGGGACGTTTCAGGGGGCACATATCTGGGGAAAAGGGGGATTGGGGAGCCCATGTGCTTGCCCCGAATTTGATCCCCGGCCCATGAAGTATGAAGCCTTCAGAGCCACAGGGACTTCAGGAAAAAAACGAGGGACTCGATGGGACCCCAGGAAGTGCAAGTGATCCAGACCCCTGGCGAGTAGAAGAGGGACCCTCTCTCCATGGTTGTGTGAGCTTGTCCCCCCCCCCCCACCACCCCGGACTCTCCTCTCCAGGGCTGGCCGTTTGGGGAGCAGGGAAGTCTTAGGTGTGACGCTTGTGGGGGAAAAGGTGGAGACATCTACACTTTAGCAGCTATTGGGTCCCCAGTCGTATTCTGGCCCAAGGCAGATTATGCCTTCACCATGGGTCTGTTATTAAGGAAAGTTAAGATGGTTCTGAACAGAAAAATATCCCCTCTTGTTGCTGCCATCTGCCAAGCTTCTAGACCTGTTGTTCTCAAGGCGATCACACCCAACACACATTTCTCACAAATTGTTTCCTAACATCCCCTTCACTATCCTGAAATAAATGCATAGGTAATATCGCCTACAGCATCGTAGTTTCAGCCTTCCAAACCGTTCAAACGTCAAAAGTGTCTAAGTAAGGCCCCAAGAGTAACATAAGGGAGAAACACAGGGAGAATGAAGTGTGATGATGACGCACTTGCGGCTCAGTGTGTAAACGCTCAGGCATGACCGCCCCGAGGCCATAACGAAGGGGTCACTTCCCCTTATATGAGTGTGGAAGTGCCGTGAGCACCGTGGCTACAAATGTAGTGTCTGGCATGAAAATATCTCTAGGGACTTTGCTCTCAGTGGTTTTCCAAAATGGTGAGCAGGTACTGGAAAAGTTCTAAGCAAAACGAAGGCCGACCTTCCCTCGATCTACTCTGGGTTTGCTCCCTGTGTTGTCCACGAGGACAGTGAAGTCACTCAGGATACTGGCAGAACGTGGGGGTGTGGGGAGAGCTAAGCCATCCTTCGGTCTTCAAAAGATGAGGAAGAGTCTATAGGCGACCCCCCAGGAAGAGTTTAGAAAATGTATTGAAGTATTATAGTTTTGGGGTTTTTTAAAAAATTTTTAATGTTTATTTTTAAGAGAGAGAGACAGAGAGCATGAGCAGGGGAGGGACAGAGAGAGGGGGAGACACAGAACCCCAAGCAGGCTCCAGGCTCTGAGCTGTCAGCACAGAGCCCGACGTGGGGCTCGAACCCATGAGCTGTGAGATCATGACCTGTGTCGAAGTCGGACACCCAACCGACGGAGCCGTCCAGACACCCCTGTTTATTTTTTTTAATGTTTTTTTTTCAATTTTTTTTCAACATTTTTTATTTTATTTTTGGGACAGAGCGAGACAGAGCATGAACGGGGGAGGGGCAGAGAGAGAGGGAGACACAGAATCGGAAACAGGCTCCAGGCTCCGAGCCATCAGCCCAGAGCCCGACGCGGGGCTCGAACTCACGGACCGCGAGATCGTGACCTGGCTGAAGTCGGACGCTTAACTGACTGCACCACCCAGGCGCCCCAATGTTTATTTTTGAGAGAGAGAGAGAGAGAGAGAGAGAGAGAGACAGAGAGTAGCATGAGTAGGGGAGGGGCAGAGAGGAGACAGAGAATCCCAAGTAGGCTCCTCCCTGTCAGCGCAGAGCCCAACTCAGGGCTCCAGCTCACGAACAGCAAGATCGTGACCTGAGCGGAAAACGAGAGTCAGACTCTGAACTGACTGAGCCACCCAGGTGCCCCGTATTGGAGTATTTTTGGTTGTCTTCGCAGTGGGGGGGGAGTCCTTGGCATTTTTTAGCGGTCAGGTGTAAGAGATACTGCTGCTCTAGAAACTCAGGACAGTCTTGCACAGTGAAGAATCACCCTACACATTGTGCAACTTGGGACAAGCCCACTGGACTCTCCTGTAAGTGGGCGACCTGTTCGTAATAATCTGAACCCAGCCCCTAACTCTGTGTTGCATGACAACGGAGCGTGCAGTGCCTTCCAAACAGTGCGGCCTGGGCCCCGTGGCCTCTGTATCGATGCAGCAAATGCTGAGGGCGCTGCACGTGCACGCCGCGGGCTTCCGCCTGGGCCTGACTTTGGAACCCAGCCAGGGACCGGATATCTGGGTAGCCCCACTCTCCATGGAGAGCTAGCACCTCACACATGAAATCAGACTGGGAGTTCTGCGGACCTGTACTGGTGAGTGCCCCCTCCCCCTGCCATCTCAGGTCCCACAACCTCCCCCTGTTCCCTCCTTTCCAGCCCTGCTGGCCTCCTCCCTCCAGCCCCACCTTCACAGACTCTGCTCTCCCCGCCCTGGTGGCCTGCGACTCCTCTGTGTTCTTTAGACGTCAGCTTAACTGACATCTAACTACTAACTACTAACCGCTAACTCCTAACCAGGTCTGATGACAGAGGTGCAACGTGGCTTGGCTGGGTCTGTGTAGCACTTCTCCAGTGGGACAGCACGAGGTAACAGAGCTCCCCAGAGTTTCAAAGAGCCATCTGAAGCCAAAAGGTGGCTTCAAAAGGTGGCTTTGTGTATCGCAGGCTCAAGGTTCCCCGGACTCCTCCATTGCCTATGCTCAGCATGAGGACAGCACCTTCAGGAAACAGCTACTAAGGAAAGGACAGAAGGGGCAGGCTGAGGGGGAAAGACATGTGCAAGGGCCCTGGCTGCAGAAAGGAAGAGTACCAGAAAACCCATCCTGTGAGAAATGGGTAATTACTGCTTTTGGCCTTGGAGCACGTTTCTTTCTTCCTGTTGGTAACACCTGATACTCCTTTGGGGAGATCCCTCCTGAACTCTGAGATATCCTAGTGTGAAGGTCATGGTGCGCTGCCTACCTGACTTTCCCCAGACCCTCAGGGAGACCCTCACGGGGGTCCTGCCCACCTGACTTCCACTCGGGCTTGGCCAATCAGAATTCCCCCTTTCTCTCCGATGCTGTGAGTGGTCAGGAAAGGCATGTGACCTAAGCTGGGCCAATCACCAGTTGTCTGGGTCTTGCAAACATGCAGACGGTGAGAGAAACAAAAGGGGGGAGTTGGTGGATTTGGAACTGGCAGCGTCGATCTCCCCCTGGCAACACAGGGGCAATCCATCTAGGGCTGGAGAGGATGAGATGGGCACACAGAGGGGAGCAGAGGGAGTCTCGCTGGCACGAAGGGCGCTCTGGATCCAGCTGTGCAGGGTGCTAGAGTGAGGTGATGAATCCACAGCCCTCCCCTCTTCTCTTGCTATCACGAGTTTGAGATGGATTGTAGTGGGAAGAGTCCCAACGTCTACCAAGAACATTATTCCAGTCACCAAACATGTACTGAGTGTCTGTCACATACCAGGCAGTGGGACCTGAGATGGCGGGTGGAGGGCACTCACCAGAGGCTGCCTTGGCCGCACTTGGGTTTTGGATCTTTTGCTGAGAGCAGTGGAGAGCTAGTAGTGTTCAGAGTGGTGAACAGAGGGGTCAGGGTGCACGGCCTCCAGGGTCATAAACAAGGGTAGAGAACGAAAAAGGAATAGGGGCTCGAGTGAAAGGGGAGAGACTAGTTTGAAGGTTGCTGCATCCGCCCTGGAGCGGGATGATGGAGGGGAGGTCACAGCCAAGAGATATTTACAATCATTACAATCAAATGAACGGAAGTAATACTCCCAGGCCCAGTGGAAGATGCCTTCCTATGCGGAAAAATGATGAGGTAAATAAATCAACGGGGTCCAGGGGAAAATTAATAAAGAATCATATAAGGGCATATCCTGGCAATGAAGGAATTATTTTTTTCTAAGACGGAAGAAAAATATTATACGGATCCATACATTAAGTCAGGTGACAAAGGGACAATTTAGGCTTCGCCTCAGCGTTTCTAAACTCGAGAAGACAGAAGGAGTGGTTATAGGTTTGAGAAAAAAAGATGGTGACACAAGAAATCTGTGCCCAACGAACTGGCATCCACGTGCACAAACAACAGAAGTATATTCCAGATTTACGGAGAAGGACGTAGAAAAGAATGTACCACTCATGTGTTCTCTCCAAGTAAACAACTTGAGGACGCACTTCAGCTGCTCAAGAGATGAATTAAAATCAAGAACTTGAAAGTGGGAACATTATAATACTATAAAAGATTTAGTTGTAAGCATTAAAACCAACTAAATATATCATAAAGAATTGAACAGCAACAAAAAAGATAAATAAAGTTGAAATGCAAGTTGGATTTATAAACCCCATTACATTTTCAAAGACTGAGAAGCATGTGGGGAGAGGGCAAGGCAGGTGGAGGGAGCCGAAATCATCATCTGAGGCAGAGGAAGGGAGTTAGGAGAAATCGACTCTTCTCAACTTTTCTAATCAGGGAAATAAAGGTTTAAGAATATATCTGGTGATATAAAAGTCAATCACTAGTAAAATTAAAAACAGGATCACAACCTTTTAAACCATCGGAGGTGACAAAAGAAAACAGAATATTCTTTTTTTTGTTTGTTTATTTATGAGAGAGAGAAAGAGTGTGTGTGTGCCCACGCAGGAGGGACAGAGAGAGAGAAAAAGAGAGAGTGAGACAGAGAATCCTAAGCAGGCTTTCCTCTGCTAGCACAGAGGGGCTCAAACTCACAAGCCATGAGATCACAACCCGAGCCGAAACCAAGAGCCACTCAACCGACTGAGCCACTCAGGCAACCCCGAAACCAGAACATCCTAAGGCTTTTTAAAAAGTAATCTCTATGCCCAACGTGGGGCTCGAACTCATCACCCTGAGATCAAGAGTCTCCTGCTCTACTGACAGCCAGCTAGGTGCCCCCAGGACATTCTATAAAGCAAAAAAGCAGAAAGTGAAGGATTCCTAAGTAATAGGGGTAGAATGTGAAAAGAGATTTAAAAAAATAATCTGATACTAAGATTTCAAATGACTTCAACAAAACGGGACATAAGGGATAAGGAGTGGAGTTCGGGCGTATTGTTTCAGTATTTAACAAAATATTAAGGATGACCACTAGAAGGGAAGCAACAGAATGCGGACCGTCCAGGTCACAAAAGAATCAACATTGTGCTATCAAGCCTCAAAAGGCAGGGAGAGGGACAAGGAAATCAGAAGGCGCGATCAGTAGAAAATATAGAATAAAGCAGTAGGCACGAGTCCAAATACAGCAGTAATTACAGTAAACTTATTTGCAAACGATGCAATGGTCTCCCTAGGAAAGGAATGATAACTGTAAAACTATTAAAATCAAGAAAAATGTTCAGAAAGGATGCCAACACACCAAAGTCAATAGTGTTTCTATTTGTCTGTAGCAATCAATTAACAACAATCACTTCAGAATGCCTAGGAATAAACTTAAAAATAACGTGTGCAAGAGAAGCAAATGACAAACCGCCCGGCAGAAAAATAAGCAAAGGTAACAAGCCGTCAGCTCACAGAAAAAGGAAAACGGTCAAAAACCATAAAAACATGTCGAAGCTCACTAGTAATCAGAGATATGGAAGTGGAAACAATATTCATATCAAAAGTGAAAGATGATTCTTAATATTTCGTGATGATGATGGAGGGGAGAAACGTTCTCACGGGAGTAAAAATCGGTGAAGCCGTTTTGGTAGGGCAATTTGGGAATGTTTTACATTTAAATGCATGTGTCTTTCTGACCCAGCAATTGTGCTTTCAAGACTCTATTCTACAGAAATATCTGCACTCGTGCCAAGATACTCTTGCAGAATTATTTATAATAATCAAAAAGGAGGGAAACAAATACCCCAAAGTAGAGGAACAATCAATTAAATTACAACATATCCATATGTAAGAGAGTGCCAAGCAGCCGTCCCTCTTCTCTGCTTAGGTGGATTTAATGTTTCACCTTGAAACAAGTCTCCTCCATTCGGGGAAGGAGAACCTTAGTGGTATCCATTATTTATGGGAGTGCGTGTTAGATCGGAGCCCCTTGCCCTGAGGGAGTGGAGAGATGAAGCCTTCTGTGGCTTCGAAAAAGCAGGATTCTTACATATGCCCTTGGTATGGAGGCTTGGACTGTGAGGAGAGGGTAAAACTGATTTACATCGGAAACCCCAGGCCTGTGAGGAGGAAGGGATGACGGTGATAACCCCCCTTCTCTGATGTTTGACATTAGGGGAGACCTGACCTGGTCGGGTGGAGCACTGAAGTGTTGATGCACATCTGCCGGTAGGAAGAAGACAATGGTTTCCGAGGGAGGGATGACCATGAAGGCAGGTGGACTGTGGGCTTAAAATGAGTATCCAGGAGATCAGAGGGAAAGCTGCCCTTTAGGTCAGGGTACCTCCGCATGGCATTGTTTTGGGGAAACCAGAGCTGGGTTTGCAGCTCTCCTGAGGAAGACCCAGGCCAACTAGTCCATCAACAGAGTAGAAAAGCATTCATTGGACTGTGGGGGCCGGGTTCAATGGGAACGCCGTGTGGTACCAACGGAAGAAAACACACTAGTGGTTTGAGGGGTCAGAATGCCTCCTTCCACGGAATGTCATGCAGAGACTGACAGCTACAGCGGCCTCCAAGGCCAGGGTCACCTGGCCCTCTGTAGCAGTCTGACTTAATATTCTATTACTGCTGCTTCCCTCACTCTGCTCTCTCACACAGCAACCTCTTTATTGTTCCCCAAACATGCTAGCATGTTCCTGCTGAGACTTTGCTCCTGCTCCATCTCTGTCTGGAAAGTTCTTTTCTCCTACGGCCTCCCTTCTTACGAGTCTGCTCAGACATCACAGTGTGAGTGAGGCCTTCCTTGTTTATCCTTTGAAAAATTGCCAACTCCTGACCCACCCAGAGGGCCGAGACTCTCTATTGCCTCTCTCACCTGATTTCTCTCCACAGCACTTAACACGTTATTGTATGTATTGCTTGTTTCTGATCCATCGCCTCCCACCCTGGGGAAGCCAGTTTTGTGCATGTTTGGTTCACAGATTTGGTTGCCAGGACCTAGAATGGTGCCTGACACACAGCAAATGCTGTATGAATATGTGACGAAAGAATAAATAGGTACCTATAGAAAGACTCTGAAACACGCAGCAAGTGAACAAAATGCAGATTGTCAAATAACATGGATAGTGTCATACCATTTGTGTGTGTGTGTGTGTGTGTGTGTGTGTGTGTGTGTTTATAAAGGAGAAATATCAAACTATTAT
The DNA here is from genome assembly GCF_018350175.1 of Felis catus. Taxonomy (NCBI): domain Eukaryota; kingdom Metazoa; phylum Chordata; class Mammalia; order Carnivora; family Felidae; genus Felis; species Felis catus. Next base: position 34,086,362 of record NC_058375.1, on the reverse strand, counting down.
TGGAGAAGGGGATGAGATGTGAATAACTAGAAACAAGTAAAGTGATGGGGGCACCTAGGCGGCTTACTCGGTTAAGCACCCGACTCTGGCTCAGGTTATGATCTCACGGTTTGTGGGTTCGAACCCCGCTTTGGGTGAGCCCCACTTCTCTCTCTCCCTCTCTCTCTGCCCTTTGCTCCCTTATGCCCCCCCCTCAAAAAAAAGATGTATTTTTTAATTCCTTAAAAATTGATTTTTCCTTTGATGCTTCTGTACCATTTGACAATTTTTTAACATACGAGTATTTATTAGTTGTATAGTAAAAAAGATAATAAATACTTTTTTAAAGAATTTATTTTATTTTATTTATTTTTTAAATGTTTATTTTGAGAGAGAGTGTGTGAGTGCAAGTTGGGGAGGGGCAGAGACAGAGGGAGAGAGAATTCCAAGCAGACTCTGTGCTGTCAGCACAGAGCCCGACGCAGGGCTCGATCTCACAAAACGTGAGATCGTGACCTGAGCCAAGACCAAGAGTGGGACACCCAACCAACTGAGTCACCCAGGCACCACAAAGACTTTATTTTATTTTTTAAAGTAATCTCTATAGCCGGGACACCTGGGTGGCTCAGTCAGTCTGGCGTCTCTTTCTTGGTCTCTGCTCAGGACGTGATCTCGCGGTTTGTAAGATAGAGAGAGACCTTCGTCGGGCTCTGTGCTGACAGGGTGGAGTCTGCTTGGGATTCTCTGCCTCCCTCTCTCTCTGCCCCTCCTTCGCTTGTGTGTGCACACGCTCTCTCAAAGTAACAACTAAATAAATTAAAAAAAAAAAAAACAAAATAATCTCTACACCCAACATGGGGCTCAAATTCACAACCGTGAGATCCAGAGTTGCATGTTCTACCACCTGAGCCAGCCAGGCACCCGGATAATAAATACTTTTTATAACTAATAGAAAGAGGTTAATAGTGCAGGAACAGAGTCCTAACTTTGGGTATTGGCAGTGTGGTCTACCACAGATTAGTCCTCTTGCAGATAAAAATGATAAACCCTCATCAAAATATTTTTAAAGATGACTGGAAGGCACTGGAGAATGACAAAAAGCAGGCAGAAGCTTGAGGGGACTCAATTCTTGGAACAAGGCAACGTGTGGGTGAGATCCACATTTATATGGTTTCTCCTCAGAGAGTACTTCCCAGTTGTTGCAAAACAGGGATAGAGAGAACACAGAAAGCTGTAGCCTGAGTAGCCACAGGACAGAGCTGGGGGCTGTCAGAGCAGCAGGACGTTGAGGAGGGAAAACCAGAAAGGAGGGAGTTACAGAAGGGGCAGCACTAAAGCTATATATAAGTTTTTCTAAAATCCTTGGCTGATCTCTAAACTACATGAGTGGAGAGACTCCAAAGAGATTAAGGGAGAAAAACAGCTGGAAGCCTAAAAGAGCTGAACAGAGACTTCAATAGCTGCCTACTTCAGGAGAAGCAGTTCTTAAAAACAAGACAATAGGTCCCCAAATGGAGTCACTTATGCAAAGTCCCACGTCGCCAAAATGAGACTTAATTACAGTTGGAGCTTCTTCCGGAAACAGAATCTTAAACCAGCCAATCAGGTTGGGACTGGGGAGGTAACCTGTCTGATAGACCCCTGCCATCCCTCAAAGGAAAGTGACGTTGCCACAACCAACCTGCTACTGGTATTATCATGTCCTTGTCCCACTCCCTTCTGCTGATAAAGGTAAAAAGCCAATGGAATCCAAAGAAGATATACGAATGGCCAATAAGCACAGAAAAAGATCTCAACATCATTCACCATCAGGGAAGTGCAAATCAAAAGCACAAAGAGATGCACTCACTAGGATGGAACTTTATACTTTGCCAGTGGAATGTAAAACAGGTCACTTTGGAAAACAATATAGCAGTTCATCAAAGTTGAAATACGGAGTTACCATATGACCCCAACACTTAAACTCCTAGGTGACACTCAAGAAAAATGAAAGGACATGACTCACACCCACATGTCCATGGCAGTATTATTCATTATAGCCCCAAAGTAGAAACAACTCAGTATCCATCGACTGATGAGTGAAATTCGTATGTCCACGAAATGGAATAAACGAAATGAAGTATTGATACAGGCTCTAACATGGATGAATCTTGAGAACGTTACGTTAAGTGACAGGAGCTGGACCCAAAAGGCCCCATGATAAAAACATTCTGTTTATATGACATGTCCAGGAGAGGCAAGTCTGTGGAGACAGAAAGTAGATTACTGGTTGACTAGGGCCTAGGAGGCGCTTGGCAGCAGAAAGAAGGGAAACTAGAGGGCATGAGGTGTTTTGGGTGGGATGATGACGATGTTTCAAAATTGTGGTGATGGCTGCACAACTCTGTGAATACACCTAAACCATTGAATAGCATACTTGAAAATAGGCGCAGCAGTGTTCAATCTAAGACTAATTATTCCCCACTCCTGGGGCATTCTACAAAATGCTTGAATACTGTGCCTAATATCTGGTGAATTTAGTTTTCTAGCCTAGCCTTGTGTGAGCGCCAGGCACTGTTCCCTCTAATCCTTTTGGATGATTCTTTCTCTAGCCTCAGAGGTTGTCCTCACACACATGTGCCGACGGTGACTCTGTTGAATGCTGGAGCGGAGTCCTCTGTCAATCTTCAGGGTTTTCTCTTTGTGCAGCTCTCTACTCTCTTCTATTCTCTTCTCTGAACTCTAGCTTCCTTGTCTCCAGACTCTCAGTTCCATCTTCTCAACTCAAGGCATCGCTCATGTTCTGCCCAAGTTCCCCCTATTTATGACATGACCTAGCAGCTCTCCCAAGGCGATAAGTTTGGACAATCATAGGATTTAAGTCATTTGTTTCCCATCTTGCAGGGATCACTATTTTTCTTTGCCTGATGTTGGCTGTCTCGAAAACTTCTGTCCCACGTATTTTGTTTGTTTTCATTTGTTTGTTTCCAGTGAGAGGATAAATCTGGTCCCTGCTATTCTGTCTTGACTGGAAGGGCAAGAAATCAGTTATTGCTGTATCAATATTAGAAAAGGAATATTATCAGAGATAAAGATATCATTCTTTTTTTTTAAAGTTTATTTGTTTCCTTTGAGAGACAGAGACAGAGAGAGTACGAGTGGGGTAGAGGCAGAGAGAGAAGGAGAGAATCCTAAGCAGGCTCTGGGCCATCAATGCAGAGCTCAATGTGGGGGCTTGATCTCATAAACCATGAGATCGTGACCTGAGCCCAAATCAAGAGTTGGACACTTAACCGACTGAGCCACCCAGGCACCCCAAGATATCACTTCTTAGTGATAAAAGGATCAGCCTTTCTTTTTTTTTTTAACTTTTTTTTTTTACTGTTAATTTTTTATTTTTGAGACAGAGACAGAGCATGAACAGGGGAGGGGCAGAGAGAGAGAGAGGAGACACAGAATCCGAAGCGGGCTCCAGGCTCTGAGCTGTCAGAACAGAGCCTGACGTGGGGCTCGAACCCATGAACTGTGAGATCATGACCTGAGCTGAAGTCGGACGCTTAATCGACGGAGCCACCCAGGTGCTCCAGGATCGGCCTTTCAAGAAAGGGGGTGAAATCTCCAGTGATTGTGGATTTGACTAGTTCTCTTGATAGTTCTATCAATTTTGCTTTATGTATCCGAAGCTCTGTTGTTAGCTGCTGTTATGGACTGAATGTTTGTGTCCCCCTCCCCAAATTTATATGTTGAAGCCTTAATCCACAAAGTGATGGTATTTGTAGGTAAGGCTTTTGGCAGATAATTAGGTTTAGATGAAGTCATGAGGGTGGGGCCCTCGTGATGAAACTATTGTCCATATAAGAAGAGGAAGAGACACAGCTCTTCCTTTCTCAGCCATGTGAAGATACAGCGACAAGTCTGGCTGTTTGCAAGCCAGGAAGATGGCTCTCACTATGGACTGAATCTGCTCACACTTTGATGCTGGACTTCACAGCCTCCAGAACTATGAGAAATAAATGTCTGTGGTTTAAGCCACCCAGTTGTAGTATTTTGTTATGGCAGCCTGAGCTGACTGATACAGGTACGTATACATATGTCACATTGTTGTCTCTTCTTGGTGATTGATCAAGGAAGCACTAAAAATAGTAAGGATACAGAAAATTTAAACAAAATTATCAACCAATTTGACCTAATCGACATTCACAGAACACTGATTTCAAAACTTCAGAATACATTTTCTGTTCAAGTGCACAAGGAACCTTCACCAAAGTAGCCTATTTTCTAGGCAATAGGACAAGCCTCAGAGAATTTCGAAGGACTTAAACCATACAGAGTATGTTCTCTGATCACCATGGAATTAAGTTAAAAACAAACAAAAATAAACGTAAAAGCTAGAAAACACCCAAACATTTAGATATTAGAGGACACACTTTTAACCTGTAGGTCAGTAAAAGATTACAAAGGATATGAAAAAATATTTTGAAGTGAGTGATGATGAAATTATACCATCTCAAAATTTGGGGAATGCAGCTAAAGCAACACTTCGAAGGAAATTTATAGCTGTCAGTGCTAACTCTAGAAAACAAAACAATTATCTAATTTTTCACCTTAAAATGTTAGGAAGAGAAGAGCCAATTAAACTCAAATAATAAAAGAGAAAGGAAATAATAAAGAGGAAAGGAGAAAACAATGAAAGAGAAACAGATAATACAGAAAAAAATCAACACACCCCGAATGAGTAAAAAGGGTAATTGATCAATGCAATAACATGGTTTGAATCTTAAAAGTATGTTAAGTAAAGAAGTCAGACTAAGAGAATACATACTGCATGATTCCACTTATATGGGGTTCTAGATCATGGCCCATTGGTCAAATCTGGCCCAAGGCCTGCTTCTGGATGACCTTGAGCTCAGAGCGGTTTTTGCATTTTTAGAGGATTGTAAAGGAAAAGGAGAAGTAGTAGTGACACAATCATAAGTGGCCCACAAAGCCTGAAATAGTTACCATTTGTCTCTTTACAGAAGAGTTTTCCAATGTACGCACCGGACAAACTGAGCTATGACAACAGATGTGAGAATAGTAGCTACCTCTGGGGGTGAGGGTGTGGGTGAGGGTGGGGGTGACTGGAACAGGGCATGGGCAGCTTTCCTACGTAATGGAAACGGTTAATATCTTGATTGCAATGATACTTGAACGTACATAAATTTTACCTCAATAGAAGAACCGGGAGGAGGCCCCGCCACCCCACCCATGTATTTCAGTCATTGGTTAAAATAAAAATGGATCTTTAAAATGTGTGTTTAACTCCCCCCTACCCTAATATCTTTTCTCCTAAGTGGGATTGATATTTGGAACAAAGAGCTTTCTTCTAGAGGTTCTCTTTGATATTTTCACTTGGGTGAGAGCCAATCAACTAAAAAACTGATTATAAGGCTTCAGAAATTATTTCCTTAAAATTGTGCTTCCCAAGTCACAGTTTAACATGATTGAAAATGTAAATGTGTGGGTTTGCCTGGCTGGCTCAGTTAGAAGAGCATGTGACTCCTAATCTTGGGGTCATGAGCTTGAACCCCCTGTTTGGTGTAGAGATTACTAAAAATAAGTAAGTAAGTAAGTAAGTAAATAAATAAATAAATAAGAAAATATAAATTTATGTTGTGAGAACTGCTCTTCTTTCCAAAGTCTGTCTATACGTGAATGGGGCTGAGCAGTGTGTGCTCTCTGCCTATTTTTAAACACACTGTAAATTATTTTGCAACATATTCCGTTTTCCATCCACTGGAATGAATTTGCCCACTCGAAAATTGACTTGGTCTTTAAACTGATATTAAATTCTGCTCCAGTATGATTTTTGGTTTTGAGAATCCAAAGTTATGAATTCTTCCTCCTTTGAAATTTATGATTTTTTTAAAATGCAAAATGATGCTGACCTGTGTTTGCTTCATCTGTATGTCAGAAGACCTGGCTCCCTCTTCCCTCTGATCAAGTGATAAAATTGGATTGTTAGAAAAAAACTTTGTAATATAGATTTTGAGATATGTGTGATTTATTCATAAAGCAATACACAGGAGCAAAAATCCCAGAGCCCCTAAAGGAGTCAATATTCTTACAATTTTTAATTTTGAGGATATTTCACTTAGAAGTAGGTTTCCATGAGTCTTTTAATGTCCTGCCCCAATGAGCAATAGGAAATAGGGATGAAATGTTTTAATTAATTAATTAATTAATTAAAGTTTATTTATTTATTTTGAGAGAGAGAGAGAGAGAGCAAGCAGGGGAGAGGCAGAGAGAGAGTCTCAGGCTGTGCACTGTCAGTGGAGAGCCCGACGTGAAGCTCGAAGCTCGATCCCACGAACCATGAGATCATGACCTGAGCTGAAATCAAGAGTCAGACGCTTAACCTACTGAGCCACCCAGGCACCCAGGATGAAATGCTTTAAAAGTTTAAAGGCTACCACTTTTGCGACTGGCAAAGAGTTTGGACGGGAACCCTCTACGGGTGATGGCGGGATTCCTTGCACGTGAGCTAGAGACATGCTTGAACTGGAAAAACTGGAAAAACACGACTAACAGAAAAAGACAATGAGGATACCCTGTCTCCAAACCTGGGGCCATCCTCACTTGGAAGTGATGCCCCATAACTTCGTGTTAAAAAACCCCTCAAGCCTGAAACTTAGCTGAAGTGATTTTAAGTTTGTGGTGCCTCCAGTCAGTTGGCAGAAGCAAATATGGAAGAGTTCTCCATAGTGGGACACATTTTCACCGAGGCGTCACCTCCCACAGATACGTTTCCAAAGATATTATAAAAATTTTTTTTAACGTTTATTTTTGAGACACAGAGCATGAGTGGGGGAGGGGCAGAGAGAGAGGGAGATAGAATCCAAAGCAGGCTCCAGGCTCCGAGCTGTCAGCACAGAGCCCAACATGGGGCTCAAACTCACGAACTGTGAGATCATGACCTGAGCCCAAGTGGGACGCTTAACTGACTGAGCCACCCAGGCACCCCTCCAATGATATTTTTAAGTAATCTTTACACCCAGCATTGGGCTTGAACTCGCAACCCTGAGATCAAGGGTCATATGCTCAAATGACTGAGCCAGCCAGGTGCCCCTGCATACATTTTTAAAAGCCCTCAAACATAGGAGGTAAGAGGACACTACGTGTGTATCATTAGAAACAACGCGCGGCAGAATCAGACCCATGCATCCGACAGCTGCTAGAATGATCATACAGAGAATAGAATATATGAACTTAATCTCTTTAAAGAAATGCAAAAGACATCAAAAGTTTGACAAGGGGGTAACAGACCATCAAGAAAGGATTAGGCAGAGTTGAAAAGAAACTAAACAGAACTTCTCGAAAGTAAAAGAAAAGTGGGAAGGAAGACTAAAGTCCAGAAACGGACCTGCCCGTATTGTGGTCAATTTGTTTTTTTACAAAGTTGCAAAGGCAAATGTGGAGAAAGGATGCTATTTTCAAAAAAACAGCGCTGGGACAATCGAACATTCACACGCGAAAACTGAACTTTGGCGCACACCTTTCACTTTATACCAAAATTAACTCGAAATGGATTGTAGGCTCAATGTAAAACCTACCACTATAAAACTTCTTGAAGAAAACATGAAAGAAAACGACTGTGTCCTGGGAGTAGGCAAAGGCTTTTTTATATATGACGCCAAAAGCATGATTCATTTTTTAAAAACATAAATAAAAACTTTAATTAAAAAAGTAAATTAGGTTAGGCTTCATCAAAATGAAACATTTCTGCTCTGTGGAAGGCACTGTTGAAGAATGAAAAGTCAAGTCACAGACTGGGAGGAAATATTTGCAAAACACGTATGTGACAAAGGATATGTGTCTAGAATATGTAAAAAAAAAAACCCCAAACTTCTCAAAACTCAGTAATAACAAAATAGCTCAATTTAAAAGTAGGCAAATACTTTTAACAGACACTTCCCTCAAAAAGATATTTGGAGGGGCGCCTGGGTGGTTCAGTCGGTTAAGCGTCCGACTTCAGCCCGGGTCACGATCTCACGGTCGGTGAGTTCGAGCCCCGCGTCGGGCTCTGGGCTGATGGCTCAGAGCCTGGAGCCTGCTTCCGATTCTGTGTCTCCCTCTCTTTCTGCCCCTCCCCTGTTCATGCTCTGTCTCTCTCGGTCTCAAAAATAAATAAACGTTAAAAAGAAAAGATATTTGGATAGCAAATGAGCAAATGAAAAGATGCTCGACATCATTAGGTCTCAGGGAAGAGCAAAGAAAAACACCGCCGGACACTGCCACGCATCTTCAGGATGGTTCATGAAGCCAGGAGATCAGAGCTGACAGCAGTCAGTGGTGATGGTGAGACAGAGAGGCTGGGACTCTCCCAGGACGCCTGCGAGCCTGCCGAAAAGGCAGAGCCACTCTGGGAAACAATTTGGTGGAGTGTCTCACAAAGTTAAACACACACTTAACATGTCTCTCAGCAATCACACACCTAGGTATTTTTCTGAGGAAAATGAAAACTTGTGTTTGCACTACAATCTATACACAAACGTTTATAGCAGCCTTACTCATGATTATGGAAAACTGGAAACTCAAATACCCATCAACCGGAGAACAAATCAACTGCAATACATTCGTACAATGTAATACAACGTAACATAGCCGTAAGCAATACATTCGTACAATGTAATACAACGTAACATAGCCATAAAAAAACAACTAGCAACGGGCATTAGCAAGAATGAGTCTCACGCATTAATGTCAGGACAGAAAGCAAATCCCCAAAGAAAACATACAGTGTAATTTCACAACACAGGCTAAACAATGTGTAGTATTATATATAATATTACATAGTAAAACATATATAATAAAACTATTGGAGCACCTGGGTGGCTCGGCCGGTTAAGTGTCTGACTCTTGGTTTCAGCTCAGGTCATGATCTCATGGTCTGTGGGATCGAGCCCTGAGTCAGGCTCTGCACTGAAAACACGGAACTTGCTTGGGACTCTCACCTCGCTCTCTGCCCTTCCCCTCACTCGCTCAAACTCTCTCCCTCCCTCTCTCTCTCTCTCTCTTGAAATAAATAAACATTAAAAATAACACCGAGGCACGTGGGTGGTTCAGTTAAGCGTCCAACTTTGGCTCAGGTCATGATCTCACGGTTCGTGGGTTCGAGCCCCGTGTCGGGCTCCGTGCTGACGGCTCAGAGCCTGGAGTCTGCTTTGGAGTCTGTGTCTCCCTCTCTCTCTGCCCCTGCCCCGCTCATGCTCTGTCTCTCTCTCAAAAACAAATAAATATTTAAAAAATTAAAAAATATACATATATATAATAAAACTATAAAGAGAAGCAATGAAGTAATCAACACCTCTTTGGTAGAGCAATTACCTCTGGGTTCAGGGAGGACACATTTGCCTTCGAAAAGGGGCACATAAAAAACCTCAAAGGTTCGGGGCACCTGAGTGGCTCAGTCGGTTAAGCGTCCAACTTCAGCTCAGGTCATGATCTTGCTGCTTGTGGGTTGAAGCCCCAAGTTGGGCTCTCTGCTGACAGCTCAGAGCCTGGAGCCTGTTTCGGATTCTGTGTCCCCCCACTCTCTCTGCCTCCCCCCGCCCAAAATAAATAAAACATTGAAAACAAACAAAAAAAAAGAACTGTAGGCTTTAGTGGATCTGAAGGTTCTACTGTGCCCAGTAGTAATTCTTCCACCAGAAAGCATGGCCACGGTGCTAACGAACTAGAAGCTGAAATGCACTCTGCTCATTTTAGGTTCCTCGGGTCACTACACAGCCAGGGAAGAGGTTCTCTAGCTGGCCTGGGGTAACTGTTCCTGGTCACCAGGGGGGAGACTGAGTTGCTGCCTAGCAGGGGCCAAGGATGCAAGGCTCTGGTCGGTGGAAAACTGAGAACACAGTTGCTACGGGAAGGAAACGAGTCATTGCACCAGGTAGGGAAGCTCATCCCGTTGAGGTGCTGGAGGAGGGCAAAGCGAACTTGGATGGAGCGTTGGAAGCAGATCGCCGGGATACGATTTAGGCCCTATGACGAGCTACAATCATGTGGACGGTAACAGCTATGCTTCTGTGACTTTACTGTCTGCCCCTGTTTGGTTTCTATGGCTACCCGAGGAGTTATCACGAATACCATTCATTAGCTCACATTCTGGAGGTCAGAAGTCACCACGTTCACCATGCCTGCCTGGGTTCTCAGCTCAAAAGGCCAATATCAGAGTTAGGTTGCATTCTCGTCTGGAGCTCAGGGTCCTCTCTCAGGCGCACATGGTTGTGGCAGAGTCCAGTTCCCTGTGGCCATAGAATTGAGGCCTCCATATATCCAGATCTTTCAAGAACTCATCTGATTAGGTCAGGCTCAGCCGGGACAATCTCCCTTTCATAACTGGTTTGGGACCTTAATTACATCTGCAGAATCTCTTTATAGCAGTACCTAGATTAGGGTTTGGTTGAGTACCCGAGAGAAGGTGTGCATACACCAGGGAGCAGGAGTTGGAGAGGCCATTTCCAAATTCTGCTGACACACGCTCCTCACTTTCACCTGATTCCTTATCCAAAGAACATCAGTGGTAGTAAAGTTTTAGCTTTCAGGAGGGCTGATGCCGGGCTGAGATTGTCTCGTGGTAAAACAGTAGCCAATGGGATTTTGGGCATCCCGTTGACTGGGACGTTGAATTTTTCACTCAGATGAAGGGTAAGCATGTATCCTGAGGGAGGAAGAGAGACGAACTGGGCCAGATACACTGTCCCTCCAGAGCTTATTTCCTCCCTGCTCACTGTCCGAGGAGGCGGGCCTATGTTGATTACATCAGCGGGTTCCCTTTGTTCTCTGGCGACGTTTGGTTAACCTAGCCTGGAGGGAAGCGGGAGATTTGAAGGGGAGAGGAGAGCAGGGTCAGGGTGTGCATTTCTCAGGCTTCCACTCCACAGGCTGCTTCAAGCTGTCAGGGTCCTTCAACTGAGGGCTTCTGCGACTTGGAGGGCGGCTATCTCTACATGACCTTTCCGCCAGATTGGAGTCACCACCCCCCCAAACCCTTCACCTTTTCGGGTCTAGGGACGGTGACAGAGCTGCTGGCACCAGCCCTACCTTGCTGAGCTATCTCAGGTATCTCCCCTACACCCTGCCCACACCTTCCTAAATAGTGCCTTTAAAGAAAACCTCTTGAATTATCCTAATTTGAATGTGCCATCTGTTTTCTGTTTGGACTCTGACTGATACAAAAACCCATCAAGAGATAGACACAGGAGTGTGGGACAGATGGAGATACAAATATTACTTTTATGACTACCACGACCGAGGCTGGACAATATGGCTTAGGTCTGCGAGGCAAGCAGGTTTGCTGATGGCCCGCCCTCGGGGGGACCGGCCCTGGGACACTGGTGGCCTGGGCAGACTGGGATGTGTGCTTTCTCACAGACAACAGGGAGGAAGAGACTGAGCTGAGCAATTTGGCTCCTCCTTCGGGCCCAAGTTACCAAGCACATGAGTCACTCCTTCCAGTGGGGAAGACAGAGAAGGTGGGACAGGAGGCCCGGAGCCTTCCCCATGGAGGGCAGGCCTCCTTCTACACAGGAACAGGAAGCTCCGTGAAAGGCAGGACTCCTAAATGTTGCTTTAAATAAAGTGAGAGATAAGCAAAAAACCTGAAGACATAATATCTGGACTTTCTATAAAGAACACCTACAAATCGATGCATTAGGACACTGGGAATCTGGTTGAGAAGTGGACAGAGGCTACCAATAAGCAATTCACAGAAGAGGGAATAATAACGGCAAAGAAACATCTGGAAAGATCTTTGATCTCAGTAATAATCAAGCACTTGAGTTTTTAAATGTTTCTTCCCTTTCAGGTTGGCAAAAATCTTAAGAACTGATGTTCTGGGGCGCCTGGGTGGCTCAGTCGGTTGAGCATCCGACTTCAGCTCAGGTCATGATCTCGCGGATCGTGAGATCGAGCCCTGCGTCGGGCTCTGTGCTGACAGCTCAGAGCCTGGAGCCTGCTTCAGATTCTGTATCCCCCTCTCTCTCTGCCCCACCCCTGCTTGTGCTGTGTTTCTCTCTGTCTTTCAAAAAGTGAATAAACATAAAAAAATTAAAAAAAAAACCTGATATTCTTGAGTGTTGATGAAGATGGAGGGGAACAGGTACTCTAACAGACTGTCAGAAGGAATGTGAATTGAGAAAGCCCTTCAAAGAGCAATTTAGTGGTGAATTAGAACTTTAAATGTACATGTCCTCTGACACCACAAATCCACTTATGGGATAGATGCAAGAAAAATATTCATATTTGTACACAAGCAAAAAAAAAAACCCATATACAAGCATGTTTATTGTTTGTAATAGTGACAATTTGGAGGCAATCTTGTCCATCAAGAGGGGAATGATAAAAATCTTCATATTTGGGGGCACCAGGCTGGCTCAGTTGGAAGAGCATGTGACTCTTGATCTCATGGTCATGAGCTCAAGCCACACATGGGGTGTAGAGATTACTTAAATGAAAACAGAAAAACAAAAAACCTTCATATTTGGGTGGGAGTGCCTAGCTGGCTCTGTCGATAGAACATGTGACTCTTTTTTTTTTTTTTTTTAAGTTTATGTATTTATTTTTGGGAGCGAGAGTGCATGCGCGTGAGTGAGGAGGGGCAGAGAGAGGGACAGACAGAACCTGAAGGAGGCTCCGTGCTGTCAGCACAGAGATCAATGAGGGGCTTAAACTCCTGAACCATGAGATCATGACCTGAGCTGAGATAAAGAGTCAGATGCTTAACCCACTGAGCTACCCATGTGCCCTGAGCATGTGACTCTTAATCTAGGGGTTGAGTTTGAGCCCCACGTTGCGTATGGAGATTACCTAATGATGAAATCTTAAAAACAAAAAAAAAAACAAACAACTTCATATTTTGGAATCAAATGCAGTTGAAAGAATGGCCAAAGAAAGGGGAAGAGAACAGTAAGGAAAACTGAGTTTATTCATATTTTCCTAAAAAATGACTTCCTACATATATTGGATTATATACTGGAAAAAAACAAGCTGAAAAAAATATACACATAACACCATGAGTAGAATTCATGTGTGTAAAAATTAAAAATTAAACAAGGGAAGAACAGGATTTTGTAGTCAGAGTTACTGAGATTTTTCAAAAATCCAAATGTAAAAAACACTTTTTTGAATATTCACACCTGTACCCTTTGAGTCACATATAGACTGGTTGTATTTAGCCAAGTTTAAAGTTTGCACGTGGATGGGTGTGTAATTAGTTAAGACCCCATTAGTTAAGGCTGTCAAGGCCTTGTGTGTTACTGATAGCATGCATATGTAAGAGAAGGGCACAAGAAAGCGTCTGGGTGTGATCCAACCACCAGTAATAGAATAGAAACTAGGGGTACCTGGGTGGCTCAGTTGGTTAAGTGTCCAACCTTGGATCAGGTCATGATCTCAGGGTTTGTGAGTTCAAGCCCTGCATCGGGCTCTGACTGGTGGCGTGGAGCCTGCTTGGGATTCTCTCTCTTTCTCTCTCTCTGACCCTTCCTGACTTGCACTCTCTCTCTCTCTCTTTCAAAATAAATAAGTCAACTTAAAAAAAAAAAAGAAACTAAAGGGCCAGTTATAGGAATTCCCTTTGAAAGATAAGGGTCTATAACACGAAACAGCAAATATTATAATACTCTTCCAAGAATATTATATGATCACTCATGCAAACAAGTTTCATAAAATGATTCAATGCTGTTTTGTATAATGATGTTATTCAATGTACTGTGTGTACAAGATGATTCTATTTAAATGTGCTGAAATTTCAGCGATAGAGTCCTAATGTAGATGTACCACGGATATTTCTCTATGATGTGCTTGGATACAATAGAAAACTATGAAAGAAAAAATTTACCAAAGATTTAGTTTCCTTCTTGACACAGTCACAAGCAATTATAAATCTGTGTGATATGGACTGTTGCTGGCATACTGAATAAAGCAGAAAAGTTAAGTTCCAAAAGCCTTAGCAATACAGACTCAATGGCTCAAAAAAAAAAAAAATAATAGAGTAATACTTGAATATCGATATTCTTAAATCTAGGCACGGTTGGATGTGAAAACATATAACATGATATGTAGAGCCCAATCTGACCATACTGTGTAAAAGTGATATAAAGACCAGTAGCTCGAAAAAGAAAGTTAAATAGAAATGAAGATGCTCTTGTATTAGAACAAGGTAGGAAAGAGCTTAATGAAGATTGGGTGAAATCGGGGCACCTGGGTGGCTCTGTCGGTTAAGCCTCTGACTTTGGCTCAGGTCATGATCTCACAGTTTGTGAGTTCGAGCCCCACGTCAGGCTGACAGCTCAGAGCCTGGAGCCTGCTTCGGATTCTGTCTCCCTCGCTCTCTGCCCCTCCCCGGCTCGTGCTCTGTCTCTCTCAAAAAATAAATAAAAAACAACAAAAAATTAAAAAAAAAAGATTGGGTGAAATAAAAAACATCAGCATAAACTCATGACTTTGAAAGATTAAGACTCTGATACAGGCTATATGAAATTATATAAATTTAAAAAATGCTATAAATACATAGTCCCAGTACCCAGAGAAGCAAGTATTTCCTGAAATGTGCACTATTCTGGATCTTGGGATGAAAGAAGCAAGTTAGTCCTGGGATATCTTGTTTTTAGAAAGAGTTAAGATGAAGTAGAAAGACCAGCCTGGTTGATTCCCTTACAGTTTCCAAGCGCTGAACATAATGTCTCTTGGTTTTTCTTTGCTACTTCGCTCTGTACGTTCGCTTTATCCTTTCTGGCGGGCTGTCCCCAGGAGCTATGGTTCCATTAGGAAGGAGAAAAGACGGAATAGAAGTTGGGTAGGTGACCTACAATATCTGTAACAGATTATATGGTTGATCCAACTTGGGTCAGGTGCCCATTCATTGACCAGCTCATGTGACTTGGAGGAGAGAATCATATCAAAAAATGGCAGCACCCATTTATACCTTACGGGGAAGAAATGGTCAAAATTGTTCTGCCAAACCAAGGAACTTATTGCAGAAGAAGAGAGCCATCCTTTATTTGTTATCTATTGCTGCTAACAAATTACCTGAAACCTTGGTGTCTTGAAACAACGAACATCAAAGAGTTTCTACAGGTCAGGAATCCAGGTGTAGCTTAGCTGGTATCTCTGATTCAAACCTTATCTGTCACGAGGCTGCAATTAAGATATTATTGGAGGTATAGTCTTTAGGCTTAATGGCAGCAGACTTTCTTCCAAGCTCACTCACATGGCTGTTGGCAGGTCTCAGATCCTTGCTGGCTGTTAGCCAGAGACATTAGTCCCTTGACTTACAGGTCTTTCCATCAGGCAGCTCACAATCTGGCAGCTGGCTTTCTGCAGAGCGAGTGAGTAGAAGAGCGAGAAAGGGCACCCAAGACAGAAGCCACAGCCTTTTTATAACCGAATCTCTGAGGTGACATTGTACCACTTTTGCCGTATTGTTAGAAGTAAGTTGCTAGGTCCAGCCCGCATTCAAGGGGAGAGGGTGGGAAGACTGGGAGGCAGACATCATTGGGGGGGGGGGCCATTTTACAGGCTGTCTACCATACGTTCTAAGCAGGTAACACAATAAAAGACCACTGCACGGAGCAGTGACACATTGAATCCAAAAAAGTGGTGATTATAGTCTATTACAAACAAGCTGAGTCTATAGAAAAAGCCTTGAGGGGCACCTGGGTGGCTCAGTTGGTTAAACATCTGATTGGTGGTTTCGACTCAGGTCATGATCTCAGGGTTGGTGGGATCAAGCCTGCTTGGGGTTCTCTCTCTCTGCCCCTCTCCTGCTCACACACACTATCTCTCAAGATAAATAAATACATTAAAAAAAAGAAAAAGAAAAAGCCTTGAGGTTATGATGATACTACCAGAAGGATGTTAATATAAAATGTGCTAACAGGTGGCAGTAATGCTTACAGAAGTTCTTAAAAATTTTTTTAATGTTTATTTATTTTTGAGAGAGAGAGAGAGACAGAGCATGAGCAGCGGAGGGGCGGAGAGAGGGGGAGACACAGAATCCGAAGCAGCTCCAGGCTCTGAGCTGTCAGCACACAGCCTGACTCGGGGCTCGAACTCACGGACTGTGAGATCATGACCTGAGCCGAAGTCGGATGCCTAACCCACTGAGCCACCCAGGCACCCCATGTGTACAGAGGTTCTTAAAAATTCATTTTTATTAAATCTGAAACATACAAAATGGTATTTATCAAATACAAGTGAGATATAAAGAATAGTGATAAAATGGAGGTGCGTAGATGCGTGATCATCTCAGCCAGTATAAGAGAAAGGGGATGGCCATTACTTCTGAAGCCTCCAATGCGCCCCTCTTGCCTCCCCATCTGGGGTTCACCATCATCCTGTATTTTGTGATCATTATTCACTTGCCCTTCTTCACAGTTCTGCCACAGATGCTTGTATCCTTACACAAGATATTGTTTGGTTTTCCTTGCTTTTGACTTTATATAAATGGGATCACACTCTCTGTATTTTGCTTTTCACTCAAGATTATGTTTCTGAGATGTATCTAGCTGATATGTTCACACTGATGTTTCGAATTTGACCCAAACTTCTCCAAGCTCTTCAGAGATCACTCGAATACAAGAGCAAACTCCATTTTATTATTTGAGCCACCAGCTTTCCCTTCACTTTTGCAATACAACACTGGATGGCTATCCTGCAACTCACGTGTATACGTATTAGTGGACAATTGGGTTGGTTTCGTATTTTTGCTACATAAATAGTGCTGCCATGATCATCACTGGTTTCCTGGTCCACCCTTGCAAACATGTCTTCAGGGGATATACCTGGGAAAGGAACTGTGGGATCAAATGTATATAAAGGCTCAGCCTGAAGAGGTAATCCAGATTGTTTTCCAAAGCGATTGTAGTGATTCACACGTCTACCAGCAGTGAATAAATGTTTCAGTTGTTCCAAATCCAATCTGATATTTGGTAATGTCTGGCTTAGTGTTTTTTGCAAACCTGGGGGTACCTGGGTGGCTCGGTCGGTTAAGCGTCCGACTTTGTCTCAGGTCATGGGGGTTCTCGAGTTAAAGCCCCAAGTCGGGTTCTCTGATGGCAGCTCAGAATCCACTTCAGACCCTCTGTCCCCCTCTCTCTCTCTGCCCCTCTCCTGCTTGCTCTCTCCCTCTCAAAATAAATGTTAAAAAAAAAATTGTTTTTGCCAACCCGGAAGGTGTAAAATGAGTTTCATTAAGGTTTGGACTTGTATTTCACAGCAGGTGTGTGTGTGCATGTGTATATAATTTTTTTAACCACACTGGCAAGTGCAATCCAGTGATCAAACAAGACTCTGAACTCTACACTCAAATTTTCGCCATCATCCATGTAACTATTTACAAATTGTTGTTACCTTCACTCATTGTCATACTGAGTTCTTTGGATAAAAGTTAGATGCATAGAGTCAAGATCTGTAATAATAACTTAGTGTAATACCTGTGTTGCAAAGTGGTATATGGTAGAAAGCCAAATGGTGAATAAAGAAAATAATTTTCATGGGCACCATACTCCTTTTGCGTTTATTTTGATGTATCATAGGAAGGTGTTGAAGAGAATTAGAGGGGAAAAGGAGTCATACACCTCTAGTTTATACATCATTTCTGCTGCCCTAAACAGTATACATGCAAAGGAGGAGTGGACCATTGATGTTGCTCAAATTTTGTTCCTGGTTAGACCCCAGCAGGTGGGGCTCTTCACATACTCAGAGAAGTGTTACAAAGAAGTGTTAAAAAGGAATTACTTTCCTTAGATGTTATTCTGTATGGTCAACATTGGACTGTAAACATGCTGGAGTTGGGACTGATTAAAATGTTAAACTTAGTGAGGTCACATCCTGATTGGACTATACCCGAGAAACACGTTTCAGGACAAGTCCAAGTTCCAAGTATAACAAATGGGCAAGAGATCAGGTGATCATAATAGCTAGTGGCAGTCCATTCTTAGAGGCAGAGCTGAAGAAATAGAACTTGCTAGCCACATGGATTAACTCTGATGCTGGCCTGGACCCCAGGTGTCTGAGCAGGCCTGACTTGAGGTGGAGGCAAGCAATGACAGAACAGACAGTGGAGGTTGGGTGTGCCTAACGTTGTACTTGGAGCTTCCTTCTCTCAAAGCTAGCACAGAAAACAGACCAAGGTGACTTCCACTCATGTATTGTTGGAATATAACTTACTATATATATATATATATATATATATATATATATATATATATATATATTTTAACTTATTTATTTTAAGGAGGGAGGGAAGTGCGGAGAGGGTGGGAAAGAGAATCCCAAGCAGGTTCCACACTGTCAGCGCAGAACCCAACATGGGGCTTGAACCCATGAACCGTGAGATCAGGACCTGAGCAGAAATCCAGTCGGGCGCTTAACCGACTGAGCCATCCAGGAGCCCCTAAACTTACAGTTTTTAAAAGCACTTTAGCAGAGTATTGAGACCTTAATCACCTATTTGCTGACCATGTGAACCTGCCCAATCATTTGGGTTACTGAGGATGAAATAAACGCATTCAAATTGTCTCAAGAAACATGAAGAGGTGGGGCGCCTGGGTGGCGCAGTCGGTTAAGCGTCCGACTTCAGCCAGGTCACGATCTCGCGGTCCGTGAGTTCGAGCCCCGCGTCAGGCTCTGGGCTGATGGCTCAGAGCCTGGAGCCTGTTTCCGATTCTGTGTCTCCCTCTCTCTCTGCCCCTGCCCCGTTCATGCTCTGTCTCTCTCTGTCCCAAAAATAAATAAACGTTGAAAAAAAAAATTAAAAAAACAAACAAACAAAAAACATGAAGAGGCTACAAATACAAGAGCCCAGCTAAGAGTCAACATCGCAGCTTGGGAAGTGCACAGTCCCCCCGCAGCTGTGGGGTTGGCTAGCCTGGGGAACTCTACACAGAGGTTCTCAAGTTGCTACCTCTACCCATAGTGCTCTAGTGCTTGCTTACCCCCATCTCTGAGCTAGCTTTCCACCTGACTCCTGCTTATTTTGTTTCTACAGCCACAATCATCTTCCGGCAAGACCACCTCTTAGTTGACTTTCTCCTACGAACCTTGAAGAAGAGAATCTGATTGGCCAGATCATCTTCCCAAACCAGGCAAGTAAGGGGTCTTAGACCAGCGGAAGCCTTGGCTGCACTTGGATCAGATGTCCTCCTGTGGCCCAATCAGCTAGGGATAAGGGGGAACTGCCCGTCCATAGCCCCTCAGTGCAGAGACCACTGGTGGGGCCAGTTTTCCTATAGGACTTTGGGCCGGCAAATACTGTAATGGACATTTCAAAGGAACCTAAGAAAAAGATTCAGAGATGGAACCAAGAGGTGCTTTAAAGTACTTTTACAGCATACGCACACACAAATATTGAAAAGCCCTAATGACCATCAATAAAGGATAAATTCTGGGCTGCCTGGGTATGCGACAATGAGCAGCAAATGCAAGGACTTTTAAGGATATTGAAGAACACGGGGAAATGCTCACAAAATCATATTAAATTAAAAAGCAGACCATAAAACTGTATGTACAGTATGATCAGAAGTCTCTAAGAAAAAAACCTGCACTTATTTTTTAATCTGTAAGGGAGAGTTAATGGGTAGCGGTGCGATGACTGGTGATTTAAATGCCCCCGATTTGGTCTCGTAGCCCTCAAACACTGCGTAAAGAACAGATACAGTGTTTATAATGAGGGAAAATACTAAGTCTTTGCTAAAGCTCACGTTTCTCGAATTTAACTGGGCTCTCTCGCCCCTCTCCGCCGGCTCTCGGCCCAGGAGTCCCAGGCCCCGCCTGCCCCGCGCAGTTGGGGGGCTGTCCCGCCCACGCCCGGACCCAGCTCCTTCCGCTCGGCCCTCTCGCCTCTCCCCGCCTTTCCCCTTCTCCGGTCTCGAAAAACGTCACTTTTCTGGACTATCCGCGTACTTTCCCCTCTCGCTGCTTTTCTAACCTGAAAAGGCAGGCGAGGAGGGCTGGTGGCTCGGCTCGCGGCGCCAGCGCGCCCCCGCTCGGTCGGCCTCCCGACACGCGCCCGCCCCGCCCGCTTCCGGCTTCCGGCCCCGGACTCTGCCCCGCGAGCGTGTCCCCTGACCGCTATGGCTCCGCTCCGCTTCTCGGCCAACGTGTCGTGGCTGTTCCCCGAGCTCCCCGGCCTCCCCGCGCGGCTCCGGGCGGCGGGCAGCTCGGGCTTCGAGGCCGCCGAGGTCGCCTGGCCGTACTCGGAGTCGCCCGAGGCGCTGGCGCGCGCGGCGCGGGAAGCGGGCCTGCGGCTGGTGCTGATCAACACGCCCCCCGGTGCGCCGCGGGGCCGAACCGGGGCGGCGGTCGGGGGGGACGGAGAGCGCCGGGAACGCTAGCCGCAGCTGACGCCCGTTCTCTCCTCAGGGGACCGAGAGAAAGGGGAGATGGGGCTGGGGGCCGTTCCCGGGAGGCAAGCGGCCTTCCGAGAGGGGCTGGAGCAGGCGGTGCTGTACGCCAAGGCTCTGGGCTGTCCCAGGTATCCTACGCTCTTCTCCTCCACCCCCTCCCCTTCTTGCCCGTCTCCTCCCAGACCCTGCCCCACGTTTGGGGTCTGGGAGAACAGGACGCCAGGTCAGAGAGCTCGGAGTCCGAGCGCACTGGCCTTTCCACTCCTTCAGTCCTGGTCCTTTGTCAGTTGCCTTTGGATTTTATCTGTCGTGTGCGGTTCTCCTGTTTGCTACTCTTTCATCTTGGGATCCTGTGCTGGGGGCTGTATGACCAGGGAGGTAGCCAGGTAAACATACAGAGATCCAGTTGAGGAAGGGTCAGTTCATGGCAGCTGTGGGAGCAGAGTAGGCACCTGTCTGGGATCAGAGGAAGCTTCTTACAGGTAGTGATGTTGAACAGGGTCTTGATGGAAGGAGCACTGGAGGCGAGGATGCAGCGGAGAGAGACCAGGGAAGGCTTCGTTTGCTCAGCAGAATTCCTAAGGTTGGAAATGTGACCTTTTGGAGTTGAGTGTGGCCGAGAAAGATCAGGTGGTAACAGGAGGAGGTAGAAGGCACACCATGGGGTTGATCAAATAAACACATCCCACCGAGTGCAAATGGGCTGAAGTGGAACTGGAGACGGGTCATTACTGGCGAGTGGTGGGGGCAGAAGGCAGATGGGAAGAATCTAAGGAGCAGATGCAGGAAGTGGAGACAAGCAGCATGGAATACTCATGGGAAAGGGTCAAAATAATTTCTAGAAAGGGAGGCTGACACATGTTTACAGCCTGAGGAGAGGACCACTGGAAAGGAGATGGACAGGGAGAGCCGAGTGAGAGGTCTCTGAAGCAGGAAGATGGGGTGTCTCTCAGAAGGTATCTGGGGAAGGGCACGGCCTCAGGCTGACCATGGAGTGTGAGGGTGCCGGAGGGCATCAGTGTCAGGTGATAGATCACCAGCAGGGGAGATTGGGGGGAAGGCAGCTGGAGGAGATGCCCACAGGGAGCCAAAGGAGGGCCCTGCTTCCAGGACGGACTCCCCAGCCCCCACCAGTGCTGTCTCCCCCCAGGATTCACCTGATGGCTGGCCGAGTACCCCTGGGTGCTGACCGAGCAGCAGTCAGGAGTGAAATGGAGACAGTTTTTCTGGAGAACCTGAGGCACGCGGCTGGGGTTTTGGCTCAGGTGAGACCAAGAACAAACGGACACACGATACTTACACGAATGCCCATGTGTGCAGAGGGGGCACACGGTGGGCAGAACAGATGAGGCACAAGGCCAGGCACTAGCCCAGCTCACAGGGAACGGGGAGGGGCTTCAGTGACTGACTGATGGGACACGGGTCCACCATGATGCTAGGAGAGCCTCGTGGGACTGCTGGAGCCCATCAATACCCGCAGCACTGACCCTCAGTACTTCCTGGACACGCCCCAGCAGGGTAGGACTGCAGCCCTGTGCCCCCTCCAGTCCCGTGTGATCCTTGTGCTCTCCTTGTGTCTCATGGCCCCCTCCCTGCTTTCTCTCCTAGCGGCAGCCATCTTACAGAAGGTCGGAAGACCCAACCTCCAGTTACAGATGGTGAGTGGAAGAAAGGGAGTGCTTCACAGAAGGCCCGTGTTCTCCACATCTGGGAAGAACGGGGTGAGGGAAAGGGCCCTGCAGGGCCTCTGACTGTAATAATCTCTACGCAGGACATATTCCACTGGCAGATCATGGATGGCAACCTGACAGGAAACATCCGGGAGTTCCTACCCCTTGTTGGTGAGAGAGGTCTCTTGGCTCCTTGTCGTCTGCTGTGTTACTCCCTCTATCCTCCCACCCCTTCAGACCCTCGCATCTGTCCCTCTGGCCCCAGCTGGAGCGTGGGCCCCACATCTGCCCACATCTGTCTCCAGGGCACGTGCAGGTGGCACAGGTCCCGGGCCGGGGGGAACCTGACAGCCCTGGAGAGCTGAACTTCCCCTATCTATTCCAACTGCTGGAGGATGAAGGCTACAAGGGCTTTGTGGGCTGCGAGTACCAGCCTCAAGGTGAGGGGGTGCTGGGGCTCCAGGCCTAGGGCTGGGGGACGGAGCTCTGAGGGATAGGTAGCAGACATGGCTGTTTTTCTCCCCACGGGTCGAGATGCCACGGCCTCCCTCTCTCCTCAGGAGACACAGCAGAGGGCCTGAACTGGCTTCGTTCCTACTGGGATAGGCGGGGCCGCCCACAGGCTGGCCAGTGAGGTCCTGCCCAGCACCCACCTGCCTCTGTGGGACAGTGCACCAGGCATCCCAAATCTCCTGAATTAAAAGACCACCTGCTGAACGTTTTCCTCTGTGTGTTATTGGGTTGGGGGGAGGACACACGGTGTCTAAACTGCTGTCTCCCTGGGTTACTTCCCTCCTGTTGAGAAGGGACGTACAGCTCACACTCAAGTCCTCCAGTCCGTTGTGCCAGTGTCGCTGTGGAGATGGGGGTTTTCGAGCCCACCTCTTCATTAACACACCAGAAACCACGGGTCCGAGAGCAATGGGGCTTGCCTGTGGTCACAGGGGCTTCAGAAGCAGAGCTGGGATGGGAACCAAGTTGTCATTATCTCAACAACAATGTTCGGCGATGATGTTCCATGGGAAATGAAGACCAGAGGGCTCAAAATGCAGGGAGGCTGAAAGCAATCAAAGACTTGGGAGGCAGCATTCAGGCAGAGGAGCTCTCAGGGGTGAGTGCTTGGCACCTGGTGTGAATTCCTGGGACTCCACCAGGGCAGCAGGCAGGTGGAGTCCCTTTCTGGGGAGGGTCCAGGGGCCCGAGAGGAGATGGGCACCTCAGGGAACTGACCTGACCCTCTGGAGCCCTGGGCCGGTTACCCTGGCAGGTGCTCAGCGGGGCAGCTCCTACTGCTAGGCTGCGACTCAGGCCCCTGAGATCTAGTCACAAAGCCTTCGGTGTCCGTCAGTGTCTGGGCCCAGAAGGGCTGGTCAGTCCTGCTTCAAGTGGACAGTCTCACAGATCCATGGTTTGAGTAAGGATGACATTCACTGGTCTGGGCCTCACAGGAGGCGGGTCCAGAGAGTGAAGCAAGCTGTGTTGATGACGGACTCTAGGTGGTGGTAGGTGGAGACCAGCTGGGCAGGAGGGCTCTCACTGTCCTGGGGCTGCACCGGGAAGGGCTCTCGGAAAACCACTGTCAGAGACTGTGGGGAACATGGTGGGGGTGCCATGGTGAGTGGAGGGCAGAGTGGGTACCGGGGGCAGGGCTCCCCAGCCTCAGCAGGCTCCGGGCAGAGCCTCCCACTGGGCTGACGCAAAGCCCCTCCCCCCTGTGCTCACCGTCTTTCCCAAGTGGGAATCCAGAAACACCAGCACAAAACAGTCTGTGAACTTCTGATTCAGCACAACCTGCAGTGAAAGACAAAGTGAGGTGGGGAGTGAGGTCTGTTTCACCTGAGGCAGCATCCCTCTTCCTCGAGGGCATTCTGGAAGTGGGACCCATTTGAGGAAGGCCTGCGTCCATCACCGAACCTGCGCCCACCTGCATTCCACAGTCACCCAGGACCTTGTCTCTAAACTGAACCTCAGTCCTCCTCCTCACTGACTCCCAGTCAGCCTGACCGGAAGTCTGTTTCAGAGGTCATCTACCGAGAGGCCGTGCACAAAGCCGAAGTGTATCAATGAAGGAGAGTTCTCTACATTTGACACGACCCCTCCTTGCCTCCTGTCCTGAGTCTCGTATCTCTTTGACCTCCCCTGGGACTTACTTCTGTCTGCCCTATGCTCAGCTCTGCAATCCCTTCCACATGATTCCTTCTACTCCCACGCTTCAGTTCATGTAGATGCTGCCCAGGTCTCCCTCCTGGGCTCCAGTTCCTGGCATCCATATACCTTCTAGAATATGGTCCTGGGAGGGCCTCACGACTTCAGACTCCACTTGTCACCCGTCCCCCAAGGCTGCTCCTGCTTCAACGCTCCCACCACCCACAGAAGCACCCCATCTGCTCACACCCCCTGCACACTGCAGCTAGACCAACTCACATCCACATCCAAAGATGCCCCTTCCCACCCTGAAACTACCCTTCTCCACAAGCAGGGTTGCAGGACCCCTCTCTACAGACCAACTCCTACTTTTGAAGCCCTCTTCTGCACGTCTCCTCCCCAGAACCACTGCTTTTGTCAGGCCCACCTCTTCAGTCTCTTAATCCCCATGCTCTCGTGAACCCTTTTCTACCTGGCCCAGGCAGTGCTTTCAGTCTCTCACACGCCCCTGGGTATCGGGCTAGGAGGCACGTTCTGAGTCTGGGGTGGGGCCTGAGAGTTTGCATTCTGGCAAGCTCCCAGGTGCCACTGCCACTGCCGGCCTGAGGACCACACTTTGGGTAACGGGGCTTTAAAGCTCCAGAGGTCCTTTCTGGGATTCCTGCCCCTAAGACCAACCACTGATGAAGTTCCAGAGCTTGGCCCTCGGTATCTTTAGCCAAAGGTTTGTGTTTTTGTGAGCTTTTGAGGACAGAGCTCTAGGCTGTTCTCACGAATCCCATGTTGAGGGTCAAGTGCTCGAAGGGTTTTACATGGATCCGGGTAGTCCCATTTCATCTAGGCCTCTTTCCAGAGCAGACCTTGTTCAGGCAGGCTGGGGCTCCTTCAGGGGGACACCTGTCATCTCTCTGATGAGGACTTCCGCTGTGTCTCCCCTTTCAGGGGAGGATCAGGGAGACTTACCAGGTACTGAGTTCCCAAGTCTGGGCTCTGGAAATGGCGACAGCTCTGAGGAAAACGGCTTAGGAGAACCTTGATCAGGCTCTGGTACCAGGAGACTGTCATAGACAGGAAGCAGTCCTAGGGGAAGGTCCATGGGGCTGGATCTGCTGTCCCAGAGCCACCTGAGACCTCTGCACCCTCTACCCTGGCTGCTGGTAGGATTCCTAGTATCCAAACCAGCCCCTTCTAGAATCCACAGCTGCTTACCAGCTGGGGGTCAATGTCCCCGATGGATTTGGCATGGACTGCTTCCAGTAGCTCCTCCAGCTCAGCCAGGGCCAGGCGCCCCCCTAGCCGTAGCCGGTCAGGCCCTGGAGGCTCCAGCAAAAAGAGGCGCTTCCAGAGGGTGTCCCGGCGGCAGTGCCCTCCGGCCAGCCGGACCAGCTGAGCCAGCCGTGCCCGTGCCACGCCCACCTCCGTAGCCAATGGGGGGAACAGGGGAGCTGGTCCAGAGGCCAGGCCAAGCCCTGAGGCCTCCCCGGGGCTACCAGCTGAGCTCCCGGGAGTTTCCGGCTCAGGGGGCAGTCTGGGTGGCTTCCGGAACCGGCGCATGTCGGCAGTGAGCCTGGGGAAGAGCTCTCGTTGGCTGGTGAGCACCACGAAGAACTGCAGCCTGGGGGGCGGGAGGGGTAGGAATGTGGTGATCGCAACAGGAGACGCTCAGAGCAAGGGCACAGGGGAGCTGGACAACCGAGCACAGTCAAGGTGGGGGATCTGCTGACCGCAGAACGTGCCGCTCAGCTTCTCCTTGCTCTTCAAAGGGTGCAGCACAGTGACACACAAGCAGAGACACATCAAAGTCATCCTGGTGACGAAGTCCCTCAGAGTCCAGGTAGGAGCCAGAGCTGTACAGTGAGGGTGGGTGAGATGCCAACACTGAGGTTCTAATGAAGCCAACCCCCTCCCTGCTGCTCGAGACTCTGTCTCCCTACTGCCAGGATGGCCTCGCCCTCAGCTTCACCAGATCACATGCTGGTGCCCCCTTGCCACTCTACCTGTGCCACGCTGATACCAGGGCATATTCATTATGTTCTGGGCCTCCTGGCCGCGCCATCCGCAATGGCTTCATGTGGTAGGAGCTGGCATGGTCGGCCACGTAGTTATACAGCTGGTGGGCAGCAATGAGTGGTGTGGAAAGCTCCAGGGTCCCTGAGGGGCAAGTTACAGGAGAGGCTGAGCCTGGGACAGACACACTGCATGGGTGGGGCAGGAGGTTAGAAGTCCCTAAGGCTCTGATCGACAAGTGGCCTGGCTCTGTTTTTCTGGGGAGCTCCTGTGGAACATCGCGATGGGACAAAAGTGGCTCGGGAGAGACAGAGGGCAGGGTACACATGACACAGGATCTAAACTTTGATGTGAAACAACGTGAAGAACTTAAGATAAAGACACAAACCAGACACATGGGGACAGGGTCCAAGTGACCTGAGGCGATTAACAATACAGGACAGGAGGTGCAGAGACTAGGTCTGGCCCCAGGAAGTGGTCCCATCGGCCCTGGCTTGGAGACACCCTGTGGTCTATTTCTGGTTCACTGGCTTGCCCTTGGGCACAGACCTTGGTAAATGTGATTACGACCAAAGTGGGGCCCGTCAGGGTGGTGGGCCAGGAAGTGTCGCAGGAAGGTGGTGAGGTGGTAGCCATGTCGCAGCACTAGGTGGGCGCCCAGGACGTGTTGGTGCACCAGGCGCAGGTGGAAGTCGTAGCTGAATGAGTGCACGTGCATCAGGTCCCGCACCTTGTCACATTCCTCAGTGAACAGCATGGACAGCTGGGGAGGTGGCGGCAGGGGACTGGGTCAGGATACGGCACACGGACCAGCACATTCCCATTTCTCTCCCTCTTCCATGGGAAGAGGAAGTTCAAGATTCACCCTGTTGCTGTGGGCCTGGGGGAACCCCGTCTGCCGGAGTAACTTCTATGGGGAGCCCTCCTCATTACGTCCCCTGTTTCATACAGTATCGTGACTCTGTTGACGTGAAACCACGACCATTTTGATAGATGGGCCTTTTCACTCTATCCCAGATTCCAATAAAGTCTGAGGCAGATTCACTGACGCAAAAAATACTTGTTCAGTGTCTTACTAGGTACTGTTCCGGGTGCTGGGGATACAGCGGGAAACAAGCAAACCCTACCTTCAAGAGCTCCCGTTCTAGTAAGTGGGTAGGTAAGATGATAACTGTTAGGCAGAATAAATGAGGAGGCAGTACGCTAGAAGGTGGGGTTGTGGAAAATCTAGTAAAGCAGCTGCAGTTTTAAACAGGGTGATCCGGGTAGGCCAGGTGTGTAATTTACTATTAGAAAGTCTTTCCCGGCCCCTCCCATCTCTCCAGCTTTACCTTCCATCAAAGCACCGCTCTTCCCAGTACATCATACATTCTCTTCACACTTTTGTAACTGCTTGTTCTCTCTGCCTGGAATGCTGCTCTCCCTGCTCCCCAAATGTGGCTAACTCCTACTCAATCGTAAAGCTTCATCTGGGATATCCTGCGAAGGCTAGGCCAGGGTAGGCCTCCTCTAATTGATCTGCGAATGAATGAACCACGAACGGAGGAAGGAAGGAAGGCAGAGACACAGAGCTGGTGCTTCTCTTGGTGGAAATCACCATCACTGAGAGTGTTAGCGGCTGGATCTGCGGTGCTGGGATGGCAGAATCTACACGACCATTCCATCAGAAGCACTGGGCACAGGAGTTACTAGGAAAGGAAATAACTGGCTGTCAAAGAAGTGACAGCCTAGGGGCCAGGGGAGCTGTGTCATCTTGGCTGAGTCATGGTCTCTCAGCCTTAGTTTCCTCATGTACATGAATATAACGTAAAGGTCTTTGTAAAGCTAGAGAGCTTGTGATAAACTGAAATAACCAAGGACTATGATTATCATGAGCACCAGAGAGGCGGCCAAAGAAATGTCACAGGATGCTCACGGAGGAGGGAAAGAGGAAGAAAGGAAGGCTCGGGGACACTGGTGTCTGGGACATCACTGATTTCACTGTTAGGAAGGCACACGATGATGTGTTACCTTAGGGCTCACGTCCCACAGACCTAGATTCCAACCCCAGTACTGCCACCAACTGGCATGTGCCCAGGCAATTACTTAACATCCATGCACATCGGTTTCCTCAAGTGTGCAGCAGGAGGAAAACTCTCCGCTGAGCACATACTCCACACTTAATAAACAACAGCAACAATAAAACAATTTACAAATCTAAGTAGGGTCAGAGATTACACAAGTAGGGGCAAAGCGAGCCAAACTGGATGGAAATCAGGGGCAGAGAAGCCACAAGGACTTCAAGAAGCTCGAGAGAGTCATGGAGGTGGGTCTTCCCTGCCAGTACAGCACCACACGGACAGCGTACCTGCTCGTCCAGAGCTCCCTTCATAGCGCTCTGGCCCAGGTAGGTTCCCGCACGTAAAGTCCCCACGCTTTTCTAGGTCACCTTATCTTGTGATGAGTGGACTAGGGATCTACACTCAAGTCAAAGGCAACCATCTATGGGCTGGACGTGAGCATTCCAGATATGAGGAGTCTGACTAGGCCCAGTCAGACCTTGATCTCAAACTAGATGAGAGGCACAGAGAAGGTACAGGCCCTCACATGACATGCCTGATGACCTGAAGGAGCTGAACTAACTAACTCAAGTACAGAGGGCTTTAGGTCCCTGACCTCACTCAATCCTTTGACTCATTCTGAGCACTCCTGAGTTGTGCGGCCCTCACCGGTATAGGGCTCTGCCCTGAGGCCGACAGGGATGTAAATAACAACTAAGGGCCAGGGGTATGCTGTGTGGCTGGGAACTCTGGTCCTCATTCTAAGTGTTAGTGATGACACTGACAAAGTCTGGCTGTCTCCAGCTCTAGATTAGGCCAGGACTGCCCTTGGCACTGGCCTACCCATGTGTCAGGTTACCCACCATGTTCAAATGTGCTAGCTGACCATCTCTGGTTATGGCTTAACCACAGTGCCAGGCTCCTGTCAGTGCCAGACCAGCCACGGTGCTGGACTGCCTTCTGCCTCCAGTGCTATGGTTGAATAACAGCTCCGGGCCATCGACACAGTGACACTGATGGGTGGATGACCCAGTCATGGCACCAGAATGACCACTGACTTGGCCAGCCCACAGCAACAGATCACCACTGGGCCAGACTATCTGTGTTCCTCTTACTGGCCACAGCACACTGGGGATGCGCTGAGTATGCCCGAGACCCCCTATTCCCTCTGTTCCTACCACATACCTGAGAGTTGACAGCTTGCCCCATGGGGATTCGGGAACATTCTAGGGCGAACTGTTTGACACAGAAGTAACAGCCCTGGAGAGAGGGTGAAGATGAGGTCAGGAGAGCAAGAGACAGATGGATCTGGCTCTCCCTACTCAGTGCTCCTCCTGCTCACCTGAAAAGCCAGCTCCATGAGGATGATGCCCCCGGGCAGTGCCCTCTGTAGGTGGTAGGTGGTGACTGGAGAGCCAGTGCTCTAAAGAAAGGAGAAAAACTGGGGTTCAGGGGCAGGGGCTGGAGATTCACCAGCCTCGAACCAGCGGGGGAGGATCAGGGATGCTAGCTTGGGTCTGGGGCCTCATGGGTTTCACTGTCAGTGAAGGTACACAATGATGCATTACCTTGGGGCTCCCGTCAGTCTTGGTTTTAGGGCAGGAGAAGGAGCCACGCCCCTCTGTTCCAAGGACAGCCATGGCCCGCAGCCGGCTGGTGCTGTAGGAAACAGAACAAGAGGATGAGGCAGGCCAGTGGGTAAGGCGGTATGGCCTGCACACCTAGAATCCATTTCATGGGCGAGCAGGGGTGGAAACAGGGCCAGAGAGGGGATGGAGCTGCCTGGGCTCCTGTGTCAGGTAAGTGGCCGAGACCAGAGTTCAGGTCTAGAGCGTGGGGCAGGATTCTCTCCACAGCAGCTGCTGTGGTCAGGGGAAGCCAGAGGAGTACTCCATGGGGAGGGGGACAGCAGGCCTCGCTCTACCAGTGAGAGAAGGAGGGTCAGGTGAGGGTGCGAGAGAGGCTGCTGGGACTGTGGGGAGACACCGTGATGAGAGATGGAGTGTGCGTACTGGGGGCAGTGGGAGCAGGGGGACGGAGAGGCTGATGCACATCTAAGATTTCAGGAGGAAAATTCAAGCACATGCTTGAGGCCGTAGTTAGGCACTTTTGCTGAGAGGGAAAGGCTTTTTTTTTTTTGACTAAGAAACGGCAGCTTCAGTGTCCCATAGGTCTGCTCAACTCAGAGGCAAGGGGGGCAGAGAAGCAGGGAAGGTACTGTGAAGAAGGGAAGTAGCAGGGACCAGTGGGACACACTCATCACTTCAGGAGCTATAAACTGCCAGAGTTCTTGCTGGCAGTCTGGGGTGGGGAGTGTCAAAGCCTCTGGGGAAAAGCAGCGTCTCATTTAATCCTCAAGGAAATTGGGACAAGACTTAGGCAGCGACGGGAAATGGTTAAAGACTGATGAGAAAGGAAGGCCTGACAATAAATTTTGCTCTAGAAATGTAGTTTTCAACCCAGTGTCTTTTGTTTTAAAAAGGAATCCAGGGGCGCCTGGGTGGCTCAGTCGGTTAAGCATCCGACTTCGGCTCAGGTCACGATCTCATGGTTTGTGAGTCCGAGCCCCGTGTCGGGCTCTATGCTGACAGCTCAGAGCCTGGAGCCTGCTTCGGATTCTGTGTCTCCCTCTCTCTCTGCTCCTCCCCCGCTCACGTTCTCTCTCTCTCGCAAAAATGAATAAACATTAAAAAAAATTAAAAAAATTAAAAAACTAAAAAAAAAAAAAAAAAAAAAAAAAAAGGAATCCAGTTTCGGGAAGAGCTTCACTGAATGGGAAGTATGGACACTAAAGTCTCTCAGAGACACTCCTTTAGGGGGACCTGTCTAGACAGCAAGCAGAGCTCCTGCTCAGTCCCTGTCACCCAGAAACAAGAGGGGTGAGGTTCCAGAGGCGCAGGCCTGTCCTCTCCTCCCAATGCCTGGAAGAGCCAGGGAGGCCTGGCAGCTGGAACGCTGGTTTCAGAAATGCTAAGGAGTTGGGATTGGCTTTCTGGGCCAAGTGGTGTCTTGAGGAAGGAAATACAACTTACCAGCTTAAAAACAGAGAGGAGGGAGAGAACACCTTGATAAACTCACAAACGTGGAGACCCGAACGTAACCGTGCCATGTGAAGAGATACGTTCCCATGGCCACTGGGAAGGGGCTGGGAACGCAGACTCTGGAGGCCCAGATGTTGAGACGAACATAAAGCAGGGGCCACGGAAACGGGGATTTGAGATTTGACACAGAACAGGGAAGGTGGCTGTGGCTGTTTCATGGGCTCTGGGGAGAGGAAAGGTGATGACAGAAGAGCTGCCTACTTGCCAAGACTCAGGCCTGTCACAACTGCCCACAAGCAGGCCAGACACAGGGTTCCCTGTTGAGAGAGACCGCTAGCTTCCTGGGGCCACGAAGGGCTTCCTGGGCCACGAAGCATGTGAAATACCAGGAGAGGCCCATGCAGGATCTGGCCAGGAATCAGTAAGCCCCAGATTCAGAAGCCTGGGAGCTTCACATGTGTGGTTGTACACCGGCACGTAAGTAAAAAGACGTAAGCGGGCATGAACCCTGTGAGGATGTACACGGCTCCACGTACATACGTGGCCGCGAGGTTTAGACGACGTGCGGGAGGCCCGCACGAAAGCGTCCAAGATCCTCATGCATGTGTTCAGCCCAGTGGGATGAACGTGCACGAGAACCCAGTTGTTCCAATGGGACCCGTGTGAAGAGAGCAAGGGTGTGTGGGGCCTGGCCCATGGCGGAGGGGAGCGGGGGGGTGGGGTGGGGAAGGAAGAGACGGGCTCACCTGCGGGTGGGTGAGGGGGGCCGCAGCGGCACCAGCACAAAGCCCATGCTCTGCAGATACTGCACGTACTGCTGCAGGAAAGCCAAGCTCAGCTCCTTCAGCCAAGGCTCCTCACGGGCACCTGGCGGAGGCACATCTGAGGGCTCGCAGCCTGCGGGGGCCTCGCGGCTCCCGGAGCCTGACTCGGGGCGATGGCGCCGCTGTGGGAGTGGAGATTAAGGGAGGCTCTAGCCGCCGTCAAACACACCACAGTGGGGGAGGAGTGGAGGGCACTGCAGGTAAACGGAGGTCCCGTGGGAGAAGCCCAGGAGTCCCCAGCCTCACCTGGCCCTCGGGGGGCCCAGAGGTCTCTGGGGGCCCGTGCAGCCAGGCAGCCGGGTCGAAGAGCAGGGCTGTCGCACAGTAATGCACCAGGCGGGACGACTGCTTCAGGGTCTCCAGCTCCGCAGCCTGGGGACATGGGGCAGTGAATACCAGAACGGTGGCCAGGAGAGGGTCACAGGATGCTCACGGAGGGCACGGGCTCGGGCCACTCACACTGATGGGCATGCTGGCAGGGGCAGAACGCTGCTGCCAGGTCACGAACAGGTTCTCCATCTTCATCTGGCGCTCCAGCTCTGGGGGTTGCAGGCATTGGTAACGGCCCGGGAGCTGTCAGCCCTCTCTCTCCCACATTCTGCCCGGCCCAGTGCCCTCACCTCTGCGCTCGGCCATCTTGATCTCCAGGAACTGTTGTCCATGGTAGGTGACGGGATCAGGGGGTCTGGGCACAGGACCGAGTGAGGAGCTGGGGCGGGCAGCTGTGATATCCCGCAAGGCCTCATCGAAGGGGAATGTGTCCAGGGGAAGGGGGCCCCCACCCCGAGAGGATGCACTCAGCCGGCCCTGTTCACGGCTCAGAGGGGGGCTTGCACTCCGGATGAGGGTCTCTGCTTCCATGGTTGGCAGCAGAAATGGGTTTGGCTCCTGAGAGAGACAGAGTGTCACAATGGGTTCATGGCCTTTGCCCTCAGATCCTCTCACCCACCCCATGGCCTCCTTTCTCAGACTCACCCTCCCCACTACCTCTGCCCTCAGTCTGTCCCCTCTCCCCTGCTCTCGGACTGGCACTTCCTTGAACTAATCCCTCAGGAACCAGAACTAGAGGAGGGGGCCCAAGCAACGGGCACCTTTTCATCCCGCACCGGGAAGTCCAACTGGCCGTAATGATGGAAGAGCCCAAGCTTCTGGCTGAGGAGGCAGAAGATGAGATGGGCACGTGAGTTCTGCCACTGCACGAGGCGAACCAGCGCTCGGCCCAATGCCGCTCCCAGGTCTGGAGCCCAGTTGTAGGTCAGCAGCTGCAGCTGGAAGTCAGGGGTCAGGGTCAGGGAGATCACCGAACCCCTTCTCAGACCCAACCGCTGGCCCCACATCTACCTTCTTGTCCACGACCTCCAACAGCAGGAACCTCTGCCGGGGAGCACTTCGCCCGGAGCTCCCATCACCTCCTGGCTCGAAGCGCTGCATGGCCTTGGCGGCTAGAGGGGGGAGCGGCTCGATAGGGGTCTGGAGGCAGATCCCCTTGAGCCCACCCTGCCCCCACAGCTATCTGAACTCACCCCCACTAGGCCATGCCCTCACCCTGCTGGGTTGGTCTTCTCCACTGCAAGAAGTTCCTGCCCAGAAGCAGCAGATGTCTCTCAGCTGCTGGGCGTGGGGTTGGGCCCAGTTGTCCAAGGGAGCAAGGACTGAAGATCTCAGGCTCTGAACCCCTAGAGGGAGGGACAGAAAGCAGACCACCCGTGGCCCTATTCTCTGGCCACCACCTCCCAGGCCTAGCCCCCACCTGCCCTAGCTCAGCCTCCATGAGACCCCAAACTCACAAATGCTGCTCAAAGACACGGACGCTGGTGTCTCCAGCCATGGAGGTAACAAGAGCAGTGAACTCAGAAAGGACAGATGGAAGGAGGAATCGGGACACCATGTGGGTGGAGCTTCTGGACACTGAGGCACAACCTGGAACCAGCGCAGAGAAGTCATGATGGGGCTGCAGGATGGGGACCAGGCCATGGGGTTGAGTACAGGGGAGGGGGGCCTAGGGTCTCACCGATCTGAACCATAAACTCCATCCAGCGCTGAGTCACACGAGCAAACACAGGCTGCAGGGTCCCCACCTCGCCCTCTTCTAGCTGTGTGGCCCGGCGTCTGAAGACACAGTAGGAGTGAGACCCTCACATCCATATGTCACACGAGTGTGTTTACACAAACTTGATACTCACCTGTGACTTCACACCCTCCCATGACACAACAGGACACCACAACACACACACACCTTTGTCTCTGGGCTCCAGAATCTGGGCCCGGTGCCCGCTCAGTTCCACCCGGAGTCCGAACACTTTCAGTTTTGTGACGCCTCCGGCCCCGGGTGTCTTCTGGCCGATCCAGGACAATGTCATCCGTTGTTTTGGGGGAACCCAAGTCCCCACATTCTGTTTTACTCTGGGGGCAAGGCAGTGAATGAGGAAGAGCCGTCGGGAAGGGGGATGGCATGAAGGATGGGGGCATCGTGGAAAAGTAACAAGAGCCTGGAGGGCTTGGTGCAGGCCCTGGCGTTGCTGCAGGCTCACTAAGGAGCTTTGGGCAGACTACTCAGCTTTCCTGAGCTTCGGCACCCACGTTGGGAAAAGCCCTACTTATCCTGCAGGCTGCTGTGAGGGCCCCGTAAGAAAAAGGGAAGCGAAGGCACTTGATAAGCTGAGGCTCTCTACGTCACAGAGAACCTGCCACATTCTGCAAACCCCTAACGACAGGATCGTTTATATGACAGGTGATC
Organism: Felis catus; assembly: GCF_018350175.1. Lineage (NCBI taxonomy): Eukaryota > Metazoa > Chordata > Mammalia > Carnivora > Felidae > Felis > Felis catus. The sequence continues at coordinate 34,051,557 of NC_058375.1, read as the reverse complement.
TTGGGCGAGGTCTGCAGGGGAAGGTAGGGGGGCTAGGAAGCAGGCAAGAAGGTAGATGCCAACTTCACCACTTCTTCCCATCCTCCCATTACCAGCATATCCCAGAAGCTACGCCGGCCAGCCTTGCTGGGGGGAGTCACAGGCTCCCCAGGGCCAGGGCCAGGGCCAGGGGGAAAGGTGCTAGCTCGGCCCGCAGGGCTCTTGGTTTCCAACGACCCGCTCCTGAGACTTCCTGCGGACATCAGACATTACAGAAGCCTGTCACTGACGGTCAATCCCTATTTCCAACAACCTAGCCCCAAGACAGGTATGAGAGTGACTTGTCCCTTACTCTACCTGTTAGTGAATGACAGTATGTGCAACTGATAGCCACACGTTTGTGAGCAGATATCCCTCTCTAAGTGGGTGACCAACTGCATGTGTGCATTTTGCTGGCGTGTCACCTTGCTGATGCAGGGAAGATAAAGGACAACCGTGAATCTGTATTTTGGAAGGAGCCTCTGTGATGCCTTCCTGGACCCCCATCTTTGCAATCTCACCAGCTACCACTGTCTTCCCAGGGCCTGGGGTGTTCTCTGGACCCCACGTACCTGGAGATGTGTCCTCTGTACACAGCGAGGCTGGCAGCAGCCGCAGCTCCATAATGCCATCAGCCAGGGCCTGGCGAGCTGCTCCTCGGAGCTTCTCCTCTAGCTGTACGATACTGATGTTCCCCTTCTCCCACACATCCAGTCGAAGCCGTGGGGCCCCATTCTGAGCTGAAGGAAAGAATGGAGGTGACCTGGTGGTGCCTCTTGTTCCCAGAGCATTAACTATACACCCCCTCCTCTGACCAAGCTGCCCCACCTGAAGAACCGTCTGGCACGATCGGGCAGCGGGTGACCTGGGTCAGCTGCTCAAATTCCTCCTCTTGCAGTGGGTCTAGGGGCCCCGGAGAGGAGGGGGGCCATGATGCCAGTGAGATGGGGTTCCCCCCTTCATCCACGAAGGCTAGAGTGATGCAGGCAACCCCTGGGTAGAAATCCACAGGAAGGCTCAGGTCTGAGACCTCCAGACATCCTGTCGCCCCCTCTGGATTGCCCTGAGCTGCAAGGCTGGAAAAGGCCCTGTCAGCCACAAGACAAGAAAGGCTTTCCCACAGTCAGCAGTGGCACAGGCCTGCCTCGTACCTTTGCCCCCGGTGCCCTGTCCACCAGGCTTGTTATACAAGTAGATGTCCAAGTCGGGGAGGCCGCCCTGCGGTGGGAGCGGGTGCTGGGGAGACAAGCACAGAGCACTAAGACTAAGCGGATGGACAGAAGCCATCAGGGGGTGGTGTCCACAGTGGGGGATGGCAGACAGGCACACCCGGGAGCACAGGAAGACAATAAAGGTGCAGGGGGTGGGGGAGGCATGGGTGTATACAGGTCCACGGGCAAAGGTAAGCACGTGACACCTGTAGAAAACGGTTACAACGGCAAGGGGGTGAGTGGGGGCATCTGTGCACGGAAGGGACTGAAACCTCACCTGGAAGTGGTTCCGGCTGTTGCTGTCCGTGTACTTGGGAGAGTGCAGGAAGATGAGCAAGTTCTGCCGCAGGTACCAGGCCAGGGCAGGAAGCCAGGGCCTGCAGGAGGCAGGCAGGGCCAGATGCAGCACTTCTGAGGGGAGACTTCCGGGGGGCTGGATGAACTGCAGAGTGGGAAGGGGAGTCAGAGCTGCACGGAGAGGGTACAGCGGAGATGGTCCCTATACCCGAGCCTTGGAGGGATGTTGCAGGCTGGGAGGGAGCTGACCTCCACGTCAGCCGGTGTCAGCTTGCAGTTCCGAACCAGCATGACTGTGATGACATCCAGCGTGGCCTCGTCCAGGCGCCGACGCAGAACCCGTACTAGCTCATCTGTAATCTCGGGACCTTGACACAGCCATGGTAAGGTGGAGACATTGACCGAGGATCCAGCAACCCCCAGTACGGCCCTTAAACCCCAGCCTTGAACATTCCCCCACACACTGGAGGCAGCCAGCACTAGTTTCTAGCGCTGCCAAGTTCTAGTTTACTGTGTAACTGTGGACAAGTGAGTCTCACCTCTCAAAGCCTCAGTGTCCTCATTCATAAGATGGGAGAAATAATAACATCTACCTCATATGTAACAGTCTTAGCCCAAGACCTGGTACACGTGAAACCAGCTATAAATATCAGCTGGAACACCCAGTCACCTACTGGATACCCCATGCTCAACATATCCCAAACCGAACCCATCACCTTCGCCCCAGACCTATCAATAGAACACCATCTACACATAGTCACCCAGGCTAGCTAGATACCTGATATCACCTTTAACGGTTTCTCTTCCCCAAGCTGCATTTCATTCAGCTACAGGGCCTACTCTCTAAACATCACCGGAGTCTGTCTGTCCCACCCAGCTCTGGCATGAGGGAAACCCAGAGCACGGCATGAGCTAGAGTGGGAAGGTACCAAAGGAAGTCTTGGAGAATTCCGGAACCTCATCTGGTTACACTCCTGCCCCCTCCTCACAGTGCGTACCTGCCTGTCCTACGCCATGCACGAGCAGCTGGATATGCCTGTCCACCTGGCCCACGGGACGAGCAGCATCTGAACCGCGGCTAGAAGCCATGTCCAGGGGAGAACGAGGACCCTGCAGGGAAACTTGATCAGGGCCCGGCTCCAGGGGGTAGAGTATGGGGGAGCACAGGGCACCAGGATATGGGGGTGATACATGCCGAGGCTTCCTCAGAGTAGATGGGCTCCTGGCTTCGGGACAGAGCTAGGGAGGGGGGCAGGGCATCACCTTCCCAAGGCCGCTCACTGCAGGACGTCTCCAGGAGTCTGGAAAAGAGAGGCAGAGTCTTTGGACATACCTCCTCTGCCTCCGTCCTTGATCCATGCTTTGCCCTGTCTTCCCAGGACCCACATACCTCAGGTAGTACACAGCCTTCGTTGCTCGTTCCTGATAGACAAACATATTCTTCCGGTTCACCACAGAGAAGGCATTGAGCACAGAGCGCAGGGCCTGGATGGCTGTGTGAGTAACAGGGGCTCAGGACGCTCCCCTCTCCACATTCCCTCCCACTCCACCTGCCCTCTCATGCCCATCACACACCCCGAGAGACCCCCATGCTGGGCCCCATTTTCAGGCGCGAATGGACTCGAATCACGGTTTTCCACACAACGTCACAGGAGAAATGGCCAGGGACAAACTGCATGGTGGCTGCTAGGTACCCTCGGGGTGTACAACTCTCGTCAGCAGTGTAATCTGGGGAGAAGGGAGACACTGGATCAGAAGCGGGACACGGCCCTCTGCCCTTGCTACTTCACACTAATGAACTGCCTACTTGTCCTCACTCCCCAGGACTCCTTGGCCCTGTCTATTAGCCCGCAGGGGCAAGACGGTCATTCTGGGCAACAAGGCAGGACCATGCTCTTGGGAAGCCAGGTGACAGCACAGAGGGTCTCGGGAGGTGTGGAGAAGGAGCTAAGAAGAGGCGTCAGGTAAGGCAGAGCACGGGAAAATCCCAAAGATAATGCCAAGACACTCTGACTGTGTTATACTAGAACATGTTATAATCCATCTGTGTGCTCACAGGGAGTGGCAACAAGAACCCCGTTAGAACGGAGAGGATGTGAGTGCTGACACACGCTCACAGCAGAGTCAGGGAAAATGCTCTGGAGGACAGCTATCCCAGGGAACCCCTAGGGCGGTAGGACACAATGCAAGAGCCCAAGCACACGGTCCAGTGCCTCGTCGGACCCCTGCCAGGTCCCCAGGTTGATGCGGAACCTCCCAGTAGGGCCAAGGTGGCGATTTGGTTTCTCAGAGAAGCTGCTGCCGGTGTGAGCGGTGTACAGGCCACACAGGGGGCTGCAGAGTTTGAAATGGAATGCTGGTTGCTAAGACCTTCGGCAAAACCACACGGAGAGACTATAACGAGGAGCAGCCATCTCTGGGCTCCAACTGGTCTTACATCTCAGGCTGCTAGAAGTCATTTTGAAGCAAAAGTACTTGGCTGTCCTGGCTCATGCTCAATTTGTAGAAGATGCCATCAACTCCCTGGGAAGTCCGCTAATTAGGGGACTTCTGCTTTGATATGGAGCACATCTCAGGATGTGCAGAGAGTTGCAATGTCCAGGACTGTTAGGGACATTTGCCCACAGACTTGTGGAGAATGTTAAAATTAAGAAGCGGTCTGATTTTACTTTTAAACCAGAAGGGAGAACTGCAAAGGAATGCCATGATGTGGCTTTCCCCTCTGAGCTGGGGTGAGAGGTCATCAGGAGTAAGAGAAGACCGCAGAAGTGTCAAGACTTCAATTAGCATCTCGAGAATTACCATGTTTCCCAACCATGACCAGAAATCTGAGGAATCCCAAAGGGATCTCGTACTGCCTGTCTGGAGGGACAGCCAACTGGAAGACACATCCTCCTACTGGGCCTTAGGCTCCTCCCCTCTGCCCTTCTCCCCCCTGTGACTTGGCCTATAAGTCCACACTCCCTCACTCCATTCTTCGGCCCTGTCTGTTACCCAAAGGGGAGAGACGGTCATTTTGGAAAAGAAGGTGGGGCCAGGCAGAGGCACGCCCTCAGGAAGACAGGTCACAGCCGGTGCCCCTTCCACAGTCCCTTTTCTCCTGTATTCTTCAACCTTTCCTTCTCTACTGGCTCTTTCCCTGTGGAACATAAATGTGCGAGTCTCTACCTCACTCTCAAGTTCCTCCGTTGCCTCCCATCTTCCTCTAGTCTCCACCACTTGAATGAGTAGCTATTCTCTGCTCCGGCTGTATAATTATCTTCGCTTCTGTTTCTCTGGTTCCTAGTCCCACCTCCCTGCTGAAACTACTTTCACTGACAACACAGAGGAACTCTTCAAGAGCCCAACTCAGCAATCCTTTTCTGTCCTATCCTCCCTGCTCTCCTGGCACTGGTGACCAGGTCACGGTGCCTCCGCCCTTGTCTTTTCACCCAAGAATGGATACAGAGAGGGCAGCAGCCCGTGAGGGAGGCTCCTGGGTGGGGTCTCACCATCGCTGGGCAGTGGTGCCCGCTGACGGGAGTGGAAGGGGGTCTCGCTGCGCCATAGATCTTCTTCACTCTCGGCCACCAGAAGAGAGTTACACACGTGACTGTCATGGAGGTCCTGCAGAAGCAGTCGCTGGGAGAAGGAGCAAGGTATGAGGGAACTGAAATATTTCTCATAAATTGGTGGTGGTGGTCAGGGATGATCAAAGGCCAGAGCTGATGCCTGTTATTACTGGGGGTCAGTGGTCAGCAGAGCATCAGTAATCACTGGGGTGGGGGTCGGGGTGGGGGGTCAGAGATGTGCCCCATAGTCACTGGGCTCTGAACCCCCGTTAGAACTCATCCCTCTTCTTTGCCAGAACGTGTTCCCCATCCTTCAGGTCTCAGCTTAAAAATCAACTCTTCCCCTGACACTTCAGAAGGTCAAGACTGTCATTTGCTCTCCTAATTCTTCACAATTGTAATGGATACAATTCATACAATTCAGTTGTTCAATGCCTCTCTGCCCCACTCGACACAAGCTCCAGAGAGTTTTCCCTGTGCTGTTCACTATTATATCCCTAACACTGGCACAGTGCAACTAGAAGGGACAGCTCATAGTCAGGGCCTGGGAGAGTAACCCGTGTTACTGGGACGAGTGAGGGAGCGTTCCCAGTTTGTAGAGTCCGTGGAGTAACAGTACCCCGGTAACCAGGTGTCAAAGAAAATGGCCAAGATGGATCAAGAGCCTGTGAAGGTCAAGTTCCTGGAAACTCCTTCCTCATCTGAACAGTGTCCCGTGCCTACAGAGCCCTGCCCCCAGCCATCCCTTACCTGGTTGACCTCCCTGCAGATCTCCCCAACTCGCCTCACCAGGAGCTGCTGCAGGTGGCGACACTCGGTGCCTGGTCCCCCATCCTCCCGAATCAGGCTCCTAGAGGGGAGGGATGGTTCAGACACACTTCTGGGGTGGGGGTGGGGAGCTTGAGAGCTGAGGCCAAGAGAAATCACGAAAAGGGAGTAGGACTGGACAAAGAGAAGCAAGTGCTGGGAAAGAGGAGAAACAGAATTCTCGGTAGCAATTATGGCAGCATAGGCTCCACGCTTGCTTTGTCAGCCCTTAAGTGGGCAGCACACCAACCCCAAGGCTTCCTTCACACGGTGCACCTCTTCTCCATTCTCCAATCTTGATCAGAATGGCGGTCTTCCCTTCTCAAACCCCCTCCACTCTGTGATGAGAGCCATATTTAACCGGAGGCCTACCTGTGAATTCTGGCTCTGCCCTTTACTGTGACCTTAAGCAAGTATTTAATTTCTCTGTGCTTGAGTTTTGTCATCCATGCCATAAGGAGAATAATACTTTCGAGGACTATTTCACAGATGAAAGGAGCTGATCCAGGTAGAACACTTAGAACACTGTCTGCTGCATAATAAGCACTTGTGAAATATTACCTATTATTCCCATATCAACTTCTGAAGCTGCTCTGAACTGTAGATGCTCTTAATGCTTGACGAGGAGCCCAAATCCTACAAGCTTTTTACCTCTGTTAGGAAAGCAAAGAGTAACCTGCTTTGCTATATATAGGCTGTGGGAAGTGGTCAGGACCCCCCAGCCTTAGAATACAAACCCTCAGTCCCAAGTTTTACTTTTGAGTGATATCGGAGAGGAGTCTTGTGGGACCAGGGGAAAGCAGCTAACCTCAGAGTCAGGCGCAGGACCCTACTTACCGCGCATGTGCATACACTTCTACACGATCCTGTAGTATGCGGACGATGAGCCAGAAGTCAGGCAGGCAGGGCCCAGGGAGGCCTGAGAGTGAAGGCTGTGGAGGTGCCTGCCCAGGTGGGGTCCGCAACGTGAAGGGAGGCTTCTCCCCCAGGGTCTCATTGGGGCCCTCGCTGTCTGAGCCACTGCTGCCACCATCGTAACCTGTTTCAAATGTGCCGAAGTTCAGCCCCGTCCTTTGGCTCATCTGAGCCTCCGAGCATATCAGGCTTGATGCGCCCTTCCATGTTAGTCCTTTCTGATGCCCCCTGCCCAGTCCTTCTGCTGCACAGCCCTGAGTCTGCTTCCTATCAGCTCAGAGCCCTCTGCCCATCGCCCCGGCTTACCTAGGTGGTCAGAGTCCACACTGCCCTGACTGGACATAAGGCTCAGCCCCCGGCTAGGCCCAGGCTGTCTCCCTGGGAAGAGAAGGAAAATCCTGGAACGTCTAGTGATCCTGTTTAGGACCACCCTCTGAAAATGGAAGCAGGGCCAGGGATCTGCAAGTCCCTGGTCCTAGCCCCCAGACTTTGTTGCCCAAGTCTTCTCTTACCTCCCTGTGGCAGGCTGAGGAGGGGCGTGCCATCAGAACCCTCTGGGGAGCCAGGGGCTTGGGGGCTGGCTGTCAGGGCCTAAGGTTAGGCAGAAAGTCAGGACTGAATACAGGCCCCACACACCCACCTCCACCCCTTCCATTCCCAGGTCATCCCAGGAAAGGCTCACCTCCGCTTCGACGCCTTCGGCCTTGTCCTCATGGCTGTGCCAAGCCCAGGCTGCTGAAGGGAGCTCCCCCTGGGACCCTCCTGGCTGTTGGCCAACTGCCACAAAGAAGAAGCCACTGTCAGGATCCTCAAGAAGAATGTGGCCAGGGAGGTGAAGGCGGCGGAACTCCTGGGGAGCAGGAGCCAAGGTCACAGTTTAGGCAGGAGCAGCCCTCCCTATTCAAGCCCTCCCCCTGCAACCCCCCGCTTCCTCAGCAGACCCCCACAATCATCTGGTAAAGCAGACACCGGCATCCCCATTGCTGAGGTATACAGAGGTTCAGCGAATTGCCTAAGGTTCAACAGGCCTAGTGGCAAGGAGGGGAGCCGGGTCTCTTCCCACCCTTCCCAGGCATGGGGTGAGGGACAGTGTGGTGAGGAGGCTGTTCTGGAGGGAGGCCGGTCTACTTCCGTATCTGGAGTCCAGGCAAGAATGGGCCCCAGGATGACCAGGGGGTGTTCTGAGGGTAGCATACCTCCTTGAATTGTGTGAGGGAACGTTCTGGCCCAAACACAAAACTCAGTGGCAGGGTCTGGCGAAGGCAGGTGGAGCGTCCAGGAGAGCTATGGATGTGGGCAGCTGCACGGTGCAGGGTAGGGCTCTGGGGGATGCCCCCTCTTCGGAGGGCCGCTACCATCTCGTCCTCCAGCAACCAGTGGATCTACAGTCAGAGAGAGACCAGGGGAGTGGCCAAGGGCACCTCCCTCGCTGCCTGGCACATCACCTCACTCCCAGACTAGAAGGTACTCTGCCTCACAGGTTGAGGGCAGCCCTACTCTGATCCCAGAATAAAGGGGCGCCTTAGCTTACTCATATGAGGGAGAGGGTATCGGTTACAGTGCTGAGGGGCTGTCAGTTAGGCTGGGGGAGGGAAGGCCCTCACCTCACTCATGGTGGTCTCAATAGCCAGTCTGTGGGGTGTGGCCAAATTGGACAGTCCAGGGTGCCTAAGTGGAAGAAAGGTTTAGATGTTGGTTTCCAGAAAACAAAACTGACAGCAAATGAGGAACTCTGAGAGGGACAAAGGGAAGTACCTGTCTTCTTCTGGGGGTGGCATTGGGGGCCCCAGGCCATCATCCGACCTTAAAGATGATGGCTGCCCCGGGGATCGTGGGAAGGAAGCACTGCTTTCAGATGTGGACCTGAATAGAGTGGGAGTGAAGGTCAAAGATCAGCAGCCACGGCAGCTACTCTCCTCCTAGGGCTTCCTTAGCACTCCTTTCTTGGACTCTTTAAGGGGTCCTAGAGCCCTCAAGTACCTCTAGATTCCTTTAAAGGGCCCCTACCCAAACAAGGCCCCAGATCCCCCCACGAGACTTGCTGCCACACCGGTGGTGCTGAGGGTCCGAGGTCGGGGGAAGCTCCACTTCCAGAGGCAATGTCAGCACAAAGACGTCCAGCGTAATACTGAGGTCCCTCAGGGGCACGCGGCCTCCAATGGGGGGGCCCTCCAGACTGGAAAGGACCTGGCCTGGGAGAGGGGGAGAGTCAGGGGTTGCTGGAGCCTGGGGACAAGCACAGACTTCAAGTTCTCAGTGCTAATGAGTTACGTCCACCCACAGACAGACAGGCAGGCAGGCTGTACTGGGACCTGTGGCCTTCCCTTGGGCACCCCAAACTCACCCAGGCAGGTGGGCAGGCTGCACACAGGTACTGAGCTGTGCTGCCCACGCAGCCGCACGGAGCACGTGAGGTGCAGGAAGAGAGGTGGCAGGTCATGTACCAGGCCCTCAGGCCCGGTAGGCGAATCACCCCCCAGGATACTGAAGGAGTCTTCATCAGGGTTCACAGTGTCCGCATCTGACAGCGAGGCAGAGTCAAGCCCAGCTGGCCCCAGGTCTGGTTCACGGCTCTCACGATACTCCACCTCTAGCTCTGGGTCACTCTCAGTGACCACACAGCAGGCTGTGTCTCCTAGACGTGGATGCATGTCGTGTGGTTAATGGGAGAGGCTGGCAGTGGAGGGCCCTGAATCCTGGCTTTAAGCAGCCTTCTCATCTCTATCCATTGTCCACACACCTTCTTCTCCTAGGAGTTCAGCCTCCGAAAACTCCAGGTCACTGACTTTTCTGTCTACTGTGTCCCGGGGGCCCTCATCCTGAACAAAACAAAGAGAGCTTTATCCAACGCAGGACAAGAGCCACATCTGGACCCCAGGGAGCCAAGCGGCAAGAGGACCTGGGTGGGCCCAGTGGGGCCTCTGGGCTACAGGTCGGGGGGTACGAGAGAGGAAGGGAGGAAGCCGCTCACCTCTCGCCTGCTGGATGGAGGGCAATAGAAGAAGTAGTGGGGATTGGAGGGCACTGTGCGGAAGTAGAGACCACTGATCTCCAGGAACTTCTCCTGTTTTGGGGTTAGAAAGAGGCTGTTATGTCAGCCAGCCCTCAGCAGAACACTATCCCCTACCTTAGAACAGACAGCTACATACCCCCCCCCCCAGGAGAGAACACTGCACCCGGTGCAGGCAGGGCTCCACCCCTCTTCTGCCCTCACCAAGCGTCCCACCTGGATGAGGCTATGAAGGGCATCATGTGCCTCTCCTCGGAGCTGGCAGACGTCTGTCAGAGAGATCTCCAGGCTAGGGTCTGGAATCCCAGGGACACGGCTGCTCTGAAACTCAGGCTCGCTGAGGTCCTCAGTCTCTATGCTGAGTGGTCAGGGAGGGGGTGAAGGGTGTGTTAAGGAGGTGTTAAGAATCAGCGAGCCCTAGAGGAGGCTGCTTCCCTACTAGGCGCAGCCCACACCTGTCTCTAGCAAGCGTGCTCAGCACAATGGCACGGGCAGTGGAAGAGGCGAGGAGAACAAGCCGACCTATTTTGGCTCGAACCTCCATGTTTGTTAACGACCAGACATTGCTGTGACGCAGAGGAACGAGTACAGGTGACTCCCAGTTTTCTGACTTAGACCACTGAGTGGAGGGTGATCTCACTCACCACGGAAGGAGAACAGGTGGAGAAGCAAGGTCTGGTGGGAAGAAGATGCACTGATTTCGGGGCATGAAAGGTAGGGGATCTAGGGCTCCAGACAGGGAACTGGCTGGAGTGCAGACCTGGGTGTCATCAGCACACTCCTCCCTCTGTGTCTGCCGCTTCCCCGATGCTAATATGCGGCAGGCACGGCAGGATGGCAGGTGCCAGACACAGCCGTCTGCCTGCTTGCCTTTCTCCCTTCAGGGACCTGCTGGGCCCGAGGTGAGCTGGGGACTCAGCAGTGAGGGCAACACTCTGCGAAACTCACAGGTAGTTCCAGAGAGTATTACTATTGTATGAGCATCCTCAGAACAAGCTTCTACTTTCACTGATGGCGAGTGGCAACTCCCTACTCCTAACCCAGCTCAATACTCCACACCAGAACAGAAGAGATGGGGAGGAGACTCGGGTCTATGCCAAATGGGTGGGAGCAGGAAGCCAGCGACGAAGCAACTGCCTCCTTGGTGTGTGGGCACGATCGTGCATGGCCATTCCCCCAGATGGGAAGGTCTCTGTTTACAGGACCTTTGCGCACCCCGGACACATCACTAAGGGACAATCCTAACCTGGACTCAGAAGCCAGGACAGCTCGTTCCCGAGGCTCGGGGCCCTCCTCGATGCTGCTGCTGAAAGGCCCAGGGCTAAGAGGCCCAGGGCTTGGGGGTGCCTGAGGCAAAACCCGAATGTGGCCACACAGTGCAAGCAGGAAAGGGGTGATGTCTACTTCTTGTAGTAGCTCCTCGCAGGCATCTACCGCTATCAGCAAGTCCTGTGAGGTGACGCTCTGTGCTTGCTGCAAACTCCGGAACAGTCCTGAGGAAGAGGAAGGGGCCGTGACCGGAATGGCCTCTCCAGTTCCCATCCCCGAAATCCTGCGAAGCCCCACTCCTTCCTGAGGCTCCCTCAGGCGCCCCCCTCCTCACCACGGACGTAGCATCGCTGTGCGTGCTCCTGTAGCAAGGCACAGTGATTGGCTGCCTCCTTGTGCCTGGGCTCCATCCAGACTGAGGATGGGGAGGGCTGGTCGAGGAACTGAGTCCTAGGAATGGGAGCAAAGAGAGAGCTTGGCCAGCTCTCCTTAGTGACATCTCTGACTCGCCGTCTACCCACACTCCACTGGAGGGTCGGTACACCTCTACTGAATGTATTCACGGCCCAGCAAGTTCACTTGATTTCCTGAAGGAAGCTGAGCAAGGGGCTGGCAGGACCTGGTTAAGAAACTGAGTTCTGACCACTGATGGTCAGCCTGTCTGTCCGTGCCCTGGACTATGGTCATGAGCCTTGGCTGGCAGCCACGGTTGGGGGAGGACCTTGAGGGTACTCACCGGAAGATGAGGTCTCGGGGTGCCTGAGGGGGCTGCAGGCCAACCATTTGCTCCCTCAGTGCTTCCAGGGCACAGCTATAGACGTAAACAGGACACCGGGTCCGGGGACCATCTGCACTCTCTGTCTGTGGAGCCTGACGCCCGGCGTAAGCCTGTAAGTCCCGACGGAAAGGTGGGCTTAGGTCTCCTGGAATCTGGGCAGTGTCTGTGGGAAGAGGGTCACATGGTCTCCAAGCCTTCTATTTGTTCCCAATCCTGCTCCTGCTTAACTGACTTCAGAGTCAGCGGCCTTACCTCCAGCTGGAGTGACGCTGAGTGTGGGAACCTGGGCCTTTGCAGCCCTCACCCCAGTTCCTCCCAGGTCTTTCAGGCTGGGGGCCCCGCTCCCATCCCCAAACTTAGGCTTTGTCTCCTCTTGAGAGGGTCCCTCCAGGCCACAGGCAGCCAGATGTTGGACATCTGAAGACGAAAAGAGAGACATAAGTTAGAGCTGCCTGGTGGGCTGGTGAGGGAGAAGAGGGGTTTGTATCTGAGGCCAGTGATAAAGGTCATTGGGTGGTACCTGAGAAGGTAGCTGGGAGGAAAGTCAGAAACACATGCTGGGGAGTCACAAGCCTTGCATAGCAGCGCCACTGAGGGGAATGGGTAGAGATGAGAGGCTTGAGAGTCTCAGGAGGGCCTATAACCTTTAAGACAGAAAAGCAGAACAATCTGTAAGGGACCGCCCAACCCTGCTCCCTCCCTCCACCCTGGAGCGCAGCCTTAGGTATAGAGTGCAAGATGCAGGGCAAAGAGGAACTCAGTACCCTGTCACTGGCAGGAGGCATTCAGGATCCCCGGTGATAGAAAGCGGGGGGGGGGGGGGGGGGGGGGCACAAATATGTGGTAATAGAAGGAGGTCAGTGTGAAAAGGGGCTGAAGGAGACAAATCAGTGCTGACCAGGGGAGGAAGCGCTGAGTCTCCAGCGGCCTGGGCGCTGCTGACTGCTTGATCCTTTAGGATCCCGTGGCCCCCCACGGGAGACTCCTCCGGACCTACGATGGGGGTAGAGGTGGATGGAAGAGGGCAGGGCCGGCAGAGAGGCAGGGCTCTGAGGTGAAGAGAGGGGGAGACCAAAACCCCAAGACAGAAGCCCCCCTGAGGGGTGGGGAAATGGGGCTGGGCCAGAGCGTGCTGTTCGGGAAAGAGGCAGGAGCTCACCTGGACCGTGGCAGGTCCGCCGCAGCACCTCACTCAAGAAGGTGGCCTGGTCAGCAGTGGTCAGTGGGATCTCCCGGTCACTCAGCTCCTGCCCCAGGCAGCTGTGCAGCAGGCACAGCACCATGTCGTTGGTGGGACAGGGCCCCTCGGCGAGAGGGACACCCTCTGGTTCTGCCCGACATACACTCCGCTCAGCACCAAGAGCCTCCTGCCGGCCAGCCCCCTGGCTCAGCCCTGACCATGGCAGCCCTCCTGCGGCCTCCAAGCCTCCTCCTGCCCCAATGCTCCCACGCATGCTGACCCTCTACGTATGGGTAAGTACGAAGTTCACCCACCTCTGGAAAGCAGAAGGAAGAACATCTGGAGCTGCTGACACTGAGGCAACAGTCCCATTAGGTCAAAATGGAAAGGGATCTCGTGGACACAGGTATCTCCTCCCTGGTCCAATCCTAGGAGGCAGGGAAGGAGGACGATAGCCACAGTGAGACCCGGACTCCCCAGCTACGGTTGCCTTCTCCCCACATACTTTCCTGTTCCATCCCAGGAGCCCCTTCCCCACTGACCATTAGAGATCCTCGGCTCTGGGGGCAGGGGACTCCACTCCTTGCTCTGGCACAGCTGTATCAGGTATTCAAAGCTCAGCATGGAGCCTATGCAGGCAGCGTCCCGAGGGTGGAGCTAGGGGACAAACAGCAGAGGTCAGGGGTCAGCCTGTCCTAGCCCAGAGTACTCTGGTGTCCAGCTCTCAAGGAAGCCCACACAGTCACAGACATGCAGAACACAGAGGGACCAGGAAGCCCACAGCTGTGGTACTCCAGAGGGACAGCAGCTAACCCGGTAAGGTGTGGGGGTGCTTCAGAGGTCACTCACAGCTCGAGGGATCTCAGAGTATGTCAGGTCCCGCAGGTGCTTCCAGCTCTCGGGGCCAGGCCCCACTCGCCCATACTGCGGCTCTACCCACACCTCGGTGACCAGGTTGAGCTCTGAGTCTCCTTCCAGGGCCTCCACCTCCACATCGTTGTCATCATCTGTCGAGAAGCTAAAGGAGGAGGAGCCCTGAGCCTGGCAGAGCGGAGAGTCCGATCCACAACCGAATGGCAGGGGGTCAGTTCACGGAAGGCACACAGGTTGAACACAACTTGCGCGTGGCCTCTCTGGGCCCGTGTCTGCCTGAGGAAACGTCTAATGGGGCGCCTGGGTGGCTCAGTTAAGCGTCAGACTCTTGATTTTGGCTCAGGTCATGATCTCACAGTTTGTGAGATCGAGCCTCACATAGGGCTCTGCGCTGACAGTGTGGAGCCTGCTTGGGATTCTCTCTCTCTCTGCCCCTTCCGCCTCCCCCCAAAAAACTTAAAACAAACAAACAAACAAACAACAACAAATAGCACCCTTACCCCGACTCTCTAGCAGCCCGGAAGACAGAACTTCAGGGGTAGTAGGGAGAAGGGAGAATGTGGAGAGAGGCAGCTCTCCAGGCAGACCCGGGTCTCACCTGTCTTTGGTGGAGGTAGAGTGTGGGGGGAAGAGGATGTACTGGACAACACATGTGTGCCTCTCCTCGCCTGCAGCCTGCCCCAGGGGCTCATTCTGGGGGCAGAATGGGAGATCTTGGGTAAACTTCAGCCAAGCCAGAGACTTGGCCCGACCCAGCTCTGGCCCCCAGAACTCTAGCCCCTTGCCACATTGTCCTGGGACTGGCCTCAGGCTCTGGGTCCTCTGACCACAGGGTCCCCATGCGGCACCGTTTCCAGCAGCCCCAATGCAGCTCAGAGGCAAGTGTCCCTCCAGTGACAGACCTTGTTGGGGAGGTGTCACAAGGGACGGCACACACCTGAATTGGAAGCTCCAGGACCATGTTGATGATTCCTTCCCCACTGCAGGCAAAGTGGAACCCTTCTGACAGTCGGACTCTGAAGCCCCGTAAAGGTGGGGGCGGCGACAGGATAAGATGGGAGAGAGATGCTCAGAGTCCATCCGCCCACCCCATGCCACTTCCATGCCCACCTCCCAGCAGCCATCCAGGCAGACCCGTGTGCTGACAGCCCTGCTCAGACTACTGGTGCCTCAGGTGCAACAGCTCTAGCTGCACAGGCCAAAGTGAACAGACCTGGGGGAGGGGCAGGGGAGGGGCAGGGGAGGGCAGTGGCAGGCGCTGCTCTGCGCTAAATCCTGTGCAGAACAGCAGTGGCTCAGAGGCTTAGAGATGGGCGGGCTCTGACTCAGGCTTCCTGCCAGCAGCCACCCAGAGTCTATGCTTGCTCTCTCCCTGCCCTGAGCTGCCCGGCCAGGCTTGGGTCACATACTCAGTGAGGACAGAGAGGAGCTGCGCGATGGCGCTGAGTGGCAGTGCGGGGACCAGGCCCGATGGGATGCTCCAGAGCCAGCGCTGGTGGTAGAGGTAGCGGGACAGCGACGCTAGGCTAGAGGAGGCTGAGCGGCCTGACACCAACGGCAGTGGCCCTGATGGCTCCAGCGTCAGTAAGAAGGGTGCCCGGTAGTCCAGGGGTAGCTTCTCATACCTGGACAATGGAGGCAATCGCTTGATCCCCGCTCATTCCCAGCTACGCCCCAGCCCTCCCACACGCCCTGGCCTGGGCCCCAGCCTCTACACCAACCTGATGAGTAGCTTGTCCAGGGGTTTATGCAGGACCACAAGGCAGGGCCGGTCAGACAGGGCCTGCTGCGGGCCCAGCATGGGGGGGGACTTGGAGGGAGAGCTGCCCCCACCAACACCCCCCAGCCCTTTTCGTTTGACCTTGGGTGTTGGCTCCTTGCTTTGCACCCGGTGGGGGAAACGCAGCCGCAGGATCTCTTCCCGCAAGCCCGACACAATCTGGGAAGAAATGTGATCAGATCCTCCTAACCCCGTCTCCTATAGATCTGGGAGAAGGGGTCCCCAGATAAAGTGATTCAGCCCTCTACTCCAAGCATTCCTTGGCCTGGGGGCTCCTTTCTCCACTGGCCCTGGCCTTGTGCAGTTTGTGGGGAAGGAGCTAGTCCACTCTACAGGGCTCCTAGGTCTGGGAGTCAGGCAGTGCCCAGCTTACCTTGTGCCGGGCCTGGGCTGGTGTGCCGATGGGAAAACCCAGACGAAGAACCATGCATGGGGCCTTGGAAATGATGCGGACCATGTAGAAGGAGGAGGGGGGCTGGTCTGGGGCACTAAGGAAAAATGGGGGTGAGTGAGCAGCCCTAGACTGGGAGTAAGTGGGTTGAGAAGGAGGGGGGAGGTCTGGGGTCAGAGGAAGAGACATGGGATGCAGTGGAGGGGGAGGAGTGAGGGGACATCATTTTGCCCACCTGGAGAGCAGCTTCACATAGGAATAGCCCTCGACCAGCACGAAGCTGCTCCAGTCCCGGAGCAGAGAGGTCAGCGAGGAGTGAGAGATCCTGCACTGCACGGTGCTGTAGCGCCCATTGCTGCCGGGAGTGTGCAAGTGCTTGGGAATTGGTCTGGAAGACGGGTGCACAGAGGTCACATCTCATAGCCCCAAGCTTGGGGACAAAAAACAGATAAATTGCTACTTCTCTCTTCTGGGTGCTATCTGAGGATGTGGGGGTGGACGAGCAGGAAGACCAGGAAAGCGTCATCGTTTTTCCTTGGCTAAGGTTGGTGAGGGCTCGTCTGCTGTTCCCCTTTCCCATCACCCCGTGCCCTCAGCCCGCGGAGGGTACCCACGTGTCGTGCTCCAGGATCAGTACTAGGCGATGCATGTGCAGCCATCGCTGCCACGAATTAGCATCCATGGACAGCACTGGCTTCCAGTAGGCAGCGAACTGGGCGTGGGATGAGTCAGATCCGCTGTGCTGCAGGGAGAGCACCTGGGGACAGGAAGGCCTGTCCTATAGAAGCACTTGTGGACAAAGAGGGCACAACCTCCAAACAGCGAACAGGACCACGGGGCCCAGGGGTCAGAGATGGCAGTGGTTTACAGCCAAAGGAACTTAGAGCCCAGCCTGAGACAGAAGCGAAAAACAGAGGCCTCTAGTATGAAGGCCAGATTAGGATGAGCTCAGAAACAGACCGTGTAGCCCTTTAGAGCTAAATCCAGGCAAAGGATGGAGCCTGCCACGTTTCCGTCACTGACTTAAGAGGAATGCTGCTAAATGATGGGAGGAACTCGGGATGAGGCCACCACACGCCAGCATAAAACCCCTCTCGTGGTTCAAGGCTGACAACTGTGGGCTGAGTGCGAAATAAGCACAGGACAAAGGAAGCTATGGTCTTCAGGAGGCGCACAGTTGAGGGTGGTTGGCACTGGTGGAAAATGGAGTTGCCAGAGAAAGCCAGAGTATGTCACATGGAGATGGGGCGAAGGGGCTCACAGTCAGCTGGGATGCCACCACCTACACGACACCCGTGGTCTGTCGAGGACAGCCTCTCTCTACAGACCCTTCTCTGCCAGGAACTTGGAAGGAGGGAGAATTGCTCTCAAGGATAAAGCTTAGAATTCTGGTCCAGGTGCCTCAGACACGAGGGAAGGAAAGAGAAGGTGGTTCTGGGCTCCAGAAGCTGTGCCAGTCCAACATGGGCGGGCATGAAGCAGGGATCCCGAGCATCAGGGCCACTCACCGGGGTGGTGGAGCCAGGAGGGATATAGAAGAGTGGCACCCCACTCTTGGTGCTGTCAGGAAGCGTGAAATGTTCTGGGACCGAAGAGAAGGACTGAAGGTGGGCTAGCATCTGGTCCGTCTGGTTAATGCTGCAGAACAAGGGCTGGCCCTGAGTCACATCTGACTGTGGCGGGTACGGAGGAAGGCAGCTCGGCGGGGGGGGGGGGGGGGGGGCACCTGGGACCCTCGACACGAGCCTGGTCCTCAGGGGCACTCTCTCCAGCTCCCAGTTTCACACCTCTGTCCCTCCCACACAACAAACGGCATCGCTCACTGAGTGGTGACCTCACTCACCTCTGCAACGTGTTCCAGAACCGCCGGATAACATGGGTACGATATAGTGAGCGAATGGGTTGCCTTAGCGCACAGGACACATCGTGCAGAATGTCATAGCCGCCTTCCATCGTCACTTCCACCCGTGTTCCTCGAGGGCCCTCCGGCTCCAGGGGCCAGGGCGCCACAGCCACGTACTCAATGCGCATGTTGTGTTTCCACAGCAGCACCAGCTTCACCTCCAGCTGAGACCCTCCTTCAGGGGAAGCAGGAGGCTACTCAGGGGAAGAAGGGACAGGACTCCAGCCTGGGACTGAGTTCTATCCGAAACCCCCACCTACCTCATGGAACTCTAGCCTGGCTAAAGGTTCCAAGCATGGTTCCAGAGATTTCAGGCCTAGGGCCTGCCAACTGCCACAAACAGAACTTTACAGGAGTGATCTGAAAACAGAGCCAAGTTCGGGACACCACACCAACCTCAGCTGACTTCTCTCTGGCAAAGGAGATGGAACTGGGAAGCTAAATGCTAAGAAGACTAACCCCTGAAGGCAGCTCAGAACCCATGTGTCTCAAATGACAAGCAGAATCTCATGTGTGATACCGAGGTGGCTTCTGCTTTGCCCAGCAGGTCTGACCCTTGTATGATGTGGCAGGGCCTAGTGACCCTTACCTTTGGCCAGGGTGACTTCTCGAACACTGTAGCCCTCTCGAAGCCGTACAGACACGGTGCTGACCAGGTCGGCTGGCACCTCCTTCTCAGTGTGCTTCTTCCGGCGCAGAGCCAAGGCAGGGTTGCTGCTTGCGGAGACCAGGTGCTCGTTAAATAAGCGGTGCTGAGAGCCTAGAAGACCAGCAAGGATGTGCAAGAGGCAGGTGGTTCTCTGTGAGCCTACAGAGATCTAGGGGGAGGGGCTACGCTGAAATCCCGGGGAGAGAAGAGTGTCAGAACAGCCAGCCCCAGGCACGCGATCCATCTCTCTAGGGACCAGAACTCTCAAACCATTCCCGAATCACCTCTGGGTCCGTGCTACACTCCCCTGCCAGCCCCCTCTTGCCCCAGTCTGATCCTCACCGCAGTAATACTCAGGGTTCAGGGCTTCCCCACTGCGCAGGAAGGAGTAGAGGAGAAATGCCCGGTGGTAGACAGTCAGACCCAGGCTGCCTGGTTCTGGCTCAGGACAAGTGGACAGGTAGGAACCAAACGTGGCCATTGCGATGAACTTCATCAATTCCACATTGGGCACGTGGCCAAAACTGCAGTCATAAGAGTAAACTCCTCCCACCTAGAGAAAATGAGGAATTAGAGGCACCAAAAGAGGCACCTGAGAAGGAAGTACAAAAAAGCGGAAGAGACTGGGCTGGGTGGCTGCGCCCATCTCCCAGATGACAGAGCGGGAAGAGGGTCAACATTCTCCCAGGAAAGACCACTGCTCTGCAACTTTCCTTCCCTGGGCTCCTGTCTGAAGCCCATTCCATCTGGCCATGCCCTTTTTCAGAACATCAAACACCAGACTGCACCACTCACTAAAGATTGTGAGAAATGGTTCATTGGCTTCCTGTCACCATCCGAGAGACGTCAGCGTCTCTAACAAAATGCTCCTCAAACCTTAGGGTACAAAACACCTGGGGAATCGCTTCTCGGCCTTTTGGCTAAGATCAAGTGCAAAACACCTGGGGATATTGTTAAAGTGCAGTAGGTCTGGGAAGGGCCTAAGATTTTCCATTCCTAACAAGCTCTGTGGTGATGCCAATGCTGCTGAGTCCATGGGCCATATTTTGAACCCGAAGCCTGTAGATCAGAGATTGGCAAGCTATACATAACCTGTGTGCCAAATCTAGCACATCAGCCATTTTTGTAAATAAAGTTTTATTGGAACACAGCCATTCCCATTCATCTTGTCTATGACTGCTTCGATACGGTAAGAGCAGAGCTGAGTAGCTGCCACATCCGTTTGGCCAGCAAAGCTTAAAATACTGACTAGCTGGCCCCTTCAGAAAATGATGACAGACCTATTCTAGAAGGTTCATTCAAATCCCTGGCCTCTCAGAGTTCCTGAACCCTCATCTCCAGAAACTAACTCTATTCCACTCACTTGCCTGCTGGCTACATGCTGGCTCTTAGCTTCACTTGGAACCACTTCATTTTTGCAATTTCAGTTGCCACATCCTACTGATTACACACAATTTTATCTCTTTGGATTCCTTCCATCCTCCTTCTCCTGCTACTCTTTGACCTCATTAAGACTGCCAGCCCTCGAACCTCTACTCTTTCCAAGTCTATCCCTGGCCCTCTTGACTTTACTCCTCTTCCCCCTTAAAAGCCCAACTAGGATCACAACCTCTATACCTGGGTCCCAAATGGAGAAAAGTGCAATGGTGTATAGGCTGACACCACATCAGAACATATGACACCCAACCCAGCAAGTCCTTCAGGGCTGTCCTCAATCCTGTTCTCCCAACTCTGGCCTCCCTCACAGTACTCACCCTTCCCTTTTCCTTCAGGGAGAGACCAGAGACCCTTAGCAGAATTATCTACATCTTCACTTCTATCCACTCCAACAGAGTCCCTTGATCTACTTCTTGAGCCAACACCGTCCTGTCAATGTAGAGACTTTACTCCATCAGGTTTCCTTTTCTTTCCCTTATTTTCAAACCCTGCTTCCTCACGGTTCCTCAGAAACATGCTGGTATCTAGCTTAAAACAACAAAACAACAGGGGCGCCTGGGTGGCTCGGTCAGTTAAGCGTCCGACTTTGGCTCAGGTCATGATCTCACGGTTCATGAGTTCAAGCTCCGCACCGGGCTCTCTGCGGTCTGCACGGAGCCCGCTTGGAATCCTCTGTCCCCCTCGCTCTCTGCCCCTTCCCCGCTCGTGCTCTTACTCATGTTCTCTCTCAAAGATAAATAAACATTTAAAAAAACAAAACGAAACAGAACAGAACCAAGCATCTGTCTCTTCCACCCTGCACTTCCCTCTGGCTACCGTTCTTGCTCTTGTTCCCCCACTTGATCTGAGCAGCCAAATTCCCTGTGTTAACATTCTTCCATCTACTGCAATCATTTCCCTGGCCACCTCTTCACTGAAATGACCTGAAAAAGATCCCCGTGACCTCTTAATCACCAAATCCAAAGGGTACTGTCCATTCCTCATTTTACACGATCTTTCTGCTGCCATCTCACACCGTTAACTACTTCTTTCCTCCCCAAACTCTGACTTCTTTGACATGAGAACCTCCTGGTTCTTGTCTGATTATTTCCCTTCATTCTTTGCTGGGTTCTCTTCTTACAAAAGACCTTTAAACACCGGTATTCCCCAAGGTTCTTCAGGGACCCTCTTCTCTTCTCAATCACCATCTGTAGGCTGACAAATTCTAACTCTCTCAACTAGTGCTGTCTCCTGAGTACCAGATCTGCATCTCCAACTGCTAACTGCTATGAATAGCAGCCATCTATTACATAATTATGCACTCTGCCGAGCACTTTAAATGCACTGTCGCACCCGGTGAAGTAGGCACCATTATAATCTCCACTTACAAATGAATCCGACCAAGAATCAAGTGATGTGCCCAATGTCACACAGCTAATAAGCAGAGGCGGGATTCAGGCCAAGTATGCCTAACCCCGAAGGTGATGCTTCCAACTGCTATCCCACGGATCCATAAGCGCCTCAAATGCAACATGCACAAACCTGGGCTCATCATCTTGTCCTCACTCCACCCCAGCTGCTTCTCCTCGTTTGCTCTGCTGGCTACCCAGCCACCACTGGAGTCACAAACTTAGAGACATCTTTAACCTCTCTTTCTTGCTCACCCCTCACACCTTGCTAATCACAAGTCATGCTGACTCCGCCTCTTCATTTTCTCAATTCTATCCCCTTGTCTCTTACCCTTTATCCCCCTAATTTAAGCCCTGCTCCTCTCTCACACTGACCACCACAATTAATAACCTCCCGGCCTCCACTCCGGATTTCACGCAACAGCAAGAGTGACCTTTATAAAACATAAACCCAACTAGTGGCTTTCCTTATACTTACCCACGTCACCCACAGAGTTATGCTGAAATGCCGTAATACAGCAGAACCAGCTCTTCGTGTTCTGGCCAGTGCCTACCCTCCAGCCTTGTTTCCCAGAGTGCTTTGCCTCCCACCCTACAGTCCATCAATCCAAACTGGCTGTGGTTCACTGAAAATTCCTATTCCTTCCTTTGTTCAAGCTAGTTTTTGGGTTTTCTGATCCTTGCAATGAAAATGGTAATCACTCATCTAATGGGGGAGATGAGGCTGGAAATGGCTGTCAAATTTCAAAACCTGCACTCTTTTTACTATAACATGCTGTTTCCCCACACCCTGAGGACAAAGATGAGAGTCCTCTCCCACCACTGCCATCTATCCTGTTCTTTATTTTTTTTTAATTTTTTTTTTAATGTTTATTTATTTTTGAGACAGAGAGAGACAGAGCATGAACGGGGGAGGGTCAGAGAGAGGGATACACAGAATCCAAAACAGGCTCCAGGCTCCGAGCTGTCAGCACAGAACCCGACGCGGGACTCGAACTCACGGACCACGAGATCGTGACCTAAGCCGAAGTTGGCAGCTCAACCGACTGAGCCACCCAGGTGCCCCCATCTATCCTGTTCTAGACAGGACACCTATTCCCCCCACTGACACACAAGCAACTACATTATTGGCTTTATGTGGGAAATCATCCCCTGTAAGAAAGTAACCAGGCATATCCAACTTTGTGATATACCACACTTCCCTCTCATCCTTTCTAGAAAGTCCTCACCTGTACAAAGGAACAAGCCACGGTGCCACTGCGAAGCTGGTTCAGCAATGTCTCACAGACAGCAACATCAGGGACACTGGTCACCCCATCTGTGATCACGATGATACCTGGAGCAGGAAATATCAGACAGATCTGGGGACACTGACCAGATCAAAGCTACAGGGGGGCATCCAACTGATGGGGCCCTTCAGACCTCAGTGTCTACGGACTGATGTGTTTTATGATCCACACCCTTCCCTTTTCCCTTCCCTCCTGCTTCTGCCTCCTGAGTGCTGGACCCCAGTCTCCGAAGTGATGTCCTTGGAGCTCGACTCCCTCCCACTAGGGTCCTGGATGGTTGTCAGAGCTGGGGGTGCTTGAGAGAGATGCTCAAACACACACACAAGGAGACAGATCCTCTTCTCTGGGGCCCACTGATCCCCTGGAACCTGTATCTATACTGCTAATGCCCCCTTCCCGTACCCTCCTATTTCCCCAGCCCCACCAAAGGTCCTTCTACTGACCTGCACTAGAGTTTGAGGGGAGCAACTGCAGTGCCAAGATGCCCTGACGAATCATACTGACCAACCCAAGGTCAGCTGTCACCATGGAGACTCCCACCTTCCGGCCAGGGGGCTCCCCCGAGTCTGGGGACTGGTCTTCGGCCTGGCCCGAGTTACAGATGAGACAGAATGGGTCAGAGAGAATTACCGTCCCTCCCATCCACAGCAAAGCCAGAATTTACAGCCCAGCACTGCCCAGGCCTGACAGGCCTAATCCTGTGAGGACCTCAACCCCTTGCCATGCAGCCAAGTCCTGACTGTGCTTGCTCTCCTAGCATGTGCTCAGATGCTGACAAGGAGTCGGACACCAGATGAAGCACCAGATTACACTGGAGCAGGCTTCTCCACCTTTTATGGCCCCTTTCCCATCACGATTATGAAATATTTTATACATCAATCGAATTAAGTCTTCAGACATAGAGCACTCAATTTGCTTGGCTACTTCTAGGATATCCAAAGGAATGAGCCAAGTGCATTCTAGTGAGTTCAAGCAGCTTTATCCCTGACCGAACAAAATCGTAGCGATCAAAGCCACACACAATCACCTTCTCAGATCCACTGGGGGAGGAGATCTAGGACTGAAAAAGACACCAGCACACGGTCTTCACGTATTCTCCCGGCAAGAATGTGTGTCTTGGGAATGTATCTGAGCCCTCCTCCTCCAGCAGGGAACCTGTTGCGTGCACTCACCAGCACTTCTAACCTTGGCTCACTCTGGCTCTTAGCCCCTTTCCCTGACCTCTCTTCCCTCTGTACTGGGGCTTGTCCTTCCTCTCTCCCCTCTGTCCCTTAAGAGCTCCTCTTTCTAAGCGGTCTCCACCCACTTTCTCTCCCACATACCTGACTCTGAGGGTCATACTGCTGCTGCAGCATGGTGGCCACCTTGTCCTCAAAGAGACAGAGCTGTTCATATACCTGCTGCAGGAACACCTCCCGCTGGGAAGGGTCCAAAAGGCAGCCCTGTACCAGCACCTGAGAAGCACAAGGGAAAGACCAAGACATGAAGGTCAGGGGGACACTGGAAAGTACTCTTCTGGTCTGCCTACGTGTCTCCACAGCTCTCTCTAGGCGCTCCTGACTTCTCGCGCAAGCAGGGTGACTCAATCCACAGCCAGTTCTTCTCGTGTCAGATCATCTACTCCACCGGGGATACCAGGCCGTTAGTTATCTTCATCTGGGTTCACAACCTTCCTCTGCTTACGGTCCTGCACACTGGGTTTCCCCAAGCTCCCACATGGGGGTGCCATAAGATCTTCCATCTTGGGTCAGCAGACAGCCCCACCCCAGCCTGGCAAAGCCTTTCTCATTCCGACTCATACATTTCTATTCTTGTTGATCTTGAAGCACTGCACACAGAGGCAGCTCTGGACCGTTTTTCTTTTAGGTACAACATCATCCTCCCTGAGAATGCTCCTTCCTTCCTTTTCCCCACAGCAGGTAACTCCTACCCCCCCTTCTTCATACAGAAAGGAAACCAGTCAGCAGGAGCTCCCTGCTTGCCTTAACCCCAGGGGGGTAACTACTCTCCAACCACCGAAAACACCCACAATATTTGCTCGAAGTTTGTATCTGTGTCCTTGTTCTTCTTTTGAAGCTCTGAAGAAACGATTCCTCATCCTCTTCTGTTTCCCAAAAGCTAACCTCTCCAACTAATCTTGGATCTCTTGCCTAATGCCTTCATTCTCTCTCCATGGGGTTCCTTTCCTCCTCCTTTCAACATAAATTAAGTGCCCCCACCCTAGAAATTTCATACAGGCCTGGTGGCCCCTGGGAACTCTCCTTTCAGACTCCTACAACCTTTTCACAGGCCCACTACTCCCCTACCCCTGCCCTCCTGTGTGACAACTACTGCTTCACTCCCTATCCGGAACTGGGGAAATGGGTGGTCACAGCCGGGAGAGGGGGACTCTGTAAGCCCACAGGCCTAAGAGAAGAAAAACGGAATCAGAGGAATAGTAGGGACTGGGGTTATAAGGTGAGAAAGATGTTCCCAGCTATATTGTTTAGATGTGAAAAGTGGGTCAGCCCAAGAATCCTACACTAGGGTTTGGCCAAATATATAATGATAAATTGTGATGAAATATCAAACCAAGCAGCAATTAAAAATCATATTTTCAAAGAATACTTAGTGACCAGGAAGAATGCCCATATTATAGATTTAAAAAGCAGGATGTAAAATTATGTGTCTGGAATCAGCCTGATAGTTTCTTCTCCTCTCTTTGGATGGTGGTGGTGAGGGAGGATAAACAAGTACTCAAAGGCAAGAAGGAAATTCCATAAAATGTTAATTGTAGTTATTTCTGGGTGGTGTATTATGGGTAAGCTTTGTTTTTCTTTATATTTTATGTATTTTTCAAGTTTCCTTCAATGGACATACATTATAAAGGTGATTTAACTTGTTCTGTTTTTTATTTTTTTAAATGTCATTTGAGAGAGAGAGCACGTGCACGCACGTGCATGCGTGTGAGTGGGGGGAGTGGGGCAGAGGGAGAGAATCCCAAGGAGAGTGGGCTCTGTGCTGAGCTCAATCCCATGACCCTGAGATCATGACCTGAGCAAAATCAAGAGTTGGACACTCAACCAGCTGAGCCACCCAGGTGCCTCTTTTTTTTGTTCTGTTTTAAGGAACAGTAGAATACATCTTGGGGAGCTTTAGAGATGGTGAGGAAGCTAGCCCAGGGCTGACACGTGGCCCTGAGGGCTTATACTGAGTAAGCCTGCTCCTTCTCCATAGCTGTTGGCCTTGTTCAGGGCTCCCTCCCCTCCTGTACTGCAATAATCTTCGGCCTGTTCTTCCCAATGCAGAATTTGCCCCCCAGTCCATCTTCCTTCCTGGCTACAAACAAGCCTGATCTTCCCAGTGTACAAATCTGATCTCATAACTGTCCACTTAAAAACCTTCCATTTTTAACAGTTTGAATAACAATGAACAGTTTTAATAGCTAACTTTTCCGTGTTTTCTATGGGGCAGGCACTGTTCTAAATGCTTGATATATATGAACTCAGTCACCACATAATATCGGTACTGTTAATCTTCCCATTTTGAAGAAAAGACAGATGTACAGAGAGGTTAAGTTATTTGCATAAGGGCACACAGCAAGCAAATACAGGGGGTGTGAATCTAGATCCAGCGCTTGTCATCATCACCACACTAAACTCTCCTATAGTTCTTAGCCATGACATTCAGGGTCTCTCAGAATTCTGCCTCTACTTGTCTCTCATCTCCTCTTTACCACCACTCCCCACCTCCACATTCAAATACTACTGTGTCAAACAGAATAATGTATAGTCCCCTAGAGCACCTGTGACCAAGAGCACAATCTCACAGCTCTGCAGCTTTGCTTTTGCTGGCCCCTCTGTCTGGAAAGCCCACTCCCCTTCTTTGAAGGGCTAACCTCAATCCTTCCTTCAACACTCAGTTCAAATGCCTCTCTGTCCAAAAGTCTTCCCTGGGCTTGGCTGGCTGCTCCCTCTTGGTGCTCCCACGGCATTCGAGTCATTACTTAACTAGTGTCTTTATCACTTTCGACCGAAATTACCTCCTTCAATATCTGTCTCCCCTACTAAAATCTCAAGTCCTCCCATCAGGACAGGGACAGTGCCTGATTCATCTGTGACTACAGGACCTAGCCCAGGCCTCGCATAGATCAGGCTTCAGTAAGTGTTTGCCGAAATGAACCAAGTGTGGAGTGATTACCTAACGCTCATGCTTTCCCGGTCTTGGCCATCAGTGCCTAAGAAGCCCGGCCTCTGTCTGGGGATGCAGGCCACAAGCAACAGTCCTAACAGCTGTGCTAGGAGGGCACTTTAATCCACAGCAGTGGGCTGGGATCCAGACACGCACCGACTGCCTTGTAGATCTCGGGTCCTCGGGAGCTGTTCCTTGCATCCCTATCTCAAAGCGAGTTTGACAGCCAAGGTGACAACATGGCCATTAGGGGCAGTTTCAGGGTAAGCCCCTAACAGTGAGTTGAAGGTGGTTAAGAGCAGATGAGGGGAAACCGGGCCACTGCTTATCTAAGCCAAAAACAGATATTCCAGTAACAGACCTGGCCATTCTCCAAAAGGAGTGTCTTGTGATGGCCTGTTTGGGTGTTGGATAAGGCTCGTAATTATCTGTATGGTCAGCATAACACCCGGCACTTCACAGGGCCCTCAGGGAAGATGACCCTCCTCTGTCCTTGGAAGAAATTATGGTTCTGGGCATTTGTTATATTTCAAAATCATAAAATTATTCTAAAAGATCATCTCCTAGAGGTAGTGCCAGGAGTCAGGATATAAGCAAACCCTCTAATCAAATTAAAAGGGGGGTGGTAGTGGCAGCATGAAACAGACATCCAGTGGCCAGAACCACAGCCTTGCAGAAGGAGTGGGAGAGGCATTTGTCCAATCAAGGCCAACGGACCTAAAGCTCGTGAGAAGGCTCTTTTTTAAAAAAAAATTTTTTTAACGTTTATTTATTTCTGAGACAGAGAGAGACAGAGCATGAACGGGGGAGGGGCAGAGAGAGAGGGAGACACAGAACCGGAAGCAGGCTCCAGGCTCTGAGCCATCAGCCCAGAGCCCGATGCAGGGCTCGAACTCACAGACCACGAGATCGTGACCGGAGCTGAAGTCGGTGCTTAACCGACTGGGCCACGCAGGCGCCCCGAGAAGGCTCTTTAAGAGCTGAGGAATGGATCCTTCTCAAGAGGAGACAGACTCAGAGACGATTGGTAAACAGGTTGGGACTTTGAGAATAGACAGTAGAGACAGAATAAGGACTTAGTCAATGGACTACCAGAAATGACGTCTGAGGGTACAAACTTGGAGAAAGGATGCGATACCTGGTGGGCCTGCAGGCCAATGATCGAGGAGTAGGCCTGGATAGTTATGTAGATCTCAGGCTGGAAGTCGATGCAAGATCCGGGCACTCGGAAGGGTCGAAGCAGCCCGCCTAGGCAGCGGGAGAGCGCATGGAAAACTTCATCAAACAAGATCTCCCCTGTGGAATCATCCTGAGGGCAATGCAGAGAAAGATCTCTCGAATGTGAGCAAAAGCAGCCCTGAGCAGAGGGCAGAAACAAGCAGCTTCCATGGGTCAGTGGAACTCCCATCTTAAAGTTGGTCACACCCCCAAATACAGTGCCACGTGTGGAATGGGACGTCTTTAAACACTGACCATTTAAAAGCCTGTTTCCTTTCCACGATGGTAGATTGGGATCACTTTTCACATCTCTGAGGCCTCTCCCTCTCCTCCTCACCCCCTACTCCATCCCTTATTCCTTCTTCCCACTGTCTCCCTCTAGTCCCTTACCACAATGCCAGTAGACGGGCTAAGGTCGAGCTCAATGACAAATCGGTACTGCCAAGCCAGGAAGGTAACCCGGGTAGAAGGTACAAGGAGGAATGGCCTTGGGACCACTGGTTCATCTGGCTGCCACCCAGGGGGCAGGACGCTGAGGACTTCCAACTCCTGCTCAGACTGGAGCTGACAATTAGGACAGAGAGAAAAGGAAAGGGTCAGGGAAGAGTCACCCCTTTATTTCCTGGACCTGAACTGCTTCTTCCTTTTAAAAAAAATTTTTTTTAATGTTTATTTTTGAGAGAGAGAGAGAGAGAGAGAGAGAGAGAGAGAAAGTGTGTGCACCAGAAGGGCAGAGAGAGGGAGACACAGAATCCGAAGCAGGCTCCGGGCTCTGAGCTGTCAGCACAGAGCCCGACATGGGACTCAAACTCATGAACTGTGAGATCATGACCTGAGCCGACTGAGCTACCCAGGCGCCCCATCCAGGACCTGAACTCTTGTATCCAAAATGGCAAACCACTGGTTCTATCTCCTGCAACCCAACTATATACTCTTCCTATTTGGAAAATCAAAATTTCCCGGGTGGAATCATCTTCTGGGAAAAGTCACTTGCCCCTTCTAGAATGAGACCCCTTAGAGTTTGTCTCCCATCCTGTTTCTAGGACCCCCTTAAAAAAACAGATCCTTCTGAGCCAGCCCCTCCCATCCTGTAGGTTTCTGGGCCTCACCAGCATCTCCTGAGGTGTAGCCTGCACAGTTTGATGCAGGTGATTGAGGAACCAAGCCAGGCGGACATTTCGGGAGATTCGATAATCTTTTTTCATCAACAGGAACACCTGCCCAGCTTCTTCCACCTGGAGACAAAGAGACATTAGAAATAATCTAGAAAAATTCACTGAGTTCCTGGTATACATAGATTGCTGTGCAAGTGACTTGTCCAAGGAGTTCACAACACGTAAGGGAGAGGCAAGGCAGCAGAGGAGAAAAATTAGCTCCCCACTCAGTGCAACGTGTTCCCAAGGACTCAGTTCTCTGGTCCCATTCCCCTTATGTGGACTTCTGTGTTGACCAAGTGCCCTTTTGACATTATTGAATGTGTAGGTGTTTTTCCTATAAGCTACAAGCTCGTTAAGGGTGGGGATTGTATCTTGCTCTATGTGTGTGTCCCTATGCTTGGCAAATTGCTGACAACAAAGCAGATACTCAGTAATGCCGGACACTTCCTCCTAATAAGCCTTGACGACAGCGGCCCCTAAAGGACTCTTCACTGGGTGACTAGCAAGCCCGCTGAATGCCTCAAAATTAAACTCCTGTGGGTCACAACCCACATTTTCCCCACCCTCCACACTTCTCAGTGGTCAGTGCTCCAGCTCCTTCCCACCACTGCCTCAGAGGCAGCTGGCTCCGCAGTGTCCTGACAGGCATCAGTTCCCTTACCCGTGTCCTTGTCCTTCCACTCATGAGCTGAATCTTGGCTCGGGATGAATTCGACGCTCTCCCTCATCCACACATATACCATGCCAGTGGCACTCTGACAGAGAGAAACCTGTCACTCTGCCAGGGGCGCCAGTTCCAGCAGGACTTTACCTATCCCTTCACTTCTCCCTGGTGAGCAACCTCTCCCATCCCCTTCGGAACTTTTTCCCATCTCTCAGCCCCTGGGGGCCTGGCAGATAAACTCACCCACTGTTTCACAGAGAAAATAAGGGTCCACCGCCCTGAACTCCCCCAACATTCTTTCCTGACCAATCTTTACCTGAAATTCCTTTATTCCCTTACTCTAGCCTCCGATGAAAAGACGACTCTCCTTCTGGCTTAGACAAATTGCAAATTTCTCCCCCTGGGTCCCTGGCCGGTGAGGGGAAGGGCCAGGCGGCGAGGACTGAAGAGGGTGGTAGAAATAAACAGAAGCCAATAACTGTTAAGAAATGTGGTACTGAAAGGAAGTGAAGGTTTCTTCCCCCCGAATGGGGAAATTTGAAGAAATAGAAAAAGCCCTGGAAAAGCAATAACGAAGGATGGTTGATGGCAGAGAGGAGTGTGGAAAGCAGACACAATGACTAAAGATGAAGAAAGCCATTCTTCTTCAGGACAGAAGGCCTGCTTCAAAAGACACAAAACAGGGGCACCTCGTGGCTCAGTTGGTTAAGCATCTGACTCTCGATTTCAGCTCAGGGTCACAGAGCCTGCTTAAGATCTTCTCTCTCCCTCTTCCTCTGCCCCTCTCCCCTGCTCATGCTTGCTCTTGCGCTCTCTCTCTCTCTCAAAAAAAAAAAACAAAAACAAAAAAAGACACAGAAACAGGTACTGGGAAATGGCATAGGTGGAAGCAGGCAGGAAACTCCCATTTCTTGAGCACCTGTAATATATTCAACAGTCCCCTGGAGACGCTAAGTGCAAGAACTTCAGTTTCAGATGGCCTGGTGTGAATCCCAATTTGGCCTCTTTTTAGCCTGTGAGATCGGGGAAAAGGTACTTCATTAACCTCCTTAAGCCTCAGTGCCCTCATTTGTAAAATGGATATAATCCTAATACCGATCTAACAGTGTTGTTAAGGGGGCTAAGCGAAATCAGGTATAGGAAGTGCTCAGCACAATGCCTGGCGCTCAGAAAGAATATTATAAAAGTGAACTATCACCAGGTTATTACCGGGCATAATAGAAGGCTCTTCACACTCGTACACTCAATCAGGCTTCACATAAAACACTTAACAGAAACAAACGGAGGTCCAAAAAAGTGAAATGATTTAACACAATTAGTAGGTGCAGGGTCAGAAGTCAGACCCAGGCCTCATGAGCTGCAAAGCCCAACTACTGAAGAGTGACAAGCGGATAAAACTGGGGGTTTAAGAACAGAAAAGATTTGAAGTGGCCCTGAGAAAGAACACGATGGGTCTCTACAAGCATAAAGGATGCTCCGCCATAATCAGAAAAACAAAAAGACAACTGAAATATCGATACAGGATTCAATATTATTTTGTGTTACGTCTCTATACTACCTAAAATCACACTATTCTCTATTATGCTGCTTCTGTACGCCAGGCTAAGGTAGGTGCTGGCCAAGGATTTTTCCCAAGAGTTGGAGCAAGCTACTGAACTTTTTTTTTCACAGAGCTATAATATTTTATCTGCATTAAAAAAAAAAAAAAAATCCCTCTGGCTACCATGTGATTCAGAAAGATCCCCTGACAACCAGGGGAGATGGCAGTGGCCTAGACCGGAGCTACTCATAGTAGCCATTCTGTGAACTGTTTGAGACTGGTCTCCGATGAGACAGCACTTGTGCCAGAATGTAAAGCCAGTACTGCCTTTCATTGACAAAGTCTGGTTATACACACACACACACACGCGCGCGCGCGCACACACACACACACACACACACACACACACACTCAGCTAACGCAACCTTCAAGACAAGTGAGCTTAGCTGCCATTTTAAGAACCCTTTAGAATAAGACAACAATCAGTGATTAATTGGAAGCAGTGGGGAGGAAGGAACAAAACTGTATCAAGGACGATTAAGATAGCCCTGGAAACCGGTAAATTGCAGAATGATTTCCAAGTTAGTGAGAAAAATTAGATACAGGTATTTACCATCATTTCTAACCACCATTCCCCTCAAAAGGTCCCTTAAGATTGTACACCCTTATCACCAAGATGCTAGAAACAGCAAAGGGTCTACCGGCCAAGAAGGAATGTGCAGCAGTCACTTGCCCTCTGCTTGACCTTGGTCTCGGGATGGGATGCTCTCCTAAACCAGTCAAGCTCTCCCTCAGGACTGGCTGAGCTGGTGTGGGTGTGAGACTGATGCCCACTCTTGTCTAACTGATGGTGCTGGATCCCTGCCAAGGCTCTTATCTAGGAAAGGATGGGCTGGGGCCGGGAGTACTATCAGAATAGGAAGGATACCTGCATTCAGCAGTCCTTTGTTTATCATTCTATCTTCAGAGCCTACAGCAGTGCCTGGCACATCAGATGCTCCATACAATTTGCTGAATAAGTGAATTTGCCATATGTTCTAAGCAAAGCAAAGTTGATGTTTAAAACTAATAATCAGTACAACTCTTTTTCTCTACAACTCTTCTCAAGGTGAGATAATCTTAACACTAATCTCAGTACTATATTCCTCCGGTTCTTCTTTGGTAGTTAGTAAAGACTTGTTTTCCCCCAAATGCCAGCCTGTTTCAGCTATGCAAGAAAACACCATAGGAAGGAATCTGGGCCCATACTGAGCTGGGTTAAACAGAGGAGAACACACATCTGTGGGTCAGCACCATAAGAACAATTGGGAACACTTGGTCGCTCCACCTTCGAGGTCTAAAATGTTGGTGATTCTGGGCTTCACGAATGAATCTATGATCTTCTGCACTGTGTTAGGCATGACAGGTTTCACTTCTGTCACACAGTCACAAAGCAGTTTAGAATTCTTCATGGCACCCACCAGTTTATAATGAAGAATTTGTGTACTTTGTAAATTTTGTTTCCCCTGCAAGTCTAGAAGCTCTAAGGAGGTAGAAGCTTTTGTCTATATGTTGTCCTTTGCTGTATCCCTAGCAACCAGCACAATGCCAAGACGTACTAGGTGTTCAAATATTTGTTGACCAAATGTGTGAGGGAAATGGCTCTCACAAGCTATGTTTCTTCTGTTTTGAGCTATGTTCTGAATTTCTTATCACTGATTCCCAACTTTTCACTTTTAGCAACATCTGCTCTGTGTTGTCCAAGAGATCCCATCCTTCCTCATCCACTTTATAGAAAAACGAACCTATTTTATGTCTGGGTTTTTCTTCTGCTTCCACCAAAGTTGTTTTTACCAGGTTTTCACTATTATTTTCTTTTCAAATATTATCTCTTTTTTACAGTTCTTGGAATCTGGGGAAGGGCTGCGGGTGTGAGTTCTAATCGATTTGTTTTGAAAGAAAGTGTGATTTGATAGCTGAGCCTCTGGTCTTGAACTTTATTTTCCTCCTCCATAAAACACTACCATGTATCCCAATGGCGTGTGAAAGTATAAATGCGTGCGTTAGTGTAACAAGTGAAAACAAGCAATTCATTGATCAGTTGCTGCTTTGTGTCTGGAAAGAGTCCCGCACAGCCATTCACTTCAGCTTTTTTGCTCGTCCCCATTTACCTGGCATAGCTGGATATTTCCTCACACTAAGCCAGAATCTGTCTTCTTGATATAATCTTGACCCATTCTTGAGATCTGTTCTCTTGAAAACATCTAACCCATTTCTGGCTTTACCCCTGGATAAAACCCAAAGGAAAGTCTGACCCTCTGCCAAAGGATAATCTATCAAACATCTGATGGCAGCCCTGAGTCTCTGTTTCTCTGTAATAAACATCTCCTGAGTTCTTCAGGTAAATCTTAAAGAGCATTGTTTCAAGTTTCCCCACTATATCTTAGATCATATGCCTATGAACTCTGGCTGGTCTGTTTTTCAACTCAAAACGTGGGGGCTAGGATGGAACACAATACCCAGGTGAGGTCACAGATTCAGAGTCTCCTAAGTCCGACTGACTTTACCATACTGTTGGCGCAGGGAACCTCCATAACTTTTTCACTTGTGTTGCTGTTAAGACACATCCTCTGTTCTGTCCTCATGCAGCTGGCTTTTTGGGACACATCCAATTATTCAATTAGTCCTGTTATATTGGATAAATTCAGTCTATTATTCTATTGTGAAACCTAGAGTGCTGTTTTGTCTTTTAGCAGATCTCTTTCCAGCTTAATTTCCCTGCTAATTTCATCAGGATGCCATCAAGTCCTCATTCCTGTCCAAAGAGGACAAAGACAAGGTGAGTATGCATTCATCCGTCGGTCAACAAATTTATGGAGGGCCAGCTACATACATGCTAGCACCGGGCTAGGTCCTAAGGATACCACGAAAAGCAAAAACTGGCATTCTCTGCTGTCATAACATTTACTCTGTAATGGAGAAAAAATTAATCAAATAATCATTCTACTAACTATATGATTACAAACTGAGTAAGTGTGCCAAAGGAAAAGAAAGTGGTTCTATGGCAGCATATAACAAAGTAACCTGACCCAAGCTAGGATCTTAGGAGAAAGTGACACTGAAGGTTGAGTGGGGTTTGCTAAGTGAAGAGGAAAAGGGGGGATAAAGCGGATGGAAGACACAGATGGGTGCTGTGCTATTAGTAAACGTTCTTTAGATTATTAGTTAGTAGACAGCTTGATTTCACTACAGTACAGCTTCCATTTCTCCACCTTGTCTTAGAAGTTATTTTGAATGACAGGGGTGTTGGGTGGCTCAGTCGGTTGAGCGACTGACGCTTGGTTTTGACTCAGGTCCTGATCCCAGGACTGTGGGATCAGGCCACTGTGTCAGGCTCCTGCTGAGTGTGGAGCCTGCTTGGAACTCACTCTCACTCTCTCTCTCTCTCTCTCTCTGCCCCTCCTCTGCTTGTGCTCACACATGCTCTCTCAAACTAAAACAAACAAATGGAAGTTATTTTGAATGATGGACTGACTGTCCAAGGCCAAGTGAAGCTTACGTAGTTAGTTCATCAACCAGTTCTTACAGAATCCACTCTCTTGAAACCAGGAACATTGGCCCAACTTAATCTTTCTCACATTTCTCCCTCAAACATGACCCTTCGAAGTCAACAGCAACATGTTCAAACCATCATCTTGAAGTTTGCCTCACATTCAAGATGTAATTGATCAGAACTAGAAAACATAAGAATTTAAGCAGCTAAAATAGTATTTTTCAAAGTGTGATCCAAGGACCAGGTGCATGAGAGTGGCGAGGTGCTTTTTAAGATACAGATTCCTGGGCCCCAGCCAAACCAACTGAATTCGAGTTGACAGGACTCAGGAATCTAAATTTAACAAGCTCCCCAAGTGATTCTTCCGCTTTGACAAACCCTGAATTAGCTGTATTCTCTCGGCATCCACACTCACATGGAGCTTCGATGCCCTAATATGTAATCTCCCTGAGTCTGAAATGCATTACTCTTGGGACTAATCTGGCAAAGAGAAAGCAGGGTTTCAGAGTCAGAGACCTGGATTGAAATCTGGTTCTACTACTTGCTATCTATGTGAGCTTGAACAAGTTACTTAATTTTTCCAGGACTCAGCTTCTTCATCGATAACATGTGGGTAAGAATACCTACTTCATAAGGATGTTGTTGCAATTAAACATGAGAATGAGAACAATGGTAGAGGAAGCCTATCATTCTCTGGAACATTTATTGAGGCCTACATACCATTTACAAGATGAATAATACATTATTAGGCACTGTACTGCATACCATATATATCAGGATGACGGAAACGTTGCCCATCTCAATTTGTTTTTTGTTTGTTCTTTGCACCTGTCCCTTTGTGGTTAAGGTATAAATAATTTTTGAAGCCTTTTCCAACCATTATGCTGTTTTCTAACAGAATCCCATGAGAAGCGCCTGGATGGCTCAGTCGGTTCCATCCGACTCTTGACACTGGCTCAGGTCATGATTCCAGGGTCGTGGGATTCTCTCTGCCTCTCTCTGCCTCTCTTCCCCGCTCACGTGCGCTCATGCTAATAAAAAAAAAAAAAATTAAAAATAAAGAATCCCATGAAGTAATGCAGACATTTTCTCCCTTGAACTGTCTGAAGGCTCCTTACCACTGGACTTATGCCACCTAAGTCCTGAACCTCTAGCATGGACTCAGCCTGAATCTTCTTCTCATCTCTTACCCATCTCTTGCCAATTTAGAGGACCTAGAGCGATCAAACGTTGGTTCTGTTGCTGCTTGTTAATACAAGGCCTTGGTGAAGTTACTGTGCCTTAGTTTCCTCATCTGTGCCATCAGGAAAATAATAGTGCCTATTTTGTGGAGATTTTACAAGGATTAGGTGATACTTAGTAAGCACTCTGGAAGTGTTAGCTGTTCTCATTGTCACATTGCACCCACACTAGCAGCTGCTGCTTCTGTTCTCTGAGGGCTCTACGCTCCTTCTCACGTCAGGATTTTCACTATTGCCTCTGCCTGTGATGCACTCTGACTCTTCTCGTGGCCAACTTCTACTTGGTCTTCAGGCTGAAGTGCCATTTCTCTGAGAAGGCATCCCAAACCACCCCCGCCCCACACACTTCTTAACAAAGTCGGTTAAGAACCTCTTTTAAACACTCATTCATTCTGTAGTTTTCCTTTGCAGCCCTTATTATAATTCAATGTTTGTTTACTCTATTACAATAGAGGACATGTCTGCCTCACACTGCTCGGTATCCACCCTGATACAGCACTCATAAAATATTTTAAATATTTGACGAATGAATGATTTCTTAAATCTGACTATGCCCAATTTTCTCTCTTCGGATCGTAACAACCTCTCAAAATCAGTGACTTTTCTGCCCAGGGGCAAACTTCACTCCCTTTACTTTCTGAGATAAAATTTTCAGAAATGCAAATCAAGAACTTAACACATGCTTAACTTTTGGCTGAATGAGACTCCCACAGGTATGTGTCTTGACTCCAAGCTACTATAGATCTGCACTGATCAATATGGTAGCCACTACCAAATGGGGCTACTGAGAACCAGAAATGTTGTGAGTCCAAAAGTCCAAAATGAGATGTGCTAGAAGTGTAAAACACACACTGGATTTTAAAGATTTGGTACAAAAAAGAATGATAAATAGCTCATAGTTTTTAATACTTATTGCCTGTTGAAATAGTATCTTGGAAATATATATAAATAAAATACATTATTAAAATTGATTTCCTCTGTTTCTTATTACCATTTTAAATGTGTCTACTAGAAAATTTGCATACATGGCTTGTATTAGATTTCTATTGGACAGTGCTGTTTTACACTACCTGCCTGAAAGGTATGTCGTATTTTGCTACAACATCCCATTTCCTCTCATCTTTGCTGCTGTTGTTTTGTAAATGTTTATTTATTTTTGAGAGAGAGAGAGAGAGAGACCAGAGAGACAGAGAGAGCAGGGGAGGGGCAGAGAGAGGGAGGCACAGAATCTGAAGCAGGCTCCAGGCTCTGAGCCGTCAGCACAGAGCCGGAGGCGGGGCTTGAACTCGTGAACTGAAAGATCATGACCTGAGCTAAGTTGAATGCTTAACCGTTACCTACGGAGCCACCCAGGTGCCCCCATTTCCTCTCATCTTAATTCTTATGGAGGAGTACTCCAAATTCTTTCATAGTCTTTCTCAGTATTGACATTTCAGATAAATGGCTTCTTTGTGAACGTGTCTGATTCTTTAAAATAGGCTAGAGTTTCCTACTTAATCTTGGGTTTCATAACACCAAATCCCAACAAACTGGAGACTTACCATCCTGTGGCTATTTTATTATTTATACTATAATCACTATGGTTAACAACACAAGATCTGGGGCCAGGCCACCTGTTTTGGGAGTCCTGGCTCCCTTACTTACTAGCTGTGTAACTATGCTGCAAGGATCTCTGTGTTTCAATTTCCACAACTGAAAGATGGGAGATGATAAAAGTGTCTAGGACAAGAGGATTAATTGATATTGGCAAAGCATCTAGAATGGTGCCTGGCATGCAGTACTCATTCAATAAATGACTTCTATTTATGTCATTCTACACATCCTCGACCCTTCCCACCTACTCATATATTCTCTTACATCACTGGGCACCTGTTCTAGTGTTCCGTTTTTTCCAAAGCTGAGAGATTTTACGCTCAGATCTTCTAACTTCAACTCTGCTACTCCCCAGCTGAGGAGCACTTGGGTAAGGTACTTAACCTCCCTCACTTTTCAATTCCTTTATCTGTGAATGAGAGCGGATACTGCCACATTCTTCGCCTAAGTTTTAAT
This sequence comes from Felis catus, assembly GCF_018350175.1. Classification (NCBI taxonomy): domain Eukaryota; kingdom Metazoa; phylum Chordata; class Mammalia; order Carnivora; family Felidae; genus Felis; species Felis catus. The sequence goes on along the minus strand of NC_058375.1, from coordinate 34,013,240 downwards.
AACGTAATGTATGTATGAGTTCTCGCGTGGTCCTTGGCACCCAATCGATGCCTCCTGTGCATTTTCTGGTTTAACACGTCAAGTCCTCACAACACACCATAAGACAGGTATTTTATGAAGAAAGAAACAGGATCCTGGAAATCAAGACTTGCCCAAAGTTGCACAGATAGCTAAATGGCAGTGCCAATGCTGGACGAGGTTTCACTCCGAGTCAAATGTTTTTTCGCGAAACCAAAGCTGCTCCCCAAATGCACGAGCGCCAGAACTAAATTAATTCATGCTGTCTACGGCATTCCGATGTTTGGAGAAATGCATAAACCATCGATGTCTACTGCCGTGCTGCCCACGGAAACTGCAGCAGAAAATCAAACTACAGATTTTGTTATTACCATTATTAAGATCAAAGAATACGAAAGCCCCAGAGTCAGCGACGTGTCTGAAATTTCAGTAACCAAAACAAAGCGACGGGTTTCTGCTCCAGCCCCCCGACAAAACTGCGGGCCGAGGGAAGGAGGTTCAATGGTCGGGCCTACGGGGCAGGGCCTCCCCCACAAGGGGAGGAGGCCACCGCCGTGCCAGGCCGCCGGATCCTCCTCCTCGGAGCTCGGGGCCCAGTGCCCAGCGTTGCACCCGCCCGCCCCTCACCTCCGGCTCCGGGCGCTCCGAGGCCATCACACAGCCCTCCCGCGCCGGCCCGGGCCAGAGAAGATGCTCCACTCGTGACCCCTGACCCGGCTACAAGCGGCCCGCAGGAACCGGAAGTGAGTGGGAGGACCGAGTTCTGAGTTTCCTGATTGGGGGACGAAGACCTCTCAGCGAGGCTCTCGGACTAGGAAACCGGAAGGGGAAGTCGTTGCCGCCTACACTGACGCCGCAATGCAGGTGAGAGCGGGGTTGGGATTGTAGACCGCTAGCTGGTTTCGGGTAGCGGGGTCGATAGTGGGCTGGCCGAGGGGAGGGTGAGGAGTTGGGGCTGAGAGGAGGGGTTAGAGCCCGCAGCTGACGAGTAAGGGACCGCGGGATGGGGGGCGCGACCGACTGGAGAGGTGGGGGTGGGGCCCGGACTGCCGGGTCGTGTGGAAAGAGGCCCCGCTGACTTGCTGGGGTGCGCGAAAGGGTCAGGCTGTAAACTGGCAAAGTTGAAATGCGATCCAAGGAAGATGGCTCAGGAAGGAGGCGTGTTGGCTCAGGCCCCGGCCTAGGTCGTTGGATGGACTCTGTTGGATGCAGACGTAACAGGGGATCTGGAATTGGAGAGCAGCCCAAGAGGTGAAGGAATTGTTGGGCGGGGGGCGGTGGCCAAAAGCTAAGCTAATTATAATCTGAGGCTGTGGGTGGAACCCAGGATCCAGGGCCCTGTCTTGCACGTTGGCGAGTTTGCAAGACAATTTTGCATCTTTCTTCCCAGCCTGACCCGGTTAGTTATTAAGGATGGAGAAATGAAGCAAAACTGGAGACCCCAGATGGGAGGAAAACGCTTTGCGGATACCCCAGCATTTAAAATTGTTTCTCTGGTGCTCAGGAGCATATGCATTTTGTTTTGTTTTGTTTTTCACTTGCCACTTACTTTCTTGCACCTGGTCCGCTGTCAGTAAATGTTGTTCAGTTGACTGAGCTTGTGAAAGAGATACAGAAATATTGGCATTGAGAAAAAAATGGGTGCCGATTAATTCAGCAAGAAGAAGCTTGCAAACATCAAATGCTGAGGGCAAATGAAGAGTGGGAGGTGGGGGGGGGGCGGTGGTGGTACAAGCCTGGTATTCAGGGAAACCTTCATGTGTAGGCAGGTTTCCTAGGGATTGTGTCTTTGGCAAGACTGCCACGCTCACAAGGCAGGTTCTAGTACAGGAGAAGTTGGAGTACACGTGCTGCAGGGGTTCACAAAAGATTATAAAGCCCAGGCATTAGGTCTGGTGAAAATGTCTCAGTGAGAGAGTATAGAGTGTATCTAACACGGAGAAAAGCCAGACGTGAATTAGGAGACGATGAGAGAAAGGAGGAATTGAGGTCAGGCGAATGGATTGAAAGGTCTGAGGGTTGATGCTGTCTGTAACCCAAATACCAAAGATAGAAAACCTGGCTCTCCTGTGCCAGTGAGATCCTGTGTTTCTCGACTGTCATCCTGGCTCTTCAGCCTTCCTCTGTATGTGTCATACACCTATCTGGGTAACCCACCTGTTCCTGTTGGTGCAGAGGGAGGAGAAGCAGCTTGAGGCATCATTAGATGCACTGCTGAGTCAAGTGGCTGATCTGAAGAACTCACTGGGGAGTTTCATTTACAAGTTGGAGAACGAGTATGACCGGCTGACCTGGTAAGGGTTGCCAGGGTAAGCCAAGGAGGGCTCCATGGGTGGGGGGCTAGGCCTCCTGGTGGACCGGGTATCTCCAGTGATATCACAGTTTATCACTTTGCAAACATCTTTTGGTTTGGTAAGAGCTGGGTTTCCCAACATTTAACAAGTGAAATTTGGCTTAGGGCCTCTGTGGCAAGGAAGTAGAGAAATGCCTAGTTTCCCAACCCAAGGTCTTTCTAGCTTTTGATTCTCACCCTTTGACATCTCTGGGAGGAGGTACTCCCTCAGTAATCCACCCACTATAGTAAGAATGCAGTGTTCATCCTGGGTCTCTTACCACAGTTGCTGCTGAGTCTTTTCAGGTCCAACCTACTATGGAAGTGTGGATCCTATTTTCAGGCCGGAAAGGAGAATTTTACCCAGTTTCTGAGTTTTTAGTGATAAGTATAGCCATGGTTCTTATTTTGCCACTGGATCTCACCCCATTCAAGTAACAAACTGCCTTATTTCTCCATCTCTGCTAGAAACTGAAAGTATGTCCCTCTTTCCTAACCCCACAATCCCCGGGAGCCAGTCTGGTACCTGCACAGTCCAGCTGTAGTGCAGTGAGTCTTTTTGGGGTGAGCCTGGGTGTTCCTAGTCTGAAGGACCCCTTCAAGGCTACTTGACTGAGACATTCTGACGCTTCCTTATCACCACCAGGCCCTCTGTTCTGGACAGCTTTGCCTTGCTCTCTGGACAGTTGAATACTTTGAACAAGGTCTTGAAGCACGAAAAGACACCACTGTTCCGTAACCAGGTTATCATCCCTCTGGTGTTGTCCCCAGACCGAGATGAGGATCTCATGGTAAGAGGAGGAAAAGGGTACAGTGTGGGAAATTAAATTCTTAGATGAGAACTTAGAGCATAATTGTTGCTGGGTTGCTTTAGAAGTTCTGAATGAGGAGTAGTTTGTGGCAATAGAAAGCAAAGGCTGCATTTTGGAGGCCTTGCTTTTTGTCCCTCTAGAATTGAGGAGCCACTCCCCAATAGTATCAAATAACCCTGAGGCTTATGTCCCCAAGGCAAAGATCTTTCTTCTCCAAGACCTATCTTGAGCAAGAGGTATGTTCTATTGTGATTTTGTCTATTTCAATCTTTTATTAAAATGTAGCAAAGGGAAACTTGCCCCTGGGTCTGGTAGAAACCTGTGTGAAGAGACAGAAATGAAGCATGGAGTAAGCGGACTAGTGTCCTAGGAAGCTAGGTATTGGAAGTGTCAGGTGGAGTCTTCCCTGAAAATGTACTGTTTGCCTATGGAAGGAACTATATATCGGGCCAGATCAACTCTTCGTGAATTGCATAGGAGGATCAGTAAAATCTGTGTGTTACAGCGGCAGACTGAAGGACGAGTGCCCGTTTTCAGCCATGAGGTGGTCCCTGACCATCTGAGAACCAAGCCTGATCCTGAGGTTGAAGAGCAAGAGAAGCAACTAACAACAGATGCTGCCCGCATTGGTGCTGATGTGGCTCAGGTTGGACTGAGTCCCTGCCCTGCTGCCCCCTAGCGCCCCGAACCCCATCGTGAGAAGCTAGGATTTACCGTGTGCGCCTGGTAGGGATGCATGGTTTACCCATAAATTGCCCCTGGAGGAGCACAAGGAAGAAACTTCACCGTCATCATTTCTGGTCAATGGCCTGATCTCTGCACAAATGTATGTTTGTTACAGAAGCAGATCCAGAGCTTGAATAAAATGTGCTCAAACCTCCTGGAGAAAATCAGCAAAGAGGAGCGGGAATCAGAGAGTGGAGGTATGGAGGGACTGGTGGCAAAATGGAGAAGGAAAAGGAGGATAGATCACTGGGATAGGAATGGTGGTTTGGGTAGTGGCGAGGTGAGGACGTAAGAATGAACTGCTTAGGAAAGGGTATGCTATGTTCTGTTAGCTTTTTGTAGTTAGGGCTTGCCCTAGAGCAGGTGGAGGGTGTGGGTAAATGAGAAGGGAGAGCTCCGAGATAGTTGTGGGGGTCTTTTGGCTCTTCCTTGGGGCTGCCATTGAGCGTGGACGCTGCTCAGGCCCTGGTGCCCATATTGGTCTTCCTGCTGCTACATTCAGTCCAGGGTCAGAGGCGAACCTCAGGCTCCTCGCTTAACCTTTTTCTTCAGGTCTTCGGCCGAACAAGCAGACCTTTAACCCTGCAGACACCAATGCCTTAGTAGCAGCTGTGGCCTTTGGGAAGGGGCTGTCTAACTGGAGACCTTCAGGCAGCAGTGGTCCTGGCCAGCCAGGCCAGCCGGGAGCCGGCACAATCCTTGCAGGAGCCTCAGGATTACAGCAAGTGCAGATGGCAGGAGCTCCAAGCCAGCAACAGCCAATGCTCAGTGGGGTGCAGATGGCCCAAGCAGGTCAAACAGGTAAGGTGGGCAGGGGATGACCTTGAGCAGGGAAGTAGGGATAAGCTGGATGGAATGGGCCCCCGCCATCTCAGAGCTGGAGATTTTCTCCTTTTCTTTTTGAACTGTGACCCAGAAAACACTTTTCAGGAGTAAAAATCTCATTTGCGACTCTGTAGCAGGCACCAGAGAAAAGAACTTGGAGCAGCAGAGACTGCACCTCCCATCCCCATTATAGAGTTCTGTCTCAAATACCTTTCTGTCCCATTTACTCTGGGTATCATGTGTGCCGTCAGGGTCGTTTCTTAAAGAAAGCAATGATCAGACTTCAGTGGAGACCATCTGGTAGGTGCACTGAGGATTGACAAATAGGCAACACGTACTCTTCTCTGTGTCTTGTCTTTCTGCTTCCAGTTAATAGTTGCGAGAACGGTGTGGGGGAATTCAGACGTGAGTAGCTAGAAGAGGCATTTTCTTTCAAAGCTGTCTAAGAAAAGGAACAGTTACAATTAGAGAGAACATACTCTTCCACCTGTGACATTAAATGGGGTCTAGCTGTTTTGTCTGGGAGTAGCTGAGCAGGAGACCGCTGGGGTGTGTTCTGACCCCTTCCCTATGAGCCCCTCCCTCCCAGACACCTTCAGGGAGAGGGCTGGTCAAGAACCACACCTCTGATCGTTGCTACCCGGGGCTGCAGAGGTTCTGAGATGAGAGTGGTGGCAGAAGGGAACTTGAGAGACCACCTGTCTGATTTATCATGAAAATCTTACTGTGCTTCAGGTATCTTTCTTTGTGTTCCTTTTAGGAAAAATGCCAAGTGGAATAAAAACCAACATCAAGTCAGCTTCAATGCATCCCTACCAGCGGTGAGTGTGGCTGGCAATCCCCACTCCCAGGTGCTCTTTGCAGAGGTGGGCAGTGAAATCGCCTTTTGCCCAAAGCTGAACTAGATGTGTACAATAAAAAGAACGTGAGCTTTCAGCACCAGACAAATCCCAGCTTCACCACTGACTGACTGTGTGACCTTGGGCAAGTGACCTAATTTTTCTGAACCCGTTTTCTTGTTTATAAATGGTGATACCTACCTCATAGGGTTGTTGTGAGGATTAAAATGAGAAAATGAATGTAAAACAGTACAGTGTGTGAAATAATGGGTATTCAATAAATGATAGGTTTTTTTTGTTTTTTTTTTTTTATGTTGAGAGAGAGAAAGACAAAAGAGCAAGCAGGGGAGGGGCAGAGAGAGAGAGAATCCCAAGCAGGCTCCACACTGTTAGCATGGAGCCCAATGCGGGGCTCAAACCCACAAACTGTGAGATCATGACCTGAGCCAAAACCGAGAGTCGGATGCGTAACTGACTGAGCCACCGAGGCGCCCCAATAGCTTCTACAGCCACATCTCCCCACTGCCCTCCTCAATCCTCGATCCAGAACTTAGGGTGATGTGATAGTGCTTCGTGTCAGTGGTGAGGTGCTAGACACAAGGTCATGGACTGCTCTGTTCTGTTTGAAAGCCTGTGCTGATTTTGTGCTCCCGGAAACTGTCACAACCTTTATGTATCCTTAGAGGCACACTGGCTCTGTAGGCTTCCCTGCTCAGCTTCCATCCCGGCCATCTCTCCAACCTGCAGGCAACAAGTCTTCTGAACTGGGTCTGACGGTCCAGCTGCAGCTCTGGTGAAGCTTGGGCCTGCTCTCCTCCTCTCCTCTAAGAAGCCAGTTCAGCTGTTCCCTGGGAGCTAGTTACAAAGTCCCCTGTCCTTTACCCCACTCCATACACATGAAAGATTTTCTTACTTGGGAGGGGGAGGGGAATTACACTTCACACCATGGTTCATCAGGGGTTAGTTATCCTCATCATAGTACCTAATTCCTGGACTCCAGCCAGGATGGCTTTCCTCCAGTCCACTGAAACTGTGATCAAACCTGAGCCAGACTGCTGGAGGGTGGGAACAGCCACCAGTACCTTCGCCTGCTTTTATAACGCTGAAGAGCGGAGTGAGTCAGGTCTGTAGCCTAAGGGGGCTCCTTTGCAGGCAGGGGCAGATGTTGAGTCAGCAGAAGACCAAAGGGTTTCTCTGAATAAAATTATTAAAATTTTCTTTTTTAACGTTCTTCATATTTGAGAGACAGAATGTGAGCAGGGGAGGGGCAGAGAGAGAGGGAGACACAGAATCCAAAGCAGGCTCCAGGCTCTGAGCTGTCGGCACAGAGCCCAATGCAGGGCTCGAACCCACGAACTGAGATCATGACCTGAGCTGAAGTCGGCCACTTAACCAACTAAGCAACCCAGGTGCCCCTGAATAAAATTATTTAAATTGATGGCCATTGTGTCAGTGTTAGCCAATAGCGATTTTTAAGAGAGCTATAGTGAGGTCAGAGACTATATGTCCAAGACTTTCAAAGTTGATGCAAGGCAATTCTAATTTGTTCTCTCTCAAACGTTTTCTTAGCTCTGATTATCTTTGATCTAAAAGTCCCGAGAGGTTTGAGGAGAGCCTGTTCATACCTTCCAGCTGCCTTTTTTCTGTTCTCTTCTGTCGCACACCAGTACTCTGGCATTTGTTTGGTGCCGGGCAGAGTTCTGCCAGGCTGTGGCAGCAAAGTACTGGAAAAGTGGTCCCTGATGTCACATCCATTCCTGTTCCATCAAGACAAGAAATGGTACCCATAAAGCGCACTAATCGTAGCACACAATAGCGCGGGGAGTCCTGTTACCAGCTCTAAGGCAATGCCGGACCTTTCCTCCATTTCAACAGTACTGCCTTATTGCTCTGTCAGCCCACTTGGGTGTTCCTGATCTTACCTTTTCCCTTCCTGCTGGAAGTCTCAGAGCTAACTATCATGCTGAGTGGAGTTCAAGTTGTACTTCTCCACAAGCCCTGGATCATCTTTTGGTGACTGCTGTCCTTAATTCCACCAGAAGATTCCCTCCTGTTGAGAGATACCAACCCAAAGTTTCTTTGTTGTCCCAGGTAATCCCACCTTCATTTTCAACATTTGAAATGGGTTCCTTGTCCTCCCAGAGTGGAAATATCCTCCTGCCCCAACGGGAACACATGCAGGACCTCACCTACATCTGGTGACCTGAAGCACACATTCTTTACTCCGAAGGCACTCACATCTCTATATTCTGTACTCTGGAAGCACATGTTCTCATTTGCAACTCCCTCCCACTCCCAGATCCTCTGGAGTACACACACCTACGTACCATCGCCAGCTTCAGGATTCGGACAGCCCAGTAAGCGCCTCAGTGGATGGTATCTCCCTCCGCTCACACACTCATTCCCTCAGGAGGGGATATATATGGAATTCCCTTTGAAGAAGAGGACAGGACCTGCTGGCTTGTTCAGACGTAGGATTCGTAAAAGATGGCTCTCTTGCTCCACTTTGATGGTGTTCCTGTTTCTGGCTGCTCTGTTTTGCCTGGGGACTGTTTTCTCCTACTCTTGGGGCCCCTGGAGAACGAGATTAGGTCATTGTATCCCAGGTTTATGCCTAGGATGGAGAAAGAAGCAACTGTGAAACCATGAGATCTTACTGCAGCACAGAGTTCACCCTGCTTAAGGCAGAGGCTTACTTAATCCACGCTGACATGACAACCATTGTCTAGGACTGCTTCCTCTCCAGGTTTGCCCTGTGGCTGGCGTTCTGTCATTGTGGATCCTCCTGTTTACTCATTGCTCCAGTCACCCTATTCTCTTTCTCTTACGATGTCTGTTGCTGCCCTACCTAGCCAACTTTACCTGACCTTGTACCTTCTTGTGAAACAGCTCCTTCCAGCTCTGTAAGAGATTCTGGCTTTAGGACTGAACTGGAAGGGCTGTATTACATACCTCCTGTGCCGCTGTCAGGCACGAAGCTGAACTCTGCAGGAATGCCCTAGTGCAAGGCTGGGCCCTTTTCCCACTCCATTCTCACCTCCCCCAGGCAGCTGGGAACAACCTCTCCCTTTGTCTGAGCTTCTTGTACAGAATAATCCCCCTTAGGGACAATGTATTCTCTGTGCCCTGTGGACACAGGAGCCGTGTGAGCTGATCCCAGCACCGGGCAGGACGGAGGCTGAATCCTTCCAAACGCCCACCCTGGGTCAAATCCTGATTACTATCCAGAGAAATGATTAAGGGATGTACATTTTCTTCCATCTGTTCCAAATTTGGGAGGATAGCCTATTGAAGTTTAACAATGGGCCAGAGACTGCGGTCCCTTTTCGGATCACTCCTGAGAGTTCATCATGCCAACCCATGGAGGCTTGATGTCGCTCTGGCTTGATGGCCTCAAACACAGGGGGATCACTCGGAAAGAATTTGCCGCTCTTCACGTGGGGCTTTCTACATCTGATGGGGGCCATGGCGCCCATCCCTTCAATGTGTGTATGTGTCCCACAGGACATTCTTTTTCTCTTCCTCTCTTTTCTCCTTTAACTTCTCTCTCTCTTGTTCTTGAACTCCTGTGAGTCACTGAGGCAGAGCTGGATCTCTATAATGGTCTCTACGTGAGTTCACAAGCTCTCAAGTGCCACCTACCATTTGGACATGGCAGCTTCCCCAAGTGCATTATGGACAAGGTACCTGACTTCCCTGCGTCTCCGTTTTCTCACCTGGCTGATCCCAGATAGCCTTCCTAGCTTTAAAGTCTCTGGCCATGATTCCCAAGCCTACCTGTCCTGTCCCCATGCATTTTGGTTGTTTTCCACATTGCCTGACTATGTTATATAAGATAAACTGAAATTTTCCTAGCTCAGCCCCTGAATCCTTCAACCCCCTACAAACTATTCCTGAAGCTCCCTCTCCATCACCTGCAAGTTAACATTACCAACCTCCCTCTAGACCACTTCCCTCAATTGTTTTCTAGCTTGCGCTGGTTCTCTAGTGAAAATTCATCAAAGAGGTGGTAAGTTACCCCAGAGACACATGGATGTATGTCAGAATTTACCTTCCCACTGTCCAGCATCCCTCTCTATCCCCTGGGCAAAATCTGTGTACCAGAGAGACTCTTCCAGTGAAAGCAGTGAATGACATTTTCCATGGGATGATAGCCTGTTCTACTGAATCAGAACCTGATCAGAGTCTGGGCTGCTCCCCTCCCTGCCTGCCCTCTGCCGCTCTACCACCTTCCCTTGTTCTCACCTGAATCTCCTGTCTGAGGTCTTCTCTTGCCCACACCCCTGCACGTGCGCTACCTGTGTTTTTTGTTTGTTTGTTTTTTACTACTTTCTTTGGGCTGCTCCCATTTTCATGGCCCCCATTAGTGTCCTGTGTCTTTTCCATGTTACTCCTTGACCTCACCTGTCTACTCACTGACTCACAGCCAGGCTCTTGATATACAGGGCTCCAATCACTGCCTCTTCCTCCACCCCTCCCATTCCTTCTACCACTCCTCTGGAACTCCTCTTCAGACATCACTGTTGACCTCATGGCTAAATCCAGAATTATTTTCAATGCTCATCTTACGTCATCTCCATGGTGTTTGACAGTGCTGACCATTACCTTTTCATCTTTCTCCCCACTTGGCGCCTACCTCACTAACCATTCCTTCTCTGCAGCTTTTGGCCTTCTGTCCTTCTGCCTGCTGTCTCTGTGACCACTACGTTTTCTGTATGTAACTCAAATTAAGTTTTATTTTCAGCTCAGAGCTCTCTGCCCCAGGATCCATAGGTACCTCAGATACCGCACGTTTAAGTCCAGCCATCCTTCCCTCTGAACCTGTTTTGTTTTTTGTTTTTTTTTTTTTCATTTCCTGGGTGTGACCTAAGCCAAGTCTGTGGAAGCCATCCTAAACCTTTCATTCTCTGTGTCCCTGGTCCCCCCGTGACCCAGTCAGTTACCAAATTCTGTCCATTCTGGCTCCCCAATATCTGTTCATCCCGCCCTGCAACTTAGGCCTCTTTCCCCAAAAGAGTTTTTCAGACTCCCTGTCTCCCACTCCAACGCATATGCCGGGTTGCGTTGGCTCCCGGGTAAACTGTGGATCGGATCACATTGCTCCCTTTGATGAAAATTCTTTTTAAAAAATTTTTTTTTAATGTTTATTTATTTTTGAGAGAGAGACAGAATGCGAGTGGGTTAGGGGCAGAGATAGAGGGAGACACAGAATCTGAAGCAGGCTCCAGGCTCCGAGCTGTCAGCACCAGAGCCTGACGTGGGGCTCGAACTCACGAGTTGTGAGATCATGACCTAAGCTGAAGTTGGACACTCAACCGACTGAGCCACCCAGGTGCCCCTGATGAAAATTCTTTTGGTAGTTCCCTCCTTGTGTTTCTTAAGCTGGAGTCCACATAGCTGGCAGGTTGGTGGGGCAGTGTGGCCAAGGCACAAAGTACCAGGATCAAATCATCCTGGTACACTCCTTTTCCTAGGAGTAATTTAAACAGACAACACAAAACTATCATGTATGCATTATGAAGAGAAAATATACTTCAAGGAAGTCCTACGCTGAAGGGATTCAGAGTAAGCTACCAGATTTCCTAGGATTCTTTCTTTCTTTCTTTCTTTCTTTCTTTCTTTCTTTCTTTCTTTCTTTCTTTCTTTCTTTCTTTCTTTCTTTCTCTCTTTCTCTCTTTCTCTCTTTCTCTCTTTTCTTTCTCTCTCTCTCTCTCTCTTTCTTTCTTTCTCTCTCTCTTTCTCTCTTTCTTTCTTTCTCTCTCTCTCTCTCTCTCTCTCTCTTTCTCTCTTTTCTTTCTTTCTGTCATTACATTTACTTCATTGGAAAGGTTTGAAAAAGCAGCTCACATTTCCTGGAAAGGCAAGTAAGATTCTATGTGATCTAGCCCCCTGACTGCTTCTCCTGACTTATTTTCCATATTGTCCTGCCATCCACCCTATTTCCAAGCCGTACAAACTGCTGGAGTGTTCCTGAAAGTGACAAACTCTTTCTGGCCTCCATTCCTTTATTCCCACTGTTCCCTCTGCAAGTAACACTTTGCCCCCATCATTCTGTCTGATGAATACCCAATCATCTTTCAAAATTCAGCCAATGAACCATTCCTCTGTGAAGCCTCCTGACAACCCACTGTGTGCACAACTCAGCACCACGCCAACTAAGTAAGGTCAGTTACCTTCTCTTTTATGCTCTTTATTGTCCCCCAAGTTCAAGCAGACTGAACTGTCAGCGTTTGAATTCCAGTTCTACCTGATAGCTAGCTGTGTGAGCTTTGGCATGAAATGTATGTGTCTGTCACACTATAGCATCTGACCCATCATAAACGCTGTAAATGGTAGCCGCTGCTATTATCAGTGGTATGATGATTTGGTTGACTTTGGAGAGAGAGTATAATGTAGCATTTTGGTTAAAAGAGCAGGTTCAGGGGTGGCTCAGTTGGTTGTGTCTCACTCTTGATTTTGGCTCAGGTCATGATCTCGTTCATGGGATTGGGCCTGTGTCAGACTCGTGCACCGATGGCATGGAAGTGGCTCGGGATTCTCTCTCCCCCTCTGTCTGCCCCTCCCCTACTTGCAGTCTCTTTCTCAAAATAGATAAATAAACATTAAAAAAAAAAAAAAAAGAACAGGTTTAGACTGCCTGGATTCTAATCCTAGCTATGCCACTTACTAGCTGTTTGAACTTGGACAAGTTAATTTACCTCTCTCTGCCTCAACTTCCTTATTCCTGGGGATGATAATATTAGTGGCTATATTGTAGAGTTGCTGTGAAGTTTAAATAGATGAATACGTACAAAGTGCTCAGAACGGTGCCTGACAATAGAAGCTCAATAAATATCCACTATCCTCAGGGTAGTGTCTAGAACTCTAATGTCCAGAATTGCTGCTTGAACCAGTGATTCATGAGTCCCTTTGGTGAGGACATAACTTCTCCCTCCTCTGCACCTTGTCTGTGCTCACACCATGCCTGCCATCAGGAGCTCCGCCTCCTGAGAGATCCTCTGTGCCCACCATGTCTCAGCTCGTGCAGAGCAGTCCCTGGAACATTTTTACATTGGTTTACCTGGTGTGACAAGTCATTTTTGAATTTACTTTAGTGAGTTTTCTTTCTCCCCCTTATTTGACACCTATACTCTCCCACTGTATACTTTGATTTTGATTTGAGACCAAATGACAAGCTCCCTCACCTGAAATGTTCTGTGTCCTCCCTTCTAAACTGAATCTCTTCCCTGTCCAAACCCGCTGAAGACTCAGTCCACAGTCTGCCTACATTCGGACCCTACCGGGGGCCCTACTCCTCTCCTAGATGTCTCTGTGCAGATGTGATGAGTTCCCTCCTCATCTGTCCACGCTTACTAGGTCTGTGCTCAGGTCTTCCTGGGCTGCTATTGTCTCCCCCCCCCCCCCCCCCCCCCCGGGGAATTGCAGTCCTGAGCTCCTGCTTGCTTCTCTTCACACTGCCACCAGATCCACAGGCCTTGTTTTGTCACGGCAACTCCACTGTTCTTGCCGTTACCCTGGAAGTGCTTCAGCCGGGCCTTGACCTGGGAGTCAGGTGCTGTCTCACACCTCCACAGCTTGCACATGCCCTACCCTCTCCTTGGACTGTCTGCCCTCTCTTTTTCCTGCTCCAGGCCCCCTTGTTCATCTAGTGAATAACTCATCCTTCCAGTGTCCCCTCCTCCTGTCGTCTACCACCTCCTGACCTGGACACATGTGTTGTGTGACCTTAGGCAAGTTACTTCACTTCCAAGAACCTCAGTTTCCACCTCTGTAAGATGGGATTATAGCACAGACCTCAAAAGCGTACCTGCAACTGAACATATTGAAAATTAAAGTTAAAACTTTAAGTAGCTCTTGCTTTTCTACAGGGTAAGGTCCAAACTTCTTAAAAGGGCATAAAAGGCCATTTGGGTGTAGAGTCAGCATTCAAATGCAAACTCCTATTCTCTTCCCTTACTCTCTCCTGAAGAATTTCATTTTTATTGCATCATGGCCTGTTAGACTGCTTTGGTTACAACACATTAAAATTAAACTAGCCTAACCAAAAACAAAGGAAGGGGGTCCCAATTGTGTTTGGGTTATGTGGATGGGAAGTTGAAAGGTGACTGGCTGTAGGTGGGCTCAAGGGTCCGATGTCCAATGGATGTCCGATGTCCGAGGCTCTCTGTCTCTGTGTTTTTCTGCTTGACAACAGTAGGGGCTCATCTCACCCAGGAACTCTGATTATTCTTGCTGGGATTCTGTGCCATGAGGAGCTTGGATTGGGGGAAGTGGGAAGAACCACGATTCCCAGGCCAATGGAGTGGGGCAGGGATTCCCTAAAGGAAATGAAAACAAGGGGGTGGGGGAAGTGTCTGAGCTCCCACAGTCCACTTTGTGTGATTTCAGAGAATCTTTGGATTTTTTTTTCTTTTTTTGCCTCGAGCCCCACCTGTTCTTCTAAACTTACAGAACTGTATTTAAGATTGTGCAGTGTGCAACCCTCCCTCACAATCCACGTGTCCCCAAAGGCATTCAATTCCTCCACCCTGCTCCACCTGAGTTATCCCGCACAACCATCTTACTGTCAATTCTGGGTCTCTCTCTGCTCTGTCTTCTCTCCCTGCTCACTCACCTTACTTTATTTATTTAAAAAAAATTTTTTTTAACGTTTATTTATTTTTGGGACAGAGAGAGACAGAGCATGAATGGGGGAGGGGCAGAGAGAGAGGGAGACACAGAATCGGAAGCAGGCTCCAGGCTCTGAGCCATCAGCCCAGAGCCTGACGCGGGGCTCGAACTCACGGACCGCGAGATCGTGACCTGAGCTGAAGTCGGACGCTTAACCGACTGAGCCACCCAGGCGCCCTCCCCTTACTTTAGATACAGCCCTGGGCGTGTCACACCTGTGCATTGGGGCTGGTCTCCCAGCTGGCCCTCCTTCCTTTCCTTTCCCCCTGATGTTATATATCAGGGGGATATATAACAGGTTTGTCTTTGTAAAGAACAATGGGGGATCCTACCAACCCCTTTCTTAAAAATCCTCAGGGACACCCCAGTACAAACAAAACTCCTCCTACTTTCATTCAGACCACTTCATGGTTTGGGGCCGGCCTACTTTTTAACCTTCTTGCATATGAAGGCCTCTTATTCAGCAGCATATCCTTTGGCCAAGCAGCATCAGGTGCAGCGATTCTCTACACCTGTCCTGCATGTTCCTACTTCCATCCCTTTGTCCACACCTTTTCCTCAGCCTGGAGCACCTGTGTTGCTTCTCCCTTACTTACCACATGGCCTTGAGAAAACTCCATCACCCTTTCTGATTCTGTTCTTTTCATCCACAAAGCAGTGATAATAGTAGTTACCTTACAGGACTGAACCATAAGAGCATATGGAAAGCAGCTGGCCCCATTCTTGCTGGAGAAGGTGTTGAATAATAAGCTATATTTTCTCTCTTCGCCGTCCGGCCTTGCTCACACATCTTCCAGATCTGGCAACCTGTCTTTCCTCCATCCTGATGACTTCCCCTGGAGGAAAGAGTCTCCCCTTTTCTCCCTCCAAAGCCTTTTCTGCAGGTTCTATCACAGTCCTCTCCCCCTACCTGAGTGTCTTTAGTTCTGTTCCGTGAACGCTGAATGCTGCCCACAGCGTGTAGGCATTGGCTACCCACTGACAGTTGTGATGAGCGCTTGCACGCATCCTCTCCCTTCTGCCCGCTGGATGTCTTTCCAGCCCTGGTTCCTTCAGCCATAGGCGGAGGACACTAACTAGCTGGTGAAGGCCCAGGGATATGCAGAATGATTAACTGACAAACCCTTCACCCTTTCTTTACTCCCCTGTCCTCATGGACTCAGCCCTCCCCCCAACTCCTCTGTGTGGTGAGGGTGTAGAAAGTGCCCTTTGTCCTTTACAGGACAGTGAAGGGACAAGTCTGTCCCAGCCCCCAGGAGACTTCTTCCGTCTCCACCTGCCACTCCTGGTGTCTGTTAGCCTATAGACCCTCAGCTCCTATTTAAAAAAAAAAATTTTTTTTTAACATTTATTTATTTTTGAGACAGAGAAAGAGCATGAACAGGGGAGGGTCCTGGTGTCTGTTAGCCTATAGACCCTCAGCTCCTATTTAAAAAAAAAATTTTTTTTTAACATTTATTTATTTTTGAGACAGAGAAAGAGCATGAACAGGGGAGGGTCAGAGAAAGAGGGAGACACAGAATCTGAAACAGGCTCCAGGTTCTGAGCTGTCAGCACAGAGCCCGACGCGGGGCTCGAACCCATGGACCATGGGATCATGACCTGAGCTGAAGTCGGACGCTTAACCGACTGAGCCACCCAGGCGCCCCAACCCTCAGCTCCTATTGTCTTTAACCCACGACTCCCTGTGTCTCCATGCTCTGTCCCCCGCCACTGCTCCACCTGCTCGCACCCCCCCCCCCCACCACACACATGCGTGCGCGCACAGGCACGCCTTTTCCCATTTGTTCCTCATTGTTGTTCCTGCTTCTTTGACCCCGCTTCCTTTGCATTTTTCTGTTGGAACATGTAAAGCCTCAGATAATCAAGGGAACCGAGTTGTTAGCATCCACACGGAGGGTGGTTTCAGATTGAACCCTTGCAGAAAGTACATCAGTGGTTTATCTTCTGGGGAATGAGGATGGAGAAGGGCCCCTGAGAGAGCAGTGAGTGAGGAATGAGTAAGGTCGGGTGGGACCCTGGGGGAGGTCACCTTACTTCCAATTAGGAAGGCCGCATGAAGGAGGGGGAGTTGTTAGACAGCTCTACTGGGCATTCTTCCCCCCACACCCCTTCCTCACCACCTGGCCTTCATCCTTATCAAGACTGAGTTCCCGGACCCCTTCAGTTTCTCCAGTTCATCAGCCTGCCCCTCATGCTGGTAACCTTCCACCCAGCTTCTCTGCAGGCCCCAAACAGCCTCCTTCTCTCCCAGTCCCCTGAGAGTCCCCTGACGTGGCCATCTGTGAGGTGTTCCCCTTAGCCAAAGGCTAATCCCTCCATGTGGATGCTGGATCTTTCTCCATATAGCACGTAAACGTGCTCAAGCCGCTTCCCATTAAAAACAGCCATTAGAAGGTGAGAGCCAGACATTGATATTTAAAAATTTTTTTTTTCAACGTTTATTTATTTTTGGGACAGAGAGAGACAGAGCATGAACGGGGGAGGGGCAGAGAGAGAGGGAGACACAGAATCGGAAACAGGCTCCAGGCTCTGAGCCATCAGCCCAGAGCCCGACGCGGGACTCGAACTCACGGACCGCGAGATCGTGACCTGGCTGAAGTCGGACGCTTAATCGACTGTGCCACCCAGGCGCCCCCAGACGTTGATATTTTAAAAGCTCCCCAGGTGATAGACAGTGTGCAGCCAGGGCTGAATAACACAAATCCAAACTTCTTACCCTGGCATACAGGGCTTTTTATAAACCAATTCCTGCCCATACCTCTATGTCCTCTGAGCTTGAGCCACATCAGACTATTAGAGCTCCCCAAACCCACCACATCTCCTACTTCTATGCCTTCACATACTTGCTTCCCTCTGCCGGCAATGCATTTCCTTGCTTTAGAATGTGTCCTTTAAGGCTCAGCTTTGGTGCCATTTCTGTGAAGCCTTCAAGAACTCACCCCCACCCTGGGGTGAGGTGCCCCTCCTCGTGCTCTCGTAACTCTCTGGGTTTATCTCTGTGGGAACACTCACCACATGCCACTATAATTGGTTACTCAGACATCTGTCTTCTCCTCTAGACCGCGAATATTTTGCAGGAAACCCAGGGCCACGCAGATGCCATTTGGTAGGACTTGGGGCTAGATGATCTCTCTCAGATATTGGAAGATGCTTTCTCCTAGGACCGGGACAGGCACTGCGCGAAATGAGCCTTGGTGCGTGTTCATTCACTTCATCTGTCAACATTGACTGGGGGCTTGCTGTGGACATGTACCACGGGTGAATAAATGATAGTTGTAGTCTCTACAAGTGTCTCTACTATGTTTGACCTCTGGGACTGTTACATCATCCCTGATAATCTGCTTCGTTTGTTTCTAATTCGCCTCTAGATGGACGCCGAATCCAAAGCCCCTCCAGTAGTGCTCTCAGAATGGTGTGTGCACACGGTATGCATGTAGGAAATACTGGTTACACAAATGCTCATGAATATGCATACGATATTGACATATTGGTTATTAATATTGGCGTATTCATTTTTAATGCTTTTGTTATTTTATTTTTGAGAGAGTGTGAGCAGGGGAGGTGCAGAGAGAGAGGGGGGGACAGAGGATCTGAAACGGGCTCCATGCTGACAGCAGAGAGCCCAATGTGGGGCTCAAACTCACGAACCGTGATATCATGACCTGAGCCAAAGTCTGACACTTAACTGACTAAGCTACGCAGGCTCCCTTCCTCCTCCTCCTCCTCCTCCTCCTCCTCCTCCTTCCTCTTCTTCTTCTTTTCTCCTTCTAAGTTTATTTATTTATTTTGAGAGAGAGGGAGAGCACAAGCAGGTGAGGGATAAGGAGAAGGAGAGACAGAATCCCAAGCATGAGCCTGACACGGGGCTCAAACTTATGAACCGTGAGATAATAACCTGAGCCAGGATCAAGAGTTGGATGCTTAACCACCTGAGCCACTCAGGTGCCCCTATATTGGTGTATTCTTGATGTGCTAGTTGCTCCCCACCCTATCTATGAACCAGTGAGAACAGAAACAGTGCTAAGCGCTTAACGTGACCTCACTCCTTTAATCTTCGCCATAGCAAGGTAGGCACTGTGGCTCCCATTTCATAGAGGTTCGGCAACTCGCAGAAGGTTACGCATGTACTCCCTGGAAGGTTTAAACTTGGGCCTGTGGAGTCAGGTGTGACCCCAAAGCCACTAAAATATACCTGGAACACATTAGGCTTTCAACGAGAGGTGGAGTGATTTACTACCTTGGGAGAGCTGTTTATACCTTGTATTGAGCCAGGGGCCAGGCCTAGAGCAGTGGGCGTGTGTGACAGATGTTGACATCCTTGGGGAAGGTAAAGCACAGGATATGCACAGGACACAGGTAGAGTGGGAGACGGGGCCAGGTCAGGGAGGCCTTAGTGTAACAACACTAAGAAATTTGAGCCTTTTGAGTCCTTCTGATATTTCCTTTCCAGGGTAGTTACTAATGGGCTGGATCATAGCTATTCTTTGGCTCTGACCTCTTACCTCTAAGACTAAATTTTCGCACAGATACGTTCCACCATTTACGCACTACTGTTTCTTCCAAACCATTGTTTCTTCTGAATTCCCTTTCTGTCCACATTTACACCATCCGATCTGACAAGCAGTTATTGGGTCACTATATGCAAAGGACTGCTCCAGGAGCTGCCAGAGATATAGGTTTCATTTTGCTAAAACTTAGCCCTTATCCCAGTTCAGTCTAGTAGGTTAGTGTGTGGAGCTAGGAGGGGAGAGTGCAGGAAGGCGGATGGACAGCTAAGTATATATAGAGAGTGCACCTGTCTTGGGACATCTCCAGTGTCTGCCTCTCTCCTATCCCATCAGTTTCCAAACCTTCTTACATCAGGCTGTTTTCTCTCACCTGGGCTGCCTCAATAGCCTCATCACCTTGGCTGCCAGAGTGAAATGACTCAGCTAGAGGCAAACCCAAACCCCATGCAGGGACAGCATCTGCCTGGTTCATTGATGTGTCCCCGGTATTTACCACAGTCTCACACACAGTAGGTGTGAGATAAGTATCAATAAATATCTGATAATACAAGCCTCATTGCAGCCTCCTCAGAAAGCTTCGCTGTTTCTCCTCTACTTCCAGAATAGAACCAAAGTGCCCTGGTTGGCCTTCAGGCCCTACGGCATTTCAGCCACAGCTGGCTTCACTTCCTTTCGCCCCCCCCCCCCCCCTTTTCACTACCCTCAAGGCCAGTTTAGCTAGTGATTCACTGTTCCCACCTCGGGGCATTTGTATTCTCCCATAGCCAAATCCTCCTAGCAGTCCCTAATGCTAGGGTTCATCCAAGTTTATGGGCTCCCAGGGAAGGCTTCTTACACAGCTGCTCCCTCTGGCTGAGACCTCCCTGCCACCCCAGGTCAGCCCATAGAACACACACTGCCTCGGTCCAACCCTCCCATCACCCTCTGGAGTGAAAGCTCAGGGGGAGAGGTCTGCTTAGTCCTGGAACTTTCCTCAGGGTCCTAAGCTGGGTGGGCCGGCCACAAACAGAGGATGTGTTGGTCACGTGGGTGGACAGTCACCAGAGGGCCCAGAATAAGACTGAGGGTCGGGAAGAAGCAAGGTGCACCTCTGGCGGGCCAGGGCCGGCCCAGGGCGACCTGATGGAGGCGAGCGGCAAGATGCCGAGGGAAGGGGTGGGGAGTCCGGGCTGGGCGTGCTTCCTGCCCCGGAATCTGGCGGCCCGCCCCTGCGCCCGCCCCTCGGGCCGAGCCCAGTCGGGGCCAATCAGCAGGCGCCCCCCGCCCGGCCCGCCCTGTCCCCCTCTGGTGACAGAAAGTCGGCCCAGCAGATGAGGAAGTGGCAGGCAGGCTGGCCCTGGGGACTTCTCTCTGGCCCTGCTCCTTCCGAGCCCTCCACTCCTGCCCGCCTGGCCCCCCACTGGTGAGTCTGGACCTTCCACGGGCGGGCTGCCCACGTGCCCGGGCACCCTGCCTAGCTGGCCCTGCCCTGCCCTGCCCTGCCCAGCCTGTGGGCGAGGCTGTTCCCGGACCGTGGGTGGGAGGTCCCAGCTCTCTGGGGCCGGCCCTGGCCGGCAGGCTCCCTCCGATCCCGGCTCCCATTTGCTCAAACCTAGGCCTTCTTCCACCACCTCTGGGTCTCGTCCCTCTGTGCCTCTTACCCTCCCTCTCCTTCGCTCCCTGCTCCTCTCTTCTCCCTTCCCCTCCCCCTTCCTTTGCCTGTCTCCTTTTCCCTTCCATCCATCTTAAAGGAAGGAAGCACCCAACCGAGTTCCCCTACCGGAGACACACCCAGTGCTTCTCAAGCTTGGGGAGAGGTCCTCTCCGGAGCCTAGAGCCACTCCTGACCTTCAGGGCGCATGAGTGTTTGTGGGAGGTGAACTTGAGTGGTGGCTGAGAGAGAGCGGGAGAGATAACCAGCTGGCAAACTCACATGGGTCAGGGAGGAACTGTGTGTCTGAGTGCAGGCCTATGCCAGGTAGGCCCTACCACAGGAGAGGCAGCGGACCAACAAAATCTGGTTGTGAATGAATGAATGACGAAGGTCATCCATGAAAAGAGACCTGTATGCATGACCCAAGGCAGGTGTGTGTCTGCGTGCGGTGTGGGTGGTTTTATGTTCATTCACCTCAAAGTGGAGTGTCCGAGTTTATGTCTGTGACCACATTTATCTGTGACTCACGTACGTGTGAGTAAACCCGTAAACCTGCGTGTGGGCCGTTTGCACATGGTGATGCAGGACCAACGAAGAGTGTTCTGGGTGTGTTGCCAGCGTGAATGGAGTGAGGAGCAGGTCTGAGTATCAGGAACTGCATGTCAAAGTCCGTGGAGGCTTGTTTGGGTGGTGTGTCAGAGGAGGGTGGTTGTCACCAGCAGGAGGTGTGAGGGCTCCGTGTGTACATATGTGCACTGAGGGGGGGCGGGCGGTGGTCAGTCTGTCGATGGTGGTGGTGGGGAGAGCCATGCTAGAGGCGCTGTGTGCATACAGGAGGACTTGGGGCCTGACGGTGGTGGGGGCAGCTGGGGGTCGTCACGGAAGCTGGGGGAGCATCTGTGAGATGTGTGCCCCGTGAGTGTGGGAGGGGCACGGGTGCAGCCTCAGTGGATGTGTCAGAAGGTGTATTTTTCACTTGTATTTTTCACGTTGTTGTCTGGACGGAGGGAACCTGGCAGACTGGCAGGCAGGCAGCTCGCAGAGCAGCTGCTGCCCTGGCCGTTTTAGGGCAAGGCTCGTCCCTCAGGGACCGCCCCGGCATCCCAGGCTCTCCTGGGGACCGGCCTGAGCTTTTGTGTCCCAGGGTGCCCTCCCCCGACATTCCTTCAGGCTCTGAGGGGGAGAGGGCCTAGCTCATTAGGACCCTCCCTAAAGGAGGGAAAGATTCCTGAGACCTCCCCCACTCACCCACCTCCTCACATGCCACTGGCTTCCCTGCCCCTCCCAGGGAGAGAAGGGTGATTGCACCCATTCTGAAGCAGGACAAACTGAGACTTTCAGGCTAGTTTAGGAGAAGATGCTGGGTGTGGGTTTTCAGCAGTTCTCTTGGGGCCAAGGTGAGCCCTGGGCTGAAGTCCCGTGAGGTTTCTGACTCAAAACTAAGCTAGAGCTTTAGGTCATCTGGCTGTCCAGGGTGGGTGGGTGGGTGGGTGGCAAGCCCCATGCTTTACTTGGCTTTCTCAATCCTGGTGGGTCCTGCTCCTCCGGGCCCTGACCTGTGGCCTGGCCCCACCCTCCACCTCATGCGCAGTGCAGCGGGGGCGGGCGGAGGGCGGGCCTCTGCCAGATCTAGTCAGACAGGTGGAGCCGGGGCTGGAGTCTCAAAGGCTCCTGAGTCTCAAAGGCTCCGGAGTGGAAGGGCTGGAAGGGGTGCCGGAGAGGAGGAGAGCCAGGAGTTGCGAGAGACGCTGGAGGTGAGAACCCGGGAGGGCAGAGGAGAGGAGGAAGGGGCAGGAGGGAACCGGCGTCCCGAGAGACCAGCATCCCGAAGGTGGACCGGAGCAGTTGAAGGGGAGGATCCCTGGGGAGAAGACAGAACCAAAGCTGGAGAGGTGGGAGACTGGTAGGGAAGGGAGAAGCGGTCATTCCGGAGAGGAAAGGTAAGACTCTCCGGAAAGAGACCGGACTTGGAGAGTTCCCCTGCAGAGAAAGAGGGGAGGAGAGGTCTGGGGGTGAGAATCTCTGGAGGAGCAGAGAGTGAGGGGAGGCGAGTGAGGTGTGGAGCGGAGGGCGGGATCTGTCCTTCCCAGCAGGCAGGCGGGATGTGCGGGGAAGCGGTGCCCTGGCCAGACGGCTTCCTACCCCCAATCCCCAGCAATTCCTTCCTGTCAGTCTTCTGTCCTTTATGCAGGGAGGTGTCGGGAGTTGTCTCATCTGGTCTGCTTCCTGTCTGTGGGTCAAGGGTGGGATGGGGGCACGGTCAGCCCTGACACCCACCCTCCATACCTCCCCAGAATCCTTAGCCAGGATGGAGGCAGTTGTGAACTTGTACCAGGAGATGATGAAGTATGCAGGTAAGATGCCGTCTACCCTTCTTTTCTCCTGTCCTGGGATCCCTGGATCTAGGGCTGTCTCCTAATGGAGAGTCCCTGTGAACCTGTTGACCCTTTGTGACCTGGCCCCATGTCTGTACACCTGGTGGGCACCCTTTGGGACCCCGTGACCCTTTCTGACTCCTTGACCCTTATTCTACAGATCCTCGGGTCCAGGGCTACCCTCTGATGGGGTCCCCCCTGCTAATGACCTCCATCCTCCTGACCTACGTGTACTTCGTTCTCTCACTTGGGCCTCGCATCATGGCCAATCGGAAGCCCTTCCAGCTCCGGGGCTTCATGATTGTCTACAACTTCTCCCTGGTGGCGCTCTCCCTCTACATTGTCTATGAGGTGGGCCCCTGGCATGTCTAGGTTTTAATTCCTGCTGGCAGGATAAGGGGCAGGCCTTGTGGCCAGAGCATGGCATCTCCTTTCCAGAGAGGCTGAAATCCATTTCTTCAGCTAGATAGCAAGAGGGATTGGGCAGGGTGGAACTCTGGTGGTCTAATCCACACCCCTTCCTAGTTCTTGATGTCTGGCTGGCTGAGTACCTACACCTGGCGCTGCGATCCTGTGGACTATTCCAACAGCCCGGAGGCACTAAGGGTAAGTAGGGACAGGCGTAGTGTGGGGTGGGTAGGTTATAAGCAACCTGGGGATAGGAGTTTGGGTGTGACTTGGGCTCCTGGCCCAATTTAGGGAAGTTTTTGGAGTAGCATGGGTGTCCTAAGGCTGCCTGACTTCTTGCAGATGGTTCGAGTGGCCTGGCTCTTCCTCTTCTCCAAGTTCATTGAACTGATGGACACGGTGAGTGGTTATAGGAGGTGAGAACCTGTAGGGAGAAAGGAGAGGCCCTGGCTCAGAAACCCCTTTCCTTTCCCCACTCTTCTCAGGTGATCTTTATCCTCCGGAAAAAAGACGGACAGGTGACCTTTCTACATGTCTTCCACCACTCAGTGCTTCCTTGGAGCTGGTGGTGGGGGGTAAAAATTGCCCCAGGTGAGTGGTGAAAGCCACCGGGGGAAGAGGGGCAGGCATGGAGGACCAGCAGCTCAATTCTTCTGACCTTGTTCATTGTCCCCTCACAGGAGGAATGGGCTCTTTCCACGCCATGATCAACTCCTCTGTGCATGTCGTCATGTACCTGTACTATGGGTTGTCTGCCCTTGGCCCTGTGGCTCAGCCTTACCTGTGGTGGAAAAAGCACATGACAGCCATCCAGCTGGTGAGGGGCCTGGCCCACAACTGTCCCAACCTTCTGGTCTGGATCCTACCTTTATCCAACCTGCCTTACCTTTGACCCCATCCCTCCACACTCCACATTCAGTCTTTCTCTGCCACCTCTCACTGTTCCCTCTGACCCTTGCCTTCCTCCATTCTAGATCCAGTTTGTCCTGGTCTCCCTGCACATCTCCCAATACTACTTCATGCCTAGCTGTAACTACCAGTATCCAGTCATCATCCACCTCATCTGGATGTACGGTACCATCTTCTTCGTGCTGTTCTCCAACTTCTGGTATCACTCCTACACCAAAGGCAAACGGCTCCCCCGTGTACTTCAGCAAAATGGAGCTCCAGGTACTGCCAAAGTCAAGGCCAACTGAGAAACATGGCCTACCTAGGCGCCCACCTAAGTGCCTCAGGACTGTGCCTTGGGCAGCATCTGACATTTTTCTTCCCACCTATACCTGTGACCAGGGCTTATGTGGTCAGGACTGAGCAGGGGACAGGTCCTCCCCTCCCCACAGCTGGTACACAGGGACCACAGCTTCCGTTCCTCACCCACTTCTCCTGGCCAGCTCCAAGGATGTGGCCTCATTGCCCTCTGCCACTCTGGAGCTGGGGGCTTGAAAGGGCTGGATACTTATTTCCCCCTCCCTGCCTTAAACTTGGGAGAGGAGCACTCAGGACTGGCCCTCAACCAGGGTCTTGTGGCCTTTTTCCTCACACTGAAGAGGTCAGCAATAATCTGTCACTGTGGACCCAGGATCCCTCCTCTACCCACGCTGAAGCAGAAGCTTCTTGGCCAAAGGTCAGGGTGGGTGGGGGGCCTGGGAATACAGCCTGTGGAGGCTGCTCCCTTGCTTATGTCTCCATTAAAAGTGACAGAGAAAACCACCGAGGCTGTGTGTGTGTGTACATGTGTGAATGAAAGAGGTGCTAGCCTTATTATCTGCAAACAGGAGGGCTGGTTCTGGCTCTCTGATGACAGACAGCAGAGAGGAGGCTCTGGGAAGGCTGGGACAGAGGTCATGCAAGGAGAAGAGAGAGAGACATGACTTTATTAGAAAAATAAAAAACAAAAACAAAAAACTGAGGTGATGAGTTGGTCCTCAACGGATGCCTTGGTGAATGAGGCTGCTTTTGGCTGCACTGGCTTTCTCCCGCTCCCGCCGCCGTGCAGGGTCCAACTCAAAGCAGCGCCACAGCCTCAGGGTCTCATCTGCTGCTGCTGATGCCACCGTGGCCCCGTCTGGGCTCATGGTCAGACTTAGGACCCGGGCAGTGTGACCTGGGGCATGAGGATGAAAAAAGTGAGAGTAGAGCATAGGAATGTAGACATATCTACAGCCTCCAACATTGAGGGCCACCTACCCTACCTTTTTTTTTTTTTTTTTAACACCTCTGAGGTATTTAATTCACATACCATAAAACTCATCCTTTTAAAGTATGCAATTCGTTGGCTTTTAGTATTTCCAAAGTGTGCAACCATCACAATAGTAATTCCAGAACATTTTCATCACTCCTCACCACCTTCTCCCCATAGCCCCTAGCAACCATCAGTCTGTTTTTATTTCTTTGCATTTGCCTCTTCTGGACATTTCAACAGTCATATGATATGTGGCCTTTTGTGTCTGGCTTCTGTTATTTGGAACCTACCTTTAAGCTCAGCCACCTTGGCCATGGTTGGGTATTTCCAAATAACCAACTGGTTCTGGGCAAAGCCGTGGCCCGAGATGAGCTCCTTGTAGTGGGGAGACCAGAGGATGGAGCACACCTGTGGAGAGAGAATGGCATGTGGGCTCAACAGAGCCGATGCTACTCAAATCAGAACTAACTCCATTCGAGCATTAGGCACCCTGCCAGGTGCCACAGACTCAGACTTGAATAACCACAGTTCTTACAAAAGTTTTTTCAGAGTTAAAAAATTGTTATCCATTTTACAGATAAAGAATCAAGCAGAAGGAACTTCAAGTTGCCTAAGATCACATGCGAGTCTAGAAGGTGACAGAGCCAGAATTTGAACTCTGGCTTCAGAGTCAAAGTCTAGAATGAAGGCTGCATGGGGGAGAGGAGGGTAGAAGAGGAGGAACCTGGAGTGGGTGGGAGACCCACCAGCAAGGGCTTCAAATTTCATTCCAATGGATGTGGATGAAGTTGCTGTAGGTGATAGGGAGCTACTGCAGGGTTTTAGCACAGTCACAGACCACCCAGACCCAGTGCAGAGGACAGACTGCAGGAGATAAGAAAAGAATGCTGTGAGACCAGTGCAGGGGGCCTCCAGTGAGAAGAAAAGTGAGGCTGAGGGGAGAGACACATGTGAATGATATCCTGAGGCAAAAATGATGTGTCTTGGTGACTAAGTGAAGATAATGAAAGATTCTAGGAAGTTCTCCAGATTTCTGTGTAAGTTCTATCCCTCTCAATTAAGAGGAGGAGGAACACATTTCAGGGAAATAAGAAGTGACAAATTTAATTTAGGGCATATTAGGATGGTGCCACCTATAGGACATGAGGTTGGAGTTAAGCCACAGACAGAAGTGTGGCCTGGAGATCATGAATGAGAGTGGAGCCAGAATTTTGGAAACCATCGGGCATAGAGTTGAGGAAGCCACTGGAAGGAACACGGTTGCCCACGGAAGACCACACAGAGTGAGAACACCTGGGAGGGAGGGGCTGGAACAGGTAAAAGACTACCTGGGATTGGGCATCCACAGCACTCAGACAGGCCCCAGAGCAGACGTTCCAGATGCGAATGTGTCGGTCACTGGTACCCCCTCCAGTTGCCAGGACGTTGGACTGCCAGGGACACCAGGCTACAGCCTGGGTAGGATAAAGGTGGGGTCAGCAGGTACTAGAGCTAGACACTGGTCACAGGGTAATCCCGTCTAACCCTGCTGTCCCATCTCCCCTTAACAGTCCCCAGGTTCTGGGCGAGGGTAAGCAGAGGACCCAACCTAGCCCCATTCTCACCTTGACAGCCCCTTGATGCTGGGTGAATGTCTGCAGGGGAACCCAGCCACCCTCTCCAGGAGCACTAGGCCACACATTGACCAAGTTATCGTTGCCACCACTGGCCAAATGTCGTCCATCTGGGGCCCAGCGCAGCCCACACACCTCCTGGCTGTGGCCAGTCAGTGTGGCCACATGGTGTTCTGCTACCCGAACATCATGGTGGTGGATATGGCCAGAGCGTGAGCCACTGCAGGAGGGAAGAAGGGAATCAGGTTCTGTGGCAGGGCCAAACACTGCCAGCAGGACTGAGCTGCTTCCATTCAGAGGTGTACATCTGGGGAGAGCTGGCAAAAATCGCACATTGATTTTGCAACAGACTAGCTAAAACCACTAACCTGGACAGGATATAGCTGTTCCAGCATAGGGAGCCCACTCGAGCCGAATGACTGGTCATGTTTCGAAGCCGCTTCTGCTGCTGCACATCCCATAGCTAGAGAGAGAAGGCTGCTAGGATCAGAGATTGCAACTTGCCATTAACATCCTCCTGCTGGACAAGCCCCCTGTCTGGGCACAACAGAACTGCAGCACAGGGGTAAGTCTCACCTGCACCTCGGCACTGCTGGTGCCCACAGCTAGGTAGTTGCCCTCTTTTATCCAGGCCACAGAAGATATATAGTCCCCAGGCTGCTCCATTTGCAGCAGCTGCAAGATGTCACCAGAGCTAGCACTCCACAAGTACACACTGTTGTCCAACGCCACAGCCAGTACATTCCCAGAGCTCCAGTCCACAAGGTTCAGGTCTGCCAGAGCAGGGAAAGGGAGGAGAATGAGCTTCCTTGTTTGTCTGGTCCCCAGGCCCTCTTCCTCTGTCCAATGGGCAAAGGGAAGGCTGCACTTACAGTAGTCATTCCGGATTTCAGGGGCGTCCAAGATACGGTCTGGTAGGGAAGGAATGTAACGGCAGGTCTTCCGGCTGGAGCCAGGCGTGGCCTTCTGGCTATAAAGCACTTTCAGTCTGTTCTGGTAACCTGTGGCAACCAAATACGTCTTGACAGTGGGAAAACTGACTCCTCCCCTGCTCCTGGCGAGGAAGGCCAGAGATGCACCTCCACTCCCTTCAGTCTTAGGTGGGAAGAGCAGACAGGCATCTCCCCCAACCCTGGGAATGGGCCAACACCTCCCTCCTAGAAGGAAGAACTTCAGGTCTTACCCTCTGGGGCATTTTGTGGTTTTCCACTGAGCCGAAGGATCTTGGCTTCCTCCACATCAAAGCCGTTCAGATTCAAAGCCCAGGCTTTCTGATGTTCCTGGCACAAAGGGTGGTGGTGAGGCAGGATGGCATGATCCAAAGTGCAGAGTACACAAAGTACACTCTTGCCTTAAGCCCCTCTGGGCCACATACCTTCTTGGTGGGCGTCTGGCTATTTTCAGGCTGGTTCTCCTTGCTTAGGAGGAAACTGGCCACTTCCATCTGGGAAGCGCTGCGATGGGGGATATAGCGGTCACCACCAGGTTTGCTGGGAGTGGTCTGTGCCTTGGAGCTAGATTTGCCTGGGCCGGGGAGATGGAAGCCAGGGTCTGAGCAGGCTCCTGAGGGAGGAGGCCTGAAGGCCGCTCTCAGCCGTTCCCTCTTCCTCCCCGTGTCCCGCCGCACCCCACTGACCGGGTGTTCGGCTTGGGGTCCTGCCTGCGCTGTGGGATCGGTTGGCGGCCCGCATGGGTGAGGGGGCCGGTCCCGCAGCTTCCTTAGCTTTGCGCTGCCAGCGCGCAGGGGGTGCATTGGGGATGGGTGCATCCAGCTGCAGCAACGAGTGCAGGTCACTCTCGAACACGAACTGCGCCATGGGAGCGTCTGCAGGAGGAGGGGTCCTTGGAGTGGATGCCCGCGGAGCCCTGAGAAAGAGGCGACCGTGCTCTGCCTGGGACCGCCGGCCACACACTCAGAACCAAGCCGGCCCCAGCCCGTCCGGGTCTCGGAGCACGGTCTGCATACCCACCCCAGCTCGACCCACACGGCCCTTACCTCCAGCTCCGACTAGATTCCGATCCCAGACCGGTCTCTGCAGTGCCGGCCTCCGCTTCTTAAACTCTCCGCTCTGAGCACTCATTGGCTCCTTCAAAACCCAACCGTCGCAACCGTCGCCTTCACCCATTGGCCTTTCACGGCACAGGAGGCGGGTCTTCCGGTGCAAGTCACAGGTCTCACGAGAATCCAGTCGTGGAGCGTGATTTGAAGAGTGAGAGAGTTGAGGCCTGTCTCCAGAGAACTGGTGTCGGAAAGAGAGAGGAGCGGGGAGGGGCGCGCCTGGGGGCGGGGCCTGAACTGCCACTGCATTCCGGAGTCGCTTCCATTCATTCTTCAGCTTGCCCTCTTCGGCCCTTCATAGTTAAAGCGTCCATGTGGATCGTATTTATGATGCAGAAGTACAGAAGTGACCTAAAGCACTTGAGCCCTTCAGAGAAGGGAAAGGAGGCAGGTGGGTAGGGGTGGGGAACGAGTTGAGAAGCTTAGGAGCAGAAAGAAGGTCAGACCTAGTTAGTTTGGTGCCTGTAGCAACACTGCCAGGAAGGACGTAACCTGTGTGGGGTTTTTGTTTGTTTGTTTGTTTGTTTGTTTTTGTTTTTTGAGAGGGGGCGGAGGGGCAGAGGGAGAGGGAGAGAGAGAATCCTAAACAGGGTTTCTCTGAGGGAACCGGATGTGGGGCTCTATCCATAGACCCTGGGATCTTGACCTGAGCCAGACTCTCAACAGACTGAGCCACCCAGGCGCCCCACGTGTGTTAGTTTTAAAAAACTGTGTTGTTGTTGTTTTACAAACAGGGAAAATGAAGCTGAAAAAGGGATGAATTCCTTAAGGTTAAGAAAAAAGATCAAGATTCAGACTTGCCTGTCTGGAGATAGGATTGAGCTGCCTTCTGAAAGACATTGTGGCTTTACCCCCATGGGGCTTTAGAGGTGTCAGGAATTTTGAAGATCCACTAGGCTAACTTGTGCGTGGTGCATCCTCCCCATTCTGGCAACATACCCCTATTTTACAGATGGAAAAACCAAGGCCCAGGGAAGGGATTTGCCTGTGACCACACAGTGTGTGGGAAGCCAGGTTTGACTCCCATTCAGTCAAATCCGCTAATAATGACTTGAATGAATTGTGTGAATGTGCTTAGAGGTGAAGCGGCAATAATAAAGATAATAATGGGTACCACTTATTGGCCATCTACTAACGACTGTGTTTAAACAGTTTACACACATTATTGAGCTTAATCCTTAATCCCATAGGGCAGATACTCTATCTCCTTTTGATAGAGAAAGAAACGGTCAGAAAAAGGTTAGAAATGTGCCCAAAGGCATATAGCCAAAAATAAATAGTGGAGCCAAACTATCTGCCTAGCCCCTGCACTCCTAACCAAATGCTATACTGTCCCAGAGAGAGGCTAGAAAAATCATGTTTTCAATCATTACCTTAGGTCAACTCTGATGATGATAGAGAAAAATCTAGGGCTCTTAGCCCAAACTTACTATCATTATTATCTTTGACTTTGAAGCATTCCTGTTTGTTGTTGTTGTTGTTTATTTTCAATTACCTAGACGACTTGGGGTTGGCAACTGGGAGCCCCTGAAACCCAGAGGAAAGGTTATCTAGAGTCAGGCTGGTCAGGGCCTCAAATGTTAAGCTAAGGAGTTTGAACTCTATCTGCTGGGCATTGTGGAATCAGTGAGTTTCTGTATAGGGAAGGGCCAAACAAAACATATCTGAATGCAGGACAGGGCCAGCAAGCTTCTGGAGTAAGGGAAACTGTAGAGAAAAAGGAAAGGGTAAGTAAGGGGACAACCTTGGGGAATTCATACATTTTAAAATAAAAGAATGAAAGAAGCCAGCGGAGATTATACTGACATGGACCTTCAAGGGGGAGGAATTTCATATATGCAAAATGGTCAAGAAGAATGATGACAGAAAAGGCCAGATTTGGCCACTGACATATAAGTCATCAGTGACCTGGGAGAGAGCTGGATCAGAAGAATGCATGCTTGGGGAAGGGGCGGCAGAAAGAAGGGTGGGGGTGGGGACAGTGTAGAGGCAGCAAGCATGGGATACTTATGTGAGAAATTTGGGATTGAGAAAGGGGCAGAGCATGGGAACTTGAGGGAACCAGTACCAACAGGCCTATGCATATTTGAAGGTGAAGGCAAAAGAGCCAAGGAAGGTGAAAGAAGTCAGGCAAGGGCCAGCTGATAGAACAAGGTGCCTGGGTTACCTTACCCAGGAAGAAGTGGGATAGAAAACACAGGGAGCTTTCCAGTCTAGGAAAGAAAGAAAGAAGGCTTTCTAGTCTACCAAAGGTCACTGCTCCTGTCAGGCAGCCCTCTCTTAGAGCTACTCTCTCACAATCTAGTAACCACACTCCCCTCCCCCCTCCCTCCTTGATGCCTAGGGGTAGTCCCACTCCCCACCATTGCTAGTGCTGGGGTACTGCACTAGTCTTAGCCTGGAGGGAAGGAGAACAAGGCTTTAAAGAAGGATAATTAGAGGCCAAGTTGCTGATTAGATGGGGGAACTCCCACCTGAAGGACCCGAATCTAGGAAAGCAAAGGGTATGGAAGGAATAAAATTTGGTGACATCCAGGGGGTAGAAGAGCCCCGTTGGGATAATAAAAATAGCTCAATAAACACTGAGTATTTACTATGTGCTTTGCGTTGTGTTAACACTTTTAATCCTAATGTAGGGAAACACTAGAAGAGGAAGAGATCAGGTTCTGAAGAGTGAAGCTAAAGATTTAGAGGTATGGAGTGGGATGAATAGGAAAGTCAGTCTGGAGGTAACATACAGGTTGGGTTTAAGGAGAGATACTGGAGGCAGAGATATTAGTTGGAAGGCTGTAGCAATAGCTCAGTAGAGATGGAGGAGATGGACCCTAGGAAGTAAAAGTGGTGAGGACATGATGGCTGAGTGGGTGTAAAGGTGAGAAGTTTAGTGGTTTGGCTCTCAATCTTAGTCTTGAGTCCCTAGGAATAGAGTTGGAGCCTTGACCATAGCTAGTGGAAGGAATTCTGGAAAACAAGTATACTGGATGTCATCCATTTGTCCCATTCAGACCCACTCTTTGTCCCTATCTACCATGCGCTGTACCCTGTGAGGCTGATTTATATGGTTTACCTCAATGGATTACCTTGGGCTTTGGTTTCTGTTTGGGTTCCACAAATGGGAGGATACTATGGATTAAATTGCATCTCCCCACCCCCCACCAATTCATATGTTGAATTCCTAAGCCCCAATACTCCAGAGTGGAACCTTATTTGGAAATAGGGATCATTGCAGATATAATTAGTTAAGATGAGGTTGTTTCAGGGGGCCCTAACCCAGTGAAACTGGTGTCCTTATAAAATGGGGAAGCTTAGACACAGATACACACAGGAGAATGTCATGTGAAGATAAAGACAGAGTTGGGGGTGATGCTTCTAGAAGCCAAGGAACACCAAGATTGCCAGGAAACCCACCAGAAGCTAGGGGAGAGACCCGGAACAGATTGTTCCTCACAGCTCTTGGAAGGAACCAACCCTAATGACACCCTGAACTTCCAGGCTCCAGAACTGTGAGACAATACATTTCTGTTGTTTAAGCCACCAACTTTGTGGTACTTTGTTACAGCAGTGCTAGCAAACTAATACAGGAGAACAGAGGATGGGGGTAGAGTGAGCATGAGCTATTTATTCCTGGCTCCCTCTCTGCCATGTCCCTACAGGTTGGTTGTATCTTTCTACCAAAGGTCACTGCTCCTGTCAGGCAGCCCTCTCTTAGAGCTACTCTCTCACTATCTGGTAACCACACTCCCCCCTTACCCCTTGATGCCTAGGGGTGGTACCAGCTCCCAGTTATTGCTAGGGCTCAGGTGCTGCACTAGTCCTTGATGGTTTTCCTAAATCCTGCCTTATCTTTATAACTATGGCCTTTATTAAACTCATCAAGATGCCCAGTTCGAGTGTGCTCTTTCTGCCAAGACCCTGACGAATACAGTGGGTATGTTTGGAGCCAGCAAAAAATACCATTTATTTGTGAATTTGAATGAGTCAGGGGAATCTATAAACAGAATGGCCTAAGCACATTTACTGCTGAAAATGAATGGCCTAGAGAATGAGGGAGCTTGGCATGAGGTTAAGGGGGCATTGTCCAGAAAGATTTTCTTCATTTAGAAAACATTTATTGAAGGCCTACTCCCATGCGCCAAGCACTGCTCTAGGTGCTGGGGGGAAAAGACAAATAAATCACATTGCTTGCCTTCAAGGAGCTCACAATCTAGTAGTGGGAGACAAACATGTAAACAGTCACTTGCATAAAGCATCACAGGTACTGTAGTAGAAGTCAGGGCTGCAGATAAGAACTTTGGAATGATCAGCTTATAGGAAAGTCAATAGACTCTTGAAGAACTATAATAATTAAGGGGTGGAAAACATGCCTGGATAAGAGAATAATAGGAAGGAATAATTACAATAGTTCAGATATATTAAACACTTACTATGTCCTAGGCATTGTGCTGTATTTGGATTATCTCAATTCTCTTCACAAGTCTGTGAGGTTCTGTCGTTATCCCTATTTTAATAAACAAGAAACCAAGGCTCAAAGACTTTAAGTTATGTGCCCAAGGTCACACAGCTAACAAGTGGGTAAGAGAGGAATTGAACCCAGTTCTGATTCCAGAGTTTATGCTTTCACTACTCCTATACTCAGAGCCAGGAGAGATGGCAATATTATGGAAGCCAAGGTAGGAGAGAATTTAAAGGGGAAATGAGTAGCTACCATGACAGATGCCACAGAGAGATCAAATAAATTGAGGACTGATAAGATCCTACTTGATCTTGCAATTTCATGGTTTGAAGTGAACTCTGCCAGGGTAGTTTCCTTAGCAAAGTAGGGGAACTAACTAGTCTGAAGAGCAAATGGGAAGTGGGGATGTGGAGATGTCTTTTCAAGGAGTCCAGCATTAGAGAGGAGAGAGGAAACAGGTGAAAGTTATAGCAGCTTGGTCAAATGAGCCTGGTGTGAGAAGCGAGGGTCCTGGCTTTATGTCAGCAGCAGTACCAAAGGTCGTCATCAGTGGTCAGTGTCGTGGAGCCCAACTATGAGGACAGACAGAGGGGGATGGACGTGAGGTCTGAGAAGTTTGTGTTGTGGGGTTGGAGTGGGTAGGGAGGTTGGGAAAAGAGGTCTGGTGGGTTTGGATCTGTCCAGGGTACTGGGAGAGAGGGGCCTGCCAGCAGCTTAGAGGTAAGTAGGAATGGTTGGCAATGTGAGTGGTACAATAAGACCCCATCTCAGCCATTGGTGGGCACACAGACAGAGGCATGGTCCCCAGGCAAGAAGGAGGCAGTCTTCGGTAGTCCATCTGGGCCTGGGAGGAACACAGGGCCACGGGAGTCTTCTCTGAGGACTTGGGTAGAATTTCAAGGGGGCTGGGTTCCACTTCCTCACAGGCATCTGAGACTGCAGTCTTGGGCTGGGAGAGATGGGGGGGGGGGGGGGGAAGGAGTCCAGATTAGAGCAGGTCCTGTGGGAGGAAGACCTGGATTGTGCAGGAAGGAGGGTTAGGCTGGGGGTAGAGCTTAGGGATGGTATGCTGGTGGGCAGGGGTCTTGGAAAAGCGTACGTGGGGAAAGGGTCCGGGTCCAGGCAGGGCTGGTGGTGGGGAGGGTAGAAGGGAATGCACTCACTGGACTCAGTGCTGCAGTATCCCTAAGGTACTGGGCTAGGACCCGGTGCAGGTCTGGAAGTGAGGGCCACAGGGCATGCTTCAGACTCCTTGGGGAGAAGGAAGAGAAGGAGACTGAGTTACAGGAGTGAATTAGGAGGGAGGAGGAGACCACGGAGGTGGGCTGAGATCAGGGAGTAAGACTTGGAGAGGTAAGAGTGTAGTCAAGGCAATAAAGGAAGGTAGGTAGAGGAGCATAGGTGAAAAGGAGGGAAGGGCAGTCAGTGGTGGGGAGTTTCAAAAAAGGGGTTTGAGTATCCTCAAACACCCTTGCTTCAGTGCCTTTGTACTTGCCATTTTCTCTGCCTCTTGATTTGTTTCCTCATTTCATTTGGGTCTCTGCTCAAATGTCATCCTGTCAGAGAGGCCTTCTCTGACTGCCATGTCTAAAATACTATCACCTCCTTTCCCCATCCCTATGTCCTGCTCTGCTGTATTTTTCTTTATAGCACTTATTGTATATGTATTATATTATTACACATTTTGCCGGGGGGGGGGGGGGTGTCTGTCTCATTCCACTAGAATATAAACTCCATGAGCACAAAGAGTTTGTCTATTTGCTCAGTCCTCCAGGGTATAGAACACTATCTGGCCCAGAGTAGGTGCTCAAAAAATTAGTTGAATGGGTGAATGAAGAGAACCAGAGGGGTTTATTACTAAGTCACTGGGGAAGGTGGTCTCTCTGGGAAGAGTACGGATTAAGGTATGTTGGGGGAACCGCCAATTCTTCTGGCTCATATTTCCACATGGAAAGACTTTAGCTGAACATTTCAGGCTTCTTTTGCTACCTCATTCGTATCTCTCCAAGGGGAGGAGTGATTTATCTGGCAAACCGGGGACAAGGAACTGAGTATGCCTGGTTCAGCAGCATCACCTTCCTCCTCTCCCCCAATTTTTTTGTTGGATCTGATTACCTGCATAGAGGCTACAATCTGGTCTGCTCATACATATGAATGGATTCAAAATTCAAAGAAAGACTTGTATGTTCAAGGAGAGATGGGAGCACAGAGGAGGGACATCTAACCTAGCCTAGGGTCACCAAAAGAGGCTGCTTGGAGGACTTGTCTTTTGAGCTAGGCCTTCAAGAACCAAGAGATGTTACCAATGGAAGGACTGAAGCGTAAGGATGCTATCCTAATGTTTTTGTTTGTTTTCTCTACCTTTAGTTGTTTATAACTTCCAATGGCATTTCTTCTCAGCCTTAGTCTTCCCATATAAACAAGTCATTAATAATATTTATTTAAGGATGTGCTGTTTGGCAGGCTTTGTGCTGAGGATTTAAAGATGACCAAGTAAGGTAGAGGGAAGACATATAAAGAAATAAATACCGTAAAATGCTACTGGTACTGTGATAGAAGTCTGTACTGGGCACAAAGAGAGTAGCCAAGAGGCGAGGGTTAGGAAAGTTTTCTAGGAGTTGGTGGAGAAAGTTATTTAAAGATAAAAGGGTATTAGTCATCCAGGGAGGGTATTCCTGGCAGAGGGGACATCATATCCCCTGCACTGAGAAGTAAAACCACTTGATTTGTGGAGGAAATCACCAACAGTTTGGCAAGGCTGAAGCACAGCGTGGGGGTGAGGGGGTGCAAATTCTGGCAGGGGCCAGATTTTACAGAGCCTTGCTTGTCATTCCAGAGTCTGGACTCTATCCTGGGGAGCTAGTCATGAGACTTAAGGAGGGGAGTAGCCAATCCATGTGTGCATTTTAAAGAGACTATTTGGGTGGCTGTGTGAGGCTAGATTGGAGGGAGAAGAGGTTCTGTTTCAGTGAGCCCGGTAGTGTCTGTAGGGCTAGAAAAAGGGGGCCACTATTTGAGGGAGGCTTAGGAGGTGGAATGACCAGACCAGGCCAGACTAGATAAAGGGGAGGGAGGTGTCCAGTGTTCTGGTCTGAGCGATGGGTGGACAGACAGAAGCCTTGTTGCTGAGATGAGGAGCCAGGAGGTGGGGTTGTTTGAGGTGTCCAGGACAGCGGGCATGTTAGAGTGTAAGCAGGCGGTGCGACTCCCAGGGGAGACATGCAGGAGGTGGCTGAAGCCACAGGTGTGGCCCTGCGGTCCTCGGGAGGGCGGGTGTCATTGAGAAACCCTGGGATGCTTGTTTAGAGGCTTCTGGCCCCACCCGGACCACGGTCCCGTCTCCCGCGTGACCGGGGCGGTACCTGTAGTGCGCAGGAAACTGCCACCTCAGCAGCAGCAGGCCCAGGAGGGTGCTGAGGCCCAGCACCACGAGCAGAGCGGTCACCAAGGAGATCCAGGCTAAGGGACGAAACCAGTCAGACCTCTGCCGCCCCAGGCCGGAGCCCCGCCCCCAGGCCGGCCAGACCCCGCCCCGGCCCCGCCCCTCACGGCCCGCCCCTCGCTGCGCCGGCGCCCCTCCAGTCGCGCAGACGCAGAGCGCGTTGCCCCGGCCGGGCCCTCACCAGTCTCGGAGGCAGTGTCTACGCTCACTGGATCTGACCAGGCGCTCCAGGGGCCTTGGTAGGTGGGGCCGTGGAGCCTGGCGCGGAGCTGTAAGCGGTAGCGGGAGCGCGGGCGCAGCTCCAGGGTCTCTCCCCGGGCGCCGAGAGGCGGCTCCAGCACCTGCGCGGAGGGGGAACGAGCCGGTGGGCAGGCTCCGGGCGGCGGCCTGCCGGCGTCGCGGCTTCGAGAGCCTGGCATCCTTTTGGCCAGAAGCGTACAGCTTTGAATCTTCGGGGATCTCCCTCCCTCCCCTCAACGAGCCTCCTTGACAGAAAACATGCATCCTGGCGGAGAGCCTCTCCCTGACAGCGGTCTCGCCCTCCCCAGGCACGCCAGGCCTTAGACGCGCCCCGACACACACGCTGGCACACAGACCTCGTTGCACGGAGAACTAACTACTCATCCTGACCCCAAAGCATACACACACTGACCAGGACACGCGGACATCCCGCCAGAGGTGCTCACCAGGGTCCAGGTCGGGCGATGGAAACCCCGGGCACATTCAGATACTCAGGGCCACACAGATTGTTCACAAGTAACACGCATCCAGGAGCGGATGCTAGGTGCTGGGGGCACAAGGACAGATTCCAAACAGAGAGAACAAGCGTCGTGTGGACAGGCAGGGAGACTAGCAATCATGTGGCGAACATTTAGGAACTGCTGGTGATATGCCAAGTGCTGGGCTGGGCACTGGGGAAAAGGATGAATGAAACATGGTTTCTCACAAGTCTGATGAGGAAGACATGCAAACCAGTAAATTATTACAAGTAATTAGTGCTATAATGATGATATAAGTAGGGGACTATGGGAACATGAAGAAGCATATCAGGCTGCCTGAGTTGCTTGGTTGGGGGTTACAGAGTAGTTCTGTGTGCTAAGAGCATGGAGGGCCAGGCTGGGTGGTCAAAGATGAGGCGAAGGCAGTGGTAGTAGGGATGTGAGGACTGTCGGTACAATAAACTCAACTTACTTGTTGATAAATGGAGGGAAGGGACAAGGGAAAAGGAAGAAGAGTCCAGTATGACTCCAGGCTTGGATAACTGGGTAAGTGGTAGTGCCATTGTCAGATAGGGAACAGAGAAGTAAGTCTGAGGATGAAATACTGTATGGTTCCATTTTGTTAAGTTCAACAACAGCGAAAACTTATCAAAATAGTAGTGGTGTCAAAATAGTAGTTGCCTTGGGGGTGTGTGTGACTGTAAGGGGCACAAGGAGCTCCTGGGATGCTAGAAATAACCTTTGTCTTGATCTGGGTAATAGTTACATGGGTGTGTACATGTACAAATTAATCGTATATTTAAGATCTGTGTACTTTACTGAATGTAACTTATACCTCAATAAAAAAATAAAAAAAAATAAGCTTGGGGAGGAAGATGAGTTTAGTTTTGGATATACTGGGTCTGAAATGCCCCTGGGGGCTTTTATGTAGAGCTGTCTGGTAAGAAGTTGTATATACGTGTGGTTAATGTGAATAAAAGCAGGAAAGAGTGAGATGGTTCAGCCAGAGAAATAGTATGAGAATCCGGAGAAACTGATCCCAAAGGCAAAGGGAAGGCAAAATTTTAAATGGCAGTAGTCAACAGTATCAAATGTCAAAGAGAGATTAAGATACCAGTTGAATCAGATAAACATAGATCTACAAACCCAGACATAGATACATGGACACCTTCACTCTTGATAACAGATCCAATAAAATTCAGGAATACCGTGTGTAGTGACGTCTGTGGGCATTTTCCCCTCGATCGTACCTTCCAGTCTTGATGGCCTTCTCCTGTGTATCGGAGCTGATAGCAGGTCTCTCGGGCTCCCCACGATGATGGGTGTTGCCATTCCAATTCCAGCTGCCCGCTGGAGACCTCCCTCCAGTGCAAGTTTGGAGTGGGGATGAGCACTACAGGGATGCCAGCAGGGACTGGCCTAAGCCCTTCTGTGCATGAGATATCATGCCATCAGGGCCATGGGTCAGAAGTACCAGAACTGGTGATGCTGGGCAAGGGGTCAGGAGTGGTCGGGGCAGGAACTATGTGGGAGGAGAAGGGAAGAAAGTTCTTACCAGCCTGGCGGATCCAGAAAGGGGAGCCCAAGTAGCTGTGAACAGCACCCTGGGCTGTGGTCACCTCCACAAGGATGTGAATAACACTGTCATTTCGTGACTTGAAGTGGCAGCGAGAGAACTGGGAGGGCTGTAATCCTGGATTTTTCTCCTCTTCACACTTCTCCCAGATGGGGTCCCTAAGAATCATCCCCATAGAGTTATTGAATCAGGCTTGCATCAGAGACTAATCCTGATAATTCCCATCCCACAGGGGATATGGCCTGTAGGGACCATAATGTGA
This sequence comes from Felis catus, assembly GCF_018350175.1. Classification (NCBI taxonomy): domain Eukaryota; kingdom Metazoa; phylum Chordata; class Mammalia; order Carnivora; family Felidae; genus Felis; species Felis catus. The sequence goes on along the minus strand of NC_058375.1, from coordinate 33,973,785 downwards.
CTCCTCCCTCAGCTTCCAGACCTTTCTCTGTCTTCCTGCCATGGTGTTTTGTTTTCTGAATTTTACTTTGGTCTCCAGCCTCTAACTCTTAGGGAAAGAGCTAGATGATACATGAAAATAGCATGAGCTATAGAGTTCATGTCTTGGCTTATTGGTATACAACTCTGGTAGATTGTTTGATTGATCTCTGCTTCCATTTCTTCATCGATAAAATGGATTAATAACACCTACTTCACTGGATTGTTTCAAAGAGACTTCATCTGTCTGGTGGAAACATACTTATGTTTTTAATCTGTTGTACAGCAGCTCTGTTAGTCACCTCTATATATTAGTTTACTATAACATTATTACAACATCCTCCCCAACTGGCTTTACTGCCTCCATTGTCCACTCCTTTCAGTTTGTTCTCCACATAGCTACCAGAATTTGCTTCCCAAGTGTTGATGTGCTAATGTCCAGCATATATCACAAATCTGTCCACTTACTGAAATCTTTAACACTGCCACGTGAGATGAACTACCTCTGTCTCCTGCCTGGATTAAGGCAAAGTTCTAACTGGTGACTCTGCTTCTGTCTGTACTTCTTTATAATTTCACAGAGAAACCTATCTTTTTAAAATGAAAATCACATCACGTCACTCTTCTGCTTAAAATCCTTCAATGGCTCTCTGTCCCACCTTGAATCCAAACTCCATACCGGGGACCACAGGGCCCTATATGATTTAACTCTTTGCTACCTGGCCATTCTCCTATAATTCTCACACCCGTTTACCACCCTTCATCCACGTGGGCCTTCTTTCTGTGCTATGGATATGCCACATGTACTGCCTTTGCACTTCACCTTGCCCTGGGTTGCTCTGACTCTAGGTCTTCATGTGACTCATTCTTTTTTGCCACTTAGGTGTGGTCTCTAGGTTCTCTAGACCATAAAGTCTAGATTAGCACCCACCCCCCACCCCACTTAGTCTCTACCATATAACCTTGTTTCTTGATTTCTTTACTACTTTGTCACCCCTTCCTTTCCCCCTGACTAAAATGTAAGCCCCAACATTGTGGAAACTTTTCTGTTTCATTTGTTACTCTATTCCAATGCCTGCCACATAGTCACCCTCAATAACTGTTTATTGCACAAGTGAATCATGTCTCCTTCCTGATTATAATGCCTAAATGGCTAGCTGTTCCTAAAATTATTTATTAATATATTTATATGTTTACTTCTTTATTCAACAAATAATTGATACCATGTGCCGGGCACTGTGCTGGGCACTATGAATACATAGAGGAATAATCAAGGAGCTCTCATTCCAGTGGAAGAGGCAGAAAAACAGACAGTTGGTATTTTTCTGTGGTGTGCACTGGCTGGTTGGGGGGGAATATCAAGGAGGATAATCTAACCCAGACAGGGAGGGTCAGAGAATACTTCCTGGACAAGGCAGTGCTTAGACTGCATCTTGGACCGTAAATAGGATAGGCAGAGGGGACAAAGAGACGTACCAGGCACATGCTTGTGCACAGATAAGAGATACAGTGCTTTGGGGGAAATTAGAAGTGTGCAGAATGCTCTTAGCTTAGAGGGCCTGGTGGCGAGTGGTAAATGGGAGAGGGCAGACTAAGGTCATAGATGGCCTTATGACCTTTGTAAGGAGCTTGAGCTTAATCTTACAGTGATTATGGAGACATTTAAGACTTTTAAACTGAAAAATTGTCATAATTAGCATTGTACTTTGGGAAGATCACTGTAACTGCAGGTCGTAGGAAAGAATTCGTGAGGGCAGACTAGAAGCAGGGAAATCTATTAGGACACTTTTATGGTTTCCATGTATGAGGTGATGAGGACCTGAACTGGGGTTGTGACAATGGGGGTGGAGTAAAATATATGGATTGAGGGGATACTGAAGAGGTAGAAATGATAAGACCATTTCTGATTGCATCTGGAGGGTGGGGAAATGGCAGAAGTCCAGAGTGATTCCCATGTTTCAGGCCTGAAAAACCAAGTTGATGGTAGGGTGGAGGACAAAGAAGGAGGAGCAGCTTTTGGTAGAAGAAATGATGACTTCAGTTTTGCTCCTCTTTAATCCATTCATGGCACTTCGAGACTATGGAAATCTGTGCAGTTATTTAAAAGAATGAGTTACTGGGGCGCCTGGGTGGCTCAGTCGGTTAAGCGTCCGACTTCAGCTCAGGTCACGATCTCGCGGTCCGTGAGTTCGAGCCCCATGTCGGGCTCTGGGCTGATGGCTCAGAGCCTGGAGCCTGCTTCCGATTCTGTGTCTCCCTGTCTCTCTGCCCCTCCCCCATTCATGCTCTGTCTCTCTCTGTATCAAAAATAAATAAACGTTAAAAAAAAATTTTAAAAGAATGAGTTACATCTTTTTGTAATGGGATCCAAGACATATTAAAATTTTTTTTAATGTTTATTCATCTTTGAGAGAGAGACACACACACAGCATGAGCAAGGGAGGGGCAGAAAGAGAGAGAGAGAGAGAGAGAGAGAGAGAGAGAATCCCAAGCAGGCTCTGCGCTGTCAGCACAGAGCCCAATGTGGGGCTCGAACTCATGAATTGTGAGATCGTGACCTGAGCTGAAGTTGGATGTTTAACCAACTGAGCCATCCAGGCGCCCCTCCAAGACATATTTTTAAGTAAAGAAAGTAAGTTAGCAAACCACAAATATAATGGGATCCAACTTATATTGAAAATTAAATGTTGTGTATAGACATGTTTAAGTACATAGAAAAACTGGAAGAATACATTAAAGCTGTTAATGGTGGTTCTTTTCAGTATTCATTAATTTAACATTTGTTTACTGAGTACCCTCTATGTTCCAGGCACTGTGGTAGGTGAGAATACATTGGTGAGTAAAACCAGACATTGACTTTGCCCTTAGGGATCATGTATAGTCAAGATCAGCCTTTCTCAATTGGAGTTCTGAGAAAGAGTGATATTATCGGTCAAATAACTCCATAAAGTATAAATGTAAAATTGTAACTATGATAAGTACTTAAGAAGGAGAGGTGTATGGTACAATAAGTATATATAATTGGACCCAATGGGGAGGATGAGGGGAGGGTTCCCTGAGGAGGTGACATTTGAGTTGAAAATTGAAGGGTAAGTAGAAGGGTAGAAAATTGAAGGGTAAGACAGGAGGGCTGGGTAGATAGCAAGTGCAAAGACCCAGAGGCAGGAGAGACTAGGGCAGATAGCAGGGGACCAAAGAGTCAGAGAGGAAAAGACAGCATAATGTAAGGTGAAGCTGAAGGCTTAGGTAGCGGCTAAGTCTTTCGGTACTTTATAAGGCCACAATAGGGTTCTTCATCTTTCCTTCCTTCTTCCCTTCCTTCCTTCCTTCCTTCCTTCCTTCCTTCCTTCCTTCCTTCCTTCCTTCCTTCCTTCCTTCCTCCCTCCCTTCCTTCCTTCCTTCCCCAAGATTAGTGGGAAGCTATTGAAGACTTTAAAGCCAAGAGTGTTATATTCATGTTTGCACTTTAAAAGATCACTCCAGGGGCATCTGAGTGGCTCAGTTAGTTGAATGTCTGATCAACTCTTGATTTTAGCTCAGGAGCCTGTTTAAGATTCTCTCTCTCCCTCTGCCCCCCTCCCCTGCTCACTTGTTCCAGCTCTCTCTCTCTAATAAAAAAAAAAAAAAAATCACTGCAGTTCCTATGTGGAGAATGATTTGGAGGATTCAAGAGGTGCCCAGTTAATAAGTCTTCCTGGTAGCCCAAGTGAGCTAGGGGAATGGCAGTGATGAAAAGCAGGCAGGTTCTAGAGATATTTAATAGGTAAAATCAATAAGGCATGGTTTTAGGTTGGGTATGGGAGGAGTGACAGATCAGTGAGGTGCCTGGTGGTAATTCTTGAAGGCGAGGTTTTGATTGGATTTGATAGATAATGGAGGGCTGCAGTACCTATTTGAGTAGGGGAGACCAGCTCAAAGGAGTTTGTTAAACTCCTATTTGAGTAGGAGTTTAACAAAGGTCACTCTGTCAGCAGCATGAGGGGTAAATTGCAGGTGAATGAGAAAATAGGCAGTTGCAGTGGTCCAGGTGACATGATTAAATCTGAACGAAACCAAGGCATTCCAGTGGGGATGGAGGGAGATTAAGAAGGTAAAGTATCTATCCGAGGATTAGGGCGTGGAGGCCAGTTGGCTTTGGGATAAAGGAGGGGAGTGAAGAGAACCACGAACAATCTCTCTCTGTGTGATTGTCTCTCTCTCACTACCTCAAGCTCAATCAGCAGTTCAGCTCTCACCTGTTTCCGGGACAGCACCGCGCCCTGCTGTGGTAGAAGAAGCCTTGGGAGCTAGTGTGGTTCTGTTGCTGCCACTGACAGGTAACAGTCTTCAGGTTCAAGGTAAAGCACTGCAGTCCAATCTCCACTAAGTTAACAGAAGGAAGTCCCATCAGAGCCAACACATTCCCGCTCTACAGAGCATCCAGATCATCTTCACACATAACTTGGAATATTTACTTTCATTCATTGTTCTCTCCTTGAATACAGTACACTATGTGCAGTGGCAAGTTTGAGGTCATCAGAAAGGACCATGGCTCTCAGAGCTTCCATTTCCAGTCCAGGCCTCTCTAGAGATCTTTTCCATCTCCTCCCCATCTTCCCATTCTTTTGTCGACTCACCTGCATCTCCAGGCAGGTCCACAGTTGCGGGGAGGGACCAGGATCCCCAGGAGCCATGGAGGGAGACCCCATCAGGTTGGCTGCGCAGCTGGAGCTTGTAGGATTTACCAGGCTGGAGCCCTGAGATGAGGCAGCTTCCACTCATCACTGTTAGAGATGAAGCCTTGGGAGAAGAATCCCAGCCTCAGAATCTAGGTCTGCCTCTCAACCAAGACAGCCTCCATCTCTTACATTTGAAGCCCCACAGTGTACCTGTGGAGAGATGCCAGACTAGGGGCCAGGTAGGTGGGTTTCAAGTGGTGTTCAGAACTATGCACACAGACTAGGGGCCAGGTAGGTGGGTTTCAAGTGGTGTTCAGAACTTTTAGGGAAAGCCCCATGACCTCAAAGGCCTGAAACACTCAATTTTGTTGGTATGAATGACCCAAAGTGGGAGATTCCTAGATAGACATGGTTCCCACGCCCATACTAACTCCCCAAAGACCAACCCAATCTGGAATCCCTGAAGTACAGCCTGTCCTTTCTTGGGGCAAAATTAGGGGTAGGAGATAGGAGGTAGGGCAGAAGAAGGCCAGGATACTTCTCTAGTTGGGGAGGTCTGCTCTGGTCGATCCTGTTGGGGCATCATGGGCTGAGCACACGGAGGCTGGTGCAGAGCTGGGGCTGGGTTTAGTCTCTGCAGAGCTGGACAGCAGGTTTCTGTGGGCAGCAGCTGCATGACTGTGAGAGCACTGGAATTCCTGGGATCCTTGGGGCCATAGCGGAGTTCGTGCCTCAGGAAAGCACTGATTTCGGGAGCTGGGGTCTCCCAGCTGATCTGAAGTTCCCCTGGTTGGCTCCCGCCCACAGCCTTAATGATATTTGGGGGAGCTGGCAGGCCTGAGGGCAAGACAGGGTACATCAGAACTCTCTGAGTGCCACAGTCTATGGTTCAACCCATGGACTGTAGAGGGAGGAGCTGGAAGCTGGATTGCAGGCAGCCCCTGGGTTCTAGAGGATCACAGACCATTGCTCTCCTGGAAGCCAGGGCAAGGAAACTCCTTATCCTTTCTCCTTTCATCACTAGAACAGTGGCCTCTTTTCAGGTTTGTTAGACTCAGTGCTCCTCAAGAGCAGGGATCTCTTCATTTCTGTATCCTTGTCACCTAGCACAGTGCCTGGCACATAGTAGGTAGTCTGTAACTGTTGAATGAGTAGATGAATAGGTTAATGATGGGGGGTGGGGCACAGGTTGTCTCTGGTGTGAAATGAAGTCTAGTTTTGGATGCCAAGTCTGGGAAGAATGATAAGGGGATCTTGAGGTGCCTCTAGCATCTGGTAATGAAGGGCATCCATGTTGCCCCAAGAGAGCACAGACCAGTCTGATCCTAGGAGCTGGATGAGGGGCCATCAAATAGAGGGGCCAGGGTGACAGGAGGATGGCCCTTACCCACACTATCCACAAAGAGCACCCGCTGGGTCACAGTCTGGTTCAGAAACATGTTCTTCACCCAGAGGTGCAGTGGAAAGAAGAGGCGAACTTCATCCTGGGCTGGAAACTGGCACACATATCGAGTTCCAAAGGGCAGCACGTTCTCAAAACTAAGAGGGCAGGCACGGGGCTTCTCCCTGTGGGAGTAGGAGAAGTCTGTTCTACCTACATGGCCACCATGACAGGCTCTGAGGACCCAAGTCTGGGCCCAAGCCCAACTTCTATTTCCATTACTGTCATTTTTCTTCTCAGTGCCTGGGATAAGTGGGATTGGGGGTTATGCAGGGGCTGAACTGGTGATATCCAAAGCACATCTGTTCTTTAAGTAGCTACTGAGGGCATGTCCCCTTATAGGGCCAAAGGCAGGGAAGGTACAGGGGCTGGGTTCAGCTGAGGTAAGTACAGGACAGATACAGGGGAGTATGGCATAGCCCAGCACATACCCTGGATAAGCATACAGCAGCTGGTATGTTCCATTGGGTGCTGCTTCTTCCTCATCCCAGAAGCAAGTGAGGTCCTCAAAGGTTTGAGAGAAACATTTCAGGGGCTCTGAATCCGAGGCCAGCAAGGAGGTATCTGAGGAACAGCTGGTGAGTTGGGCCCTGGGTCCTCCCAGGCATGTTTATGGGCAAGGGTAGGGGACTAGTGGGAGCCTCCTACCTTGCATCCCTCCCAGGGCTCCCTCTTCCTGGGTACAAGTGGTCTCCACCCTCCACACACCTCACCTTGGCTGCTGACTTGTGCCAGGTTTTGGGGGGCCAGGAGGAGGCAGGAGGTGACCACCAGGAGGGCCCAGGAGGGCATCTTCTCCGGCACTGTGTGCCTGCCTTAGCCCATCCTCCTCTCAGGAAGCCGGGCCCCAATCCCCTCCCGGGCCAGCCCCTCAGGTTCCTGTCAGATACAGCCCCACGTCCTGTCCCTGTCCCTGCCCCTGTGGGGCCCATCCAGACCACACTGGGGCCAAGGGCCAGGGGAGGGAGAGTGGGAGTGGGCAAGAGGGTAGGAGGAATTTGAAAGAGAAGATACAGGCCTTTTGGGAGGGAGATGGGGGTTACATTTTTGACTGTGTACCAGGAGGAGACTAAGCCTCTGTGTGTTTCTATGTCAACTGTTATAGAAGGGCGTATCATCAACAAGAATAGCAACATTTACTGAGCACTTACTATGCTGTTACGTGCTAAGGACTTTATTGACTCAGCTCATCCTCACAATAGTCTTATTTCCATTATAGAGATGAGGAAACTGAGATGCAGGGAAGTTAAAAGATTTGCCCAAGATCATAGACCTACTGAGAGGTAAAGCTCAGGAGGTCAAGCTTCAGAATCCAAGTGCTTAACGACCACACCACGCTACTGGAAGGTGTAAATCCACCGGGAAATGACTGCCTCACAACCATAACAAAATGGTGGCTATTTCCACTTTAATGGGTTCTGTAACTTTGTGCACACATTCTCCCTGAAACTGGATGTGCACCCTCCATTGTGTGTAGTCTCCACTGCTGCCTCTAGTCCTTTGCTACTCAAAGTGTGGTCTGTAGACCAGCAGCAACAGCATTACCTGGGGGCTTGTTAGATATGTGGGATCTTAGGCCGCACCCTGGACCTACTAAAACAGAGTCTGCACTTTACCAAAATCCCCAGATGATTCAAATACACATTTAAGTTTGAGAAGCACTGGTCTCAGTGGCTCAGCTTGTGATTATCTTCTTCACATCAGTAGCAAGAGAGTAGGTATGATCCCTTGTCCAAAGCCCAGGCAGGGACTGCTCTAACTATGGGTGGCTTTTATGCCACCTCTCAGGAGCTTCGACTCTTGCAGGGGTAGAGGGGAGTGCAGGTCACATTAACTCCCATATTTAGCCCCTCTGAGGCTACCATTGCTGGCTCTTCAGGCTAAGTGGCCTCAATATCACCTTTCTCTCCTCCTCCTGAATGAATGTTACTTATAGAGAGATGGGAGGGGCAGGGTGGGGGGTTGGAGGGAGTAAATGGAAATCCTTTAGCCCTTCTGTGAGGACTTACTTTCTCTGGCACTGTTTCTCTGCAAGAAGTCCCTGAGGCCACGTTTGTTCTGGTTCCTGTCCAGCTCTCAGGTTACAAGGACCAGCTTCCTCTGTCCAATGGGGATGACTTCGGATGCCTCCCCAGCCCCCAGTCAAGGGCCACCCAACCTCTAGGTCAAGTGAGAAGGGAAACACATCTTTCATGTTCACAGGGTCCCAATGCTTTGATGCTATGTATATGCCGATGACTTCAAAACTAGTATTTCCAGCTGTGACTTCCTCTGGGCTCCAGGTTGGATAGCTAACTACCTACTTGGCATCTCTACTTGTGTGTCTAATGGGCATCTTATACTTAAGTTGGCCAAAATAAAACTCTTGATTCTGGTTCCCACCCCTAAGCCTGTGATTTTGTTTCTTTTTCCTCTAGTCTTACCCACCTCTGTAAATGGCACCACCGTCTACTCAATTGACCAAACCCAAAAACCCCAATACTCCTTGATTCCTATCTTTCTCTTACCCTACATTCAGTTCACTAGTAAGTCCTATTCAATATTCTTTCAAAACGTACCGTGAATCTGAACACTAGTTACCACTTCCCACCATGCTAGTCCAAGCCTGGACTACTGCAGTAACTTCCTACCGCCTTCCCTCTTACCTGGGGGCCGTCCGTCCTCCAGTCCTCCACATGACAGAGAGAGATGTTTAAAATGCAATTCAAACTTCTTCATTCCCCTGCTTAAACCCTCTGATGATTTCCAACTGTGCTTAGGATAACATCCAAACACCTTCTAGCAGCATACAAGGTCCTGCTTGAAGTGGGCAAGCTTACTTAAATCTTATCTCCTACCACTGTCTTCACTCTCAACCAGCCACAATAACCTCATTGTGTCTCTCCTCTCAATCCTTATCACACTCAACCTTTCTGCAACATTTGATATTCTCCTCCTTCCTTGCCTTCTACAATGTACCACATTCTCCTGGTTTCCTCCTACCCCTGGAACATTCTCTCCCAGTTTCTTCCTTTCTTTACTCTTTCTCTTAAATGTTGTTTCCCAGGTGTCTTTGCTTTGCCCTTTATTTCCCTGAGTGATCTCATGGCTTCGATTCCATCTGCAGACCAATTACTCCCAAGACTGTACCACTCTCTTGAACTTTGAATTCTCAGTTACTTATTGGATGCCTCTGTTTGTTGTACCATAGGCACTTCACGTAAACTCACCAAATCCCAAATGCAAATATCTCTAACTCCCATACACCCTTTTGGATTTTCCCTTCCTATGTTCTGCATCTCACCCTAGGCTCCTGGCATCTAAGCCTGGAACCTGAAAATTGTCCTCAAATCTTCATTCTTCCTTCACTCCAGCATCCAAGCCTTACTGTGTCTGTGACCTCTACAGTGAGGCAGTATAATAGTGGTTAAGGATGTAGAACCCGCAAGACAAGGGGCTTTATCTGAGGATCGAGATGGGGGCTTTGCACTCCTGCATGAAAGGAGGTCCAGCTACCTGTCCCTGTCATGTCCATTTTTCTCTGTTTCCACACAGCTGAGCATTCACAGAGTAGGGAGTAAACTTCAGACTCAGTATTAGGCATCACCGGTGCCTTCCCCAGTCCTTTGCTTCTTTTTTTTTTAAATGTAAAAAAAATTTTTTTTCAACGTTTTTTATTTTATTTTTGGGACAGAGAGAGACAGAGCATGAACGGGGGAGGGGCAGAGAGAGAGGGAGACACAGAATCGGAAACAGGCTCCAGGCTCTGAGCCATCAGCCCAGAGCCCGACGTGGGGCTCGAACTCACGGACCGCGAGATCGTGACCTGGCTGAAGCCGGACGCTTAACCGACTGCGCCACCCAGGCACCCCGGTCCTTTGCTTCTTTAGAATATCGAGCAGGAACTAGAAGAGTCCTGGGTGAAAGGAGACTGCTTAGGTTTGCCTGTTCTTTGGCCAAAGGGTTCCAGCAGGCTCCTCAAGGTCCGGCCCCGGTCAGCAGGCCTAGGCTTTTCTGTTGGGATATAAAGCCAAAACCCCGGCTTACAAAAGCCTGGATTTGATCTCTGTGTAGCCATTGCTCAGAGAATTTAAGGGGTTGCTGGATGAGGCTGGGCTCACGTGGCAGGGTGCTGTTAAACCACTCTCTGGGGGCAGGAAGGAGCCCTGTTTGGTAGCATTTACAGCTTTTTTGGTGCAAATATTCCGCCGTGGCCAATTTCAAGCTGCTAACATGATGTCGCTGAATAGTGAGCTGGGAACAGAAATAGCTCTCATGATCCCATACCTGTATCCCCCTTTTCCAAGATTTCCAGCACCAGTGAGACAGTCTGGGATAGGTAGCTCCAGGCCCCTGGATTCTCCATCTCTCCATCACTTTCCCAGCATCACCAAGCTTCTCTCCAAAATGATTGTTCTACTTGTTCAATTGTTCTAGCGGTGGGTCTGAGCACTGTCCACTGTCAGAGCATTTTCTCCACACCTTTGTCGATGTTGTTTTAAATTTGCTATTCTGATAGTTGACGAATGGTCCAATCTCCTTATTCAGTGCCTTTTCTGAACCTCAAATTTGCTTTTATTCTTTCCCTGCTTAAAATCCTTTCATGGCTCCACAGGGTCCTTTGGATCAAGACTCTTCTCTTGATGCTGGAACATAAAAGGCCCTTGTACCTTTTATCTTCCCCTTCCTGGAATCTCTTCCCCACAACGCTCCCTTCACTATTTTCCAAACCCAATCACCTTTCCACCACAGGGCTTTGGTCCCTTGCTCCCCCAGACACAAGGACCCTCCAATCTCTCAGCCTGTTGGAACTTTCTTTGTGATTCAAGAACTGACCGTAAGTCATGACTCCTTGGGAGTCTTTTCTTATCCCCCAACTGTAGGTAACAGAGGAGAAAGGCTAATTACAAAAGAGAGAGGCAAATTCATATTCCTTCCAGAGGCCTTGCAGCTCTTTTGTGATTATGAACAACTGAGTGAGCCTTTGGGCATGGCCTTGATAAGAGGGACTGAGAGAGCTAAATTTGCTGAATATGAAATTGGTGGGAATTTTGGAGCATATTGTGGTAACTCCAGAGAAAAAGGAAGAGTGCTAGGAAGTGAAGGAGGGCAACCTGAGGAGAAGAGAGCCTCACCAGTGAGATTTTCAGTCGAAGGACTGTCGGAGGACAGTTCCAGAACAGTGATGACTAATACTCAGTCTGAAGTTTATTCCCTACTCTGCGAATGCTCAGAATCCCCAGAATACCCTCAAAACATTCAACAAAAGTGTCCTCTACACACAACCTTAATTCATGGTGTTTTAGGAACAAAGGGAGAAAATGACACCTGTGGAGTGGAGAGATAGGACGGCAGCCGCAGAATTCAGGTTGAGAGGTGATCCTGAGGATGTGAACCATGGGAGGGGTCCTAGTAAAAACAGGAGGGTGTGGACTTCCTGAGGATGTGGAATGGTGACTGAGCTGTTCTAACTGGATATAAATGGAAAAGGTGGTCCCAAAGGGCTGCCTTGAGGACATTTGGGTGGCCTATGAACAATCTTTCCTTCCTCTGGCTCTCTCCAGAGTTTTGTGCCTCTGTCGGGCTGCTTTTATATGTGAACAGCTGTGCTGGGCCTCCATCTGAGCTAGATGAGCTGAGAACCCTGCCAAAGGGGAACTGTCCTCCTAACTCACTCCTCCCGGGGAAAAGCTGGCTGGGAGTGAACCTGCCTCTTCCTCCCTCACTCCCTATCTTAGCATTAATCAACACCTAGTATTAATCAACACTAGCTATTTGTCAGCACCATGCTATTGCACGGTCTCATTTCTTCACACCATGACTCTATCAGGCCCTCGTCCTTACTCTCCAGAAGCTAAAATGCAAGCCGAGATGGGTTAAATGAGTTGTCCAAAGTCACTCTTAAGGGGCAGAGCTGAGATATGAATTCAGATCTGTTTGATTCCAAAGCCTGTTCTTTTAGAGACTACAGAGGCACTTCTCATTAGCACCACTGTTTCTTCTGTCTCATTCATTTATTTAATAGTATGTGCCCGGCACAGGGCCTGGTGTGAGTCTCTCCCGCAGCAGGAGGCTGAGTTCAAAACAGGCATCAAGAGAGGCTTACTTCAGGTAAATGGAAAAGGACCAGTATTTGTCCAGCAGTGACCCCAAGTGAGAGGGCTGCAGGGATCTGTCAGGTCAGCCCTCTGTCCTCCATCCTTCATGAGACATTCTGGCTCCTGACCTGCCGGGCTCTCTTTGACCCCTGAGTCCACGTTTCTTGCTGTGGGAACAGGCAGACCAGCCCCTGCAGCCAGCCCCCTAGTTGACTGGCTCTGCCCTGGGAGAGGGCCTGGGTGAGATAAGAGGACCCACAGCCGGTGGGAGGAGCCTGAGCTGGCTGGAGGACGAGGCAGGAAATCACCCCTTCCTTGGGGGGCCAAGGGGGAATGACTCAGGGCTGACTGGCGGGAGTTCCGTTTTTGTGGCCTGGATGGGCTGCAGTGGGGCCCCTTGGATAACGTGCTCAGGGAGGCCTTCCCCAGCCGTCTGCCTACTGAGGCTTGGAGAGGTGTGCCTTGGCCTTTTCTCTTCCCTTTCCCACTATTTCTCTGGAAACAAGTTTGTGCTGCTGGGCTGGTCTCTTGCTCCGCCCCCTGCCCAACCCAGGCCGTTCCCTGCAGGAATACAACTACTGAGGGAAACAGTGACGACTGAAGCCAGAACAGGTGTGGGCAGCCAAGGCTGAGAATCTGGGGGCTCTGTCCCGCAGATTGCCGCCTTGTCTGTAGCGGGGCTCTGGCTGCTAGGAGGCCACAGTGGAAATGTGGACCCGGGACCCGGGGCATGCCGCATACGATCGATGCATCTGTGTTGAATTTCGAAGTTGTATTCTACCGCAGTCTGGCCCCTTTCCACTGTGCTAGAGAAGCAGCATAGCATTATGTCTTAAGAGAGAGACCCTGAAATCAGAATAGCTGGGTGTGAATCTAGCTCTGCTATTTCCTAGCTGTCAGACTTTGGTTAAGTTACTTACCGTCTCCAAGCTTGTTTTCTCTCCTGTAAAATGGGGATGATAATAGTGGTGCCTACCTAAGAGGGTTGTTCGAGATTGAAGGAATTCGTATGTACAAAGTGCCCGGAACAGCCCCTGGCAGGTAAGTACCATGTAAGCATTAGCTGCTGGGTTTTTTTTTTAGTGACTGGTAACTCCATCAACCCAGTCATCTATACAGAAGCTTGGCAGTAATCCTAGATTCTTCCCTTCCCCTCCCTGCCATAGTCAACCCCCTCCCCTGATTCTTCCTCCTGTGCATTCCTTCTCCGCCCCCCGCGACCCCCCCCCACCCCGGCTCACCACCTCTTGCCTGCACTACTGGAACTCACTGATCACTGATCTCCCTGCCTTCACGCTTTCTTTCTTTAACACTTTTATGGAGATATAATTCACATGCCATAAATCTACCCACTTAAATTGTGAATCTAGTATTCACATATATGTGCAGCCTTAGTCAGTTTTAGATCTGATCTTTTTTATCTCCTCAGGAAGAACTATGAAATTTTGAGCTCTTGCCCTCCCACTCAGCCCTAAGCAGGCACTCATCTACTTTCTACCTCTATAGATTTGCCTATTCTGGACATTTCCTATGAGTGAAATACAAGAAAACGCAATATGTGGTCTTTTGTGCCTAGCTTCTTTACTTAAGATGGTATTCCCAAGGCTCACGCATGTTGTAGCATGTGTCAGTACATCATTCCCTTTTAATGGCTGTATAATACTCCACCACGTGGATAGACCACATTTTGTTTATCTGTCATTAACCATTTGAGTTCTTTCTACGTTTTGGCATTACGAATATGTTTCTGTAAGCATTTGTGTACAAGTTTTTGTGCGGACATGTGTATTTTTTTAAGTTTATTTATTTTGAAAGGGGGAGAGAGAAAGAGAGAGAGAGAGAGAGAGAGAGAGAGAGAAACTGTGAGAGGCAGAGGGGCAGAGAGAAAGGGAGTGAGATAATCCCAGGCTGTCCGCACAGAGCCTGACGGGTGGCTCAAACTCAGGAACCTCAAGATCATGACCTGAGCCCAAACCAAGAGATGGATGCTTAACTCACTGAGCCACCCAAGCACCCCTGGAAACTTATGTTTAATTGAGGAACTGCCGGACTGTTTTCCAAACAGGATACACAATTTTACATTCCCGCCAGTGGTGTATAAGGGCTCTGATTTCTCCTTGCCAACACTTGTTATCTTTTTGATTGTAGCCATCCTGGTGGGTGTGAATTTGTATCTCCTTATGGTTTTGATTTTCATTTCCCTGATGATTGATCATGTCAAACATCTTTTCATGTGCTTATTGGCTATCTGTAGATCTTGTTTGGAGAAAGATCTATTCAAATTCTTTGCTCATCTGGGGTGCCTGGCTTAGTTAGTTGAGTGACCGACTCTTGATTTTGGCTCTGGTTGCAATTCCAGGTGGTGGGATCAAACCTCATGTTGAGCCCCGCGTTGAGCTCCATGTGGAGCCTGCTTAGGATTCTCTCTCCCTTTGCCCCTCCCCAACATCCATGTGCACGTGCGTGTGTGCAACCACACACTCTCTCTCTCTCTCTCTCCAAAAAATAAAGAAAGAAAAAAATTAGGGGCGCCCAGGTGGCTCAGTCAGTAAGCATCCGACTTTGGCTCAGGTCATGATCTTGCGGTCAGTGAGTTTGAGTCCTGCATCGGGCTCTGTGCTGACAGCTCAGAGCCTGGAGCCTGCTTCAGATTCTGTGTCTCCCTGTCTCTCTGCTCCTCCCCCACTCACGCTCTGTCTCTCAAAGATGAATAAATGTTAAAAAAATTTTTTTCTAAATCCTTTGCTCGTTTAAAAATTGGGTTGTCTCTTTATTATTGAGTTGTAAGTCTTCTTCATATATTCTAGATACAAGTCCCTTATCAGATACATGATTTGCAAACATTTTCCCCATTCTTTAGGTTGTCTTTTCACCTTCTTGATGGTGACCTTGGATGCACAAGTTTTCTATTCTGATGAAATCTAATTTATCTACTTTTTATTTTGTTACTTGTACTTTTGTTGACCTAAGAGTCCATTACCAAATCTGAGGTCATGAAGATTCACTCCTATGTTTTCTTTTAAGGGTTTTATAGTTTAGCTTTTGCATTTAGGTCTTTGATCCGTTTTGAGTTAATTCTGTATATAGTGTTTGGGTAGAGGTCCAACTTCATTCTTTTGCATGTGGCTATTCATTTGTTTCAGCAACATTGTTGAAGACTATTCTTTCCCCATTGAATGGTCTTTGGTGCCTTTGTTAAAAATCAGTTGACCTTAGACACATGGGTTTATTTCTGGACTGTCTATTCTATTCTATTCTATTCTATTCTATTCATTTATCTGATATTTGCTGCTTTGTAGTTAGTTTTGAAATTGGGAAGTGTGAGTCCTGCAACTTTGTTATTCTTTTTCCAGATTATTTTGGGTTTTCTGGATCCCCTGCAATTCCATATGGGTGTTAGAATCGGCTTTGTCAATTTCTACTAAGAAGCTAGCCGAGATTCCGATGAGGATTTCATTGAGTCTGTACATCAATTTGGGAAGTATGATCACCTTAATAAGATTAAGTTTTCCAAATCATGAACATGAGTTGCTTGTCCATTTATTTAAACTTCTTTTAATTTCTTTCAGTGATGTTTTGTAGTTTTCAGAGTATGAGTTTTGCACTCTTTGTTATATACATTCCTAAGTATTTACCTTTTTAAAAAATTTTCTTTTTTATTTTTTTTAAATTTACATCCAAATTAGTTAGCATATAGTGCAACAATGATTTCAGGAGTAGATTCCTTAGTGCCCCTTCCCCATTTAGCCCATCCCCCCTCCCACAACCCCTCCCGTAACCCTCAGTTTGTTCTCCATATTTATGAGTCTCTTCTGTTTTGTCCCCCTCCCTGTTTTCATTTTTGTTTCCCTTCCCTTATGTTCATCTGTTTTGTCTCTTAAAGTCCTCATAAGTATTTTACCTTTTTAAATGCTATTATAAATGGAGTTGTTTTCTTCATTTTTGGATTTTCCATTGCAAATGTGTAGAAGAAAACTGTTTTGTGTGTTGATCTTATGCACTGCAAGCTTGCTGAACTCACTTATTAGTTCCCATAGTTTTTAGTGGATCCCTTAGATTTCTGATATACACAATCATGTCATCTGCAAATAGAGATAGTTTTACTTCTTCCTTTCCAGTCTGGGTGCTGTTTATTTCTTTTTCTTGCCTAGGTGCTTTGGCTTGAATCTCCAGTACAACATTGAATAGAAGTCGGGAGAACAGATATCCTTGTCATGTTGCTGATCTTAGGGGGAAAGCGTTCAGGCTTCCACTACTAAATATGATGTTATCTGTGGGTTTTTGAAATGCTCTATGTCAGGTTGGCGAAGTTTCCTTTGATTCCTAGCTTGTGTTTTAATCATAAAAGGGTACTGGGTTTTGTCAAATGGTTTTTCTGTTTTGAGATGATCTTTGTAGCTTGAAATTTTTTATTCTATTGATATGATATATTACATTAAATGTTTTTAAGTTTATTTATTTTGAGAGAGAGAGAGAGAGTGGGAGAGGGGCAGAGAGCTTAAGGGAGGCAGAGAGAGACAGAGGCAGAAAATCCCAAGAAGGCTCTGCACTGTCAGCACAGAGCCCAATGTAGGGCTCAAACTCATGAACTGTAAGATCATGACCTGAGCTGAAGTCAAGAGTTGGACGCCTGACTGAGCCACCCAGGCGCCCCACCTTAATTGGTTTTTGAATGTTAAACCAACCTTGCATTCCTGAGATAGATCCCATTTGGTATATAATCCTTTTTATATGTTTCTGGATTCTGTTTGTTAATACAGATGGCCCTTGTACAATGTGGGGATTAGGGGGCACCAGCCTCCCACACAGTCAAAAATCTGCATATAACCTTCCACTTTAACTACTGATAGCCTATTGTTGACCAGAAGTTTTACTGATAACAGTTGATTAACACATATTTTGTAGGTTATATGTATCATATACAGTATTTTTTCACTAAAGTAAGCTAGAGAAAAAAAAGGTTAAGAAAACCATAAGGAAAATAAAATACATTTCTAGTACTATAAATTATTGAAAAAAGTCTGCATATAAGTGGACCCCATGCAGTTCAAACCCATGTTGTTCAAGAGTTAACTGTATTTTCTTGAGAAATAAGAAATATTCTTCATATCCACATTCATAAGCTATACCAATCTGATGTTTTCTTGTGATGTCTATGCTCTAACTATCAGGGTAATGATGCCGGCTTCACAGAATGAATTGAAAACTATTCTTTCCTAGTTTTTGGACAAGTTTGTGAAGAATTAATATTTACTCTATTTTTTTTAAATGTCTATTTATTTTTCAGAGAGAGAGAGAGAGAGAGAGACAGAGTGTGAGCCAAGAAGGGGCAGAGAGAGAGGGAGACACAGAATCCGAAGCAGGCTCCAGGCTCTGAGCTGTCAGCACAGAGCCCAACGCGGGGCTTGAACCCATGAACTGTGAGGTCATGACCTGAGCCGAAGTCTGGCCCTTAAGCGACTGAGCCACCCAGGCGGCCCAGTATTTATTCTTCTTTAAATGTTTGGTAGAATTCCCCAGTGAAGCCACCTGAGTGTGAGTTTTTCTTTGATGGTAGTTTTAAAATTAGCAATTTAATCTCCTCGCTTGTTATAAGCCTATTCAGATTGCCTTATTTTTTCTTGGGTCAATTTTGGTAGTTCTTTTCTTTCTAGGAATTTGTCCGTTTCATCTAAGGTATTTACCTTTATGGGCATACCTTCACCTTCACTCTTTGCTCCTCTGTAATCCATTCTCCACACAGTGGCCTGGGTGGTCTTTTAAAAGATGCAGATCTGATCAGGGCACACCCGGCTATTCAGCTCTTCTGTGGCTGCTCTCTGCCCTGAGGATAAAGACCGCCCCCCTCCTTGACGCTGCCTGGAAGGCCCAGCATGGGTCCCTTCACAGAGCTATGTTCTCCCTTTGCTCCAGTGACACAGAACTCTTTGCAGCTCTTGAACATATCACGTCACAGGTGCTGTTTCCTCCGCCAGGATCTTACCGCCTGGCAAACTCCTTTTTCTTCGTGGCCTAAATTAAGAAGTCACTTTCTCTGGAAAAGTTTTCTGACTCTACCTCCCTTCTATGTGTTTCCCAGGCCCCCTCCCTCTCTGACAACTGCTCTATTTACACTGCTCTATTTCATTGTTTATATACCTGTCACCCCACAGGGTCACCTTTGTTTATATATTGGTCTCCATCAAGGACTTTTTTTTTTTTTAAGTAGGCTCCATGCCCAGCATGAGGTTTGAACTCACGACCCCAAGATCAAGAGTTGCATGTTCTACTGACTGAGCCAGCCAGGCACCTTCAAGAACAGCTTTTGAATCCCTACATCCTGGACCTCAAGATATCCATGAAGATCTGAATTTCATTGTAGCAAATTCTACCTCCCCTGTCCTGCATAGCCTCCCAATTACTCCAGTTCATTTCTTCTTAACTTCAGCCCTAAGCTCCAACCATTCAGGTCTTCTTGGAATACAGATTCTGATCATCACAACCACCCCTTCCAAACTCCCTGCATTTGTACATAACATCAGCTGACACTTACTGAGTACTTACTATGTACCAGCCTCAATGCAGCCCGTGCCCGCGTGATCTCAGTGCTAACAACAGTGAGGCAGCTATTACTAACCCCATTTTTCAGAGAAGAAAAATGAAGCTCAGAGAGGTTAAGTGACTCCACCAAGGTCACACAGACAGTAGGTGATATAGCAGGAAGGTGGACATGGGTCTGTGGGATTCCAGAATCGTGCTCTTAAGCAATGCCACACTGTGCTATGCCTTCTTTGATTTCATCTGATTCACTGGAAAAAAAAAAAAAGGGTGCAGCAGGACAAGTCTTGTTTCTTTTTTGTTTTTGAGAGAGAAGGAGAGAGAGAGAGCGAATAGGGGTGGGCAGAGAGAGGGAGACACAGACTCCAAAGCAGGCTCCAGGCTCTGTCAGCACAGAGCCCGACACAGGGCTCGAACTCACAAACTGTGAGATCATGACCTGAACTGAAGTTGGACGCTTAACTGACCGAGCCATCCAGGTGCCCCCAAGACAAGTCTTGTTTCTTAAGGACCAGTGGGAGAGAAATCTGAGGACAGCAGTGGCAAATCCAAAGGAGAAGCAAACCTGAGGGCCACCCAGCCTGAGGGAGAGATGCGGGCCTAGCTCGGAGGACAAGGGCGCCTCCCGGCACACTATAAGACCCTGAGGAAGGCAAAGGAATCCTACTGTGGCTGGCTGAAGTTCGAAGTGACCTCTGCCTTCCTCCTTTGGGGCCCACAGGCCGGCCAGTAAGGTGGCTACCAAGCCTTCCTACCAGGGTAGGCCACCTGGAGACGTAAGGAGAAGTCGGAACCTGTGTGGCGCCAAGGCGTCAGTCTGAGGTCACCCCTGGCGTGCAGTTTGGACCCAGCATAGACTCCTAGACTGGCAGCTACGGCAAGATGTAGGGAGCCCTGCTGGTGATGGGGAAACGGCTTCTCATAGCACAGACACGTGGGTGGTGGGGTCTGCGTAAAATGGGTCTTCCACAGCACCCCCATCATGGAGAGGTGACCCCAACAGAGGGTTTGGGCCTGCGACTGTGCAACTCGGGACAGCGTTTCTTTTCTTAGTCCAGTTGCCCTCCAGTTTGACTTTTCCTTGGGACTGGCCAGCAGTCGAAGACGTGGGCTGGAGTTTCTCAGAGCATTTATTCGTTTTGGGATTACAAAGCTGGGGGCTGGGGGTGGGGGGCGGGGACGTAGCCTAAAGGGGAATGTTAGTGGTGTGGGTGCCGGCTTGGGTGGAGGAGCTGCGGGGGGGGGGTGGTTGAGCGTGGGGAGTGGCAGAAGAGGGATACACTCGTGGAGCAGCTCAACTAGAAGGAAGGGTGTGAAGG
Source organism: Felis catus (assembly GCF_018350175.1). NCBI lineage: Eukaryota > Metazoa > Chordata > Mammalia > Carnivora > Felidae > Felis > Felis catus. The sequence goes on along the minus strand of NC_058375.1, from coordinate 33,953,736 downwards.
GTGGCTGTAAGAGTAGCTGCACGTGGCCTGGGAGCAGCTGCGAGGGATGAGGACCCAAGGCCCCTACGCCCACCCCACCCCAGGGTCCCTTCTTTTCTTAAGTTAAAAAAAAAAATTGCTTGAGGGAGTTCAGGTCAGAGGCTGCGAGGATCCGAAGTCACAGGGTGGACAGCGGAGCTTGCTCTGGCCAGCAGAGCCCGGTTCTGGCTCGACAGCAGCTCAGGCCTCCTCAGCTGTGGCGTCGATGCCCGCGTAAGTGAAGTTCTCAAACAGCGACATGTTCACATAGGCCTGGGGGGCAGAGCAAGCTTTAGTGGGGGCCAGGGATGCGGGCGACTCTGGCCTGGAGCTCCCTGACTTCCAGGTGCTGGGGGTACTTGAAGAGACACTGAACTAGATTCAAGATGGCCCTATGGCTGAGGGCAGCCCTCACCAGCCAGGATAGACCACAGCTCGGCATCCAGGTGAGAGGCCCTTGACACAATTGTTCCACAGGAATTTTTTTTCTTTTTCCTTCTTTTAAAAAACTTTTTCGCTGAAGTGTAGTGGGCGTACGATATCGTATTAGGTTCAGGTGTACAACATAGTGATTTGACAGTTACCATCTGTCATCGCACAAAGTTATTACAGTATCATTGGCTCTGTTCCCTATGCTGTACTTTCTCAGCCCTGTGACTTATTTATCGTATAAGTGGAAGTTTGTACCTCTTAATCTTCACCGATTTTGCCCCCCTTCCCCCTTCGAGCAACCACTAGTTTGTTCTCTGTATTTATGAATTTCTGTTTTATTTATTTTTTAGATTCCACACATAAGTAAAGTCCTATGGTATTTGTCTCTCTCTTATTTTACTTAGCATAGTACTCTCTAGATGCATCCACATTGTTGTGAATGGCAAGATTTCATTCTTTTTATTATTTTTTTATTTATTTTTGAGAGAGAGAGAGGCGGGGGTGGGGGGGGGGGGAGAGTTGTAGAGGCGCCGGGGTGGCTCAGTTGGTTAAGTGTCTGACTTCAGCTCAGGTCATGACCTTGTGGTCTGTGAGTTTGAGCCCCATGCCCGGCTCTGTGCTGACAGCACAGACAACCTCAGAGCCTGATTTGGATTCTGTCTCCCTCCTTCTCTGCCCCTCCCCGGCTCGTGCTCTCTCAAAAACAAACAAATATTAAAAAAAAACTATTGGAAAGTGTGAGTTGGGGAGGGGCAGAGAGAGAAAGAAGGAGACAAAGAATCCCAAGCAGACTCCATGCTGTCAGTACAGAGCCTGATGCGGGGCTTGAACTCATGAACCATGAGACTCTGAAATCAAGAGTCAGATGCTTAACCGACTGAGCTACCCAGGCACCCCTTGATTTCATTCTCTTTATAGCTGGGTAATAGTCCATTGTATACATAATTGACTCTTGACCAACATGGATTTTAACTGTATGGGTCCACTTATACCAGATTTTTTTCAATAAATGTGGTACAGGGCTGTCAGTGTATTTTCTCTTCTTCATGATCTTTTTCTTTTCTCTAGCTTACTTTAGTATAAGAATACAATGTATAATACATATACAAAATACATGTTAGTTGACCGTTTATGTCATCAGTAAGGCTTCCAGTCAAAAGTTCAGCTATTAGTAATTAAGTTTTGGGAAAGGCAAAAGTTATATGCAGATTTTTGACTACATAAGGGATCGGTACCCCTTAGTCATACATTGTTCAAGGGTCCACTGCATATATCTCATCTTTCGTATCCTACATCTTAGTTTTTTTTTAATGCACTCAACAAGTGAATTTTTTGTTCATTCACTTATTTATTCATCAGGGTATTTTTGGTGATTTAGCCATTTATGTGGTTATTTGGTCATTCCTTACTTTCTGCTTGTTTTTTAAAAATATTTTATTTTTGAGTAATCTGTATACCCAACATGGGGCTCGAACTCACAACTTTGAGATCAAGAATGCTCCACCAACTGAGCCAGCCAGGTGCTCCTGATCATTCCTTTATTCTTGAGACAGTTTGCGAATTCCTATAGCTATTCAGTCATTAGTTTAAACGAAGAACTCTTTTTGCATTTACTCTGATAGGTTTCTTCATTTATATTTATCTGATAATTTATTTATCCACATGGTTACTAGAGTCAGTTATTTATGTATTTATTCATATGTTTATTACATCATCCATCCACTAATTCTTTCTATTCATTCACTTACTGTATCATTCATTCCTCCATCCGCCCATTTGGTTGGTTGGCCGTTCATGCGTTGTCACTCTGGCTCTGTGCCAGGTGAGGAGAGGTGGCCCAGAGGAGAATGGGCTGATAGCCCCAGCAGAGGAAGATGGGTAAACAGTTGGGAGCTAGGGGAGGGATTTGCTGCTGGGGCCTCAGAAGAGTTAGGAGAGCCTCGTGTCCAACCCATGGGGCACTGGAAAGGGGGGGTGGCATCCAGAGGTCCCGCCTAGCTGTCCTGCAGCAAGTGGTGGGGACAAGGACATAGAGGCTGCTGCTCTCTGGCTCGTATGAGAGGGCACCCCTGGAGCCTGATGAGCCCTAGTCCCTGTCACCCCAGCCTCCTCACCTTCCTGGCTTCCAGCATCCGGCCCAGCTGCAGTGCAATCTGGGCAAAGGGGGGTCGCTCGTATGGACGGTCCCGCCAGCACTGACGCATCAGCTCGTACCTGCAGATGGGGGCATTGCTGAGATGAGGGGTCAGGGCTAGCTGGGGTGATGGGGTCACGGGGCTCCAGGCTGAGTAGACTCACACTTCATCGTCACAGTTACGAGGCTGTTCCATGCGGTAGCCCTGAGGCAGCTTCTCATACAGCTCGGCACAGGTCATGCCACAGTATGGCGTGCCCCCTGCAGGAGAGGACAAAACTCTCTCAGCCCAGGGACCGAGGTGGGGGTAAGGAGAGGGCACTCTGGGGGGGTGAGGGTCAGGGACTCACCAAGGCTCACGATCTCCCAGAGGAGGACCCCAAAGGACCAACTGAAATGAGAAGGATGTACTTAGTGATCTTCTAGACCCCGGGGCCCAGCAGTTCAGTGTCCATCTACCTACCCCAAGGGTGCCGCCCCTCCCGCCCCCTGCGTGTGTCTACTCTGCAAGTGTCTGCCTTGGCCAGCTGCTGTCTCTGTCCACTCAAAGTCCTTCATAGCCACTCCCAGGCTCAACATCATCATAGGTAACATTTGTATCACACACTTACTATGGGCCAGGCACTCATCATTTAACATATATGTTAATTCATTTAACCCTCACACCAACCTTATGATATAGGTACTATCATTCTCCCCATTCTATAGATGGAGACACTGAGGTACTGAGAGATTAGCTAGCTTTCCCAAGGTCACACAGCTAGTAAATGGTATAACTGGAATCAAACCCTGACAACTTGATTCCAAAGCCCTTGCTTTTAACTGCCTCTTATGCTGTTGCAACCTCCATGCAGGTGAGACCAGGGTGGGAGTTCTAGTCAGGGGGAGGGGACCTAGGGGGTTTGGGGGCAGAAGCAGGAAGCAGTTGAGTGGTGGTCAGAGGGGCGGTTGGTGTGATGGACAGTGAGCAAGGCAGGCCAGGCCAAAGGGCTGGTGGCAAATGGGCAGAGCCAGAGCTGGAGGGATGGGCAGGCCAGGTTCCCTGGAAAGAGGAGCAGAGGTGGGCCACGATGGTCACATGGGGGTGAGGAGCACAAAGAGGGGGTCTTGGGGGTTATGGTCTGGTTAGGTCCTCAGGTGGGGATGATACCACCCTTCAGAGACGAAGGTGAGAACATTCCTGGGGTGGTCTTTCCATCCACCTAGGCATTATCCACCCACATTCCCAAACCTCTCCAAGGTATCTCCCAGTCTCTTAGATGAGCACAGCCCTAAACTTCCCTACCCCAATCCTACCACTGAAACACCTTCCAAGACCACACCTCCTTCTAACTAGCACCGCCCCCCACCCCCCTCCGCCTTCCCACTAAGATGCTGAGCATCGCCAAGGTATATCCAAGGCACACTTGTGTCACACCTGTGTCACACGTGGAATATACGTTGGGAATGTCCCAATCGTGCCTTGCACTATCTGAGACGTGTCTGAGGCGTGTCTACGTTATGTCTGTGTGCATCCCTGCGGGACCATAAGCTCTGCTCCTTCTGAGCCCCATACTCACACATCACTCTTGGTAGTGTAGACGCTGTAGTTCAGAGACTCAATGGCCATCCAGCGCACGGGGAGACGCCCCTGGGAGAGAGTGGGTTTGAGGGGTTCGGCGAGGAGGAGGGACCGGTGTGTGGGGCTCTGGGGGGCAGGCATGGAACCTGAGGCGGGGGGACTAAGACTTACCATCGTCTTCTTCACATAAACTTCCTCCCCCCGAGAAAGGCCAAAGTCGGCAATCTTGGAGGCCAGGTTCTCCCCAACCAGCACATTTCGGGCAGCCAGGTCCCTGTGGATGAACTGCAGGCACGGTCAGAAGTCAGGGAAGACTGGGGATGAGAAAGGCCAGGACTCCTTGACCAGTGAGGAGTCTGGCCCCACAGCTGGCCCTCCATCCCTGTAAGAGCCCTCACCCTTCTTCCCAGTCAACCAGGCCTTATCCTGGACCAGCGACTCCTGCCTTAGAAAAGTCACACTGCTGGTTGTCCCTTCCTCCCTATGAGCTGCCCATGGCCAAGCTCAGGCTGCATCCCTCTTCCTGGGACAAGGGCGGGCTTGTCCTTGGTGACCACACCGCATCTCCTTCTCTTCACTTGCTCCCTTCCCGCCCCGCCCCGTTTTCCTCTCCCCTCATTGAGGAAAGTGGGGAAGGCCCTCCTCTTGCCCAGAGTGACCTTTCCCTTGAGTCCCAAGTCTTCCCCACAAGGTCCTCCAACCTCCTCAGAGACTTCTCTCCATCAAACCCTCCCTCTCACTGGCCCCTACTCCTCTGCTTCAAAGACCCTCAAAACTCCACTAACTTTAAAATGTCCTTCCTCGGCATCATGCTCGCCTTCTGCTACTGTCCCCTCCTTCCTTCCATTCAAGCGGGATGTCCTCACCCTGGGGCTCGGGCCTCCACTCCCTGCTCCACCTCTACCCTGTCCTGGGGGGTCTCACCCACTCCCTCACCATGAAATTCATCCACCATCTGTGGGATGACAGCTTCCAGATTGTTGTTTCTGGCCTAGCTCTTTCTCCCGAGTTCTAGGCCGGCATCTGTAACCGCCGACTCAACATCTCCACCAAGATGTTCCTCCAATGCTTCAAACGCAACACCTCCTCCAGGCCTGCTTCTCGCCTTGTGCTCTCGCGTACTTAGCCAGGCCAGCAGCTCAGGGTCACATCCTTCCCTGTGCTCCTCGACCCCACATCCAATGACAGCCTGCTGACTCTACCTCCTGCAGTTGACCCAGTGCCCCCTCTGGCACGCCTTCCCTCCCCACACTCACCTGCTTCTCGCTCAGGTACTGCATGCCGTTGGCAGCATCACTGGCAAAGCGCAGCAGCTGCCGGGAGCTGAGAGTGGAGGCAGTTCCGTGTTCCCGGGCAAAGGCTGGGTCTGTCTCCAGGACCCGGCTCTTCCGCAAAAAGTCTAGCAGGTTCCCGTAGGGGGCGTATTCAATAGCGATGTACAAGTAACCTGAGAGGGAAGGAGACAGGTACAGGGTGAAGATTTCTATGCAGGCAGCCTGTGGACAGCAGGCACCCTGTGGACAGCAGGCACCCAACGGTGGCAGACAAGGAGCCCGAAGCTCCGCCAAGCTAGTGACGTGGACAGAGGTGATGGCTGTCGACGGGGCTTTGGAAGAAGGGGCAGGTGATGAGCTGGGGGCTCACCTCGGTTTTCACAAGCCCCCAAGAGGTTGATGATATTGGGGTGATGTCCCAGTTTGCACAGAACTTCCAATTCTCCCGCAAAGTCACGATGGTCATTTTCAGAGGCATACTCTGTGGAAAGAAGCCAACATCACTTTTGCCAGAAATAATTCTGGAGAAGAGGCATGGCTAGAGAGGGCTGGGGTCAGTTGTGGGAGGGGGCCAGGTAGGGCCTGGGATCTGTGGGACAAAGGAGGGGGGCAGGCCTGGGGTCAGGGGTCACTCCCAGGGAACCTTTCAGCATCTTGATGGCCGCGTTCATCTTGAGCCCATCCTTCTTGATCATGGCCCGGATGACCTGGCCAAAGTTCCCCTCCCCAATGAGGTCCTCAAAAGTGATGTCTTCCCACTCCAGCACTGGATAACTCAGGGGCTCGGGCTGTGGTTTTGGCCGCCGGGTTAGCGTCAGGGTGCCTGAGCTGAACTGGAGGATGGTTTCTTCACCCTTCATAGGATGGGACAAATGGGCAGACAGTCCATGCAGCAGACACGGGGCCGGCAAAAGGCACAGACAGGCATCAAAGAATAGCTAGACAAATGGAAAGAGACCCACGCAGAGGGCACTCTGGTGGTCAGCCAGGAACAGACATTCAGAAGACACATACTGAGTATCATAGAAGACGAAGCCATCAGTGGGGCTGCTGGGTGGACAAATGTCCAAGAAGAGAGATGGAGAGGCCACAGCCTGGGGAGCAGGTAGGTATGCGGGGCTCTGGAAAAACAGGTGTGGGGGGCTTAGGGTTGCTAGAAGCCATGAAACCATGAGTCAATGGAAAGAGGATATTTCTAAAAAGTTTTTAAGTTTATTTATTTACTTTGAGAGAGAGAACTGGGGAGGGGCAGAAAGAGATGGAGAGAGAGAATCCCAAGCAGGCTCCACACTGAGAGTGTGGAGCCCGCCGCCAGGCCTGATGCGGGGCTCAAACTCATGAACCATGAGATCGTGACCTGAGCTGAAATCCAGAGTCGGGTGCTTAACTGACTGAGCCACCCAGGTGCCCCTACATCTCTAACATTTAGAACAGGAAAGAACTGGAGTGAGCTGTGATGGGAAGTGGTGAGCTTCCCATTGTGCTGATGTCACAGCCAGGCTTTTCTGCCATCAAGGATACTCTGGAGAGGATTCTAGCCTTGGGCAGTGGGCTAGGATACATTTATTGAGCACCTACTACAGGCTAAGCCCCAAGCTGCTGGCAGTCAGTGGAGGGGTTTTCTCCACAGTGGCAGAAGCAGACCCACTTGGCATCCGTTTATAGCTCTAAAACCACCCAGGAGCTGAAGATAGAAAGACTGTCACAAAGAGGAACATCCACTTCCCCCAACTGTGTAGGAGCTGGGCCACCTGGGCAGGGCGGATGGCAGGAAAACGAAACAGCTGAACGGGACCAAGGGCACTGCCGCTATGAGGACTGGAAGGGGGTTAACACAGACCTGGTGGCGGGGCTCCCTAAGTGAGCTGAAGCTCGGATCCACGGGCGAGGGCAAAGGACACGGGGCACGTGGATTCACCTGAAGCCATCAACCGCTGAGGGCGCACATGTGGCCCAGCAGCGGCACCATATGTAGGCATGTGCATGCACACGTACCCATCCCACGGAGGAGCACAAGCACGGGGACACACGCATACACAGGTGGGGGTGCCCACAAGTGGATGCACACAGGTACTCCTGTGTGGCGCTCCCACACACCTTCACGCAGGCACATGTGGCAGGGCAGATCTCGAAACTAGGATTATATATATATGTGTGTTAAAACTCTGCTTTCCCACCTCCTTTCCTCCACATCTGTATTCGTTACCCTTCCCCCACCTTAGCAGCGGCTGGCTTTCTGTGTGCACTGACCTCAGAGGGAGCAGCCTGGAACAAAGAAGCCAATTGAATCTCTGAAGGGAGTTTTTAAAGGCATGGCAGAGACAATAGCCTTGGACACTAGACTTTCTATCACAAGGATCAGCCCTTGAGACAGAAGAGGGTTTTTTTGTTGGTGGTGGTTTTTGTTTTTGTTTTTTTTTTTGAAATGCCAGGGCTTGGCTGTAACTATCAAGAGCCCAGGCACGGAGGACCAAGGGCAGAGTTTGGATCATCAGGGACAGCAGTGGGGGACGGGCAGGTGGGAGAGAGGGATGGGAGGTGGTGACAAGAGGGGGTGATGCTGGGTCCCTAAAGAGAAGCCAGCACTGCCCCGCACCCCCACCCCAAGTATGGGCCCGCAGGCTGGAGGGGCACAGACCGAGAACAGACAGGTTTATGGCGAGGCCAGGAAGAGAGGAGGCATCACCGCCTTTCCCCGGCAGCAACAGGTGAGCCTTGAGCTGGCACAACTCTGGAGCAGTAGGAACGACTGTGACAGGGGTCGTGACAAAGGGTATGAGGGCCACAGAACATGCTCGCAGGGCACAGGGAGCACCTCAGGGCTCTGAAGTCTCCTGGAGCTGGCCCTGACACTCGCAGACATGGAGGCTGGGACCAGGAACTCACAGTACGAGCGGCCTGTTGGCAGGAGGCCACAGAAGGGCTAAGGGCATCAGCCACAAATGTGTGCAGATGGAGGCTGGCTCCCATGTCCAGGAGGGTCCGCTAGGATGGATGCCAGCATGAGGCCCAGGTGTGCCCCTGCCCCCCTTCCCACCCCATGTCAGCACCACGCCACCCAGGCTTACGGCACCTCCAGTGAGAAGCGGGAGGATTCTGAATTAACCGTGGTGAAACACGGACAGAACAGAGTTATTTTGAACCGGCGATATTCACCAGTAACATAAATTGACTTATGAACGCAGTTCAGTTCTAGAAAAATAAAGACAATTATGTTTTGTGCCCTAGAGCACTGCTGAGTGCAGTCCCATGGCTGCAACACAAACACACACGCGCGTGCATACACACACGCACTCGGGTGTACGGGTACTGTGTGTGCGCAAACGTAGATGGGGGTGTGCGCACGTGGGTGGGTACAGGGGACTGACCGATCCTGACTGGTAGGTGAAGGTGCGTCTGCGGTGCGGGCAGCTTTTGCGGATGCACACCAGGGTCAGGAGGGCAGCCAGGATGGTCAGGCAGGTGGCAGACACAGAACCCATTACGGCCAGTACCAGCTGCTGATCTAGGCCCTCTGCAGCCGCTTGGACCTCTTGGACCGGGCCCTCACTCTGCAGCCCTGGACACAATAAGAGGGGCAGATCGTGGGAAGCCTGGGTCAGGGAGGGAGAGGTCAGAGATCCCAGTACCAGGAGGGACGAGGGGTGTCAGGCCGAGGGCCAACGGTCCACTGGAGTGACAGGATTTTCCTAGCACTAGGACAATGGGTCCTAAGAAGGGAAGGGTCAGGGTCCCCAGTACTAGGACTCTCGTCACTTGTCGGGAAGGGCCTTGGGTGTCCTAGCTCCCAAGCCACGAGCTCCTACCGTTACCCAGGGTAGACTCCTCCACGACGCTGCTCCAGTCTCCGGGACCCTGGATACTGGCCCGCACACGGAAGAGGTAGCGTGTGCTGGCGTTGAGGCCACGGACAATGGTGCTTGTCTCCTCGGGCCTGTCCACATCCATCCACAGGGGGTCGCCTGAGCCCCCAGCCACCTGCACCTCCACGATGTACTTGGATATAGGCCCAGCCGAAGCCTCTGGCCGCTGCCATGTCAGCTGGATCTCAGAGTCTGAGAGGGCCTGGGCATGGAGGTGTCGGGGGGCTGGGGGCCCTGGGGAGGCGGGGGCGGGGAAGGCGGGGCTCAGGCAAGAGCAGGGTATGTAGTTCTGGGGTCAGATCCATTCTAGCTGTGTCCCCTGCTCGGTGAACCCCAGAATGGGAGCCACCCTGCCATCCTCTCCCTATGGCTCCCTCCCTTCATCCCCAAGCTTCTGCTTCCCCTCATTCTCCTTCTGTGCCAGGCCGTCCTGGTGTCCTGGATCCTCCCAGGGTGCTGGGCCTTCCCCATGTGCCTTGTGCTCCCCCGATCCCTATGTCCTCCTGGTACACCATATCCTCCCCATGACCTTGTTCTCCCCGTAAACCATGACCTCCCCATCCTTCCCCATCCCACATGCTCCTGCTGACCTACGTCCCCACCAGCCTCCAATATCTGCCCACCCCACATCCTCCCTGTGTTCACGTCTGTCTGATATCCTGCTTCTCCCTTATGCCCACGTTTTCCACACGTCTTGTGTTCTAGGTCTGTCCGCTCTCCTGTAACCTCCCCTGTCCTTACGGGTCTGGCGTTTCCTGTGTCCCATGTCCTCCCCTCATCCCGAGCCCATAACCCCCTTCCTGAGCATACCAGTGGGGGGCAGAAGCACGCGTGCAGGGGGCGAGGCAGGGCCCAGGAGGGTGCAGTGGTAGAGCCGCACATCCAGCTGGTAGTGGGTGCCAGGCGTGAGTCCAGCCAGGAGGGCGGTGCGGGCCTGGGGGGACGAGACGTTCTCCCGCCGCTCCTGTCCCCGTGCCCCATCCCACAGGCGCAGCAGGAAACCATCGCCCACCAGTGGCCCAGGCACCGAGGGTAAGGACCAGCTCACTCGCAACCGGTCAGGGCCCTCCACGTGCCAGCCCTCCAGCCATGGCTGCAGCAAGGGCTCTGGGACCGGAGGTCAGGGGTCAGAACCGTCCAGCGGGTCCTTGGGGCTGGACAGGATAGTGCTCCCCAGAGGACAGGGTGGGACAAACTCCAGCGGGAAAGGCAGGGGCCCCTGGGGGTGGACAAGACATGACAACTGCTGAGTGCATAGGAACAGTAACTCCTGGGGGGACAGGAAGGGATGACTCTTGGCCTCTCACCAGGACAGTCTGTGGTCATGAGGGTGGGAGGCCCCCAGGCCCCCTCCCCGCCTTCTCCTGGCCGGCTCAGCTGTACACGGACACTGTATCCTGTCTTCGGCCTCAGGTTCATTAAAGTCACATTCTCACTGGGGTCCACTGGGGACAGGACACATCATTCAGCCCCCTACCTTTTCCAGAAGCTGCTGTCTTCCCCCCTTTTCGTTCTGTCCTTTCTCATTGTTACCCAACACCCCTGTCCTGCCCCAGCCCCCCTCCCGCCCCCAGCTGTCTCCCTGCTCACCCACAATGGCGGACCAGGCCATGGTGCTGTCCTGGGGCCGGTAGTGCAGGCGGACGGAGGCGATGGGTCCGTCCCCGGAGAAGGAGACCAGTGGGGAGACCACGAGCTGGCGGCTCTGCTTGGCCAGGAGCCGCGGAGCAGTCAGGGGCACTGGGGGCACTGCCAGGAGACCCAAGGTAAGGCAGGGCCCAGACAGCCTGCCCAGTCCTCAGAAAAATAAGAGGACTCTACTCTGGCCAAAGAGATCTCTGGGTCTTGGTTTGGATCAGGGCCCCCTCTAGGCTGGGGAGAGACCAAGTTCAACAGATGACCGGAATGGCCAGCATTCAAGCAGGATAGCATTCTGCCCCCTAAGCAGCTCGGGGCACACAGATCTGGCAATGAGGATGTGAGAGTATCCCCAGAGACATTAAAAGAGGTCTGATATGGCTAGATGGGTTTGGGGGAGGGTATGCTGTCCACGCAGTGTAGGGGAGACAGAGGGGGCTGAAACCCAAGGCAGGGAGATAACATGGGATCAGCCTACTCTCTGCCCCTCCCCCTATCGTTTGTCACTCTCTTAATTGGGGGGAAAAAAAGGTAGCCAGTGGTGAAGCACCTGCTCTATCCCAGATGCTTCCTAGGTATAATCTCTACTTCTCACAGCTACTTTTCAGATGGGGCTCTCACCCTGGGTTATGAGCGAAGAAACTGAAGTTCGGAGACATCTACCTTGCCTAAGGACATGCAGCCAGCAGGAAGTACAACCAGTGTTTGAACTTGGTCTGTCGGTCAGGCCACCTAGAATCAGCCAATTCTACTGCAAATAGCTTTTGTGTTCCTGCCTGGCTTCCTCATTCCATGGCCATGACACCCTTGTCCTGGCCTTACCTTTTCTTACCAGATCAGTAGATCAATGCCATGACTGATTCCCTCGCCACTTTCAAACATTTTCCACACTGATTTTTCTAAGCAGGATGGAAGGATGGGGGAATGGGTAGATGGAAGCGAGGGAGGGCAGGAGGCAGGGCAGAGGATGCGGGGTTGAGAGCTCAGTGGGCGGGGAGGAACGGTGGTGTCTGACAGAAATGAGCACATCATGAGGAGGTGAGATGAAGGTCGGGTTTGGATCTGTGGAGCCCCCTGTGCCTAGGGCTGTCCAGGAGGTGGATGGAGATGAAGTGGACCCTTGAATCATACACCAGGGAACTTCCACGCTGACTTCAGAGCCAGAACCCCACTTCTGGAGGTCCCACCAAATAGGTCTGGAGCTCAGGAGAGTGGTCTGGCCTGCAGATCAAGCCTGGGCATTGCCAGAGAACAGCTGAAACTTGGGAGAGGACCCTATAAGAATCATGACAATAAATGCCAACATTTATCCAGCACAGGCCTTGTGTTAGGCACTGTGCTAAGGGCTTAAACGCATCATCTAACTTAAATGCAACTTAAATGCATTAAAGGTATCATCTAACTTGCTTCACAGCAATCCTAGCTAGTGTAATGCTGATGTCCTCACTGTAGAGAGAAATAAGCAGTGAGGGACTAAGCAGCTGGCTGAAGGCAACGGAGCCAGAGATTTGTGGGGAAGATTTGAACCCATGTTGCCTAGGTCAGATGCCTGGGGAGAAGACACAGGCTGAAGGTGGAGCCTGGCCACACTGATGTTTCCTGCTGGTGGGGCAGCCACAAAGTTGTGGGAGGGGTGGCGGTGAGCCAGTGGGAAGGAAGAGGAAGATGAGGGAGGTCTGGGCTTCTGTCATGGGGGTGGGCTGTCAGGAGCAGAGGGCAAGAGGAGCCAGGGGACACCTGGGTGGCTCAGTCAGTTAAGTGTCTGTCTGACTCTCGATTTCGGCTCAGGTCGTGATCTCACGATTCGTGAGACTGAGCCCCTTTGAGCCCCGCATCGGGCTCTGCACTGACAGCACAGGGCCTACTGGGGATTCTCTCTCTCCCTGTCTCTCTGCCTCTCCCCACCTCTCTCAAAATAAATAAATTAAAAAAAAGAAAAGAGAAGCCAGGGTTTATGATGCTGGAGAAGGTGAAGAGACACCTGAGCTGGGCTGGATGGCTCCACTCTGGGCCATCCTGGGCACTCCCTCCCTACTCACTGGGGAAACCCTATGCAGCTCCTCTGGGCAGCAGGTTACCCTCTGAGCTTAGGCGTCACATGTGCTCCCCTGTCCCAGAACTGAGAGCCCTGGGGTATGACTCAGAGCAGGAAGCAGCATCCCAGAGGCAGAGCTAAAGGGATGCTGCATGCAGGGGCTGTGAAGAGGTGGAGAGGGCCAGCATGGCCAGGCAGGAGGGTATCCCGTTTCTAGGGCATGGGATGTCCTTTCCAGATAGCACTGAGCTGTGCTCCTGCTCTGACACTGCCCAGCCCAGACCTCTTCTTTGCTTGGTCCTGGGCTGTGACCTTAGATGTCCTCTCCCTTTCTTCTACAATGCCCAGTCTTAGCGGCATCGCCTAGTGCCCACTCTGCCCACTGCCCATCCTCCATGGCCCCGGGACATCACTGACCTTTGACGTTAACCCTGAAACGTCGGCTGTCTTGGCCACCAGACGTAGACACACGGCACTCCCAGAGCCCACTGTCCCCGAGGGCCAAGCGAGGCACCTCGAACTCAGCTGTGGTCCTATTTGGCTCCACAATGGCCTTGGTGGACTGAGAGAGACAGGGAAAGGGGGCAGATCATAGAGAATGTGCACCCATGTGACAGATGTGGGGACGGATGAGGGGACAGAAGACCAGTGGTAGTTTCTCAGCAACTAGCTTGACCCCATCTGACCTGTGGTCGGGCCAGCAGGTAGCGCCTAGAGAAAGCCCTGAGGGGTCAGGGGTCTGAGGGAGCAACCGTGAGGCTGGCGGGATGGGGGGCCTGGGGTCAAGGGCGGGGGGCTGACCAGGAGGACTGTGCCGTCCGGCTTTCGGAGCTCCATGCTGCCCCGCACCGGGAAGGGGTTCCCTGCGGCCGCACAGTTGATCCGGGGCGTCGTCTCCAAGTTGAACTCCAGCTCCGAGGCCACATCCAGGATCTGGGGGATCCGGTCTAGGGAGAGGAAGGACACATGCTGGAGCCCCCTGCGAGGCAGACGCCGACCACCAGGGTGCCCCTGGTCGTGTGACCTGCATCTTGGCAGAGGCATCACCATCGCCTCGGTCGCTCAAGGCTGTCTGCCAGCAGAGTCCTACAGGGCCCTGGCACCCCACCTCTGGTCAGCCGCAGGGTCTACCTCCTGCACCCCCGACCTGATATCCTCTTTCAGCCAAAGCAGGCCCTTCGCCGGCCTCACAGCCCGAACACCGGTTCAGGCCTCACTCGCTTCTGGGCTCTGTTACAGACCCTCTGGGGTCTCCTGCCTCCACTCCCCACCCAGCTGCCTGGGTCCTCTCTCACAGCAAGCTGACTGTCTTCTGCTTCTTCAGCAATTCCCTCCTGCCCCTGTCATGGTAGCCTGCCGTTCCAAGTCCCCGAGGCTTGACTCCTCTGATCACTCCCCCAAACCCCCCCCCCCCCCCGTACTCCACCGTCCTGGTACCCGACCCTGAGTCTTCAGCCCCCAGGCCTTTGCCCGTGCTCCTTCCCCAGCCATGTGGCTCTCATCCTTACACCCCATCTCAGATCTCGCCTCTTCCCCGAAGCCCCCTCCGAAACTCAGCCTGGCCAGGGGCCTCCTCTTGGCCCTCCCCCCAAGTCTCGGCTGCAGCCCATCCCCGTGTGGGTGATGTGGGCTGGGCACTGAGAACTTTTCCTGGACCGTGAGCTTCCTGAGGGCGGGACCTTGAGCCAGGGAGAGATGTCTGGTGAAGGTTGACTTGTTTTGACGGATCATACCGGATTTCTCACAGTGCATTCCATGCCATCCGGAGGGGCACACGCAGCCGCTGAAGCGGTCACAGGTCCCGCCATTCTGACACTGGCACTGGAGGCGGCAATCTGCCCCAAAGTGGCCAGGGGTACAGGCTGGGAACAGAGGGGTTGTGGTTGAGGGACATAGGTCAGGGGCAATGAGGACACAGCTGGGGCCTGGGTGATGCCAGGCTGGGTGGAGAGGGCACGGGTGGGTCAACGAGAGCCAAAGGGGAGGGTCCAGGTCTAGTATGTGGTTGGCTCTCCGAGTCAGGGACTGTGGCTGGCTGGTCAGCCCATACCTTCCTGGCACTGGTGTCCTCTCCAGCCAGATCCACAAGAACAGCCATAAGGGTCTGGGAGGCAGAAGGTGAGACCCCGGCAGCCCGATGTGCCTGGACACTGCTCCTGGCAGCTCTGCCCAAAACGGCCTTCTCTGCAGGCTAGAAACCAGACGTGTGGGCACGGGGCCCACTGTCGGGCCTCAAAGTCCAGGTCCTGCCGGGCATTCTCACCACCCATGCTCTTGGTTCAAGAATCTTCCCCCAGCCAGGCACCCTCTCCTGCCGAGGTCCTAGCTCCCCATCCTCCTTACCTTGCTCACAGCGGGTACCCGTGAATCCAGGGGGGCACACACACTCGCCATCCAGGTCATGGCAGACACCTCCATGCAGGCAGCCTGGGCATTCCTTGGTACAGTCTGGTCCCCAGCGCCCTGCCCCACAGCCTGAAGGAATGTGCTCTCAGCCGGTTGCTGTCACCCACCTACCGGTGCTGCCGAGGACTGAGGCAGCCCTGGCGGCCCACAGGAAGTGCCCACGGGGCTCCCAGCCTCCCATGCCACCCACCACCTCTGCCCTCTGCTCCTAACCCCGCACGATGAGCCGGAAGAAGGCGCTGCCTAGGGGGCTGGCTTCCAGGTAGGTGGCACTGTAGATGCCGCTCGACGGTGGCTGCACATTTGGGAGCTGCAGCAGGAACCGCCCATCTTGGGCCTCATGCCAGTCCAGGGTATAGAAGTAGGATCCTGGAGGCATAAATGGGTCAGGGGCTTCAGCGCCGGTGACAGCCAGTGCCCAGGACACATCAGTGTGAACCTCGTACAAGTGGCCAGAACTGGGCCGAGGCACCAGCCAGGATCTGTCCCCAAGCCAGAAAGTTGGCATACATCGTCTGCTCTATGCTCTACCAACCCCCAGTAAGTCACCAGGTCCTGCTCAGTCTGGCTCCTCCTCATCTCCTAAAGCAGTCCAGTTCTTTCCACACTCAAGGCCACCACCACCACCACCACGGCCTTCCAGGCAGTCTCTCTGCCTCCATCCCCGCCCCCCGCTTTCCTAGTCATCCTTCACTCAGCAGCCAGATTTTCCCCAACAGAAGCCTCTGCAGCACCCCCTGCTCAGACTCCTCCCTGGTTATTGGCTCCTTAGCACATGGTGTTCACCAGTCTGGCCACCGCTTGGCCCTTTGGCCTCATACCTCTCCACACCCTGCCTGATTCCTAACATTCCTGAGTTCTGGAACTGCTGGTTTCTCTCCTAGAAACACTATGGTATCTTGGCACTTCCTGCCTTTGCTCTTAGCCAGTCCTCCTCCTGGAATGTCCTTCCCTCCTCCTTTGTGTGGCTAATTCTCATGTCTCCTTCTAGGCACAGTTCAAAGGTTATCTACTTAGAGACTTCTCCCAGAAGCCTCTTCCTCCAGGACCTGCAGACCCAAATACTAGAATCCCTCTCCCTGTCCCACCTCCGTTTTGCTCTTTGCCCAGGACTGGACTGTAGGGAGCCCAGGTCTACTTGACTCTCTCAGACCTCTCATTAGTTTAGGGGGCCTGGCGCTCAGGAGGCAAACCCCTTGGCCCAAGGGAAGGGTCCTCTTCCCTCAGGAGCCCAGGGAGGCAAAAGGCAGCCAAAGGGCTGTGGGTCTGAGGGCTAAGTCTTTGGGGCCACACAGAATATCGGCTTCCTCCCATGGGGTGGCCAGAGGGCCTGATAGGACCAGGGTGGGCGCAATCCTGGGCCGAGTTACCAGTTCTCTTCTTCCCCTTGGGGATTGCTGCTCCCTGCCAGGTGAGCAATGTGACAGCATCTGCTAACTCCCCGGGGAGAGTCAAAGGTGAGGATTTAACACAATGCTGATTTGGGTGTAACAGGGAAGAAGGCAGCCAACCCCAAGGCTGCTAGTCCTCTGGGTGCAAGAGGAGGAGAATAGCCCAGAGCCAAAGAGATGGGCGCAGGTGCTTATCAAGGACCTGATCCAGGGCAGAGGTTGGTGGGGGAGAGGGTAACAGGTGTTTCATGCTGAAAGCTGTGTAAGTGGCTAACGCTGGGAAGGCTGAGGGCATGGAGGTGTTCGGGCAGGTAGGTTTACCTGCCCAACCCGTTCAGACACCCCTCTCACCGTTGCTCTTCCAAATCACATCTGTCTGCTTCTCCTTGTGCACAAGTGCGGCAAGCACGGCCGTGTCGCCTTTGTTCACCGTGTGTGTGACCTTGTCCGGGAGCAGGTGCGCTGCGGGGTGGAGGGTGAGGTCAGAGGTCAACGGCGCCCCCCCCCCCATCCCGTCCCCGTCCCCGCCCCCGCCCCCGCCCCACGGGGCCCGACTCACCTCCGGGGCTGTTGTGCACGTAGAGGACGCGCGTGCGCCCCGCGCCGCCCACGCACGAGAAGACGCCCACCAGGTCGGAGGGCTGCGAGAAGCCGCGCAGCGTGATGCGGCGCGAGCCGTTGCGCACCAGGTGCGGGGGCTGCGCGGGCCGCGGCGTGCGCACGATGCGGTCGTCCTTCTCCAGCAGCAGAGGGGGGGCCCAGGCGTCGGCACCCCGGCCCGGGCCGGCCTCCCCGGACACGCAGGTCAGGAAGAAGCGCCGGGGCTCGACGAGGCGCAGGTCGGCCAGCAGCGTCAGGTCCACCGCGGCGCCTGCGGCGCGGACGCCAAGTCCTCGGTCCGACGGGGTCCCCGGCCCGCCCCGCGCGCCGCCGAGCGTTTCCCTCCCCTCCCTTCCTCTTTCCCGCCGGCGCACTGGCCCCTTCCCCCGCCCCCAGGTCTCTTCGTCCTAAAATCGAAACAAAGCCTCTTCTCTGGCCTCCTCGTGCCCCCACCTTCTCCTGCCAGATGGCTGCCCTTTGCGGCCCAGCTTCGGAAAGAATGATCTATGCTCTCTGTCTCCGTTTCCTCACTTTTTAATTCCCTGGCAGCCCCCTTGAGTCCGGACCTGCCTCAAGCTGTTCCGCGGAGGGCAGCCGCTCTCCCTGCCCCCCACCAGAGGGTGCGGGCCAGGAGAGCCATGGAGAACAGAATCGCCTTGGAGAAAGCCCTCCCTTCCTCTGCAGACATCTAGACAGGCTTGTGGGGCTGGGCTTTAAGGTGGGGTCTAAGAGAGAGGTGGACTTCTGCAGCCGGGTGGTTGCGGGGCAGAAAGGAAGGGAGCCCCTCCTTTTCGGCCCCTGCCTGGTAACTGCCAAGTAATTAGCTAGTTTAAATGCCACTTAGCTTATCAATTAATATTCTTCCAAAGCCTACTACGAATAAATGGAGTTAGTATTTACTGACCGCCCACCATATGCCGGAGCACCTGTTTCCCATTGGATCTTCACATCCCCCGGTGAAATTGATGTCTTTCCATTTACAGACGAGGGTAATGGTAATTATTCTACAGGCTTCCTGTAGATGAGCAAGCTCATCTCCTCCCCTGGCTGTAACTATCACCTCTGAGTCAACAACCCTGGGACAGCCTGTCCGCTTGGGCCTGCGTTTCTGTCAGCTCTCCCCCAATACTGCTTCTCCCTCGTGCTCCCTGACTCAACAGACGGCACCAATCACCTGAGACACGAACTTTGTGGAGTCCTCTCATGTCCTTACTTTCACGATAATGCTTATTGGAGGCCAATTATATGCCAGGCATTTCATGTTCTCTCATTTTATCACAACTATTGTGGGTCATGGGTGTTATTACTCCACTTTTATAGCCAGTGAACGAAGCCTCAGAGACGCCACTTGCCCAAGGGCATACAATTAATAACTGGCAGAGCCAGGCTGCCTGACTGTAAACTCCACACCTCTAAGCGGGATGCTGGCTGCCGCAATCAGTCGCAAGATTCTGCAGATTCCATTTCCTTAAAGCCTCTTGATTTCACCCCCGTCTCTAAGCCCACCCTTGTTTAGCCCTCACCCATACTGACCCGGATCATCCCAATAGCTATACTCCTCCTTCCCCAGCTCATCCTCTAAAGTGATCCATCTAAGACCTTGTGACTGCCTGGTCTGCAACCCTCCCACGGCTCCCCATTGCTCTCAGGATACAGGGCATGCCCTTGAGCCCCTCTTTGCTCACACTCTGCCCCTCCTGCTGAGTTCCCTCCACGAAACTTCTCTCGCATGCACTTCCATATCTCTGAGACTTGCAGCTACTGTTCTGGCTGCCTGGAGTGAAGGCCACCGCTCTTAGTGAAGGCTTTGTGGACTCCCTTGTCATCTGTTGCCCTCAAGCAGAGTAGCTGACTCCCTTCTCAGTGCTTCTGTGGAGCTACTTGTGTCTGTCTCTATCCTTCACCCCATGTCCCACATCCCCAACTACCACTCAAAGATAGTCTTTGCATTCTAATGCTCTTTGGCCATAAATGAAGGAATCAGCTACTACTTATTCAGAAGTCCTTACCTAACAACTGGGCATTGGACGCTGTGCATAAATTACCTCATTTAAACCCCATGACAGCCATAGGAGGTCAGCATCATATAATCTGTTGTATAGACCTGGAAGCTGTCTGCCTTTCAACCAATGGCCCATAGCACAGCTCCTGGAATATTGTTGGTGCTAGATAAATGTTTGCCAAATGAATAATTGAATGACTCCAACACACTGAAGCAACATATGAGCACCCACTGAAAACTGCAGGCCCCCATCGGCCCTGCTGCTCTTTACTGATCCTAAAATCTAACTCAGTCAATAGCTGCTGTACTCCCAATTCTAGGCTACAATGGTTTCTAGTGCCTGGGTTTTAGAGGCCTTGATCCCACTTTCTAGCTGATTGGGGAGCGGATGAAGGTGATGACAGTGACGATAAGGTTTCCTAGGGGAAAATCAGGGCTTTGGGGGCTGGGGGGCGTGGGGTGGCTTGGGGGAGACTTACCAACATGAGAAGCCAGAAAGAGGTTGGGGAGCAGCAAAAGGGGCCCCAGCCAGACCATACTCTGGAGGCTGACCAGGTCGGCCAGGACACGCGGGGCCTCCGGTCAGCTATTCTGGGTCTGGCTGGTCAGCCTGTACTGATTAGTTTGTGTTGGTGCTGGGGAGGAAGAGGAAATGAGGTGGCTTGGGTGGGAGGGATGGCAGGGGAGGGGTGGGGAGGACTTATCCTGCTTCTGCACACCTCCCCCCCCCCAGTCCGGCCCCCCCAAGGCTGGGGATGGGTGTGGCCTGGAAGGCCCTGGAATGGGGTCACTTGAGGTGGGGGAGAGTTGTAAGGACAGACCTAGGGACTGTTGGACCGATTTCCCATCTCCTCTTCTCCCTCTGGTCCTCAGTCTTGTAAGCAGGCAGGAGGCAGGAGGCAGGAAAGGGAGGAAGCCAGTGGCTTCCGCCTATTGAGGAGGGATGGGGGGAGGATATTGTTCTAGGGTCTCCCCTCCTCCCCAGCACATACACACAATACAGCCCAGGCAATTCCTCATGTATGTGCCCAGGACACAGTTACATGGGTGTTCCGGAGAGCCGTTCACAGGTGTAAAAGTGGACAAAGGAACACAAGAACTCCCACTCAGGGCAAGAAAGGCGCTTCGACTCTATCTTGTGTATGTAGGGTGGACGAGTTTTTCCTTCCAGGTTCTTTGGCTGTTCTAATAATTGATGTGAGACAGATTAACGGGACAAAAAAGTTTAATAACATGGATAGCTCTTGTATACACAGGAGTGAAGGGGTTCAGAACAAGTCTTCCTGCAGTGTGCCTCCTTGGCATGAAGATTATTTTGAGCTAAAAATATTTAAGACCCAGCAGATTCAGATAGCTCCCTTTCAACTGCCTGAATTTATATTGGAAAGGGTGCCTGTACCAGGAAGAAAGCTGCTCGCAGAGATTCATTTTTTCTTTATTTTTAATGTTTATTTTTGAGAGAGAGAGAGAGAGAAGGTGAGCAGGGAGAGAGAGAGGAGACACAGAATCCGAAGCAGGCTCCAGGCTCTGAGCTGTCAGCACAGGACCCGACACGGGGCTCGAACTCACGGACCGCGAGATCATGACCTGGGTTGCAGCCAAATGCTTAACCAACTGAGCCACCCAGGCGCCCCGGCAGAGATTCCTTTTTGCCTAAGAAACTTAACTGCATAACAGGCCACCCTTTTTTTTTTTTTTTTTTATCAACGTTTATTTATTTTTGGGACAGAGAGAGACAGAGCATGAACGGGGGAGGGGCAGAGAGAGAGGGAGACACAGAATCGGAAACAGGCTCCAGGCTCCGAGCCATCAGCCCAGAGCCTGACACGGGGCTCGAACCCACGGACCGCGAGATTGTGACCTGGCTGAAGTCGGAAGCTTAACCGACTGCGCCACCCAGGCGCCCCCAGGCCACCCTTTTTTTAAAATTTGAGTTATAATTAATGTACAGTGTTATGTTGGTTTCAGATGTACAACATAATGATTCAACAATTTTATACATTATTCAGTGCTCCTCACGATCTGTGTAGATTGTCACCAGACAACATTATTATAATATTGTTGACTATATTCCCCATGCTGTACTTTTACTCCCTGTGACTTTTTGTTTATAACCGGACGTTTGTACCTCTTAATCCCCTTTATCTATTTTATCCATCCCCTCTGGCAACAGCCACTTTGTTCTATGCATTTGAGTCTGTTTCTTGTTTGTTTGTTTTGTTTTTTAGACTCCACATATAAGGCAAATCTTATGGTGTTTGTTTTTGTGTGACTTAATTCACTTAGCATAATACCCTCTGGGTCCATTCATGTTGTTGCAAATGGCGAGATCTTTTTTTTTTTTAAGCTTATTTATTTTGAGAGAAAGGGAGGGAGAGGGATTGGGAGAGAGTGCACGAGGAGGAGGGGGAGAGAAGAAGGGAGAGAGAGAATCCCAAACAGGCTCCACACTGTCAGCGCAGAGCCTGACATCGGGCTGGATCCCACGAACCGTTGATCATGACCTAAAGATCGCATTTTTTTTTTTTTTTTTTTTTTTATGGCTGGGTGACATATCGTTGTATATTTACACCACATCCTCCTTATCCATTCATCTGTTGGTGGACACTTAGGTTGCTTCCATATCTTGGCTGTTGTAAACAATGCTGCAGAAAAAAATAGGGGTGTATATATTTTTTCAAATTAGCGTTTTCGCTTTTTGGGGGGGGGGTGGTTAATACCCAGCAGGACAAATACTGGATCATATGGTAGTATGGAGGAAGCTCCATGCTATTTCCTACAATGGCCGCACCAATTTACATTCCTACCAACTATGTTCCGAGGGTTCCTTTTTCTCCACATGCTCACCAACACTTGTTCTTTCTTGTCTTTTTGATTTTAGCCTTTCTGACACAATGGTATCTCATTGTGGTTTTGATTTGCATTTCCCTAATGACTTGTGATATTGAACATCTTTTCATATGTCTGTTGGCCATCTGTGTATCTTCTTTGGAAGAATATCTATTCAGGGCTTCTCATTTTTTAAATAAGATTCTTTGTGAGGTGTTTTTGGTGGTGTAGAATTTCTTTTTATAGTTTAGGTATCAACCACTTATTGGGTCCATTATTTGCAAATCTCTTCTCCTATTCAGTAGGTTGCCTTTTCATTTTGTCGATGGTTTCCTTCACTGTGCACATAATGGGGAAATCTTTGTTTTTCATTCATCTCTTCTGCCTTCCTGCAAATGCCCACCTCCTCTTTGTATCCCAACCTTGCCTTAGCTCAGGATGTTATATAAACTTCAGCTACCTGGCTGTTCTTTGGGTCTCATATTTTACAGGGCTCCCATACATATGTAAGTAAATTTGTTTTTCTCCTATTAATTTGGTTTATGTCAATTTAATTATTCGACGAGCTAAAGGACCTAAAAGGGAAAAAAATTTTCCACCTCCGCAGGAGGGACCCAGGAAAAATGAGTAACTCCTAGAAATGGCCAAAGCCAAATACCATCTTCAGGGTCGCCTGGGTGGCTCAGTCGGGTTAAGCGTCCAACTTCGGCTCAGGTCATGATCGCGCGGTCCGTGAGTTCGAGCCCCGCATCAGGCTCTGTGCTGACAGCTCCCCCGCTCATGCTGTGTCTCTCTCTGTCTCTCAAAAATGAATGGACGTTTAAAAAATAAAAACCCTTCAGCTAAAGACAGAAGAGGATGCTGGGGGTGGCAAGTCAGTTATGGGAGACTACGAGAAAAGCACCGTAAACATGGGTAGGGTGGTTGTACAGATGTAAGTTTTTGCCCTCTGTTGATAAGACATTCTAGAGATTGAGTCATTCCCTTATTCCTGGTACAATAAGAGGGAGACACTCTTATAAGTGGAGATTTTCCTTATCAATGTTAATCTCCTACTAAAAGGAATTTTTACTTAGTTTTTAGAACTTCACCTGTGTCTTCTGTTTCTTAAAAACGACCAGCTTTGGGACGCCTGGGTGGCTCAGTCGGTTAAGCGTCCGACTTCAACTCAGGTCACGACCTCGCGGTCCGTGAGTTCGAGCCCCGCGTCGGGCTCTGGGCTGACAGCTCGGAGCCTGGAGCCTGCTTCCGATTCTGTGTCTCCCTCTCTCTCTGCTCCTCTCCTGTTCATGCTCTGTCTCTCTCTGTCTCAAAAATAAATAAACGTTAAAAAAAAAAAAACTAAAAAGAAAAAAACCCGACCAGCTTCAATAATCGATATGCCAACGAGATAGATTTCAGGGTGATATATTTTGCTTCCCTTCATATAGTTTTCTCATTTTACAGATGGGAAAAGTGAGGCCCGCATGGTTTGGGGGCACTCTGAGGTTGTGGCAAGGCTGGGACTTGAACTTCTGAGAGAGAACTTCAGGAGAGACTTTGCTGCTGTAGCATGAAAAGATCAGGGAAGATCCCCCTACCTCATAGGCCCGTAGACCCTGCTTTCCTAGGTGCGAGGCTGGGAAGGAGGAACTTTGGATGAGTCTCAGGGCGGGAGTGAGGTGGTTGATGCCTCTGACGAGTCTTCAGTTCATCTTGGTGCCAAGGTCTTTGAATCTGGCATGAGAAAGTTGCCAGGGAATGCCGGAGGAGCACTTTGGCAGGTTGTAGGCACGGGTCACTTTCGTGGAACATCTCCCTCGGTTCTGGGAAAACCTGGTGGGCCTGATAGCATGTTGCAAATGTGTGGAGAATGTTCTGGCAGCATCTGTTCTTCTGGAAAGTGACACAGATACTAGCACAAGTGTCTGCTCCGAATGGAGAAGTTTGAGCCTGTGACATGTGTCAAGGCTCCGGGCCCATCTGCCCCCCCCCCCCCCCCCCCCCCGTGGGCTTTTCAGCTGGGAAACACACTCAGCAGTAAAGATCTGTAGATTAATGCAGCACAAGTGGTGTGGACTTCATTTACAAAGACTTGTGTTATACAACAATGTCCTGGAAGTGGAAAAGTGTATTTTTACAGGTCTTGAAATCACGTTGCGGAGAATTTAGTGCACGTGTTGCCCCAGGGAGCATTGCTGCAAGTAATTTAAACAGCACCGATTTATAGACAGCGAGTCACTCATGAAATATCCCTGCACAGACACGTTTTGAGTATGTTGTTGTACGTGGATCTGCTGTTGCAATAGGCATACCTAAAACCATAATGCACATCTTCAAGCCTCAGCTGCTGGGAAGTCCTAGACTAGAAACAATGTTAACGCACATATGCAGCTCTACACATTGAAAGGTCGAGCCTTGAACCCAAACAAACTAAACTGATGACGAAAGAGCTAAACTAAAGATAGTTTTTTTTAAAGCACAGGAATAGCAGCATGGCCAGCCCCACACAAGGCTGATAATTCACTGTTGACAAAGCTGCCTGCCTTGGAAAGGTGGGGATTCCAGCTGTTGGCATGGGGGCACATCCAGGAGTGTTGTCATGTTGCCAGGGGGTTCAGGGCAGCTGGGCTTCCTAGTGGAAAGCTGAAAAGTGGAGATTTTAGTGCCGTTTACATTGAGACTTTTAAACTCTATGTGCCAATTTTAGTTTCCAAACGCCAAGTGTTTGGGCCCTACAATTGCAGCGTTACCGGTAAGAGACCATAGTTGGGCCAGAAAGGAAAGGGAAATGAAATGAACTATCATTTGCCCCTAACAACTGAAAAATGGACTTGTGTTTTTGGAGCTCTCAAGACCCAGTGGGGCAGCCTCATGCTCCACGGTAGACTGTGGAGCTCAATAGGTCTGCAAGTGGGGCACCTGGGTGGCTCAGTTGGTTGAGCGTCCAGCCTCAGCTCAGGTCATGATCTCGCGGTTCGTGGGTTCAAGCCCCTCATCAGGCTCTGTGCTGACAGCTCAGAGCCTGGAGCCTACTTCGGATTCTGTGTCTCCCTCTCACTCTGCCCCTCTCCCACTTGTGCTCTTTCTCTGCCTCTCAAAAATAAAGAAATGTGATAGAAAAATTAAAAAAAAATAGGTCTGCATGTGCTCAGTAGGGTCAGTTATTTCCAGCGATCGTGAAAATCACTGTGTATTTTTCATAGCGGATCTAGATTTGGGGCTGCTGCTTTTGGAGAAGTAGTCTCCCTTGGTCCTTTCGGGTTGCCATAACAAAATACCTCAGATTGGGTGACTTATAAACAACATTTCTTACCGTTTGGGAGCCTAGAAGTTGGAGATCAGGTGCCAGCACTATCAAGGTGAGGGCTGTCTTCCAGGTCACAGTCCCTCACAGGGCAGGAGGGGACAGGGAGGTCTTGCAGAACTTTTTTTTTTTTAACGTTTAGAGAGAGAGACAGAGACAGTGTGAGCGGGAGTAGGGGCAGAGAGAGAAGGAGACACAGAATCCAAAGCAGGCTCCAAGCTCTGAGCTGTCAGCACAGAGCCTGATGTGGGGCTCGAACTCACGAACCGAGAGATCATGACCTGAACTGACGGGATGCTTAACTGACTGAGCCGCTCAGGTGTCCCTCCCAGACCTTTTTTTTTTAAATTTTTTTTCAACGTTTTTATTTATTTTTGGGACAGAGAGAGACAGAGCATGAACGGGGGAGGGGCAGAGAGAGAGGGAGACACAGAATCGGAAACAGGCTCCAGGCTCTGAGCCATCAGCCCAGAGCCTGACGCGGGGCTCGAGCTCATGCACCGCGAGATCGTGACCTGGCTGAAGTCGGACGCTTAACTGACTGCGCCACCCAGGCGCCCCTAGACCTTTTTAATAAAGGTATTAATCCCATTCATGCGGGCTCTGCTGGCCATGGCCCAATCACCTCCAAAGCCCCACCTCCTAACACCCGTTGGGCATGAGGATTTCAACATGAATTTTTTTGGGGGCGGGGGGGGGGGGGAACGGAAACATTCAGATCATAGACAGCACAGTCCTTCTCCAGGAGCAGGTTAATGAAACCAAGATGGGGACAGGGCAATAGCTTCACAGGAACCCATGCCTGCATCCACTTGCCTTCCAAGCCCCCTCCCGTGTGCCAGACCCTGGGCCACATGCTGAGGAGGCAGCCAACCGCAAGGACAAACCTCATGCTTTGAAATGTGTAGCCTCAAAGGCAGCAGAGATCCTTTCATGGCAGAAACCACAAGACTTGAAGCTTCAGGCCGTTTGTCTGAAGAACGGGAACCAACCCACTCTTTGGGGCAAGGCCCATGTTTTACTGGGGTTCCTATTAGAGGCTCAGTGTTTGATTCAGTGACACATGTAGTGATGTCTGATCCATACTGAGGTTCCTTTGGAATGATGTTTCTCTTGTGGGGAGGCTAGGTTCCAGAGTAACCGCTGCAGAACCGTAGGATCCGATTTGGCCCTGAGAATGCCCATCCCTGATTGTGCTACTTTCTTTCCTGCAGGCGCTAATAATTGCTCAGTCTGAGAAAAACGATAAGAGAAGCTGTCTTTTCCATTTTGACCAGAGGGACATAATTAACGTCCCCCTCCCCCCACCGACCACCTCTCTCCACACACACACACACACACACACACACACACAATGCCCAGCTACCGCCTGGCTACAGCATGTGTGTACTTCTTCAGCGACAGCTGTACTCTTTCATGGCCTCCTGCACCTCTGATACACGAACTTCAACTTCCTTGTAATAAATGTGTGTTTGTCATGTTGTATTATAACAGGGAAAGGCGTGGGGAGGGGCTGGGTCTTCCGTGGAGGGAATTTCCAGTTTCCATCACCCCACAAAGGGTGGTCCTCTCACAGGAACCCGGCACCAAATCAGCAGCCTGAATCGGAAATGGAGTCACTCTGGTGGAGACCGGGGGACGCACTGAATGGTGTGAATGTTCATGGAGGTTCTCTCTGGGATCCACGTGGGGTTGAGAAAGAAGTGAAACCGGAAGGGAAGAGGTGAATGCCTGGACTCTGAGGTGTTTCTCTCAGAGAAGAATTTGTTCTCCACGAGTGAGTTATAGGAGCAGCAAGAAATACCTGCTTCAAGGTTGAAGATAGGCGAGGTGGAGGAGTAGACTAGGCAGCTTGTCAAATCACGGGACCAATGTGTCCTCCTACTGCGCATGCCTGATAGGCAGCCCGCGCTGTTTGCCGTGTGGATTCTTTAACACCCGATGTGGTCTCCCCGTGCCCACAGGTAGAGCGCTCTGATGTCTCGCAGCAACATCAGATTGTTAGAAATATTCCCGAATGCTTACTCTTGCTTTTTGCCCTTGTCTCTTGTGACACACTAGTCTAGTGGGGTAACAGACGAAGAGGGTTAGGGGGATAGGTGGCTGGGGTCAGAGCCGAGGTCCGAATTTGTTTTGATTATAGCATTTCTGGGGTATGACAGCGTCTATAGTGTGACTGTGTGAGTGGCAAGGAAGTGAGGGCCACAAGATAGAAGGAAGTCCAACAGGGGTATGGAAGGGTCACCTGTAAAGATATGCTCCTTTTTTTCCCCTCACTGTTCAGAACATACTGTATCTTTACATAAAACAGACATATAAAGACTCTGCACTGGGCGTTTCCAACACAGTCCTTCCTGATTTGTGTACCACCTCTGTCTTGACTGTAAGACATCAAGAGTCTTAAACTATTTCAAGATGGAATTCTGTCCTTCTTACACAGCGGTTCAAAGTTCTCTTGGGGTGTGATGGGAAGGACAGACCTCCTCCAAATGATGGGGGTTGAGTTGGCCATGTTGGTCTCCTTGGCCAAGTATGACCAATGAGCGTCCTACTTGACCCCATGGTGCTCAGAGGACTCCAGACCATGGGAGACCTGCTGTATTTGCTTATTTGGGGCTGGGGACTGCTTTTCTCCAAGTTGGTCCATCTCCCGTCTTCCATTCTCTTCTGTGAATGGAGGTCGTGGGGGTGGGGCAGGGAAGGGGAGGAAGTGGGGAAAAATAGGGAGCAGTAGACCACGTTGGGTAGTGGGCAGGAGGCTGGGTGGGAGCTTAGTCTTAGGGACGAGGGCTGGCTGGCTGGTCAAGGTCCCACTTAGATTGTACTTCAGATGGTGGTGGTCTTGGGGAAAATATCCTTTTCCCTCATCTTAGGTTTAAATCAAGAGACTACCTGACCTTTCACCTTGACCCTGTGAAGAAGTCAGGGATGGGGCTGGTGGCACCTGGCTGGGCTTCCTCAGCCTCAGAACTATGGGAAATGCTGACACTGCCTATAACCGCAGCCCAAAGGCTCTCGTGACTCTTGTTCTCCCGAGCTGGAGGAGGCAGTGCTTTGTTTGTTTGAATGAATTGTACTTCTTAAAACCATGTTAGATTGGGGCGCCTGGGTGGCGCAGTCGGTTGGGCGTCCGACTTCAGCCAGGTCACGATCTCACGGTCCGTGAGTTCGAGCCCCGCATCAGGCTCTGGGCTGATGGCTCAGAGCCTGGAGCCTGTTTCCGATTCTGTGTCTCCCTCTCTCTCTGCCCCTACCCCGTTCATGCTATGTCTCTCTCTGTCCCAAAAATAAAAAAAAAAAAAAAAAACAAAAAAAACAAAAAAAACGTTGAAAAAAAAAACCATGTTAGATTTACAGAAAAATGGAGAGGATAGTACAGAGTTCCCATGTATGCCACACTTAGTTTCTCCCCTACTATTAACATCTTACATTAGTATGATATATTTACCATAAGTAATGAGCCAATATCGATACATTGTTATTAATCAAAGTCCATAGTTTATTAGATTTAGTTTAGGCCTTTTTTCTGTTCCAGCATTCCATCCACGATACCACATTACATTTAGTTACCCTGACTCCTTAGGCTCTTCTTGGTGTGACTGTTTTTCTGGCTTCCTGTTTTTGATGACCTTGATAATTTTGATCAGTACTGGTCAAGTATTTTGCAGGATGTCCCTCTATGGGAATCTGTCTGATTTTTTTCTCCCAAGTTGGCTGGGGTTACAGATTTATCACTGTTGATATTGACTCCGAGCACCTAGCTGAGGTGCTATTTGTCAGGTTGTCCCGTTGAATTGTCACTTCTTTTCCCACCTTTCTGCACTGTCCTCTCCGAAGTCACTATATACAGCCCACACTTAAGGAGGGGGGACTTCTGCTCCTTCTTCTTGAGACTTTACATAAAGTATTCAGAATTCTTCTGAAAGGGAGATATGTCTCTCTTCCCTTCCACTTCTTTGTCTGGGCATTTATTTATTTATTTATTTATTTAATAGTCTGTCCTTTATTTCCCCCAAGTTGTTCCATGACTCACTGAAAAAGCAACGGACATTCTGCTCAGAATCCTTTCCTGACCTATCCTCCCATTCCCCCCCCTCGCCCCCCAGAACGCCATCCTGGCCATCTCTACCACTGTCCCGGTGTGGTCTCAGCCCCTCCACTTGACGGGATCTCCCGCACGCTTCATACGCCATCAGATGGACAATACTCCCTTTCCTGTGACCGGAGTTTCTCTCCATTTGTCTGTTTCTTCTGAATGAAGAAAAGCAATAAAGGTGGTTTGATGTCTGATCTTATTTATTTGTTCCTCTTACAACAGTCTCATTTTTGACTGGACTCAGACTTTGAGGTAGAGGCTGTCAGAGAAGACAGCCTCCGTCTCTTGGCAATCTGTCCCTGGCGCTTTTCTTTGGCCTCCTTCATTCTGGCCAAAAGCTTAGCATCTTCTGAGCCTCTTCCTTGTTTTTCTTCGTGCGCTGCTTCTTCAAAGCAATGCGCCGACGAAGTTTGTGTTGGAGGACACGTGGCGTAACAAGATGCTTTGGGTGCTTTGGTTCAAGGTTTCTTACCTTCTTTGTTTAGGGGCTTTCTCACAACATACTGGCGGATATCATCTTCCTTCGAGAGACTGACAAGCTTGCGGATTCTGCTAGCTCTCTTGGGCCCCAGGCGATGAGGCACGGTGGTATCAGTGAGTCCAGGAATATCCTTCTCCCCTTTTTTCACGATGACCAAGTTGAGAACACTGAGATTGGCATCCATGATGCAACCCCGAGCAGATTTGCGCTTTCTTTCTCCAGTCTTCCATGGTCGGTAGCAGGAATGCCCCTTACTCAGCAGTAGGCAGACAGGGCCATGGGTCAAGACACCCTGCTTCATGGGGAAGCCTTGTTTGTCATTGCCACCACTGATTCGGACCACGTAACCCTTCCATTCTTCCCCTACAGCATCAGCAGCAACTTCTGTGGCCATTCGTACCACAAAAGTTACGAAGTTTGCGTTCATGGTCCACTTCAATGAGTTTCTGGCAGCCAGTGGCTGGGAAAGAGATGTTCAGCTTCATTGTGGTCTATGTTTATTTATTTTTGAGAGACAGCGAGCACAAGCAGGGGAGGGGCAGAGAGAGAGGGAGACAGAAAATCCAAAGCAGGCTCCAGGCTCTGAGCTGTCAGCACAGAGCCCGACGTGGGGCTCGAACTCACAAAACCTGAGATCATGACCTGAGCCCGAGTCAGATGCTCAACAGACTGAGCCACCCGGGTGCCCCTGGTATCAGCCATTTCTGAGGAGCTGTGCTTTCTTTTACTTGAGAATGACTTTAGAAACCAAAAGCTGGGCACCAGGTATGCTCATTGCTCCTGGGATATTGCTGCTAGACCCTCTCAGCCAACAGAGCAAGGAAGTCTGTGTGTTTATACCAACTTGTGCATATACACATATCTATAAGTATTTCTATATTTAACGATTTGTATTTATATTAAGCTAAACGTGAGTTCATAGGATGTCTCCAACTCGAATCCATTACTACATGGGTGGGGGCAGTGCTTTTTGTCTCAGAACCACCCCCTCCCCTGCCAAACCCAACATTCATCCCTATTGCTTGATTTGTTAAAAGCCTATTTTTCAGAAACGAATCACATCTGATAGTGAGAGATTGTCCATAACGAGAACCAAATGCACTTTATGAGAAAGATAAAAGGTTAACCCACGATTATCAGTGAATTCACCTCAAGTGTCAGATTTGTAAGAAGCCTACTTGAAAGACTTCTCCTGGTAAGAACAGTCAGGAAAACTGAAACCGAAGACCAATGAAGGGTGTTCCAGCCCAATCAGAACACGTGGCAGGTTGTATTCTCCCACACTGGCAGCAGCGGTATCTCCTACCCCACGTGTTTTTCTTACAATGTGACCTTGACATTTGCCCTCCTGGGGGAGGTGGGGTCATGTTTCCTCTTCTTGGCCTTGGAGGGGATGGAGTCATCGGCAGTAAGACAAACGCAGAGGATGGGATGCTGCCTGGGTCAGAAAGACTAGACAGCTTCTAGTTCCTGGGAGCACTTGCACTGTCACTCTGAGCTGCCATGTAAACCTTCCCGCTTCTCTGAAGCCACCATGCTGTGAGGAAGCCCAAACCAGCTCCTGTAGAGAGTCCGCGTACAGAAACCTTGAAGTCACCTGATGAGAAAGAGATGGCTGGCCAGCCCCTAGCTGCTCCAGCTTCTCTCCTCTAACACTTTCCTACTTGTAGTTACTGTCTGGTAACCTAACTGTCTCATAAACCATCCAGCTGTGACTTTCCTCAATTCCTGACTTACAGAGACTGGGAGATATAATACAACAATTTTATTTGGAATGACCAAGTTTTGGGGTGGTTTACTTCACAGCAATATTTGCCGGGATGGAAAACATATTACATACAAAAGTAAATTAAAATTAGTAATTAAAATAACATGGAACTGGGACACAAACAGACCAATGGAAGAGAAAATCCAGAAATCGACCCAAATACATACAGGAACTTAGCATAGATTAAAAAGTGGTATTTCAAATCGGTGGGAAAAGTTGGCCTTTCTAATAATGGGTGTTGCAACAAATGGTAGCTGTCTGTAAAAAAATGAAGTTGGATCTATACATCATATATCAAGACAAACTCCAAATAGTCTAAGATTTAAATGTTAAAATTCAAGCCCACAAAAGAATTAGAAGAAAATGTGGGTGGATTCCCTTCTGACTTTGGATTGGGCAACCTTTCTAACTAAGCCTCAAAATCCACAGACCTTAAAAGATTAATCAAATTTACTGTATATAAGAAAAACCTGAAAGGCAAAATAAAAAAAAAGGAGGCAAATATCAAAAATATTTGTAATTCACATTGCAGATTAGAAATCAAAAACACATAAAATCCAATAGCTAAATGGGCAAGGACTATAAAAAAAGATAATATGTTAACTCACAATTTCATGATTATGAAAAGTTTATAGAAAATTAAATACAAATGGCCCTTTAAAATATAAAAATGTGCTCAGCCTTACTTGTAAAAAGAATAATTCAAAGTAAAACTCTTCTAAGTACCGTTTTCATCCATCAGTTTGGCAAAAACAATCTTGACAAGGCTGTGGGGAAGTAGGTATGCTCACATACAATACACGTTGGAATAGCTCCCACGGAGGGCAATTTGGAAATATCTGTCAAAATCCCAAACACGTTGACTCTCCGACACCCATTCTTGGGATCTAATCCTTACAGCGCTGTATGTAACGGCAGAAGATCGGCAAACACCCAAGTGTCAGTCAGCATGGGACTGGGCCGATAGATTTTGAGGAAGCCATATGATGGAATATTCTGTGGCTATAAAAATGGTTGAAGAAACTTTAAGTCTATATGAGGCTCTCCACAACACACTAGTGAAAAAAAATAAGACGCCAAACAGTGTGTGCAATATGTTGGCTTTCGCGTACGAGAGGAGAAAATAAGTGTGCATATTCATAGTGCTTGTATTTGCATAAAGAAACTGGAAGGACATCCCAGAAATTCATAAAAGTAAGTACTTGGGGTGAGCAGAATGAGGTAGTTGGGAGCAGGGGGCTGGGAGCAAGCATCATCACCGTCTGCCTTTTCCATTTTTCTGATCTCCGATCCACATTGCCTATTTGAGAATAAAGTAAAATTCACGTGACATAAAGGAATCCAGCTCTTCATATTTATTTCCTCAATTTGAAAAAAAGGCGAAAAGCATTCTACTATACATGAGACAACTGAGGAGCATGAATGTCTGGTTGTGGTATTAAGTACCACATTAGAGGCAGTGCTCAGCTGTAAACCAACCAAAGCATTCTTTTCTTGACTTTTATTTTAGGAAAGTTAAGGTCCCATTTCCTGCGGTCATCCCAAGGAGTTGGGCCCACCATTGTCCAAGTGACCCTCATGTTCAAGAGGGACAGAAAAGCCCAACTCTCCAAGGTCCACCACCTCCCTTAACAGGTCATTGAGACAACACGCTGATTTAAGCCCCTTCCATGGTCTTCCATGGTGTTCCACGTGGCTTCTTAACCTGCACTAAGGGTTTTAGATTGCATGTATTTGCAGAAACATCTGACAGGCTCCTTTGAAAACGCCTATGAATTCGACTTCATTTTCTATGTAGACACGTTCCACAGTCTTCTTGCAGAAAAGGTGGTGGGATGGAGACCCATCTGGGTGAGATTGTTATGCAAATTACACACAAAACACTATTCGTGAAATTTAGGGCTGGGTGGGTCGACAGAGGGTAAAGAAGACGAATCCTTCCAAGTTGCCCCTCAAAACTGACATCAAGGCCACTGGAGTAAGTGTCCGATCGGCCTTCTCGTAAGTCGCAGAGACTCCTCCCAAGGAAATCTGCCAGACAAGGGTACATCACCTGGTGTCCATGCAATTACTTCTGAAAATACGCAGCGTGAGGGTTCCATCTTTGCTTCTTGGATGTAAGTCAGGCTGTTATCTACAAACTGTGTGAAGTCAGTATGTGAAGTTGAATGTCGCTTTGTTTTCTGCACTGATGTTAAAGGAAATGGGTAGTTTCCACCCTGCCCTCCCCTTCGCATTCCTACGTTCTCCTGAAGCATGCCCTTGTGTATTGGCTCCTAGAATATTTTGAAAAGTATTTAAGATATTTCTTTGTTATGTGCAACCCCAAATGCTGCTGTTTTTATATATTCCATAAGTGCTTTATCTCTCTCTCCTCTTTGTCACAATTGCTTTTTGAAGAACCAAGTAAAATGTTGCCTAAGCAACTTACGAAGTTTTCTTTCGGTTGAAAGAAGCAACATGTTCACCCAATTCCTAAGTCCGTCTTTGCCTGAAATCGACTTAACCAATAAATCAGTCTCCATGTTGATACGCAAAGAAAAAAAAAAGTCATTCTTTTAAGATTTTTTTTTTTTTAGGTCAATCGGTGGAAACAATAGTAACTTCACTTAACTTCAGCAGCAACTGAAGCCGTGTTGTCAATTCAAAAACAGGTTTTGCTGTTCTTCCAGGAAATAACTGTACTTGGGAGGAAGTTTGTCAGCAAATGCTTCTGGAATGTCAGGCTGAGGCTGTGTTCCTGGAGTTAGCAAGTGAATGTGTGTGTGTGTTTTCACTCTGGGCTGAAAAGATGTGCCAGGTGTTTGTGACAAGCTGTGATGAGGACTGTCCATTGTATTCTTTCTCCTTGTTGGAGAAAGAAAGCTTCTGAGAACAAGCCCTTATTTAAAGGAAGCCCCAGTTAATCCAACAAGGCTTTGAATGAAGTCCCTTTCATGCAAACTGCTTCACGAAGGCCATTGGCCCCCACCCCTACCCCGAGAAACCCTATGAGGCCAGAAGCCGGAATCAACACCCCACAGAGGGTTCAGACAGTTCAAAGCTCAGGACTTACTTAAAATGTAACAGACGTTTACTGACCTCGGTCAGAATGAAAATGGCCCAGTAACACAAGCAGCAGCCTTCTGTGGAACACGGACAGACCTCCATCACCATGACTAACAGTTATTAAACATTTACAGGTGCTGGTGGAGGTGCTGACGCCTTCTCAGGAGCTCTCTGCCTTTGCGGTAGGTTTCCTGATTGTTATCCCCATTTTTCCCGCGAGGAAATGGATGCTCCTTCACATTAGCCAGAGAGCTTAACTCTGTACCAGGCCTGCTGGACTGTCCTACTAGAGAGCAGGCAGGTTGAAGTCCCCGGCAGCATTCGCCGGGAGGCTGCTCCCGGGGGCCCGTGTCACCCCCAAACTCCTAAAAACGATGTAAGAAAAGCCAACCCTTGTGTACTCTGAAAGCATTAGGGGTTTTACTCTGGAAAAATGAATTCAGGGCTGTGCTGGGTTATGATCAAGAGGGGGCCCGACAGAGATGGGCGGGCACGACTTCTCAGGGTGTCTGGCCTTGAGGGTACACAGGACCTGGTTTCACCCTCCTCGCCCTGAAACCCTAGCACCAAGAGCACACAACACAAAAGACTGTTGTCCTTCTGCCTCAAACAATAGCACGCCTCCTTAGATTACAAAGCACGTTTTATGAGAGAAAGCTGCCACCAGGGGCCACAGCCACGCATCCCACAGAATCCACAGCCTGGGCCAGTGATGGGGCTGCTTCCCGCTTGTTCGATCTCATTTCGAATATTGTTTGAGGATAAGAGGTAATGACGGCACAAGGCCATTAGCTCGCATGATTCATTGGTGGTGACACAGGGGTGTCAAGGAAACGTCTGAAGGCAGGGCCCCGACTCCCACCCTTTTCTTGACACGCTTTCCCCCTGAAGGCCCATCGGTGCTTTGCCAGCTCCATCCTGAGGAAGGGACGCTGGTACAGCAACATGGGGCAACATGGGGCGACACGCCTCCTTTCAGCCTTAAGTGGCACCTGCCACCAGAGGATTTCCACACGGGACTGCCCCAGTACTCCTGGGTGTCTCAGGAGGGCTCCAGCTTTCCTCCCTCCCCCTTTCTTACCAGAGCCCCATGAGAAAGCGGGACTGTGGGAGAGATGATTGCTCCCCCCGACTGCCTGGGGAGGCGGGGCTGGGAGGGGACAGCAAGATGGGGCCGCTCTGTACAGCTGGTCTGCCACCTCTCGCCACATGTCATCCCTGGCAGGGGTGTCCTCTGCTGAGTTCTGTCCTCCTGGACCCGGTTATTCCAGGGATAACGGATCACGGGGGGTGGAGGTGGGGGCTGCAGACTGCTATCTCCTTACACTGGGCACGTATGATCTCTATATATCAAATGAGGCAAGATGGGGCTGGCGACTTGGGAAGAAGAAGATGTGGGATTGATGTGGCAACCATCCGAGGTAATTATACTGGAGTTCCAGGGTGGTGTGGTTGGGGCTATAAGAAGCTTGGTAAAGCTCTCCCTCAGGGTTTCGTGGAATACCGTGGCCCTGGACAGGCTTGTCCGCCTTGAGGAAGTGAGGCAACTTTGGAAGGTCCCATCCATCTCCAGTGTTTCCCTGGTCTCAGCTCTGGATGTGGAAAGTTCTGCCGGGATATAGCCTTTGAGCTTACTTGAGTGAAGTGTGACTTCTTAATGATGGCCAGGTCAGAGGATTTGTTCCACCGAGCTTCGCTTTAAGCCCATTCCCCACTTGAGACTTGGGACTACTTCAGGGATGCTCTGAACGCTGGGCCATGTCCAGGAGGTCAGCCTCAGGAAAGGTGGAGGTTGAATGGAGGGTGGTCCTAAGGAGGTGCTAACTCCACCTCCAGGGGCTTGCAAGAAGAAGGGGTCCTCTACCTATTTAAAGGGGCCATCTGTTCACAATAGAACAGGTTCCTGCATACAGAGGGCGAAGGGTTAACACCAATTCTTAACCTGGAAAGGCCCCGTGAGCCCCCCAGGAATTCCAGCTATTCATCCACCTGACAAGTTTTTGTTTTCTTTTCTTTTTTTAAGTCGGCTTCTCAAGGCTGGGCTCAAACCCTGAGATCAAGACGTGAGCTGAGATCAAGAGTCAGAAGCTTAGCACACGGAGCCATCCCGGTGCCCTCTGCCAAGCTTTTATGGAACACCTACTACACGCAGACCTGTAAGCACATTTGTGACTGCGAGCACTTTCCTGCTCTCATCAGCTTCTTGAAGAGGGACCGCAACTATCCCAAGGCGAAGACCCCTGGGTCTGCCCCAGGGAGGGGCTGGGTCAGATGCACAAGGGAGTGGGTTCAGGTGGGGAGCAGGACACCTTATTCTTTGCTTGCTCAGCATCTGTTCCCTGTTCTATTAGCACCCTCAGTTCCCTTTGGGAGATACAATCAAATCTTTGAAATGACGGTTGTCTGTCACTACAAAGGAGCCCTTGATGGTAAGTTGTACTCACAGGAACAGAGGGATCTAGTTGGGGTATAACTGGAAAGGTGCTGGACTTGGAGCCCGAAGACCTGGGTTCGAATCCTGTCTCTTCCATTTACTAATAGAGCTATTAGCATGTTATTATAGACCTCTGCCTAGCAGGTTGAGTTAACATGCTTCAGGGAACAGTGAAACCACCAGTGGTCTGTGCCCCCCCCCCCCCGAGGATCACTCCACGGTTCACGTCCTAGGGTGCATCTGTATTAAGACCGGCATCCTCTGGGCAGCCCTCACTTCCATGTGCCACATGCTGGCCGCATCCTATTTTTTCAACCCACTCTCTCTGGCACAGCAGCAATTGCTCCTAAAATCCATGTGTCCTCCCACTTTTCCAGGGCTCCTCACACCTCCCGTGCCTGGTCCTCACTTCCCTCTTTACCCTGCCCGGATTGCACGGGCCATCATGGCAACCACTCCCTTGCCTACGGCTCGGCTCCCTTGCCCCTCTCTGACTTTATCAGTTTTGCCAGGCAAATCCCCAATCCCGGCCAGACCAATTCTCCGTCCTTGAGCCCCAGGATGACGAATTAACACCCTCTCAAACCCCGGAACCAGCACCGCCACCCGCGCTCTTCACTCTGAGCTGATGACATTGCTTCCTGTTTCTCTGGAAAAACAGAAGCCATCAGAAGGAAACTGCCTAAGGCTCCCATCATTTCACCAGTACACTTCACTTCGTCCCAGAGACTCTCCCAGCTCCTGTCCAACCCCAACCCTCCACCTGTACACTTGACCCCACACCCTTTGATGCCTTAAGGACTCTCACTCCCATTGTCCCTTCTCTCTGTGTCATCAATTTTCTCTCTCTCCTGGATTATTCCTATCAGCATACACATATGGTCTAAAAGCCCCTAGCCTTAAAAAAAAAAAAAAGTCCTCCCTGGATCCCACACCTTTCTCCAGAGTCTGTCCCACTTCTCTGCTCCTTTTGCAGCAAGATTCCTTGAAGGAGTTGTCTTGTCTTCGTCTGCTCCCACACTCATGCATCGCTCATGCACCACACATCATGCCCAGCTGGGCCTTTGTCCCCACCATGCTGTGAAATTGCTCTTGTCAAGGTGGCCAGTGACTGCCACATGACCCATTTCAAAGTCAGCTCTCAGTCCAGAGATTAACTGGCCTATCATCAGCATCTGCCGTAGCCAACCAAGCTCCTGCCCTTGAAATGCTTTCTTCTCCAGTTTCCCAGGACCCCCCCCCCCGCCCCCCATGTCTGCCTCCTACCATGCTGGCCACTCCTATCCTCCTTCCTTGCTTCTGCTCCCCTCTTTGACCTCTGTTCCCTGCATGCTCCAAGGCTCAGCCCTTGGCCCTCTTCTCTTTCCACACTTCCCTTTGGGGATCTCATCTAGACGACTGACTTTAAAAATCATCCACATTTTGCTGGTTCTGAAATACGTATGTCCAGACCTTACCTTCCTGCTGAGTTCAGGATAGTTTGTGGTACCGCCTACCTAGGACACGACCTGGATGTGTCACGGGCGTCTCACAACAAACACGTCCACCACTGAGGTCCTGACCGCCCTCCCAAACCTGTTCCTTCCAGAGTCTCATTTCAGTCGATGACAACTCCATCCTCCTACTAGTTGCTCAGGTCAAAACTTTGGAGTGAT
The DNA here is from genome assembly GCF_018350175.1 of Felis catus. Lineage (NCBI taxonomy): Eukaryota > Metazoa > Chordata > Mammalia > Carnivora > Felidae > Felis > Felis catus. Next base: position 33,914,785 of record NC_058375.1, on the reverse strand, counting down.
TCCTCATTCCTTTTTTTTTTTTTTTTTTACCCCTCAAACCTCACATCCAGTCAGAAAAATCATGTCAACTTCAGAATATGTCTAGAGTCTGAGCACTTCTCATTTCTTTTATTTAAAAAATTATTTTAATGTTTGTGTGTGTGTGTGTGTGTGTGTATGTGTGTGTGAGAGAGAGAGCGAGAGAGAATGAATGGGGGAGAGGTGGAGAGAGAAGAGGGAGACACAGAACCCGAAGCAGGCTCCAGGCTCTGAGCTGTCAATACAGAGCAGGAGGCAGGGCTCAAACCCATGAACCGCGAGACCATCACCTGAGCTGAAGTCAGACGCTTGACCGACTGAGCCACCCAGGAGACCCTCCCCGTTTCTACCGACTACTCTGACGCCACATTGCCTCTCTCCTGCTTGATAGAAATAACCTCCCGGCTGGTCTCCCTGCTGCTACCCTGCCCTCCTCTAGTCCCTCCTTCACATAGAGTGAAAGAAGTCAGCCCCTCTCACCCAGGGAGGGAAGGATGGGGCCCCACATGAGCTGGCCCCACACGCCCCTCATGCAGCTCCTTCTGTTCCTCCCCACTGACTGCACTCCCTCCAGCTGGCCTCTGTTCCGTGGCTTGAATAAGCCAGCCAGGCTCCCACCTCTTGGGCTTTGTTCTGGCTCTTCCCTCTTTCTGGAACGCTCTTCCCCCAGATATTGGCATGGTTGCCATCTCACTCTTAGATCTCAGCTCGAACATTCCCTCTTCAGTGAGTCTCCTCTTTTCCTGACTGTCTACTGTGCAGTAGCAGTCACCTCTACAGCTCCCTATCACATGAAGCTATTTGACTTTTTTTGTTTTAATGTTGATTTTTGAGACAGAGAGAGAGACAGAGTGCGAGCAGGGGAGGGGCCGAGAGAGAGGGAGACACAGAATCTGAAACAGGCTCCAGGCTCTGAGCTGTCGGCACAGAGCCTGACACCGGGCTTGAACCCACGAACTGTGAGATCATGACCTGAGCCGAAGTCGGACGCTTAACTGACTGAGCCACTCAGGTGCCCCTAAGCTATTTTACTTTTCATAGCACTCACCACTATCTGAATTAATTTATTTCTTTACGTGGGTATTGTCTGTCTTCCCAACCAGAATGAAAGCTGAATGGTGGTGGGAACTTCGTCCTCAGTGCTAGCACTGAGCCTACCACATGGTTGCCAGGGATGCCATGGAAGGTTGTAAAGGTTGTTCACTGCATCAGAGCTCCTGGCTGGGGAGTGGGCGCTGACATCTGGCCTGTTCTCTGCTCTCCATGCACGGGGGGCATCCAGCAAGTTGCCTTCTGCTATTTTGCAATGTGTGCTGTATGGGCTGGTTGTGGCTCTGTGATGGGTGTTCAATAAATATTCATTGAATATATGACTGATGGATGTGCAGACGCTGTCTCCTTCTGTAGGGCTTCACGCAAATTACCTTCTCAGAGCCTTATTTTCATCATCTGTTAAAGGGATAATTAACATCTATCTCATAGTACAGCTATGAGGTTTAAATGAAATAGTTTATTAAAAATCTGGCACAAGTGGGATTTGTGGGAATACCCAGAACAGGCAAATCCGCAGAGACAGAAAACAGCTTAGTGGCTGCTGCAGGCTGGTGGGATGGGAAAATGAGGAGTGACTGCTTAATGGGGTGCCGTTCTGGTGTGATGAGAGTGTTTTACAACTAGATAGCTGTGCTTCCGCAACATTCTGAATGTACTAAATGCCACCGAAGTGTGCCCTTTAAATGACTAAAATGGTGAATGCTTTCCATGGGAATTGGGTTATGTTACACGAATACCTCAATTTAAAAAAGAACCAAGGGCGGGGCGCCTGGGTGGCTCAGTCAGTCGAGTGACCGACTTCGGCTCAGGTCATGATCTCACAGTTTGTGAGTTTGAGGCCCGAGTTGGGACTCTGTGCTGACAGCTCAGAGCCTGGAGCCTGTTTCGGATTCTGTGCCTCCCTCTCCCTCTGCTCCTCCCCTGCTGGTGCTCTGTCGATCTCTCTCTCTCAAAAATAAACATTAAAAAAAAATTAAATAAATAAATAAAAAAGAACCAGCAGGTGGGGACTGGTAGGTGTTCAACGATTATCTTTTGGATCCTAGGATTTCCTGGATTCAAAGTCAAAGCGAGAGCCCAAACCTTCCTTGGCCCCTCACTGCCCCATCCGGGGTAATAATCACTTTCCTCTCATTCATTCACTTCAGAAGCATTTATTACTGCCCTTTTAGACATTGGGGATGTGGAGAGGAACAGGACGGACACAGACCCACCCCGTGTTTACTGGTTCCTAGGGAGGTTGGGGGCACGGTGGGTCCTAGGAATAGAGAAGAGTTCGGACTGGAGCTGGGCAGGGAACAGACAAGGCAGGAGAGTTCGGAAGGGGCCAAGGGCAGTAGGACTTCAACTCCGTGCTAAGATATTCAAGGTCCTGCATGAACTGACCTTCACCTTTCCAGGCTCCGTTCTACCAGGCTGCACTTGCAAACCCCTGACTGTAGCCCTTGCTCTGGCTGTGCCCTGTGGGTCCCTGTGAATTCTTGTGCCTGCATGGTTTAACTCGTCCTCATAACACTTTCTCCTTTAAATATTTACTGAGAACTGCCCTGTGCCAGGTGCAGGGAACCCAGAGATGTCAAAACCTGGCTCCACTTTCACTCCACAAAAAGAAGAGGCAGCACAGGGGGTGCTCAGGACAAGAAGGTGGGGCTTGCGGGGGGGGGGGGGGGGGGAAGGCGGTGCTAGTCTGGGAGGACTGGGAGCTCACGAAGGTGACTCTTGAGCTGGGTTTATTTATTTATTTTTATTTTTAATTTTTATAAGTGTTTATTTTTGAGAGAGAGACAGAACACGAGCTGGGGAGGGGCAGAGAGAGAAGGAGACACAGAATCTGAAGCAGGCTCCCAGCTGTCAGCGCAGAGCCCCGACATGGGGTGGGGGCGCTCGAACCCACAGAACAATGAGATCATGGCCTGAGCTGAAGTCCAACACTTAACCGACTGAGCCACCCAGGTGCCCCATTGAGCTCGGTCTTAAATGACAAGGAGGCACTAGGCCTGGGGAGGAGGAGTAAAAAGGGAGAGGTTCAGAGAGCCTCTCTTCAGAGGGGCTCTCTGAACTCCCAGTATCCTCTGAGATCCAGATGAAGGCTGGACGGCTCCATCCCGGTAAACACTCTCGCACGCAATAACTCCCCAAGGGCACAGATACACTCCCCATTTACCTCCACACCCCTGTATCCGCCCCCCCCCCCATCCTCCCCTCAACTCCTGCACAGGCTCACACACATTTTTGCAGGCAACTTTGAGCGTCCTCGGTCCCCGCGGCTTTGCCAGGGAAAAATTCCCACCTCCTCCCCTCCACTTCCGGCCCACAGCTTCCCAGGCCTGCAAATCTTCCTCTTCCAACTCTGGACTTTGTACCCGTCACGGGAAATTCACTAGCTTATCAGGGCCGTCAGCCCGGGCAGTTGCCTGCTGAGGTGTCTGCTCGCCCGTTCTAGGGCCCGCAGGACCCCTCTCTGGATCCCAGCTGCACCAACACCCCTCCCCTCCCCCACTTTCTGCACCCGGCGCTGGGGGTGCGGGTGGGGCGTGCGCCAGAAGGTTCACCGCAAAAGCTTGGGGTGAAGTGTCATTAGTCGTCCTGATTGGAGGCGTTGCCTGCAGCCCAGCCCTCCGCCCTCCCTGCGGATTCAGCCCCGCCTGCCGGCTGCGTCCCCAGGTGAGTCAGGTGGTGGCTTTGGCCCACCCACCTGTTCTGGTTCTGCCCGCCCCAGCCGGAAGCTTCATCCAAGGACTGTGCACAGTTCCTACAGGTGGGGAGCAGAAGGGGAAGACCTTGGGGGGCCTGGGAGGGGGATCCCACAGATTCCTGAGGGCTCCTGGGAGCAGAAAAGGAACCACAAAATCAGAGTGGGGTGTGTGTATCTGTGAGATCAGAGGGTGTGTGTTTGTCGGTGGAAGAGACGTGGGGGTAGGGTGACAGCCCGTGTCCTTGGGAAGAATTCACAGGGACAGAGCAGGCAGGAGAAGGAGTAGGGTTAAATCTTACAGACCTCGAAGGGAATACAATTCACTTCCAGTTAACAAAATCTTATTTTGGGGGGATCCAGTGCCTAGCGTGGGGCCCAGAGTAGGCATCCAATGAGTGAATGAGTGCTTTAGCTCGCCTTTCTTTACAAAAAAAAAAAAAAAAGTTTATTTATTTATTTTGAGGGTGGGGGAGGAGGAGAGAGAGGGGGAGAGAGAGGGAGAAAGAGAATCCCAAGCAGCCTCTGCACTGTCAGCGTGGAGCTTGTTGAGAGATTATGACCTGAACTGAAATCAAGAGTTGGATGTTTAGCCGACGGAGTTACCCAGGCGGCCTTAGCTCTCCTAATACCCGCTTCACTCTCCAGCTCGCCCATACTCACCTCTCACCCAGACTGAGCTGCTGAGCGCCAAGCTGTCTGCCAGAGCCCGGGCACATTTTAATCGGCTCTGTCCTTGCCCCCAGGCAGCTGCCCATCCAGTAACTGGCCAATCCTGATGGGTGGTTGACTGGGTAGGCCAGTGAAGGGGTCATCTGAGGGGTCAAGGGACAATCTCATAGGCAGGTGTGGTTTGATTTGGCCTTGGGGGATGGGGAACTCAAAATACCGAGGAGGGGTGTCTGGGAAACAAGAGAGTGGGTGAGGTGGGAGGTATGTGTGGGTGGAGCATGGTGGGGGGTGGTGGGGACTGTGGGGAAGACAAGATCGGCTGCAGGGCCGTGTGCTAGATTGTGGAGCCTTGAAGAACATGCCGAAGGATCTGCGTATAGCCCCGAGGGCCTGGGGAGCTCTGGAAGGATTTTTAAGCGGGAGAGTGATGGGATCAGATTTGGGCTTTAGGTCCACCACTCTGGGGAGTGGACTACAGGTGGGGAAAGACAGGATGGCAGGGAGGCATTGTAAGAGTCAAGGTACAAGATGAAGGTGGCTTGGACTGGGGCAGTGGCTGGGTGCAGAGGAGGGACAGAGCCATTCCGGAGATACTTAGTTCCAGGAAGAACTGATGGGGCTTGGTGACAGGTTGGAGGTGAGGAGGGAGGGTATCATTAAGATATCAGTATTAAAGAATATATGGCAGGTACTCCCCTAAACCAGATGCTTCTCTCCTAGGTGCTTTCCTAGCCTGGATCCTCCTCCCCAGGTACTCCTCTGATTGAGGTGGTCCACCTGCAATAATCTCCAGTCCTAGCTGTTCCTCTGACAGGTACTTCCCCAAGTACTCCTCAGATTCGGGTGTTGCTCCTCCAGACATTCCTCTGACTCAGCTGCTCCTCCTACAGGTATTCCCATGCCTAGATGGTCTTCTTCCAGATACTCCCTTAATTCAGGTTCTCCTCCCTAGCCCTAGTGGTTCTTACCTAGGTAATTTCCTGATCCAGATGATCTGCATTTGGCTACTCGCTGAAACTGCTTCCCTCTGGGCAGAGGTGGATGGACAAGGGATGTGTCTGAAGAGCTGAGGGTCAAGGTGGGGTGGCAGGGGCTCCTGCCTGAGGAGGAGAGGGGCCCCCTGCCTGGGTAGGGACAGGCACCATCCTCCACATGTGGTCTCTACTTTTGTTCATTAGTTCTCAGCCATTGCTGTTGTCTGACCCCTGGGAGCCAGAACTGCCTCTGTCCTATCTTCCCAACCTCAGCCTATCAGGCAGTGTAGCAGATTGGGCTCTGGGCCCCGGTGTCAGAGACCTGGGTTCAAGTCCCGGGACTTTTGTCCGAGTTGGTTCACCCCTCTGGGCCTCGGAGTCCTCATCTACAGAGAGAGGATAATGTTTATACCCACCTTACAGTGTTCTGTGAGGACATCCCGCCCGGTGCCTGAATCATACGTAGTGCTTAGCAAGTTCCGGCATTGATTTATTTGTTTCAGCTGCTTTCTGAGCTGGACCCTACAGTCTTCCCTTACAAACAGCCAATTTCCAGGTGCTCAGCTTCTCTTGCGTGCACAATCGGTTATGGTTAATTGTCCAGTGCCCAGAGTTGGTGCAGCGCCCTAACATGGCTGTGAGTCTGCCCTGGAATGTGTACCTGTGGCCTCCCACGACACCCGCACGTGGTGTATATGTTCTAGGACTCTGTGCTCCAGGGCTGCCTGGCATCTGGGGGGTCTCCTTGGAGCTACGGCTCTTCTGGCAGAAGCTGAGGCTCACCGGTGTCTCCAGGCCCCTTCATGAGTGAGGCAAACCAAAGTGAGTGAATGGGAAGGGGGCTGGGGAGGGGGTTGGGAGAAGGACCCTGTCCCCACACCTTTCGGTCTCCCCAGGGAACCCATCTGGGGCCCCATGCATAATGCTGTCCGTTTCTCTGCAGCCACTGTGGGGCCCTCAGAGCTCTCCACGGCATCAGCCATCTCCCCTGGGCTGGGCACTGGGGCCCGGGCATGGCCTGTGCTGGTGGGCGTCGTGCTGGGGGCTGTGGTCCTCTCTCTCCTCATCGCGCTTGCTGCCAAATGCCACCTCTGCCGCAAATACCGTGCCAGCTACCAGCACCGCCCGCTGCCCGGGACCGGGAAGGGTGTCTGTCCGGAGGTGGGTGAAGAAGATGACGATGGCTTCATCGAGGACAATTACATTCAGCCTGGGGCCGGCGGGCTGGGGACAGAGGGCGGCAGGGACCACTTTTCCTTCTGAGCCCCCATCTTTGGTCACCCCCCACCCATACCTGACAGCTGAAGGATAGTGGATACCACAAGGGGACCGTGAGCCTCAGGGACGGAGGTGTCTAGGGCGTAAGGGCTCACCAGGGGTAGAGCAGTCCTCCCTTCCCTGACACTGCTGCTGCTCGAGTGACAAACTTTCTCTTGCTCAATCACCCTCGATGACTCCCTGCTGTTCTCAGGACAGCTACCAAGGGCCGGGCTAGGGAAATAAGGCCTCTGTCAGCCTCTTGGTTCCCTTTCTTGCCTTTCCCAACACCACTCCCTGCTAAAGTAATTATTTGTTTTTCCTTCTCTCCTACATGGTGTTTCTCCATGCACTTTTTGGTCACACTCTCTCCCCGGCCTATACTGCCCTTCTGTTCTTGCCAATCCTCCATGACTGTGATGAAAGTCCCTGGTCCATCGACTCCCTGTAGCCCGTCTACCTGCCAGCATTTCAAATGAGCCCGATGAGAACATTTTAGCAGGTGCCAAGCAGTGTGCCAACTTTCTTGTTGAAAATTTTCCCTATCAATAAAGTGAGTCATCTAAACGGTTACAGTATATTATACTTTTCACGGGTATTAATAAATCTATTTTCATTTTAAACAAAAGTAAAAAGGAGTCCCTGCTTCTCAGTTTTCCTGGGTTGGAACCTGTGCATAAAAGCATTCCTTCTCATAGCTGGATAGAACTGCTCGGATGTCCCCTCCTCCGGGGGATGCCTTTTGTGAGCCCCTCCGTCTCATAACACCCCGTGAGTTTCTCTACTATTCTCTTGTCATGGTTTATATTATTTTATTTTATTTTATATTTTATTTTATATTTTATTTTATTTTATTTTAATTTTATTTTATTTATCTTTTTTATTTATTATTCTTTTTGCCACGGTTTATTTTAATCTGTATTGCAATTTGCACCTACCCCTTACCGTGCCCGTCCCCACAGACTGTGACCTCTCTGAAGACACAGGCTGTGCCTCATTCTGTGTTCTCATTCTTGCGCATGGCAGATGCTAAGTAAGTATTGGTCAAGTTTGTTTAATTACTGCAGGCTGAGGAATGAGTAGATGAAAGGTGAGGGAGTGAGGTGACCGTGGAAGACTTGGTCAAGAATGGATGAAGAGGAGGAGGGCTGGGTCATCCTTGCTGTTGGGGAGATTGGGACGAGGGAGGCAGCTTTGTGTTTTTTTGTTTTGTTTGTGTGTGATTCAACAGTTCCATGCATTAGTCAGTGTTCATGTACTGATAGTTGTATCCTAATCCCCGTTCCCTATTTCACACACTCCCCACCCACCTCCCCTCTGGCAACCATCTGTTTGTTATCCGTAGTTAAAAGTCTGTTTCTGGGTTTCCTTTTTTTCCCCCTTTGTTCATTTTTCTCTTAAATTCCACATGAGTGAAAGCACATGCTATCTGTCTTTCTGTGACTGACTTATGTCACTTGGCATTATACTCTCTACCTCCATCCATGTCATTGCAGATGGCAATATTTCATTCTTTTTGATGGCTGAGTAATATTCCCTTGTGTGTATATACCATCTTCTTATCCATTCATCTATTGATGGACACTTGGGCTGCTTCCATGTTTTGGCTACTGTAAATAATGCTGCAATAAACATAGCGATGCACACCTTCTTTCAAATTCTTTGGGTAAATAGTCAGGAGTGGAATTACTGGACCATAGGGTAATTCTATTTTTAACTTTTTGAGGAATCTCCATAGTGGCTGCACCATATCACGTTCCTACCAACAGTGCACAAGGGTTCCTTTTTCTCCATATCCTTGCCAACACTTGTTTCTTGCATTTTTTATTTTGTTATTTTATATTTTTTAATGTTTATTCCTTCTTTGAGAGAGAGAGAGTGAGAGAGAGCACGAGTGGGGCAGAGGCAGAGAGAGAGGGAGACACAGAATCTGAAGCAGGCTCCAGGGTCTGAGCTGTCAGCACAGAGCCCCACACGGGGCTCGAACTCACGGACCACGAGATCATGACCTGAGCCAAAGTCGGACACTTAACTGATTGAGTCACCCAGGGGCCCTGATTTTATTTTTTAATTTTTAAAATTTATTTTGAGAGCGAGAGAGGCAGAGGATCTGAAGCAGGCTCTGCACTGACAACAGCGAGCCCAATGTGGGGCTCAAACTCACGAACTGTGAGATCATGAGCTGAAGTCGGACACTTAACCAACTGAGCCATCCAGATGTCCCTGTGTTTTTTATTTTAGCCATTCTTACAGGTGTGAGGTGGCATCTCATTGTGGTTTTGATTCGCATTTCCCTGATGATGAGTGGTGTTGAGCATCTTTTCATGTGTCTATTGGCCCTCTGTCGGTCTTCTACGGACGAATGTCTGTTCATGTCTTGTGCAAAACTAAAAGACACCTGAGTGGGAGGAGAGATTTGCAAATGACATATCTGATACAGGGTTGGCATCCAAAATATATAAAGAACTACAACTCAACACCAAAAAAACCAAATAATCCAAGCAAGGGAGGCAGTTTTAAGAAGGGACAAAGTTAAGCTTCTTTTCAGTTGCTAGCAATGGGAGGAGAATTGAAGGGACAGCTGACTCAGGAGGGCAGGAAACAGGTGGCTCTAGCAGCCTGAGGACAGGAATGGTACCTTTTGTGCTCTGTCACTTGTGGGCGTTAATGACACTCCATGCATGGGACTCCTGAGTTCTCGATGGCAAGTTTCAAATACTCCGGTGACAGAGTCTCATCGGCCCAGTTTGGGCCGAATATCCACCACTGGTCCAACCCACTGTGACCAGTAGCAGGCTTCTATAGTGCAAATGTGATTTGGGGAGGCTGCCTGTTGGTTTCAGGTCATTCCCAGACAAGGGGAAGTCATCAGGAACCAGGCGGCCACCCCACACATGCTCACTGAATGCAACGTCAGCCTCTGAGGAAAGAGCCAGCGGAGAAGGAGGGTGAGGGCAGGACTGATACAGGGAGGAGCTCGAGAAAAAGGCAGGAGGTCAAGGGGGGCTGCAGTGGAGGGTCAAGGGATGCCCTCGGCAGTGGTGAAGTTGAAGGGTGGACCAGATCAGCCAGGGCCATCATGCCAAGATAGCTTGCACTTCAACATGAGAACATCTGAGGCTCATCTGTGGATGTTTTTGGCCAGGGAGTGAGGTAATCATGATAGAAAAGTCATTCTGGATGCTGTGCCAATGGGTTGGAGGGGAGACACCCAGAGAGAGGTGATAAGACCTGCCTAAGCTGAGGCAGGGAACAGAGAGATTCCAGAGACACGAGGGAGGCAGGGTTGGTGGGCTTGCTGGCTGCTGGCCGTGGGAAGTAGAAAGGAGGCAACGAGGCTGCCCTGGTTTCTGGGTGGGGGGCTGGGCACCCTGAGGAGGGGCAGGCTTTGCGGGAACAAGGATTCAATGCCTGACGTGCAATTTCCAGGGGGAGAAGTCTGGGGACAGCTGGGTGCACCCGGGAGGACTCTGGTCTGCAGAGTGTGTGTTTGGGACTAGTTGGCAGTGGGGTCACCAAGAGCCAGGAGTGAAGAAGATCAGGAGCCTGGGTGGAGTTGAGGAGGTTCTGAGGACTAAACAGGGAAACACTGACATCTAAGGGCTTGTCAGCTGTGGAGGACGTGGCAGAGCCTAGAGCCCATGTTCCCAACCCCAGCAGTTGTTCCTGAGTCCAGAGACAGTCTGACTCTTGCAGGTCTGGCAAGTTCCTGTGTCTGGGACAGCAGCATAGGCTGCCCCAGCCCAAGACCTTGAGGAGGACGTTGAGGAGCAGAACTAAGGGGTGGAGGGCATGTGTTGAACAAGGGAGGAGCTGCTGGAAACTCAGCTGCTGGAAACTTTACACTCCCTCAGTGCCCACCTGGGGAGGGGGCGGGGTGCGGGGCGGACACTGTCCTGCCTGCAGTTCCGGGCCTGGAAGCAGCTCAGCTGTCCCCGTTGTCATGTATTCTTTGGGACCCGAGTCAGAGCCTCTGAGGGATCCAGGCAAGGGAAGGGCTTGCTTTCCCTGAGCCCAGCACCCAGCCAGGGTCAGCAGGGAGGGCTTCTTCTAGGAACCCACTGTGGGCATCATGCCTGGCTGAGCAGGCCCCTGAGTAGGACCTTGGACCCTGTCCTAAGAGGCCTTCTTAGATTCCTCTGAGGAGTGATTTCCACTGCGCTCTGAGTGCTTGAGCCCAAGCACAAAGAGGGAGCATGATTTGGGCCCACAGGTTCAAAGCTGAGGGATCCTAGACTTTGTGGGATACCTGGGACTCAGCCAGACCTCTCTCTGGTCCTCCCTCCTCTGGCTTCAGGCCCTGGCCCCAGCCTGCCTCTGTTCCTAGCCCTGTACCCTGTCCTGCGCCCTCAGCAGCTGCCAGCACCTTCTCTGTCCTGAGAGCCTGACCCAGACAGACCTGACTGTGAAGGACAATTCAGCTTCCCAGCTGTCTTGTCCCACTGCCCCCAAAGCAAGGCCACATCCCTCTTCCTTGTATGGAGGCCAACGATGGGTTCACACAAGCCACAGGCATGACGTTTCAGAAGCTCAGCAGAGCAGCAAAGTGAGCTGAGAGCAGACTACTTGGATTCAAGTCCCAGCTCTCACTGACTTGCTGTGTGACCTTGGGCAAATTGCTTACTGTCTCAGGGCTCCAATTTCTTCTCAGTAAAATGGGGATGATAATAGTGCTTACATCATATGGTTGTTAGAAGGATTAAATGTTAGTATGTAAAGTAAACACAGCAAGTGTTAGCTACAAACCTATGGGTACCCTCAGGGCTAGCTCCCTACAGCAGGGGGCAGTCTTAATCCTGAAGGAGGAGCTTGCCAAGCCTCCTCCCTCCTCATTCACTCTGGGCTGGGGATTTGAATGTGTCTGTTTCCCAGGACTCAGGTCAGAAGATCTGGTGGGGGCAGCAAAGGCCTTGAATTAGAATCTTGGCTACTGTAGAATATAGTCACAGCAAGAACAAAATCAGCCATAATAGCACCGATGCTCTAGCCCTTCCTTACACGGCTCTGCTGGGCAGGCACCCCCGTTTTATAGACAGAGAAGTTGACGCTCAAACAAGTTAACTGCAACTCGGCTGCTTCACTTCACAACAACGCCGTGATCTCACCCCAAAGTAACGATGAAACAGATCCAGAGAGGGGACCTTTGGTGGTTGGAATTGCTCCCACCCTGCCTGGGCCGACACCCTCTCCCCTGAGTGAATGGGAGCTGAGCATTTTTAGGGCACAAGCTCCCGGTTTGGGAGGGCAGGCCGTGAGGGTGGAAGTGGTACGTTCCATCCTTGGCTGGGCTGTCCCGGTCGCTGGGGCTGACTTCCATGGCCATGTCCAGGGAGCCTCTCAGGTCCCGAGGAACAGTGAAGAAGGCAGCCCCTGTCAGCATGCAGAAAACTGAGTATGAGGGGGCATGTGTTGGTCCCCTGAGGCCCAGAGGAAGCTCCTCCAGAAACCTGAGTGTCCCCAGAAGGCCTGAGGTCTCATGGGAGATGTGACTGGATATGATGTAAAGACCACCCAGATTGGAACAGATCAGAAGTTTCTGGAACATGTTCTCCAATATCCAGGGGTCCAGGTGACACAGCTGAGAATCTGGAATGTGTTGAGCCCAGGAGGAACATGTGGCAAATGCCTCTCTCTACCTCCCCTGCTGCCCAGTGCGGACCTCTATCTAGGCCCGGATCACTCCACTTCCTCTCTCATTCTCCATAGCAGCTCTTTAAAATGGCCTCTGCATCACAGAGAAAATAGCTGTTGGTCAGGGCCTCCCTCAACTTCCTGCTACAGACCCCACAAACTTACCTGTGTCCACGTTCTTCCTTCTCTCCTGTCAAAGTGGCACCGTAAGCCCAATGCCACCATCTTGTGCCCTGGAGGCACCCTCCCTGCCTCTCAGTTCAGGGACTTTAAGAACAGCCTCTTCTCTGCCTTGTGTCCTAAACCTGTCTTTCTATCAACATTCTGTCACCCCTTCACACCTCTCCCATCTTAAAAAGCTCCTGAGTCACGAAGACATGTTGGTCCCACCCTCTGAACGTCCATCGAATCTGTTGTGTTTCACTCTGTCCCAACAGCCAGCCCTTTGGCCCCCGTCACTGTGCATCTGCCGATGGCATTCATCAACCAACCGATTCCCCTGCCTCTGTTTTTACCTCTTCCAGTTAATTCTCTGTGCTGCAGGGGGAATGGCTGTCCTAAAACCCAATTTGGCCTCTGCTTCAAATCCTTCCCTGGCTCCCTCTTGACCGTAAATGGTGCCGCCTGTGCAGAGCCTCTGAAAGCGTGGCCCGGGGCTCCTCCCCGGCTGCACCTCCTGCCTCCTGCCAGTGAATGCTCCAGTTCCAGCCACGCAAACCCTGTGTGTTTCCTCGCAGGAGCCAAGTCCTCTCCTCTCTGGACCCTTCTGCTCTTCTTTCCGGCACTCTTTCTTCTCAACCTCTCTAGCTTGGCCAGCTGCTTCTCATCCCTCAGGGGCCGGCAGCAATGGCACTTCTGGGCCTGATTGGACGTTTCTTCTGATTCTTTTTCTCCTAAGGCCCATTCCTGGCTCTACGCTGCAGCCAGCTGGCCCCAAATCCTATTCTGGCCAAAGTACTTCCCTAATTAAAAGCTTTCCATGTTTCTCATTGTCCCGAGGACAAAGTCCAGATTCCTCAGCTGGGCTGACGGGGCCATTCCGCAGACAGGAGTGAAGGAGGAGCGATTTGAGGGGAGCAAGGTGAAGGCCTCCCACCACATGACCCTCGTTTTCTCCTGACAGGGGAGGTCACACCATCTGCAGGGGGTGATGCTGAGGTGTGAGGGGAGTGGAGAGAACTTGGGGGGCCCCCCCGCTGTGAAAGCAGGAGCTGACCGGGGAAATGCAGCGTAACCGATGAGCAGAATTGCAGACCAGTCGAGATGGGTGATGAGGAATTCGTGGTGACACCAGGCGGCCTGGCCTCATACCTGGTCACTGGGAGGCAGTAGGTGTGGCAAAAGCAGCTGGGTGAACTTCAAAGGAGCGGGGCGCTAAGGGGTTGGGGACTCTGTGAAGGAGTGGGTGAAACGTTGGGCGATGGGATTTTAACCAGAAGGGAGATGAAGACAGGAGGGGACAGCTTGAGAGGGAGAGAGAGCAGAGGGGGCAGTAGATGGCTAGTTGCAATGTAGACCAAGAGGGGATTCAGTGAGATGCTTTGAGCAAACAAGCTTGAGGTCGGAGGTTGTGGGAAGTCTGCTTTAGAGATCCCGGAAGTAGTAGCATTTCTGCCCTGCCTGTACCTGGACCTCGCTCTCACCCAGACCCATGTTATAGCTGGGTGTGTGGGTGCTGACTTCCACTGCCCTTTGGAACAGCCCTCTGGGGCCACGGGCCATATTCTTCATCTGGCATCTTTCCCAGGAAAGCTCAACAAAGGCCCTGCCTGCAGTAGCTGCTGATCTAGACATTTGTGTGATGTAACCCGTCCCTTCCCCCTTCTCTAGGCGTCTGCATTTCTGTTTTCCTTTAGGTGTTTTGTTTTTTGTTAAGGTTTTTTTTAAAGCGCTCTATTTATTTTATTTTATTTTATTTTATTTTATTTTTTATTTTTATTTTTTTTAAGTAATCTCTATGCCCAGCATGGGGCTCAAACTCACAACCCCGAGATCAAGAGTTGCATGCTCCACCAACTGAGCCAGCCAGGTGCTCCTTCCTTTAGTTTTCTAAAGCAAATATGTTGAAAGAGTAACCCTGTCTTAGCTGAAAAGAAATCACATTTCACCCCATATTATAGGATAGAGAGGCAGTGTGGGGTTCTCTGGTGGCCCTGTAGCTGGTGATAATGATAGATTCCTCTTGGGAACCCTGGAAGGGTGAGAATTTGTGGGGAGGCAGAAAGATTCAGGGCCAACAGCGGGGACAGTGGCCTAAGTTTCCTACCCATTCCTATTCTAGGTGGGTCTTTCCCTGATCTTTGCATACACATTGCCTTCCAACCAAGCTGAGTCCTTCATCCATGCAGCAAAGCACCTGCTATGTGTCAGGCCCACCTTGGGAACAAGGGGTGCGCAGATGGGCAAGAGCCAAATCCCCCCAGGAGGAGCCAACCACCTGATTAAGGAGACAGGCACACAGAGAAAGAATTGCAGACTGGTGTCTACAATCGCAAGAACAGGCACAGAAAACGGACAACTCGTCAGGTTAGGAGGAGAGGGTTGGGGAAGAGGCCTGAAGAACCGGGTCTTGAAGGGTATGGAGGAAAGGAGGAGAGAGCACACAAAGGCTGCGAGAAGTGAGATTATGCGGAGGTCACAACAGTTCCGTGAGGCTGGCTCATGGGGTGCTTGGAGGTGTGAGGGAGGCCGAATCATGTCGGGGATCCTGCACAGTAGCCTGCGTGTGGTGGGGGCACCGGGAAGGACTTTTGTTTTAGGACAGTGCTGGGTTGCAACTTGGAGCTTCCCGGGTGTAATCTGAAGCTGGCCCCGGTACATGGAGGTCAGACAGAGGCCGAAGACAGAGACAGGCCACTCCAGAGTGGTGACTGGCAGGTGTAACAGGCAAGGAAACTCCCTTAGAGGCTTGTCTTGAGTGGCCACAAGCCGAGGAGACCGCTGCATCTGCCTCTCATATCTTAAAAGTTTATATAGAGGCCTTAACTGGGTTCCATCTCATGTACAGTCCAGATAGTCTCAATGCTGTATCATTGTCTCAAGGCTCTATCCTTGGGGCAGCTTCTCGGAGCCAGAAAGGCAAGTGGGACACACATTCCAAGGGCAGGGGAAGGGGTGAGGAGCCTCCCATCACCTGGGTCCAGCTCATGG
Organism: Felis catus; assembly: GCF_018350175.1. NCBI lineage: Eukaryota > Metazoa > Chordata > Mammalia > Carnivora > Felidae > Felis > Felis catus. Next base: position 33,899,338 of record NC_058375.1, on the reverse strand, counting down.
GTGAACAGGTGGTCATGTCCTCCCACCCCACCCCTCTGCCCGCCAATACCTCCCTAACAGTCACTGTGGTTCAGGTGTATGTGTTGGGCTTGGGAGAGGGGTGAACTGAAGAAGAAAAGAGGGGCGCCTGGGTGGCTCAGTCAGTTAAACGTCTGACTTCAGCTCAGGTCATGATCTCATGGTTTGTGAGTTCAAGCCCTGCATCAGGCTCTCTGCTGGCAGCACAGATCTTTGGATCCTCTTGTCTCCCTCTCTCTCTGCTCACACTCTCTCTCAGGAATAAACCAACATTAAAAAAAAAAAAAAAAGCAAAAGTAGGGACCCCAGGCGGGAGGCTGCACAAATGAGGCAGAGATGGAGAGGGCGCTGGGGGGGTGAGTGTGGAGGGTTGAGCACCGCACACACATCTGTGGGGAAGTCCGCAGGTGATGTTCACTGGACACAGGATAAGGAGGGAGGCAGGGTGCCGTCTGGGACCACAACCGAGCTTTCTAACCCAGGTGCTGGGTGAAGGGTGCCCCCCACTGCCCCCTCTGGGTGGGACAAGGAGCTGGTTCAGGATGAGGAGGGGGATCCGATGTTGAATACGTGGGGTCTGAGATGCCACGGGTCCTGGGGAGAGGTTCCACCGTCCTCCTGGACGTGCCCTCTTCTTCCCACTCACCTTGCTCCCTCCTTGGCTGGCAACACCCTTCCCTCATCCATCTGCTCGGCGGCATTTTCTCCAGGAGGCCCCCTAGGTCTTGACTCCTGAAAGCAATTTCCTCCTGTTGGAGAACCTGTATCTCCACACTTGGGGCCCCCTGGAGGCCTGTCTGGTTTCCCAGCCCATCTTGGTGCCCTGGCGGGGCTGCATGGCATCTGACCTCGAGAAGCAGGGAGTGATGAAACTAACCGTAGCTCCTGTCCTGGTGGAAGGTGCTGGGTGCCACATAGGCCGTTCTGCACCGTAGATGGGAGATCCTGGGGCTGACCCCAAGCTGGCAGTGACTCTTACCCCCCAGGGGGGTTTCAAACAACCCTCCCATATCCGGGGTGGGGGCGGGAGGGCCCGGAGGAAGGCCAGCAGGTGCAGCTACTACATAGGCCAGGACGATCCGATTCCAGAGGTGGGGTAGGGAGTGGCAACCTCCAGAGAAACTAGCTGATAAAACCCCGGCACTTAAGACTTCATCTTGAACCAGCACAGGAGCAAATGTGAAGGACTCAGGCCACGCTCCTCCCCACCCCTCTTCCCTCAACCCCTCTCCCCTCCAGCTTCCTCATACCTGTGAGGAGAAATCACAGGCCTGATAGGGGACACGTCAGGGTACCTTTTGTTGGCTTGAGGTAGGCAGTGTGCACCCTAGAAGCGGTAATTGTCGGGGAGGGGAAAGCCGAGGGGGAGGGGAGATGGTGAGGTACCGACAGCGACAGTGACAATGGCCACCAGTTTTATTGCACACCTGCCACGTGCCCAGTCCTTCCGTATACGATGTGGTCCTCAGAATCGATTACCACGACCACGACCGTGACTCTCTGGAAACTGAGGCTCAGAGAGGTTAAGTCACTTGCCCAAGGCCCCCCAGCGGGTGGGGGATTCCAGTCCAGTCCTGTCACATTGTGGAGCCCGCGTTCTTTGCACTTTGTCACCGGGTACTCTCCTCAGTGAAGTCGCCGGTATGGTCTCTGGGGTAGGACAGTCGCTCCCGGAAATCTCTGATAGGTGTTCCAAGGCAGGGTTGGATTTGAGGGGGGCTGGGAACAGGGGCCAAGAATCTTCAGGGGCCCCAGGTCGAGACGGGTAGACTCTGACAGTTCCACGGCCACAAGCCCCCAGTTCCACCTTCCTGTGGCATGGACGTGTGGGTACACGCGTCACGCAATCCCACGGAGGGCCGGACGGTCCTGGGGACACCTACGCACTCACGTGCGCGTGCAAGCACACACTCACACCCACTCCCACCCTGGCACGGCGCCGTGGACGCTGAGGCAGGTCGCGGGCAGGGGAACTCGGGCTCGGTCAGATGAGGCTGGCGATGCTGGACGTGGTCTCATGACGCCGCCCGGCAGAAAACTGTCCCGAGATGCTGAAGATGCTGCCGTCGCCACCGTGGTGGGCGTGGGTGGAGGGGGCGGCCGCACGGAGAGGCGGACAGTGTCCACTGACGCCCACCTGATAGAGCAGCAAGCCCAGCAGCAAGAGCGCACCCGAGGCGGCCAGGCCGATGCCCACAGACAGCATGGCGGCCAGGGGCCGGGCCGGGGCCGGGGCGGCGGCCAGCCCAGCCAGAGTCAGGCCGGTGACCAGCACCACCAGGCCGCTGAGCAGCACGACCAGGGCGTCCACCCCGCCGCCGCTCCGCAGCAGGGCCACGTGGTGGGGCTGGCGGAGGCAGTTCATGTCCTGCACGGCGGAGCTCATCAGCTGCTTGACCAGGACCAGCAGGGCCAGCAGGCACAGCACGGTGCCCGTCGCCAGCCGCCACTCGCCCGAGCGGCTGCTGGTGGAGGACAGCAGCGCCACGCCACCCGCCCCGCAGCCCGCCACGAGCGCCACGGCCACGGCGAAGCAGAGCGCCGAGCGCCGGGGCTGCTGGGACCACCACAGCTCTACCTGCTCCGCCAGCGCGTCTGGGGGCGGCCCCCCGCCCGGCGGGGCTTGAGCCTCTCCTTCCGGCATAGAGGGGGCGGGGCAGAGGACAGAGGTCAGTATCAGGGGTCAGAGGGTGCGGGTCATGGCCTAGAGCCCCACCCACCAGCTCGGCAGCTAGAGGCCCAGAGTCCTGTTCCTCTCCCAGTCCAGGGTATGGCCACCATCACCTGCGGGGGGGCGGGGGGGGGGGGGGGAATCGCACTTGTCACCTCCCCAGCCTGCTCCGCCTTTATGGTCTCTTCTGGGAGCCTTGGGGATGATCCCAGGGAATCCACCCCAGTGTCCCCCGACGGCCTCCCCCCGCCGCCTCCCCCCACCGCCCCCCCCACTGCCACTTGGGAATGCTTCTCCAATGACCCCCGGGACTTCCCCCACGTAGCACACCTCCCACCCCTCCAGGGAAGCCCCTGGCCCGGCCCCTGACCTCTCCGGGCTCTCTCAGTTGTCTGTCCCATCCCGGCTGGCGAAGGAACTGGTGCCACAGTGGATGATGGGACCAAGAGCAGAGATAAAGCCTCATTCAGGATCCGACTCACATGGCCTCAGCTGTCACCACTGGCTCCTGGGGGGAGGGCTGTGGGGAGGGAGGGGGCTAATGACTTAACTCTTCTGGAACCAGCAGCCTGACCCTGAATCTTCTCTCTCTCTCTCAGGGCTGCGGCTACTTCTCTTGTGGGTCAGGATCTAACCCCTAGATCTCTCCTTCCCCAACATCTCATCTGATTTCCATCCACAGCCGCTGGTGCCCTAATTGCTTTCTCCCTCAAACCTGGATCTCCTTCCTGAGCTCCAGACCCCGAAGCCAATTGTCACCTGGATGTTCCATAGTCACCTCTGATGCAACGGGTCGCATCCCAGGCTCTTAGCCCAGACCTCCTCCCCCTCTCACGTTCCTTACTTCCTTGTGGAGTGTAATCCCAGGGAAGCCACCTGCAAACCTCTCTCCATCCAGTCCCTGTTTCCATCCCCATGGCTCCTGCCTCATCACCCTCTTCCACACCCGTCTTCCTGCCTCCCACTCTTCTCTGTTCTCTCCATCACCAATCCCCCATGACATCCTCCTCCACGATTTCTCTAAAGTGGCGCAAAGGGAGAAGGAGGGCTCTGTGCTGGAACCCCAGCTGCTGTTCTTACCACCCATGGGACTTGGGCAAGGGACCTGACGGTGGTCACTCTTTTAATATGTCCTCTAGAGACCAGTCAGCATGACTCAAACTGGGTGAAATAAAGCAGCTGTGGTCTCTGCCCTCAAGGAGCCCGAGTTTACAGCAGGTGTGTGTATGTGATAAATGCTGGGTGTGGGTTAGTCAGAAGAGGGGCTCAGGGGAAGGTCAGAGAAGCCCCGGATGACTTCACCTCTTAGAGCCTCAGTCTCCTTATCTGAGAAGTGAGGACAGGAACATTTTCTTGAAGGACGGGGACGAGTCAGTTGACACAGCCATTTCAAATTTCCAGTGGGAATTCTTGGGCCCGCACAGATGCCCAAAGCGTGCTTTTTGAATCAGAGAACACAATGTTCTCCTCTTTAATTTAGGAGAGGACTCCTGCTTCATATAGGATGCAGGTCCTGGATCGGTCCCGGAATATGATTAATGTGGCTGTGCATGGGTTACACCTCTGATGAGGTTACTGGTCCTTCGCAACCCCACTCCAGGGGCTGCCTAGCACTTGAGGTGGGAGGAGCAGGTGCAGATGCCCCCAAGGGAGGTGGGGGAGGGGCCGTGGGAGGGGACCTGGAGTCAGTCCCGGCATTCCTCAGGGCTGTGACTTCACGGGGTCGGAAAGTGCTGGCACAGGTGTGCTGGGACAGCGGGGGCCAGGCCGGGGGGGGGGGGGGGGGGGGGGGGGGTGGAGGTTGTCAGGAAGCGCCAGTGGGAGAGAGTGGGGGCGGTGGGGGTCAGGGGACCATGGGGCACTCACAAGAAACCTGGAAGTGCTGGATCCGACCAGAGCGGGCTGGGCCAGGCAGGTGGGGCGCTCCAGCTTCGTTTCCGGGGAGGCGCTTCACCTGCCTAACCTGCGTCCAGGTGAGCCTCTCGGGTGTGTGTGGGGGGGGGAGGGGGATCAACAGGTGTTTCCAAGGCAGGGCTTGAGCCGATTGGCTGACGTGGCAAAGCTCCTTCGGCTGGGCCGAGGCATTCCTGGGAAGGGAGGGGCTTCTGTCAACTGCTGTTAGGGCTCGAACACAATTCCCAGATCTGGGTAGCTGGAGGAATGTTGTCTGTCTGCCCCAGAGTCTGGACCCTAACCCATCCCCTGGCTCCAAGCCCAGCTTAACTTTCATTCCAGCCTAAACCTAACCCCGACCCCAGCTGCAGTTTCAAACCCTAACTAGAATTCCTAGCTCCGGCTGCAACCCCTCCCCCACATCTCAGCCCCAACCCCCAGCCCCATTTCCAAATCCAATTCCAATCCCAACTCCAGATCCTGACCCCAAATCTGGCTTGAAACCTCGTTCCAGTTCCTCACCCCAACCCCAGCTCCAAATTCTGGAATTAGGTCCTAGACCACAACCTTGACTCTTGTCCCTCAATTCAGCCCCCAAGTCCCAGCCCCTAACTAAAATCCTGCCTCGGCCCCAAATTCCAACACCAGCTGATCCCCAAACCCAGTCCCAGTACACTCATCCCTGGATTGGAGTCCCTACGAGCCCCTTGATCAGTCTCCTTAAAGCCCCAAGTATGTGACTGCAGTAGGCTTGCCTCCTGGATGTGGTTCCTGCTGGGGGAGGTGGGATGGGAGCCCCCCCCCCCCCCCCCCGAGGAGGAGGAGGGAGAGGAAGAAGGGGGGGAGGAGGAAGAGGAGGAGGTAGGGAGGAGAAGGAGGAGGGGGAGGAGGAGGAGGAGGGGTAAAGGCTTTTCAGGAGTACACCAGAGCTCCCCTGCTTAAAACTCTTGCAGAATCAACACTTCAGGATATATGCCACACTCCTTTGCAGGGCTCACACAGCCCCTGCCATCTACAACCAGACCAGTCATTTGCCACTGGCCCCCTGCCATCCAGCCAGATTGCATGTCATGTCATTCAGTTCTGCATGCTCTGTCCACTGTTTTGCCCTTCTGGTTGGTTTTTGAACTCAGAGTTCCCCTGCATGGGGTACATCCTGCCACCCAGGCTCCGTGTGGCCAACTCGAATTCTTTAACTGTGATGTCACCTCCTCCAGGAAGCCCTCTCGGACTTTGAGGCCGGTTTAGGTTTCTCTGGTGCACCATGGCCCCTGTGCTTCCCCCACAGCTGCTCTTGGTGCATGTGCTGTAATTGCCCCTATTTACTTACTGGTCACCCCCCCACACCCCCCGCACCCACACGGTGGCCTTAGTGTCCGTTTTGCTAACCATCATGACCTTAGAAGCCAGCATTTTGCCTGGCACGTGGGAGGTAACCAATAAATATTTGCTGGAGAAATGAATGTGTGAGGTGATAGATGCAGGGAGCGTGTAACACAATGCTGGAAGGGCAAGTTTGGCGGGTTGCACAGGGACGTAGACGCCATGGTAAGGCTCTGGACTCACTTGCGGTGCCCCTGGAGGATTCCGAAATATACCAGAGACGTGGCCAGGGCTCTGCTTCTAATAGGGAATCCAGCACCACCCACCGCACATGCTTTGGGTGGGGAAAGGGTGCCTGCTCGGAGGTGGTTGTAGACTGTCCCCCGTCTCCTGGGTGGAGCCCCTTGTAACACCCCTTATTCTCTCTCCTTCTGATATGGATGGAATAGACAAGAAAAACAAAATCAAAGTCTTCTTCCCATTCTCAGCTCACAAAATAATTCTTAAAAAAAATTTTTTTTAATGTTTACTTGTTTTGAGAGAGAGAGAGAGACAGATTGTAAGTAGGGGAGGGACAGAGAGAGAGGGAGACACAGAATCCGAAGCAGGCTCCAGGCTCTGAGCTGTCAGCACTGAGCCTGACTCGGGGCTCAAACTCATGAACCGCGAGATCATAATCTGAGCTGAAGTCGGATGCTTAACCGGCTGAGCCACCCAAGTGCCCCAACAAAATAATTATTCTTGACCCGTCTTAGCTTCGTTCTGTGGAGATGATGGGGGAGCCAGTCACAACCTTAGAGCAGCACTGTCAAATAGAAATAGAACATGAGCTACATGTGTAATTTAAAATCTTCTAGTAGCCACTTTAAAAAGGTAGGGAAAAAAAGGTGAAAATAATATCTTACAATTTTTGTTCAACCCCCAAATATTTGCATTTTTTTTCTTTTTTTTTCTTTTTTTTTTAATTGCATTTTCCCAGGTTCCCCTTCAGGCAATGAATTTGGTGGAGATTAAGTGAGGCCAGGAATCTGCCATCTTTTTTTTTTTTTTTCAACGTTTATTTATTTTTGGGACAGAGAGAGACAGAGCATGAACGGGCGAGGGGCAGAGAGAGAGGGAGACACAGAAACGGAAACAGGCTCCAGGCTCTGAGCCATCAGCCCAGAGCCCGACGCGGGGCTCGAACTCACAGACCGCGAGATGGTGACCTGGCTGAAGTCGGACGCTTAACCGACTGCGCCACCCAGGCGCCCCTGCATTTTAATATACAAATGATTAAGGAGCTATTTCAGTCCGTTATTTTGTGCATCTCAGTTCAGACTAGCTACGCTGCAAATGCTCAATCACCACATGTGGCTCGCAGCTCCCTTCCTGGACAGTGCAGATCTAGATGGTTCTTCCCCTCAAGGAAAAGTTGGGGCAGGCTGGATCTCAGGGACAGCCATGTGACTGTGTCACTTTGTGAAGCATTGTAAAGGTGTCCTTTGCCCTGGGAGGAGCTGGGAAGTGGGGTGGGGGGAGGGGGGCCGGGTAGGGCTCACCTCTGTGTACTCCTCTTGCTCATGTCTAGCAATTATTTATCCTTCTGGTCCCAAGGAGGGGTTAGCCCAGCCAGCCAGCCATGGTCTAGCTGTCCTGGAAGGAGCTGGGGCAGGGGGACTCATGAAATTTTCCCTCCCTTTCCCCTGGGAAGTTTGAAAAAAACTTGTCGGGTAGGGGTAACAAAGCCTAAAACTTCCTCAGCTTAAACGTGGATTGTGTGTCTTTGTTTTCATTCTGGGTCTTATCAAGTAACTTGGAGTTCAAGCGGACAGGCAGGCTCCTTGCAGGGCTTTTGAACCGTGTCCCCAAAGCAGAGGCTGTGGGGGCAGCTCAGATGGGCAACAGTGAAAGCCAAGAGTAGGAGGTGGCCATGGGCACAGAGTGCAAAATGTGGGTTCTAGCTGGTTCATTAGATGGTGGGAGTTCTGAGAGGCCTGCCTCTCAAAAGAGAGGCCCTGTGGCCCAGTCTCCCTGCCTCTGCCACATTCCCACCGAAGGCTACTGTCAACCTGGTCTCTGGAGTGACCCTGTTCTAAGGCAGAGCGGGTAATGTCATTACTGTGCTTGCAAGCCTCCAGTGGTCCTCTTCTGCAGAGAAACAGTCCTCCCCCATCCTAAGACCCTCTCTGAGTTCCCTCCCTGGCTTGCTCATGCTCAGAGACTTTGCACAGGCTATTCCCTCTGCCTGGAATGCTTTTCTCCCCAAGACTCCTTCCTGCACCTTCCTTCAGGAATGTGCTTGAACAGCACCTTCTCAGGGAGAAGGCCTTCCAGGCAACTCTGTCTAAAATCACAGCCTTCCCCATACTTCCTATCCCTTTCCCTTATTTTATTTCCTTTGTTCTCTTTTGTTTCTCTGTAGCACTTCTCACTGCCCTGTATGCTATATATTTTTCTTACCTGTCTGGAACGTTGGCTCTCTACTCCCCGAAAATGTAAGCTTCATGAGGGAAGGGATTTGAGTCTGACTCATGGTATCTTCCCTGCTCCTAGAATGGGCTTGGCATATAACAGGTGCTCAGGGAATGCATGTTGAATGCATGTTGGAACAGAACATTGGTTTTGGAGCTAGATTGACCTTGAAGTGTCAAGCCCCAGCTCCAGTTCCGTAACCTTAGAAACATTCATTCTCTTCGGTTGTAAAACGGGGACAATAGTACTTAGTTGTGTGTGTGATTAAATAATGTAATCAATTCTTCTTTTTTAATGTTTATTTATTTTTGAGAGAGAGAGTGCTAGCAGGGGAGGGGCAGAGAGAGGGAGACACAGAATCCGAAGCAGGCTCCAGGCTCTGAGCTGTCAGCAGAGTCCGACGCAGGGCTCAAACCCATGAACTGTTGAGATCATGACCCGAGCTGAAGTCGGATGGTAACCGACTGAGCCACCCAGGCTCTCCCCCTGCTTTTGGCATTTAAAAAACATTTTTTTTTAACGTTTATTTATTTTTTTGAGACAGAGAGAGACAGAGCATGAATGGGGGAGGTCAGAGAGTGAGGGATTCACAGAATCTGAAACAGGCTCCAGGCTCTGAGCTGTTGGCACAGAGCCCAATGCAGGGCTCGAACTCACAGACTGTGGGATCACGACCTGAGCTGGAGTCGGACGGTCAACCGACCGAGCCATCCAGGCGCCCCTGCTTTTGGCATTTTAAAATCAGACTAGAGATTCCATTTCAGCTTTGGGGCATGTACTAATGAGATGCTGAAGTACCTAGCCCCACCTGAACTGGGGATGGAAAGTGGTCTGCAGAGAAGGGGGAAGGACAAGAGAAGGAGGGGTGGTCCAGCCAGGCCCTGGTGCAAGTTTCTTTTGAGGCCTGATTGTATCTCTGCCTTGAGATTCCCTAAGACCGCCCCCCCTTCTCGCCCCCAGCCCAGTGATTTCCCTAGTGGCTTAAACTGGCTGGAGTTGGGTTTTGCTACTTGTAACTAAAGAAGGGCATCCATAGTTCTTCTGTTCAGAACTGGACTCTCCCAGTCCCACTTTTAATACATTTATTACATCAGTACACACAGTAGGGGCTAGGTTAAGTCCTAGTGGACACCCAGCACCCCTGCCAAATCCCACATGAACAACAGGTACACATTCCTGTATCTGACTGGTCATCGTGGGGGATCGGGAATGTTAGTTCTTCCTGCTGCCTGGCACACAGCAGGGTCACCTCCTCGTACATCGGCTCCCATTCCAGTTCAGCTCAGGGGAGTCGGTATCTTAGGTGTGCTCAAAGCATAAGTGGATCTTGAACCTCCAATGGTCTAGAGGAGCTCGCCCCTACACAGCTCCGGGGGAAGGAACCCCACCCCTGGTCCGGACATCCTTCTCTCTGATCTTTCCAAATCCAGAACAGTGATGGCAAGGGAGTCCTACCTGGACACACACATATTCCCAGGCCCACCGGGGCTCCTCAGGCACCTCCTGGGAGCAGCTGTCGGGTAAGGACTGGTCATGCCTTGTGTAAAAAGCAGTGGGGAAAGGTAGATGCTGATGCTAGGACCTCCTGTGAGGCAGGGTCCTCAGTGCCAGGAGAACAGGATGGCGAGGGGAGGCTTGCTTGGGAGCTCACCCCGTCTGGCCACAGCCGATGCGAATGGTCTAGAAGAAGGACAGGGGAGCCAATGGGTGTCTGGGGCTCAGAAAGAGGATAGTCATCCAAAAGCACCAGCTGTCCCACCATAAATGAATGACTCCCTAGGTTAACAATGGACCGCAAGCAGAGGAACAAGAGTGGAGTTCGTATGCCGATGCCTAGCCACCTGGGTGACAGTAGAGTCCTGTAGGAGGAGGTGACTGCCAGGCCCACTCTGTCAATGAGGGGGTCAACTGGCTCTAGGGACCCTGTGAAGGGGGAGGTTCACCAGTAGGGTGAGAACCTCCCCTAGAGTCAGGATAGGCAAAGTGAAGGGAGGTCTCAGTGCAGCGGCCACCCCAGTCAGGGCCACCCAACAGCTTGAGGTGGGAACGCACAGGATAGACTATGGGAGGCAAACTGGAGTAGCTAAACCCTGACAGTGACTTTTCTATTTGTAACATGAGAGCCTGACTTCTCCTTTGATCTCTGAGGCATCCACTTCACAGAGGACTATCTCAAAAAAACACACTGGCAGCCACTGAGGTTTCTTTGTTTCTGAGATCTTGGTTGATTTTAATAACTGACCGTTTGAGCCACTTTCCCCGCCCCCCTCCCTACCCTTCAAATTCCCACTCTTATGTTTTAAACAGTGAGCCCACAAAACGCTAGGCCTCACACTTGACCCCAATAAAGCAGAATCCCAGGCCTGTGAGATGGCTCTCTCTCTCTTCCTCCCTTCCTCCTATCCCTCCCTCCTTCCCCACGACCTTGCTGTGTGGCCCCAGGTGAGATGTACCATTTCCAGGCCCTGTAAGTAATAAAGCTTTATTTTTTTCAAAGTTTCCTGATGGTGGTTGCTGAAGGGTGTCTTGGGATCATAGTAAGAACCACAAGGGTGAGTCTAGCCACAACGTTGGTTATTGATAGGCTGAGACTGGCATCAAACAGCAAGGTTGTACCTCTGGCTGCAAATTTGCCAACAAGAGGCCATCTGCCTGCCCCCCAGGCAAGTGAGGAAACACCCTGTTGACCTGCTGGCCCAAGTGCCAGGCTTTGCTGGGATGGGGCTCTCCGTTTCCTTCTGCCTTCACCTCCTTCTTGGCCACTGGACTCAGGGGAGCCTAGGCATCAGCTCCCTCTACTTCTGGGTTAGACTTGTGGAGCCTCACACTCCTATGACCTCCACACCTGGTCCAGGTTCTGTCTGGTGCTTCTCCAGAACAGGCTTAACGTGGTTGGGATGTGGAGGCCATGGACAGCCTGGGCTGTGAGTCTGGCCCTGCTGGGATGACGCTGTACCAACTATTTCACTCTTCCTGGCTTTGATTTCCTCATCTGTAACCTAACACATCTTTTTTTTTTTTTTTAATGTTTATTTATTTTTGAGAGAGAGAGAGAGACAGAGACCGAGGGAGAGCACGCGCAAGTAGGGGCAGGGCAGAGAGAGAGGGAGACACAGAATCAAAAGTAGGCTCCAGGCTCTGAGCTGTCAGCACAGAGCCTGACGCGGGGCTGAAACTCACAAACTGCGAGATCGTGACCTGAGCCAAAGTCGGAGGCTTAACCGACTGAGCCACCCAGGCGCCTCCCCTAAGGCCCATCTTGTAGGTGAAATGTGATGACTTGATTCTAAGGCATTTTTAGGTTGAAAACTCTGTCATTTGAATGTTGCTGCATCCAGCCACAGTGAATTTCCTTCTGGCTGAAGAGCAACCAGTTTTCTCTGCAGGTGCCTTCTTCCCGAGTCTTCCTCCCTCTCCCTGTGCTGGGCGAACTCCCTCAGTCCTGAAGTCAGAAGAATTCACTTCTCAAGGGCACCTGGTGGCTTAGTCAATCGAGTATCCGACTTCGGTTCAGGTCATGATCTCATGGTTTGTGAGTTCGAGCCCCGCGTCGGGCTCTCTGCTATCAGCACAGAGCCCTCTTCAGATCCTGTCTCCCTCTCTCTCTGCTCCTCCCTGACTAGCTCTCTCTCTCTCTAAATAAATAAACTTAAAAAAAAAAAAAAAATTCACATCTCTGCATCTCTGCTGCCACCATCTGGGTCCCAGAAGCTGTCCTCTTACTTGTAGTTAGCCATGGCGTCTTCCCGACAGCCCCCTGCCTCCACTGTCGGGTCCCTTCATCAATGCTCCACCCAAACACCCAAGACAGCTTTAAACACAGACACAGTCATGGAACCGAGAGCCTAGGAAGAGAGGCAGCATCACACCATCAAATGGGTATGTTAGAGTGAGGGTTCTGAAGGAAAACAATACGGTACGTGTAATCTACATGGGGAAGGAGGGATCAGGGACTACCTTTGTGAGCAAGTGACATTTCAGCTACCATCTGAAGGATGAAGTTCACTGAGTGAGGTGTGGGTACAAGAACATTTCAGGCAGAGAAAACAGTATGTGGAATGACCCAGAGGCAAGGAAGAACTTGAACTTTTATAAGAACTGGAAGGAGGCCAGTGTGGCAAGAGCCTGGAAGTGGAGGGCAGTGGCTCTCGGTGGCTTTGTGCTGGCCTGTGGACAGAGTCATATCTGTAATGCACCTTTAAACCCTGCAGCACCTAGCCCCGCTGACCTCCCTGATCTCATTTCAAGTCAGTTTCTTCTGCAAAGGTAAAGCCAATATGCTAGTTCGGAATGAAATCTGTGTCCCAGAGGGGCCCACCTGCCGGGCATGATAATGTAATGGGCTGTCGTCTCTGTGGTTGAATCAATTAGAGGGTGTCTGAATCTTTCCCTACTCCCTGAGCCTGGTCTCCTAGAGCAGAGGACATGCTGCGTACACAGTGGTCTGGAGGGGAGGAGCTGGCCACTGTGACAGGGTGTGGGCTAGGGGTGGAGGTCAGGGAGTTGCTAAGGAGCGAGTCCCACGTCGACTGCTTGGTAGCCTCTGCTGTGAGCCTTCCTTCTGATCTCCCCAGGCTTCAGGAGAGCTTTGCCAGGCGTGACAGCTACGTCTCAGCTCTCGCTGTGAAAACTAACCCAAGAGCAGTGCCCAGAGCTGGGGTAAAGCAGATTGGGGAAGATGGGGAAATGTCTTGGAGATGCCAGGTGTAAGACAGCCAGCAGGGACCAGCAGAGACCAGGGGCTTAAATGTTTGCTATTTGGATATTAGAAGGGTGTCTGGCTTCTGAAGGTGGGAGAAGACAAGGACATCTGGGTTATGTTCTTTTGCTTGAGTGCATAAAATGTCACTTTTCCTGGTATGTGTGACTGGGGCGCCCAGTACGGTGGCCTAGGGGAAGAGGTACCCTCCCCCCACCTCCATTCAAATGGAGGAGCAGGGCAGGGCCCTGCAGAACAAGAATGACCAGTGTAGAGTGCACAGAGTGCATGGGTGTAAGAGAACCCTCTGTAAATAGAGCTCTGCTTACAGTCCTCACCACAGGGTCAGCAGGGGATGGAAGGCCTGGGGGAACTCTAGTCACTTTGCCATGTTCATTACTTTACTGTCATCTTTGCACACATGTACAAATCCCCAGAAAATCTTACTATGCTTCATAAAGGAGAAGAAAACGTCGGTGGCTTTGTCTGGTCCTGACTGGGCTGCCAGGGGAGGAAGCCAGGTCAGAAGCGGCAGGCAGTGATACTTAGGGTAGGAGCAGGCAGCCCCATCCCGGGGGTCCAGAGAGGACAGAGGGGCAGCAGGAGGCCGGGCCCAAGTCCAGTGTGATCTCCGCAGTGACAGGCAGCCCTGTGCCTGGACCGGGACAAGCAGCGATGGCTTGGGATGAGTTGAGCCCCCTGCCCCCTCACTTCCTCAGGGTCCTCTCTCTCTCTATTCGCTCCCTGGCTCCTTGACTAAGCAGAGAGTTGGACCTGGTTGTGGGCAAACATCTTTATTCTGACCACGTCCCAAGTTCCCCAGGGCAGGAGAAAGAGGCTGGTGTGGCCAGTGCTGCAGGGACTGCAGGGCCAGCCCAGAGCCGGCCGGGGGACAGAGGCACAGGGCTTCCTCTGATGCAACTGCAGATGGCTTACCAGAGGGGGTCACTTGGTCTGCACCTCAAAGTCCACTTCTGACTCAAGGAGGGAAGGAAGCCGGACGACAGAGAGCGGGTGGAAGCCCGGGATCTGCTCTTGCTCTTGGATCTGCTCTCGGAGGCGCTGGATTTCTAGGCGTTGCATTTCGATGATTCTCCCAGTTTCTTCTTGCTCATTCAGTCTCATGGTGGGAGCGATGCTGGGCATGGCCTCGCTGGGCACTGGAAGGGATAGAGCAGGACTAATGTGGGCCTGGGCTGCCACAAAGCTCTTTTGAAACCAGCGTATCCCTCTTTCTTCTCCTGTCTCCTCAAATAGTTATGAGCACTTATTAAGGGACAGACAGTCCCAGATGCCAGGGGTAGAGATGGGCCATTTCACCGTGTAGCAGACATGGAGGAGTGAAGAGACACATTTCAGAGTGAGACACAAATGCTGGGCAACACCTCAGCCCAGTCTGGCTCCTGAGCCCCCCCAGTGGCCCCCGCTCATTCCCCTGTTCCCCACTCCCCAAGCAGGGTGGTGCTCTCTTGCTGACCTAGGTTGGCTTCCAAGCCCCCAGTCCTCCTCCTCACATAAAACTCCTGTGCCAGGAGCCAGACTCTTGGCACCTCTTGGGCTGGCCACTCACTCCTGCTCCTTGAGGACTCCCCACCCCCATCCTCCTGTCTCAGGTGCTGCCATCATCTTATGTGATGCTGACGTCCGCAAGGGTCCGTGGCGCGTCCCGTTCCCTGGCCCCCACAGGCTGAATCTCAGCATTTGTGTCCTCCGGCCTCCACGCCACGTCAACACCCATTCTGTGCTTCCCCTCCCTCATCACGCCCAGGACCCCGCACTTTGACGTCTCTACTCTAGTAGCCCATCAACCATTACCACCCCTCTGACAGCCTTCTCCTTAAGATACCTGCTCTCTGACTGAATGTAGATGTCTTCTTCCTGGACAGCTCCATTTTTGACCTACCAAATGGGTTCCTTTTAGACCCACTCCCTTTTCTATCCAGTTAGACCCACTGTGAGTTTCTTCTGCCATTTTCTTGACAGCAGCCTCGATACTCGAGATGCCTTGTCCTTCTGCCCCATACGCCCTGCACAGCCCAAACCCGAGATGGCTCAACCATCCATTGTCTCCATTAACACCTGGCCTGTTGCGTGCTACTGAAAAAAGTAACATATGAGATTCAAATTCTCGGTTTCCATCCCCAGATGGACTTCCTGTCCATAGTCAGCAAACTCTCAGTGACCCCTCCCTCCCACCGCCCCAACCCACCTGCCACCCTGGGCTTTTGAACTTTGGTCTCTAATTCCTTGTCCTCACTCTTTAAAGAAAATTATGGTCCAATGTAACTTAAAATTTATCATCTTACCATTCTAATTAATTAATTAATTAATTAAAATTTTAGTTAACATACAGTGCAATGCTAGTTTCAGGAGAATTCAGTGATTCATCGCTTACATACGACATGCAGTGCTCATCACAAGTGCCCTTTTCAATACCCAACACCCACCTAGCCCATCCCCCATCCGCCTCCCTCCATCAACACTCACTTAGTTCTCTATCGTTAAGAGTACATCTTACCATTCTCAAGTATAGAGTTTAGCCGTGTTAAGTACAATTTACATTGTTGTACAATCAATCTGCAGAACTCTTGTAAGAACACTTATGCCAGCATTCTGCTTTCCGTCTCTAAGACTTCGAATGCCCTGGGAACCTCAGATAAGCAGAATCACACAGTATTTGTCTTTTTTGGGTCTGGCTTATTTCACTTAGCATGATGTCCTCCAGGTCCAACTACGTTGCAGCATGTGTCCGATCCTTCCACTTTAAGGCTGAGTAATATTTGTTTGCATGTATACATCACATTTTGTTTATCCATTCATCCGGTGATGGGTGTTGGGTTGCTCCCGCCTTTTGGCTACTGTGAATAATGTTGCTATGGATATGGGTGTACAAATATCTCTTTGAGACCCTACCCTCAGTTATTTTGGGTACGTGCCCAGAAGTGGAATTTCTGGATCCTGTGGTAATTCTACTTTCAATTTCTTGAGGAAGTGCCATACAGTGTGGCTGCACCATTTTATGTCCCCACCAACAGTGCACTACGGTTCCAGTTTCTCCAGATGCTTGCCGACACTTTTCTCTTTGTTTTGAGAGCAGTCATCCTAATGTTGTGAGGTGGTATCTCATTGTGGTTTTGATCTCATTTCTCTGACGATTAGTGAGGTTGAGCATCTTTTCATGTGCTTGCTGACCGTTTGTGTATCTTCTTTGGAGAAATGTCTATTCAAGTCTTTTGCCCAGTTTTTAATCTGGTTGTTTTGTTGTTGTGACTGTTGAGTTGTGGGAAGTTGTTACAAATTCTGGTCATTAACTCCTTATCACATATATGATTTGCAAATATTCTCTTCCATCCTACAGTTTGATGCATGTGAGTTTTCAATTTTTATGTAGTCTATTTTTGTCCTTTGTTGTCTGTGCATTGGTGTCACATCCCAGAAATTATTGCCAAATCCATCCTCTCCTCCACTTTTTTTTTTGAGTTTATTTATTTTGAGAGAGACAGAGCATGAGTAGAGAGGAGCAGAGAGAGAGAGAGAGAGAGAGAGAGAGAGAGAGAGAGAGAGAGAAAGAGAGAGAAGGGAGAATCCCAAGCAGGTTCCGTGTTGTTGGCACAGAGCCTGACGTGTGGTTTGAATTCATGAAACCGTGAGATCATGACCTGAGCTGAAACTGAGAGTTGGACGCTTAACCAACTGAGCCACCCCGGCGCCCCTGTCCTCTCCACTCTTAACAGATGACATTGCCACCGACTTCACTGACGGTCTGTGTCTCCAACTCCCTGACCGCCATCAAGCTTCTCTCAGCAGAAGAGGGGTCTCTTTCCTATCCACTGCCAACCTCTTTCCTGCACACTAGAAAAGGACACCTGTTGGGAGCCAAGGAAGAGGGCATTTCAAGAAGAAAGCTGTCAGCAATGGCCAGTGGCCAGCCTCGCCTTACTTCTCTGTGGTCTGATGATGGGGCTGGCATTCAGAGTGCTCCACGCATCCCACTCTTCCCAAGAGAAGTCTAGGCCCTTCTCTTTTTGCCTTTGCTCCTTGACTCTTCTTCTTTTGGCAATTCCCAGGCTCTTGATCTTTTACTATTTCTTCTTTTTCTAGCTCTTGACCTTCATCCTCTTGTTGCTACTGGTTGACCCTGATCACCATCCTGTCAGTCAAGCTGTGGACTAGCCCTGAGAGAGCAGCATCCCTGGGAAGGCATAGCACACCCAGGCCTTCAAGCCCATCTGTCTGTGTCACTTGCCTCTGCCTAGTTTCTGTTTCCCTCTCCACCTGCTCCCTCTAACCTGGTTACCAGCATAGTCTTTGGACTAAGCTCTATGCCCTTCCCATTGGCCTTTAGGCCCAGCTACTTACTCAGTTACCATCTTATTGCCCAGGGAGACCTGTGTTCATGAGGCCACGGTTCTGAAGACACACACCAGACAGAACCCGGAAATATGCCAGCACTTTGCATTTTCCTTACTCTGCCCTGCCACTCGCCACACCATCCTCTCTTTGCCCCAGTGCCTCTCCAGGTGTTCTAAGGATCTTGATGCAGATGGTAGCTTTGAGGTCCTCTAGGCTGGGCAGTCACCGGGTGAGGTCAATGGACCTCAGAGGTTGGACACTGGGATGTACTGCACATGTACAGGACAGCTCGGGGTTGACATAGCTGCTGGCTGGTGGCTGGCTGCCAGACGCAGTTGTCTCCAGAAACATGCCCGATTTGGGTGACACTGTCCCATGAATGTTCCCAGGGGTGCAGCTCTGCCTCTTGAGACCAGTTCACATGGAAAATGGTTCAGTGGGCTCAATGTGGGGCTTTGGCCCCTGTCTCCTTCCTTGGTCTGTGAGCATCTTGAGGGCATGGGCTGGGCTTTTCCTGTCTCTTCTCTTCACTGCCCCAAATCTCTCCCATCCCTTTGATAATGACCTGCCTGCTCATCAGATTCGGTTCAGTCTTACAGGGTCCTCCTTGGATGGTCCTTCCACGTGCTGTGGTGTGTAAACCCTCCTGTCCTCCTCCATGGCTGTGCGTCGTTAGCTCTCTCCTCATGGGCCCCACCCCCACCTCGCTCCTCACATCCCCCCAAATCCCCTTGGTCTGTGCTCTGCTCTGACCCTGCCATCTACCAGAGCTGGACAGTCTCCTCTCTGCATCCTGCCCACAAGCTTCCTTTGGGAGATCAAGTTCTGATTTTAAATGATGGAAAAATAAGAACGTGATTACTAATACATTTGCATTCATTTCTACTCATTTCTATGCATTTTATGTTTGTGTCACTTTTTCCTTTCCTTTTTTGTCTTTTCAAAATTTAGTTCCACCCCCCCCCCCCCCTTACTGGTTTGGAAGATATACACACTCTCTCTTTCTTTTTCAATAGTTATCCTAAAAAGTTTAACAAGCACATTCAACTTCAAAGGGTCCAAAGTAACTCAGTGTCTTTACCTTCTTGCAAAACAATGCAAGACTTAGAATGCTTTAGCTCCGGGCCCCCTTGTTAAATGCTCAGTATTTTAGTTCTATCTTGGTGTTTCAATTCATAATTTGGACATTGCTCATATTGTTCTATACAGTTGTTTAGACTGTACATATTTACCTTTTCTTCACCCATCATTTCTTCTTGCATTCAGACGTCCCTCTGGAGTAATTTTTTTCCTGATATATATTCTTTAAAAGTTCCTTTAATGAGGTTTCATTGGTGACAAATTCTCTCAGTTTTTGTTTGTTGGAAAATTTTTTTTCCTTCTGTTTCACTGGTTATATAACTCTAGGGGGCAGTTATTACCTATTAGCACTTTGAAGACACTATTTCACAACGTCTACACGGTTTACATTGTTGCTGCTGGGAAGTCATGCATCAATTGAATTGTTAGTCTTTATATGCAATCTGTCTGTTCTCTCACTGCTTTTAATATCTCTGTCTTCGGTTTTCTATAGTTCAGATACAGATTTCTTTTTATTTATAGTGCTTCAGCTCCACTGGGCTTCCTGGACCTGATGATTGGCATCTCTCATCAATTCTGAAAAGCCTCCAGCTTTTATCATGTTGTTGCCTTTCCCCATTCTCTCTTTCTCACACTTCAGTTGGACGTGAGTTGGGTTATCCCATCCCAACTATACCTTTTGTCCCTCTGGGCTGCAATTTGGGTCATTTTTTCATTCCTTTAGTTCACAAAGTCTCCTTTCAGATATATCTAACCTATTGTTCAGTCTGAACACTGAGTCTAATTACAACCTGCAGTTTTTATTTCTAGGAGTATTTTTGGTTCTTTTTCAAATCTACCTAGCCAATTTTGGGAGACTCTTAGTTTGTCTTATTTTCAAATTTCTTTTATTTCTTTAAACATGTTAAATATCCTTAAATATCTTTGTTGATTTTATTCTGTTTGATACTTTTTCACTCATGGTGATTTATTTCTTCATGTATTTAGTGATTTTTTATTGTGAGTTCATGTTCCTTAGAATGTTATCTATGGGAATTCTTTGGCAACTAGGTTTAAAATGTATTCTTGCATAGAAAATTTGCATTTGCTTCTGCTTGGGGCCTGGGGACACTACAAGTTAAACTAAACTTTCAGCCAAGGTTGCTTTGAGCAACCTTGTAAATTATGTGTAAATTCTGGACTTAAACCTGCCTGAGTTTGGGCTTTTGTTTAGGAGTTCTCAGGGTGAGATCTTTTCTCTTGTTTTTCCTTTCCTTCATCTAGAGCTAAGACTGACAGATACTAATCTCATATATCTCCCTCTGTGCGGTAGGTTTCCCCCTCTAGTTAGCCTATAGTTTCCCAATTCATTCTTTTTTTTTTTTAATGTTTTTATTTATTTTTGAGACAGAGAGAGACAGAGCATGAGCAGGGAAGGGGCAGAGAGAGAGGGAGACACAGAATCGGAAGCAGGCTCCAGGCTCTGAGCCATCAGCACAGAGCCCAATGCGGGGCTTGAACTCACAGACTGTGAGATCATGACCTGAGCCGAAGTCGGACACTCAACCGACTGAGCCACCCAGGTGCCCCTCCCAATTCATTCTATATTGATTTGAATCCATTTCTTCCTTTTTCCCTCCCTCCCTTCCTTCCTTTCCCTCTCAACATCCTCACCAACACTTGTTGTTTGATAGTAAGCATCATAATGGACCTGAAGTAGCATCTCATTGTGGTTTCAATTTGCATATTTCTAATGATTTGTAATGTTGAGCATCGTTTCATATGCTTATTAGACATTTATGTATTTTCTTTGGATAAATATCTATTCAAGTCTTTTGCTCGTTAAAAAAAGTTTTTTGTGGTTATTATTCAGTTGTAGGAGTTCTTTATTTATTCTAGGTATCAGTCCTTTATCAGATATATGACTTGCAAGTATTTTTCTCCCATTGTGTGGATTGCTTTTTCACGCTTGCTGATAGTGTTCTTTGATGCATGAAAGTTTTAAATTTTGATGTAGTCCAATGTATTTATTTTTCCTTTTGTTGCCTGTGCTTTTGATGTCATATTTAAGAAGTCATTGCCAGATCCAATGTCATAAAGCTTTTCGCCTACATTTCTTCTATGAATTTTATAGTTTTAGCTCTTACATTTAGGTCTTTGGTCCATTTTGAGTTAATTTTTGTATATGATATAAAGTAAGGGTCCAACTTCCTTTTTTTTTTCTTCTTCTTTTTTTTGCACGTGGGTATCCTGTTTTCCCAGCACCATTTGCTGAAAAAATTGTCCTTTCCCCATTGAGTGGTCTTGGCATGCCTGATGAAAATAATTTGACCATCTATGTGAGGGTTTATTTCTGGGCTCTCTACTCTATTCCATTGGTCTGTAAGTCTGTCTTTATGCCAGTACCACACTGTTTTGACTACTATAGTTTGCAGTAAGTTTTGAAATCAGGAGGTGTGAGACCTCCAATTTTGTTCTTCTTTTCCAAAATGGTTTTGGCTGTTTGGGATACCTTGAGATTCCATATGAATTTTAGAATGGATTTTCTATTTCTGCAAAGAAATATCATTGAGACAGCGATTGTACTATCAGCAGATTGCTTTGGGTAGTATTGACAGCTTAGCAATACTGAATCTTCCAAACAGGAGGTGTTTTTCCATTTACTGGTGACCTAATTTTTTCAGCAATGTTTTGCAGTTTTCAGTGAACAGATCTTTTGCCTGCTTGGTTAAGTTTATTCCTGAGTATTTTATGCTTTTTGATGTTAATATAAATGCAACTGTTTTCTTAATTTCCTTCTTGGATTGCTCATTGTTAGTGTATAAAAATGCGACCGATTTTTGTGTACTGATTTTGTATCCTGCAACTGGAATTTTTTATCTTTTGCACGAAACCTCCCTCTATCCTCTTTAGAAGCTTGAAGGATTTTTTCTTCTGTTCTTTGGTCTTTAAGAACTTAATGATGATGGACCTGATCCATCTACTTTTTAGCCACTGTATTGGATACCAGGTAGATCTAACAGCTTCTTAAAGACTCCCTCCTTTTCAGTCATACCTTTACCCCCATTTCCTGAGATACCTGCTTCTGCTAATTCCTGAGCCTTCGTGGGGTTCTGTGATGTACATTACGTTTCTTTTAGGTTCCCCACTTCTGGCTTACAAGTCTATGAAGTCAGTTACCACTCATCTATCTGTTTTCCAGCTTTCAAAATTTTGTTATCTCTTTCCTTTTGTGTTTTCTTTGATCTTATGGCTTACTTATGCCATTTTAGTAGGTTTCTAATGAGCCATCTTTATTTAGAAGTTCTAATTATGTGGTTTTAGTAATTGAAAAGCATGCAGGTTTGTCTATTAGACCTGCTAGTTCATTGTTATGTGAATGAAAACTTAATATAAATGCTGCTAAAGCTAAAAAAGTGGTTTGGGGATGGGAACGTGTCCTGTTCAGATAGAGTTCTTAAAAACTAACTGAATTGGTCAGTCTTAAACAACTTGAGCATGCATATCTTGAGCTGACTTGTCTTGGAGGCCCATGTTCAAAATTAGAAGTCAGACAGGTTCTTCATGATCAAATCAGACAGTTGGTAATACTTGTCTTCAACTGTTACAAATGAAATCTTCCTTGAGTAAAACTGTATCACACAGATGATATGATGTTGGGTTTGTTTCAGAATAATCCAAGGTGATGTGAGAGGAAATAGCAGTAACTGGGAACTATGGATCCCGATGAAGCCAGAGTGGCAGGAGCTGATACTTGTTGAAGTCAGGGAATGGATTCATGGGAATTCATTAGGCTTGTCTCTCATTTTTTTTTGCATATGTCTGAAAATTTCCACAATAGTAATAAGACTTGGCTATATCAGACAGTATCCTGAGGAGGTCCCAGTTGATTGTTTGCTAGGATGCTTGGGCATATTTGAAATATTTTTTAAACAGAAGCTTCACAGGGGCGCCTGGGTGGCTCAGTCAGTTGAGCGTCTGACTTCTGCTCAGGTCATGACCTCACGGTTCACGGGTTCAAGCCCCATGTCGGGCTCTGTGCTGACAGCTCAGAGCCTGGAGCCTGCTTCAGATTCTGTGTCTCCCTCTCTCTGACCCGACATGGGGCTTGAACCCGTGAACCGTGAGGTCATGGTTTCATCTCTAAGAAGTATCTTAGACTTTGTAACACATACTGTGCTGTCATGTCAGTTTTTTAGACCTGATATTGCCACTTCAGGTGCTACTCAGAGAGTTTACTCTTGTCTCAACTATCTCCTTGGCTCTAACAAAAAGGGCAGATGAGACAACACAATTATATGTATAATTTTGTGATAGTTTAAGACTGCCAAGAAATTACAAAAATGGTACAGGGGGTTCTTGCGTGTCCTTGAGTCACCTTCTCCCAGCGATAACCTCTTAGGTGGCCACAGTACACGAGGTGACTGACATTGGAGAGACTCAGTCCACAGCCATGGGAGGTGTCCATTCACTGAGCTTAGGTTTCTAAGCTCTATTCCTGAGTGTAAGCCACCAGAAAACAATATACTTGAACTGCATTGACTTAATTTTCCATAGAAATGCCTTATACTCTTGGTTTTTATCAACTGTCCAGATAAGAAATGCATACCTGAAGAATGATTTAAAAAAAATTTTATGTTTGTTATTTTTGAGAGAGAGAGAGAGAGAGAGAGAGAGAGAGAGAGAGAGAGAGAGAGAGAGAAAGAGCGCATGAGTGGGGGAGGGTCAGAGAGAGAGGGAGACACAGAATCCGAAGCAGGCTCCAGGCTCTGAGCTGTCAGCACAGAATCTGATGCGGGGCTTGAACTCGTGACCTGTGAGATCGTGACCTGAGCCAACATCAGATGTCTCACTGACTGAGCCACCCAGGCGCCCTGTGAAGAATGATTTCTTATTGTCTGAAGACCTACAGTTAAAGGCTGTCCATTGTGTTATTCAACATCCGTTTTATAAGGATCCATGTGATAAGTTTCTTACAAAATGTAAGGTTTGTCTTCCCTAGGAAAAAAGCCAAAAACCTTCTTTTGCCATAAATGAGGACTACGTAAACTCTCATATTTCTTTGTTTCTCTTTTTGCCTCAGCTGTCAGAAATTCAGAGGAACTTTAGGATATGATTGCAGTAATTAACTCATTTAACATTTCTAATGTCATTCTTTCCTCTTTCCATTTAAGTAGTTTCTAATATTTCTTCTTGTCTTTATTTTAACTGTACAGGTCCACAATCCCTTATCTGCAATTCTCAAGCGCCAAAAGCTCTAAATATGTAGAACATTTTAAAATTTATGAAGTTCAGTGTGAATATTCATGTTTCACTACAGAAATACGAATGTGTTTGATTTCAGGGACCTGCCTCAGACTCCTCTAGGGATGTTATATAATATGCAGTAGATAGTAAGCTCTTTCTAAAATTGGAAAGATTCTGAATTCTAAAACCAGAACTAACCCCAAGGATTTTGGTTGTGCACATGTTTGAATGTGGCAAGGGCCTCAAAGATCTTTTGGACAGCAGGTGTGCGGCATAGAGAGGTTCCCAGTAGGCCATGGGGTAGATGTGACCTGATACAGGAGGACACTGTGGACAGGCAGCTGTAGAAGCCAAACGGAGATCTGCTTGTGGCTGCCATTGGTCCCTTGATTCCCAAGTTCATCTCCCTTGGCCACTGGTGACGTTACCTGTCTCTGGAACATCTTGTGGTCGGATTTTCTTGGTCAGTTTCAAAGCTGCTTCAAGGTCATAGACTTGGGAGCGGGTGAACTTCAGCTCCCTACGGAGCTCATTGATCTCCTTGATCAGGGAGACATTTTCCTGTAGAAAAGAAAGAAGAGAGAGTGAGTATGGATGGATGAGTGATGAATGGGCCCAGGGCCTGCATCTAGACCCTTTCCAGCATCAACGATGCTTTTCTAAGCACTTCATATGAATTTAAATGCATTGAAGTATCATAATAACCCTATGAAGAGATTCTATTATAATCACAATTTTATAGAAGAGGAAACTGAGGCATAGAGAGGTTATGTAATGTGCCCAAATTACATAGAGAGCAGGTGGCAGAGCCAGGATTCTGACTCGGACAGTCTGGCTCCAGAACTCTGAGCTCTTAAAATACTGTGCTATCCTTTATTCATCTTTCCCCATTCATTTGTTGAATCTACACTTTTTTTTTAAAGTTTTTTTTTTGTTTGTTTTTTTTGTTTTTGAGAGAGAGAGAGAGAGACAAACACAGTGTGAGTGAGGGAGGGGCAGAGAGAGGGAGACAGAGAATCCCAAAAGGCTCTGCAGTGTCCGTGCGGAGCCTGATAAGGGCTCGAACCCACGAAACTGTGAGATCATGACCTGAGCCAAAACCAAGAGCCAGCCGCTTAACTGACTGAGCCACCCAGGCACCCTTGTTGAACCTAAATTTATATGGTATTTGCTATGGCCCTGGGATGAAGATAGAAATAAGAAATGGTTTTTGCCTTCAGCAGCACACTGTTTACTGAGGAGCACAGAAAAGCAAATGAATAATTAACATTTGCTATATCCATTGATAGTTCACTTCTCTTGTGTTTGACAAATATCCATCCATCCATCCATCCATCCATCCATCCATCCATCCAATATTTACTGAGTACTTACTATGCTGCACTGTGCTGATCTGAGGTATACAGAAAGTTAAGACCTGGCCTCTGCTCTTGAGGAGCTTAGGGCTTAGCGGGGGATCTAGGCGTAATTGAGCGTGGCAGCCACCTTGATGCAATGGAGGGGTGGGGCACAGAGCTCTGCCTGAATGACCAGGGCAGAGTCCTAGGAATTGACCCCTGGGCTGAGGCTTGAAGGAGCTACCAAGGAGAGGGTAGAGGGGGTCGCACACAACTGGAGCAGCAAGAGAAAGGCACAGAAGTAGGACACGGCTGGTGTGGGGGGACCTGCGGTGGTTCTGTATCCCGGACACAAAGTGAGAGGCGGGTGCAGAGGAGTGAGGATGTGGAACCTGCTGGGGGCCTGTGGTGAGCGCTCTGCACCTGGGACCAAGCAGTCTCTTCTCTCTTTCCTCCTCACACCTCAAATCTGCCTTCCTTTTCACACTCAGCCTGAGGGCATCGAGGGCGGCTCCATGGAGATGTCCTTGTCATCATGGGTCCAGAGAGGGACTGGCTACTTTGCTTTTAAGAGTACTCTTTGCTCGGCTTGTCTTCAGCAGTGCCTCTCATGTGACAGTGCAAACGAATCACTTAAGGATCCTGTTAAATGTGGCTTCTGACTCGGTAGACTTGGGGCTGATCCTGAGATTCTAAGTTTGGAGCCAGCTCCTAAGAGAGGCTGCGGCTGGCCTGAGGGCCAGGCAATCCATGGGTAGCAAGGCCACTGAGGGTTGGAATGCCAAAAAAGGCCAATGCAGGCCACATAAAACGGACCTGTGCCAGGAACAACCACCACTTTGGACGCTGTCTCCATAGCGGTAAGCATGGAGTCAGCCCAGAAAACAGGGTGACCCCAAGCACTATTGTCTGTGAGCCATGACAACCACTTTTTTGTTACGGGGATATGCCTGTGGAGCCCAAGTGGGAGCAGGGCCTGAACTGGGGAGACCCTAACATATTCTTTCCCTCCAGAGCCCCTTTATCTGAGCATGTCAGATATACCTTCAGATTTTCAGTATATCACTTAATTTCAGTATTCCTCGTTAAAAAAAAAAAAAATTCTCTCCCTCTTGGATGAGATGCCCAATTATTGCTGATCCCTCGTTTTCAGGCTGGGCTTTGTGCCTTTTTTTCTATAAAGTCAGCAGATTTCTCCATCTGATCTTTTACTATTTTAACCAACCCAGGCTTTAGTGATGAATCTCCCACACTTCCTTTCCAGATGCTCTCCAGCAAAACTCTCTGCCAGTTTCCTCCCCTGAAACCTCTCTGCGCTGACTTTCTGTCATGACGTGATCGATTAAATATGTATGTATTTGGTTCCAAGACCTTGGACCCTACCTTGCACGTAAGAGGCGCTCAATAAATATTTGTGGAACGGATAGCAAATGAATAACTAATGCAGCAATATCAAGCCGAATAAGATGAGATTCTTACTAACAAGGAAATTACAAACCAGGGGGTAAAGGTTGTGTAGGGGAGAAGAGACAGACGGGAGACACAGGAGGGCCCTCAGGGAACTCAGGCAAACTTCCTCTGGCTCGGGGCTCTGTCCACTCCCCTACTTCATGGGCATCACTTAGCTTTCCCTTCTCTTGCCTCATTCGGCAAAGTAACAGTAATCAGATTGAAGATTAGAGACTGAAGGTACCATTTGTCCAGTCCTCTCTGGCCAGGTCTTGAGGTACTTCTGCATCATATTCATCCATTTTATCACTAAGTCCTGTCAATTCTGTGTCTGAACTGGATCTCGTGTTCACCTTTCTTGCTGTCCATTTGTAACCCAGCTCTCAGCATCTCTCCCCTCCATTACCATAATGGCCCCAAGTGGAGCCTTGCCCTAGTGTCTCTCCCCCCCCCCCCCCATCCTTGACAGTCCTGCTTGGGACTTGGCTCCCAGTACTTTTTGGTGTGAATGCCTGTTTCTAACCCACTGCCTCCATGATGCCTGCCACCCTAATGGGCCTTTAGGATAAGACCCAGTTCCCACTAGAGTGTGATCAAGACCCATGAGTTAATGCAGCCCGGTTCCCCATTCTGTTCACTCATTGTTTTCACTCGTTCATTCATTCACTGACTCTGAAAGCCTACTATGCACTGGTCGCTGTGCCGGGCAAAGGAGGTCCAGCTTGGATGCAATGCTTAGAGAGGCCATGAGAGTCTGAAGAGGGGCGCACACCCAGTGGGAGAAGGACTTCCTGGGGAGGTGGGGGAGAGAGAGAAGACTGTTTCAGGCCTGGAACCAAGAGGGAGCAAGCAGGATTCGGGGCAGTAAATGCTGGATGCTGCTGCTGCTGGTAACAAGAGAAATCATAACTTCAAGAGGTGACCGGATCCCTGCACCACGGCAAACATTTTGCATGCAATAACTCATCTAATCCCCAGGACAACCTTACGAAGAAGGTGTTATTAGACTCATTTCCCTATGAGGAAACTGAGGCCGAGGCAGTGCTTCAGTGGTAGTAGAGCTGGCATTTGAATCTGGTCGTGTCTGCCTCTGAGTGCTTGCTCCTCTACAACTGTTGTCTCCCGGACACTCCTTTCCACCTGTCATGGACGTCACCCCATTCCAACACCTCACGTCGGATGACGACCATGGGAGCCCTCAAAAAGTACAAGTTGGGCTCCCTAAAGTGCTTTCTGGGGTGGTCTGTGTTCTGGAGAATCCAGAGATCACACTGAGGTCCACTGTATATGCCTTGGGTAGCTGTGTGAGTTTAAAATGTGGACGCAACAGGTTTGCTGAGTCTTCTGTTCTTGATCCCTCCTTGGTCAGGACCACCGACAAAAGCCCCTCCAACCCTCCAGCCCCCCACCCAGCTCCTCTGCTGCGGGAAAAATGTGACCTGGCGTCCATCACATGCCAGGTCTTGGGGTCTGTAAGAGTGACTGGCTAGGGAATGCTAAGTCCATTTCTATAGACAACCTTCTAAACAAAGGAGCTACACAGAGAGCCCTGGCAGGAACTGACCCTGACGGAGCCTTCGGCCCAGAAAGGAGAAGGAAGGGAATACCTATAGCACCCCCTACTGGCCTTACCTATGTTGGCAGGGCCTGCCTGTGTGGAAGCAGCACGCAACAGATGTGCTCCGTGGCCTCGGAAGCCCTGCGTCAGTGGTGTCCTTCCGGAACCCACAGTTGGTGGGGCAGACATCTGCCTAACCGCCCAGATGAGGCATCTCTCTGCTCCTCTTTCAGTCTTCCTCTCACATCCCACTTCTACTCTGAGTTGTTTTTTGATATCACAACTTACCCCTTCTGAGGTCTTCTCATCTCCGCTGAACAGACAGTCATCTCCAAATGGGGTGCCCCGCCTCCTGCCTTGGGCCAGCAGCCTGTCCACCCTGCCTACCCCGCTACCTGCTTCAACCTTGGGTGGCAACTGCTTCTAAGATAAACTTGCTGCTTCTTGGTGTGGCAAGGAAAGCCCTCTCCGGGGACCCTAAGCTACTCACTCTCCAGTGGGCTTTTTCTTCTTGCCCCGGTGTTCTGCAATAAAGGAGGGTCTGGACGCCCGGGTCCCCAGACACCCCACAGGCCTCACTCTTCCCTGTCTGTTCTCAGGTGTTCTGTCTGCCTGGAAGCCTCTTCCCCCCACTTGCTCCCTGCTGTTTCTACTTCCTGTTCAAGGCACAGCTCAAATGCCTCTTCCCCTAATTGAAGCCTGCCTCTGTGAGGGGCACACAGCACTGGATATACCATCCTAGCAGTGCTTATCTGTATCTGGTTTCAGTTTCCTACCACGAACTGCTGAGGGCAGGCGTACTACCCCATTCATCTTGGAATCTTCCATGGCCGGCACAGAGTGTGGCGCGTAAGAAGCCCTCAATATTGTGTCCTGAATGAATGTGTGTCCCAGTTGTTTGTATTCAAAGCAACTCTTATTTTCTTATCGGCAAGCATGCTGGAGAACGAGTGGAGAGGCCCTGCTCTCCTGTATGAACACATAAATGAGACAGTGACCTCATTTTCTGCGTTTTCTAATGAGTATCTGCCTTGGCCTTCCTTGACCTCTTTGGACTGAAGCCCCAGGGCCTTGGTACCTGCGGATACAGGTCCTTACCAACACAGAGCAAGGCATCAGGTCCCCAGGCCACCTGCCTGGTCCAAGCTGTGATGGCCTTCCAGGCTCTCCCACTGATTTCTGCCTTGGTTCTTCAGTAGGTCTTTAGGTTGGAGGACAGGAAGGGAGACAGCATTTTGGAGCACCTATTCCATACCAGGCCAGTGCCTAATGCTTTACATTAGTTCTCTCATTCAGTCCTCGCAGTAACTCGCTGAGGCTGGTACTTTCTTCCCCATTTGATAGACAGGAAAGGAGGTTCCTGGAGAAGTTAAGGAATTCCCCCAAAGTCTCCCAGTAAGAGTGGTTGAGGCAGGATGAACCGGGTTTAGACAGTGTCCATTCTTGTTTCTCTTGCCCTGACACCTTGCCTGGTCCTGGCCTGGACCCTCTCCTTCAACTTAAGATCAAAGAAGGAAACAATTTTTGTAAGTAAAAAGAGTAGCTTTCAAAGTCTGTCTCCCTTCCTTCCTTCCTTCCTTCCTTCCTTCCTTCCTTCCTCCCTCCCTCCCTCCCTTCCTTCCTTCCTTCCTTCCTTCCTCTCTCTCCTTCTCCCTCTTTTCTCCTCTCCTTTGCTTTCCTTTCTTTTCTTTCCACCCTCCTTCCCTTCCTTTCTTCCAAACAAACTCTGACCCAGAGCCCACTATGATAAGCAAGGAGTCTCCTTGGTTAAGGGGTGGGGACCCAGAACCCTGCCTGCTGATCCTGTCTTGCTCCATGCAGTTACCTGGGGTATGTTTATGGTCCACAGGGCTCCACAGCACACGAGTTTACCATGCTGCTCCAGAAAACACTCTTCTGGGGATTCCCCTGGCTGTTGGCTCCCTCCACCAGCCCTCAGGGAGCAGTAGGGCTGGGCAGGGGCCCTGCTGTGTCTCCTTGCCCCTTCTACCATCTCACCCTGCTTCACAGGAGCGGGCACGTGGCCTCTGGGGTACCTGGGAGCCAAAGACCTATGCCTGACCTGAGTGGCCTCGTGCCAATGCTTGCACCCTCTGCCTGGCTGGCCTGTGGTCTTCACTTTCCTTTTCCTTCTCCAGGGACTGACATTTGCTTTACCCAAATCCGCTTGGCGTGGAGAGAGGGACCCCACCCCTGGAGAACCCTTCAGGCCTGTGCTCTGCTGGCAGGGCGCAGACGAAGGCACAGCGACGCCACCGGCTGTCACCTGCTCCTGTAGTCGCCCTGGTCCCACTGCCCAGCATGCTGCACTCCGGGGCTCCAGTGGGCTCTCCATGCCTGGGGGGCCTTGACACCGCCAGCCAGGGCTCAGTGCACCAGCTGCTGGTGCCAAAAGGGTGCCACCAAATGGATGCGCTCCTCTCTCCGGGCTTCTAAACGCTCTCGCGGCCAGGAGCAGGACAGTGGTCTGATGGTGTCAGGGGCTGGTTGTGGGATGGACGGCACAGACCCACCACGCCTGGGTCCCACCGGCCTGAATCACAGTGCAGGACTGGCTGAGCTGGGAACTGGTTTGTTTCAATCTGCGGCCCATCCCCATCCCGGTATTTTAATTATGGCATTAAAGCAATATAAACATAAAAAAGTACGTGCCTTATAAATGTGATTCTGATGTTCTCTTTTGATATTAAATCGCATTAATTGCCTCAGACGATACTGATACTCAAACAGAAATCTGGCAGAAGAATCCTGATCGGCAGTGCTGATCAGTGGAGGCGGCAGTAATGGGGTCAGGCTCTCTGGAGAGCCTGACGAAGGATCCCCGGGGAGGTGGGTGTAGACACAGTGAGGCCAACACGAGAGGTGGGTGTGGTTGGCTTCGGACCCAAGAGATAAGGGAAGGGACCTGAGGCCCAGAAAAGGTAGAAGAGGTGTGAAGATGGGTGTGTCTCGAAATACAAGCAGCAGAATAAAAAGCAGCAAAGGAAAATCAGGTGAAATAAGAGTTGGAAACCACAGAAAAGAGGAGAGAGTGACTCTGGAGAGCTGGATGGAGGGCCGGAGTGGGGCAGGGGTGGGGGGTGCAGGACACAAGAACACTTTGGATAAAGAGGGGTGGAAAAAAGGAACGGGTGCCTGGTGAAGTGGTCGGGGGGAAGGGTGATAGAAGTGAACGGGTATTGGCGGGGTAGGGGTGGGCATGGAAACACCTAGAAAAAACATGGAGAGGCTCTTGGCCATGGTCACAGCCAGGTCAGGCTCCGGGAGGTCAGAGGAGAGGGCTCAAAGAGAAAGGTGTAGAGAAAGCTACATCTGGGGGATGCGCAGGTACCTGCATGATGCGGACATAATCGGTGCGGCGCAGCTCACTCTCCTTGACCACCTTTTTCCTGAGAGTGGCCAGGTTTCTCTCCAGGTGCTCCCGCTGACGGGCGTACTCCTGCTGCAGGTCCGTGTTCAGCCCTGCGATCTCCACCTGATGGGCCAGCCGGGCTTCTTAAGGAGAGAGCGGGGACCCGGGAGAGAAGGGGGGTTGGGGAAAGGGAGGCAGAGCTCACCATGTCTGCCCGCTGCACGTACTTCTCGAAGAGAGCTCGGACCTTCTCCTTCAGGAGCCGGGGTTCCTGGATGTACGCTACGCAGTTGTGAAGGTCTGTCTTAAACCGTCTGACCAGCGCCTCCAGGTCCCGCTCCTGCAATCAGAAGAACTTAGTCTGGCACCACAGGGGCTCTGCAGGGAGCGGGCAAGGGCGCAGGCAGAGGCACATGGCAGCAGGAAGACAAAAGACACCTCATCTGGGACTCAACAGTTGACCGCCAGGGCCCGCAGTGGACACAGACACCTAGGCAGGTGTGTAGCCGAAAGACAGACGTGCTAAAACTCGGGGGCGGCTGCCTGGACAGCCTCATGTTTAAAAGGCCGCACGGCCAACTCCTGGATTGCCTCTGGGTCCCTTTCAGGACCACACCTTAAAAGATGAAAGGCAGCGTGAGTGGTCACCCGATTCCTTCCTGAGCCAAGACGGATCGTATTGCTTCTCTCTAGTGGTCCTTGGGCCAGAGCTCCCATGTCCCCCTTCTTAGCTCACCCAGGGTTTATTCTTCCAGACAGTCAGGAGGGCTGCTGTGGGCGAGTAGTGGAAACTTGACCAGATTGGGCAGATCGGTCCAGCTGCAAACTTGGGCCAGAGGCTCGTTCTCCCACCCTCCTCTCGCTGATACCCATCCTCCTCTACCCCTGACCTGGAGGGTCTCTCCTCCCTCTTCGCTCCCACGGCCCTTTGTTCAGCTATCATAACCCTTCATCTTGCATTACAATTAATATGCACACACCGCAGATCCCCTAGCAACCTGTTCGGGTTGTAAAGGGCAGGACCTGTGTCACGTTGGTTGCTCTGTGGCTTCTACTGTCACCTAGCCCAGAGTCGGTGCTTCATGTGGGGAACGGAGAAAAATCCATCTGATTCCACAAACACGATGGGGTGCCCTGTGCTAGGGAGTGGCGGTGCAGCCACGTCCCAGCCCGGGACCAGAAGACCTAGTTCCTTCCCAGGGCTGACTCTCAGTACACCACTTAGCTATGGGCACCGGGTGACTTTTCTTAACCTTCTCATCTCTCTGGCCTTATCTACCTTATTTATTACCTAAAGAGACTGGACTAGACAATTTCCGAGGCCCTCCTTGCCTCAGCGTGTTTTTTGTTTGTTTCTTTCCTTCTTTTGGTAGTCAAAACCTTTTGCCACGGACTACAATGACCTCTCGAGCATATTCCTTCCCCGGGCCAAACAAGCCAATGCTGCAAGCATCCTTATGAAAC
The DNA here is from genome assembly GCF_018350175.1 of Felis catus. Lineage (NCBI taxonomy): Eukaryota > Metazoa > Chordata > Mammalia > Carnivora > Felidae > Felis > Felis catus. The sequence goes on along the minus strand of NC_058375.1, from coordinate 33,866,461 downwards.
CGGGCCCGCTCCCTTTGAGCACTTCACCCAAAGTCATCTTAGTCTCAGTCATGTAGATTTGCATGGGCCTGAAACCAGGCAGGGCTGTGAGCAAGTGAGGGGAGAGTTAAAATGGGAACGTATCTTAGCAATGGGCTGGCGCCGTCTCTCAGAAGCCAGCTGCCCCTTGCAGACAGGTGCCAGATCCTAAATCCAAGATCCGCCAGACTCTGAAAATCCTCACACCTTCTGTCTCTCTCTGCGCATCTCCTGATCAGTGGCTCTTAGTTTCTGCCACAGTTCCGTGATGTTCAGCTCCAGCTGCGTGTTCTGCTTATGGAAACGCTCCAATTCTGCTTCCATCTACGGAGAACAAGGGGATAAAGTCAAGAATAAGAAAGTAAGCGAATACAAACAATATTTGGGGACTGAAGCCTATCGGTGGGAACGTGTCCCCAGCTACCAGGACATTTCTAGCTCCCACCTATGTCGTCTGGAACGAAACCATTTTCCTAACTCCTGGCCACCCCGGTAGGCCCCCATCCCTTGGTGGGTGTATTAACCCAGATCATGTGTTTCTATAGCCAGCCTCAGAACTGCCCCCTCCGAGTTTCCGTTCCTTCGGCCACGCTGATGAACTTCTTTTCTTGACTCTCATGTACTGGGACCTGGAAACTGAGGCAGGGTTCTGCACAGAAGCACCTTCCTTGCCTACTTTATGAAACTGTGTGAGTGAATCTCGACGCTTTGGGGCCGCAAGCCATCAGAGTCGATCCCAAAGCACAACGTTTTAAGGGACCAGCAGGTAGGCGTCCCCAGCCTAAGGAACCTCCGTCTCATCACTCTGTTGAAAAGGTTGTAAAAGTACAGCTGAGGAGACTATCTCATCTTCCAAAGAGAAGGAAGAAGCCACCAATGAGCTTCTGAAAGATTTTTATTCGTTGTTGCATTTGTATTAACCAAAGACGCATGAATGACAACTGGAGCTTCTGATTAGGACGAGAGCAGGTGGAGGTGAATTCTCAGTTGATCCGATTTCTGCCAAAAGCCAAGGGGGTGAGGTTTGCTTGACACACCGTATCTGGTGGACACTAGTATTCCTGTTAATAGAGAGGGGCGCTATTTTGGGGGGATGGGACAGGTCACTGGGTTCTTTAGTGGCTGGATGGAGTAGCTCCTCTAACCTATCCCAGGCCCTTTGGTCAGATTTCAAGGTTCCTGACCATCTTTGGGGGTATCGGAAAGCCCCGATGCACCACATTCACGTTCTGGACACGAAGGCGCAGCTTGCAGGAGAATGTTATCAAACTTATTGGAAGAATCTGGATAGACAGAATAGCCCTTTGGCTCAGCGCCTGGCATGAAGTCAGCACTCAGTATTCATCTGAACGAGTGAATGCGCGGCCAGTGTAGAAGGCGAAGCGGAGCCACGGTGAGGGAAGAGAGGGGTGCTTGAAATAGCCTGCCTTCTGGAAGAGGAATGAAAAGGTAAACGTGCCACGCTGGTGCTACATCAAACCACCTTGTGCAGGACACAGGGGGTGTGGGGACGTGCGCGGCTAAAGAACGAACGTGTCCACTGGAGAGGGCTGGCGGCCACTACCGGCACGGGGATACAGAACTGATGAAGACGGAGCGTCCGTCTGCAAGAAGCCGTGAGGTCTAGAGGAATAAGAGGGAAGATCCAGGTAGAAAGTACCCTCTGCGTGCAGAGGACGCGGGGAGGCAGTGCCCGGAAAAGGGATGTTCAGTCAAGTTCCACAAGACAAATCGGTACTAGAGGACAAAGTGGAGAAGGGGAGTTCCAGGCGGAGAGAGCAGGCCACGCACAGAGAGGCCCAGGGCCATGGGCAGCCGGGTGCCTCTCTGCCGGCTACAGGTGGTCCAGGGGGCTGCATGTGAGGGAGGGAGAGAGGGGCTGGAGAGGTCGGCTGAGCTGGATCATTCAGGACCCAGGGGGCAGAGGCTCATGTGGGGAGAAGTTGTGCCTTCATGCCGCCCAGAAGTTTGGCCATTATCCTGAAATCTCAGAGCCCTGGCAGGTTTTACCCAAGGGGTGGCATGGTTTGCGCCTTAGAAGGCCTGATGCGGAGGTCCTACCGGAGACAGCACGACTGGAGCCGGGCACACCGGTCAGGGGTGAGATGGGGCCCAGACCAAGGGAATGGTGGCAGAAAGAGAGCAAGGCGGTTCTCCAAGGTCACGTCTGAGTGCCTACAGCTGGCTGTGCCTCTTTTTCCATGGTCTCGAAGCCAGCAATGACAGATTAGGTTAGAAAGGAAGTAATACGGGCAAAGCCTCAAAAGCCACTGAGAACAAAAATAACGTGTTTCACAGAAAAATTGTGAAATGTGCTGAGTTTAAATAGCTGGCCGGGCAGCTAGGAAACTAGCCAGTATGTGGGAACAAGTATCCTTTTCCTGGTGGAAAAGCCCCATCTACTTTTCCATGTGTTCTCCTCACACTCAGTGACTCTCGGTGGGGGTGGGGGCAGGAAACAGGTATTTTACCCCCAGAGGATATTTGCCAACATCTGGAGACATTTTTGGTTGTTACAACTCGGGGGAGGGGAGGGTTGCTACAGGCATCTAGTGGGCAGAGACCAGGGATGTTGCTAAATATCTTCTAGTGCATGGGACTCCCTGTGACAAAGAACAACCGCCCCAAGATGTTAAAATGAGAAAACCTCGCACTAGATGAAAAAACAAGGGTGTGAAGTAAAACGATAAGGTTCTGAACACTCCCTAGGAAGCAGATAGTCCCATCGCACTGAAGAGAAGCTGGAAAAGTATATGTGCAGGGAGGTACCGAATCAAGGAAGTATTAGATTTTCATCCACGGAGGAGGGTTCACAGCTTCCTTCTTGGAGGAAAAAGAACTTCACACGAGATCCACAGCGGGTGGGCCAAATGCGCCTCTGACCTCCTGAAGGAAGCTCCAAGGTCAGAGGCCTCCAGGGGAGGAATCAGGTCCGGACTTCAGCCCTGGTGGTAACTGGCGTGGCGTAGGAGGGGCCCTGTTTGAATCACTCTCAAGGTGCAGGCGTATTCCCTGCTGAGGGTCAATGCCGTGGTCGGCCCAGTTACTGACGGGAAAGTGAATAATCCTTCAGGTGTGTTGGGGCGGATAGTAACCGACCCAACTGTAAATCCACTTGACAAATGAGGAGGGGGCCCATGGGATGGTGATTTCCAGGGGCTGGCAGTACACTGACTTTCCAGGCAAGTGGGGCCTCTGCTCTTTTCTGGGCTGCCATTTTTGGGCCCTGAGGTCACTCAAGAATGGCAGGGGGCCCAGATGAGGCAGCTCTGTGGTTGGCTGGGAACATCCTGCTTTTCTCCAGAGGCCAGGAGAAAGTCACTGGCACAATGACAAACCATCTCTGGACACTCTAGCCCTGGACTGATCCTACCACCTGGCTTCTTTCCTGGGCCTCCTAGAGAAAAGGCTTTGCTTTTCGACACCAGAGCTCCTGGGTATCCAATTCTACTTGGGCCATCGATGCTCTCTGACACACTTTACTTGTATCCTTGCTGAGCACAATGAACGAACGTGGATGGGGAGTGGGAGGCCATTTTGGATAGGGTAGCCTGGGAAGGCTTCCCTGAAGAGGTGACAAAGGAGCCTCCACATGGAAGATACGGAGAAGCCGCCAGTCATAATCTGAGCACTTCTGGGCAGAGGGAGCAGCACTGTAAAGGTCCAAGATGGGAAAACCTTGGCGTAGCCTCAGAACTGTCAGAAAGCCTTTGGGCTGGCGCTGGGGGAGGGAACCTGGAGACAAGATTGGAGACGGGTAGCGGCTGAATCATGCAGGGCCCTAGTAGGGGGTGTGGATTTTATTCTAGGTGAGATGGGACACCATTAGGGGTTCGCTGTGGCCTCCGTGTGGAGAGATCAGACTGGAGGCTAGACTCAAGTCCAGATGAGGGATGACAGAGGCTTGCACCCAGGTGAGGCAGCAGAGAGGAAAGAGGGCTAGATTTGAGAGGTCTCTGGAAAGACCATCAGATAGGCACTGGCAATCATTGGATACGACCATTGGGGGGGGGGCGGGAAGAATCAAGAAGACTCTACACTTGTACCTTAAGCACGTGGGTGGATTGTGGTAACTTACTGGGAAACAGGAAACAGAAGGGAGGGGAAGGCAGGAATTTGGTTTTCGATCAACCATGGACCTCACGGCTGCAGTCGGCTTAAGGAGATGCACTGTGAATGGGGTGGAGGGACCAACGGGGGCCACTTGTACCTCGATGGAATCTCAGGAGCCCTTGTCCTGTTGATCTTGCTTTTAATCTCTCTTCTCTACCTTCCTCCTGTCTGCTTCCCAGAACACATACTTAAGGCTGCCACTCTCCTGCTCAAGAGACTTCGCATGACTTCCTATTCCTCCTCAGATGGAGTCCAAACACTGCAGCTTTGCATACGCCCCCACCAACATTTCCAGACTGAGAAAAAAAGGTTCATTTGGAGGAGGGTGCTTTCAGATGCGACGGGCTGGTGGCTGAGTACACACCGCCCCCTGGTGGCTGAAGGCCCAACAGCCGCGGTTTCCCTCGGAGGGCCCGAGCACAACCTAAGGTCTGGCCGCATGCCAAATCTTAAAGCATTCACTCCTGCACAACTGAGTCCCCGCTGGGCCTCTCCTGTGACATCCTCTACAGAGTGGAGGCCCGCATACCCTGGGACAAGGCAGGGATTGGGAGGAGGGGTTTTTCTTATCGCCCCCCACCCCCCCCACCCCCTTGCTACCCCAGCCAGGAACCGTTGGGGAGGCGACAGTAGTCCAGGAGGCCAGAGTGGTTCAGATGGTTCTCACCTCCTGAATCTGTTCCTTCATCACCTTGATCTCATCCTCTCGTGGTTCTATTTGCTTCTTCAGCTCCTTTATTTTGTAGTCGAGTACAAACTTGAATTTCTCCAGTTCTTGGTTTTTCTTTTTCAGATCATAGATGCGCTTCTCCTGTGGGCGAGATGAGAGAGAAGTAAGAGATGGCAGGAGGCTCCGGTATATGGAAACCCTTTAGGGAAAGGACATAAATCCTGTGACCTGACAGAGGAGGCCACAGGCTGCCCTCCCGGCTGGGGGAACAGAGGCTGGCTCCCCCACTAGGGCCGTAGCACTGACTCCTTGGCTTCTGTGCCGGGACTCAGCATTCATTCACTCATTCAAATATAGCTTGTAGGCGACTGCATTTTCTAAAGCTGGCCTCAGCAGCATCTCCCATCCCACAGGCTCTCTGCAACGTGACCATATGCTTCTCCATCAGGAGGGAAGATCTAATTCCTTTCTCTTGCATCTGGCTGGACTTAACGGTTTGCTTGTAACCCAAAGAACGCTGCTCAAGTGATGCTGTGTGGCTTCTGGTCTAGCTGAGAAAAGGCTAAGCAGCTTCTACCTGGTTTTCTTAGAACTTGTGCTCTGAGGGAGGCCATCTGCTATGGAGAAAGTTCCCCTACACTGAGAATCCCCGGCTGAGGAGCACAATGGCACTCTGGGTGACAGTCCCCGTGGAGCCCAGCCTCCCAGCCACCCTGGGAAGTATGAATGAAGAAGCCACCTTGCATGATGATCTTCTACGCCCAGCTATTTGTGTCATCCCTGACTGAAGCCCAGCAAGGCCCCTGCCATCAGGGACAAAGATAGGCCATCTTGTTGTAGGCTGTCCAAATGCCAGCCCCACAGAACCTGAGAGAATAAAACAGCTGTTACTGTTCTTTTGTTTTGTTTTTCTTAAGTAGGCTCCACATCCAGCACGGAGCCCGACGTGGGGCTCGAACTCGCAACCCTGAGATCAAGACCTGAGCTGAGATCAAGAGCGGATGCTTAACCGACTGAGCCACCCAGGCGCCCCAAGAGTTGTTGTTTTGTACCACTAAGTGGCCAGGGTCTTGCCTGTTGGCTTAAAGGGGATTCAGAATGTATCCAGGAGCCTAGAGTTGGCAAGCTATGGCCTTTGGATCAAATTTGGCCTGTTTTCATAAACTCATTCATGCATTGTGTATGGCTGATTTTACAACACAGTGGCAGAGCTGAGTAGTGCGACAGAAGCCACGCTGTGTGCAAAGACGAAATATTTACTACCTATGCCTTTACAGAAAAAACTTTGCTGTCCCTGCCACAGGCAATGGGGAGCTATGGCAGAGTTCTAAAGGGAAGAGTGACACGATTACAGAGTATGGTGGCAGGGAGCGGGGGGAGGAAGTGGGAAGGAAGTCCGTTAGACTGGTTAGGAGACTGTTGCAATTTTAGGTCAGGAGGCCTTAACCTCCTTCTTATCAACACCCCCCTTTGAGAATCTGAAGAGAGCTTTGGACCTTCCCTACACAAACACCCAGGTACACACACAAACACGCACATGCAGAAATTTCATGCGTTTCCCCTTATCAGATCCCGAGGGGGCCCACTTCACAGGTGAGAAAACAAGGCTTAGAGAAATTGCCCAAGATCCTGTGGCAGATAAATGGCAAAGCCTGTGCTGGAACCCAATTAGCCAGGGCTAAAGCCCACCGTCTCAACCCCTGGAGAATTCTGCCTACCCGAGGCAGGAATGGCGAGGAGAGAGGCAGGAGGGCACACATCCTGGATTTGCTTAGCAGGGGGCTACGAAATTTGGGTAAGCCTCACAAAATGTGATGTGTCTGTCTTCTAAGTGTTTTGTGAGAAAGGCATTCTGAAAAGGGATCCCAGCTTTCTGGGGAGCCTGGCAGTTGTAGGTCAACCGCAGGGAGTGTGCAACGTCTGTGGGGACGGTCACCCGAGGACACCTGGAGCCGTGGCGAGCAGGGGCCCTGCAGTCAGCCGACTTAGATTCTTATCCCAAGTCTGTCGCCTATCGACTGGATTACCTTGGGCAAGATACCAAACCACCTGGAGCTCGGTTTCCTGAGCTCTACAGGGGGTCCCTCATGGCCCCTGGGGTGGCCGGGAGAACTGAGTGTGGTGTGTTTACAGCAATCGGCCCAGCACCCAGCACCCAGTAGGCACTTCACAGACCACTCATCCCTATCAGGTTAAATGAATGTGTTTCAAGCATTCAGGGACCCTCTCTCCGGAGCTTGGTTCTCCTCCCCTGGGTCCATCCATCTGGGTGGTGGTTGAAGGAGGGCAGAGGTGAGCCTTCACCTTATCTTGAATCGTCTCATCTCTTTCCTGGATTTCCCGCTTGAGGCCCAGGATGTCCTTCTCCAGGGACTGAATGACCCCTTGCAGCTTCACCTGCTCCCTCTTCAGGCTCTCAATGTCATTGGTTCGCTCTTCAACCTCCTTCTGCAGGCTGCTGAACTGCAGACACAAATGGCAGCAACAGAGATCACCAAAGTCTTTGTGCTTCCCTCCCTGCCTCCCAAATGCCGGTGAACTTAAAGAGGTCCCCAACACATCACCGACCTGTGACCTGAAAACATGTCTAGTACCCAACATTTCTGGGATTTTAGGAGTGAAGTTTTGGAGATTTGGGACAGTTTGGGGATTTCCCTGGCAGCACGAGTGATGTAGCATTCTGTCTGATGAGATCCAGTCCCATCCCCTTCCGTGAGGATGGGCTGTCGGGGTCCCTGAGTGGACCCAGAGTTTTCCAGGACCTTGCCAACCTTGAAAGGTTGGGATCCATGCCCCATTAAGGTCACAGATACTGTAACTGATGAGCCACCTTGGCCATGTCTAAGAAAGGAAGAAGACATTGTCCCTGGTTCCCTGGATTAAGTAGGGTGATTTCTAATAGGAAGGAATGTGAGTTTGCTTTGAACTTGGCTTCTCTAAGGCTGAACATTTTGGGGAAACTGTGGCAACTCCACAAGGATCTGCGAATTGAATCCCACTTCACCCCAACCACCAGTGACAATAAACATGTGTCTTGCCTTATAAACCAAGCATCCCACACCCCAGTCCTTCTCCTGCCCACAGCTCCCTGCACTGAGACCCCGATGACACCTCCGGCGGGGACTTGACCTTCATCTCCGTTTCTACCCGATGTTTAACTCTGAAAACTGACTAAATCCTACTAGCCCATAAATCAAAGTCTGGGGTGTCCATCCGGTGTTGGGGCATATGCCACTATTCCGGTGAAAAGGACAGAGAAGGGACAGTGCCACAGAGAGATGTTAAGGGTGCATCTGCCTGGCGGTTCAGAGACATTGGTAATACAGCCCTCGCCTGTGCCCAGGCCTGTCGGGGAACCACACGTGCGATACCTTCTTCCTCATGATGCCGGTTTCTCCTTTGAGTCGCAGGTTTGATTCCTTTTCATCCCGAAGCTTTTTCTCATACTTGGTTTTGATATCTTGGATTTCTCGGTCTTCATCTTCTTCGATCTGTTTCTTGGTCTCTTCAAACTCTCGCAGCTGCTGCCTGACGTCTTCCTGTGCCTGGTTCAGGGAAGGGGGAGAAAAGGCACTCGACCCTTTTGTGCTGAGAGGGCGCGGGGTGAGATGAGAATGTGGGGCCTATCCTGGGGAGTGGGAGACAGAGTGCTATTACAGAAATGGGAACCAAGGCCCTGGGTCCCCTGACCTTCCACTCTCCTGTCTGTCCTCTGCCTTCCCTTCTCTTCCTACCAGATGTGGCTGCAGGCTCCCCTTCAGTGACCGCCCTCCCAACACCCCCAGACCTGTTCCATCTCTGGTCTTCTTTATACTGACACCCACGCTTCCTCTATCTTTCCTCCACTGAACCTGTGACAGTTGTAATTTTATATTTGGGAAGTACTTGATTGCCTTTTCCATTAGATGTAAGCTCCTCGAGGAAGGAAACCTGGTCTATCGTGCCCACCACTGAGTTCCCAGGGTACAACCAGCACGGGCCCACAGTTGGTACTCAATACCTGAATAAAAGAGTGAAGCCTTAAAAAAAATCTTTTTGAGAGAGAAAAAGCACGAGTGGGGGAGGAGGGAAGAGCAAGAGAGAGGGGGAGAAGGAGAATCTCAAGCAGGCTCCATGCTCAGCACAGAGCCTGACGTGGGGCTCGATCCCATGACCCCGGGATCATGACCTGAGCCAAAATCAAGAGTTGGTCGCTCAACTGGCCGAGCCACCCAGGCGCCCCAAAAGAGTGAACCTTTAACTCTGCCCTCCTGCTCCTTAATCCAATCACCTGCACGTCCCCCATCACGTTGTGTTATATTGCAATTGCCTGTTGGACAGGCTCCTGGAAGCTCCTTGATGGCAGGGCCACATCTCTCTGCTCACCACCGGGAACACCCTGCACAGCAGCTGGCACGTCACTGGCGATGAATGAATGCAAGCCTGGAGCCCGGACGCTGGAAGAACCACCTCTGCCTGGTGGACTCTGAGAAGTGACTCAGGTGTGACTCCTCTTTGCTTACTGCCCCCAAGTGGTGCAAGTTACAGATCCTTTTTCTCTCATACTGACCCTGGCATTCTCCCAAACTGCATGTACCATCCCTGGAGTGAGTGTTTCAGGGGTGAAAAGAGACAAGATGGTTTTCAAACTGGGTCCCCAAGAAAGGCTTCTCTCTTTCCCCACCACACATCATCAGGCCCTTGCTGGACGGAAGCCTGGCAAGGTGTGCTCTGTGTCCCAGAGTCGCCCGCCAGCCACTGCTCTTGCTCTGGTAGATGTCGCTAAAAAGGAGAGTAGGCCAGCCAGGTTGGCGAGAAGGCATGCCAGGTGGAAGCTCCCTAGGGAAGCTCTGAGTTGAAATCTTTGACTCAGAAGAAGAAATGGTTGTGATCACAGTGTGGGTCCTGGGAGGAAGGCCAGCCTCTCTCCCCTCAGGGCACATTCATTCCCTCCACCTCGGCCCCCAAGGCCAAGCTCAGATCAGTTTACTGGAGGTCAACAAACATTTCTGGAGCATCTAGGATGTGCCGGGGGGCCCTGGTTTGAAAATCAGTGATGGGTGAGCCATAGTCCTTGCCCTTGAGAAGTTCCCCTGGAGAAAGAGATATTAACACAGGACGCTACCGTGTAGGCCGTAAGAGAAAGGGGTCTGAGGGCCTGAGCACACAAAGGGAGGCTTGCTCAGCCCTGTGGGAGGGGACAAGGGTTAGCGAAGAACTCCTCCAGGAGTTGGCTCCTGTCCTGAGTCTCTGTAAGGGTGGGGACGAGCTGCCAGGTGAAGAGAATCATCCAGGGCAGAGGCTCAGAGGTTGTGTGGGAAACGTGGCCATCCCACGTCGTTGGGTGGGAAGAAACCGGACGGGGCAGCAGGACACGGGGCTGGGGAGGTGGGCAGGGCCAAGGCGGGGTGGCTGTGCCAGGGAACATCCCCACTGGCTGTTGGAGCTCAGCCTGCTCTGTCTGAGGCCCATGCTGTCAGGAGACCTCCACCCTCCACCTCTCACCTTGCTTATCCCCCACTGCCTGCTCACTTCCCAGCTCACTGTGGACTTCTGGGTGCCACCTCAGTCCTCCTTGCCGTAACTGGGGGTGGTTAGAGAGGGTCCTATAATGTCCAGGGTGCTTTGACCTTTACCTCGCCTCTACCTGAGCCACCCACTCTCAGGTCCATCCCCAGAATGGTGCCACCTCGGAAGCCTGAAAATCCAGGCCCTGCTCTCAGCACAGGTGACTTCTCTGTTGGCCCCCCAGGTATGCAGGCCCAGCTCTCAGGCTCACCACGTCCCCTGGCCCTGTCTTGATTCCTCCACTATCTTCCAGGCTCTCGGTTCTTTACCCCTCTCTGGCCTGGACCGGATGGCTGTTCAGCAGACCACCTGTATTTCTAGGCGGCACAACTCGGTCACACCCCAGCTGTGAATCAGGGCTGCTCTGCGTCCCCCTCGCTCACACACCTGCTTGCCGAGCCCTGCTGGGGAAAAGCGCACGGCCTGGTGGATTAATGCTGCTGGGACTCACGTTTACAACCTCAGCTGGGCTCTCAGCTGCACACCTGCCAGACGTCTTCTCGGTCATTCCCTTCCTCATTCCCTTCCAAACTCATTCCACACCTTCAGGACTCTCCCGCCCCCTCACCTACAGTACGCCATCTGTTGCAATTTCATGCAGAAAAGGCGGCCATCTGGCTCTTCTCGGTTTTCTCTTCATCTTGGGAAACTAGCTATTTTGGCAACCCAAACCGCTTGAACATTCCATGACTTTGCCTGCCTCCCCTTCCCTCCTGCATTTCCCCATCTCCTGTTAATTCTAACTCTTATTCTTCCTGGGTCTCATTAGCTCCTGCAAGCCTTCTCTGGCCTCTCAGGGAGGTCTGCATCCCCCAGCTACCCTGTGCAGCCCTCTCTTGAGTATCCACCTGTGTGGCCGCCTCTCTCACATGACTGAAAACCAGGCCCCGGTTTTTCTCTTGGTCACCCAGCACTCAAGCTGAGTTCGAAACCAAGAAGAGACCATCTGTGTTTGTCAAATCAGTGGAGGAGGGATTTCATCTTGTAAGGCATAAGAAGTTGCTAAAGGGTTTCAGGCAACCACCTTCCCCATTGTTTAGGGCCCTCGTTCCTCTCCAGGTCCTACGGGCTTCTAAAAAGGTCTCTCTAGGGGCGCCTGGGTGGCGCAGGCAGTTGGGCGTCTGACTTCGGCTCAGGTCATGATCCCATGGGTCTGTGAGGTCGAGCCCCGCATCAGGCGCTGTGCTGACAGCTCAGAGCATGGAGCCTGCTTTGGATTCTGTGTCTCCCTCTCTTTCTGCCCGCCCGTCCCCCACCCCCTCATGCTCAGTCTGTCTCTCTCTCCCTCTCAAAGTAAATAAATATTAAAAAATAAAAATAAAGAGGTCTCTACAGTCCTTAAGGCTTGAAGGTACAGTTAGGCTAGGACAACAGATACGAACTTAGAATTTCAGTCCCTAACACGGAGCACCTCCCAGCTCACTGGGCCCGCTGGTCTAGGGGAAACAAACGGTGAAGGGCCTAACACAAGGGCGGATGCTAAAAGCAGGGAGTGGGAGGGAAAGGAGTCGAAGTGAGCTTTCCCACAGCTCTTTGGACTGTTCACAGGCCAGGCCTGCAGGATGCACAGCAAAAGGGAGGTACGGCTCAGCTTCCGGTGAGTACCTCTTCCAGAAGGGTAGTTTTTTCCTGAAGTTTGGCCTCATAAAACTCCGTCAGCTCCTCCAGGGCCTGGCTCTTGGTCTCATCATTATCCCGAAGCTGTTTCTCATACTCCTCCTGCATCCTCTGGGACTTGAGCTGCAATTCCTGGTACTTCTCATATTCTAGAAGCAACTTTTGGTTGTTGCAACACTCTGGAGAGAAGCAAGGAAGGTTATTTCACACTGGACAGGAGCACCCACCTCAGGGCCACCCAGGAGCCTTTGGTGCCCTCCCACCCACCTACCAGCACCAGCTGAGACTCAAATACCTGCCCAGCTCTTTCTCACCTGCCCTCACCCCATTAGCTGGTCAGGCAGCCAAACTCCCTCCCCTTGTTGGCTAGGCAGAAGGTTTCCAGGAAAGGGCTGAGGGGTGTTTTAGGGAACCAGGGCCAAGAAGAATGTCCTGAATATGCAAAACAGTTATCAGCACCTCTTCTTACAGAAGACGAGTGAAAACTGAGGCTAGGTGAGGTTTGGTGACTCCTTAGAATACCCAGAAAGTATGTGGTGAGTCTGGGACTCAAGGCAGTCTATCAGGCTCCAGACCTGCACTTTTCTGTAACTCCTACTGGCATGCGGTAATACGTGTGTAATGAACAAGGAAATGCACAGGAGTAAAATCCACAGTGAGGTCCAGGGGATAAATGCAGCCTGTTTACAGACAAAGCCAGATTACCTGGGACTTCTGTTCGGTCCCAACGGTGGTGGGGGCGGGGGGACACTCTCAGACTTTTGTCCCCACGCTACCACGTGGCCTCTACCTCGGGACTCACCCAGGTCCTGCAGTTCCTGGCTCTGTTTGTCTAGGAGGTCGTCGATGCGTTCGCGATGGAACACATCCTGCTTTTCTTTTTCTGTTTTTAAAACCTAAAACACAGAGTCAGCTGTTCTCATTTCCACGCATCTGCTGAAATCACCCCAGGGCAACAACACATTTTATAAGTGACATCCTCCTTCACTTACAAACGTTTCTCAAGCCTGTCATTTTGCACCAGGCACTGTTCTGTGAGCCACGAGCCAGCTATCGCTTTTTATTTACATTACATTCTGCTCTGTAAGTTCCAGGCTTTATTTATATCCTTCCCACTAAATGGGTCTTGTCAATGATGGGTTCAGTTTTGGACACGTAGCAGATGGATTTTGAGGTGGAAAAAGTAAGGATTCATTTGAATTCTCTGCTGTCTGAACAGTGCCGTCAACTAAATCCTGGGATGTGTTAATGTGTCAGCTTCTAAGAAGTGTTTTCTTTCATCGAGCAGGAAAGCTCCTTGCAGGCAGAGGGGCGCTCCCAGGAGTAACTTCGAGTTGAGCTTGTGGAGGGCCCCACGTCAGTATTTGTTGACAAAGGAATAAAATAATAAAACTGACAGCCAGGGGCTTTTTTTTTTTTTTCCTTTTAGCTAAACTCTCTGGCCCATGGCGATCACATAAAAGAACAAATACCCTCTAAGCCCGGGGCTTTAGATGAAGGGCAAGACAGATTTGTGAACAAAGGGGGTTATCCTGGGAAGCCCTGTAGATCAAATCTGACTACAGGAGGGACCATTTAGACTAATTTTATTTAAACTACGGACAACCCCGAAGTCAATATTCTGGTAGCTCTTCTTTTTCTACACTTTGCTTTTCTTGTTACCTTTTTCATTTTGTTTTTAAGTAAGTTTCTCTTGATCACAGAGATAATATATTCTCATTGTAGGTGATTTGCAAAACACAGAAAAGTAGAGAGAACAAAATTTAAGTTACCCAGAAGCTCAACTTCCTGAAGTAATCACATTGCTGGCTATTTTCTTATGAACTGTTCTATGTGTATTTATTTTACCTAATTAATACCATGCACTACGGTTTTGTATTCTTCTTTGTTCCACTTCGCACTCTGCCGTAAGCTTTTCTGATGTTAGCAACTATGCTTAAAAACCACACGGTATCATATAGTTCATTGTTTGGGCTTGGCTTGGGTAAGGGAGGGCAGTTCCTTCTGGAGTAAACTGGCAATGTCTCATTATTTGTGGCTGTTGGCTCAGTCTCTCAGACAGACCTGGTTTTTCGTTTTCAAGGACTCCATTTCCTGCAGGAACTTATCTGTTAGCTCCTTAATCTTCTCAGAATAGTTCATATCCTTCAGTCGCAGCTGATACTCATTCTCCATTTTTAACTCTTCCACACGAGTCTTCAGCTCCAGCATGATCTGAGCCTTTGGGAGAAGGACATCAGAGTCAAGAACATTCATGGTGGGGGTGAAGGGGAATATTTAACCCGGGGCCTTGAGCTCTCTGAGATCTGCGGTTCTGCTCAGCCTCAGACTCATGTGTCTCAACTAGACCCTGTCATCTTTTCCCCACAAGACCCACGGGCTAAAAACGAGGAAACATATAACATAGGGGCTTCCTCCTCTGCCCTCACAACATCCATTCAGTGAGCCCTACTGGGTGCTAGGCATGCCGCTAATAATTCTCTCATCTTCAAATACGTGTTAATGTCACCTGTTAAATGAGGTCTACTTGGGCCACACTAGTTAATCCTGCGACCCTTCCCTTCCCGTTCCCGGCACTCACGACCCTGCTCACTCTGCTCATTTTTTATTATTTTCTTAGATCTAGGCACTTTCTAATATAATTTACTTATGAATTTATTGTCCTTTGTCTTCTTCCTCATTAGAATTCAAGCTCCAAGGGGCGCCTGGGTGGCTCAGTTGGTTAAGCATCCAACTTCAGCTCAGGTCCTGATCTCACGGTTCGTGGATTCGAGCCCCGCGTTGGGCTCTGTGTTGACAGTTCAGAGCCTGGAGCCTGCTTCGGATTCTCTGTCTCCCTCTCTCTCTGCCCCTCTCCCCACTCCACTTGCTCTCCCCCCCTCTCAAAAATAAATAAACATTTAAAAAAAGAATTTAAGCTCCAGGAAGGCTGAAATCTTTGTTGGCTTTGTATACTGATACATGCCTAGTACCCAGAAGAGTGCCTAACACATAGTAGGTACTTGAAAAACAGTGTTAACTGTGATTCCTGCCCCCATCGACTCTATCATCTACCGAGGAAGCCAAATAAACACATCATTACAAATTGTGATGAGCACCCAGAGCCAGGCAGCTTCCCAGGACTGTCAATCTGTCCCTCTCAATGTCTGTTATGCCTCTTCTGGCCTCACTAACATTAATTTAGGTCCTAACTTGTCCTGTCTTGCTTGTTCCTACATCTAGTGATTTCTTTCAATCTGTTGCATTCGCTGATGTCAAAGTTTTCTAAAAATACTGTGATGCACACACCCTTCATTTCCTGAAAAAGTTAATGTTAATGACAGAGATGGTGAGCACACAGGTGTTTTCCTCTCACTCATCCATGATCACCCCCCCCTCCCCCCCATGCATCCCTGTCTCATCTTTTCTGGTCTATATCCCCCATAGCCATGGACAATTAGAGAATAATGAATGTGTGATGCTCATTTCTGCATTCCTGCCCAGAGGACAAGTGTGGCCCTGGCACACAGGAAGTACTGAGATGAGGGATGAACACAGGTTGCATGTGCAAAGTCAGGGATAAGAGTGAGGACGCCTGGTCAAAGCGCTGTGTGTGATGCGGTGCAGGTGGGAGGCAGAGGGAGAGGAGGCCGAGATGGAGTCAGACCATCAAGGTCGTTGCCGGCCATGATAAGAAATTAGGATTTTCTCCTAGTGGTCCTCTAAAGGCCCTTGTCCAACCTGATTGAGCTCACTCTGGTCTCAGAAAGACCTCTCTGATGGCAGTGTGTAGCCCAGGCTAGATTCAAGCACTAAGACAGAGGGATTGGTGGGGAGGGGGTACCACATAGTACAGGCAGGGGATGGGCAGGATGGTGGAATGGAGAGATTTAAGAGACAGATTTGAGGGAACATGGTGCCTGGCGGGGTGTGGGGTGAAGGGGACGCGGCCACGGATGAAGATGGTCTCCTTGGTAGGATGCTCCCTACGAGTGGCACTTGGCCTCTCCTGATTCACTGCCTTCTCCTGGGTGCCTAGCACAGGGCCAGCAACATAGCATTAAGTGAATGTTTATCAGATGAGTGGGTCACCCCGGGGTCTGCCTCGGACTATGGAATACATTTAGTGATGGCGATGCTGGTTTCTGACACGTTGTATCTGGGCCACATGTTCATCATCCTTCCTCAATCCGTGCGCCTGGCCGCAGACGAGGCTCTCCTGAGGTCATTCCCTAACTTACATCTATCAGTGGGTCCTTAGGAACAATTTCCAAAGTCTGAAACACTTTGGAAACACTTTGGGTGTAAAAAGACCCTCCAGCTCCGCACACCCTCTCACCTCTGGCCCCACCTAGCATCTTCCCCGGAGCACCTGTCTCATCCTTCTGCACACTCACCCCTTGGTGTGGAAGAACCTTTCCCATCTGTTCAGGAAGGCTCCGTCCAAGGCTCACTTACTTCCTCTGGTACCACCTGGCTTGGGTCAGGGTCCCTTCCCCTGTGACCCCAGAGCATCGTTCCTTCATAACACCTGTAACACACTTAGTTTCCTTTTTTAATTTTACCTATACCTCCTTCCAGGCTATGAGCTCAAGGCCCCCACACGTCTTTCATTTCTGTCATCCTAGACCTTAGTATGGTGCCTGGCACATAACAGGGCACCTCTGTAAGTAGTGGTTGGATGAACGAATGAGTAGGTAAATCATGTTGTGAGAGATAGTAACATAGAATATCATAGAGTCTCAAGAAGAAAAAGAGAGCTGGGAATTCTGAGAAATGTGACTTTTAGAGGACAGGTGGAGAGAGAGCAAGGAGGGGGGAGCTGGGAAGGACAGGGAGGTTTACAGGGAGTAAGACTGCGGTCTCTCACATGCAGAGATAGAAGGGGCTCCAGGAGGTGAGCAGAACAAGGCCAAGCTGGGGGCTGGCTCAGGAGTCAGCCCAGACACCTCAGGCCTTTGGCACAGCCTGGTGTCTCCTAGTTGTTCTTTTCCCCTACCCTTGGGGTAGAATGGGGGAGAAAACAGAGAGGAGGAGGAACAGAAGACGTGCTTGCCTTCCTGCAGGAGGTCAGATCCTGACTCTCATAGGCTCTCCCTTATCCTTTCCTCCCACTTTTCCTTTCCTGCAGAAAGTTCCAGGGAGCTCTGGTAGGGATCTCTGGGAATACCTGGGTCTCATCATCCTGCTTTGGGGCCATTTTGCCTTGCTGCTCTGATGGTTTTCTCATCTCTACTTGACTGTGTTTCCTGATCACAGGGCCCTGCCTGTCTTTTTATACATGCATCCGCAGTACCTAGCAAACAGTAGGTAGTCAATAAATGCACTCTAGATCCTGGATGAACAGCAATGAATGCATAGCTCTGCCATTCTCTGTAAGCCTCGTGACTTTCCCATCCCTTTGGCATCTCCCTTAGGGAGCGTGGCACAGAGCTCTCAAAACACGTCTTCCCAGAGTGTTTAATGCATTTACAGCAGGGAGGGCCCTTTGGGGTAGTGATGAAGAGAGTGGGCTCTAGATTAAATCTCGGTCAGAACTCTGGTCCTACTACACTTCACTTCACTCTTCCAGAGTCACTTCTTAAAACATGGGGAGAGTAACAGTATCTTCCTCACAGAGATGATATAAGATTTAAATAAGAAAATACTTATAGAGTAATTAGTGCAGTGCCTGGTTTGTAGAAAACCTAAAAAAAATATGCTGGTTATTATTACCTTTACTGTTTTATTATGAAGAGAACTGGTTTTCAGGGACGTTTTCTAAATAACTTTTTTTTTATATAAAGAAGGCTCTACTAGCAATTATTAAGTTTCCCAGATACAACGGGTATAGTTAGCTTGTCAGTTCAATTCTGTAAATACTGATCGACTGTCTTCACGTGTCTAGCATGGGCTAGAAACTGCTGGTCACCCAAGGGAACTGCATGTCATGGCTACTGTCCTCAAAGAGTAGGAAGATGAAAGGTAGTTTCACAGGCTACAAGTGGAGCAGAGTGTAAGTCAAGATGACCACGTGGCAGGATGATGGGCAGGGTGGGGGTGGGAAGAGATGTAGCCGCAGTGAGGAGGGCAGCATGATGGTGGGGGCAGGGGATGTGCAAGGAGCCGGGGGGGGGGGTGGGGATCTGTGCTGGGCAGTGGGGGGTAGCCAGGCTACACAGGCCCTCGAATGCCAGTCCCAGGAGTTTGGACACAGTCTGGTAAGGAATTTCCACATCTCTCTTCGTTAGACCCAATTCTTACCTTCTCTTCCATGTCTGTTTTAGTAATGAGCACCTCTTCGGCAAAGCCCACCTCCCTCTCTCGCTTGATTCCTCGACCATCCTTATCAAAGACCTTCCAGGTAAACAGGCAGCCATCTTCAGCAACAGTCAGCAGGAATTGGTCATCAAAGGTGAGCAACATCTGAGGAGAGAAAGAGCATGGAGGGGAAGCTTTCGGAGGTCGTGGGTGACCAGAACTGAGCTGGCTGTGTGCAGGGCCTCCATTCAGGCAACCTGGGCACATCCTCACGGGAAGGAAGACAGGATCCTGGGTAAGAATGAGATACATCTCACAAGCTTCTGTTCATAAATAAAAGAAGCAAGACTGGGTCATGTCCTCTGTGGATTTGGAATCTGAAGAGTTAATTATTATCTAGATTATAAAAAGAACTCTCAACACTCGGCAGTAAAAAACCCAAACCAACTAGAGGGTGGGCAAGAAATATGGAGACGTTTCACCAAAGAGGTATCCAGATGGCAAAGAGGCACACAAGAAGATGTTCACCACGATTAGTCATTAGGGAAATGCATATTAAAACTATGGGGAGATATTACTACACACGTGTTAGAACAGCTAAAATGAGAAACAGTGACAATACCAAATGCTGGCAATGATGTGGAGAAACTGGATCTTGCACCCATTGCTGGTGGGAATGGAAAATAGCTTGGCAGTTTCTTAAAAAAAACTAAACATAAATGTATCACATGATCCAGCAATCATTCCCCTGGGCATTTACCCCAGAGAAAGGAAGGTCCACACAGAAGCCTGTACGTGATTGGTCATAGCAGCTTTATTTGTAATAGCCCAAAACTGGGAAAACAGTAAACTATCTTGCAATAGGCAGATGGCTAAACAGATGATGGTGCATTCCTGCCATGGAAGAAATGAGGTATTGATACATGAGAAAACTTAGATGGAGCTCGAGGGCATGCACTGGGCGAAAAAAGCCACTGTCAAAAGGTCACATACTGTACCATTCTATTTATATAAAATTCTTAGGGCGTGCGGGAAAAATAAATAAAATTCTTTTTTATTAAAGGTGTATTTATTTTGAGAGAGAGAGAGAGAGAGAGAGAGTGTGTGTGTGTGTGTGTGTGTGTGTGTGTGTGTGTGTGTGTACAAGTGGGGGAGGGGCAGAGAGAGAGAGAGAGAGAGAGAGAGAGAAAGAGAATCCCAAGCAGGCTCTGCGCTGTCAGCGCGGAGCCTGATGCGGGGCTCGTGAACCATGAGCTCATGACCTGAGCCCAAATCAAGAGTTGGACGCTTAACTGACTGAGCCACCTATATAAAATTCTTAAAATGACAAATTATGGAGGATGCATGGCATGTTCTCTCTCTGAATAAATAAACAAATAAATAAAATGACAAATTATGGAACTGGAGAACCAACAAGTGTTTGCATAGGACTAGGGAGGGAGGCGGGTGAGGGGTGGGTGGGTGTCACTATCAAAGGTAGCCCGAGGGGGCTCTTTGTGGCCATGAAGCAGTTCTGTGCCCTGACTGCAGTGCTGGTTACAGGAATCTATACACGTGATAGAACGGCAGCGAAACACACACACATATTGTGCCAACGTCAATTTTCTGGGGTGATATCATACTATAGTTACAGTAGATACAATTATTGGGGGAAACTGGGAGAAGGGTACACTGGACCTATGCCATCTTTACATGCCTATGAATTTATAATCATCTCAAAGTAAAAAGTGAAAGCAAAAGAATCAACTATGAAGATGCCTTCTCACCATCAGGAATGTGCGTCAAAACCTTACAAATGGGGGCGCCCGGGTGGCTCAGTCGGTTGAGTGTCCGACTTTGGCTCAGGTCATGATCTCACGGTTTGTGAGTTCGAGCCCCGCATCAGGCTCTGTGCTCTCAGTTCAGAGCCTGGAGCCTGCTTCGGATTCTGTGTCTCCCTCTGTCTCTGCTCCTCCCCCACTCATGCTCTGTCTCTCTGCCTCTCAAAAAATGAATGAACGTTAAACAAAATTAAAAAAAAAAAAACCTTACAAATGGCAATGTTCTTTCACTTGGGGCTTTTACCCCTGTCTAGCAATTTAGCCTTTAAAATAATCAGAGATGCCCACAGAAATCTGTAGAGCAGAATATTAGAGTTCATAAGGTCATTTAAATGCCCAGTTTTAGGGGCGTTTGGGTGGCTCAGTCGGTTCAACATCCAACTCTTGATTTCGGCTCAGGTCATGATCTCACAGTTGTGGGATTGAGCCCCGTGTCGACCTTATACTGGGCACGGAGTCTGCTTGAAATTCTCTCTCTCTTTCCCTCTGCCCCTCCCCTGCTCATGTTTTTTCTCTCTCTCTCTCTTTAAAATAAAAAAAATAAAAATAAATGCCGGGGTACCTGAGTGGCTCAGTCAGTTAAGCATCTGACTCTTGATTTCAGCTCAGGTCATGATCTCATGGTTTGTGAGACTGAGCTCTGAGTTGGGCTCTGCAATAACACCACAGAGCCTGCTTAAGATTCTCTCTTTCTGCCCCACCCCTGCTTGCACTCGCACATGTGCACGCTCTCTCTCAGAATAAATTTAAAAAACTTAAAAAAAAAAAAAAGTCTCAGGGCACCTGGGTGGCTCAGTCAATTAAGCATCTGACTCTTGATCAGCTCAGGTCGTGATCTCATAGTTGTGGGATCAAGCCCTGCCTTGGGCTCTGTGCTGAGTGTGGAGTCTACTTGGGATTCTCTCTCTCTTTCTCTATCTCTCAAAATAAATAAATAAACAGTAAAAAAGCCTCTCATTAAAAAAATAAAAATAAATGTCTAGTTGTAGGGGAGCCTCGGTGGCTCAGTCGGTTAAGTGTCCAACTTCAGCTCAGGTCATGATCTCACGGCTCATGTTCTCAAGCCCCACATCGGGCTCTCTGTTGTCCGCACAGAGTCTGCTTCAGATCCTCTGTCCCCTTCTCCCTCTGCTCCTCCCCAGCTCATTCTCCCTCTTTCAAAATAAATATATAAACTGAAAAAATAAAAAAAATAAAAATAAAAATAAATAAAATAAATAAAAATTTTTAAAAAAGCCTAGTTGTAAGAGAAGAATTAAGTTACGGTCCATCATTTGCTGGGATATTTGTGTAGTTACTAAAATCATGTTTTTGAGGAACACCTATTTATATGAAAAAAATGCTTATAATAGCATTAAGTAAAAAAAAAAAAGCAGCCTACAAAAGTACATACAGTATAATCTCTATTTATTTAAAATGCACACAAAAGTACACAGAAGAGTATGAGAAAAGGCATCAAAACATTAATGAGGATACTATAGGGATTTTTGTTTATAAAGTGCATACGTGTTGCTTTCATAATCAGAAAAATAAATACCTTATCCACAAAACTTCACAGCTATGAAGAGAAGAGGGGGAGTTTTCAGTTTACTTTGAGTGCAAGACCCAGGCTCAATACGGGAATGTTCCAGCTGATAATGAAAAATCCTTTCTTCATAAGGATACTGTCTGCGGGCAAGGCAGTGTAGAGTTTGGGACATAGTTCAAAGCCTTGGGTGTTGGTGTTGTTGGAGGGACAATTTACAAATGTGTGTTCATGTTTTGTGTCTGCAGGGGGACGGAGGGGTTCATCTCCTGGGCTTTGACTCTTTTTGGTCCAGGGCACTTCCGTGGGGGAGGAGAGCCAGATGCGGCAGCCAGCACTCAGCAGATGGGAGATCTGGGTGGGTGGCATACAGCTTCTCTCAAATGGCCCATTATTATGCATGGTATTATGGTGAACAACCTTGTACATGAATCTTTAGGTGTACCTCTGATGATCTCCTAAGATATATTCGTGGGAGTAGTTGAAACAAAGAGTATTAGTAGCCAATAAGGGCTCATTGAATGCGTGATTGGATAAATAAAGAGGGAGAGAGGAATAAGGGGAGAGGAGACACAGAGAGGGGTTGCAAGGATGAAGCAGGGGTGTGGAGGGCAGGATCAGATGGATCCATGGAGAGCTAGTTCTGGGAATGGGCCCCTAAAGAGAGGGTCCCTTCTCACCTTGGTGATAGGACCCGCATGGGCCTGGTACTCATTGAATTCTTTCTGCAGAGGCAGCGGGTACTTCATCGCACGGATGGTTCCCACCGAGGTGCCCACAAACATCATGCGCCCAGAATGCGAGATGACGATGGCTGTGTAGACGACATCAAAGGCTGATATCTCTCGAAGGATCTGGAACACAGACAGGTGTTCAGGGTGAGGGGCTCAGCTGTGGCCCCATGTCATTCCCTCCTCTCCTGTAATAGCAACACTTGGGCAAGTTCTGTACTGAAAAATGTTTCTCTATTCCTTACAGCACCTGGCATGGTGCCTACGCATAAAAGGCACTGATTTCAGTGTATCCTGGCTGCCTGATTGGTGAACAAGTATTCTGGGAGTTAGGATTAACGTTAATAAAAGGAAGCCAAGGGGCGCCTGGGTGGCTCAGTCGGTTAAGCATTCGACTTCGGCTCAGGTCAGGATCTCACAGTTCGTGGGTTCGAGCCCCGTGTCAGGCTCTGTGCTGACAGCTCAGTCTGCTTCGGATTCTGTGTCTCCCTCTCTCTCTGTCTCTCCCCCACTCACACTCTGTCTCTGTCTCTCTCAAAACTAAATAAACATTAAAAAAAATTTTTTTACAAGGAAGCCAAGCCCCATTTTAAGGCTTTTGCATGTTGTAACTCATTTGATCCTCACAAAAACCCTTTGGGGGTAGTTACCGTTACCCCTATTTTAAGATGACGAAACAGAGCCACACAGACAGCACCCACCTAGGAAGTGGCAGTCAGGCCTGAGTGTCTCTGCTCATGACTGCTAGGCTACCTCACATCTCACACTCAGAATGCGTGATGGATCATACAGCCATTCAGCAAACAGTTATTAATGCCCGTTACACAAACAAAACTATACTATCAGGAAACTCATTTTGTTTTTCGTGAATTCACTCACCGTGCCTTCCCTCCATCCAATCACCCACCCACCCTCCCACCAAACATTGAGGGAATGTTTGTGTGGGTCATGCAGCGTGCGCCGGCTAGTAGGGACAGCAAGAGGCGAGAATTGCGGGCCTGGCCTGAAGGGGCTTGTTCCGGTTCAGCA
This sequence comes from Felis catus, assembly GCF_018350175.1. Taxonomy (NCBI): domain Eukaryota; kingdom Metazoa; phylum Chordata; class Mammalia; order Carnivora; family Felidae; genus Felis; species Felis catus. The sequence goes on along the minus strand of NC_058375.1, from coordinate 33,843,172 downwards.
CTGTAAAAGCCACCACACAATTAGGACTAAGCTACTTGGGGGCACAGTGGAGAGACCCCTCCTCTCAGCTGGGCTCCAATCATGGCGAAACCCGTCTCGGGTCAGTCTGCTGCCGTGGTGTCTGTGCGCTTTCCGGCCCCAGCGCCAGGAGGGTGACGAGCACCAAAGAAGATCGGCTGTCGCTGGCGCCTGGAGAAGGATCCAACCACGTTTGTGCGAAGTGTCTCTGCTGCACTCTTCTCTCCTCCCTCAGCTATTTGGAGCCAAATGTGGTAATTCCTAAATTTCAGAGTTTGGAGGTCTCGAACAAATGTGGTGGCCGAGCCGAGGCGACAGCGGTAACTATACTTCCGTCTCTACCCCAGGGTAAGCATGCAGTTTGGAGATGCTGCTGACCTGCGGGCCTGGAGGGTGGAAGAGACCTGTAGCCAGCCAGCAAAACAGAAGGAGAAAGGGGCCCCACGGTTTAACCAGTCAGGTAGGGCGCCGGGCAGGAAATCCCAGAAGTATCAATAACGGAATGACCCAGAGGGTCGTCCCATGAAGAAGGGACCCTGTTCTTTTTTTTAATTTTTTTTTCCCAACGTTTATTTATTTTTGGGACAGAGAGAGACAGAGCATGAACGGGGGAGGGGCAGAGAGAGAGGGAGACACAGAATTGGCAACAGGCTCCAGGCTCTGAGCCATCAGCCCAGAGCCTGACGCGGGGCTCGAACTCCCGGACCATGAGATCGTGACCTGGCTGAAGTCGGACGCTTAACCGACTGCACCACCCAGGCGCCCCGAAGGGACCCTGTTCTGACGAGCCCTCTTCCCGTCACACTTCCTGCTGCGCCCGTGGAGGCTGTCTTCTGCAGACCAGCGGACAGCCCGGAGGTGGGGCCGGGGCAGACTCACCGAAGAGTCTGCAATCTCCTTGAGGGTCTGGTCTGATCCAACTGCAAAGATAATTTTGGCATCGGGGGAGACAGTAACACAGTTGTAACTGCAGGACTTGAGAACGCATTCTGTCTCTCTCTTTCCTGAGGACAGATTCCATTCATAGACAGCACCGTCTGTGCCGCAAGAGATCAGTTTGCTGTCATCCGCGTTCCACACAACCGAGCGAACCTACAGGGGATGAAGGCGTACCCAGTTAAAAGCGTGAATATGTCCCTGTGTACACGCGTGCACACACACACACACACACAGACGCCTCATTAGGGAAAGGAGGATGAACTCCTCACGTGTTCCACTAGACTGAGGCAGAATGTCCTTTCCTGGCGCGTGCCCTTCAGCAAACCCAAAACTGGCTTTATTTGGAACAGAGCATGAACAAGTCTACCCTCTGGGCATTGTCTAAAATGATGGAGGTATCGGTGTAGTGCGATTAAGAAAGGGCTGGCAGGTCCACAATATGAGCAAATAGCAGAGCATGACAATTTTAATAGAACGAGGGAAAGACACGGTCAAGGAGAGACCTTCTGCAATCATAGACAACTCCGGGGGTCGGGAAGGCTGTGCGCATGTGCTAAGCCGCCCCACTCAAGAGCAATCGGAGCAGGATATGGGGAAAACTCGAAAGCGTCTTCTGAGCTGCACAGGGACCACCCATCAACACAGGGCAGACGCCTCACTAGCACAAGGGGTTTAAACATAGTATCTGACCAAACCCTAACGGAATAATAATCTCCTCTGGTCCACGGGCATCTCCCAGGAAGCCAGGCTTAGAAATAAAATCACACTTATCCCTGGCAGCCTGGAAGACTGTGTGCATGGCTAGGGCTGCACTCTCTCAGGTACAGAGAGAGAACCTCCAAACTACTAGAACCGGGCTGAACAAGGAGCAAAAAAACGTGAACTCTGTGAACTGTGATAGCCGCCTCCCAGCCACACAGATCCAATGGTAAGGGTTGAAAGTGTAACTGGCTAAGGGGGCTAAGCCCAATCTGTGACTAATGAGTGGCTCAGGTCAACGCAGGGGCAACCAGAGAAAAGATAAAAAAAAGAACAAAAATCTGAGCAGGGACATCAAGGCTGCACACTGCAGGGGAAAGAAAGACTTCTCAGGATTCGTTCAGCCAGCTCACTAAACAAAGAAACAAACAACAACAACAACTTTCTAGATCTTCCCCTTGTCATATTTATAACTCCCTTCTCCAATAGTGAGAGTCCTGGCTCCCATTATCTTCAATATATTTGCTTATTTTCTCATAAGGAACCAACCTGCTGACCCACTGGCCACCTCTTTTGGTATTTCCATGACTGCAACCCTGTGGGGCACCTCCTTAACCACCTCCTCAGCTCCACTTCCACCTCTTAAATTGGATTCTCTGTTTGTTACTATTATGTACAAATACCCTTGAAAAAATATAGTGACGCTATTTCCAACACTATGCCTAGATTCACTAATTTTAATAGTTTCTCTGAAAACTCTTTGAATTTCCTACATACTCAGTCATGTTGTCTGTGAGGATCTATTTATTCCTTTCCAATTTCTACGCTTTTTATTTTGCTTTGGTCTGAATGTTTCTGTCTCTTACTCCGCCCTGCACCCCCCAGTTCGTATGTTGAAATCCTTACCCGAGAAGATGATGGTATAGGGAGGTGGGGCCCTTTGACAGGTGATTAGGTCATGACGGTAGAGCCCTCATGAATGGAATCAGTAAGTGTCCTTATGAAAGATGCCCCAGAGAGCTAGCTCACCCCTTCTACCATGTGAGGATATGAGAAATCTGCAGCCAGGAAGAGGGCCCTCACCTACCCATGCTGGCACCTGAGTCTTGGACTTCTTGCCCTCCAAACTGTGAGGAAACTTTTCTGTTCTTTATGAGCTACCCAGTCTGTGCTGTTTTGTTATGGCAGACTCATGGACTAAGACATATTTCCTTTTCTTGTCTTATTGCACTGGTTAGGACTCAGTACCAGGCTAACAGAAGGCATTGTCTTTTGTTCCCTATCTCAGAGGGAATGCTTTCATAATTTTAGGATCAAGTATGCTGTTTGTCGTAGGTTTTCTTAAATATCTTGCATAAGATTTTTATAATAGAAGTTCCATTATTTTTTAGTTTGTTGTTTTTTTATTTTTGTATTATTTAAAATTTTAAAAATATTTATTTACTTTTGAAGGAGAGACAGAGCGTGAGCAGGGTAGGGGCAGAGAGAGAGGGAGACACAGAATCCGAAATGGGCTCCAGGCTCTGAGCTGTCAGCACAGAGCCCGACGTGGGGCTCGAACTCACAAACCACAAGATCATGACCTGAGCTGAAGTCGGATGCCTAACCTACTGAGCCACCCAGGTGCCCCAAGTGTTGTTTTTTAAAATCGTGAATGGATATTAAATGCTATCAATTTTATTATATCTGCATTTATGGAGATAAACATATGATTTTTTCATCCTTATTATGCTAACGTGGTGTACCACATTAATTGATTTCAAGTTGTAAAACAATCTTGTATTCCTGGAATAAATCCAACTTGGTCATGTTGTGTTCTCCTTTTTATATATTGATGGATTGGCTTGATAATATTTTATTTCTATGGTCACAAAAAAGACCAGCTTAGCATTTCTTCCTTGTGATGTCTTTGACAGGTTTTGGTATCATGATTATGCTGGCCTCACAGAACAATATTGGGAAGTATTTGCTCTTTTCTCTACACTTTGCAAGAGTTTCTTCAATATTATTAGTGTCATTTTTTTTTTTTTTTTTGCTTACAAGTTGATATAATTCTCCAGTGATATGCTCTGGGCCTAGAGTTTTCTTTATAGGAAGGTTTTTAAATGATAGACTCAATTTTTCTAGGAATTTGTTTCCTCTATATTATTCAAATTTATTTTCATAAAGTTGTTCATAATATCCCCTCATGATCTTTTTTTATTATATAGGATCTGTACTGATATCCCCTTTTCATTCCTCATACTGGTTATTTACCTTCCCTCCTTTTATTCTCCTCTCGTAATCAGTCATGTTAAAGGCTTATCCATTTTGCATTTTCAAAATGCTAAGTTTTGGGGACACCTGACTGGCTCAGTTGGTACAGCATGCAACTCTGGATCTCAAGGTTCTGAGTTTGAGCCCCACATTGGGAGTAGAGATTACTTAAAAAAACCTGGATTGCCTGGGTGGCTCAATTGGTTAAATGTCCAACTCTTGATTTTGGCTCAGGTCATGATCTCATGGTTCATGAGAGCCTCATATCGGGCTCTGTGCTGATGGTGCGGAGCCTGCTTAGATTATCTCTCTCCCCTCCCCCCGTCTCTCAAAACAAACATACATTTAAAAAAAAACAACCCAAAACCCCAAAACCATGCTTTGGCTTTGATGATCTTCTATTGTGTCTGTTTTCTATTTCATTAACTTCTGCTCTTATCCTTACTATTTCCTTCCTTTTATCTTCTTTGAATTTAATTTGCTGTTCCTTTTCTAACTTCTTTAGATGATTATATCACTGATTTTTATCTTTTTATATTCCTAATATATGTATTTAAGGTTATAAATTTCCATGTGCATGGCTTTATTGTATCCTCCATCTGTATATGTATATTTTTAATACTGCAGATGTAAGTCTAACATACAACCCTGGTTAGAAACCAGTGTTATAAATACTTGCAAAGGGATGCAACAAAGGGCTGCTTTCCTGGACTGGTCAGGGAGGGCCTCCCAAGGAGATGCACATGGTTCTAGAAAGAGCATCAGAATCACCCGGCATGCTTTCATCTGCACCTCCACAGTCACTTGAAGACCAATCGCATTGTTGAAACCGGGAAAGCTCAGTGTTTTCACAGTTCCCGCACTTATGCACCTGTTATTTGCCACACTCAGTGGTTAGTTTTTAGTCTTTACAGGACCTCTCTCTGACCTTTACTTATTTTTGTAAATGTTGATTTATTTTTGAGAGAGAGAGAGAGAGAGAGAGAGAGAGAGAGAGAGAGAGAGAGACAGCGAGCAGGGGAGGGGCACAGAGGGAGAGAGAGAATCCCAGGCAGGCTCCATGCTGTCAGCCCAATGCAGGGCTCCATCCCATATACCATACCATGAGATCATGACCTGAGCTGAAATCAAGAGTTGGACATTCAACCAACTGAGCCACCCAGGCGCCCCTCTCTCTGACCTTTAATACCACCAACTACTTTATCTTGGAAGAATCCCTTCGCTTCTCTGATACAATTCCTTGATTCCAAGTTCTCCTGTGCCTTCATTTGCAGTCCTTCTCTTTAACCAGTCCCTGAAATGTCGGTCACCTATCTCTGCCCAAGATTCTTCTCAAATTCCAGGCCCTTGGTGATGTAATCTATGCCTCTGACTTGCACTACCACCTAATCCCGTGAATCTTCATTTTCAGCCTTGACTTCTTTCCTGACCCCCATGCCTGAGTACCATAGTTCTTGGACACATGGCACATAACATATATAAAATGGAACTTAATGTCGTGCTTCTCTCTGTCTCTACTACCAAAGCCATGGTTTATTTTCCGACTCATCTTTCACCCTCACTTCTTAGCTGGTCTCCATCCCTCCAAGTTCCCTCTCGTCTAATCCATCGTCAATACTGTTTGGAGAAGTACCTTTCTAACCCCATTACTTCCTTTCCTGAATCCTTTCAGTTGCCTCTCATCACCTACAGAGTAAAGTCTAATTCCTTGGCATGGTGCACACAGTGGGATGTAGCCAACCTCTCTGGCTCCCTCCACCACTGCTGGAATGTGCCCAACGTTCCAGCCATGTGTACCTCAAACCACCACCCTATTTTATACTCCAGTTCCATCATCTCTAATAGGTCCTCTGCCTAGCATGCCTTTCAAGTGCTTTTTCTGTCCAAATTCTTTCACCGACTTCTTAAGTCTTTCCACCTTTGGCCCCTCCCTTGTCTTCATGCCCCATCTCCACTCTGTCTGAAAACTACTGGTTTTGCTTGCTAAGTATCTTTTGAATCCACCTCCTTCTCCCTATCTGTACCATCTCCTTTATGGTCCAAAATGGTGTAGACATCCACAATAGTCTCTTTACCATTTCCACCCTTTCAATACATTCTTCTTTCTGCAGCCAAAGTAGTCTAAAATGCGAATCTGGTCATATCATTCCCTCCTCTGAAAATCTTCAATGATTTCAAGGCACAAGGAGGATATCTTTTTTATAGTTTTTTTATACTTAGGAGGCCTGCAAGGTTCCATGCACTTGGGCCTCTGCTAATCCCACCAATCTCAGCTGGGTCCCGTTTTGTCCTGACATCTACGGTTCCAGCCCCACAGACTCTTCAGCTCCTCTGAAGCTCTATCTGGTTAATTCCTTCCTACTCCTTTAGGACCCAGCCTTTATGAACACCCCACTCTAAATTATGCCAACTCTTTCATTATTTACTCTCATAACACCCCATGTTTTTCTTTCATTGCATTTATTGCAATTAGTAATTACCCTGTGCTTTTATCGTCTCTTTTCCCAAGTAGACCGTGAACTCCAAGAGGAAACACATTGCTTCCCTTTTGTTCACTCGGCAAGCATAATGCTTGGCTCTGTGCCTCCCGTGTCCTTGGACACTGCTCACTCACTTACCTTCCCGGTGTGTCCTTTCAGGTTCGAGATGTTCTCCAGGCTGGTAGTGGCAAAAATGTGAATCACATTTCCACTGACCGCAGCAAACAGGTGACCTCCATTGCTAAAGGAACACTACAAAGAAACAAAGCAAGAGAGCAAGAATAAGAGAAATGAGCCTTCTGGACATTACAGTCAAGAGCTCTTTTTCCTAAAGAGTTCAGGCTGAAAGCAGGTGTGGAAGTGGGAATCGGGGGGAAAGGTGCAGAGGGACTGAGGACCAGCCGGCATCTTGGCTATTCCTGTAGCTCATACTGGCCAAGATGCTGCCACTGGTGTGTGCACGGACCATGACGCTGCTTGGATGATAGAGTGCAGCATTCGTTGTTTGTAGAAGTGTCAGAGTGGGGAAGCAACTCCCGAAATCACTATCTGGTTTCTGCGGTCACCTCAGGGGGAAGTGTGATGGGCGGCCTACTGCCTCTCCCTGGTGACGCTTCTATTCCCAGGCCCCTTCCAATCTCCAACTTCACCTTCCCGACTGGCTGGCGCTCCGATTCTGAGATGACTTCCCTTTTTGACACTTTTTGTTACTCGGCAATCAGAGAGAGAGTTAATCACACGTGGGATCTCACAAGGCTTGGGGTTCAGTGAAATATCTTGATGAGCAAGAGAGAAATGGGATAGAGCCGTATGCTCAAGAAGTTTGGGGAGAGGAGAACCCGATCTCTTGCCTTTTCTTCTTGTAAAGCCACCGATGTTCTCTAAGCAGACTTTGGTCCCACTTTGCCAGAGTGTGTTAGTTCTTGATACTTCAACCCCCGGTTTTCCAAGAAACTGAACCTTTATCTCCAGCATCTTACCTCTCTGCATCCTCTGACAGAATATTCTTTGAAAGAACGTATATCATCAATGAGTAGATTCATAAGGCGTAGTTTGTCAGCAAATCCTACGACAACAAAGTGCCCCGATGGATGAAGGCTGATTGTATAAGCCTCTTCCTGGTATTCCTTAAATAGCTCCAGAGTGCTGTGAACAAGATTATGGAATTCTAAGAAACTCCCTTGAGCCCTCCATTGTATCTGGCACATATTTCTATCATAGCATAGGAGATACTTTGTCGCTTGACATTTTGGTTCCTCTTTTCCCCAGGTCTTGGTTATTTGAGGAGAGTGTCCGGCAATGAATATGGGAAATAGGGAAAGCGATCAACGAATTCTCTAGCGATGCTGAAGGCACAGCTCCATTTGGATCCCCTGAGTTGGAAGGACCGCATGGTTTCTTTTCGGCAGCCCAGTGGCTATACACAAAGGACAGAGAAATTACAGTGGAGGGCCACTCTAGGCTGGGGATCCTCAGGGAATCCATGTCAGGGAGAAAAAGTCACTAGGGAGTTAAGGATGGTCGGGGGCAGTGATGAGGAGAGAGATGTAGTGGTCTGGAGAGTCCCATGTGACGAAAAGTACATCTGGAGGGAGAGAGGAAAACTGGAAGAACACAGGAGATTACTTAAGAAGGCGGAGTGTTATCTTTATGTCCCCATTGTCTAGCATGGTGTCTGGCGTGTGGTGAAGCACTTAATAAAACACAAAGCCATGTTCTAGCCCGAGCATGAGCAAAAAGGGAAGAGAAACAGGTAAGTTGACAGACTTGATTAAAAAAACAAAACAAAACACCTTTTCCAACTGAGAGCTTCAAGTAATTACATTTGAAAACTCTCTAATTAAAATAATTTACATGAACAAATGTAACAACTGGGATCCTGCACGCTGCAGTCGCGAAGCCTTTCATCCTTACTTTGATTCATAATTCCAGATGCGAACGGATCGATCCAGAGAGCAGGTGGCAATGAAGGGTTTGCGGATGCACGTGGCTAGCCCGGTGATGGCTGCGGAGTGCAAGGGGTACATCAGATACTCGAAGTGAGCAGGCTCCCCCTGGAGAAATCACACAGAGTGAGATCTGGCAGAGTAAGCAAAGGGCTGGCTGTATACTTCAGCTCCATTACCACCTACGAATGTTAGTTAGCCTGGGTGCGCAGATAATGGCCGTGGGAAGACTGCTTTAATATTATGCATATTTTCCAATGCTATTATTTTAAAAGCAATTTAAAATGACAAAAAATGGCAATTAAAAAAATTTTTTTAAGGATTTTTTTTTTTTTGAGAGCGAGATGGCACAAATGAGGGAGGGTGGAGAGAGAGAGGGAGAGAGAGCGAGAATCCCATGAGGGATAGAGAGAGAGAAGATGGGGGAGAGAGAAGCGGGGTTCACCCGAAGCGGGGCTCGAGCTCACGAACCGTGAGATCATGACCTGAGCCAAAGTCAGATGCTTAAGTGACCCAGGCGCCTCAGAACTTTGTTCTATAGGTATACCAGAATTTAATATAGCCACTCCTCTACTATGGGAACATTTCAGTGGATTCCATCATTTGTTATTTAGGAATAACATTAGACTAAACATCCTTGCGGGTTAAGTCTTTGTACCTCTCTGATGACTTCCTTCAGTGGAAGTAACCAACACTAAGCTTTTGAATGCGGACGCATCCATTTCAAAAGACATCCATCTTAAAGAAACATAGTACCAGCTGTGTGACACAGTTACCAGCAAAACAACCAGATGAGGAATGAGGCTGCTCCCCCTGCTGCCCATGTTAGTCCCTTTCTCATAATGCCCTGGATAACTTGGATAACTGGCTGCTTGAGTGATCCCACTTCTTCCTTCCTGTGCTCTTAGGTTTTAAATTAGCCAATAAAGAGCAAACCCACAAAATCCTAGACATCCCACCCCCCACACTCCAGTAAAGGCAAAGCCCATGCCCTTTCTCTCCCCATGACCTTGCTGTGCGGCCTTCACGTGTGCTCTGTACCCTCCAGAGCATGTGAGTAACAAATCTGTTCCCCTAAGTTCCCTGGTGTTTTGTGCTGAAGTGCCTCCTGCAATGATGCTAAGAAGGAAAAGGTCCGGTCCAGCCACAACTCTGGCCGTGGTGGGAGAAACGTCTGGGGGTTTGCTATGAGTAATATGGGCCTGGGCAAAGTGCCGCGGGCATTCCTAGCCAAGAGCATCACTACCAATAGGCTGGGTCGGACGCAACGGGTACGTTTCTAGAAGGGGAATACTGGGGGAAATGGCATGAACGACTCTAAAGACCTTCAGAGGCCCTGCCAGACTTCTCTCCAGAGAAATGGCATCATTCCGCCACCAGCAGCAGTGAGAGCTGGGGTGAATGATTTCACACAGAGATGCTTCCTGTGACACTGGTTGTACAGGCTTCACATTGTTCTGTTTTCGGAGGCCTTATACCTGGGACACCTGAATGAGGAGTGATGGCTGGGAAATTCAATTAGGTGCACGCATTTTAGGCCCATTCACAAGCAAACCAAAGGCTGAGATGGGGATTCCTTCAAATTCTGGCCCTTTCTCACTTATAAACTCAGCTGCATCCACTCAACCTTCCCTACTATCTCGGAAGAAAAGGTGCTGTGCTGTGCTGGGGTGGGGGGCAGGACAGAGTATTCCCCCTCTCCATCCCTTACCCTTTCTTTCTCCAATATCTTCAACCTCCCTGTCTCTACTGGCACATTCCCATCAGCTTTTGAATACACTCACACCTCTCTTACCTTAAACACAACAGTAATCCTCTTTCGTCCTTTCTCTGCACTTCTGCCTAAGAAGTTGTACGATGATGGAGAATCAGACAAGCAGGCTTACTGATTTCACTTGACATTCATGACCACAAGCCTCCAACGGACCGATAACTCCGTGTTTTTCAGTAAGTTCACTTTCTGAATCTCCAAGATACTGATTTCATGCCATTTATTCTCTTTCCAGGCCTTCAGACTCTCTTCCTCTTTCTCCCAGCCCCAAAACTTGTCTGATGACCTTGCCTCATATTTCCTTGATTTTGTATCTTTACTTTCTTCATTCTGTAGCTCAGGCGCAGAGTTACAGACTGTCATAATTCACGTACGGCCAATTTTTATTTTATATTTCATTCCCTTCCTCTTTTAATTTTCACTCTTGTTCCTCCCTTATCAAAGGCACCAATTAATGTGTCTCATTTGTGTCCTTGGAAAATTCTTTTTTTTTTCTTAACGTTTATTTATTTTTGAGAGACAGAGCATGAGTGGGGGAAGGGCAGAGAGAAGAGACACAGAATCGGAAGCAGGCTCCAGGCTCTGAGCTGTCAGCACAGAGCCCGATGCGGGACTCAAACCCACAAAACGGGAGATCATGACCTGAGCTGAAGTCGGACGCTCAACTGACTGAGCCACCCAGGAGCCCCCATGTTCTTGGATATTTCTATACATGGCACCATCCTTCAGACTGCATTCTTCAGTTTTACTTTTTTCTCTCAACCATCTATGTTGTCATGTATATAATTATTGCTTCTACCAGAGATTTGGTATTCTGTGGTATGCATCCAGCTCTTTGGGGACGGACAGCTGGGCTGTCTTCGACTCTCCATTGCTACGAACACGAAGGTGAACGTCTTTGTATGTGCTCTCTAACGGACCGGCGTGATGTAATTCCTGGTATGCATCCAGGAGCAGACCACTGGGTAACAAGATATATGCATTCTCCATTCGACCAGGAACTATCAGACTGCTCTCTAGAATGTCTATACCAGTTTACATCCCCTCACCATCCCATAAGGATTCCCATTCTCTTTTGCTCTCAGAAATTTCGGGTGATATCTGACTTTCTAATTTTGGCTAATGCAGGAAACAATTATACCACTGCTCAGGCCAGGCTCTCTGGGCTGCTGGCGCCCCCAGCCTTGCCTCTGGTGCACATTAAAGATCCCAAACCACGACTGACTCCACGCGACTTCACAATCAATAAAAAAGGAGCAATCTTTGAATTAGAGGCTGAACTCAACAATGAAAAGAAAGAAAAAGAGGAAGGAGGCTGGGCAGAAAGCGATTGCTGCCATGACCAGGGGGCAGGATGTCAGTTCTCTCTTTCCAGATGTAAGAAACTACACACACACTGACCATCTGAAATTAAAGAAGCTTGCGTATCTCTATTTGATGAACCTCACCAAGAGTCAGCCAGACGTGGCCATCATGGCTGTCCATAGCTTTGTGAAGGACTGTGAGGATCCCAATTCTCTAATTCAGGCCTTGGCAGGCAGGGCCAGGGGTGCATCCAGGTGGACAAGATGACAGAATAGCTCTGCAAGTACTTGGAGGATGAAGATCCCTACGTTAGGAAGACAGCGGCAGTCTGTGTGGCAAAATTCCATGAGATCGATGCCCAAATGGTGGAAGATCAGGGATTTCTGGATACTCTGTGGGATCTCATTGCAGATTTACATCCAATGGTGGTGGCTAATGCTGTAGCAGCATTTTCTGAAATCAGCGAATCTCACCTAAATAGCAACTTACTCGATCTGAACCCACAGAACATTAATAAGCGGCTGATGGCCCCAAATGAGTGCACTGACTGGGCCAGATTTTCATCTTGAACTCCCTAATTACAACCCTAAAGATGGCCGGGAGGCTCAGAACATCTGGGAACGTGTAACTCCCCGGCAATCTCACGCCAACTCAGCGGTGGTGCTTTCAGCGGTAAAAGTCCTAAGGAAGTTTCTAGAGTTGTTACCCAACGACTCTGACTACTACAATGTAGTAAGTAGTAGAAGGTGGCCCCTCCACCTGTCTTTGCTGTCTGGGGAGCCAGACATGCAGTACGTTGCCCTGAGGCCACTTCAGCTGCTACGTCCCACTCAACGGTGCTTTTTGTAGAAGATGGCAAAATGGAGCACCAGGTATTCCTTGCGAAGGAAAGGATGGTCCCAGTGAAAATGAACTTCAGTTTCAGATTAAGGAATGTCACTTAAATGCTGAGACTTTCCAGCAAATTGCAAAACAACAATGTCTGTACTAATGCCAAGAGGAATGTAGAAGGGCAAGACATTCTGTACCAATCCCTGAAACTCACAAATGGCCTCTGGATTTTGGCTGAGCTACATGTCCAGACAGGAAACCCAAATTACACACAGTCGCTGAAGGGTAGGGCTCCTGAAGTCTCTCAACACATGTAGCAGGCCTATGGCAGCATTTTGAAAAATGAATAGACTGGTCCTGTGCCCTCTGGCCACCCTGTGATTGGTGCAAGCCAAGAACTCTTAACTGGAAGAAATTGGACCGCCGTGTAGAACCTGAACCCAAACACTGAGGCCACTCACCAAGGTAGTGACTAGTTTAACCTGTGTTAACATTAAGACACAACCTGCTGGATAGTTTTAGCTTCCTGTGAACATCTGTAACCACTGCTTCAATCACTTCCCACCTCTTGCCAACTGCCACTACTATCTATCCTTACTTGGGGGCTTCTCCACGGTGTGCCGATGGCTGGCATTTTTAAGGGGTTTGGTATTTTGTAATTGAAAGCTCATTTCAAAAGCAGAAAAAGACAAAAATATTAAAGCGAGGGAAAGTGTCACTGGAAAAAAAAAAAGAGGCATCTCAGACTTGTTTTAATTTGCATTTTGCTGTGCATAGGCAACAGACATTGCCTGTGAGAGTGGCCAGGTATTGGATTTAATGGATGACGACTTCACAGTGGCTATTACAGATCTGTTCAAAGAACTAAAAAAAACCATGATTAAAGAAGGAAAGAAACTTTTGATAACAATGTCACATCAAATAGAGAACATCATTGTTTAAAAAAAAAGCAAATTCTGTAGGTAAAAAGTACAATAGCAGAAATGAAAAATACACTAGAGGCACTCAAAAGCAGATCTGAACTAGCGGAAGAAAGAATCAGTGAAGTTAAAGGCAGATCAAGAAAGATTATGCAATATGGAAAACAGAAAAATGAAGAAAAATGAACAGAACCGCAGGTAAATGTGGGACTCCACTAAACACACCAACACGTGTACAGTGGGAGTACCAGGAGGAGAGGAGACAGAAAGGAGCAGAAAAAAATATTTGAATAAATAATGGACAAAATTCCCCACATTTATTGGAAAGTATTGATGCACACATCCATGAAGCTGAAACACAAAGAGATCCACAGACACATGATAGTAAAAATATTGAAAACTGAAGACAAAGAAAAAACCTTGAAAGCAGCAAGCGGAAGATGATTGATCAGTTACAAGGAAGTCCAACAAGGTGACAGCAGATTTCTCAGCAAAAATAATAAAAGCCAAGAGGGAGTGGGATAACATGTTCAAAATACTCAAAGAAAAAACTGTCGATCAAGAATTGTATATCCAGGGGCTCCTGGATGGTTCAGCTGGTTAAGCATCCGACTCTTGGTTTTGGCTCAGATCATGATCTCACAGTTCGTAAGTTTGAGTCCTGCATCGGGCTCTGCAATGCAGAGCATGCTTGGGATTCTCTCTCTCTCTCCTTCTCTCTCTGCTCCTCCCCCACTCACACTGCTTCTGTCTCTCTCAAAATAAATACACTTTATTTTTTTTTTTTGAGAGAGGGCATAAGTGAGTGAGGGGCAGAGAGAGAGAGGGAGGGAGAGAGTGAGAGTGAGAGAGAATCCCATGAGGGGGGAGAGAGAGAGAAACAGAGACAGAGAGGCAGCGCTGTGCTCACCCGATGCAGGACTCAAACTCATGAACTGTGAGATTATGACCTGAGCCAAAGTCAGATGCTTAACCAACTGAGCCACCCAATAAATAAACTTAAAAAAAAAATTCTATATCCAGCAAAGCTGTCTCTTAAAAATGAAACATAAAAATATTCCTAACAATGGGGCGCCTGGGTGCCTCAGTCGGTTGAGCATCCAATTTCGGCTCAGGTCGTGATCCCGCTGTCTATGAGTTCGAGCCCTGCGTCGGGCTCTATGCTGACAGCTCAGAGCCTGAAGCCTGTTTTGGATTCTGTGTCTCCCTCTCCCTGCCCCTCCCCCACGCATGCTCTGTCTCTCTGTCAAAAATAAATATTAAAATAATAATAATAATAATAAATTCCTAACAAGAATAAAGAGTTTGTTGCTCACAGACCTGCCTGCCATGTAATACTGAAGGAGATTCTTCAGGTTGAAGTAAGTGACCCCAGACAGTAATTTGAATCCACCAAAAAACACAAAGAATACCAGTAAATGTATTACATTATAAAAAATATAAATACATATCTCATCCCCACTTTTCTTTCACCTTATTGAGAAAGCAACTATATAAAAAATACGCATATTATGCATCATTGGGCTCATGGAAGTGTATTTGCCAATAATAGCACAAAGATGGTGGGCGGGAGCAAATACGTATCGGGCTAAGGAAGTGACTTCAGATGATAATTCAAATCCACAGGGACAAACAAAAAGAACCCGAAGCAATGAAAATGTTCTAAAGCTGACCGTGGTAATGGTTGCAACAACTCTGTGAGCACGTTCAAGACCACTGAATTGTACACTGTAAATATGTGAATTGCAGGGCATGTGAATAAATACCAATCAATACCCAATAAAACTGTTATTTTAAAAAAACCCACCATTACCAAGAAAGATATGTTAAAATCTCCTCCTATGATTATTGATGGTCTATTTTCCTCATTGTTCTGTCAAATTTTGCTTTATATATTTTGAATGCATGCTATCAAGTGCATAAAGTTTAAAACCATAATATCCTCTTGATGAAGTGACCCTTTTAGAAGTACAAAGTGACCCTCTTTATCTTTAAGGTGCTTTTTTCTTGCAGTATCTGCAGTGTATTTATGCTAGTTTTGTTACTTAAAAACAAAAAAACAATCAACTTCTTCATACACATGCATGTTTGTGCACATGAGCAGGTAGAGCGGCACGTGCAGCAGTATGAGGAATTCTCTGAAGTATAATGGCAGGGTTAAAGGATATGTACAATTTAGACTTGACAGCCAACTCCAAGGGGTCCTCGAAAGGGGCCCCAGCAGTTGCAACCCCACTGAGAGTAGCCGAGTGCTTCTACGGGGCACCTTAAGATTCGAGGTTCTTCTTTCTCCAAAAAAAAATTTTTTTAATTTTTATTTATTTGAGAGAGAGAGAGAGACCCGACCCAGAGTGTGAGCAGGGAAGGGACAGAGAGAGAGGGAGACACAGAATCTGAAGCAGGCTCCAGGCTCTGAGCTGTCAGCACAGAGCCTGATGCTGGGCTCGACCTCACAAATTGCGAGATCACGGCCTGAGCCGAAGTCGGCCGCTCAATCGACTGAGCCACCCAGGTGCCCCAAGATTAGAGTTTCTTCTGCTCTTAGGAAGGGGCTAAATGAGCCCCTGCTCAGAAAGTCTGGATTCAAACCTGCCCACGTGGTAGGCGGTCCCTGGGCCGGAAGGAAGCGCTGCTGGGAAAGACTCACCTTGCTAATCTCCGTCAGGGACATGGTGATGCTGTACAGTTGGTTCTTGCTGGTGCTGACGACCAGGGTTTCCTCTGAGGGGCTGAAGCACATGCAGAGGATGTCCTGTTTGTCCGACTGACTCCGCTCATTGCTCTGTGGGTCCGTCGGAATCTGCCCAAGATGCAACACAACCGTCAGTCATGTTCCCACGTTGTCCGCGTGTCCTTGGGCTTTCGGAGTCCTCGCAGATACTTTCAGCTTACAGATACCCAGACCGGCATGCGGCCAAGGATCCCCCTCAGATGTGGACAAGGGAGGGCTTGAGTCACCTCTGTTTCTGTGGGATTTGTGTTCACCCTTAAGTGATTAGTGGCTAAGAGACAGCAGCAGCCGTAAAAAGGATCACTCTCTACATCGGAATTTGAGATCCCCTCCGAAAACAAGTGTTAGTTTAAATCCCGCTCCCGCCCACCTGTCAGAAGCCCAGTGCGGGTGCCACCTCGTCAAGCATGCCAGTGTGCGCTCTGGGGCAGTGGAGGGGAAGGTGACAGCCCCTCTTCCACGTGGGGTGGGTGACAGGGCAGAGAAAAGACAAGGGGTCACACGGCGGCCCTGCCAGCAGCCTCTGAGAGGGCCTGGAGTTGCCAAGCAGACCTCACCTTAGATTTCCTTTCCCCACCACTGCTCTTCACCTGCTAACCATCACACTTCTCGAAAGGCCCGCCCATACCACGTCCACTCGGTTCTTCATTCCTTCCACTGTGTCATGTACTGAAATGTCCTCATCAACCTTAGAAATGCCAGAGGCCCCTGCTCAGTCCTCATCTTCTGGGCTTTCCTAGATCCTGTAGCGGTGATGGCAGCACCTGCCTCTGGGGGGCCCAGGACACCGAGCTCTCATGTTTCCCTCCCGTGGCCTGGAGTTGTGTCTTCCCCCGTATACCCCCGACTCCTTCCCGCCGTCATCTCCCCCTGCTCTGCCAGCACACTGAGGGCTCTGGGAGAGAGGAAAGTCCCACCCCACCCCGCCCGGGGTTGGGTGAGCCCTAATATCATCTCAGTGTGCTCACCAGGGAGCGTCCGTCTGCCGCCACATTCATCACACTGCGTAAGCG
Source organism: Felis catus (assembly GCF_018350175.1). Taxonomy (NCBI): domain Eukaryota; kingdom Metazoa; phylum Chordata; class Mammalia; order Carnivora; family Felidae; genus Felis; species Felis catus. The sequence continues at coordinate 33,826,263 of NC_058375.1, read as the reverse complement.
GATTGGGAGCCTACAGACCGAGGGCCTTGCCTGTGTCCCGCTGCTGTGTGCCAGCGCTCGGCAGCATCTAGCACACAGCAGAGCTCAGCGAAAGAGTAAGTGTGGCCTCGCTGCTCTCCTCCGGAGGTGGTGGGGTCCTTGGGGGAAGTGGCCGTGGCCGACGCCTCTAGCTCAGGCAACCAGGCCTGGAGCCTGGCCCGTGGCAGGTATGAGACAGCCATTTGTTAGACGAGTGAGTGAATGACCACCACATCTCAGTGTCCTCTGCTGGGCTCTCGTTCTGTCTCAGACTCTAAATTAGGAAATGTAAGGTTTGTCCTCAGTCCTCCTCCTTTTTTTGTTCTGTCAGTGATTTTGTCCAAAATGAGGGTTTCGGTGAAAGCAACAGTAGTGAAAATAATCACAATGATAAATTCTTTGAAACCGTAAAAATAAAGCATCAATTCTGTGCCAGACACAAGCTAAGCACTGTGTGTGTGTGTGTGTGTGTGTGTGTTTTGTGTGTGTGTACATTGATCCCACTCCCAAAGTCTAAAACCACATTTCCAACGGATTCGCTTTATTCCAGTGTCTGGTCAAACATCAACTTCCTCAGCGAGGCCTCCCCGAGCCACTCTCTCTAGAACAGAACCCCCTCTGGCTCCCTGTCCTTCTCCTGGCTTTATCTTCTTCACAGTGTTGAGCCCCATGTGACAATCTGTTCACATCTGTTTGTTCTAAGGACAGGCTCGTGTGTGCTTCCCCTCCTGCATCCCCAGCCCCTAGCACAGAGCCTGGCACATAGTAAACCCTCAATACATATTTATTAAATGAATAAACAAATGGAACAAAGAATTGTTAAAAATTAAAAATTTTTTTAAAAAATTAAAATTAACAAAACATTTTTTTTTAATTAAAAGTCCCCCTTGGTTCCCACTCACTTTGCTCTTACCCCCAACTTTCCTACCTGTGGCATCTTTCCCCAGACAGCCAGTCTCAAGGCCAAGGCGGCATCTCTACGAGCTCCTTACCTCTGGTCACCCACCTCTACTCAGGGCAAGTTCTATAGGCTTAACCTCCGCAAAGGCTCTCTCCCTTCCCATTTTCCCTGCTATTCACTGTGGTGACTACATCTCACCACCTCTTGGCTTCAGTAGCAAAGCCTGATTCTTCATGCGGAGATAATAACGGCTATCACTTATTGAGCACCAAGCATTTCACACGTGATTTACACAGGTGTTGTGTCATCCTTCTGATAACCAGCAGGGCGAGGGGCTACTTTCTCAGAGAAGAAACAGAGGTTTTGCTGGATTCAGCAACTCATCTCAAGTTACTCAGCCAATAAGGGCAGAGTCAAGCCTGGCTCATTCAGAGTGCGTGTAGCTGCCTCACGTCCAGGGCCTCCGGATCCCCCGCCCCATCCCCACGGCAGGCAGATTGCTTTTCTTAAGCGTCATGCTTCTCCGCTCAGAAACAGGCTGGCTGTGGGATTACACACATGGTCCTCGGGCTGGCATTTGAGATCTTTCAACAGCCTCAGCTCCTGGCTTTCCCTTTCAAGTGATTTCAGCTCGTCTCCACTGGGGAGCAGAGTATCTCCCAGACAAACCACCTGCTCCCCCCTCCGCAGTGCCTTTGTTCCACCTGTTCCTTCCACGTGCAACTCCTAACCTGTTCCCTCCTGTCAACTGTTACCCCTCCTCTGGGACCCCTCCTCAAAGATTGCCACCACACGCCGCCGAGAGCCTTCCTGGTTCTTCCCCAACCGCAGACGATCTCTCTCCACAGCACTTTGTATCACTTATTCCACAAACATTTACCGAATGCTTTCAAGGTGCCAGACAGTGTGTGCTTGACATTAAATATCAATATATATCCTAACACCATTCTTACGGGAACGCTAAGCTTCAAAGTGCAAATATAACTTGCCAAAGTTCTCTGCCAGAATTCAAATCCAGATCTTCCCAATGTTAACCCCTGTTCTGTCTGCTCCATCCCCAAACTTCCCTCAGGACAAATGGCTCAAGTCCCCATTTCCACTCAGCGCTACAGGCCTCTCCTTCCTCCAAACTCCCTGTCAGTGCTCTGCTGCTGGACGACACGTGCCAGGGGGACCCCAGTTCTCCCCTCCTTACCCGGATTTCCCTGCTCTCCCGGTAAATATCCTTCTCTTCCATCTTCTCAAACAGGAGAACTCTCCCCGGCCCAGCGGCACAGGCGAATCCCTTTGAATAGGCTGCAATGGCGAACACCTGGGGCATGGCCAGCTGGCTGTTGTTACTGGCCATCATGACCTGCTCATAGGAAGGGACCGGAGAACTGATTGTCGGAAATTCGATCAGGCTAGAAAAAGAAAACAGCATGTAAAGTTTACGGGCAATCCCAAGGAGAGGAGCTCAGCTAGGGATGAGAATGAAGGGCTGTCGTTGGGTGCGGGAGAAATCGCCCATTGCAATTCTGTTCCCCAGGCCCAAACGCCACCCTTTGGCCTGCTATACAAAGTCCAGAGAAAGACTGGAAGGTTATACATTTATTTGGTAGTCTCACCACCCTGTGTGGTCGCCATTATTGTTGTGGTTGTTGCTAGCATTATTATCCCTCTTTTGTTTAGGAAAAAGTGGCTCAGAGAGTTTTCTAGGATCACACGACTAGTAAGTGGAAGGCCTGAGATTTGAATCTTGCCTCCCTCCCTTCCTCCCTTCCTTTCTTCCCTCCTTTCTTCCACATAACAAATATTTATTGGAATTATACTGTGTCAACAACCCTATGAAACAATGGTAAGTAAGACTGACACAGTTCCTGTCCCTTGAAGCTTAGAGTCTAGGGGCAAGTGCTAAGGACCATTAGGTGGCAGCTGGGTGGGATGGAAGCAGGACTTTCTGAGGACAGTTAAGGAGAGGTGCACCCATCTGAGATGAGCAGAAGCTGAGAACTCCCAGCTGGTCTGAAGAACAAACAGGAGTATGTGGGTATGTGAGTGTGTCCAGAGGAGTGGGGTAGGTGGACCCACACATGACCAAACTCAGAAGTAAGAGTGCGCAAGATGTGTGTGGTAGACAGAGGCAGAAGCTGATGCTCCAGATGGAAAGAAGATGGGTGGGCCAGGTTCAGGAGTCTGGGTTTTATTCTATTTTGTTTCAAGTTTATTTATTTTTGAGAGAGACAGAGACAGAGCACATAAGCTGAGGACGGGCAGAAAGAGGAGGAGAGAGAGAATCCTAAGCACAAACTCACGAACCATGAGATCATGACCTGAGCCGAAACCAAGAGTTGGACACTTAACCAACTGAGCCACCCAGGTGCCCCTGGGTTTTATTCTTAGAGCACTGGACTCACTGCAGGATTAGGAACATGGCAAACTGGAGGGCAGAGGGACTTACTAGGAAGCTCTTAAGAGAATCGTGAGAGAAAAAGGAGGTGTCATGGGTGTGGGGGTTGGTGAGAAATGACAGACTGAAAGTTACCGAGGAAGAAGAATCTACAAAATGCCATGTGTTGAGGGCTCAGGCTCCAGAGCCAGGCAGACAGGGCTATGATCTTGGGTGAGTCACTTAACCTATTTGAGCCTCAGTGTCCTGTTCTATAAAATGGGCATGATAATATGTACTATATGGGGTAAGACTCAAGTAAGAATACACATAAAGTGCTTGAAGCAGAGTCTAGTGATACAACGGTATATTTCAATACGTGTGAGAGATGACCATTATTGCCTGAAGTAGAGGTAAAATTGACCTGAGCCCCCACTTTACCTCATATTCTTTTGTCATATTTACACCAATAACACTTCCCTGAGCTTCTTTGTTGGTCTGCTGGCTCCTTCCAAACTGCAAAGTCTTTGAGGACACGTGTCCCCAGCATCTAGCAAGGTGCCCTGCACACGGCAAGAGCTCGGTGGCCATTTATGTAATTGAATCAATAAATTAGGCAGCCATTAGAAAATACATTTTAAAAGATCTGGAGTTTTGAAGACTAGTCGTGCTAAAAGGCTTATAAAATGCATGTAAACAAAAGAATTGTTGTAGGCTGTGGTCACAACTGTCCAATTTGTGCTTGAATATAGATGAACATGAGAAAGGCAGAGGGAAAATGAAAAGAGTTGACTTGAAGGTGGCGGGGTTCTGAGTGACTTTTAAAGAATCCCGTTTTTGGCACAACGCTATTGGTATGATGAACATATTTTCACAAGAGCACCAGCCCAGAGGGGCGCCATTACCTCTCCGATTCCCGGATCACCTCCAGGTTCCTGGTCTCGCTGGTGGGCTCCTTGACCATTATACTGGTCTCCCAGCGTTGATCTCCAGATTCAAAGAGGAAGAGCCTGCCTGTATCCGTGCCGACAATGATCTTGTCTTCAGACACCCACGTGTGGGCTAGATAGTTTTGGGGTTCTCCCCTCTGAAAATTGGTTTGCTTCAGGGTGCCCTCGGCAAAGCGGAGAAGCTTAAACATCCCATTGCCAGTGACACAGACCTGAGTGTTATCCTGGGGATTGAAGCTCACCTGTAAAATGTAAAAGGATAAAAGAAAACTACTTATAAAACTAATCTTGGTGGAATTACTTCTCATTCTACTAATGAATACTTGTTTCAGGTAGCTCAGAGTATCCTTTAAACATCACTAGGGCATGATAAATTTTGATAGCACATTTGATAAGAGCACAGATTCATTGTATTTGTGGGGCCCATGCATCTTAGACCAGGAAACCTACAAAAATCATTTTACAAAGGCCAAAAAGAGGATAAGCGGTTCTTGACAACAGCTAAACTCTGGGCCAACAAAGTGACATGAAGACTCAGCTGGAAACGCAGAAAAAGGAGGATCTGGTGGGTCCGGGGGAAAGGGAGTCTCCTACCAACTGGGAGGTACAGTAAGGGCAGTCAACTCACACCCCTACTAGATGGTGAGCAACTGACGGGCTGTAACACCTGCATCTCTGTATTCCCGATGCGGGGTTCATAGTGGGCATCCAGCTGAATCTGTTAGGGAGGATGTGTGTACTCTGCTCTGAATAGGGATGCTGGACTCGGCCTCACCAAGGCCGAGACAAAATAATCTTCCGGCTCTCTCTGCCTCTGGTCTGATTCTGCGATCACCAAGCAACCTCTGATTACTAATTTCACCTCCCCGCTTCTCTATTACTAGGGAGGAAATATACCAGATAAATAATGTGAGTGTTCTCGTAGTCACATGCTGGGTTATTCACTGGCCTCTGGTGAGAATAAGGGAGTCTGTTCCTGAGACGCTGGCTAGCTAATATCTCTGAACATGAGCAGAGCTGAGTTCCTGAACTTGTAAAGCTGAGTACCAGATCCCAGACTGGGATGACCACACCAAGGTAAAACCTCCCTGGGACCCACTGCCTGAGCAGTCAACCAGCCTCCTCATGGGTCCTCTTCATTTTGCCCCCAAACAACAATGGAAAATTCTGTTCCCCACGTAACTGCGATTTTGTTGACACGTTCCTCAAGATCAACCACTTCATGTCACGTTCCTGAAATCTACCCACTGCCCAGCACTGCTGTTAGGAAGAAGACAGGACCAGCAAGACAAAGTGAGTTATCAATTCATCGGCTGGGCCTGTGAAAGCAGTTCTGGGCCAGGGTAAAGAAGAGGGGTACTGGAGTCTGAGACTCCTGACCCTGCCACTCACTACCTGTGTGATACTCGGGTGGGTGACTCAACCTCTTGGAGCCTCAGTTGTCTCATCTATAAAACAAGGATAATAATTATGCAGACCATATATGGTTGTTGAGAGATTAATTTAAAAATGCATATTACGAGGGGCGCCTGGGTGGCTCAGTCGGTTAAGCATCCAGCTCTTGGTTTGGGCTCACGTCGTGATCCCGCAGTTTATGATTTCGAGCCCCGCAACAGGCTCTGCACTATCCGTTTGGAGATTCTCTCTTTCTCTCTCTCTCTGCCCCTTCCCCACTCATGCTCTCTCTCAAAACAAATAAATAAACTTGAAAAAAAAAAAAAAGAACTTTTCAAAAAAAAATGCATGTTAAGAAACTGGCAGTGTTCCTGGCACACAGAAAGCATTCAACAAAAGACGGCTCTTACTAGTTTTAAAACTTGCACGATACTTGTTATGTTGGGAGGTACCTGGTAGACAGCATTGTTCTGAGAGTCCGTTCTAATGATAGCCATTACTTTCTGTTTTTCCCACAGCCAATAGACAAGGTTCGACTCCGGAGGTGATGTCTGAGTCAACAGGTATTTGGAGTCTGGAGAAAAAGCCATGCTAATAAATCTCTGAACGGGGAAGTCAAAATTATTAAGGATTTTGCGCTTCCGGCAAGGGATGGATGACAGTTCGTAAATGGTGATGACGGGTTTTTCTTGCACGATCTCGGAGATGGCGAGGTATCGCCGATTGGGACTGATGGACAAGGCCAGCATGCCCTGACTCTTGTCTGAGCCTGCGAACAGAGGTAAAGGGGGATAATGAGGGCAGATCATGCTTTCACCGTGACTCGACATGTACCGGGCACAGTGGTGGCAAGGTTGACACATGGGAGAAAAGGCACAGAAACAGGTAACTGTCAATCCCTGCAGTCCCTTGGCCCTGCCATATCCGGGGTATTAGGAAAATGGCTAGGACGGGTACCTCGCAGAGGCTGAGGTGGGAGGAGAAGTCAAGGAACGATGCCAGAGGGAGGACAGGTGGGATAGAGTGCAGGGTGGGGCAGGTGGCAGGAAGAGCAGAGGTGTGCATGTGAAAAAGGGTACAGTGTGGCTGGGGCATCGCACGTGAGCCCGGGGAAACCACAGGTGGGTGTAGACGGGTGGAAGAGGGTGGGCCTCCATGCCCTGAGCGGCCAGCAGGCAGCGCCCCTCTATTTTCGAGGCTGAGACACCAACTGCTGGGGGCCCCAGGCTGTCTCACAGTTAGGTCATCTGTGTGAATCTGGCCAGTCTGCTGGACTGGCTTTACAGTAAAGCTTGTGTTCTCTCGAAAACCAGAGACGGATGCATTCTACCCCGACTTTTCCTGGAATGTGTCAGTGGTACCTGGAGATAGAGCAGTCATCTTGCAACCATGAGGTAGCAAGCACGAGAATAAAAGTTGTGGTCTAGAAAGCAAAGGCTGAGGCAAAGATGAAGGGGCAAGAACTTTATTTGGGAGAAGAAATCAGGCCCACATTATGATTTTCGTGGGTCCCTTCTTCCATTAACAGTAAAAATTAATAAAGTGGTTTAAAAAATAAGCTGGTAAAAATTGTATCTTACGACTGCATTAGTATAAAGAATATAATCCAGACTGGACTTAGTGTTATTATACTCATTTTCTTGGGTCTCTAAAAGTATCATGGGCCCTGGGCTCTGTGCCTACTGTGCCTTGTGCAAAAGTCCGCCCTGATTCAAGCCCAGGGCAGGGACGGTGAGCAAGGCAGCGGAGAAGTGCTAGAAAGTGATGCCCTGGGCCCTGTGCAGTCTTTCCCAGCAAGCTGAAGGGAGTCTGTCCAGCAGCAGGACCTCTGTGGAAGGGCTTCAGGAAGTGACCGTGCCTTGGAAAAGACCCTAGGTTTGGGGTCGCTGGAGACCTTGCATGAGAGTTTGGAGTTTATCACAGAGGCAAATGAAAAGCCACGAGAGTTTGGAGTTTATCACAGCGGCAAATGAAAAGCCACAGAGGAATTTTTGGAAGGGTCAGACGCATGTTGTAGAAAAATCCCTCTGGCAACTGTGTGGAAGACAGACCTTGAGGGAAGGAAACCAGTGGGCAGATAATTTCAAAAACAGGATGGCAGTGACAGGCGGTATGAAGGCTGGGATGGGGAGATGAGAGAGATGCCAAGTAGGACCCAGTGGCTGCCTGGGTGAGGCAGGGGAAGGAGAGGAACAAGCAATGATTGACGTCTGGTGACTGGGAGTAGGGGTGACAGCTGGGAAGGAACATAGGGCGAGGGAGTTAGGGGTCATGGCGAAGAGTATGTCCATTGTTTTTTATGGAAAACAGCCCATCCAAAGATTTTACTTTTACTCATGTTTATTTGGTTCTAGTTTTTTCTGATTTCATTTTTTTTTTCATTTTTTTTTTCAACGTTTATTTATTTTTGGGACAGAGAGAGACACAGCATGAACGGGGGAGGGGCAGAGAGAGAGGGAGACACAGAATCGGAAACAGGCTCCAGGCTCTGAGCCATCAGCCCAGAGCCCGACGCGGGGCTCGAACTCCCGGACCGCGAGATCGTGACCTGGCTGAAGTCGGACGCTTAACCGACTGCGCCACCCAGGCGCCCCTCATTTTTTTTTTTTTTTTTTTTTACACTAAAGTCTTTACTTCATCTCGGGGCATGAAGTAAGGACTTAGATTGATTCCTGTTTCCCAAATACCTAACTAGTTGTCCCAGCACAGATTCCTCCTAATGCTACCTTTATGATATATTCAATTCATTTACATATCTACATATATATAACTGGGTTTTGGGGATATTTATACCAGCACTACATTATTTTTGTAATTGTAGCTTTATCATGCATTTGACAATCTGGCGAGGTAGGGTCTTAAGGAAGAGAGGGAAGAAAAGGAAATGACAAATTCAGTTCTGGATATATTGTGTGTGAGGTGCATACTGTGGGACGTTTAGGTAGAGAGATTTAGTGGACAACTGGATATGATTCTAAGGCTCGGAGGAGAGGTTGGGACTGAAAATGCAGACGTGAGGTTAAGAGTCACCGTGGGAAGTTGAAACTGGGGGCATAGATGAGATTGCCTGGGGGAGGCAAAGGAAAACTTCTCCCTCTTTCCCTTTGTGCTTTCGTGCCTGGGTTGTAGCTGGCATAGCATCTCTCCTGGTCATTTCCAAGTCCTGCTCCTTTGAAAACACACTTGTCTCCACGGCAATACTGAGAGCTTCTAGAGAGCACAGGCCGTGGTTTTCTTTATCCATTCACTCATGCAATCCACTCATTCAATCACCAGTGACTGGCACCAAATGGGTGCTTCATATATGCTGGCTGATTGCAGAGCTTGTAAAATGCCTTTGCACACCTAGTTGATGACGGCCACCTCCTTGAAACAAGTTCACCTCGTGCATGAGTCTCCTCCTATCTTTTGGTTCTTTTTTTATTATTATTTTTTTTAATCTTTATTTATTTTTGAAAGAGAGAGACAGAGTGTCAGCAGGGAAGGAGCAGAGAGAGAGGGAGACACAGAGTCCGAAGCAGGCTCCAGGCTCGGAGCTGTCAGCACAGAACCTGACGCGGGACTTGAACTCACGAACCGTGAGATCATGACCTGAGCCGAAGTTGGACAATTAACCAACTGAGCCACCCAGGCACCCCATACTGTAGCAGGATTCTTGCACAGAGAGTCGTGACACCGAGGCTTCTCTTTCCATAAGGAAAAAACAAAAATCTTTCCATAAGCAAAATTACCCGGTAATTTTAGTCCTGGCCATGTGCCCTGGAGAACCACACAAGTGGATGAGTGTACATACATGCAAGAAACTTTACAGCAGGATGCTTTGTAAAGCAAAAAACTGTTGTTTCCCAAATGTCCATCCACACTAGAATGGATAAATATATTTAGGGCATTCCATTCATATGATGGAACACCATATAGCAATAAAATGACTCAGTTAATATATACTAAGACGTATGAGTCTCAAAAGCATGATGTCAAACAAAAGAAGGTCTTGGCATATGTATAACCATGATTAAACTTATAAAACTTGGTAAATAGCAAAAACAAAGATCTATTTTCTATAAGGCCACACATATACATGGTAAAAGTATATAAAGAAATAAGGGAGTAATTACAATATCCAGGATGGGGTGTGAGTATGCGTGGTGAGAACGAAATCAGGGAGAAACACTGGAGCTGGCAATGTTCTATTTCCTACCCTGCGTGGTGCGTTCATGGACCTTCGCTTTATTATAGTTCTTTAGATATTAGATATATGCAGTGAACACTATTTTGTAGGCATGTGTCAAGATCAAACATTTTGAATGCAATAAAGACTGGAAAAAGAGTGACTGAGTTGTGGAAATCAGGTATAACATTAACAGGACCAGTGTGAACAAACACAAATGTAACATTATACAAACGGTTATTTGTGATTTGCGATTAAACCTCCAGGGCCTTCATCATACACGGTTCCAAAACGTGATGTAATGAAGGTACTGAACTCTGGAAAGCTGTGCTAAACAACTCAAAAAGTGGCCCTGGAGATGACAAAGACAATGATATTGCAGAGGCATGAAAAGAGACTCTAAAATAAATTTTTTTTCCATTAAATCAGTGGGGAAAAAAAGTACTTTTAAATTAACATCATTTTACATGTGATTTTAACGATGTATGTGTGGTTACTCTGTTAATGCAGGTGGACGTGTACTCCTTCTACCTTTATAAAACTATACGTATATTTAAGTTGGCCAAAATACTTAACTTTCTATAGTCTTGTCGGGATTATGGGGTTATAGTTGGCACGGTCAAACGCATGCGTAGGGATGGAAAGGTTTTTTTACCTGGAATGAATTTTTGCCACTTCTGATCCACATTGTACTTCACACAGTGATTTCCTGAAGGAAATATAATGATTTGTTCATCGAAGAAAAAGATATTGTTGGCCACGTGGGATCGAAGACCAAAAACATGCAGCGACTGAGCCACCACGGTCGACATGGTACCCGGCAAAGAGTTTGCTGAACAAGGAGCGCAGCGGTGAGCGTGGCGGCGCGCAACGCCCCGCCCCGCCCCGCCCCGCCCCGCCCCGCCCCGCCCCGCGCACGCCCCGCCCCGCCCCGCGCACGCCCCTGGCCCCGCCCCCAGAGCCTTCCTCCGTTTCCGCCCCCCCCCCCCCGGCCCCCAGCGGCCCCCACACCCCCTTCCGCCGCGGCAGCTGTTTCTCCCCTTTCCTTCGCTCCCTCGAGGCTTCTTGCTTCTCCAGAGGACCCCCAACTACGCGCTCACACCTTTGGCGTCTTCTCTTTGGGTCACCAGACCACGCGTGTATCCAGGAGTAGAACCCCTATGGGTCCCGAGCAACCCGGCTCTTTCGGACGCCGGAGCGGTTCCTATAGCAACGGCAAACCGGAAGTGTGAGTATGCGGCCGGAAGCGGAAGTCCCGGTGGGAAAGTTCTGCCGAGGCACCCGGCAGTCGGCGTTGGTGGGGCTCGGGTCCACGTGGGGCCGCGGCGTGCGAGCAGGGGGCGGGGGGCAGGCAGCAGCAGCGAGTGGCGCCCCTTTCCGGCCGCGCGGGCCTCAGGCCACCCGGCTCCCTCGACTAGAGCGGACGTGCACGTTCGCTGCGACATGGACACCCCCCCGCTGTCAGGTTCGGACTCGGATTCTGATGATTCTCTGGTCACCGACAGGGAGGTAGGTGTCGGCCGGGCTCGCGGGGCTGGGCGCGGGAGAGGGTCCTCATTCCCCCGGTGCTGACTGCCGATTGTACCCTGCAGTTGCAGGATGCGTTTTCCAGAGGGCTCCTGAAGCCAGGCCTCAATGTGGTGCTAGAGGGGCCGAAGAAAGCTGTGAACGACGTGGTGAGCTCGGGCGCCTGGTCGGGGGGTCCTAGGACACGGGATGCTCCCAAGGCACAGTTGTGCTTGGCGGACTGAGCTCTTGTCCCAGGGAAGACGCAGCCTGGGCATTGTCAGGAGGTCCGGATGTTGGGGTTTATTTAGTGCTTTGTCCGTTGGCCTGTGTCCTTCATACAGGCTCAGTGTCTGATGAATTTCCTAGAGTGGCCTGAAGCAGTGTTTGGCTGAATTCAAGCGGGATCTGGAATGGGTTGAAAGGCTTGATGTGACCCTGGGTCCCGTGCCGGAAATCAGTGGACCTCAGTCAACCCCTCAGAACAAGGATCAGAAAGCCTTTGATCCGGAAGATGACTTCCAGCGGGAGATGAGTTTGTATGTTTGTTTTCAAGTGTGGGAGAAGGGGGGGGGGTGGCCTTGTTCGAGAAAGGGGGGAGGTGGGAGAAGCAGTGAGCCTGCAGTCCTCAGAAATTGTCATAAGCCTGAGAGTAGGAAGGCTTCTTTTTTTACTAAAAAGCTCTAGAAGATTGTTCCTGGTTGAGAAAAGAGCCCTTTGGTCCACCGGTTAGAATCCAAAGTCTAATTTATTTTATTTTTAAATTTTATTTTGAGGTATTCAGTTTTAAAGTTTTTTGTGTGTTTTCAGTTAAACAGAAACTTGCCTCAGAAGGTTCTTACATGACCTTTTTGAAGGACTACATAAGAATTCATGATTGGTATTAGTTTTTTTTTAATGTTTTTATTTATTTTTGAGACAGAGACAGAGCATGAGCAGGGGAGGGGCAGAGAGAGGGCTCGGAGACGCAGAATCCCAAGCGGGCTCCAGGCCCTGAGCACAGAGCCCGACGCAGGGCTCAAACTCACAGAGTGTGAGATCAAGACCTGTGCTGAAGTCGGACGCTCAACTGACTGAGCCACCCAGGTGCCCCAGTTGGTATTAGTTTTTAAGTTAAGGGGTACTTTTAGTGTAGTCACTGTCTTAAACTAATTTATTTTTAGCAGAACTCCCCTTCCTCTTTAAAGAGTGTACAGTTAAATCTCTCCTAGATACCAAGTTAATGAAGCTTTATTACATTTTCATTAGTGTGTGTGTGTTCTTGCTGGTGGAGGTCAGATGTTGAGCATTTTTCTGCCCCTGGATAACTCCAAGGTCATCCTCGATGGATAAGGCAAGTGAGAGGGAGTGGAAGGTCTCTCTCCCTTCGCTTATTTCACATTTTGTCCTACGTCCTCAGCTACCGGCAAGCCCAGGCCGCTGTGCTTTCCATATTACCCCGGCTCCATCAGCTCAAAGTCCCTACCAAGAGGCCCACTGACTATTTTGCAGAGATGGCCAAGTCTGATCAGCAGATGCAGAAGGTAAGAAACAAAGGTTTTCTCTGGAAAGCCAAGGTTTTATACTTAAGTGTAGTCAGCTGGCTTATCTCCTGTAATTTAAAACAGACTAAGCCCACAGTGTTGCTGGGTGGTTCAGTGGGTTAAGTGTCTGACTCTTGATTTCGGCTCAGGTCATGATCTCACAGTTCTGAGTTTAAGCCCTGGGTTGACTGCTTGGGATTCTCTCTCTCCCTCCCTCTCTTGGAGATTCTCTTCCCCTCTTTCTCAAAATAAATAAATGAGCTTTAGAAGAAAATAAAAAGAACTAAGCCCAATAATAGGGAATTGGTTGTCAGAGGACAATTATCATCTTGATTGCCTACTTCAGACTCATGCTAGTCACCACCAGTTAGATAAATAGGATGATTTTTTCCTAGTTTAAGCATTTAAGGGGAGGAGAAGTACTGTAAGAACTGTGGTCCCGAGATCAAGATGGCCTTTTGCATTTCTTAGCTGGCGTGGTCATGGCATGGCATATAGAGAAAACACACTTCTTGTCCAGCCATTGCCAAGGGGCAGTGCTCTAACTTGTAAACAATTATTTTTCTCTGGGCATCAGTTTTCTGTAGATGAGGGATTAACATGTAGCTCAGATGTAGTATAATTTAGGGTTACATAGAACTTGATCCTCATTTAACTCTGGGAGGAAGAGAATTGTCAAAATTTAATCCCAAGATATATTCCGATAGTCCTGTTGGGTCTCCAGCTGGATTTTAGGGAGCTCTTGTTTCAGTGGTACTTGGGGAAGCTAATCTAGAGATGAGCTCGGACACCCCTCTGTACACTCACACTGACACGTGCTTACCCCTTGACTGAAATGTGTGTGTCTGATAGAAAAGAAGAGGTACCTGGTACCTGCTTGAGTTTTTAATGTGTATGTGGTGTATCGGAGAAGGGGACTGAGGCTGCATGCTGGTTTGACCTTAGTCTGCAGACAGTTGGGTTGGGGAAAAGTTGGTTTCTCCTGGGAGAATGGCAAGCAGGCACTTTTGCATAGCAGAACAAACAGCACACTGGGACAGCACACTGGGAGTGGGGAGGTCACTTTTCAGGTCCACCATGGATACTTTTGGTATCCTGGACAAAGTGCTCAACCTCTGGGCCTCTTGTCCTCATGTATGAAACAGGACTTACAAGATTCCTTTGAGCTCCAGTTTGCAGAACCGGGAAGATGTGCTCCCTGCTCCAGCACACCCTACGTGGTGGCCAGCCCAGATTCACTTAACATGAGCTGACGATATTTTGTGTTTCAGATTCGGCAGAAGCTGCAGGCTAAACAGGCCGCCATGGAAAAGTCTGAAAAGGCTAAGCAACTGCGAGCGCTTAGGAAATACGGGAAGAAGGTAAGGAGGAAGATGTGGGCGCACAGGATGAGGCCGAGTGTTTGTCAGGCTGGGGTGACTGGGTCAGGTCTGCTTCCGTGCCCTGTGTGTGCTCTGTCTTGTGTTTATTATCTCACCGTGAGGAGTATGTGCTCGTATCCACGAGCACAATCTTCCCTTGACACCAGGGTCTCACCGGAGGTAGCATGGTAACTGTAGGCGATTCATTCATTCCACTGGGCCCCATTTGCTCATCTGTACAGTGAAGAGGGGAGTCCAGGTCAGTGGAGTCCCAACGTGACCACAGCAAAATCACCTGGGGGGGGGTTTTCAGAACAGATCTCTGGGCTTCAGAATGTCTGGGAATCCGGGTGTTTTTTCTTCCCTTCCCCGTCACGCCCCAACTTCTCAGATGATTCTGAAATGCATCCTGCTTTGAGAATCACTGGCCTAGATGATGTGAAGTCCTTGAAAGAACCATATTATTGTGATCCAACTGAGAGGGAAAAATGGCACCCGTGTGCTTGAACTATGAACGTCTGAGTTCTAACATGAAAAAAACCTCAGGTAAAAAAGGGCAGGCATACCATGAAACTCTTTGGTTTTTCTTTGTTATTTCATGGTTATTTAGGAAACACGATGACAGGAATTGAAGTCAGGGTTGTGGGAAGAAGGGAGTGTGAGGAGGGTCAGCAGAAGTGTTTGGACCTTGTCCGCGTTTTGGACATAAACGCTTGTGATCGGGGTGCCGAGCTGCTGTCCACATTGGGAGTCACTTCACTGCCGGATCCTCAGCAGAGTAAGAGTAGATGAATGTCCTGTCCTGTGCGGAAGGGCAGCTGCGTATTTATTGGATTGATCTGGTGGTCGATGGCCGAGGCCAGCTCAAAGACACGGGCATTTGGTGTAACAGAATCTAATTTGTCAGAGCCAAAGAAAACGTCACTGGGGCCTGTTCACCGTTGCTAACTTGAAGAAACCTCATAGCAGCGATTCTCAACTGGGGATAATTTTGCTTACCAGGCAACATCCGGCAACATCTGGAGACATTTTTAGTGTCACATCTTCATGGGGAGTGTGCTACTGGCATCTAGTGGGCGGAGGGCAGGGAGGCTGCTAAAGATACCACAGCGCGCTGGGCAGGCTGTCCACCCCCCAACACGGAGTGATTCCTGTTCGAGCTATCAGTAGTATGGAGATTGAGAAACCCTGCCTTTGAGTATTGGCATCTTCTTTTGTCCTCACAGCCTTTTTTATGTTTTTTGGGAGATTGTTTCTGTTGGTACTTTCATGCCTCATAACGGAGTGGGTTTGACACTTAATCTGCTCACATATAACGAACGGAGAGAATTGGGTGTAGACCTAGACGTGATTTGCCGTGATTTTGTAGGCAGGATGGTGGAATGGGGTAAGAGTGCAGACTGCCTGGGTGTGAATTCAGCTGCGTACTTTCCCACTGTGTGACTCAGGCAAGCTGCTTAACTTTTCTGTGCTTCAGTTTCAGGGGTGATAGGGATTTCTACTTCACTGGGTGGTTGGGAAGATAAAGTAAGAATATGCTTAGAGCCTTAGCGTAGTTCTGGCACACGTAAATGTGCGGTGGTGGTGTTAGCACATCGTTGTTACCGAAGCATGTAGGCGCTTACAGCGGTGGTCTGGAGTGGGTATGACGGCCCTGTGTTCATGTCCAGGTGCAAACAGAGGTTCTTCAGAAGAGGCAGCGAGAGAAAACACATATGATGAACGCCATTAAGAAATATCAGAAAGGTCAGTATATCTCTGTCCTAAGGATATAGGGAGCAGGGGTAGCTGCTAATTTGAACACATACTGCTCTGGAGCCTTGATTGATTTGCAGCCACAGGGCCTAAGGTTTGGGGACGGTGTGGGGAACAAGATGTATCTCTTAAAGTTAATTTAGCAAGTAACAACCTTCTTTCGAAGCTCAAGCTCTTCTTAAAATGAATGTGTCAGTGCCGATCAAAGTACCTCTTCCCTCCCAGGCTTTTCTGATAAACTGGATTTCCTTGAGGGGGATCAGAAAGCTGCTGCACGGAAAACAAAGGAAGGAGCCAAAGGCCAACAGATGAAGAAGGGGTATGAAGGGTTTTTGTTTGGTTTTGTGATGGGTGCTGGGCAAGCGAGTCACGGGCACGGCAGCGAGTTCCACAGGAGTGGCCTCGAGTTGAGAGAGCACAGCGCTGCCTGCGGCCGGGGCTTACCGGCCCATGTGATGGGTCCTTTTAGCCGTATCAGTCTTGGGAGATTAAAGTAGGGTGGTTTAGGGGGCACCTGGCTGGCACAGTCAGTAGAGCATTGGACTCTTGACCTGGGGGTCATGAGTTCAAGCCCCACATTGGGTGTAGAGCTTGCTTTAAAAAATTAATTAACTAAAACCCAAAAAAACTAAAGTAGGGTGATTTAAGAATTTGGCACATTTTAAGTGGATGCTCAGTAAAAGTTGCTCACAGCGTAGA
The DNA here is from genome assembly GCF_018350175.1 of Felis catus. Lineage (NCBI taxonomy): Eukaryota > Metazoa > Chordata > Mammalia > Carnivora > Felidae > Felis > Felis catus. The sequence goes on along the minus strand of NC_058375.1, from coordinate 33,809,619 downwards.
CTGAAGGTTCAGGTCCAGAGCCTGCCACTTTGGGCAGCTTTGAGCAAGTTTTACTTGACCTTTCTGAATATTTGTTTCCTCATCTATGAAAATGAGAAAATTGTATGCACCTTATACCATTTTGCAGATTAAAAGGGTTAATGGCAAAGATTATTATTTTCTTCTTAGTTCACCTTTATACATCCCTGGACCCCAGGCCTGGGGGAAATGATAATTTCTGTAGAATATATGAATGCTGTGATCAAGGCATTTGAGGGAGTAGTGTGGAAGCACATTTTAGAAATAGCTGACCTGGTCTGGTGATGAGGGCGTGAGGATGGCTCCCTGGAGGAGGGTGCCACCTGAGCTTAGTCTGAAGGATGAGTAAGAACCAGGAGAATAGGAGAGACATTGGTTTTGGCAAGAAGGAAGAACACGAGAGAGTGGAAGCATAGAGGTGAGAACAGCAGTTTGTGTATGAGGGAAGAGCAAGCATTTGGTGCCACTGGGAGTGCGGTGTGGGGCAAGGAGGGGTGAAGTGTAGCTGGAGGGGGCCCTGGGCCAAGTCACAGAGACAGTGTTTGCCTTGTTGAGAAACTTGGGTTTTATCCAGTAGGCACTGGGGAGACATTGAGGGCTTTACTCAAAATTATGAGTAGGTCATATTCATGTTTTTGAAAAATTAAGTGTACTCGTATAAAGGATGGACTTGAGGGGGGCAGGATAATTGATTAGGGGGCTATTACAAAAGTCCGGAGAGCAATAATGACCCAAAAGGGGTAACGGGGGCAGAGAAGAGAAAACCGATTGAAGAAATATTCAAGAAGTTAAACTAGCAGCACTCAGTAATTGTGTTGGGTGTAGAGAGTGAACGAAGGAATGAATAATCAAGGCTGGCTCCCAGGTTTCTAGCCTGGTGGCTGAAAAGATGTAGTTCCACCAGCCTCAAGTCACGCTTTTTTTTCTTTTTTTTTTTTTAAGTAGGCTCCACACCCAACGTGGGGCTGGAACGAATAACCCAGAGATGAAGGGTCGCATGCTTTACTGACTGAGCCAACCAGGTGCCCCACCAAGTCATTGCCTATATACAGGAGGTGAAACCAGTCTAGGAAGGGAGATGGCATGTGATTTTGGGATATGTTGAATTTGAGATTTCCTGCAGGAAGACCAGTTTTAAAATTTATTATATTTGAATGTTAATTGCATGTACTATCCTTGAAGGGAATAGAAACAACTGAGGATGATCTAGCAAAAATTAGTTAAAATAGAAAACTCTTCAGAGAGAAGAGGTGAGCCACAAAATGTATGTGAAACCCTTCCTAGTTCTTGCTTTGTTTCCTTGCTCTAATAGTTAACACCATAAGTAGATGAGCTTGCCTGCGGGATTTTTAGAGTAAGAATGTAGGGCCAATGATAAGATTCTGGGTAACAGTAGTATCTAAGAGATTTTGCTTAGACAGGAAACTAGGGGTAGTCGTAGGCCGTAAGACTCATCAGGATTTGCAGTGCTGTGGGTGACCTGTAAGCCGGCATTTTTCCAGGCCCAATGCTAAGCGACGCTATAAAAACCAGAAGTTTGGTTTTGGTGGAAAGAAGAAAGGCTCCAAGTGGAACACTCGTGAGAGCTACGATGATGTATCCAGCTTCCGGGCCAAGACAGCTCATGGCAAGGGCCTGAAGAGGCCTGGAAAGAAAGGATCAAATGTAAGTGAGCCAAGGGGTCACATGAGGGGCTGGATCACCTCCTCTCCCATCCCACACCTACCCGCTCCCTTCCTTTCCCTGGGGCAGAAGATCAGGCTGCTGTGTGACCACATGCAGTATTTTCTTGTTCCATAGAAGAGACCTGGAAAACGAACAAGAGAGAAAATGAAGAGCAGAACACGCTAAGCAGCATCTTTGTATATGAGGAACCAAGAGAAAGGGATGCAGACTTGGGATTTCACAATACAGTTGGATCATCTTTTGGTTTCTTTTTGTAAAAAATTCTTTCATAAACTAAAAAATTTTCAAAGAAACACATCCTCTTGGTTAAAAACTCAGGACTAAAGGATTGAGAAGTTACTTTTATGTATTAAGATTGCTGTTTATTGATGATAATTTAGACTTTGAGCCCAAATTGCCTTCCTTTTATGATAATTGGAGATTTAATGTATACCTGCCTCATCCTTCCAGGTAATTGTATCATGGGTTTAGATAAATCAAGAATCAGTGTTTATACATTATGATTGTTAAAATACCAATCACTGTCAAACTAGTTGTACTCTGATAAAATTTCCTTTGTGATACAGCTTTTGGGTTTTCCTTGAGTTGATTATCACCCTTATTTTCCTGTGTGCCTAATTTTCCTTGTATATCTTTATTTTTCCTTAGACCTATGTCATTTTAACCAGCTTATACTTTTCTGCTCCAACCTAGATCTGTCATGCAGCTGTCACCTTGTGTCTTCTATACCATCTACATCATAGCTACATCTTAGCTTATGCCTTCCTTTGGTGTGTACCGTCTTCTGGTATCTTCTAAGGAAGGGGAACTGGAGAACTTCCTACATTTCTGCAGTTGCCTTTAGTTTGGCTGATGGGTATTGTCCCGACAATGTTGTAGGCATTGCTTCTCTGTTTTGCTGCCTCCTCTCCCCACTGAAAAGTCCCTGCCCTTCTCTTTCCTTCTTTCTGGAAGCTTTTCTTCACCCAACGATCTGAAATTCCATGATAACATGCCTTGGTGTGGGCCTGTTTTTATTCTTTACTTAGGGTATTTAGAAGGATGCAGGTTCTTCAGTTCTGGCAAATTTTATTTGATAAGTTCTCCCTATTTTCTTTGTTCTAATTCTGGAATTTTTGTTAGATTGTGAAACCCTTCCAGTGATCTTCTAAGTTTGTATTTTCGTTCTACTTTAGGGGAAAGATTCTTTTGATTCTTTGTCTAATCATTTATCGAGTATTTATTTTAGCTTTCCTTTTCCATTTTATTCTAAGCATTCTTTGTTCTTTTATCTCATAATGTGAATTATAGTTTTGGTTTTTTTAAGGCTTTTCTTCTGTTCCCTTCATTCTGTTTCCTTGGGTTTTCCCCTGCCCCACCTGTGCATTATGGTCCCCCTTTTTCATGTTGAGCCGTGTGGGTCAAGAGCACAGACTTGGGCCAGACTGCTGGGTTTGACACCTGTTTCTGCTGCTCACTTGTTGTTTGACCCTGGGCACATTAATTTTTCTGTGCTTTGTCATCTTTTTATATACATGAGAATAATATCTACCCAAATGTCAGCATGAAGTGAGTTAATATATGTCAATGCTTAGACTGTTGCCTGCCATATGATAGGGAGCTTATACCTGCTTAGAATTATTTTGCTGGGGGGAGTTTCTTCACGTCAGCCTTGGTGGTACATACTTGAGAGGTGCTCAGATGCTGCCTGGAAGCTACGCATAGGTTGGACGTGGGTGGGCGGGCCACGTTGCATGTTGGGTTTTACTCCGTGTTGATAGGGAAGTTTACCTGTCCTCCATCTCTCCGTTCCAGTTTAGAAACTGTATTTTAAGGAGGCTAGAAAACTGAGAACTGTGTAGTCTTAAGCAGGAAAAAAAATTCATTTTTACATTGTTTCCTTGTGGGATCATTGTCCAAAAAAGGACATTTCTGGTTTTATGATACTTTCCAGTACAAAAAGAATGAAATTTAGTTTTTGTAAACTCATTTCGATTAACAAAATTCTGAGCAAACAGGTCCTGTTTTCAGAAGACCAAAATGTTTTACCCTGACCTATTTTTGACAATCTACAATATTAGCGGATGGAGTAATGTATCCATTAAAGACTTTGAATTATGTGTGGAACATAATTGAGAGTTTTAAGAAAGGAGAACACAGGTTAGCAGTAGTTTCCACTGCAAAGGCCAAAAGTAAGTCATTACTGCTAGTAGTTGTACAGGATTTGAAACTATGTTGCTACCTCCCCCCCCCCCTTTTTTTTTCTTATATAGCGAATGGAATCAATTTCAGAGGTGTACTTCATAGAAGTCATTTAAGTCACTTCCTCTGCTGTTTCAGCCCTCAAAGGATCACCAGGGTGCAGGCAGTAGCATCCCTCATATTGCATTAAATTGCAGCCCCATGCACGGAGGGATAGGTGGGGACCTGGCAGTTCTCAGTGCCAAGTGCAGGCTTTTCTTGCCATGTGTGGATTTCGTTTGTAAGGGCCGTTCTTGCTATGCCTGGATTTCAGTGCTCAAGGTAGCTGTTCCTCAGCAACACTGTCCACAGTTCAGTTACTAAAAGTGTTAACTGTGAGTAATGGCAGGAAGTAGCAACTTTGCTGCCAGCTCTCCTGTCCACAAATCCCTACACGATACTTAGTGACCAACTGTCACTGAAAGTCTGGTGGTGGGTGGTGGCACATCTCAGTTCACGCACAGGTGGCCAAGGGTGCACTTGTGTTGCCTCTTAGCCTCCCAGGGATAAACCCACATGACATTTTACAAACGTAGACAGAGGAGGATCAAGCAACAAAGAGGAAAGTTCAACAAATAAGCGACCGTGATAAGGTTGGAAGTGACGTTTGAATAGGATGCGAGTGGAGCCGCAGGAGAAACAGGTGACGAGAGAATGGTGACACTTGCTTTCTGGAGACTGGATACGCAGCCAGAGGAGCAAAAGCGAGCTTATAGACACGATGAGGAAAAAGATGGAGATGTCCCAGAGGAGGGGACACTGGTAGCAAACTTCACGTTAAAGGGACTCCTGGAGGTATTTTGTAACATTGAAAGGCCAAATGATAAAGTGTTGGAGGTGAATCCAAGCTTGGGGAGTCAGACAACTTGCCAAGGTGTAGGAAGGAAGCTTGCTCTGTGTCATACAAGGAAAAAAGGCAAGCACTGTTTTGTTTTTTTTTTTTCACAAATGAAACACTTGATTCTCAGTGATTTTAATGTTTTAAGTTACAGTCTACCAAATATTATACTATTTTTTTCATTGCATTTAACAATAGAAGTTTTTAATACTTTGACGAACTTTAAAAAATGTATTCATCATCATGGATGTTGTATTTTGAGAGAAGCATAAAAGGTAGACAGTTGATAGGCAGAAACGTGAGTCTAATTTTCTGATCTAGTGTAAATTATAAGATAGATCAGGTCCCTGGTTCTTTTTCGTCACAAAATTGTCAGCTCTGAAAGTGGTCGTTGTGCTCCTACAAGTCTGTTCCTTTAAATACAGCATGTTCAATTCCTTTTCAATGTCACCAAGAACAAAACAAAACAAAAAGAAAGCTGTTACTCTGTACCCAGGCAATCCTCACTTTGCACAGCAGTGCAGGACTGTTAAAATGAGCTGCTTGCAGCTATGGGGGTAGGGAGGGTGCTTGGAGCTTTCACCCCCTCTCTGGGCACACCCCCCCACCCCAGCACCTTGATGTGCTCACCAACTGGAAGCTCTCCCAATCCTACAGTTTGGGTTTGTTTTGTTCTTTTTTTTTCTTTTTTTTTTTTAATGGGGTTTTACTGCGTAGGCATGATTGATGAAATCACTGACCATTGGTGATGGTTCACCTCTTGTCCCTCTTCCCTCCCCAGAGGTTGGGGGTAGGGCTAAAGTTCCAAGTTTCTAATCAAGCCTTGGTCTTTCTGATAAGCAGCCCCCATTCTGCAGCTATCTAGAAGCTGCCAAGAGTTCCTCATTTGAATAAAATGTGGGGTGCCTGGATGGCTCAGTTGGTTAAGCGTCCAACTTCAGCTCAGGTCATGATCTCAGGGTTTGTGAGTCGAGCCCCACATCAGGCTCTGTGTTGACAGCACAGAGCCTGCTTTGGTTCTTCTGTCCTCCTCTCTCTGCCCCTCCCCTGCTCGTGCTCTCTCTCGAAAATAAACATTAAAAATTTTTACAAAGTATAAACGATGGCCCTATCACATCTCTCAGGAAATACAAGGGATTTAGGAACTCTACGTCAGGAACAGGGGACAAAGACATCTATCTTTCTGTAACATCACAGGTCACCTCCTGGTTCCATTCCAGCAAAACAATTATAATAGTTAAGAGATACTGGCACATTTCTAGATGCCCAAGTAGTCATTACTAATTAGTCATCATTGCATTGTATGAAAATGTCTCCCAGGGGAAGGCCACTTGGATTTGCAGTCTTGATCTGCAGTTTGATCTGTCAGGTTCCAAAAGCAGGAGTGATCTCAGCAACAGATGGCTTTGCCTTTCAGGCATAACTCAAGAAGGGCCTAATGGAAGAGATACATGGAGCAAGGTATCGGAGGGACGATGTGGGGCTGCCGTGCCCTCTTGGGCACGCCCCCTCCCACACCCTCCATGTGTTCACCAGCCTGGAGTTCTCTGGCTTTTTTTTTTTTTTTTTTTTTTTTTTTTTGATAGAAAGTGGGTGAGACAGGGAAGAGAGAGAGGGAATCCTAAGCAGGCTCCAATACGGGACTCAGTCCCACAACCTTGGGATCATGACCTGAGCCAAAAGACACTCAACTGACTGAGCCATTCAGGCGCCCCTCCCCCACCGGCACTTTTCCGATAGGACTTCAAGTGGTACTACGTGGGGGTCTTTAGAGCCATTTCATTTTTCCAGAGAGGAACCTTCCAGCTTCAAACCTGGGGTAAAAGCGCAATATATGTGTGGACTAGGGGTTCAATCTTACTTTCACCGATTTTCCTTGGTGGTGTCACACCTTACTCCTGCCCTGTGTTTTACTTTGTGTCCGGGATCCTTGGGCTTTTCCCATTTCCCTAGGAGTAGACCTCCACTGTATGAGGTGTTACGTGTCTGGCTGGTGTGTGTGTTGGGGGGGGGGGGGAAGGGTCTTCCTACCAATGTCCATTTTCATTTCCCCGCCTCACACCCCTGTCTCTCTGAGTCAGAGGTGTCCCATTTGTGATTTCCTCACCTTCCTCCATCAGCTTCCCATCTTCTAAATATGTCTTCAGTCTTCTTGGTAGCTGATGTTCCTCTCTCATTCTCTCTGTTGTGCATCCATACCTTTTTTGTCCTTTTATTATCCCTTATTGGGATCCGGGGAGGCAGAGGAAATATTGTATGCATCTTAAACTGGAATTCTGCCGCCAGTTTTAAGATTAAGGATATGAACCGGTGGACTTGGGCAGAAAGGAGAAATGTGAGACTCCAAATAGGAAAAGTCAGACTGAGGCTTCAAAATAATCTTTAGTTATCCAGGCACCACACACATTGGGTATTAAAGACAGGGCTGCTGTCATCGCTGGGACACTACTTGTGGCGATCATCCTCTCCCAGGCTCCACATTTTAGCCTTGTACAGAGTGATGTCATTGTAGACCCTGAAGTGGTTCAGCCTGCGGTCACCACGTTCGGGGCTGACCTAAAGAGGAGAACACGGGTGTCAGAGGAAGCTTCTGGAGAGGGGGGATGACGTGGGTCCGTAGTTGGATGGACCCGGGCCCCAAAAGCACTGGAGGCTTCTCCTTGCTCAGCCTTGTTTGGGAAAAGGAGATGACAGCAATTGCATCAAAACAGTCGTAGGACTGAATGAAGAGTACCTATATGCAATGTGGCTGCTCTTGCCTTTCCCAGGCTTGAGTTGGAGGCCACGCCTGTGGACTGCTGGAATGTATGCTCCACGAGGGTGGGCACTCACTGCTTATCCCCAGCACCTAGAACAGTATCCAGCATGCACTAGGGATTCAGTACACATCTGTTGAATGAAGGAGTGGATGTTGTTGAAGCAGTCACACAGGGAACTAAGAGCAAGCACTCTGACATAAATCTTACAGAAGCTAGAAGATCAACTTATGCAATTAACTGAAAGGATACATTTTCATCAAATGTTACTAGGAGAGCAGAAGCTGAGAGGTATTCGAGGATGGCTTCCCCAGTGTCCTACTATTGGGATTGGGGTTCACTGCTAGTGTAGGGTCAGGCCCTGCTAGGGGGTAGGGAGCCAGCCCTAAGGTAAGTTAGGCCTGATCAATTCTTCTGCCCCCAAATGTATCACTCTGGAACTCTGGCTTAATTGCCTTTTATGGTTGCAAAACACCTGGATCTAACTTTTGGGAGGAATACTTTCTTATTATGCCAGCAGTGCCATCTGATGGCATTGTAATGATGAACAGGCTTGACCTATTTGCAGACCCTTTGCAACTCCACAGTGATGGCTGATCTGGCATGCACAGTTGGTGATCTGTGAGGCCTAGGAGGGTCCCCCTGGCCGGGACAGCCATACTTGTGCTTCCTGTCATGGCCGGGTGAGCCTGCCATGATATGTGCTGGTCAAAGATGCATTTCTGGGGGAAGGTCCGAGATGGCAGAGCAATATGGAAGTTTTTTGTGTCTCTTGTCCCTGAAATGCAGCTAGATCAACACCAAATCATCTTGCACACCTAGAAAATTGATCTGAGGATTAACTCAACAAGCTGCATAACTTAAGCCACAAACTTGACAGGTATGTGGTGAAGAGAGGTTAACTGGGGGAGAGAGAAGCCTCAGAGGGCAAGGAGCTGTTTTTTGCTTGGAGAGAGGATGGAGACATGGGGTAGAATAGAGGAAAGGCACTCCTCCTGAAAGCATCTGGAGAGAAAGAGAAAGAGTGGAAACACCCATAAGGTAATTAACAATAAAAGGAGAAAGGAGAGGATTTAAATTTCATTAAGACTCTATAAACAGGGGGAGCACAGAGTCTGAAACTCTGCAGCTCAATACCTGATAGACCTCTGGTGGGAAGGGCGAATCCCCAGGAACAGACAGCGAGATATGAGGGGTCCTTGGGCCACATGGGGAGAGGCAGTTCCCCAGCTGGGAGGACATTTGGTAGAGGTTGTGCAGCCTCCCCACAGGCAAAGGTTCCAGCAGACCCCAGAGAACAGCCACATTTGCTGGTGCTGGAACAAGGACGTTGAGGTGGTGAAGCCTGGTGCCAAATGTGTGTTGTGATTTTCCATAAACCCTGAAATGCTGCTGCTACACAACTGTGTGAACTTTTCCTGGGGCGGCTGGCACCCAGCCGCCGTCTCTGGGCAAATGCAGTGGCACGGTCATGTGAGCATTCCGAGGGGTGGCCAGCACTTGGCCACTACTCTGTGAGACCCTCCCCCAGAGGGTCTGAATGGGTCAAAACCACAGGGCCCTCAGAAGTGAGGGGTTTGGAAACACAGCCCCATCGAGATAAAACTCAGGATGGAGGTGCCGCCTGGTAGGCTGACGACTTGGTTAAGGACAGGGAAGTAGTGGGGAGTGGGTGGAGGCTGGAGACAAAGGAGGGGTGCTTGATTGCCAGTGGGCGAGCACAGAGTTCTGATACTAGAGACTGGGTAGCTGGGTGACACAATTTTCACTGCTCCTGCACATGCATATACACACGTGCCACAACAATCCACCCCAGTAAGCTAAGCAGCACCATCTAGTGGAGAAATGGAGTTGTTACACCAACCCCTGGCGAACTCACCAACTGTGCTCTAGAGGAACACAAGTCTCTCCACCTGCTTAGGTACAGACTATAAAGTACTTCATAGTTTGACTTTACGGGAAACTGGATGTAATTTCCATCGTATTCCTTTCTGTTTGCCTGTCCATCTATTCCACTTTTTTCTTTTTCTTTTCTTATTCTTGAATACAGAAAGAGAAAAAATTATTTTTATTTTCTGTTTTTATAAAAAGATTTTTCTTTAAAATTTTCTACTATGTTTTCCAGGGTTTTTTTTTTTTGTAATTTTTTATTATATTTTACTTTCATCATTTCACTTTATTCTGTTTTATTGTATTCATTTTTTAAAATTTTCAAGTGTTTTCTTTTTTTTTCTTTTCTTTCCCTTTTTCTTTATTCTATCAAGGTCCTTTCAACAACCAGACCAAAACACACCTAGGATCTAGCATCCTTTATTTGATTTTTTTGTGTTGTTTTTAACTTTTAATTTTTATTTTATTAATTTTTTTTCTTCCTCCAAAATGATGAAACAAAGGAATTCACCCCAGAAGAAAGAACAGAAAGAAATGACAACCAGGTACTTAATCAACAGAGACACAGCAAGATGTCTGAACCAGAATTTAGAGTCACAATAGTAAGAATAGTAGCGTGGGTTGGAAAAAGCATAGAATCCCTTTCTGCAAAGATAAAAGAAAATCAGTCAGGACGAAATTAAAAATGCTATAACTGAGATGCAATCTCAAAGGGATGCCACAGCAGCAAGGACAGATGAGGCAGAGCAGCGAATCAGTGATATAGAGAACAAACTTGTGGAGAAAAATAAAGCAGGAAAAAAAAGAGGGAAACTGAGGCAAAAGAGCATTAGAGAACTCAAATGAGAATTAGAGAACTCAGTGACTCATTAAAAAGGAATAACATCCAAAAAAAAAAAAAAAAAAAGAATAACATCCAAATGATAGGGGTCCCAGAAGATGAAGAGAGAGAAAAAGGGGTAGAAGGTTTATGTGAGCAAATCATACTGGAAAACTTTCCTAACCAGGGGAAAGACACAGACATCAAAATCCAGGAAGCACAGAAAACTCCCATTAAATTCAACAAAAGCCGACCATCAACAAGGCATGTCATAGCCAAATTCACAAAACAAAGGAAAGAATTATGAAAGCAGCAAGGGAAAAAAAGTCCTTAACCTACAAGGAAAGACAGATCAGGTTCACAGGAGACCTAGCCACAGACACTTGGCAGGCCAGAAAGGAATGGCAGGATATATTCAATGTGCTGAAGTGCAGCAAGAATATGCAGCCAAGAATTCTTTATCCAGCAAGGCTGTCATTCAAAATAGAAGGAGAGATAAAGTTTCCCAGACAAACAAAAACTAAAGGAGTTCATGACCACTAAACCAGCCCTGTAAGAAATTTTAAGGAGGACCCTCTTAGGGGAGAAAAGATGAAACAAAACAAAAGAGACCAAAAGCAACCAAGACTAGAAAGGACCAGAAAATACCACCAGACACTACAACTCTACAGGCAACACAATGACAATAAATTCATATCTTTCAGTGCTCACTCTAAATGTCAATGGACTAAACGCTCCAAACAAAAGATATAGGGTAACAGAATGGATAAGAAAACAAGATCCATCTTTATGCTGTTTACAAGAGACCCACTTTAGACCTAAAGACATGTTTAGATTGAAAGTAAGGGAATGGAGAACCATCTATCATGCTAATGATCACCAAAAGAAAGCTGGAGTAGCTATACTTGTATCAGACAACCTAGATTTTAAAATAAAGACTGTAACAAGAGATGAATAAGGGCATTATATCATAATTAAGGGGTCTATCCACCAAGAAGACCTAAAAAATGTAAACATCTATGCTCCCATCATGGCACACTGAAATATATAAATCAATTAATCACAAACATACAGAAATTCATTGATAATAATACCATAATAGTAGGGGTCTTCAACACCCCACTCACAGCAATGGACAGATCATCTAATCAAAAAATCAACAAGGAAACAGTGGCTTTGAATGACACACTGGACCAGATGGACTTAACAGATATATTCAGAACATTTCATCCTAAAGCAGCAGAATATACATTCTTCTCCAGTGCACATGGAACATTCTCCAGAATGGATCACCTACTGGGACACAAATCAGCCCTCAACGAGTACAAAAAGATGGAAATCATAACGTGCATATTTTCAGACCACAACACTATGAAACTCGAAATCAACCACAAGAAAAGATTTGGAAAGTTAACAAATACTTGGAGACTAAAGAACATCCTACTAAAGGATGAATGGGCTAACCACATTGTTAAAGAGGAAATACAAAAGTACATGGAAGCTGGTGAAAATGGTAACACCACAGCCGGAAACCTCTGGGACACAGCAAAGGTTGTCATAAAAGGAAACTATATAGCAACCCAGGCCTTCCTAAAGAAGGAAGAAAGGTCTCAGATACACAACCTAACCTTAAACCTTAAACAGCTGGAAAAACAACAGCAAATAAAAGCAGAAACCAGCAGAAGATGGGAAATAATAAAGATTGGAGCAGAAATCAGTGCTATTCAAAAAAACAAAACAAAACAGTAGAACAGATCAACGAAACCAGAAGCTGGTTCTTTGGAAGAATTAACAAAATTGATTAATCTCTAGCCAGTTTGATCAAAAAGAAAAAGGAAAGGACCCAAATAAATAATATCAAGAATGAAAGAGGAGCAATCACAACCAACACTGAAGAAATATAAACAATAATAAGAGAATATCATGAGCAATTATATGCCAATATCTGGAAGAAATGGAAAAATTCCTAGAAACATTTAAACTACCAAAACTGAAACAAGAAGAAACAGAAAATTTGAACAGACCCATACCAATAAAGAAATCGAATTAGTTATCAAAAATCTCTCAAAATACGAGTCCAGGGCTGGATGGCTTTCCAGAAATATTCGACCAAACATTTAAAGAAGAGTTAACACCTATTCTTTTGAAGCTGTTCAAAAAAAATATAAATGGAAGGAAAATTTCCAAACTCTTTCTGTGAAGCCAGCATTACCTTGACTCCAAAACCAGACAAAGACCCCACTAAAAAGGAGAACTACACACCAATTTCCCTGATGAACATGGATGCAAAAATCCTCAACAATATATTAGCCAACCGGATCCAACAATACATTAAAAAAATTATTCACCATGATCAAGTGGGATTCATACCTGGGATGCAGATCTGGTTCAATATCTGCAAAACAAACAATGTGATTCATCACATCAATAAAAGAAAGAACAAGAACCACATGATCCTCTGAATAGATGCAGAGAAAGCATTTGACAAAATACAGCATTGTTTCTTGATAAAAAACCCCAAGAAAGTAGGGATAGGAGGATCATAACTCAGGATCATTAAAGCCATATATGAAAGACCCACCCCATATCATCCTCAATGGGGAAAAACTGAGAGCTTTCCCCCTTAAGGTCAGGAACAAGACAAGGATGTCCACTCTTGCCACTGTTAGTCAACATAGTATTGGAAGTCCTAGCCTTAGTAATCAAACAACATAAAGAAATAAAAGGTATCCAAAATCGGCAAGGAGGAAGTCAAACTTTTACTCTTCACAGATGATGATACTCTTTATGGAAAACCCCAAAGATTCCACCAAAACATTGCTAGAATTTATCCATAAATTCAGCAAAGTCACAGGATATAAAATCAATGCACAGAAGTCAGTTGCATTCCTACACACCAACAATGAAGCAACAGAAAGAGAAATCAAGGAATTGATCCCATTCACAATTGCACCAAAACCCATAAAATACCTAGGAATAAATCTAACCAAAGAGGTGAAAAATCTATACACTGAAAACTATAGAGAGCTTATGAAAGAAATTGAAGGAAACACACAAAAAAGGAAAAATGTTCCATGTTCCTGGCTTGGAAGAACAAATACTGTTAAAATGTCAATACTACCCAAAGCAATCTACATATTCAATGCAATACCTATTAAAACAACACCATCATTCTTCACAGAGCTAGAACAAACAATCCTAAAATTTGTATGGAACCAGAAAAGACCCCAAGTAGCCAAAGCAATCTTGAAAAAGAAAACCAAAGCAGGAGGCATCACAATCCCAGACTTCAAGCTATATTACAAAGCTGTAATCATCAAGACAGTATGGTACTGGCACAAGAACAGACACTCAGATCAATGGAACAGAATAGAGAACCCAGAAATGGACTCACAAACGTCTGGCCAGCTAATCTTTGACAAAGCAGGAAAGAATATCCAATGGAATAAAGACAGTCTCTTCAGCAAGTGGTGCCGGGAGAACTGGACAGCGACATGCAGAAAAATGAACCTGGACCACTTTCTTACACCATACACAAAAATAAACTCAAAATGGAGTTAAGACCTAAATGTAAGACAGGAAGCCATCAAAATCCTCGAGGAGAAAGCAGGCAAAAACCTCTTTGACCCTGGCCACAGCAACTTCTTACTCAACACATCTCCAGAGGCAAGGGAAACAAAAGCAAAAATGAACTATTGGGACCTCATCAAAATAAAAAGCGTCTGTGCAGTGAAGGAAACAATCAGCAAAACTAAAAGGCAACCAATGGAATAGGAGAAGATATTTGCAGATGACATATCAGATAAAGGGTTGGTATCCAAAATCTATAAAGAACCTATCAAACTCAACACTCAAAAGACAAATAATCCAGTGAAGAAACGGGCAAAAGACACGAGTAGACACTTCTCCAAAGAAGACATCCAGATGTCTAACAGACACATGAAAAACTGCTCAACATCACTCATCATCAGGGAAATACAAATCAAAACCACAATGAGATACCACCTCACACCTGTCAGAATGGCTAACATTAACAATTCAGGCAACAACAGATGTTGGCGAGGATGCGGAGAGAGAGGATCTCTTTTGCACTGCTGGTGAGAATGCAAACTGGTGCAGCCACTCTGGAAAACGTTATGGAGGTTCCTCAAAAAGTTAAAAATAGAACTACGACCCAGCAATTGCACTACTAGGTATTTATCCAAGGGATACAGGTGTGCTGTTCCGAAGGGGCACATGCACCCCCATGTTTATAGCAGCGCTATCGACAATAGCCAAAGTATGGAAAGAGCCCAAATGTCCATCCACAGATGAATGGGTAAAGATGTGGTATATATGTATATATATGTAATGGAATATTTCTCGGCAACCAAAAAGAATGAAATCTTGCCATTTGCAACAACGTGGATGGAACTAGAGGGTATTATGCTAAGGGAAATAAGTCAGAGAAAGACAAATATTATATGACTTCATTGATAGGTGGAATTTAAGATACAAAACAGATGAACATAAGGGAAGGGAAGCAAAAATAACATAAAAACAAGGAAGGGGACAAAACATAAGAGACTCAAATACAGAGAACAAACTGAGGGTTGCCAGAGGGGCTGTGGGAGGGGAATGGGCTAAATGGGTAAGGGGCATTAAGGAATCTACTCCTGAAATCATTATTGCACTATATGCTAACTAACTTGGAGGTAAATTAAAAATAGATAAATACATTTTAGAAAAGGAAATACAAAAAACAGATGCATTTCCACATGCATACTTTGTACCCACGGGAGCCAGGCCTTTTGTCTTTAAGAAAAGGAAGACTAACAAGCTAAATTACTTGTGCTTCGTAATATTTTTAAAGTTGCTTAATTATCTACCTTGGATAGTTTACCTTCACAACTCCCTGTCCCTGTCCTTATACACTGTATGTTAGTCCCCCACCCCTCCTCCTCCTCTGTCCCTTTGAGCACTGCTCTCCTGGATTCAGTCCCCTTGTGAAGGTGGGAGGCTCCTGCTGGACCCACTTCTTATCTCCCAGTCTCCTCTCTCTAGGACAATGCCCCACCTCTGAGGAGGAGCCGTTGCAGCTATTTGCTAAGTCCTTCATTCATTCACTCATTCATTCATTATTACTCAGCCGTTTACTCCAATCTCCCCATTGTAGCGCCTCAGCAGAACCACACGTCCCAGACTAGAGCCGTATAAATAGGCGAGAAGACCAGGCCCGCGGCAGAAATTCAAGAACTACAGTGTGTAGGCAGTTCTTGGGAAGGTGCACACTAGAAAATTACTCAGTAGAGGAAGACATCTGGGATCAAGCCAAGGGGCCAGGAGAAGCACCCCATCGGTCCTTGGTTGGGCTACAAGCTCTCCTTTCTATTCCTCCTAACCCACATCATAGCAGCCCCCATTTATTGAACACTTACTATGTGCTGGGTACTGCCCTAAGCAGTTTATATACATTGTCTCAGTTAATTCCCACAACAAACCTTCAAGTGTCCATATTATTAACCCCATTTTAAGGTGGGTAAATGGAAGTTGAGAGGTTCAGTTTCCACAGCTAGAAAGTGGTGGAGCTGGGATTTGAACTCCAGCCGCTGGCACCAGAGCCACCATGTTACGTTGTTGCACGGAATTGAGCTGAATGGTGCAGGAGCAGGAGACATGTGGTGCTACAGAAACGTACCAGGAAGGTGCCCAACTCTACCTGGTGGGGAGTGGGGGGGCCCACATCCCTTAATGAGACTTTATAATGAGGTGCCTCCTGAGTGGTCCTGAAGGCTGAGTAGAACTCCCCAAGGAGTACAGGCTAGGGATCAGCAGGCAGGCTGCAGGAGCAGTAAACTAAGGATACAGGGTGTGCAAGACCTTGGTGCCTTTGAGGTAATGAAGGAAGCTCCGTCAGAGCTGAGGAACAGTGTCTCCAGCTTCACATCAGGCGTGAAATATACAGATGGACTAAGAGCCAAGTGTTAAAAAGACACAACAACTTGGGGGGAAATCTAAAAGGAAAGCTAGTCATTTTGCAACTCTGGACAGTGAAGGTGTTTTCCTAAGCAAGGCACAAACCCCAGAAACTGTGAGGGAAAAGGCTGGCGCATTTGACTACTTAAAAACTAAAACTTTCTAAGTGACAAAAGACACGAGCAAGTTCAAAGACAAATGTGGCGGGAAGTTCTTCAAGTTCTCTGTTCGAAACCCTGCTTTTCTTCCTCAGTAACAGAAGCCCCAGCTCATGTTGGGTGACAATGTGCTGACGATTACATTTCCTGGGCTCCTCGCAGCTCCTGGTCCCCTTCCAATCAAATGAGGTGTGTGTTACTAGCATTCCCATTTTACAGATAAGGGAGTGGAACCCTGTGATGTTACGTGCCCAAGATCGCCCTAGTAAAAACTGGTACAGCAAACTCAGGCAGTCACCGGCAACTTTGGTCAACACTTACACGGCAGTTGCTATGTGTTAGGCACCGTTTAAGGCACCTTACAAATACAACCTCCTTTAATCCTCATAGCAAACTTATGAGGTGTTATCTGTAATATCTCCATTCTACAGTGAGGGAACAGAGTCAGGAAAGAGTTTAGTCACTTACCCAAGGTCACACAGCTAGGAAGTGGTAGCCAGAGTGGAAACCCAGCCAGTCTGGCTTCATATACTGCTCTTTTAGCCACCACCTCTGTTGCCTTTGGGCTCCCGAAGTAAACTTGGTAAGAGCCACACTTACCAAGGGCTCTGAGTCCCATCCGATTTCTTGGCTTTCAGTCTGTGTCTCTGGGTATTTCTTCCTTGGCCCCAGGGCAGCATGGTGAAGAAGATTTAGAAACCTGGCTGGGAGATGAGGCATGAGTTATGAAGGAGGCAGGCTTTGGGTCCAAGAGCTCCCATGCTCTTTACCCTGGCCACATCCTTCCTGGGAGATACGGCACATGGCCTCAGGGGCCTGCCAAGGCCTTGCAAAACTCATCTTTCAGCAAGTATTTGTTGAGCACAAACTCTGTGCCAGGCACTGTTCTGGACCCCAGAGGTAGAGCAGTGTGACAGTTATAGTTCGCGTTCTCCCAGAGCTTGTGGTCTAGGTGGGGGGATAGGGGACCCAATACACAAGGGGACAAATAAACCGGATGGTTATAGTGATGCTAGCTGTGTAGAAGGGGGGAGGCGAAGGGGCACGCAGAGGCACGGGTGGCTACTTTAGACAGGATGGTGAGGGGAGGTCTCTCTAGATGCCAAGCAGGAGCCGGCCCTGAGGGAGCGGCAGAGGAAAACCACACTACAGGCAGCAAGAACAAAGGCACTGGGGCACGAGCAAGCTGGGCCAATGTGGCCGTGGTGGAGAGAGGAGGCGGCTTGTAAGAAGGTCAGATCCTTCGCACGGTGATATATGTGGCCACCACCCCCACACGTATTTGTAACTCCACAGCTTGAGCACTTTAAAAGTTTCATTTTTCCATTTCTACCCTACTAAGTCTCAATTTGAGAGAGGCGGTTTGACCGTGGGAAGAACCTGGGCTTCGTAGTCAGGCATTCCTGGCCCTTCCACTACTGGCCTGACAGGCGGTTTAACTTTTCCAGGCCTCACTTTGCTCATCTGTAAGATGGAAGGCAAATATCTACCCCAGCAAGATGACTGAGGATGGATGAAGGAATGTTAATTAAGGGCTGGCATCGGGCTGAGCTTATCCTTAATATAAGCAGTTAGCGATCAACTGCTGCTTGGCTCTCAGGCCCCTCACCACCTGCTCTTTTCCTTATTGCTGCAAGCCCCCAGCTCCTCTCCTTTCCTCTAGCTGGGCTACAGATAGCACGCGTAATTCCTCTGCTGCTGCTCTATTAGTCTCTTGTCTGTCTCACTATGATACGAGATCCTCCCTCCTCCTACCCACCCCCACCTTCCTACCCTGACCTCCTACATAAACCTTGCGTCTTTCCTCCATCAAATTCTACTCTAAGAAGGTAGAGGGGAGGAGGAGAGCTTGCCAGGAAGGATTAGGCTTTCCATCAAATTCTCTTCCATCCTGCCTGAGTGTGGCCCCGCCCACTTGTATATTGCAGCCACGCCAAACTACCCGCAGGTCTTGGGCCGTGCTGGAGTCTCTCATTTCTGTGCCTTTCCATATAACTCAGAATGTCCTTTCAGTCTCCTTTACCTGACCTACTCCACCTCACCATGTTACCACCTCCTCCAAGAAGACTTCCTAGAACTCCACTGTTGGACTAGGGCACCTGTTTTCTATGTTGTTGCCACCTCACTTTTACTCTCAATTTCCTCATCTGTCTCCTTCACTATGGTATGAGGTCTCTACCCCGCAGATACTGTTCTAAGTACTTGCATTACTTTGTTATTCTCACAACAACCCTGAGAGATAGGTTCTGAGAAGTTAACAAATCTGCCCAAAGTCACAGCTAACGAGGGGCAGAATCAGGATTTGAACTCAGTATGACTTCAGAACCTCTGCTTGTAACAGCAAAGATGTTTGGTGAGTGGATGAATGGATACAGTGTCAAAGCCATTAGGAGCATTTTTCTTGGCTTGGCAGTTAATGAACCTGCTGTATGGTTGAGTATGCCAATCTCCAGTGAGCTTCATGAGCATGAGCCCAATTTTCAGATGATCAAAGTGTTGCCCTAAGGTACCGCTATCCCAAGAGGCCTCCCTAGCCAGCTGCGTATCTGTGCTCTATCTCAATGGTGTTCATAAGCCCTGGGACTTACCATCTTCAGGTTCCTCCAGGTTATCATGCCAAGACATGGGCTTTCTGGTGATTGTGTGAACTAGAGAAAAACAGCATCACAAGCTCATGTTAAAACATTCACACCCTGCCGTCTCGACGACCCACCCTAGGCCAGACACCTGCTGAGCATTTTCTGAGTGTTTGCTGCATGTCAGGTATTGTGCTGGGCACCAGGGAATAAGGCCCGCAAGGACCTCACAATCCAGAGAGGCACTGTCCAGCATAGTGGCCGCCAGTCACATGTAGCTACTTGAATTTGAATATTTGAAATTAAATACCAATTAGAAATCCATTCCATGGGCACACTAGCCACATTTCAAGGGCTCAGTAGCCACAGGGGGCTAATGGCTACCATTTTGGGCAGCATAGATATAGAACGTTTTCATCATTACAGAAGGTTCTCTCAAACAGCAGTGGTCTACAGGGATGTAGACATACCAGGCAGCCAAACAAGGTTGGACACGCACTGATATATCAGAAGACTATGTGAAAACAGAGGTGCAGAATCCACAGACATCCGTTCAACCCATAATTACTGTGCACTGGAGACAGGGCTATAAACAGAGAAAGTTCCTGTGCTGATCTTCTATTTGTGGTGGCAGACAGTAAACAAATAAATATTTGGGCCAAAATAAGTGAGATGTAGAACAGTAAAGTATTTTACACGGGTAGAGAGTTGATGGTGGGATGGGGGGTGAGGGTGTCTCGTCTCTAAGGAGACATATTAGAGCAAAATTTCAAACAAAGAGAGGGAATGTGCTGTGTGAGGACAGGTGGGAAGAATCTGAGAGTGAGCTTGGTGAGTTTGAGAAACATCAAGAAGGCCAGAGTACTGCAGTGCAGTGAGTTAGGTGGAGGGCAGTAGGAAATGAGCAGAGGCCAGAAGGAACCAGTAGTCTCCCAAGTGATTTTTTACCTCAGACTCCTACCAGTAAAACCTTCCGAGCATGCGCCTAATACATGTACATTTATATAGTCTCTATATACTATGAGCAGTATAATTTTTCTTTACGCCTAAAAGTAAACATAAATACAAGTTCTAGCACAAATACAAGTTCTAATATTTCCTGAGTTTGTCCCAGTGGATCATATGAATCACGTGCCCAAGGGACAAGAGCCAGGAGATCTAGAAAGCCTGAGTGTTGCCTGAAGGGATTATTTAAATTGTGGGAAATGGAACAAGTTTAAACAGAATTGGACAGTTAATTTGCATTCCTGAAATTAGTGGTTGGGAGCTCCAGAGGAAAACTAGATTAGTTATGAGCAAAATGAAGACATTACGTTTTCTGTACTCTCACCACACACACACACACACACACACACACACACACACACGGTAACTGAGGAGATGGGTATGCAGTTTAGCTTGACCGTTGTAATCATCTCACTCTGTATATGTATATCAAAACACCATGTTGTACATCTTAAATATATGCAATTTTTGTTTAGAGAATCACATTACATTTTCTCTGCAGAGCTGAGCTGCAGTGGACTACTGTTAATTAGGCCCGAAAGTTGGGGGAGAAATTCTGGAAGAAGAAACAATGGTACCGAAGTGGGGGAATAGCGTGATGTATTTAGGAAATCCATTCTATTTAGACATGGTGGGACAGAAGGGAGTGTGTGGCTGGTACAGAGTGGGCACTAAACTATTTATTAAAGGAGTAGTGTGTGGCTGGGGAGGGGAGTCCCAATGGGGCTGGGTGGGCAGCAGAGCCAGAATCACAGGGGTCTTCTGTACTGACTGGTTTAAACCTCAATTCAGAAGCTGTGGGGCCACTGAGGATTTTACAGAGGGAATGGTGGGATGGAACTCACTTTTAGTGTAGCTCCAGGAGGATGGAGGGGTGGGGGTGTGGGGTCAGGAGGGCTTGGAGGAAGAGGGTAGTTATCTCTCTCTCTCTCTCTCTCTCAGTGCGGATGGAAGTGAGGAGGCTTGGGGGTGGGGGGGAAGAGGCTGGAGAGGTGGCCTCAGGCCCTAATTAGAGCGAAGTAGAAATGCCTCCACATGCACCCCAGTCTTTTGCTGAGGTAAGAACCCGGAAGGGTCAGGTGAGAGAGATGTGACCACTTCCACGTGTTTGGAGTGAGGGAGAGAGAGACTGAGGATGACTTCTAGGCTACTAACGTGGGTTGTGGTAACTTTTGCTCAAACAAGATATTCTGGAGTAGCAGCAGGTGGGGGAGAGGTGTGGATGCCCCCAGTTTTCCAGCTGGTGAGTCTGAGGTACCCATGGGTTGTCCAGGGAAAGAGAGCTGGGCAGTGGTTGGGTTCATGGGTCTGGGGCTCCTTTTGAGACCCAGAGTCATTCAGAGGCAGCTGATGTTACCAGACCAGATGCAAGCACCCAAAGAATGTAACAAGTGAGAAGAGTAGGGGCAGGGCTGTTTTATCGGGGGACGCTATGGGCCCTGAGTCCACCATCCCTGAACTTTCTGAAGGGCTAAGACATTACTAGAAGCCTGGAGAAAACAAACAAACAAACAAACAAACAACTAGCTTATTAACAACAAACCAAAACACAGAGCAAGACAAAACATAAAATCCTACAGCCCCTCCAGTAACCCTCTGTTTGTTCTCCATATTTATGAGTCTCTTATGCTTTGTCTGCCTCCCTGTTTTTATCTTATTTTTGTTTCCCTTCCCTTATGTTCAGCTGTTTTGTCTCTTAAAGTCTTCATATGAATGAAGTCATGATATTTGTCTTTCTCTGACTAATTTCACTCAGCATAATATCCTCCAGTTCCATCCACGTAGTTGCAAATGGCAGGATTTCATTCTTTTTGATTGCCAAGTAATACTCCATTGTATATATATATATATAACACATCTTCTCTATCCATTCATCTGTGGATGGACATTTGGGCTCTTTCCATACCTTGGCTATTATCGATAGCGCTGCTATAAACATTGGGGTGTATGTGCCCTTTCGAATCAGCACTCATGTATCCTTTGGATAAATACCTAGTAGTGCAATTGCTGGGTGGTAGGGTAGTTCTATTTTTAACCTTTTGAGGAAACTCCACACTGTTTCCCAGAGTGGCTGCACCAGTTTGCAACACAAAAAATACTATTTAATCGCGGTGCGTGTGCATTTTAACATATTAATGTATTTGATGGGATGCGGAGATAACCCTCACCCCCAACAATCAAGAGTCCTGAAATCTAGGAAGGGGGGTGAGGTCAGAGAAGGCGTCTCCTACTGTGCTGCACCCCGCACTTCTGCCCCGCACCCTCAAGGCCCCTCCTTCCTGCCCCTCCCCTGTCCCCTTTCTCTGCCCCAAGCGCCTCTCACCCTTGCGGAGGGGATTCACGTGGTACTCTGTGTAGAGTTTCTGGGTTCTAAGCTCTTTGAGGTACAATTCGCGCAGGATCTGGTTCTGATGGACCTCATCGATGATCACCTCCTTTTGGCGACCGGCCATGACTGTGGCGGGGCTCCGATCAGATCCGTCCAACTACTTCTCACTGCCCTGGATGGCTTGCAGGTGCGGGGAGACTGCCATCTCCTGGCAACGGCGTCCCACGCTGTCTCCAGGCAACGGCATCGCCTCCCTCGGACCCCCTCCCGCCCGCCCATCTCCCTTCCCCCAATCTTATACTTTGCCCCACTTCCTTCCGAAGAACCACTAAGCTCGACTCACCTTCCCCAGCTTCTCAAGACCCTGGGTACTAGGACCGCCCCTGCATACCGTCAGGAAAGGATGCCGTCCAGCGGCAGACCCCGGAGGTAATGGGCTTGATTGATCCTCACCTTGGACAGTCATTTCCTAAAAAAGATTTTGGGAGGAGTCAGAAACCTCTCTCCTTTTAAAGCAGATGCCTAGACTCACAAAACAGATAAAGGTCTATCTCACAAAACAGAGGAAGTTCAAGTCTGACAAGTTATTCTGGCCCTTATCACCCATGTGATACAGACAAGAATTCTTTCCTAATATAAATAATTTGGGGGACTTTATAGTTTATTTCGTTTAAAAATTTAATTGTGATAAAATACACATAACATAAAATTTACCACCAGAAGCATTTTCAAGGATATAGTTTAGTGTTAGTTTAGCGGTTCACATTATGTGAAACCAATTTCCAGAATTATTTCACAGCCATTAAGCAACTCCCCATGTCGCCCTCCCCCTAGCCTCTGGCAACTACCATTTTACTTTCTTTTTCTATGAATATGACAACTCTAGATACCTTCTATAATACAGTTTGCCAGCCCATGCACTTTTCAGCTAAGTGCTTCATGCATTGATCTATCCATCCATCCATCCATCCATCTATCCATCCATCCATTCAGGACACAGTGTGGTCCAGGATGTGTTTAGGTCTGGGACCCAGTGTTGAACACATCAGTTATATGACACACCTGCAGTTTCCTGAGCCCAGCCAGCTACTTAATGGCTCCTTGTTTTAGCTCCTGCTGCTCCTTGCCCTTGTCCTGGAAGGTTCTTTCCCCCTTGTCTGTCTGGAGAACACGTGTTTATAATGAGCTCACATGTAATCTTTCAGAAACCTTTCTGGACTCTATAGCCCCTAGTCCAATTTTTTTTTCTGTGCCATGTTCTACTCTCAATCTGTAGTTCCTGGAATACTTTACTAAGCTTCTTTGTTTATAGGTAAGTTACTCGAGAATAAGAAATATATCTGGGCCATCTCTGTACTGCCAGTACCTGGCATAGTGTGGACAGATATAGGTGTTTGGTAAATGTTTGCTAACTGATTGGATGTCTGATCAGTTAGTACTGTGATCTTCTGCTTACATCATTACATAAACCCTTACATGATAAAGAAGCACAAGCACACTTTATCACACCATGGCTGAGCCAAAGAAGCCTTTGTTACTCATCATCGTGAGCCACACCTGGGTCCCTTTTTCTTTTTCTTTTAATGTTTTACTTATTTTTGAGAGAGAGAGAGAGGGAACCAGTGGGGGAGGGGCAGAGAGAGAGGGAGACACAGAATCCGAAGCAGTCTCCGGGGTCTGAGCTGCTAGCACAGAGCCCAATGGGGGCTCAAACTCATGAACCATGAGATCATGACCTGAGCTGAAGTTGGACACTTATAACTGAGCCACCCAGGTGCCCCTGGATCCCTTTTTCTAGCAAAGGCTCAAACAGCCTTCTAAAGATTTCACTACCAGGGTGCCTGGGTGGCTCAGTTGATTAAGCATCTGGCTTTTGGTTTCGGCTCTGGTCGCGATCTCACAATTTCATGGGTTTGAGCCCCACATTGGGCTCTGTGCTACAGCAGGGAGCCTGCTTGGGGGTCTCTGTCTCCCTCTCTCTCTGCCCCTCCTCCACTCACACTATCTCTGTGTCTCTCAAAATAAACAAATAACTTTTAAAAAAAGTTTTCACTACCTTCCTAAGCCTAAGTAGAGATGAACCATCATTCTAGAAGTATTTGTCCCCTGCTAAACTGACCTTTCTTCAGCTTGGACCCAGTGGTCCAGCATCCGTTCCTCCATACAAGGTTAGGGCTAGGGAGAGGTTCAGAAGGAGGAGAGGTGGGAGTCACTGTAACTTTATCTCCTCTCCACTCCAGTCTCACATTATTATGTTTCCCAGGTGCCCTGATATGGATTCTGAGCACATCACAGCCCAGCCCACTACAGTCTAGCCCAGTGACTCTCTGGGGCTACCTTCTGCTTACCTTGGGCCATTCCAAGCCATCAGTGTGCTTCTAAACTCCCCAACTATGTATTGAAAAAGCTGAAGAGGACTGGCCCTCTAGTTTCTCATCCAGTGTCTGAGGTTGCAGATTTCTCTTGAAATCTCTGTGTTACCATCTCAATTGGAAGCAGATGCAGAGACCTAGGTCACGGAAACCAACTAGAAAAATATAATAGAAAATGCCATTCACATTAGCAACAAATTGAATTATCTAGCAGTTAACCTAACAAAGAATGCATGAAACTTTTATGAAGAAAAAAAGTAAAAATAGGTATCCCTATCACACAAAATGTCTTAATAAATAAAGAGCTATACGTTGTATGCTGGTGAGCTGCTATGCAGCAGTTAGAACCACAAATTAGATCACTACAGCGGTAAGGCAGACCTTAAAACAGGGCTCATTGAAAAAACTATCAAAGGCTAAGGTTTAAGTGTGGAGGTTCCTCAAAAAATTACAAATAGATCTACCCTATGACCCAGCAATAGCACTCCTAGGAATTTACCCAAGGGATATAAGAGTGCTGATGCATAGGGGCACTTGTACCCCAATGTTTATAGCAGCACTTTCAACAACAGCCAAATTATGGAAAGAGCCTAAATGTCCATCAACTGATGAATGGATAAAGAAATTGTGGTTTATATACACAATGGAATACTACGTGGCAATGAGAAAGAATGAAATCTGGCCTTTTGTAGCAACGTGGATGGAACTGGAGAGTGTTATGCTAAGTGAAATAAGTCATACAGAGAAAGACAGATACTGTATGTTTTCACTCTTATGTGGATCCTGAGAAACTTAACAGAAGACCATGGGGGAGGGGAAGAAAAAAAAAAAGGTTAGAGAGGGAGGGAGCCAAAACATAAGAGACTCTTAAAAACTGAGAACAAACTGAGGGTTGATGGCGGATGGCAGGGAGGGGAGGGCGGGTGATGGGTATTGAAGAGGGTACCTGTTGGAATGAGCACTGGGTGTTGTATGGAAACCAATTTGACAATAAATTTCATATTTAAAAAAAGGCTAAGGTTTAAAGTATAATCCTATTACTTAAAACTACAAACAGACCAACTCTATATGGTACAAGATGGAGTCTACATGGTACAGAGTGAATGTAGGAGATTGGAGAGGCAAAACAGAGGGTAAAATAAGAAAACAAGACTTTTCCTTCTGGGCTTGCTCTCCTGCTGCAAACAACTAGGCAAATGCAGACCCTGGGCACCGAGTGGCGCTGGACTGTGATTCCTCGAGAGAAGGGGGACAAGTGAGATGAACCCTACAGTCGCTCCACATTTCTCTCTGGAGACACTTTCTGAAATATGCAGGGAAGGGAATCCCAAGCTGAGCAGGTGATACTGGCTGGTTGGGGAGACACAGACTGAGGTTCAGGAGTGTGAGGCAGCTGACAATTTGTGGAGCAGGAAATTGGAGGGAGGAGTGGGGGAGAGAGGGAAGGAGAGCCAAAGATGTGCATGGAAACCCCTTGAGTCTTGCCTGATACTAAGAAGGGCGAAACTCAGTGAAGTGACTGGGGAGCTGTGAGCCCAACACCACCCAGAGCTCATATAGGATGGAGAGAAGAGTGAGTTCTGGCCACATAGGGTAGAAAGTCCTAGTTGAAGGTGTTCGGTAGAGGCCCCCGGAAGTTTACACTTTAGTAATAGGACTAAGCTAGCTTTAGAGAAAACGTTGGTCTAGCCTTTCCCCAACAAAGTTCACAAACAAGCTCTGAAAGTACCAAATGGATCCACAAATGGCCAAGTGGCCTGCCAGAAAGATTTCCAATACCTTTTAAAGAAAACAACAGCGGTGTCTGGGTGGCTCAGTCGGTTAAGCATCTGACTCTTGATTTTGGCTCGGGTCATGATCTCAAGGTTCTGGAGTTCAAGCTCTGCGTGGGGCTCCACACTGATAGCATGGAGCCTGCTTGGGATTCTCTCTCTCCCTCTTTCTTACCCTCCCTTGCTCACGCTCTCTCTCTCTCTCAAAATTAGTAAATAAAACTTAAAAAAAAAAAAAAGACGACAAAATCCAGCACTCAACAATGTATCATTCCCAGGGGGCAGCACCAATAGAAAAGTATTAGAAAAGCAGACAGTTAAGAAGTAGGAAAATGTGACCCAGAGCCAGGAGAAAAAGCAACAAACAGAAATTTGAAAACTTAGATGAAATGGATAACTTCTGTGAAGGCATAGATTTCTAGAACTGACAGAGATAGAAAAAAAAAAAAGGAAAAGAGAAGAAATGGAAAATCTGCATTGCTTTATATCTATTTTTAAAAATTCAGTTTGTAATTGAAAAATTCCCCACATGGCCCAGATGGCTTCTCTGGTCAGCCTGTCAAACATATGCAGAAAATACCATTCCTACACAAACTCTTTCAGAAAACAGAAGTGGAAGAAGCATTTCCCAACTCATTTTTTTTATGTGCTATTTTAATTTTTTTAACTGAAAAATGTTAAGTAAGTGCCACACCCCCCCAAGGTGGGGCTCGAACTCACGACCCTGTGATCAAGAACTGCATGCCAGCTGGGTGTCCCATTTCCTAACTCATTGTGAGGTCAGCATTATATCAACACTGAAACCAGGCAAATTATTACAAAAAGCAAGACTAAAGGTAAATAACCCTCATGAGCATAGATGTAAAAATCCTTAACTAAGTATTAGAAAATTGTATCCAGCAATATATGAAAAGAATAATATACCATAGCCAAGTGGGGTTTGTTGAAGAGACGTAAGGTTGGTGTAATATTTGGAAATATCAATTCACCATATTAACAAATAAAAGAGAAAGACCATATGATGCCCTCTCTACATTTGGTAGATGGGGAGGGAAGACAAAAGGAGAGAGCCTCTGGGTCCTTTGTGGGAGCCCCTTGCACCTCCTGCCTGACACCAGGACATCAGAACTCAGTTACAAGTTAGGGATTCTCGATAAGCACTCATGTTTCAAAATCAAAACAAAACCTTTTTATGGTGAAACATTGCACGTACATAGCAAAGTGCTTTCCTCCAAAAGGGGCAGCTCGTACTGATTCAGCACAAAGTACATCCGTGTAACCATCTCAGAAGCTGACACTAGAACACTAACACCATCCCAGAGGCCTCTCTCACACCACCCCCCACCCCCTGAACACTGTCTTCCCTGTTCTCCTCAAAGGTAACCACTATCCTGATGTGGAACACCAAAGATTACTTGCCCTGTTTTTCACGTTATATAAATGGAATCATATGGTACACATACCTTTGTGTTTGACTTCTTTTGCTCAACATTATGTTTGTGAAATTCATCTATGCTGTTGTGTGTAGCTGTGATTTCATTGCTGTGTACTGTTCAGTTTTGTGACTATACCACAATTTATTTACTCATTCTACTCCTGATGGACATTGGGCTGTTTCAATATGGACTCTTACAAATAATGCTGTGTGAACATTTTTTAATTTATTAAAAAAATTCTTTTTAATGTTTATTTATTTTTGAGACAGAGCATGAATGGGGAAGAGTCAGAGAGAGAGGGAGACACAGAATCTGAGGCAGGCTCCAGGCTCTGAGCTGTCAGCACAGAGCCCGACACGGGGCTCAAACTCACAGACCGTGAGATCATGACCTGAGCCGAAGTCGGAAGCTCAATCCACTGAGCCGCCTGGGCGCCCCTTGTGTGCACATTTGTTATAGATGTCTCTTGGTGCACATGTACCAACATTTTGTTGGCCATATACTTAGGAGTCCATCCCATTATGGTTTTAATTTGCATCTTTCTACTGACTAAGGGGATTGGCCAACTTTTTTGGTATGCTTATTGGTCATTTGGACATCCTCTTTATGAAGTTCCTATTACAAATCTTATTCTATTTTTCTTTTGGATTATTTGTCTTCTCTTTATCAGTTTGTTGGATGTCATCATGTATTAATGATATAAACCTTTTGGGAGTTGTATGTTCTACAAATTCTTTTCCCGCTGTACCGTTTGCCTTTTTAGTCTCTTAATGTTGTTTTGATAACTTGAAAGACACTTTGTAGTATCTTCTTAAAATTTAAATATGGTCAAATATATCAGTTTTTCCCTTTATGATTAGTGCTTTCTAATTGCCATTGGAGACATTTTTTTCTACCTGATGCTGTGAAGATATTTTCTTATATAACCTTCAAATCAGGACTGTCCAATAAAACTCTGAGGCAAGCCACACAAGTAATTTAAAATTTTCTAGTATCTAATTAAAAGAACAAAAACAGGGGCACCTGGGTAGCTCAGTGGGTTAAGCGTCCGACTTTGGCTCAGGTCATGATCTCGTGGTTTGTGGGTTCGAGCCCTGCATCAGGCTCTGTGCTGACAGCTTGGAACCTGGAGCCTGGAGCCTGCTTTGGATTCTGTGTCTCCCTCTCTCTCTGTCCCTTCCCTGCTCACACTGTCTTTCAAGAATAAAGAAACATTAAGAAAATTTTTTAAAAATAAAAGATCAAAGGGGCACCTGGGTGGCTCAGTTGGTTGAGCATCCGACTTCGACTCAGGTCATGATGTCACAGCTCGTGAGTTCGAGCCCTGCGTCAGGCTCTGTGCTGACAGCGCGGAGCCTGAAGCCTGCTTCGGATTCTGTGTCTCCCTTTCTCTCTACCCCAACCCACTCACATTCTGTCTCTGTCTCTGTCTCTCTCAAAAATAAATAAACATTAAAAAAATTTTTTTTAATAAAAGAGCAAAAAGAATTCAATTAATTTGAAAGATGTTTTATTTAGCCCAGTATATCCACATTCTCATTTCAACATCTTAATTTAGAAACTATTGAGATATTTTATTGTTCTTTCATACTAAGTGTTTAAAATCCAGTGCACCTTTCATACTCAATAGCACATCTCACATGCTCAATGGCCATGCGTGACAGAACAATTCTACATGATTTATTTTTACTCTTTAATATTTAGATGATCTTTTACCTGAAATTGATTTTTGTCATAGTATGTGATAGGAATCTAGCTTAGTTTTTTCCGTTTGACTATCCAATAGACCAAGAACCAATTTATTGAAAAGATAGTCCTATACTTTTATCTTAAGTCAAGTGTCCACATATGTGTAAACCCGTTTCTGGATTCTTTTCTATGCCTCTTGTCTATTGGTTTATGCTTGTACTACTGCTATACTATCTTAATTACTATTTTTGTGATAAGTCCTGATATCTGGTAGGAAAATTGTTCCTACCAGTTCTTAAGAGAGTCTTGGCTATTCTTGGCCCTTTTGCCATCCAAATTATAATCCATCCAAATTATAATCAGCTTGTCAAGTTCCCTAAAAATGTTTGTTAGGATTTTGGTTGTGAATGCACTGAATCTATGATTAGTTTGAGAAGAGCACTTTTAAGAAAATATATCAGGGGCGCCTGGGTGGCTCAGTTGGTTAAGCGCTTCGGCTCAGGTCATGATCTCGCAGTCTGTGGGTTCGAGCCCCGCGTCAGGTTCTGTGCTGACAGCTCAGAGCCTGGAGCCTGTTTCGGATTCTATGTCTCCCTCTTCCTCTGACCCTCCCCTGTTCATGCTCTCTCTCTCTCTCTCTGTCTCAAAAATAAATAAATGTTAAAAAAAATTAAAAAAAAAAAAGAAAATATATCATCTGTTCATCTGATGCTCTCATCTGGGTAGGATCTGGACGTGTCCTTGCCTTCTAGGCTCTGCTACCTGCCATATTCTGGGGTATAGAGGTTCAGCCTTCAGAGTTTGGATGAGAACACAATGGAGCCCCGCCCCCTGACACACCCATCATCTTCTTGCAGGAGGCATTTCTCAAAGGCACAAAGTCCCTGGCAAGTTTCTACAGTCCGAGTATGTGGAGAAATAGAGTCTTGGAGGAACCAGACCAAAAACCTTAATCCCCCATATATCTATAATAGGGGCCTTGTGTTCTGTGTGTGAGTTCTTAGGGGGTCACCCATTCTTGCATTCACTTCAATCTAGGGCAGATCAATAGGATTTACCTCCTAGAGATCAGATTAGGTGTTTTCCACTCACTCTTCTCTACTTTCTGTCTCTGGTCTTGCTATTTGCTCCATGGTCACAGACCAAGTTCTATGGAGAAGCAAGTTACAAATGTAAAAGCTCACTCAGGCTGGCTTATCAGATAAGAGAGGAAAGTAACAGATTCTCTAGAAAAAGGATCCTATTAAACGTGTCTTTGGCATCTGAAGAGGATTGACAAGGATGAAGGCAAAATACAGACAGTAGTAAGATGTTCAGGTTATGGCTGAAAAACACCATCATGGAAAAGGGGTCCTGTAAATAACTGAGCTTACCCTGCAAAATGGATGTTGGCTGGCCATTCTCTCAAATTCCCGATGTTCATCAGGTCAGGCTCCTGGGGATCCACAGTCCTAGCACCTATGGACTGTACCAGAACTGTCCCACTTGCTGGGAAACCATTCCTCCAGGATGAGATTTGTGAATCATGGAGGTCTGGTTGGGGCTGGTTGGAGTGCTGGGGAGAACCCGACTCCAAGGATCTAGAAAGAAGGGCTAGGAGGGGGAGTAGGAGCCAAGACAAAACAGTAACAGGAAAGAGGTGTGAGATGAACAGAGCGGCGAGGGGGTGGTCTGGAAGGAACAGAGGAAGAGCTGGGCAGGGAAACTGGTAAGGTAGGGTAGCAAGAAGGGATGGCTCTAGTCAGAGGTGGGAAAGAGGTAGGGCTGTAAACTGAGGGAAGTGGACGGCACTGGGGAACAGTCTGACAGCCAGAAGTTTTCGGAGGCAGGGGAGGAAGATGCGTTGGGAAACGAGAGTATGAGGGGACAGAGCGGGAAGTTGTAGGCTGGGGCTGAGATGAAGAAATCGGGGGCAGCTTTCTTGTCATTTTTCCAAATGGCGTTTCTCTAGCTACTTGTCTTGGCAAAATGAGCAACTGGGCACAAGCTCAGACCTACCCCAGCATTTATCTCACAAACCAGCCATCACATCATCCCATGGCTCAATGCCCATTATGGCATGTGTGTCCCCCTCCCTTTGGTTAAGTCAGCATGCTCACCAGCCAGGGAAATGGCCCCAGTTGCTAGGTTGGAGAATTGATCACAGGAAATAGCAGAGAGAAGAAATGGGGCTGTAGTATTAGTCTGTGTTCCTTGGGATAACATGTAGCTTTGCCCTTCACTACGCCAAGATGGACCAAAGGGCTATGACACAGCGAGGGACTGGGGACCAAGAGAACGGATCTGAATCAGGAGTGGGCAAAGTGAGGAGAAGTCACAGTGCCTCCAGCTACTTAACTGACTACATTTTCCAAAGCCCTTTCACATCATTTATATCTCTCCGTGAATAACAGGTGATCAGAGATAGTATGTCCATTTTACCAATAAAGATACTGTAGGCCAGGCAGGGAGCTATATGGACAGGCAGTGGGTGACAAAGCAGGTGTGACTGAAACTTAAACCAAAACTTGAGGTATAGGGGGGCATGCAGGCGGGGGCACAAAATAGCACAGAGCACTGTCAGTCAGCATGACCATCTCCCATGTTTCTGGACAGGATCTTGTAGGGTTGTTTCAGAACAGAACTTTACAGTGCAGCTTTCCTCTTGGTCCCTGGGGTCCCTTGGTTTGTTGCCTGACCCTTGCCTGGAGCCAGGAACATAGGACTGAAGCCAAGAACTCTTGAGTGCCTAATAATTCGATTTGGACTTTCTTGCTTACTACCTGAGACGTCCAGCTGCATGTCAGATGATTTAGGAGGCTACTATACCCTTCCCCTTCTCTTCCTCTTGTCTGATGTAGCAATTCTGTCTGCTTATCATTCTTGGTTTCTTTGATCATCACCCAAATCATAAGCTCCTTTGGTCCTATATTCTCTTCTGTATTCTTTAAAAATTTTTTAATGTTTATTTATTTTTGAGAGAGAGAGAGAGAGAGAGAGAGAGAGAGAGCGAGCTGGGGAGGGGGAGATAGGGAAACAGAATCCAAAGTAAGCTCCAGGCTCTGAGTTGTCAGCACAGAGCACAATGTGGGGCTCAAACTCACAAACCATGAGATCTTGACCTGAGCTAAAGTCAGAGACTTAATGGACTGAACTACCCAGGTGCCCCAATTCTCTTCTGTACTCCTAACACCATAATATGCTCAGTTTTCTCCTTTGGTCTAACATCCATGCTCTTGCATACTTCACAAAACTATCAGCTGTATTCTTCGGAAGTCCAGCAACATGACTGGAAAACCTTCTGTTTCCTCAGACTGTTTCTTTATTTCCTGTCCCTTGAATCCCCTGGCTTTAACTGTAACCTGGATTTTCCTACAGGACACTGCTTCCCTTGCATATGTCTCCTTCTCTCAAACTCTGCAATTCTTCAGGGGGAATGTGGTGTATTTTCCTTGTTCCTTCTGTCTCCTTTCAAGCCATTATTCTTCTCTTCCTATTAGAAAAATCACTCACTCCTTAGAAGTTTTTGCTACTTACCATTTCCTTGGCATTGTTACCTTCAGACTCGTGGATAATTTTTTTTCTATGAAAATTTTGCACTTGTCTCAAAGTCTTAGTCTTGAGTACATCATCTTGAGTGACTTCAGTGCCCATATAGATGACCCCATTCAGTGGTCTGACCTCCTTTCTTTCATTCCTTTATCAATAAAGGAATTTTATTGATACATTCTACTTTAGCCATAGCCATACCTGGTCTTTTCTATTGCCAAAGAATTATCCCACCTCCATTTTCTTTCTTTTTTTTTTTTTTAATATTTATTTATTTTGGGGAGTGCATAAGAAGGGGGAGGGCAGAGAGAGGTGGACAGAGGATCTGAAGTGGGCTTTCTGTTGACAGGCTGACAGCAGCATGCCAGATGTGGGGCTCAAACTCATGAACTGAGAGATCATGACCTGAGCCAAAGTTGAAGTTGGACACTCAACCAACTGAGCCACCCAAGAGCCCCAGACATTCCATTTTCTGACCACTACTTCCTCAACTTACAGTGTAATCACTCAATTGCTCCCCTTCACTGGGGCCTACAGCCACTGGCTCTTTCTTTTCATTAATTCTGATTCCTATGTTATCTTTATTTTTGTCCTTACCCACTTCAGACTCTATGATTCATAATTTCAATGATTTTCTCTCTTTTTCTTAAAAATTTTTTTATGTTTATTTATTTATCTATTTATTTTTTCATGTTGTATTTTATTTTATTTTTTAAATTTAGTTAGTCCAAGTTAGTTACTTGCAAATCCAAGTTAGTTACCATATAGTGCAACAATGATTTCAGGAGTAGATTCTTTAAGGCCCCTTACCCATTTAGCCCATCCCCCCTCCCACAAACCCTCCAGTAACCCTCTGTTCTCCATATTTAAGAGTCTCTTAACTTAAGAGACTCTTAAAGAGTCCATATTTAAGAGGCTCTTAAAGAGCCCCTCCCTGTTTTTATATTATTTTTGCTTCCCTTCCCTTATGTTTGTCTGTTCTGTGTCTTAAAGTCGTCTATGAGTGAAGTCATATGATTTGTGTCTTTCTCTGACTGACTAATTTTGTTTAGCATAATACTCTCTAGTTCCATCCACGTAGTTGCAAATGACAAAACTTCATTCTTTTTGATTGCCAAGTAATACTCCATTGTATATATACCACATCTTCTTTATCCATTCATCCACCAATGGACATTTGGGCTCTTTCCATACTTTGGCTATTGTTGATAGCGCTGCTATAAACATTGGGGCATGTGCCCCTTTGAAACAGCATACCTGTATCCCTTGGATAAATACCAAGTAGTTCAATTGCTGGGTCGTAGGATAGTTCTATTTTTAGTTTTTTGAGGAACTTCCATACTGTTTTCCAGAGTGGCTGCACCAGTTGCGTTCCCACCAGCAGTGCAAAAGAGATCCTCTCTCTCCACATTCTCACCAACATCCGTTGTTGCCTGAGTTGTTAATATTAGCCATTCTGACAGGTGTGAGGTGGTATCTCATTGTGGTTTTGATTTGTATTTCCCTAATGATGAGTGATGTTGAGCAGTTTTTCATGTGTCTGTTAGACATCTGGATGTCTTCTTTGGAGAAGTGTCTACTCGTGTCTTTTGCCCATTTCTTCACTGGATTATTTGTTTTTTGAGTGTTGAGTTTGATAGGTTCTTTATAGATTTTGGATACCAACCCTTTATCTGATATGTCATCTGCAAATATCTTCTCCCATTCCATTGGTTTCTTTTAATTTTGCCGATTGTTTCCTTCGCTGCACAGAAGATTTTATTTTGATGAGGTCCCAATAGTTCATTTTTGCTTTTGTTTCCCTTGCTTCTGGAGACACGTTGAATAAGAAGTTGCTGCAGTCAAGGGGCGCCTGGGTGGCGCAGTCGGTTAAGCGTCCGACTTCAGCCAGGTCACGATCTCGCGGTCCGTGAGTTCGAGCCCCGTGTCAGGCTCTGGGCTGATGGCTCAGAGCCTGGAGCCTGTTTCCGATTCTGTGTCTCCCTCTCTCTCTGGCCCTCCCCCGTTCATGCTCTGTCTCTCTCTGTCCCAAAAATAAATAAACGTTGAAAAAAAATTTTTTTAAAAAGAAGTTGCTGCAGTCAAGATCAAAGAGGTTTTTGCCTGCTTTCTCCTCGAGGATTTTGATGTCTTCCTGTCTTACATTTAGGTCTTTAATCCATTTTGAGTGTATTTTTGTGTATGGTGTAAGAAAGTGACCCAGGTTCATTCTTCTGCATGTCGCTGTCCAGTTTTCCCAGCACCACTTGCTGAAGAGACTGTGTTTATTCCATTGGATATTCTTTCCGGCTTTGTCAAAGATTAGTTGGCCATACGTTTGTGAGTCCATTTCTGGGTTCTCTATTCTGTTCCATTGATCTGAGTGTCTGTTCTTGTGCCAGTACCATACTGTCTTGATGATTACAGCTTTGTAATACAGCTTGAAGTCTGGGATTGTGATGCCTCCTGCTTTGGTTTTCTTTTTCAAGATTGCTTTGGCTATTCGGGGTCTTTTCTGGTTCCATACAAATTTTAGGATTGTTCTAGCTCTGTGAAGAATGATGGTGTTGTTTTGATAGGTATTACATTGAATATGTAGGTTGCTTTGGGTAGTATCAACATTTTAACAATATTTGTTCTTCCTATCCAAGAGCATGGAATCTTTTTGCATTTTTTTGTGTCTTCTTCAATTTCTTTCATAAGCTCTCTATAGTTTTCAGTGTACAGATTTTTCACCTCTTTGGTTAAAATTATTCCAAGGTATTTTATAGTTTTGGTGCAATTGTGAATGGGATTGATTCCTTGATTTCTCTTTCTGTTGCTTCACTGTTGGTGTGTAGGAATGCAACCAATATCTGTGCACTGATTTTATATCCTGCAACTTTGCTGAATTCATGGATCAGTTCTAGCAGTTTTTTTGTGGAATCTTTTGGGGTTTTCATATAGAATATCATATCACCTGCGAAGAGTGGAAGTTTGACCTGCTCCTGGCTGATTTGGATGCCTTTTATTTCTTTGTGTTGTCTGATTACTGAGGCTAAGACTTCCAATACTATGTTGAATAACAGTGGTGAGAGTGGACATCCTTGTCTTGTTCCTGACCTTAAGGGGGAAAGCTCTCAGTTTTCCCCCATTGAGGATGGTATTAGTGTTGGGTCTTTCATATATGGCTTTTATGATCTTGAGTTATGATCCTCCTATCCCTACTTTCTTGGGAGTAGGAACCCAAGAAACGATGCTGTGTTTTGTCAAATGCTTTCTCTGCATCTATTAAGAGGGTCATGTGGTTCTTGTCCTTTCTTTTATTGAGGTGGTGAATCACATTGATTGTTTTGCAGATATTGAACAAGCCCTGCATCCCAGGTATAAATCCCACTTGGTTGTGGTGAATAATTTTTTTAATGTATTGTTGGATCCAGTTGGCTAATATCTTGTTGAGGATTTTTGCATCCATGTTCATCAGGGAAATTGGTCTATAGTTCTCCTTTTTAGCGGGGTCTTTGGTTTTGAAGTCAAGGTAATGCTGACTTCATAGAAAGAGTTTGGAAGTTTTCCTTCCATTTCTATTTTTTGGAACAGCTTCAAGAGAATAGGTGTTAACTTTTCCTTAAATGTTTGGTAGAATTCCCCTGGAAAACCATCTGGCCCTAGACGCTTGTTTTTTGGGAGATTTTTGATTACTAATTCGATTTCTTTACTGGGTATGGGTCTGTTAAAATTTTCTATTCCTTTCTGTTTCAGTTTTGGTGGTTTATGTTTCTAGGAATTTGTCCATTTCTCCCAGATTGCACATTTTATTGGTATATAATTTCTCATAATATTCTCTTATTATTGTTTGTATTTCTGCTGTGTTGGTTGTGATTTCTCCTCTTTCATTCTTGATTTTATTTATTTGGGTCTTTTCCTTTTTTTTTTTTTTATCACACTGGCCAGTGGTTTATCAATTTTTTTAATTCTTTCAAAGAACCAGCTTCTGGTTTCATTGATCTGTTCTACTGTTTTTTTTTTTTTTTATTTTGATAGCATTGATTTATGCTCTAATCTTTATTATTTCCTTTCTTCTGCTGGTTTAGGGTTTTATTTACTGTTCTTTTATCAGCTCTTTAAGGTGAAAGCGTAGGTGTGTATCTGAGACCTTTCTTCCTTCTTTAGGAAGGCCTAGATTGCTATATTCTTTACTCTTATGACCGCTTTGCTGTGTCCCAGAGGTCTGGGGCTGTGGTATTATCATTTTCATTGGCTTCCATGTACTTTGTAATTTCCTCTTTAACTTATTTGTTAGCCCATTCATCCTTTAGTAGGATGTTCTTTAGTGTCCAAGTATTTGTTATCCTTCCAA
This sequence comes from Felis catus, assembly GCF_018350175.1. Classification (NCBI taxonomy): domain Eukaryota; kingdom Metazoa; phylum Chordata; class Mammalia; order Carnivora; family Felidae; genus Felis; species Felis catus. The sequence goes on along the minus strand of NC_058375.1, from coordinate 33,772,253 downwards.
ATTTTTTCTTGTGGTTGGTTGATTTCGAGTTTCATAGAGTTGTGGTCTGAAAATATGCACAGTATGATCTCGATCTTTTTTTTAAATTAATTAATTATTTTTTTAAATGTTTATTTATTTTTGAGAGAGAGTGAGACAGAGTGTGAGCAGGGGAAGGGCAGAGAGAGAGGGAGACACAGAATCAGAAGCAGGCTCCAGGCTCCGAGCCATCAGCACAGAGCCTGATGCGGGGCTGGAACCACAAACCATGAGATCATGACCTGAGCCAAAGTCAGACATTCAACCGACTGAGCCACCCAGGCACCCCTGATCTCGATCTTTTTGTACTTGTTGAGGGCTAATTTGTGTTCCAGTAAGTGATCTATTCTGGAGGATGTTCCATGTGTACTGGAGAAGAATGTATACTCCACTGCTTTAGGATGAAATGTTCTGAATATATCTGTTAAGTCCATCTGGTCCAGTGTGTCATTCAAAGCCATTGTTTCCTTGTTGATTTTCTGATCAGATGACCTGTCCATTGCTATAAGTGGGGTGAAAAAATTGAAGTCTCCTAGTATTATGGTATTATTATCAATGATTTTCTGTATGTTTGTGATTAATTGATTTATATATTTGGGTGCTACCACATTTTCAGCCTAAATGTTTACAGTTGTTAGGTCTTCTTGGTGGATAGACCCCTTAATTATGATATAATGCCCTTATTCATCTCTTGTTACAGTCTTTATTTTAAAATCTAGATTGCCTGGTATAAGTATGGCTACTCCAGCTTTCTTTTGTCGACCATTAGCATGATAGATGGTTCTCCATCCCCTTACTTTCAATCTGAAGGTGTCTCTAGGTCCAAAGTGGGTCTCTTGTAAACAGCATAAAGATGGATCTTGTTTTCTTATCCTTTATGTTACTGTATGTCTTTTGATTGGAGGACTGAGTCCATTGACATTTAGAGTGAGTACTGAAAGATATGAATTTATCGTCATTATGTTTCTTGTAGAATTGGAATGTCTAGTGATGTTCTCTGGTCCTTTCTAGTCTTTGTTGCTTTTGGTTTTTATTTATTTATTTTTTGTCTTTTCTCTCCTCAGAGAGTCCTCCTTAAAATTCCTTGCAGGGCTGGTTTAGTGGTTATTAACTCCCTTAATTTTTGTTTGTCTGGGAAACTTTTAATCTCTCTTTCAATTTTGAATGACAGCCTTGCTGGATAAAGACATCTTGTCTGCATATTGTTCCACTTCAGCACATTGAATATATCCTGCCACTCTTTTCTGGCCTGCCAAGTTTCTGTGGATAGGTCTGCTGCACACCTGATCTCTCTTCCCTTGTAGGTTAAGGACTTTTTCCCTTGCTGCTTTCATGATTTTTTCCTTACCTGAGTATGTTGTGAATTTTCTAAGTTGTTGTTACTTTCTAAGTGTCAAAAGAAAACAACTATGAATCTAGAATTTCATACCCAGCCAAATTATCATTCATGACTGACATATAAGACATATAAGACATGTCCATCATATAAGACCAAGTGCTGAACAAGGAGAATTTACCACTAATAAGCTCTTATTCAAAGAAAAGCCAAAGGATAAGAAGAAAATTTGATCCCAGGAAGTAGGAAATGCAAGAAGTAACAACAGAGTAGAGGACTATGAGCTAGGATTGGTAAATAGGAAGCCTTTCCACCAGCGACAGCAAAACTTGTTGCAGGCTGAATGCACATTGCTGGCAGTTCCCTTGGCTGTAGAAGTGACAAGAAGTCAAACACACTGGAAACAGAAAGAAAAGCCCCTTCCTCCTGCAGTGAATCTCTGGTGCTCTCTACTGACACAGTTTAACATTACAACGTGTCAGCGGGTAAAGGAAAAAATGTTTCAGGGTCCAGCTCCAGGAGCACAAAATGAGACAATGCGCGCGGTTGGTTTGGGGCAACAGGCAATGAATTGGTAACTGGCATGGCAATGAATGAACAAAGAAACTGGTAAACATAGGTAAATCTAAACAAGCACCATGTGACTAAAATAATAATAGAAACTACTAATTTGGGGGCTATAGGGTGAGTCTGGCAGGCTGGTCTACCAGTGCTCCTAACTGTACACACAGAGTGCCTGCTGCACTCTGGATCTTCCTCTCCCCTGTTGGTTTTGGGGTAGGGGTGGGTGGGTTGGTGATGAAGTTGCTCTAGGAGGGGCCAGGAAAGCTATCCTGGTAAGAGTTCACCATATGTGAAGCAAAAATGTAGAGATCTCCAAGGAGAAATAGACAGATTCACAATTATTTTTGGAAATCTCAAGACCCCTTTCTCAATAATCAATAAGACAAGTACATACAAAATCCACAGAGATATAGCAGACTTCAACAACACTAGCAACTTGACCTAATTGACCTAATTGGCACTTATAAAACACTCCATCCAATGACAGCAGAATAAACATTTCTTTCAATTACAGGGGTTATTTGATCCATACCGTCAATGTTCTGGGCTATTAAACAAGTCTCAATAAACTAGAAAGTATTCAAGTCATGGAGAGTGTGTTCTCTGGTCACAGTGAAATTAAATTAGGAACCTGTAACAAAGATTTCTAAAAAATCTACAAATATCTGGAAATTAAATAGCAGGCTTCTAAATAACCCATGGACCAAAGAAGAAATGAACAAGGAAAATTAGAAAGTATTTTGAACTGGATGAATATGAAAACACAACATACCCAAATTTTCTCTTTTATGGAGAAAAGCTTCAGGGAACTATCAGTAGAAGCAATGAGAATGGATACTGGCCAGAAAAATCAGGTGACCAGCGTAGTCTATGACACCGATTTTAGCTAACACTCCTAAGGAATCAGTCCAAGAATGAAGTCTACATGTGTAAAGATATTCATTTCAGTATTGCTTATAAAAGGATTTGTGAAAATGTGTATGTCATTATGCATTCACTTAAGATGATATTTTGAATGTAGCACAACTTGGGACAATGCATATGCTATAACATGAAGTGGATGGGGCGCCTGGGTGGCTCAGTCAGTTAAGCGTCCAACTCTTGGTTTTGGCTCAGGTCACGATCTGAGAATCTTGAGATTCTCTCTCTCCCTTTCTCACTACCCCTCCCCCACTTGCTATCTCTGTCTCTCTCTCAAAGGAAACAAATAAACTTAAAAAAATTTTTTTAAACTTAAAAAAAGAACATGAAGTCAATAAAAACAGTCTACAAAAGGACCGGCATACGATAAATACAAATTTACACAAAACCTTGTAGTTGATAAGATAATGGAGAAAAAACACTAACAAGAAGATGGCTTTGGTTTTAGAGAAGTGGGATTATGGTTGATTCCCTTCTCATATTCTCCCAACTTTTCAGGAATGTAGTCATAACACAATGTTGACTGAGGCTTTTCCTGTTGTATCAAAAGTTTGGCGAGAAGCTCCACTTTCTGCAAGAGCCTCAATGAGTTGCCAGACACAACCCAGTCCTGTGTTCATCACTCCATCACCATGCACTTGTAGACTGTTTGAAAAGAATTGAGACATGGAAAGGACGTTCATTACATTGGAGAGTTCATTGTTTAGTGTAGGCTTCATGCCAGGAGAGAGTAATGTGCTCTTCCCCTCTCAGTGGGAATGGGTTCTCCCTAGCCCCTCACCTGTCAAGTGGAAGAAGCTCTAGGAGAACAGTCAGAGAGGCCACACAGAGAGATTTGTGCTGAGCTGAAGCAATTCTAGGCCTCCCTGCCCTGGCCTGAGGATGCAATCAGACAGGTGCTCCAGGAGCGACTGGGAGATTGACATGTGTCCCTCAAGTTTGGGGGATGAGTGAGACTAGTGTCTCCTTCCCACCTGGGGAATACTTAAGGCAAGAGGCTGGCCAGAGAGGCCCCTGAAGGCAGGGAGAGCAGACAGGGTAGCGGCGAGGCCTGCATTCCCATTTGGTGTTGCAAAGATATGTGTGGATGCTGCAGGTACATCCTACCGATTCAGATAATGCAATGAAACTTGACTTTGCTCCTTGGTTGTTGAATGGATCATTCTGGCTGTGGTGTGGAGAGCAAATTGTCAGGTGGATGTGTCCAGGTGTAGACCTCCTTCATGAATTTTCCCTGGAATATAGTGGGGGCATGTTGATCTTCAGGGTGTTTCTTTTTGAGATCCAGAAAGGTTTCTTATATTGTACTTCTGAATATTGCCTCTGTTTTACTGTTTCTTCTGTAGAAACTCTTTAATACTTGCAGACAGATCTTTGTAACTCATCTTCATTCCGTAATTATCCTAATTTTCTTTCTTCTTCCCTGTGTCCCGCGAATACTTTAATTTTTATGCAAGGCCCATTGTGCCATTTACTGTCTCTACTTCAGGCTATATTTGACTACTGTGGTAAATGTACTTTGTTGGCTTAAATGCATTCTTCCTTCAGTCTGTTATCTTCACATGGTCTGCTTTGTCCTTTTGTACTTGACTGAAATCACAGAACAGCTATTTAAAAATATTTGCCTTTCCAAATACAGGCTTTTCCTCTGAAGCTCTGGGCCACCGCTCTCTTCTCATGAGCTGCAGATACACACTGGGGCGCTGGCCCTGGAAGTGCTGGCCTTGATGGACTGACAGAGTGGCAGAGTTAATGAGGGTGTTTGCACCACAACAGGATGATGATGACCCTGATGTTGGTGGTGGGGAGATGATGAGTTGAGTGATAATGCTGAGGGCAATGATGCACTGGGGAAAGGGTGACATTTTGGGAGGGATGCCAAATGAATGTGGAGGTGAATACTAACAGGGCGATGTGGCTGTGGTAAGGTAATGTCTGATGAAAAAAACAGGTGATGGTGGTGGTGGAGGGGAAGGTGATTTGGGCAGGTGCTTGTTGGCTGGTGTACATGCTCAGGATAAAGTCAGGTTGAAGTTAAAGCAGGTTTCTTCAGATGCCTCTGAGGGACACTGGGTCACCTCTGATCTTGCTGCGTAGCTGCTGTGGCTGGCCCAGCTGTCTAATGAGCTGAACTTCTTAATGGTGTTCCTTCCATGTTCTTAAACACTGAATTTAACAAGCTCCCCCAGGACTTCTTATGTCAGAGCAACTCCGCTGTGGCTTAGCCAGACCACAACCAGGAAGAAGGACTCCTGGGGCAGAGGGACCCAGGGGTGGCTCCCAGGAACTGGGGAACAAAGTTGGAGACTCACAGCAGGAGGGGGAAAGAGGAAGAGCAATCAAGACATTACTTTTGGCTTAATTGAGATGAGAAAAGTTTAACTCTGTATAACCAACAGTTCTTATATCCTCCTGGGAAACGTCAGGCTAATGCAGAGCTGGTGGGGAATTCTCAGTAGCTCAATGTCTGGAGCCTATGATTACGTTTGGGAAGTCACGCACCCAGTCCCTAAGCAGGCCTCCAGACTCAGCGGGCATATGCTGCCTAAGAAGCTTCTCTCCACCTTGAACTAGCCTTGACATGTAAGTCAGTCACTGAAGATCACTGCTGTTAGCCTTATGGGGGACAGTGATAGCCCAATTGCATCAGGAATCTCTCAAGTACTTTTACTGCTACTGTTTGTAATTTCTTTTTACTTTAATTATACAAGTGAACATCGATATATTCATTATAAACATTTAAACAATACAGATAAAGAGAAGTTCCCTTTGATTCTCTCTTCAAGACTAGTCCCCTTAAATCTGCAAAAATCAAAATACATGGTAAAGATATATTGTTAACAATTTCATCATATGACTTTTGACAATTTGGGGAAATTGGGTAAATGAACTGAAAAATGCCCTAAAGGAAGAAAGAAGAAAAAAATATATGGCCACTTGAATAGTTGCAGAAAAAACATTTACTAAAATATAATATAATATTTCTTTTCTCCTGGCTTTTTAATTTAAAACAATTTTTTAAAAATATTTTTTAAAGTTTTTTGAGAGACAGAGAGACAGAGCATGAGTGGGGAAGGGAGAGAAAGAGAAGGAGACACAGAATCTGAAGCAGGCTCCAGACTCTGAGCTGTCAGCACAGAGCCCCACACGGGGCTTGAACCCACAAACCGTGAAATTATGACCTGAACCTAAGTCAGACACTTCACTCACTGAGCCACCCAGGCACCCCTTTTCTCCCAGCTTTATTGAAGTATGGTTGACAAATAAACATTGCATATATTTAAGGTCTACAATGTGATGTTCTGATAGTGGTTACTACTGTCAAGCTAGTTCTCTTCTAGTACAACCAAGGTCTTCTAGTTTCTTTTTAATTTTTTAATTTTTTAATTTTTATTTTATTTATTCTTTTTAAGTAGGCTCCACACCCAATGTGGGGTTTGAACTCACACCCTGAGATCAAGAGTTGCATGCTGTACCCACTGGGCTAAGGCCAGCCAGATGCCCCCCTCTTCTGTAACTTACGGTGAATGAGGTGATTTGAGATCTTTCTTATTTTTAAATAAACTTTTTTTTTGCGTTCTGTGAATTTTGAAGTGCTCTGTTTTTTGTGTTCATTCCTCTCAAGTATCTTCTGTTTTCCCTTGTGATTTCTCCTTTGACCTATTGGTTGCATTAGAGTGTATTATTTAATTTCCACATGTTGAAACTTAATTCCAATAGTAGACAAAACCTTTGCACTTGCTCTGCCTTCCTTCCCTCCTCAGGGCCCTCACAGATCACACAGAACTCCCAGGAACAATAATGGAGAGTGAGGGTAACAGGAGGTCAGTCATGGCTGCCTTCCTGAGGGGGTGGACCTGAAATTTAGGGCAGACTTAAAGACACAAGGGAAGAGGGTCTTCAGGTGGAGAGCATAGAAGGTGCAAATGAGGGAGAATAATAAATGTACAGGTGACTTACTTCCTATACACTTGGCACAGTCTTAAAAGCTTTCTATTTGTGAACTCCTTTTACCCTCCCTACAACTCTATGGAGCAGGTTCTAGTTTCCTGATAAAAGGCCTGGAGGCCTGGAAAGGTTTCTGAAACTTGCCCAAAGTCACAGCTGGTAACTGTGACACTAGGGATTGAACATATGCAGTCTACCGCTAACCCAGAGAAAATATGTGGCACAGGAGGGCATGGACCTCTGGGGAGTAGTTGGGGCTCCAGTCAGGGGGTCTTGAGTACTAGGTGATGGGAGTGCAGACTTGATACTCAGTCCCTGGGGGATTTAAGGCACAGAGAGTTCGTTGGAAGTCATTGGATTTGTCCTCCTGGGAACTGGGGCCCCCGTGAGCACAGTTTCAAAGGAGAGCTCCTCAGGCTTCTGGCCCATCCCTCACACAGAGCCTGAGAGCAGGTAAAGAGCAGTGGGAGTGGGGACGGTGGCCCATGGCTTGGGTGTCTGCTCCTCTGAGGCATCCTTTCTCTGCTCTGGTTCTCTCGACTTTCTACAAATCTGCACATCTGCAGGTCCCTTCATGCCTGTGCTCTTTGCTCTGTCCTATCCTTTGTCCACTTCTTCTTCCCCAACTCTGACTTGCTCTCTATCCAACTACCTTTCTTTTCCCTCTGACTGAGTATGCACATCTCCCTTAAGACATTTGGCCTTCAGTTGCCAATGAAGACAAAGAGAAGGAGGAGGGGCTGTTGCTGGGGAGGCTGAGGCAGCGGGGCTCTCCCATGTGTCTGTCCCAATCAGGGGGACCCTTGGAAGTGGGCAAGTCAAGGGATGCAGGTGAGAGGTGGGGAAGGTTGATAGGACAGCACTAGGATATGGGAGAGGAGGAGGGAGGCTGCAAGGAGATCTCAGGGGAGGCAAGGATTTGGAGGACCACTCTGACATTGGAAATTGCTCTAAGGATCTCTTATTGAGGAGCAGGGAGCAAGGCAGATGCTTCCCGCCAAGATACTTATAGTTCAGTGATGCTCCCTGTCACTGTTGTCCAAAATTGTGGGACTGAGAGTGCTTCTGGAGTTCTGGAGCTATCCCCCATCTCTATTCCCTCTTTTTCTCTTCTACCTACCCAATGCTCCTTCCTCCATACATTCTGCACCAGTAGAATGAGTGGACAAAGGCCACACTGAAAATGCTCTTTTATTTAGATTGCTCCTAGAAAATGCTGTAGGACTGAGTGAGTGGGTGGGACTGGGGGATGAGAGTCACAGTGAGAGGCTGCTACAGTGCTCCAGGTATTAGGCATTGGGAAACAGGTGAAGATAGATAGTAAAGAGGACAGAGAAGATGGAAAAGACCTTAACTCCTCCGGATGGAATGGACCTCAGCAGTCCTCCTGCTCCACCTCTAAGTCCGGGTTGATCCCACTGTGTCCCTGACATATGGTCAGCTAGATTCAGCCTGAACCTCTCAACAGAAACAGGGAGCTCATTGCTTCTCAGGACAGTCTTTTCTGTCTATGAATATCTCTGGATGTTGGAACTTTTCTGTAGTCAATCTGAAGCTTGGTGTCCTAGTAAAATTTATAGTAATTCTAAATTTGGGACTATGCAGGGCAATTCTTATTCATCTTCCTTAATGCAGCCCTTTAGATACTTCTGTAGACAGACCTCAGCATCCTCCCTAGCTTAAATTTCTGCAGAGAAAAATCACCAGTTGCTTAGATTTGTTTTTGTACCATCATAATATATCTTTCTACAAGCCACAACTCGTCCACGTATCTCCTTAAGACTTTGGTCACAGGTGTAAATTCTACATTCCAAATATGTTTGCCCCACTGGAGAGGGCAGGTATCAATCACCTCTATTTATCCTGCCAATATAGCTTCTAGGATGGAATCTAAGACAGGCATCCCTGCTTTAACAATTTAATAAATATTAATTGATTGCTACCATGTGCCCAGCACAATGATTGACACTAGAGATATACTAGTGAACAAAACAAAGTTTCTGCTTTTACAACCTACTTGGGGACAACAGACAATAATCAGATAAATAGGTAAGTTTTTTAAGAAGTGAGAAGTACAATAAAGAAAGTAAAGCTGACTAAGGAGACAGTGAAGGATGGCTGCATTTCAGACAGGATGGTGAAGAATGGGCTCTCTGATGAGTGACAGTTGGGCAGGGAACTGAAGGAAGTAGAAGAACTCCTTCCTAAAGAGATCTGGTAGAAGAGAGCATAAGTACTGGATGTTGTGGCAAAAGTCTTTAGGTGAAAGTCTAGTTGGCAGTTATTGGACTCGAAAGGGTAACAGTGACAGTGTGGTTTTTGTGGAATGAGACAAGGGGACAGTAATGGGAGATGAGATCCAAGAGCTAGAGCATGTAGTAAAAATTAGGAGTTCAGTCTTGGATGTGAGAAGTTTGAGAAGTTAAACATCAACAGGCAGAGTTCAAGTAGGCAGTTGGACACAAGGAATATAGGGGGACCATCCAGGCAAGAGATATAAATATGGAGATGTATTTAAGGCAGGAGATGGGCTGGCTTCAGACACTTTTGGTTCTCATCTCACTTGGTATCTATCCATATTTGACCACAAAGACCATCCTCTCCTTGTAGACCTTGTCTCTCCTTGGGTTTCTGTGTCACATGTCATCCATCTTTGGCCTCTCGACACCATCTTCTCTGGATTCTCTCCTTGAAGCCAACCCTTAGAGTGTGGCTTCTCAGAGTGCTGCTTTCAGCTGTCTTCTCCCTCTACACGCTCTCCCCAGGTGATCTCATCTCTTCCGATGGCTTCAGTTCCTATAGAAGTGCTGAGGACGCTCAGATTCCTGTCTCTAGAGCTTTCTTTTCAGCTCTCAACCATCAGCCAAACAGATACTGGGAGTCCCACAAACTCCCCAACTCCAAAACTAGACTCATCATGTGTCCTTCTTCCCTCCTTCCCAAACTTTCCACTCCCATGTACCCAACCTCAGTGAATGACACCATCACCCCCATCCATTTACTCAAACTTGGAATCCATCCTTGACCCATCTTTCTTTCTCACCACTCCTTAATCACTTACCTACATCCATAGACTCACCTCCTAAAGACTCTTGTTGAATACCTACCTTTCATATCAATATTTGCTCCCACTCTCATCCTTTCCTCCCTGAATTGCTGCAGTCTCCACACTGCAGCCAGTGTGATTGTTGCCAGACATAAGCCTGATGTCATGCCTATTTGGTGGATCCTTATGTTCCTTTCTATAAAATCCACCCTCATTAGACCATTTTGTAGGGCTTTATAGGTCCTCCATGGTCTGTCCTTGCCTACCTCTTTACCCCATCTCCCATCACTCTCTGGCTCGCTAATGCTTCATGACTTCACACAGATGACTTTCTCTCCCTGGTATATCCTTTCCTGCACTTTCCCTGTAGTTAGCGTCTACCCACTCTTCAACGACCAGCTTGACTCTTACCTCCTGCAGGATGTCTTCTATAATTCTTCAGATTGAGTTAGGCTTGCTGCAGCAAGTTGCAAGTAGCAAGGAGGAAGTATGTTATGTTTCTTTACCTTTTAGTTTGTCAATTCCTCATCCCAATTCCCAGTGGCTTTAGCCACTGCCAGGCTTGCAGTAAGAGAGAGATGAGGTGAGGGGCAAGACAGTCCTGAGTTGACTGGTACTATCTTGATAATCTAAAAATTGTATTCTTGTTCTTCTCTGGTTTTTAAAGATTATTCCTTTCTTTATGGAATTCTTTCATTGCCACTAGTTTTTATTTTATTTTATTCTATTTTATTTTTTTTATTAAATTTTTTTTTTTATTTTTAGTTTAGAGAGAGGGAAGACTATTTTTAGTCTAGCAGGGACTAGACTAGACAGAGAGAGAGAGGGAGAGAGGATCTTGAGCGGACTCCACGCTCAGCACAGAGCCCAACATGGGGCTCAAGCCCATAACCCTGGGATTATGACCTGAGCCAAAATCAAGAGTTGGACACTCAACCAACTGAGCCACCCAAGTGCCCCAGCATTGCTACCAGTTTTTGAAAATCCAGTCTGATAATCTTTGTCTTTCAGTAGGCTTGCTTACTAATATACATTGAATGTAGTTACTATTGTAATTAGGTTTGAGTCTATCATTTTAATACTTGTTTCCTACTTGTTCCAAGTGTTCTTTTTTTCTTTATTCCACTTTTCCTGCCTTCTTTTGAATTAATCAAAAACTTTTAATTATTCCCTTTACATTCTGTACTGTATTTTGAGTTTTACTATTTTTTTAAATTATTCTTTTGTTATTCTACAACAGGGATTGATTGGTAAACCTTATATTTTTAAAAGGGTTTTTAAAAAACAAATAAAAATATGCTACAGTGACTGTATATTCTGTGCAAAGCCTAAACTATTTATTGTCTGACTCCTTACGTGAAAAAGTGTCTTGACACCTGAGCTAGAGACTAAAATATGCATCTTTGGCTTATAGTCTCACTTAAAGTGCCATTTTCCAAACAATGCAAAATCTAACAACAGTTTAAGTCCATTTCCTCCTCCTGCTTGTTAGACCATTTTTGTCACATATTCAACTTCTATGTGTATATTTAAAGCTCCAACAAGGTGTCGCTATTTTTGTTGCTTTAAACAATATTCTATGATATTTACACACACATTTATGATTTCTGGTGTTAATTTTCTCTTTCAATTGCATACTTCCATCAGGGACCATTTGCCTTTAGCCTAAAGAAGCTCTTTAATATTTCTTTTACTGTGAGTCTTTTGGTAATTGATTATCGGGTTCTTGGAGAGCAAACAGCTTTCATTCCTTATGGATATATTTGTTGAGTATAGTATCCTAGCATGGTAGTTTCTTTCCCTCCGTCTCTTGTTCCTTCCTTCCTTCCTTCTCTCTCTTTCTCTTTCTCTTTCTCTTTCTCTCTCTCTCTCTCTCTCTCTCTCTCTCTCTCTCTCTCTCTCTCTCTTTCTCTCTCTCTCATGTATTACCCACCTCTGGTCCATGGAAATACATGACTTTGACTTGTCATGAAGCTGAATTTATTTCCAAATGATAGTTGTCTTCTGGAGTAAGTCATATATCCAATAACTATGTCTCTAAAATTCCAGAGTACCTGTTAGGCTACTCAAGTAGTCCCACTGAAGCCCACTTTGATAAAAGCTTCCAAGGAGGGGTAGAAATCTCCATTTGGTATGACACTCACAACAGATGCTGTAATCTCAAATATCCAATTATTTTTTTGACTGCTTTGAAATCTTTTATAAGCTCCATGAACTATGGCGAGTTCAGGAAGTGCAGGACACAGTTTTGGACACTCCTTTTTGCAAGTTCTACATTTTGAAATGTGAAATTTATTATCTGTAGTCTCAGAATAAACTAGGATTAAGTAATACAATATTAACATGATGTTTCATATAAAATGGAAATTCTTTTTTAAAAAATTTGGTTCCCAGCTTTGTGGGTGTCCTAATGAGAACCTACTTTGCTACTTATATTTGGCCCTCCTAATAAAAGAGTAGCATCAGGGTTTGAATCTGAAGACTTTATTTTATGAATGATTATGGCTCTGTTCTTTCTCTATACCAGGAGAAGGATGCAAGACTTACGCTGGGGAAACCATAGCTCTCTTACTGAGTTTATTCTTTTAGGATTCTCTCGTAACACAGAGATAAATGTTATTCTATTCAGTGTCTTCCTCTTCCTCTACCTCATCACTCTTCTGGGCAATGGGCTTATTATCACCTTGATACGCATGGACTCCCGCCTCCACACACCCATGTACTTTTTCCTCAGTGTCCTATCCATTATGGATATGGGCTATGTCACCACCACAGTGCCCCAGATGCTGGTACACCTGGTTTGCAAGGAGAAGACCATCTCCTACATTGGATGTGTGGCGCAGATGTACATCTTCCTGATGCTAGGAATCACTGAGTCTTGGCTTTTTGCAATCATGGCTTATGACAGGTATGTGGCCATTTGCCATCCCCTGAGGTATAAAGTCATTATGAGCCCTTTGCTATGTGGGTCAATGGTGGCCTTCTGTGGATTCTGGGGTATCAGCTGTGCCCTGATATACACTGCCTCTACTATGATCCTTCCCTATTGTGGTCCTAATGAGATCAATCACTTCTTCTGTGAAGTACCTGCAGTCTTGAAGTTGGCCTGTGCAGACACATCTCTCAATGATCAGGTGGACTTCATCTTGGGCTTCATTCTTCTGTTGGTCCCACTCTCCCTCATCATCATTGTCTATATCAATATTTTTGCTGCCATCTTGAGAATTCGCTCAGCCCAAGGGCAGCTCAAGGCCTTTTCCACCTGTGCCTCCCACATTACTGTTGTCACTATGTTCTCTATACCATGTATGGTTATGTACATGAGACCTGGTTCTGAATCTTCCCCAGAAGAAGATAAGAAGTTGGCTCTATTCTACAACATCATCTCTGCCTTCCTCAATCCTATCATCTATAGTCTTAGGAACAAAGATGTGAAGAGAGCTTTCCTCAAAGTGACAGGCTGGGGTAAAGCAACAGAATGAAGTCACAGAAGCATGGGTACCAGCAACAAACCCGGGACACAGCCTACATGACTTCTCCATCTAAATTCTTTCCAACATCCAATGGGCACACATGATGTATTAATGGGTTAGTCTCAGTAAGATCATATCTCAGAACACCCAGGAGGTTATGGCAATAGGTGTCCCTCAAGCATAAAGACACCTGACAGGGAACTCCATGAAGGCACGCCTATATTTGATTCACTTCTGTACCACCAGTTTACAAGACCTGGCATAGAATTGGCACCAATATTCATGTTTCCTATTACTGAGTGAACATGCACCTGAGTGCTTGATCTCTGGATTCATGAAATAAGTTCAAATTGATGGGCATAAGATGACTTCTGGTCAGTGACTGACTAATGGTCAGTTACTAGTTACTGACTAATGGTCAGTAACACCATTAAAGCTCAGTCAGGGATTTGACAAGGTCTGAACCACAGAACAATTTAAGAAAATCTATTGTAATCATATAAAATAGGGTTCAGGAAAGTAATATAGGTCACAGGTCATTTCTCATTCAATACTATTAGGAGAGTATTCATTTAGGGCACATAAACCCTCATGTATCTAAAGTAAGGAGCTCTGTCTTAGTGAAGTGGTATTTTCAGGGGAGAGCAGAATCTCCTAGCAATTGGGAAAATCTCCTCCCACCCAGACACTTTCATAATGCATTTTTAACTTTATTGAAATACATTGACATATGGGGAACTGTAGATATTGAAAGTATACAATTTGATGAGTTTTGAAATGTGTATATATACTTATGAAAACACCACCATAATCAAGATCATTATCATCAACCCCCAAAGTTTCCTTGTGACTCTTTGCAGTTCCTTTGTGTTAGTTATCTATTGGTGTGTGACAAATTACCCCCAAATTTTGTGGTTTAAAACAATAAACATTTATTTTTTCTGTGGGTTAGGAATCTGAGCAAAGTTTAGCTGGATCCTCAGATTAGGGAGTCTCAGAAGGCTGTAATCAAGGAATCAGCTACAGAAATCCTACCACTTGACTGGGGAAGGATCTGCTTCCAAGCTCACTTGATTGTCACCAGGGTTCAGTTTCTGGTGGGCTTTTAGACTGAGGGTCTTTCCTGACAGCTGTACAGAGCATCCATCAGTTTCTTCCATGTAGGCCTCTCCTCGGAGCAGCTCTCCACCTGGCAGTTGGCTTCATCAGAGAGATTGTGAGCAGGGTGGAGCCAGGGCCTTCTGTAACCTACTCTTGAAAGTGATTTCCCATCACTTGTGGGATATTCACGAGAAGTAAACTACTAGGTCCTGCCCAGACTCAAGGGGAGGGGATGACTCAAGAGTGTGAATACCTGAGTGCAGGGGTTATTGATTCATGCAAAACTATTTAGACTCTTACTGATCAAGGAGTGGTCTGGGGATTAGCATCACCAACATCATTCAGGAGTTGTTAAGAAATGCAGAATTTTGGTATTTCCACACCTAAGGAAACAACATTTGCATTTTAAAAGATTCTACAGGTGATTCCTACACACTTCTAAGTTTGAGAACAACAATTTAGCCAACACTGCAAGGACCATATCACACCACCTGTGTAGTATAAACTACAGCCTTTTTAAATTAAATTTTTAAAAAAGTTAAACTCGGGGCGCCTGGGTGGCGCAGTCGGTTAAGCGTCCGACTTCAGCCAGGTCACGATCTCGCGGTCCGTGAGTTCGAGCCCCGCGTCGGGCTCTGGGCTGATGGCTCAGAGCCTGGAGCCTGTTTCCGATTCTGTGTCTCCCTCTCTCTCTGCCCCTCCCCCGTTCATGCTCTGTCTCTCTCTGTCTGAAAAATAAATAAACGTTGGAAAAAAAAATTTTTTTTTTTAAAAAAAGTTAAGCTCAATAGTGAATGAAGCTTTTGGAAAACTCAAGGGGAGAAACTGAAATTTCCTCAACACAGGTGTGGCTCCAGGTTTCTGGTAAGATTGACATAACATTCTCTTGGCTCTGTGGCTTCATCGTGAGCTCCTTTCCCATCTCTAGTGAGCCTCCTAACACTGTGCTTATCTTGAAGAAAACCTGAACTCAGCTCTTGGCTTCCTTATATGCAGGCTCTCACCTTATTTTTGTTGAGAATGAAAAGGAGGACGATACAGTCCTCTTGAATTGGAAGAAAGGAAAAGGGAATCGAGTACTAATATTTTATTATTATTTAATCTCAAAGAAAAATAACCTTTTTTTCAGTCCTGATTTTCCCTGCCAGCCATCAGTCCTTTCTTTGCTTTTGGAGAAAATTTCCAGGAAACAGTTGTCTACAGTTCTGTCTCTAACTCTTGTCTTACAATTTTCTCTGAAACACACCTGTCAGGTTTCATTCTTGTGACACTACTAGTATTTCCTCCACCACCACTTATGTGAAGGTAACTGTTGACCCTCACATTGTTCACTGCACTGGTCACTTCTCAGTCCTTGTATACAACCTTCAGCGTCATTTGACATATTTGATCTCTCTTTCCTACTTGAAGCACTTACTTGACTTGCTTCCAAAACTCCACACCCCTTATTTAATGGCCAGTACTTCTTAGTCTCCTTTTTCTAGTTTCTCTTCTTCTTGACCTTTTAATTTTTTTAAATTTTTTAATGTTTATTTATTTTTGATAGAGAGAGACCGAGCACAAGTGGGGGAGGGGCAGAGAGAGAAGGAAACACAGAGTCCGAAGCAGGCCCCAGGCTCCGAGCTGTCAGCACAGAGCCCAACATGGGGCTCGAACTCACAAATAGCAAAATCATGACCTGAGCTGAAGTCAGACACTTAACTGACTGAGCCATTCAGGCGCCCCTCCATGTTCTTTTTTTTTGGTTTTTGTTTTTTAAAGTGGAATCTTTTGTTTTTAAAGCTTATCTATTTATTTTGAGAGAGAGAGGGAGAGAGAGAGGGAATGAGTGATCAGGGGAGGGGCAGAGAGAGAGAGAGGGAGAGAGAGAGAATCCCAGGCAGACTCTGCACTGTCAGTGCAGAGCCTGATGCCAGGCTTGAACTCACAAACCATGAGATCATGACCTTATGCAAAGTCAGATGCTTAACTGACTGAGACACCCAGGTGTCCCCATTCCATGTTATTATCCTTGACCAACACCTCATCTGGATAGGACGCTTCACTTGGGGAGGTGTCTCAAGCCTGCATTCCTGTAGGGCCTGACTGCTGGACGCCTTTTTTTTTAAAGAGAGGTTTTAAAAACTTTATTTTTCTATTGAAATATATTTGACATATAATACTGTATACATTCAAGACATGCAACTTGTTGATTTGAGATATTTATATATGGTAATATGATTACCATTGTAATGATAGTTTGCACCATTATCACACCACATAATTATCATTTCTTTTTTGTGATTAGCATAACTAAGATCTAGACTCTTAGTACGTTTAGTTATTATAATGCAACACTGTTGTCCATATTCACTATACTGTGCATTAGATCTCTATTTACTCATTGCAAGTTTCTTGATTGGGCACCACACTTGTCAGTGACAATTTCTACTGGTCAAGGGAGTACAAGATATATATTCCCTTGCCCTCTTGCAAACCAATTTCCCCTGGTAACAGGAACCAGGCAATATAGTGCCCCTCTCCTCCATTTGGTTTACAAGAGTGGCCAGCAGGCAATCTCAGCATCTAATAGAACCATAGATCTCGTCCCTAATGAATGAATTCCTCCTTTGAGCACAAACTCAAAGTTGTAGGGACAGGAAGCAAAACTTCTCTTGAAAGCTATTTCTGTGTGTGTCTGACTTGATGGTTCAGTGGATATGATAACACAGTTTATGATGGGCTATTTTATTTGCCTAGTCATGTGGTGGGTGACCCGCAGTAAGATTTTCAGCTTCTACCAGGGCATGAGATCTATGAAAAAAAAAACCAACAACAACAACATTGTATTTTGAAATAATTTACGATTCACAAGAAGTTGCAGAAATAGTGAATTGAGCTCTTGTGTATCCTTTATCCAGCTTCCCTGCATTATCATATCCAGTAAACTGACATCAGTATACCACTACTAATGAAACTACAGATGTTATTACAATTTCACCCTGTATTACATGTACCCATTTGGGGGGATATATGGTTTTAAGAAAAATTTTTACATTCATAGCTTCATGTAACCACAATAAGGATACAACATTGTTCCATTACCACAAAGAGGGCTGGCACTGATTGTCTATGATCTATTTTGTCACTTTAACTGAAAATGTTACACAAACAGGAGTGAGTGGGTAACTTAGTTGGTTAAACATCCGACTCTTGATTTTAGCTGACTCGGGTCATGATCTCATGGTTGAAGGATCAAGCCCTGCCCAGGGCTCTGCGCTGAGCATGGAGCCTACTTAAGGGTTTCTCTCTCTCTCTCTCTCTCTCTCTCTCTCTCTCTCTCACCCCCTCTGCCCCTCCTCCCTGACCTGTGCTCTCTCTCTAAAATAAACAAACATTAAAAAATAAAATGTTACATAAATGGAATCATACAGAATGTAACTTTTTGAGACTAATAAAAAAAAAAAAACCAAAAAACCCAGCCTGATGTCTTTGAGATCCATCTAGATTGTTGTACATATCAATGGTTTGTTCCTTTGTATTGCTGAGTAGTATTCTCTTGTATGAAGGTACCACAGTTTATCCATTCACCTGTTGAAGTACATTCAGATTGTTTTTAGTTCTTGACTTTTATGAATAAATCTGCTATGAATATTTGTGTAAAGATAAAAAAACAAGTTATTTTTTTTCTAGAACAAATTCTCAGGAATGTGTTTGCTGGGGTTGTATGATATGTGTATGCTTATAGTAATATTCTAACCCAAACCACAATGAGATACCACTTTACCTATTAGGATGGCTATAGCTTAAAATACTACATTAACAAGTATTGGTGAGGATGTGGAGAAACTGGAACTCTTACACATCGGTGGTAAGAACATAAAATGGTACTGCTGCTTTGGGAAATAATAGTTCCTCAAAATGTTAAACACAGAGTTATCATATGAGCCATCAATTTCAGTCCTAGATATATAAGAGAAATGAAGACATATGTTTACACAAAAGCTTGTATATCAATATTCCTAGCATCATTATTCATAATAGCCAAGAAGTGGAATCAATTCAAATGTCCATCAACTAAATGGATAAAAAAATATGGTATATCCATACAATGAAATGCTACTTTGCAATAAAAAGGAATGAAGTAATAATACATGCTAAATGATGACCCTTGAAATCAGTGAAAAAAAGCCAGTCAGAAAAGTCTGCATTTTATAGGGTTTCACTTATAGAAAATGTCTAGAATAGGTAAATCTATAGGCAGAAAGTAAATTAGTAGTAGTTGGGTAGACCTGGGGATAAGAGTGGAGGAGAAGGAGTGATTGCTAATCAGTATGGAATTTCCTTTTGGGGTGATGAAATGTTCCAGAATTAGATTGTGGTGTTAGTTATATGGTTCTGTGAATATAATAAAAACCATTGAATTTGCACAGGGCCAGTGGGTGAGTTTTATGGTATATAAGTTATATCTCAATGCAGCTGTTTTACAAAAGCATACACCAAACTGTTCTACAGAGAGGCTATCCAATTTTGCATTCCCACTAGCTATGATCCTGTTGCTCTGCATGCTTCCTAGCCTTGAGTGTTGTCAGTATTTTTCATGTAAGCCAGTATAACAGGCTAAATAGTGTAAGAGTATAGTGACACCTCCTCATGGCTGTCGTCTGTATTTGACTAACAGTTCATGATATTGAAAATCTTTTCATGTGCTTAATTGCATTTATTTGCCATCTGTATAACCTCTGTTGAAGTGTTTGTTCAAAATCTTGTCCATTTTCTAACAGGATTCTTTATTTTCTTACAGTCAAGCTTAGAGAGTATTATATATATTCTAGATACAAGTTCTTTGTCAGATATGGGACTTGAGAATATTTTCTCCCAGTATATGGCCTGTCTTTTCATCTTTTAACAGGATCTTTTTCAGAGCAAAAGTTTTCCATTTTGGTGAAGTCCAGTTTATCAGTTTTTGAATTTATGGATTACATTTTAGTATAAACATCTACGAAATTGTTGCCTAAATCTAGGTCTTAAAGATTTTCTCCTATTTTTTAAAATAAGTTTCATAGCTTTACATTTAACATTTAATCAAAACGGTAATGCCTCTGATCCTGCAAAATGACTTTGACCGTTAGATGAAGGAGCTGGTTGGGGCTGGACCCTGCAGGCCATAAAAGACTGGCCATGAAACACCACTTAGTACTAGTGGCACTTTGTCATGGACACAGCATCCTTTGTGTCTATCAGAAAAAGACCTTTGTGCTTCTCTGGTCACCATCCCATCAGCTGTAGCAGCCAGGAGAGCCAAATGAGCCCCAGTAGAGACACCAAGGAATCTGTCACTGCAACCCAAGTCTGATAGGTACCACTCTGGGAACAGACTGGGACAGAACATTTCATCAGGACCCCTTGTAAGAGGAAAGTAATGCAGGAAGGAGTAATGTGCCTGGCACCCCTGCTCTGCAAATCTCTAGTAATCACGAATCTCAGAACAGGAAGCGATGTCAGAGGTTACCCGGGTTGGCCTCCTGGGCTCTGCAAGCCTCATCTCTGTGGTCTTTCTGACCAGGCTCAGAGTAAGCGACCACTTCTACTACCTCATTTGGCAGCCTGCTTCTGAACATGAGTACTTGACTCACATTCTGTTTGACCACATGTTCATACTAAGCTGTTAAAACATAGAGTATGAACATGGCTGGCTGCATAGAAATAAAGATTTTTTTTTTTTTTCTGCAATGCTCTGGCCACAGCATGGACTTTGAGAAAGTTCTGGCTGCCATACAATCAGGATCTGGACTGATCGCTAGTACTTGGTTGTGCAAAATATGAATGTGTTTGGGAAAAAAAAAGTGGGTATGAACCAATGGGATTTTTCACTATAATGACATTACTCCCCTATTTGTTGATTGACTTGAGGTATCCCACTCATGATAATGTGCACTGTAGCAGAAAAGATCAAGATTAGGACTGAAAGAACCATCACATACAAAACTTTGTAGGAAGCAGTGAAGGCAGTGTTTAGATGGACATTTATAGCTCTATAGGTATTTATTACAAAACGAGAAAGACTGAAAATACTGAGCTAGTCGTTCCCATTCTGTTTACTAGAGTAAATATAAAGAGAGCAGGAGGGAGATAATAAAAACAAAAGCAGAAATCAATTTGTAGAAGGTTAATTAACAAAGCCAAAATCTGTTTCTTTGAAAATACAAAATAGATGCTCCTCTGGCAAGATTGATCAAAGAATAAAGGGATACATATTAAGAATTTGTACATATTAAGATACATATTAAGAATTTAAAAAGGGGGATACAGAGCTACACATACAACAAACTTAAAAAAAAGTTTGATGCCGGTAAACTTGAACACCAAGATAAAATGGACAATTTTCTTTTTTTTTTTTTTTTCAACGTTTATTTATTTTTGGGACAGAGAGAGACAGAGCATGAACGGGGGAGGGGCAGGGAGAGAGGGAGACACAGAATCGGAAACAGGCTCCAGGCTCTGAGCCATCAGCCCAGAGCCTGACGCAGGGCTCGAACTCACGGACCGCGAGATCGTGACCTGGCTGAAGTCGGACGCTTAACCGACTGCGCCACCCAGGCGCCCCAAAATGGACAATTTTCAAGAAAAATTTAAATTGCCAACATTGATTGAAGCAGGAGGAGGAAACGGAAATAGTAAATCACCAGAAGCTCTTTGGAAGAGGGGTTAGTTTACATGCTACAGGGGACAGACATGGTCAGAACTCTGGTTAGAGAAGTTTGAGATTTTCTCAATGGAACTAGCTGGGATGGCTCAGTGGGAAAGCTTGTTCCAGAAATGGAAGAGATTTGCCCTATTTGGAAAAAAAAAATAAAGTGTCTGTAACAATGTCAGAGACTCTATCAAGGCAAACTGGGTGTCTGTGTTCACTGGAATTTCCTGGGAGTCCATGATTTCATCCCTGCTGTGTGAATTTAAGAGAAGAGGCTCATAGAGTGGATTGGGCCATTGAAAGCCTCTACTTGCCAGATGTCTGGACATACTGTGATTGGGGGTGAAATTAAATTGGGGTGAGAGAGGAGCATGAGAACGAATGTGAAAACACAGATAAGGTAAGCTGCCTTAATCAGTTTATTAATTCATTAATTTGAAAAGGTGGGGAGTGTGGCTGTGTGTGTGTGTGGGTGTGCACAAGTGTGTACAAAAGTATGACTCAGTGGTACTCTCTACTATTCTAAGCTTTAATGTGTGACTTCAAGGGTGAAAGGGTATTTACGACTATTAATGGTGTGATCATAACATGCTGTTCACCAGCTGTTTCTTGCTTTTATTCACTTAGCATCTTGTGAGCAGTCATATCATTAAATATTCTTATAAAATACATTTTCAATGACTATAGAGTACACCATTATACCGTAATATATTTAAATCACTCACGATGACAGATGTTTTCTGTTGGTTCCAATTTTTTCCTATGTAAGTAACACAATGAAAATGGTTATGTTACTTTTCCTGCCCTTTTGATGTCTATTTCCTAAAATGTCCTGAAAATAGAAGTATTGGGTAGGAAATTATGGACATATGTAAGGTTCTTGATACATAAAGCCAAATCACCTTGCAAAAAGATGGGTACACTGGCCATGTACGAGAGTCCATGTTTCAATGGAGCCACCTCTGACTCCATTGTTTAAAAACTCTTCGCCATTTCAAAGGTGAAAAAGTGATATCTCATTGATACTTAAATTTGCATTTCTTTGGTGCCTACTGTGATAGAATTTTCCCACACATCTATTGATGATTTGAATGTCTTTTTTTATGAACTGTTCAGATCTGTTGCCAGTTTCCTGGGGTGTTTGTATTTTTCTTACCAATTTGTAAGAGCTCTTTCTATGTTCATGTCATTATCAACATGTCTGTAAGTATGTTGCAATGATATGCCCTGTTTTGTTATCTGCCTTTTAATTTTGATTCATTATTTATGTGACACTCTGGCTCCTGTGTGGTGGCATAGGGCAATATTTTTGAGGACATAGAGACCTACACCTTTGGCATGGACCCTGGTAACCCATGGAGGACATAGGCATTCATGTTGAATTTTCCGGCCAGTCCAGCTGATTTTTTTTTTTTGCAAGGAGTTTCATAGTCACTGTACATCAGCAAGGGGGTAGGAAAGAACAACCTGAAGGTGTTGCCTGTTAGCCTATGGAACATGTATTGCTTTGTTGGGTGCTGGAGTTCCTGTAGCAGCAAACAGAGGCAAAACCAGTAAATACAGTGATGCCCAGTAACATGACCCTGCAGATTAATGAAATTTGGGAAAAAACAATTTATGTTTGTAAAGATTCTATGAGGCATAGGAAGAGTTTCAGGGAAGGTCTCTCTAAGCAAGAGGGAGCAGAAGAGAAACTCCCCCTGGAGATTTTAACCTCTCCTGGACTGCCTAACTTTTGCATCTGGGGGGAACGTTATACCCACTCCCTCCCTAATTTTGCTCACCTTCAAGTGGACAGAGTCTCTCTTCCTTGAGATCACCCAAGACAGGCTGTAGTTTTCCAAAATGGACTTTATTAGAACAAGGGGCAAAGGAAAATCAAGAGGTGTAAAGATACAAAAGCATAAGAACGAATGGCTACAATACAAAGGTAGAAGATGAGTTCAAGGTGCACAATTTGTGGATGGGAGATAAGGACTCACTTCCTCATACTCAAGTCTCTCACCCTAAGATTCTTCACTTCTCAGTTTTTGAGTTTTTAATACTCCCACTCCCTGCCTTTTTTCCTTTACTCTCTAGGGCTCCAGTTACTTCCACAGCCCAGAAGAAGATCATTGGCTAGTTCAAGGTTGACAGTTCATTCCTAAGAAATAAATTTTAAACATTAAAGCTAGTATCTGTTGAAAGCTGACTATTGCTAGTCTCGTACTAAATACTTTTCACATAGAATCTCACATCATCATTACAACCTCCCTGTGAGGAAGAGATAAATATAAACCTTAGAGAAGTTAAATGGCTTGCAAAAATTCATATGTCCTGCTAATGGCTAAAATAAAGTCTGTCATCTTGGCTCTTGACCACTGTGCTCTACCTTCACAATCACCTCTGTCCCAAACCAGGTCACCACAGATGCTGTGGTTGTCTGAGTACTCAGTTCCTTCTCCCTAGGCCAGGGTGAAGGGTTAGCTTTATGGAGTACAGCCCTCCCAGGTCTCATGGAAGAGTCTTTGAGGGGTTGTGGGTGTGAGTCCTGCTTTGTTTGGCTCCCCAGGTCTTCAGCTTTAAGGCCTCACTGTGGGGCCCTGCTCCATCCCATCAATTTGAGGAAAGCCTTTTTCACGTCCTTGTTCCTCAGACTGTAGATGACAGGGTTGAGGAAGGCCGTGGCAATGTTATAAAAAAGGGCCATTTTCTTGCCATTGTTTGACAAAGAGTCAGAGCCAGGGCTCATGTACATAATGATGCATGGAATGGCGAACATGGTGACCACAGTGATGTGGGAGGCACAGGTGGAGAAGGCTTTGACTCGTCCCTGGGCTGAGCGGATCTTCATGATGGTAGCAAAGATATTGGCATAGACTATGACAACCAGGGACAGTGGGACCACAATGACATTGAAGCCCGTGATGAAGTCCACCAAGTCATTGAGGGATGTGTCTGCACAGGCCAGCTTTAGGACAGCAGGGACCTCACAGAAGTAGTGGTCAATTTCATTAGGGCCACAGTAGGGCAGATTCATAGCAAAGAAGGTATAGCACAGGCCACCCACCACACCATAGGCTGCACAGATGCCCACCATGAGGAGGCACATCCAATGGCTCATGATGATCTTATACCGGAGAGGATGGCAGATGGCCACGTACCTGTCCACAGACATGATAGAGAAAAGCCACGACTCAGTGACCCCAAAGAGGAGGAAGATGTACATCTGGGCCACACATCTAGCAAAAGAGATGGTCCTCTTCTCACTGAGAATATGCACAAGCATCTGGGGCACGGTAGTGGTTGTGTAGCACACGTCCAGCGTGGAGAGGACACTGATGAAAAAGTACATGGGTGTGTGGAGACGAGAATCCTGGTGAATAAGGGTGATGAGGAGGCTGTTGCTTATGAGGATTAGCAGGTAAAAGGTGAGAAAGAAGGTGAAGAGCAGAGGGTTGGTCCTAGGGTTGGGAGCAAAACCCAATAGAATGAATTCTGTCACAGAGGACTGGTTGAGTTCTTGCATTGTGATCTGCCTGTTTAAAGAGTTTTGAGGGTATGTAATTTATTGAGTGTCTATGCCAAGGGTGTGTAAGGAATTTTCACACTCATTGTTTCATTTATGTTTCTTAATGGGCAGTTTGGATTGGCAGATGGAAGCACTGTGAGATATGTCCCCATAGTAGCTTGGGTGGTATTGGGGTTGGGTTCAGGATTTAGTTGAGGAATATGGGGATGAAAATGGTGAACACCAAATCAGGGAAGCGCTATATGCTGTTTCCATTCTGGCCTATAGGTATCTGTTTTTCCTTCTGACACAGCCTTGCTTTTCTTTCTTTCTTTCTTTTTTTTTAATGTTTATTTATTTTTGAGAGAGAGAAAGAGAGAGAGAGAGAGAGAGAGAGAGAGAGAGAGAGAGAGAGAGCAAGCAGGGGAGGGGCAGAGAGAGAGGGAGACACAGAATCTGAAGAAGGCTCCAGGCTCTGAGCTGTCAGCACAGAGCCCAACGTGGGACCTGAACTCATGAACTCTGAGATCATGACTTGAGCCAAAGTCAGATGCTTAACCAACTGAACCACGCAGGTGCCCCAGAGCCTTGCTTTTCTATTCATCTTATTTTCTGTTTTCTCTTGGAACTACAGGGGTTGCTAATACTTGGTTTCAGATTAGGATCAAGGTAGGACTATTATACTCATTATTTGGGTTAAGGTTTATCTTTTTTAAAAATCACTATTAGGATTGGGACTAGGGTTAGAATTGGGGATTAAAACCAATACTATGCACAATAAAAATTAGAGTTAATATTTAAGATATAGCCTTTTCTGGTGAATAAGACTTCACCAGTGTTCATTAATTATGTCATTCATTCAACAAATTTTTACCAAATGCTTACTGAAACATTGTCTTCCAAAATATAAGGGATATTTTATAGTTAAGGAAAGGTCATGAGTAAAGTGAGTATAGTTCCATAAACAATTTTTAGAGTTACTAAAATAAAAAGAATAACACCAACACATCATGCAAAGAGGATATAATCTTAACAATGTGTATATTGTACAATTACTCTTCATTTATCATACCTCCTTAATTGGAAACTCTTCAAAGATGCCTTCCTTCACACTGTCCATATGGTGCCAATAAATTGGTTTTGCTTTGTTGGAGACAGTGAACATACTGAGATTTAAAAATTTTCCCTGTGGCTGGTCCATCTTTCAATATTCATTGTCTGTTTGGTCTTATGATTCAGAAAAACTTTTATTTTATTCTGAATATATTAAAAATTCTAGTGATTATAAGAAAATGTTCAGAAGTAAATCCACAAAACCCAGAGTTTTGTGAAAGAGAAATTTGTTGAGAGTGGTTACAATTTGTTGGGAAGGGTTTACTAAGCACATGCACTCTGCCCACGTGGGTACCCCAGCCCACCTCCTTATCCATTTCTGACTTGTACACCCTTTGTTCCTATGGCTTCATAGATTGCTCTCAACTTTCTGTTTTGTGAACTCTCACAGAGACATTTAATATGGCCTCTCCAAAAACTCCTTTGATATTATAAAGAATGTGTGTTACAAAGAGCCAGCATCATGCTTACTGCTAACACTATAGCATAGAGGTCACTTAATGGTCACCTGAAGGCCAAGTATAACCCACAGATATATTTTGTTTGGCTTGTATAGTTTTTAAAAGTTGAATTGTCAATATTTTTAAAAGTTGAGCTTACACATAAAAAAGTAGATTTTTAGCATCAAAAGCTAGACCTGGCAATAATGGGCCCCTGTTCCTCCAACCAGCAGGAGGTGAGCATGTGGTTTCCCTTTGGATGGAGTGTGAACCCACCAGTTCACCATATTCCTTGTCCTTCCTTATTATTTTTCATAGACTAGTTTTACTGAGTTACACTGCCTGCTTGCCACACCCCAGCCATGCATTTGAATTTTTGATCCCTGTTCTGGTGGTGTGCAAAGTGTTTGCTACTATTACTGCTAGTGTGTAAGATTATTCAGAAAGGTGTAGCCACAGAAATAGCTTAAGGTGAGGAAATAATATTATAAAGATCAGAAAATTATAATGATTTGGAAATATCATACTTGTCTCTTGTAGAAATCCAAGAGAACCAACTAATACAGTTCTAGAGCTAATGAAAGAGTTTGGTTGAGTTGGGTTAATATGAAAAAAATTGGGGACCCTGGAGCCTGTGCAACACCAGCAGCTGGGCCCTGACACCTCTCCTGCTGGGTCTCCCCAGGCACTGACACTGCCCAGCAGCCAGCTGCCCAGTGGGTCTCCCCAGGCCCGGTTCCTCCCTGCGTCCTGGCATAGCCCCAAGGAACTGAATTAAATATTTTTAAAAAGGGAAAAAAAGATTTGAAGAACTATATGCATAGTAAGATCTCATGTGTACAGAGATGCGCATGCACACACATTTTTAAAAAATGTATTTTACATCACATATCAGATGCATAGAAAATGGCGGCTCATTATACACAGACTTGTCAGATTTTTTTTATCATTGAGGACTAAGATTTACCATAGTGGTGAGAGAGCAGCTAGCGATAAATGAAGTTCCTTTTCTTTTTCTTTTTCCATTTCTGTCCTATTTGCTATTTTTCTACAATGAGTATGTGTATTTTTTTAATCATTAAAAAACTAAGAAATACCCCAAAACGTAGAAATGTTTTATACCGGAAAAAAATTTAGAAACATATTGGGAAAAAAAGATTTATAAAAGCAGCAAATAAACAAAAATATACAAATACCTAAGGATGAGCCTCACAAGAAATGTTCAGGACCTATGAGAGCAATATGAATGATGACAAAACAAACAGAAGATTCCTTAGAACTTTTCTGAAAGACATAAAGGAAGCTTCGATCAAGTTCAGGGATATACCATATTTCTGCACAGAAAAACTAAACTTGGCCAAAAAAAAAAAAAAACAAAAAAAAAAACCCAAAAAAAACCAAAACAAACCTCCCCCAAAACCACAAAAACCAAAACCAAACCTTTATCTCCAAATTTATTTATATGTTATGCAAATCTAATTAAAACCAATAGAATGATTTTATAAGAACTTGATAATGTGATTCAGAAGCTCATGAAAGAATAAATAGGTGGGTGTCAGAAACGCTGACATTAACAACTCAGGCAACAACGGATGTTGATGAGGATGCAGAGAAAGAAGATCCCTTTTGCATTGCTAGTGGGAATGCAAACTGGTGCAGCCACTCTGGAAAACAGTATGGAGGGTCCTCAAAACACTAAAAATAGAACTACCCTATGACCCAGAAATTGCACTACTAGGTACCTATCCAAGGGATACTGGTATGCTGTTTCAAAGGAACACATGCACCCCAATGTTTCTAGCAGTGCTATCTACAATAGCCAAAGTATGGGAAGAGCCCAAATGTCCATCAACGGATGAATGGATAAAGAAGATGTGGTATATATATACAATGGAGTATTACTCGGCAATCAAAAAGAATGAAATCTTGCCATTTGTAACTACGTGGCTGGCACTAGATGGTATTATGCTAAGTGAAATTAGCCAGTCAGAGGAAGACAAATATCATATGACTTCACTCATATGAGGAATTTAAGAGACAAAACAGATGAACATAAAGGAAGGGAAGAAAAATAATATAAAAACAGGAAGGGGGACAAAACATAAGAGACTCTTAAATATAGAGAACAGAGGGTTACTGGAGGGGTTTTGGGAGGGGGGATGGGCTAAATGGGTAAGGGGCATTAAGGAATCCACTCCTGAAATCATTGTTGCACGATATGCTAACTAACTTGGATGTAAACAAAAAAATCAATTAATTAAAAAATACAAAAAAATAATAAACAGGTGGGAATAGTCAAGGAAATACTGAAGGAAAAAAGGGACAATGAAGAGGGAGTCAAGTTGTCAGATTTAGCAAATAAAAATAAATCTGAAATTCAAATTTAACTGGTTATCCTGGATTTTATTTGTGACCCTCTTCCAAAGGAGTAAACATAATACCATATATTTATGTATGTATGTATATGTGTGTGTGTGTGGTATATATACCACAAAAATGTAGTGTGAGCTCAGAGACAGCTACACAGATGGATGGGACAGAACAGAGAGCCTGGAAATGGACCTCAGCCAGGGATGAAGAGGTGATTATAAATCAGAGGGCAGGAAGTTATTTAACAAATGTTGCTCAACCAGTTGATGATCTGGGTAGAGAAAGTTCTTTTATGCCGCCTACCAAGATAAATTCTAACTACGTGAAACAGTCAAATGCAAAAAGCAAAAACTATAAAGCATCCTAGGGGAAAATATATGGGTGAATGTTTATTTTATGATGAGACAAAGAGAGACCTTTATAGCATAACCTGAATGTTCGGAGTCGTTCAGCCTCGTGGTGATAACTCTTCCTTTTATAAGTACACAAGGCAACAAAGCTCCTCATCCCACCTGCTGTGAGAAGCCAGATTCTTTCCCCTTCTTAGTTTTTTAGTAGTTTTGAGGGTTCCTTGTGTATCCCTGGTTACTTTGTTTTCAAAATTTCTCCTCTCACTGAACCCTTGGCCCCCTGCCTTCCTCGGGTTGGGATGGACCTCTTCCATGGCTCATCCCTATTCTCTTTCACCTTTATGCCCCAAACCTCCCCAACACAAGGTTGTCCTCAGACTTGTTCTGAAGGTGTTGTAAGACAAAGATGTGTTATAAGGAAGCACAATTTAAAATTGAATATTTAATTCCATAAAGTCCCTAGACCCTCCATGCAACAGTTTTTCTTCCTCTAGTCCCGAGACAACCATTATGTCATATGGGGGTCTGGGTTCCTTCTTGGAACCTTGTCTCATCTCCCCTTGTCTCCCTTCTAGGACTCCTTATTCCTGTCACCTGAGCAGCCAGCCATAAACCCCACTTCCCTATCTCCCTGCTTCGTGTATCAGAAGCATCTGGAAGGCTTGTTACACACTACTGTGCTTCACACCCAGAGTTTCCCCAAAATTCAGTAGGTCTGGAGTGGAGCCCCAAAATTTGCATTTGTAACAAGCTCCCAGGGAATGCTCACACTGCCTGTTGGTGGGGCCACACTCTGAGAACCACTGATCCACTTAACTGTGCAGAGAAAGTTGACTCTCTTTCTTTCAATTTCCCTGTGTCCATATTATGCCCAATCTACTCACATTCCCCGTGCCTAAATGCCAGTATTTTTTCCTTTCACATAAACACAAAAACAAAATGGTAAAGGAAAAGACAAATATTTTTGGTGATATAATTTTCTTTAAGTTAAAAACACTAATGATATTTGTGATATATGTGGAAAACAAGTGTCATTAGAATATATCTTCTAAAACATAAAGAAAAACTCTAGCAACTGAGAATGAAATGTGAAAAATTAATTCACAAAAGAAGAGATCAAGTGGCCAATGAACCCACAGAAAAGTTTAACTGTTGTTAATGGTTAAAGATCACACCTTAAGACCTCAATGAAGTACGTTTTCAACCCATAAAATTGGCAAAAACTACTTTAAAATGATAATGCCTGGCACTGGCCAGTTTACAATAAAACAGGAATTCTCATAATGTATTGTTATGGGAAATAAATTACTATACCTTTCTTTCTGCAGGATGATGTGACAGTATGCAATTTCACTTTTAAGAATTTCACATAGGGAAAAACATCAGGGATGTGGGGAGAGATTTCATCAAGGGTGTTCACTGCAATATTATTTCTAACAGGGAAAACTGGAAACAACATAAATGTCCTATAATAAGGGACTGGGCTAAATAAATTATGGTATATTGATATGATTGAATACTGTACAGCCTTTAAAATCATATTTTGGAGACTACTTCATGTTGTAGGGAAATGCTCCAATAGATTGTTAAGTTAAGGAAACAGAATGTGAAACTATATGACCCAATCCTAATAGTGTAAAGATTTACAGGCATACACAAAAAAATTGGAAAGGAATGTACCAAAATGTTAACTGGTCATTTCTGGTGCTTAGATTTATAGCTGATATTATTTGTTAAAGTTCTTTGAACTTTATAAATTCTTCACAACAAACATGAATTCATTTTATAATAAGGAATAAAGTTTGGGGCACCTGGATGGCTCGGTCGGTTAAGCATCAGACTTTGGCTGTGAGGTCATGATCTCACAGTTTGTGAGTTTGAGCTCTCTGCTGTCAGCATGAAGCCTGCTTTGGATCCTCTGTCCCTGTCTCTCTCTGCACCTCCCCTGCTGACGCTGTCCCTCCTTCTCTCTCACAAAATAAATGAACATTAAAAAAATAAGGAATAAATTCAAAATACTTTGAAGTTAGAATACCTAGGGGTTTGGCTTCTTCTTTCAGTTTAGATCAAAGGGTGGGTACAGAGAGGAAGATGGCAGATGGAGAGAGATGCAAGGACTAGAGAAGGGCCAGAGGGAATGGAAGAGAGAGCCCCTCCTGCTGTCCTAGCTCATCTCCTCCACTGGGCTGCACCTGGAATTAGCTTATGCAGTTTATTTGTTTATTTATTTATTTATTTATAATTTTTTTTAACATTTATTTATTCTATGAGAGACAGAGAGAGACATAGCATGAGCAGGAGAAGGGCAGAGAAAGAAGGAGTCACAGATTCCAAAGCAGGCTCCCAGCTCTGTGCTGACAGCTCAGAGCGGGGCTCCAACTCCCCAACTGCGAGATCATGACCTGAGCCAAAGTCGGACATTTAACCAACTGAGCCACCCAGGTGCCCCAGCTTATGCAGTTTAATGCACATACACATCTTGGTTAGGGTAAACGTGTTTGGATAGGAGATGACTTGGGAGGTGAAAACCCAGGTTGACTCCCCATAAGTGGAGAAGTCAGATTGGGAGACAGAATGGTAACCCCATCCCAATGTGGGATGAGACCAGACCAGCTCGCAGAAGCGGGAAGTGTGATCACACAGGAAAAAGGAAGATGAGCTGAGATTCCAGATTCTTCAGGGCACTAGACCTCTGGGACTGCAAAACTAGGAGAAGTGAGGCTAGATCTGAGGACAAGGCAGAGCCCTGGATTTGGAGTTGGGCACACCTGGGCTCCAGGAGTAGCTTACTGTTCTTGCTGTGTAACCCGTGCAAATTACTTCACCTCTCTGAACCTGAGCAGCTTCGTCTGTACAGTGGGAACTCTGCAAGATGGTTGGAGGTTGGGTGAAGATAGTCCTGGGTTTATGCCAGTGAACAAAAGAGGTGGCAAATAAATGCCAAAAACACCTGAGGGATTGGTGTTGGTGTCTCTGCCTGAGCCAGCACGGGAGGTGGGGACATAAAGCAGACACATCTCTGCTTCCTGAACCACCACGAGAGTCCAGAGAATGCTCCAGCTCACGAGAGGAGGAACCCAACTTGCCCTGGGGCAGGTGCTCTGAGCTCTGGCCACTCCCGATCCCGGCCCAGAGATACATACGTGTTCCCACCAAAGAGGCTCACCTCCAGCTGTAGGTCTTCAGCATGGCAGAAGACCAGAATAAGGCTGCCCAGTACCCCCAGCCTACACCCCACCCTGTTCCCCCGACCCCCCTGTCCACCCTCCAGCTAGGGCAAGAAGGCCATTGCTCATTATTAACAATAAAAGAGACCAGAATTCTTAGCGTGCACATAGGCCTTCACATTTGGGCCCAGCCAACTTCCCCGGTCATTGTCCCTCTGCGTCCTATAAGAGCCGAGCCCTCCTGCTCACTGGAGCACTAGTTGGCTGCATGGCTTTGGGAAGTTGCCCAGCCTTCTGGCTCTCATGATCTCATCTATAAAAGGAGGGTGGTGGATAATCTGTAATGGTTCCTCTAGGACAGACACTTGATGCTTTTCTACTTATGCCTGGATTTGGAGGCAACTGGGGCCAGAGGCTGGAGAGATAGAGCAGGGGGTGCCAGGGCCCCACAATTCCATGCCTCCTCGGTGTCTAGGCTAGATGACACTTAAATGTCCTCCATGGAAGATACTTGAAGCTGAGACAGCAGGGGAGGCATGTGTGACTGAGGGGACACCGTCCTCTAGATGGGCCGTTCCCTGACAACAGAATTGAAAATGGATGTTGCCACTGAGGTGTTGGGGAGCAGGTCATGGAGTCTTACAGTTCCCGAGCTATGCATTTTCAGGCTTTGTCAAAGACAGACTTCTGCAGGAGCTCAGAACCTACTCCATTCACAACCTCCTCACCCAGACACACGTGACTGCTGGTGGCTCCTCTTAATAGTTACAGACTTGAAACTCAATTTTATAACCACTAGTACAATCTCCTTGTTTTACCAAAGCCCAGAGAGGGGAAGTGACTGGCCCAAGGTCACACAGCAAGAGTGTCTCAAGTATGAGCACTCACATGGCTTGAGCCCTAGTCCAGGCTCTTGAACTGCCAAGTGTTGCTCTCAGAGATGAGCCACGGGCCAGGAATGGGACTTAGGGACAAGGGGAACCTGATGCTGCAAACTACGTTTTCTCTCAGCTCCTGAGAGATGGAGGTCCTTAAACAAGGGCCATAGTGATGAGAGGCTGCCCGGGTCTTACCTCCGACTTGTGCCTGCAGACTGAGGACAGAGGAAGCAGAGAAAATGTGGGTGGTGGACCTCTGCCCCCAGGACTCCTTGGCCTTTGATGAATTTGTCTTTGTCCAGAGTGCAGCCTAGGGACTGATTTCTTCTCTCACTTTCCTTGGCTGGTTTGCTGTGTGTCTCAGGGTCAGTTGCTTGGCCTCTCTGAACCTCAGGTTCTGACTCTCCCACAGCCAGGTTTGATGATGACCTGTACCAGTGAGAGGACAGGAAAGGGTTGTCTGATTGCAAGGTCCTGGTAAGGGGCCCAGGTTGTCTAATCCCCAGGTTGTCTGTGGCTTGGGGCTGGGGGTGCCAGCCTTGGGCCCTTGTTAGGATGTAATAGAAATTAGAGGAAAATTGTTTGCTTCTTCACTTGGACCCTTATATTTATCTCCTCCTCTCATATCTACTCTTCTGCAGCACAGCTAGGAGATGAAAGGCCCGAGAGTTTTAGGTTTTCACTGTTGCTATTTACTGCCATGACTCAGAGCCAGTAATTATTTCTTATCCGTAAAAATGGAGGTTGATTACAGTAATATTTAATTCTGTCAGGTTCTGAAGATATATGGTTTCTCCTCCCTTTTCCTTTCTCCAGCCCTTTCCCCTGTCACACACACGTACACCCTCCCCCAGTATCAATGTTGACCTGCAGGTGCTAAGCATGACCCAGAGAAATAGGAAACTTGACCCAGAAAGCAACAAACGCAGAAAAAATAATGGGAAAAGAGAGAGAGGCTCTGGGAGGGAAAAAGAGACTCGCATACAAGTGATAAGGAGGCAGAGAGGCACAGAGAACCAGAATGTGAGGGGCACTGACAGGAGAGAGAAAAGACCAGCACTGAAGGAGGAAGAAAGTGGAAGAATGGTCATTCTTCTCTTTCCGAAGGAAGAGGAGAAAGGACTGAAGGAAAGAGCCGTGGGACGGTGGAGACCCATGGGGAGAGGGTCAGAGGGACAGAATGAGGAGAAGACACAGAAGGGAAAGAGGTGGGAGCCAAGGAGAGACAGGTGATGGTCTGCAGTGCTGGGAAGGTGGGGTGGGAACTGCAGGAGGGCTGCCCAGGGAGGGCCACTGCACCTCAGAGAGCTGGTGGAGACCAAACGGGGAGGAGAGGGACAGACGCCGTAGGGCAGGGGTGTGGAGAGAGGAGAGATAAGGAGCTGGAGGTGGAGAGCAAGAAGGTGGGCGAGTGCAGACCAGACAGTGACAGAGGAGTGGAGGCTGAGATGGCAGGAAGGTGAAGGAGCGATTGGGCCAAGGGTCAGGTTCAAGGGGGAGACCCAGGGAAACCCAGGGGGGAGATCCATGTGAATCACGGAGACAGCAGAGGCAGAGAAGAGGAGGACCAGGGATGGGTAGAGAGAGGCCTTGCCGCAGACTCATGCTGTGGTCCGGGGAGCAATACACATAGTCAACAGGGCAAGAGGGGCAGAGTGCTGAAGATCAGTCAGCACAGCCGAGCCAGAGCTGCAGGAGGAGGGGCAGAGAGACAGACACTTGGAGGCAGAGAAACAGAGCAGCAAGCAGAAACAGAGGCAGAAAGAGATGGGCAGAAAGGGATGGAAAGCAAGACAGAGAAAGAGAGGCAGAGACAGAAGATCGCACGCCGGAGAAAGACAGGCA
Organism: Felis catus; assembly: GCF_018350175.1. Taxonomy (NCBI): domain Eukaryota; kingdom Metazoa; phylum Chordata; class Mammalia; order Carnivora; family Felidae; genus Felis; species Felis catus. The sequence goes on along the minus strand of NC_058375.1, from coordinate 33,737,520 downwards.
GACAGACAGTCGTGCGCACACTCACACAGACGTGGGGAAAGAGACAGGCAGCTGGTGAGCAGGACTGCAGATCAGGCTGGGTTCCTACCCGGCCTCGCTGCAAGGCTGGGGGAGGCAGACAGCCAGTAGCCTCGCTTTTCCCCAGGATGGTTGGGGGCATGCTGTCCTAAGCTTATAATCCTGCGGAGAAGGGGGTTGTGGGCAGGACTCCTTCAGACTCAGGGGCCACTCCAGAGTGGCATGTGTCCATGGGGCCCTAGTCAGGACAGTCTCTGCAGCCTCTAGCCCAGGCTCCCACTAAAGGGTGTCACCCCCCAGGGACCTCAGGCCGTGCCTTCTGGAGGCCCAGGTCTGGCTAGGAGAGATGAAGCCCAGCCAGGGGTGGCGTTGCGGATGCTGGGGAGGGTGTGTGTGGGGCTCAGACAGTGCCCTGAGGGCAGGTCTTTTCTCAGCTATCCCTCCTTTCCCAGGGGGAAAAAAAAATAAGGCACCCTGGGAGGTCTAAGGTGATGGAGGCCAAGAAATTGTCCCCTCCCCCTGCCAAGTGGCATCCCCAGGGCTGTTTCATCCATTTGGTACTGCAGACAAAGTGTCTAGGGTCTTTGGGCTTTCATAATCTACAGATGTGTCAGAGACCCTAAAGCAAAGAATATTTGCTGAAAAACAGAGATCTCACAAAATAAAAATTAGTAAATATTTAAATGACTTTTAATATAACATTTTATCAAGTTAGTGTGAGCTCATTCAACTTTTACATAGTTACATAGTAAGTGATACATTAATAATGTCTTTAAAAATTTTTTTTCTTAATGTTTATTTATTTTTGGGAGAGACAGAGACAGGATGTGAGTGGGTTAGGGGCAGAGAGAGAGGGAGACACAGAATCCGAAGCAGGCTCCAGTCTCTGAGCTGTCAGCACAGAGCTCGACGCGGGGCTCAAACCCACGAGCTGTGAGATCATGACCTGAGCCAAAGTCGACACTCAACTGACTGAGCCACCCAGGCGCCCCTACATTAATTATGTTTAATGTGGGACATGGGTACATTTCCTCATGTGTCTTATAAAGACGGTGCCCATGGAGGTCTTAAACTGCTCAGTGGCTCTCAGGCCTCTGCCCTTTGAGAGTGTGTTCTGGCATTTCAAATCACTTGTGAGAAGCTTTTTTTCTTCTTGGTGGAGAGTAGAGCAAGAGAGAAGGGGCTAGAACTGTAGCAATAAGTGCTAAAGACAGGTGACAGAAAGAACTTACATCCTGCAATTTTGAGGCAGCAGCAAAGACCTTGGAGCCTCCTCTTTTGATGTCTTTGGCCAAAGGGTGAGGAGGAGATCAGTCCTGCCTGGAGGGCAAAAGAAACTTCAGACTCTATCCTTTCTGGGCAGGAGAAGGCCAGTTGCTCACAGATGGCCCAGGGGGCTGGCATCGCATTTGGAACTTGGCCCAATATGCCCCCAGGAGCCAGACTGGGGTTTGGCTTCATTACATAGGTATGATTTAGTTGAGATCTCCATGAGGGAGAGGCCACTGAGAGCTGAGCCCAAGAGCCTGGCTTCTGGGACAGGAGGGCTCCTCAGGCTGGGACACTCAGCTCATATTCGGCTGCCTCTTGGGTGCTGTAGGGTGTGGGAAGCCAGGGCTGGGAGCCCTGGAGCCTCACTGTGCCCTGTACTCCCTGGATGAAGTCCCCTCTCTCTCCTGTAGCCACACCGAGGGCCGGGTGCTTCCTCCTCGGTGACAGGGTCTCTCTCCTATTCCCTGCTCTCCTGAACCTGACTCCCACAGGGAGTCCACTGCAGCACTGACCAAGCCACAGAGGCCTCTTGCTCTTTTGAGGGAAGCTCAGGATTTGGTGGGGTCCACAACCAGCTAAATCTGACTTCAGCTCCCTTTGAGACCCTCAAGGCTGGAGGCCTTTGCCTGCCCCACAGGGAAGCTCCCGCCCCAGAGACCTCCTCACACCCCTGGAGGCTGTTTCTTTCCCAGCATTTCCCTGGCCCAGCCTGGAATGCCCTCTTCCTGACTGGCCACCCCAAGCACTCAGGGACTGTAGGTGTGTGATCCACCTCCTTCCTCAACTGGCAGGGTGATAACGCTGATACCAAATTCCAACGTGGGTTCTTCTCCACATGGCCAAGCAGCTTTGCCATACTACCTGGTGCCTACAAGCCACCTTAATTCTCACACAGTCTGCCTGGAGATAGAGTCAGATCCCACAGGTTAAGGGCTCAGTCCTACAAGACTTTTCCCACTCTCTTACTTCAGACACCAATCAGAAGCCCAAGCTGTCACCTGTGCATCGGACCCTTCCTTGGGTTCAATTAATTTGCTAATGGCTTATAGAACTCAGAGGGACATTTACTTACTGTATTGCCAGTTTGTTGTAAAAGGATGTAACTTAGGAGTAGCCAGATGGAAGAGATGCACAGAGCAAGGTATGTGGGAAGGGGCATGGGGCATCTATGCCTTCTCCAGGTGCACTGCCCTCCCAGCACATCCAGGTGTTCACCAACCCAGAAGCTCTCTGAACCCAACCTTTTGGGTTTTTATGGTGGCTTCATTACCTAGTTGTGATTGATTAAATCACTGGGCATTGGTGCTTGAGCTCCAGCTCCTCTCTTCTCCCAGAAGGTTGAGGATGAGACTGAAAGTTCTCTAATCACATGGTTGGCTCCACTGGTTGTTCAAAAGTCACCTCGTTGACACAACAAAGACACCTTTATGGCTCTCATCACTTAGGAAATTCCAAGGTTCTTAGGAGCTCTGTGCCAGGAACCATAAGACTGTATATATATTTCTTATTATAAATCACAATATCACACAGGCTCTGTAGGCAGTAAGTGTTCACATAGCTCCTAAAGTCATCTTCAGCTAACCTTCAGCTCTGATTTGGTTCCTCCCCTGCTCAAGAACCTTCAATGGTTCCAACCTGTGGGAAAAATTATGCAAGATTACCAACTGCCATTTCCTGTCTGATCTTCATTCAGGTGCCTCTCAGGTAGGCAGCTTTCTAAGGTAGCCCCTAGTGATGCCTACCTCCTGGTAGTCACACCTTTGTGTAATCCCCACCACTTGAGTGTGCTTGGAACCCAGCATTTTCCTTTTAATGGAAAATAGGGCAAAAGCAATGAGATAATTACTTCTGAGATTTGGTAATAAAAGACTGACTTCCATTTTGCTTGAACTCTCTCTCTCTGGCTCTTCTCAGCTTTTGCTCTGATAAAGTAAGTTGGCTTCTTGTGAGCTGCTCTATGGGGAAGTCCATGTGGCAAGGAACAGAGGTGGCCGCTGGCCAATGGACAACACGGAACTGAGACCCTCAGTGCAATAGCCAATGAGGAGCTGACTCTTGCCAACAACCGCGTGACTTTGTGATACTAGCTGCTGGTCCAAGATTCTGCAGAGCAAGAGTTAATCACATGGAGTGGAATTAACCAATGAGATTATTTGTTCAGATCATTGTTGCTATTGTTTTTAATGTTCGGGGTGTTTTGGATATATGAGAAAACCTTTCCTCTTTCCCCTCAAGCTGTCTCTAATACTTGATTTAGTAGATTCACTGTTTTTGAACTGCAGTGAAACATTTTTAACTGATAACCTGATTTTTATTAACTTACCACAATTCAGACACTTAAATTAGTCTCTTTACTTATTAGCATACATTCAATAATTATGTCTTCTTTTTACCCAGGATATACTTGGTCAAACTGATTGTTTAACAAAGATTATATTTAAGAATTATTACCTCTTAAGCAAGCATGCTGAGCTATTATTAAGTAGCAAGGGTTGAGTTGACTTGTGAATTCAATCTCTATAAAGCTCTCCCAGAAAAACTAACCTGTTATCTGGCTTATAAGGTCCCAACCTTATAGATGTTAAGAAATGTCACCCACTGGCCAGCAGAAAACTTAAGCAAATTTCAGAGCCTTCATAAGAAAGGAATTCACCCCAAATTTATAGGTACTATGGGAAAATTTGAAGGAGTTAATTTCTTGGGATTGGTTTTCCAGCCTTAGCATAACAAATAATAGAGAATTTTAAAAGTCCAATGTGAGATTTCCATATGAAAACTTACAGGCAGAAATTAATTCTGTGACTTTAGAAGTGACTCAATACTACATGTCCCTAGATTTGCAAAGCAAACTACAGATGGTCCATGTGGCTAACATTCTGCGTGTTACACCTATATAAACAACGAGGCCAGACATAATGAGACCGGTATTTTTTTAATCAAGATAATTTTTAAAGATTATTTAATATCACAAGGATGGGTGTTGTAAGAAAAGAAAATCATCTGAGACTTGCAAAAAGGCAAAAGGGATTTCTTGGTGTCCTCTTGGTACAGTGCCAGATGTTGTTTAGTAGACCCTCTGAAGATTATCTGACTTTATAAGGGTGTACTATTTTAATTGATTTTCTATGGCCTTGGATGTTTTATAGCTCTACAGATGTAACTGTTAAATTCTAGAAAACTGGTAGAAAGAAAAATGATTTCTGTCTATAACAATGCAAATAATTCCTATTCGTAGAAATGCAAATGAAATTTTTCCAGTAGAGAATATACTTTGGCCCAGTCCTAACATCTTACTAGTTCCTTCATGAATTAATGAGCTCAGTGAAATCTTTGATACATGTTCATTTAAGAAAAGCCATAAAGGAAAAGATTCATAAGTTTATTAAAAATTCTATTTATTAAAAGTCATTATTCTATTCATCAGAATAAAAAGAAAAGAATACTCTTTAGCAATGAAAACAAATCAACATGATAAATGTCAAAACCTATTATTGAGTGAATACATCAAGTTACAGGAAAATATATATTGTATAATTCAATTTAAAAAATCACTACGTATCCATAAAAAGGGATGAGATCTTGCCATTTGTGACAACATGGATGGACCACTTAGAGGGTATTATGCTAAGTAAAATAAGTCAGGCTGAGAAAGACAAATAGCATATGATTTCATTCATACATGGAATCTAAAACACAAAAGAATAAACATACAACAAAAAAGCAGAATCTGACCTATAAATACAGAGAACAAACTGATGGTCGCCAGAGGGTAGGGAGGTGGGGGGGATGGGCAAAATGGACAAAGGGAAGTGGGAGACGCAGACTTCCAGTTATGGAGACGCAGACTTCCAGTTATGGAATGAATAAGTCATGGGAATAAAAGGTATAGCATGAGAAACATAGTCAATGATATTGTAATAGTGTCCTATGGTGACAGAGGTAGCTACACTTGTGGCAAGCACAACATAATGTGTAGAGATGTTGAATCACTATGTTGTAAACCTGAAACTATGTCGTGTGTCAACTATTCTAAAAAATAAAATAAAATGAGAATATGACCAAAAATGAATGTTAAAACCTTTTAAGAAATCATAAACATAATAGTTTAATAATTGTATTTCTTTAAAATATTAATAAAAACAATTTAAAATCTTTTAAACCCTAAAATATAGACATTGAGATGTTTGTTAACAGTAATTATCTCCAGGTCTAAGGAGATAAGTAGACTTCACACCCAACGTAGAGCCCAACATGGGGCTTAAACTTACAACCCTGAGATCAAGACCTACACAGAGATCAAGAGTCAGACACCCACCCAGGCACCCCCCTCATTGTCTTCTTTTTGTTTGCATCTGTTTTATAAAAGTTTAAGAATAAATATTATATTACTTTTCCAATAAAGAAAACAAGCAACAAACTGAGGAAAAGATATCTTCAATGCATGTAACAAAGAAGCAATACCCAAAATATATAATAAACTACAAATCAAACAAAGAAAAGGCAAACAGTATCTCATATTCACTGAACATTTACAATTTGTTTTTCACTATGACAAGTGCTTGACATGTATTGTCTCATTTAATCCTTCCAACAAACTTCTGATGTCTCTACTATTTTCTTCCTATTAACAGATGAGGAAACTGAGATTCAGAGAAGTTAGGTACCTTGCCCATCACCACTGAGTTAGTAAAGGGTAGGGCTGGGATTAGAACACAGTAGTCTGAGTCCAGAACTTACTACCCAGAACTACCAAGAATCTTATGAAAAAATGCTAAATTCATTAGCAATCAGGGAATTACAAATGAAACAAAAAAATGATTTTTACCACTTTCCATCCATGAGATAGGTAGCAAGTTTAGGATGTTTGAGATAGATAAGTAGTATCAAGTGTTGATGAGAACTGGAGGTGTGTATCCGTATAATTATTTGGAAGAATAATTTAGGAGTATCTAGTAAACTTGAAATTGCTTTGATCTACAATCTATAATGCCAAGTCCATCACTATATACAAATCCTAGGAAAACAGTACTTACAATGGAGAAATGTTCAAAGAAAAATTGGAAAATAAATGTTCAACAATATAGGATTAGGTAAATGAGAAGTGTTATATTTAAATGCTCACTGCAAAGAATGAATTAGGCTTGTGTATATTGAATGGGTAGATGTCAGAAACAGGATGTTGAATTATAGTGTTTTCAGAATAATATGGATATCATGCTACCATTATAAATTTTCAAATTCATGCAAGAACAGGGGCGCCTGGGTGGCGCAGTCGGTTAAGCGTCCGACTTCAGCCAGGTCACGATCTCGCGGTCCGGGAGTTCGAGCCCCGCGTCAGGCTCTGGGCTGATGGCTCAGAGCCTGGAGCCTGTTTCCGATTCTGTGTCTCCCTCTCTCTCTGCCCCTCCCCCGTTCATGCTCTGTCTCTCTCTGTCCCAAAAATAAATAAACGTTGAAAAAAAAATTTTTAAAAATTCATGCAAGAACAATTCTATGTGTTGCTTATGGATGCAATTGTCTGTAAGCAAAAGTTTAAAGTTTAAAACTACATGGAGTAGACCTCAGTTTAATGATAGTGGTTGACCCAGAGGAGCTGAGAATATTCAAAGGGCACATATTTTTTTAGATTTATTTAATTAGAAAGAGAGAGAGAGAGAGAGAGAGAGAGAATCCCAAGCGGGCTCCACACTCAGCCCTGAACCCAACACAGGGCTTGATGCCACAAACCATGAGATCATGACCTGAGCCAAAATCAAGAGTCAGATGGTTAGCTTACTGAGCCACCCAGGCACCCCAACAAGTGTTTATTTGGGATTTGGAAAAATGGGGCCTTTGTTATTTTATTTCTATTACTTCTCTTTGTGAGTCTCTGCCTCTTTCTCTCCCTTTCTCTCTATATAGAGGTAGAAATATGCATACAGATATATAGAGGTACATATACACGTTTTTATTTTATGAAATACATACAGTATTTATTTTTTCAAAATAAAAGTGAGATTTAAATAGTAAAATCAGGTAAGAGTATCAGAAGCTGAGTCCAGGTCAAATCAATTATTAGCCACATTGTTACACAGATGTGTGTAAAATAGTTCTAGCTTGGAATTTATAGCTCCTAGTGCAAAAAACAATGTTAATTATTACTTGTAAGTGCATGTCAGACAGTAATGCAAGACTGTGATTCCGTATAATCTGTCTACTCTTTACATGATTTTTATCCCAAATCCTCTACACTGTAGAAAAGCATGTGTGCATGTTAAACATTTGACTGTGATCTGATTGAACTGACAGAAACTTCCAGAGGGTGAAGAGAGAATCCAGGAAAAGCAATAAAGCGATGGCCTTGAACCATGACATAGTCATTGTTGTACATGACTCTGGGCAACTCTGAAACATCCTGGGTCACTGAGATGCCCTTCTGTTACCAAATACATTCAGAAAGGCCCCCTTTACATCTTTGTTCCGGAGGCTGTAGATGATGGGGTTGAGGAAGGCAGAGACAACATTGTAGAACAGAGCTAGCTTCTTGTCCCGCTTTGGGTCATACCAGGAGCCAGGCCTCATGTACATTATCATGGCTGGCCCATAGAACATAATGACCACAGTAATGTGGGAGGCACATGTGGAGAAAGACTTGAGCCTCCCGTGGGATGAGTGGATTCTTAAGATGGAGGCAAAGATGCAGACATAAGAGACCAGGATGAGGGAGAATGGAACCAAGAGCAGGGTGAAACCCAAGATGAAGTCCAAATGGTCATTGAAGGATGTGTCTGCACAGGCCAACTTTAGGACAGCAGGGACCTCACAAAAGAAGTGGTTTATCTTGTAGGGGCCACAATAAGGCAGACGCATGGTGAAGACAGTGTAGATCAGGGCCCCAGCTATGCTAATGGCCCAACAGCCTGTGACCATCTTGATACAAATGGAGCGGCCCATGAGCAAGGGATAGTGAAGGGGGAAGCAAATGGCCACATACCTGTCATAGGCCATAATGGCATAGAGCACACACTCAGCAATGCCCAGGACCAAGAAGATGAACATTTGGGCTACACAAGCTCCCCAGGAGATGGTTTTCTTTGGACACACCATATTAATCAACATCTGGGGCATGGTGGTAGTGACATAGCTCATGTCCACCAAGGAGAGGATGCTGAGAAAGAAGTACATGGGTGTGTGGAGGTGTGAGTCCATGTAGATCAGGGTGATGATGAGTCCATTGCCCAGAAGAATGATGAGGTAGAGGAGAAGGAAGAAGGAGAACAGGGCTATTCTGACCTGTGACTCACTGGAGAAGCCAAGGAGGATGAACTCAGATACAAAGCTGTGGTTCTCCTTGCCGAGGCTCTGCATAGTGATCTGTCTATTAAGGAGACAAGGACTTCCCTGTTCTGTCCTTGGCCTTGGGGGAAGGAGGACAGAGTTGACAGAAGCTGAGTCATACACACATGGCACCTTGCACAGTAGCTTACATGGATTTCATCAAACCTTTGTTGAGTTGGATACGAAGGGAAAGAAAGATGGGCAGCTCTGTCACTGGCAAGTAAGTCAGGAGATCTGGATTCATACCTGTAATATTATATAGGATGCCTGACTGCCCACCAGTCCTTCTCTGGAAACTATCCTCACCCATAGAAGGCAAGGCATTAGGTAGCCATGTTTGTAGCAGGGGACCTAGCCAACCCCTGGCCACTGCTGAATTCTATCAAGGGTGTACACCTGCCCCAGTCTGGAGGGCAATTCTCTGAGAATTCAAAATGACAACACTAGAAATCTATGTCAGTGAGCTGTGGGTGCCTGAGGTACTAACAACCAGAGTCGGTGTGGTGGTAGCCAAAGTTACAGGGGAGTCGACACTATAGAGAAAAAAAAGTGGACATCTTGCAGAAATGATAAAGAGTAGACATGCTGGGCAGCAGAGAAGAGACCTCACAGAGAAGAGACCCCAGTCACTGAGAGCATGACTCTGGCTCCTGACTTGCTACCTCCAGTTCCCCCTTTGTTTCCTGTGCTTGGATACCTGTGGGATTTTCTGTTGAATCCTTACAATTACTACCCCATGACCACATTTTAAATTCAGCTCTTCTTGAATGTCCCAGGGTTGTCACTTACCCAGCTGTGTGACCTTGGGCAAGTACCTTCACTTCCATTGGCCTCAGTCATCCCACCTGTTAGAGATGAAACATCTGTGGTACAGAGTAATGGCAAGGAGCATATAAGATTCTGTATGTCAAGACATTTGGCAAAATATAAAACACTAGACAAGTAAAGGGGTTAGTATAAGTGGAGTGAGTCTGGAAATCAGAAGAACAAAGGGCTGGTCCTAACTCTGTCCTGGATTTGCTATGTTCATAGCCCCATTTATTTTTATTTTTATTTAGAGAGAGAGAAACGGGGGAGCAGAGAGAGAATGAGAGAGAATCTTAAGCAGGCTCCATACTCTGTGTGGAGCCTGAGGTAAGGCTCAATCCCACAACCCTGAGATCATGACCTGAGCCAAAATCAAGAGTCAGACCTCAACCAACTGAGTGGGGGCAGGCGCTCCCTACACTTCTCACCCAGTGAGCTGGACAGAGAAGACTGGGCTCCTTTGTCATTCTTGGGGGTGCCCATGGAAGGAAACCCTCCAACCCTTCCTTTAGTCCCAAGTACAAATGACCAGCACCCTGTTCTTCTGCTTGAGTAGCCTCCTTCACTCCTGTGGCCCCAACAGCCTGCTTTCTCTTGGTCTCATACAGTATAGAAGCAGTTCACTCCTTCACCTTAGCACTGTGGCCCTTCAGAGGACACCTCGTCCTCTCTTAAGTGTGCTGAATACAGAGCAGTCCTGGAGGGAGGTTCTTCCAGCTGGCAGACACAGAGGTCCTCTTTGCATTAGCATGGGTTGGAGAGTGGATTTCTGATCCCTAGTAAGCCCTGAGGATTGTCTGTCCATGCTGGTAAATGCAGCACAGAGCCCCTGGGCTGGATAAAAGCCTCAGCCAGGGAGTTCAATGCCACAAGACACTTTGGGTGTGGCCCCTGGAGCTAGTGAGCTGGGCATCCTTCTTAAGTTTCCACTGGGGACTGAAACTTCCCCCAACTGAGACTCAGAGGAGGGAGGAGTCCTATGGCTGAGCTGCCACATCTTTGTATGACACAGCGATAGTACTCATAAGATGTGTTTGTTTCCTTCCAAAGCATGTGTGTGTGTCTTTATGTCCTCAAGCATCTTATCCACAGCCGCATGCCTAAGGCTTGGGTGTGGATAACATAAATGCTGCTAATACCTCCTAGTGTCCTTGTCACTGCCATTTATTGAACTCTACTATAATCCAATGCCACAGATCTCCTTGTTGTGTAAATGCTACCAACCCTATTACTGTAGCAATAATTGCCTACTACTGAACACTCACTTTTATCAGATGGTACACTGGGCACTACACATAATCTAACTAGTCTTCACAACAAGGTCAGTAAGCCATTTGATAGTAGGAGTATAAGAGAAGTGGCTTGCTCATACCTCCTAGTAGATAAATTACATAGTCTGAATTTTAACCTAGATCTGCCAAATTCCAAATCATTCTACTGTAGCATCTCTATGACCAAGGTGAAGTTCTGGTTTACAGGGTGTGTACAGTCAGGCTGTAGAGTGTCTATAAGGCTGGATGTAGGAGCCAGGTGGTCAAAGGCCAGGACAGATGTATAGTCTTTCTCAGATCCACTTGGAAGATACTCTCCAACTAAGTTCTCTCTTGGGTCCATCTAGAATTCCAGGAGAGAAAGGCAGAAGACTGGCTTAGCCTCATTAAGTCGTGCAGGACAAGGCTCACTTGAAAGGAACATGCCTCATGGATGGGAGGCACTGACCAACTATGGCAGATGGTGTAGTCCAGCAAGGTATAATTCAAATTCTGAGGGGTGCAGCAATGAAGGTGAAGTTCAGGGCAAAGCCAAATCCAGTTTGGGCACTGGGGGACTTGAGGCCAATGGGGAATGCCTTTATCTTGCTAGAAGACAGTGATGAGGAATCCAGGTCAAGTGATACTTAGAGGTCAAGGATGTCTGTCTACAGGACACTGGATGAGAACTGAGGGGCAGAACTGGATGGGGCCTGGTAACTGGGATGGGTCCCAAAAAGAGCAAGTCCCCCTAAAGGACAGGTTCTCAAGGCCAAGACCAAAGAAGTCTTGTTAATATATTTAGAGCACAAAGTTGGACAAGCCAGCAGCTGAACAAAACTGGATGTTATCTCAGATCTATTGTTTGGGTTCCTAGAGATGCAGCACATTTATCCAAACAGCATGGATTTTTAGGGCCAACAAGTCTCAGTTACAGTGCTGGGCTCCATTGGTGGGGAGATAGGTCAGGCAAAGATGGGATTGGGTAGGGTGATCTCATATACTCATTTTCACAGAACAGTTCTGGTTTACTCCTGTTGTAGATCAATTAACTCCTTTCATTATTTTAAACACTCCGTTTTACTCTCAAAATGTGTCTGACTTTGGGCTTTATGTGGTCTCCTAGATTAGGGGCCTGACATGGGGCAGCCATACCCAGGGCACAGGAAGCAGATGTTGCACGGTATAGTCATAGATTTTGATGTATTTTCTCTCATGACTATTTATCCCTACATCATTCCCTTCCCCAGGCTTAGGTTCTGAAATCCCAGAAGACACAGAGCCAATGTTTGTTGTGTAACACAGGGGGAAAGAAGGCCAAACAGATTGGTGGTTGAAGGCTGTCTCTACCACTCTCTAGCCACATGGCCTTGGGAAAATCACTTCCTCTATCCGAGCCTCATTTTCATCATATTTGGAACAGAAAGCAATACTCTGAGGGTTAAGGAGGTACATGGTAATACTCTGAGGGTTAAGGAGGAGCACAGGTTTGGGTACACAGAAGGGGCTCAGTCAGTGGCAGATCCCATCCTGACAGCAATAAGTGAGTAGTATGAAGAGTCAGGTTAGATCTTACCCAGCTGGGGGCCAGAACACCTGTAGCGGGGCCAGGAGCCCAGATGCCTACAAGCAGAATGGAGGCCCCTGCCCACATCACACTTCTCAAGAAAGAGGGAGGGAATGGTGCCTGTGTAGTGGTAATTTCCAAAGGATGAACCTTTGGAATCTGGGATTCTTGGGACCTGAAGCTCAACGTTCAAGAGGGGACTGCACATCCATAAATGACTAAGCAGGTAAGGGAGTTTGTCTAATGTGCCAGGCAGTGCTGTGCCAACCGCTTAATGGTTGTCTCATTCAATCCTGGTTGTGGTTCAAATCCCAGTCTTCTCTCTACTAGTAACTCAGGCAAGTCATTTAACCTTTTTAAGCTTCAGTTTCTTAAGCTGTAAAATTTGGATAATAATATGAACTTCACATGTTTTTTCTGAGGACTAAGTGAGATGAAGTGTTTAAGCACCTGACACCATGAACATAGCATGTGATCGAGGGATGGGAGAAGTCATTGTCATCATGATCATGATCATTACTGTTCCTCTTAAGCCAACAGCTGCAAAGTGGTCTACATGGGGCTGGAGTCCAGACCCATGCCCCTCTGGCACCTGTTCCTTCCAGTACACTTCCTGCCTCTCAACTTAGTCTCTTTTCACCTGATACTTGGCCATGATGTATTGTTGGCTTGCATTTGTTGAAATTTTGTGAAAAAATTTTGCATCTGTGTTCATGAAGGATATGGTTCTGTAGTTTTCTTTTCTTGTAATATTTTTGTTTGGCTTTCATATCAGGATGATGCTGGCTTTACAGTAAGTTGGGCACTATTCCCTCCTCTTGTATTTTCTAGAAAAGTTAGTGCAGACTTGGAATTATTCTTTCCTTAAAGGATTGGTGGAATTCACAAGTGAATCCATCTAGTTCTGGAATTTTCTGGGGCGCCTGGGTGGCGCAGTCGGTTAAGCGTCCGACTTCAGCCAGGTCATGATCTCACGGTCCGTGAGTTCGAGCCCCGCGTCAGGCTCTGGGCAGATGGCTCGGAGCCTGGAGCCTGTTTCCGATTCTGTGTCTCCCTCTCTCTCTGCCCCTCCCCCATTCATGCTCTGTCTCTCTCTGTCCCAAAAATAAATAAAAACGTTGAAAAAATAAATAAAATAAAATGGACATGTGGTTATCAGCTTACCTACTTCTTTTCCGATGAGCTTTGGTTCGTTAATGTCTTTCAACAAATCTGTCCATTTTATGTAAGTTATTTAATTTATTGGAATAAAGTTGTTCGCAATGTCTACAGAATCTTTTTAATATCTATGGAGTCTGTACTGGTGTTACCTTTCTCATATATGACGTTGGAAATCTGTGTTTTATCTTCTTTTTCCTGATTAGTCTATCAGACCATTACCAATATTATTCATCTTCTCTAAAAACCAACAAACCAGCTTTTGGTTTTATTGATTTTCTTCATTGTTTTCTGTGTTCTGTTTCATGGGTTTCCTGATCTTTATTATTTCCCCTTTTTTGCTTACTTTGAGTTTAATTTGCTCTTCTTTACTTAGCTGCTTAAGGTAGAAGTCATCGATATGAGATTTCTTAGTTTTTATGGTCATGTTATCAAGTTTACTAATCTTTGTAATCCCATCCAGTGCTTTTCTCATGTAACATATTATCGTCTTCATCTGTAGAAGTTAGATTTATATCTTTCTCATTTCTCCTTAATATGCTCAGTCTTTCCTGTAGCTTTATAAACACATGGAATATAGATATAAGTTAAAACAATTTTTAATGTGTATTGGATTTTGAGAAAGAGACAGAGTGCAAGTGGGGGAGGGACAGAGAGAGGAGGAGACACAGAATCCAAAGCAGGCTCCAGGCTCCAAGCTGTCAGCACAGAGCCAGACATCAGGCTTAAACCCATGAACCATGATATCATGACCTGAGCCAAAGTCAAATGCTTAACCCACTGAGCCACCCAGGTGCCCCTAGATATAACTTTTTAATGTCCGTGACTACTTATTCCATCATCGGTGTTACTTCTCAGTCGGTTTTAACTGCGTGATTTTTCTCATGGTGGTTCATATCTTCTCAGTTCATTACATTCCTGGTAACTTTTTATTGGATGCCAGACATTTTGGGTTTTTTTGTTTGTTTGTTTTTTAATTTTTTTTTTCAACGTTTATTTATTTTTGGGACAGAGAGAGACAGAGCATGAACGGGTGAGGGGCAGAGAGAGAGGGAGACACAGAATCGGAAACAGGCTCCAGGCTCTGAGCCATCAGCCCAGAGCCCGACGCGGGGCTCGAACTCACGGACCGCGAGATCGTGACCTGGCTGAAGTCGGACGCTTAACCGACTGTGCCACCCAGGCGCCCCGATGCCAGACATTTTGAATCTTACCTTACTGAGTGTCAGATATTTTTGAATTCCTGATGAATATTCTCAGGCTGCTTTTCTAGAATGTAGTTAAGTTACTTGTAGACAGTTTGATTCTCTTGAATTTTGGTTTTAAGTTTTGTTGGGCAAGACCAGAGCAGCACTTAGTCCAGCAAATGAGAACAGGAAATATCTCTGGCCCTGAGAGAGCTCTGAGAATGGTTCCATCTAGCCTTTCCATTTGTCTTCCCCCTTCCCCATCCTCTGATGCTTTCTTCACACATATACACTAATCAGTGCTCATCTGAGACTTGCACAGGACCCTATGTAGACCTCCAGAGCTCTCTCTCTTTTTCCTAGTACTCTGCTCTGTGAACTCTAGCCACCTTGGCCTCCATCTCACTCAGTTTGGACAGCTATAACTGAGTAGCATAGACTGGGTGGATTAAACAACAAACATTTATTTCTCACAGTTCTGGAGTCTCAAAGTCTGAGATCAGGGTGCTAGCATGGTTGGGTTCTTGGTGAGAGCCCTCTTGCTGGCTTATAAATAGGTCTTTTCTCCTTGTGTCCTGATATGGTGGACACAAACTATCTCCTGTCTCTTTCTCTTTTAATAGGGCATTACTCTCATCATGAGAGCTCCACCTTCATCACCTAATTACTTCCCAAAGATCCCACCTCCAGATACCATCCTATTGGGGGTTAGGATTTCAACATATGAACTTTGAGAGTACCCAAACATTCAGTCTATGGCAGCCACCCAGACTCTCAACTCTATCTCTTCTGTCCAGGGAAACCATGAGCCTCCTCTATGTCCTCGCTTCCTGTGGCAGCCTGGTAACTTTGTGAGCAGTAAGCTGGGACAACTGCAGGGCTGGACCCATTGCTTTTCCTCTGTCAAAATCACTGTTCTTTGTTGCCTGACGTCCAATGTCTTGGAAAACATTATTTCATGTATTTTGTCTAGGTTTTTAGTTATTACAGGTGGGACAGTAATTCTGGTCTCTGTTACTTCATCTTGATTGGGAATGAAAAGTCTTAAACAGGCGTCTCTTTTTTTTTAATTTTTAAAAAAATGTTTATTTTTGAGAGAGAGAGACAGAGTGTGAGCAAGGGAGGGACAGGGAGAGAGGGAGATACAGAATCTAAAGCAGGCTCCAAGCACCAAGCTGTCAGCCCAGAGCTTGACATGGGATTCAAATTTGCAGACCATTAGATCATGACCTGAGCCAAAGTCAGACACTTAACCAACTGAGCCACCCAGGTGCCCCTAAACTAGTGTCTTTCTACTTTGTAACTAACTCAACTCAACACATTTCTTGTGCCAAGAAACCAATATATTATGGTGATATACAGTTTGGTATCATCTATAATAGAAAAAAAATGGGACTAAAACTACATATCCAACAATAGGTGAATAATTCCTTGACAATAATGGTTACAAAGAATATATGGGTAGATGGTAAAAGGGTTAGCAAATAATATTAAGTTTTTTAAAAGATAGATACTTAATCCATTAGGATTTGCATACAAACCCCAGAAACCCCAACTTACAGTGGTTTAGACATAAAGGAATTTTTTTTCTTCACCAAACAAGAAGTCTTGAGGCAAGACATTACTCATATTAGTTCACAGCTGGATAGTGTTAGTGGGAGAACCCATGTGATTCTCTGAGCCTTTTCCTTACAGTCTCAAGATGACTTGCCCAATTGCAGACATGGCATTTGTATTCATGGCAATAGGAAGGGAGTTTTAGGGGGAGGGGTTGTATCACTGTCATTCTATCCCTTTTGTTAGGAAAAGAAATTTTTTCACAAAAACTCCTCAGCTGAGTTTCCCTTGTGTTGCACTGGACAGGACCAAATTATGTGACTGCACCTCACTAAAAGGGATTCTGGGAAAGGAAGAAATAGCGCTGTCATTTGGGCTTGGACCATTCATGAGGTATTGACTGCCTCAAACAATCATTGGCAGCAAGAATGTGGTTCTGAGAGCGAAGAAGGGGGAAATGGAGAGTCAACCAAGTAGCATCTGTCACAATAAAATTGTATGTAAAGTGTGATATGAATGAGATAAGAAAAAAGAAGACACTATCATTTACACACAGAATAAATTAGAGAGAAACATCTAGAAGCCATTAGTGACATCGAAGAAACTGAATGGTAATTATTTTCTTCTTTCTACCTTTCTATGTCTATGAAATTTCTCTGATGAACATGGGTTACTTTTGTAATTCAGAAAACAGAGAAGACTCTGTCAGGGATTGTTCCAGATATAAAGGAATCCACAGTAGAATGGCCTCTTGACCGAGAACAGGAATCACTATTTCCCACTCAGATTCTACCACCTTGTAGCTCAGAATCTGACTGTGGAAGTCTCAGAATCTGGACTCCTGGAAAGCCTGGGGCCCAAACTGTGGGAATCAGAAAAGCTTAGGGCAGACTCTATCCCCAGAGGAGAGACTTGGGTGGTCCTGGCTTGTGATCCTCCCCCACCCCCAAGCAGTGTATGGTAGAGGCACTTTACGATATGGCAGACCTAGATTGGGATCCCGCTGCCTCCAACTTATCCAATGCCTTGGGTAAGTCATTTCTCTTCTCTGAACTTCAGTGCCCTTGTCGATACAGTGGAAATAACTTGCTTCTTGGAGAATTACATGAAACAATGCCTGTGAAATACTGGGCACACAGGAGGTATTTAATAAATGCTGGCCCCTTTCCCCTTTTCTTTCCCTAGCCCCAGGAGAATGTATGCCTAGCAGAAGCCCCTGCAGAGCCTGCGACCCTCAAAAGTGCTGCTCTGGGGTCTAACGTTCATTAGCCAACCACCTCCCACTGCACATGAGACTGCCCTTCCCCCCTGAGATGCCTCAGCGCTTCCTGCCTCTGGTCTGCCTTGTGCCTGATCACAATACTGGGACCAGCACTGCTTAGGAACACAGCCTGTGTGGTCAGACAAAACTGCGCTCAGTGTCCCAGCTCCACACAGGCTCCTTAATGCTCTGAGTCTCCATTTCTGTATTTGTAAAATGGTGATCATCATGCTGCAAAGGTATCAAATGTCTGGTCCATAATGACTACACAAACCCATACCCAAACAAAACCCAATAGCAGGTATTATTATGATTTAGGGAACACAGCTACATTCTACAGAGAGGAAGCAAGGGCTCTGGGAAGCCAAGTGGCTTGTCCAGGTCACAGTGACTAAGTCTGTCTGACTGCAAATCCCTGGGTCTTCTGTGCACCAGTTGCTTCCCCAGAGGTTGCTCATTGGAGCCCTTAGGTGCTGAGCAGAAGGGTGGGGCCTTCCCTGTGCTGTGAGTGTGAAGCGTCTGCTGGGGGTGCCTCCCCACATTAGAGATGCTGGGAATGACAGGGTTCCAGCTTGGGGAAAATGGGCTGATCAGAGCATGAGGGCTTATCAAGAACAAGGAAGGCAATGCAGACAGCCCCACGTACCCTCACAAGGAAAAGTAGGGCAGGTAAGGGCTAGCACACTGTAACACAAACGGGGGATTCTGGAGGAGAGAGGAGCCTTGGTGAGAGGCAGGAGGGTGGAGGGGCAAAGAGGTATTTAAGAGAACACAACACTGATATCAGAAGTACTTGCTTTTAGTTCAGTACAAGGATTTCCTGAAGGGCAGTCAAGGCTATGTAAGCTTCCTTGAAAGGTAGTGAGCCTCCTGTCCTTGGGAGATTATGAACAGGAGATGGAGCATCCTTTGCCAGGGAGGCTGCAGAGAAAATGTGTGTCCTGGCAGGGATTAAATTCTCCAAGATCGCCTCCAGTCCCAAGGTCTGGTGAATGTCTGAAGTTGTCCAGAGCAGATCGGTGGGGTGTTGTTGAGGGCTCAGGTTGGGACTGGCAATCCAGAGCATATGATAGCAAGACCCAGAGCCTGCTTGCTCTGGACTCCTGCCCAACCCCACCTTCAGGCACCTGTTGAGCTGGGACTGGGATTGCCCTCCCTGGCTGGGAGGGCAAGACCAGGCTTGGGAGTGCCATGGGCTGGGGCAGGGTCTTACTCTGAAGGCGGCATCTGCCAGCAGTGCTTGGGGAGGCTGTATGTTTCTGGCTTCCATGCTCAGTGTGCTCTGGCAAGAGGGGGTGAATGAAGGTGGAAGCCTCCTGGCACAGCTGCCAGGGACCCCTGAGGGCCAACACCTGCTCCCTGAGGCCAGGCTCCAGGTTCCTCTCTGACCTGAAGATTCTGTCTTCACTTTCCATCCCTTTCCAGTCTAGTGATACTCTTTCCTGCCACTGTGGTCCTCTGTCTCCTTGTCTGTCCATCTGTGTACACTGATTCTTCCTGATTTGCTTCTACGTCTCTGTTATGCCCAGTCTGGGTCTCTGGTCTATGCCCTCATCCATTCTTGCTGCCCTTAGATAAGGAGCTGCCACTTCAGACCCCTACTCACACCTGCTCTGTCTTCAGTCTCTCAGGATTCTCTGGATCCCACCAGACTCCCATGGCTCATCCCACCCATCCCCTGGTGCAGCAGACTCCAGGCCCTCAGAGAAGGCCCTCATTACCCTCATGCCCCACAGCAATGCTCTCTCCTCTTTCCATACAGCACGGAGGCTTCTGGAGGCTACTTGATGCAGTAGAAGGAGGACATGTGGGGAAGGGCCAGCTCTGGCATCACCTGCCTGTCTGCTGACCTCTCATCAGGGTGCTCATTCTCCTCCTAAAGCTCGTTGGGAGGATAGAGACCATGGGAAGGAGAGCAGAGGGGATGCATGGGCTCAGGCAGGGTCACTATATGGCTGTGTCACTATGAGCGGAGCAGGCAGCAACATCTTTAGGAGCATGGCTGGCATTGTTGCCTCCCTGCATCTGCTTGCCCTCAAGGGCTGTCTGCCCCAGCTTCACTCACCCTGCTTTCTGGCCATGGTTTCTGCTCTTCCTGTCCCCTTTCCTTTCAGCTTCCACCATGGAGGAGGCAGGAAATGAGAAAGCAAGTGAGAAAATAATTGGTGAGGAGAAAACAGCAGAATCTGTTTCCAGGTGGGTCAGTCCAACTACATTCTTGCCAGAAATGCTCACAGAGGCAGTTATGAGCCCAAGCTATGAACCCAGGCTCTGGAGTCGGCCGAAGCTGTGACTCTGGGCAAGTTGTGTCTCCACTCTCCTCACCTGTAAAATGGGCACAGCAATAGCACCCACTCGCAGGGTGGCTTTTCCTGTTTCCTACGGCAGGTGTCTGTTCTGATCAGAGGGTGCCAATATTTATTATTAAATCTTTCAGCTATCACCCCAGCTACAATGCATGTAAAACATGTATTACAGCGTGTGTCACACAGTGAGTTGCTCAAACAATAACAACACTAATATTTTATTATATTAAATTATTATTCATTATTACACAGTTTTGTACATATATACATATATGACATAATATATATTATTAGTTATTACATTAGTTATTAAATTATATTATTTAAAATAATATTATGGTTTTTATTATTTATTAAGATAAGAGTTGAGAGAAACAATAGAGGTTCATAACACTTGGTGCAAGCTTTCCCAATCTTTTTCCCTCAACCTACTTGTGCCCTGATTTTTCCCAAGGAGATTCGTGAACTCCGGACACAGGTAATTTTCTTCAGATCTCTGATAAACTGGAAAGAAAAGTGTAGGGAGAGAGGCAGTGCCTGTAATCTTTTCTTCTCTTTTTTATTTTTCTGCTTCCCAGGGTCTCTCGGTCTGTAGATCATTCAGCAAGCAATTATTAGGTCTTACTATGCTGGGCTCAATATTAAGTAATGAGATTACAGCGGAAAACCGGAACATTGTGCATTGAGGCTGAGCTGCTCATGGGGCTGTGTCTGACCTGCAGAATTTCCCAGTTTGCTTTGGCTCACGTTGAAGTAGCATAGACTCCAAGGTGACCTGCTGGGTTCCAGGAGTTACTCTGTGACAAGCTCCTACTATGACCTGCGATTTATCTCCTTCCTAGGTCTGCTCTCTGCACATGGCATCTTGGGCCATGGGGATGCTTTCTGCGTCAACCCCTGCAGTGGCCAAAGAGCCCTTCAAAGTGTCAGCCCAGCAACTGCCTTGGAGCCTGGTGATCAAAACAAAGTCTGACTTTGAGGAGTGAAGCCAGGGTATTTGTCTAACTATCTTAGACTTTTCCCAGTAGACAAAGGAGCCACTGAAGGATGGAAGAAGTGGCCGAGTCAGAGTTTTGTTTTAGGAAGAATGCTCTGAGGGCTAGTGTAGGGTATGGGCTGGGCAAGTACCCAGCTGGAGGACAGAGATGAAATCAGGTGAGAGACAGGTGCCAGTGTCTGAACCAGACAGTGGCAATGGGGTAGGAGAGGGTTGGGTAGATGTGAGAGGCATCTTGGAGGTGACAACAATAGAACCTGGAATCAGAAAGGATGTAGAGGGATGGCAAGGGAGCTGAGGAGATTTCCCGAGGTTTCTGACTGGCATGACTTCGTTCACCTTAAAAATGCCATCACTGTGTGTGTGTGTGTGTGTGTGTGTGTGTACGCACTCATGCATGCACACATCTATACCCATACATCAAAACATTAAATTAAGCCCAGCACAAGATTCTCTGCCTTTTGTTTTGCCTTTCCCCCTAAGAATCAAAAACAGAAAACATTTGAGTAAATTGAGGACTCAGATTAGTTTGCTTCTGATTAGCTATGGTTTTGCTACACATAGGAAACCTGATCACTGCTGCAGAATGAGTGATACTCCATTTTCCCCATATATTCCCTCTCTGAGCCTCAGTTTCTCATCTGTGAAGTGGAGATAATGACGTCTATCCTATACATCTCACAGAGTCATCGTGAGGCTCAAAGAGGGAGTGAATGTCAAGCTACATTGTAAGCTACAGCTCAAAATCCAAATTCTATATTTTTGACCCAAATAGTGGAACAGAGGCCAGGCTCAGTCTCATCACGATAGATAATAATGTCTGCCTTTGTTCTTCCTCACATGGGGCTTCTGGTTATAATCACTGAGAGTCAGGCAATTTTTCTTCCCAGGAAAAAAATGTTTTGCCCTCAAGACAGTCAGGGGAAGAATGATGGGGAACCAGGGGTTCAGGGAGCCTGCATTTCTGACCCAAGATCCTGGTTATGGGACAGTATCCTTGGGCACACTTTGCTGGTTTACAGACAGCTCGTTCCAGTTGCCCTCAGCCTCCCTGCATGGATCAACCAGATTAAACACTCTTTAACATAAGACTATTAAAGAGTCAGTCCTTTCATCAACTTTGTGTAAAAAATTAGAAGTAGAAATGGCAGCACATTTTCCCACTATTGGTCCCAAGGTAGAATATTCCCATCTTGGGTCCTTAGGAAACTTCCTCTCAGGAAGAATTTGGCTTACAAGATAGGTATTTTTTTTCCTGTTTTACAGGTGAGGAAACTGAGGCTTAGGAAACAAACTAGCAGCCCAGTGTCACATAGCAAGTAAAGCCAGAGCTAAGATTCAAGCAGAGCCCACTGTCTCTACCTTATTCCTTTTTTCCCTGGGGAAAGAATGTGACTTACAAAAACTCTTTCATGAAAGGTAGAAATTTAATAAAAATAGGCATTTTCCAGCTATCTGACAGCTATTGAATAATGTCTGTGAAGACTCTGGAAAAGTGCTTAGCATATAGGAGGTCCAAAGTGTGTGCAGTCCTTCGGTCAAAGTCAAGAAACCATCTGATGTATTGAATGTATACCAGGCTCTTGTACAGACTGATTCATGGTGCTCCAAAGGAGAATAAGAAGATTAGAGAACAAGTAGGGTTGGTTGGATAAATTGGTGCCAGGAAAGGGAAACACTGACACCATGAAGATTACTCCTGTTCCTAAGAACCAATGATGCACATGACATCACTTTGGTGAGGCTGTCCTTTCCCTGTTCTCTGTGAAGAAGCTGAGGCTCAGGGAAGTTAAGTTGAGAAAGAGCT
Source organism: Felis catus (assembly GCF_018350175.1). Classification (NCBI taxonomy): domain Eukaryota; kingdom Metazoa; phylum Chordata; class Mammalia; order Carnivora; family Felidae; genus Felis; species Felis catus. The sequence continues at coordinate 33,715,016 of NC_058375.1, read as the reverse complement.
GAGAGTAAGAAGCTAAAAGAAAGAATGAGATACTGGCTGTTGTGGGGAGAAGTGACAGAAGGTAGGCATCTGGGACAGTGAAAATTGACTGTAGGCTTCAATGATGGTGGGGTACTTCTCAGGAAATTTGCTTGCATAGCTCCAACCTGAATCTCAGTCCTGTGTGTGGAGAACCATCCAGGAATGCAGTTAACATTCACCATGCACCTACCCCATGGTAGGCCTTTTGTGTGGTGCTTTTCATGACAAAATATCACTCCTTGGTATCATATATCATGGATATCATATTCTTGCAGCAAACTTGTAGCAAGGAGACAACTACTCTCTAATTTTGTACTTGAGGAAGTAGTCTCAAGGGGGCAAGGGTGTGGGGTAAAGGACTTGCTCAATGCCATTCACTCAGTCAACTACAGAGCCAGGACTTAGAACTCAGTAAGCCTTCTAACATACCATGGCCTGGGAAGGGGCCAGTGGGTAGTCAGAGAGATGGCCCAGCTCAGGCCAGACTGAAGGCAAAATTAAAGTGGAAAATAAATTAATGTCTTCAATAGGACATCTTCTTCTTCATAGATCTCCTGAGAGTAGTGGCAGTGGCCCAAGAGCAGGTAAAATAGACAGTCATGGTGTCTAATCATAACTGGACACTGACCACTACTACCACAACCCCATCAGTAACTCTCACCTTGGTGCATAGCTTAGCTAGTTCTCTGTTTGAATTGGTTCCTTTCTTTTTCATTTAGAAGTAGAACATGATGCAGGAGACTAACCAGTCCTTTGTGGCTGAATTCATCCTTCTGGGCTTCTCCTTCAACCCCAGCACCACTCCTCTGCTCTTCTCAGCCTTCCTGATCACCTACCTGCTGATTATTCTGGGAAATGGCTTAATCACCATCCTCATCTGCCTGGATTCACACCTCCACACACCTATGTACTTCTTTATTGGCATCCTTTCCATATTGGATGTGGGCTATACCACTACAACTGTGCCTCAGATGTTGGCACATCTAGCCAGCCAGAAGAAGACCATCTCTTTTGCCAGCTGTGTGGCCCAAATGTACATTTTCTTGGTGCTAGGCATCATGGAGTCGTGGCTCTTTGCCATCATGTCTATAGACAGGTATGTGGCCATCTGCCACCCACTCAGGTACAAGGTCATCATGAGCCCATGGTTATGTGGAGTAATGGTCATTTTCTGTGGACTCTGGGGTGTCATTTCTGCTCTTGTCTACACTGTTTTTGCCATGCGTCTGCCATACTGTGGCTCCAACAAGATCAACCACTTCTTCTGTGAAGTTCCTGCAGTCTTAAAGCTGGCTTGCGCAGACACCTCAGTCAATGACCGAGTAGACTTCATTCTTGGCTTTACTGTCATCCTGGTCCCACTCTCCCTCATTCTTGTCATTTATGTCAACATCTTCATTGCCATCTTGAGGATCCGTTCAGCCCAGGGGCGACTGAAGGCCTTCTCCACTTGTGCCTCCCACATCACTGTGGTCACTATGTTCTGTGTGCCAGCCATGGTCATGTACATGAAACCTGGCTCTGAGGCTTCCCTGGAAGAGGACAAGAAGTTGGCCCTGTTCTACAATGTTATCTCTGCTTTCCTCAACCCCATCATCTACAGCCTCCGGAACAAGGACATACAGAGGGCTTTCCTCAAGGTGACAGGCTGGGGCAGGGCCTTCCAGGGAAGGAACAGCTGGGGAACAGAGAAGCAAGACTCATGATGCACAGTCAATGCCCTAAACATTCATTTGCATGACCCAGCAACACCAGGACACACACAGCCCTGGCCCCAAATCTCAACTCTCTACAGCCGGTGGCAGACAGCCCATGATTTAACTGACAGACTAGTCACTGTGACATATCTTCCAGATACATCAGTCTTTCAGCTTCCTTTTGTTTTAAAGTCTCAACAGGTAGCAAAAGAAGGGGCATCCTAAGCCATTAAAGTCTATTATCAAGACAAAAGGAATAAGCTTTGGGGTATGCGCTGTGGCTGAATCTTGAGAAAGTTTCATTACCCTACAGAAACTGCACACAAGGTTTTAGGTTAGCTGGGGGGAAGGGCAAAGGCACTGACATTGGAGGATTCCTGGCCCTAGAAGGAAGAATAAAGTAAATTTCATTGCAGTGACTTGGGGGTGTGGTGTACTTGTTTTGGACATGCAGATTGGAAACAAGCTGGGATCCCTGGAGGCTAACTGCATTTGGTCCCAGTGACCTCCCCCGAGACTTATTTCAGGTCTCTCTGTTCTTCCTTCCCTCCTTACAAGTCAACTGGACTTCTGTCTTTGCCATTTCAGGGCTCCACATATGCTCTTTTTTCTCTCCTCACCCTTAACTCCACCCTACCTCCATCCTATCCCGTTATGCTATTATCTCCTGTTCATCCATCAGATCTTGGCTTAAACTGCGGCTCCTCAAAGAAGTCTTTTATTGAGCTCCCAGAGTGAGCGTTCCAAAGCACCCAGTACCTCTCTTTCATAACAAAGGCATGCGGTTCAACATATGAATTCTCTGCCGGATAGCAACTTCCATGAGGCTGGACCATGAGTATTCAGTTGATCCCTAGGATCTAGTCCCATGCTACCCACATACTGGCCTTCAACAGGTATTTTATGAATGAAGGAATAGACACTTCACAGGAAAAGCCAGAGAGGGAAGACAAAACCAGTAAGTGCTAGAGTTATTGAATTAGGACTAGCAAAATGTAGGAAATAGTGGCAGGTACAAAAAGGAGAGGATATGAAAAGGAGTAACGTTGTTCAGCTACAATCATATGGAAAAAAGTTTGCTTTCATTATTAATAAACATGGATTGAATAAGTGGGATATCATTTTCCACCTATCAAACTAGCAAAATAAGAAAAATGGTGATACTCAATTCTGGGAAGGACATGGCACACTCATTGCTGAAAAGATTATCCTTGGTTCTACCCTTCTAGAGCAGTGCCTTCTACATAGTATGTACTCAATAAATCTGTTATATGGAGAGTATAATACTAATAATCATGCCTCTATGCATTAAACATTTATGTACCAATACAGTTGTGAAAAATTTATATATAAATTAATTCATTTAATAAAAATATATATCATGAACCTTTACAATATTTATATGCTTGAGTCCAGAAATTTCACTCTAGGACTTTGTCCTTAGAACAAAATCAGAAATGTAGACCAAGTTGGATATAAAAATATGTTCATCAGAGAGCTATTGGACACAACTATAAATATGATATATCAACTCTACTGCATGCTATTCAATCAATACCATATATCATGTTTTGAAGCAATATTTAGTTACATTGAAAAGTGTGATATAGGGGCGCCTGGGTGGCGCAGTCGGTTAAGCGTCCGACTTCAGCCAGGTCACGATCTCGCGGTCCGTGAGTTCGAGCCCCGCATCAGGCTCTGGGCTGATGGCTCGGAGCCTGGAGCCTGCTTCCGATTCTGTGTCTCCCTCTCTCTCTGCCCCTCCCCCATTCATGCTCTGTCTCTCTCTGTCCCAAAAATAAATTAATTAAAAACGTTGAAAAAAAAATTTAAAAAAAAAAAAAAGAAAGAAAAGTGTGATATAATGTTAGGTAGAAAAAAGTCAAGTCATAAAGTTATGTATATAAGGTTAATCCAACTTTTATAAAATACTCCTACATTCGTTTATAAAACCCTGAATGGATATATGTTAACATGTTAACACAAGATATCCCCAGGTAGTAAGATAGTAAGTGATTTTTATTTTATTTCTTGCTTTCTCTACTTTATAAAATTTCTACAATCAGTATATATCATCTTTATAGGGGAAAGAAATTAAGATGACTTGAGAAATACTTATCCTGTCAGAGAAAAGAAAGTTAGCTATGACGCTGGCACCATTCATTCATTCATTCATTCATCAAGCGTTCATTGATGCTTACTATCTGGCAAGCCCAGTGCTGGGCCCTGTGGGTGCAGACATGATAATCTAAGTCCCAGTCTAGTGGTGAGAGACAAGTATAAGACAGGGATGCCATAAGGTACTAACTGTGATGTTCCAAGCTCTGAGGAAGTGATGAGGCCATATTTCTGCTGGGTGCTGGAAGCATGAGTAGAAGCTTGATAAATGGAGAAGAGAACAGAGAGCAGGGGCAGGGGATCCCAGACAGAGGACACAAGGTATTGAAAGCCTAGAGACATGGGATTATGAAGAATGGGCAAGATGGCTGGGACCCAGACCCAGGCAGGGGAGAGAAGATATGACAGATAGGGCCTGGCATGCTATGGTAAAGAGCTTCAAGTTTCCCTTCTCGACAAGTATTTACCAAGGACTGTTACCTGGAACTTTGGTCCTGTGAAACATTCTGTGAGGAAAAGGTTTCTTGTCCAAATAACCTCAGAGACACTGATCTCCTCTTCATGCTTCTCAGTGCACAATATAGGATGTTAGACTCTGAGAAGACCAATGGATACATAGACGAACAACTAAACACAGGAAAACACCTATGCTAATTCTACTTAACACAATATTTACCAAACTTGTTGGATCACAGAGCTTTTTCCTCTTGGAACATTTATTAGTCAAAGAAACTAGAATTTTCTAAAAGTGTACTTTAAGAAGTGCTATTGGGGGCACCTGGGTGGCTCAGTCGGTTGAGCATCCAACTTTGGTTCAGGTCATGATCTCGCAGTTTGTGGGTTCGAGCCCTATGTCGGGCTCTGTGCTGACAGCTCAGAGCCTGAAGCCTGCTTCAGATTCTGTCTCCCTCTCTCTCTGCCCATGCCCCACTCACACTCTGTCTCTATCTCCTTCAAAAATAAATAAACATTAAAGAAAAATTTTAAATAAAAAAAGAAGTGCTATTGTATGCATGGATGTATTTGAGGGTGGAAATACAGAAAAATATAAAGCCACTAAAGTATACTTCCAATGTCACCCCTCAGACTTAACTTTCTTAATATCTTTGTGTATTGTTTTATGTCTCCATACACCATTTGTCACAGTTGAGATCACATGTAAATATTATTCTATAGCTTTTCATCATGGCCTATGTGTCTCACACATGTATTTTCCGTAATTTTATTTCATCATGCTTCAGTTTCTGTATTTTCTTTTGACTTGCTTTCCAGTTTACTAGTTTTTCTATTCATCTGGGTCTAGTGTGCTGTGAAACCTAGAAATGTATTTTTAATAACAATTACATTTTTAACTCTAAAATCTTAATTTTAGGGGGTGCCTGGGTGTCTCAGTCGGTTAAGTGTCCAACCCTTGATTTCAGAGGTCAAGCCCCATGTGGATCCTGCTTAGCATTTTCTGTCTCCTTCTTTCTCTGCTCCTCCTCTGCTCACACTCTCTCCCACTCTCTCTCTCAAAAATAAATAAATAAACATTTAATGGGAATTCAAGCTGGTGCAGCCACTCTGGAAAACAGTATGGAGGTTCCTCAAAAAATTAAAAATAGAACTACCTTACCACCCAGCAATTGCACTACTAGGCATTTATCCAAGGGATACAGGTGTGCTGTTTCGAAGGGACACATGCACCCCCATGTTTACAGCAGCACTATCAACAATAGCCAAAGTATGGAAAGAGCCCAAATGTCCATTGATGGATGAATGGATAAAGAAGATGTGGTATATATATACAATGGAGTTTTACTCGGCAATCAAAAAGAATGAAATCTTGCCATTTGCAACTATGTGGCTGGAACTTGAAGGTATTATGCTAAGTGAAATTAGTCAGAGAAAGACAAAAATCATATGACTTCACTCATATGAGGACTTTAAGAGACGAAACAGATGAACATAAGGGAAGAGAAACAAAAATAATATAAAAACAGGGAGGGAGACAAAACAGAAGAGACTCATAAATATGGAGAACAAACTGAGGGTTACTGGAGGGGGTGTGGGAGGGGGGATGGGCTAAATGGGTAAGGGGCACTAAGGAATCTACTCCTGAAATCATTGTTGCACTATATGCTAACTAATTTGGATGTAAATTTTAAAAAATAAAAAACAAAATGAAAAAAATTAGGAAAAAATAATAAACATTTAAAATATATAATATTTAAATTTTTATTTTTATTCTTTTTTAGTTTCCAAGTCTCTGCCAAAATTTCCCACCTTATTATTTAATCAGTTATTTTAAAGTTCATGGCTGATACACTCCACTATCTAGATGTCCTATAGGTCCATTTCTTTTTTTTTTTTTTTAATTTTTTTTTCAACGTTTATTTTATTTTTGGGACAGAGACAGAGCATGAACGGGGGAGGGGCAGAGAGAGAGGGAGACACAGAATCGGAAACAGGCTCCAGGCTCTGAGCCATCAGCCCAGAGCCCGACGCGGGGCTCGAACTCACGGACCGCGAGATCATGACCTGGCTGAAGTCGGACACTTAACCGACTGCACCACCCAGGCGCCCCTATAGGTCCATTTCTTATTGCCTCTGTTTTTCTCTCAATTTTGAGTGAGTTCTTATCTTTTTGTGTGCTTGGTAATTTTTTATTGAATTGCAGACACTAAGTATAAAAAAGACTTGTAGAGATCATTTGAGGCTCTGGATGAGGCTGTATCCCTTCAGAGTACATGTACTTGTGCTGTGACAGGCAGTCTGAGCAGTGGAAAATCTCCATTGGTTATTCAGGGGTTGAGCTGACTGAAAGCTGAGCTTCAGTGTTTGTATTTATTGGTATATTTCTGGTGGACTTTACTCACACTCCCCTGGGAGTCCCAACTAAAAGTGTCTGATGTTTGCCAGGGCCAGCCTCCTTAGACCCCCTTAAATCCAATTTTTGTCCTTTCATTGCCTGAGCTCAGCTTCTCTGTTTGTCCTCCTTTTCTCACAGATTATCATGAGTGTTCCCTTATGACATGAAGATGTTAGCATTAGAGGGGATGACTAACCATCCTCCTATTTTTACTGTATTTTTCTAAGCAGGGCTATAATGATCATCTCTGTACATACATCCTTAGCTGAATTTTTAATTTTTATTTTTTCAGTGAGTATCTTAGTTTGGACTGGAATAGGTTTCCACTTGTGTTTTCTCCTAGGAGTTTTATGGTTTCAGGTCTTATGTTCAAATCTTTGATCCATTTTGAGCCTTTTCATTTTTTAATGTTTTTAAAAGTTTTTATTTAAATTCCACTTAGTTGGGGTGCTTGCATGGCTTAGTTGGTTGAGTGTCTGACTCTTGATTTTAGCTCAGGTCAGGATCCCAGGGTTGTGGGATTGAGCCCCAAGTTGGGCTCCCTGCTAGCATGGATTCTGCTTAAGGTTCTGTCTCTCTTTCTCTCTTCCTCTGCCTCTCTCCCCCTCTCATGCTTTCTCTAAAAAATAAAATAGATAAATAAAAAATAAATTCCAGTTTTTAACATACAATGTAATATTAGTTTCAGGTGCACAATAGTGATTCAACACTTCTGTACAACACCTGGTGCTCATCACAAGTGCACTCCTTAATCCCCATCATTTACTTCCCCTGTCCTCTGCCCACCTCCCCTCTGATAACCATTAGTTTGTTCTTTACAATTAACAGTCTGTTTCTTAGTTCGTCTCACTTGTTTCCCCCTTAGTAGTATTTTTGATAAGTGGAAGTGTTTAATTTTGGTGAAATACAGTTTATTAATTTTTACTTTGTGGGAAAGTTTTTTTGTTTTAATTTTTTTTTTAAGAGAGAGTGTGTGTATGTGTGAGCAGAGGAAAGAGGCAGAGGGAGAGAGAGAGAGAGAGAGAGAGAGAGAGAGAGAGAGAGAGAGAGAGAGAGAGAGAGAATCTTAAGAAGGCTCTATGCTCAGAGTGGAGCCTGATGCAGGGTTTGATTCCATGGCCTCAGGATCATGACCTAAGCCAAAACCAAGAGTCAGATGCTTACCTGAGTCACCCAGGTGACCTTATTATAAATTTAATTTCTGTAATGTACATGGAACAATTTCGACTTTCTATTTCTTTGTAAGCTGTATTTTTAGTAAGCTGTATTTTTCAAGGAATTTGTCCATTTTATCTAGTTGTTGAATTCATTGACATAAAGTTGGCCAGAACATGCCCTTATTATTCTTTTTATATCTGTGAGACCTGTGTGATAGTTCCTCTCTTCTAATAGTGATAATTTGTGTTTAATTTTTTTCTTCCTCAATGACCTAGAGATCTATCAATTTTATTGAACAGTTCAAAGAATTACCTTTTGGTTTCATTGATTTTCTTTATAGTTTGTCCATTTCTATCTCACTGATTTTTTTTTCAGTTTATTTAGGTGGAAATTGAGATTTTTTAAAAAGGACCATTCATTTTTTCTAACATAAGGACTTAAAGCTATAGGTTTTCTAAGAATTGGTTTAGTTGTAGCCACAGATTTTAATATGTTGGTTTTTTTGTTATCAGTCAGTTCAGAATAGTTTCTTATTTCCCTTGTGATTTCTTCCTTGATACATGAATTATTTAGAAATGTATTGTTTGGAGGCACCTGGGTGGCTCAGTCACTTGAGCGACCAACTTTGGCTCAGGTCATGATCTCATGGTTTGTGAGTTAGAGTCCCACGTCAGGCTCTGTGCAGACAGCTCAGAGCCTGGAGCCTGCTTCGGATTCTGTGTCTCCCTCTCTCTCTGCCCCTCCCCCATTCATGCTCTGTCTCTCTCTGTCTCAGAAATAAACATTTAAAAAAAAAGAAATGTATTGTTTAACTTCCAATATTTGGGACTTTTCTAGATATCTTCTTTTATTGATTATTAATTTAATTCTATTGTGTTCAAATAACATACTCTGTAAGATCTCAAAATTTTGAAGTTTTATAGCCCAATATATGGTCTATATTGGGGAACATTCTGTGTGCCCTTTAAACGAATGCTGTTTTGGGCTATAGTGATTAACAAATGCCAATTAGATTAAAAGAGTTGACAGGATTGTTCAGATCTATGTCCTTGTGATTTTTGGTCAAATTGTTCTGTCAAGTACTATGACATGAGTGTTACAATTGCCACTACAGTTGTGAAATTGCTCCATTTTCACTTTATTCCTGTCAGTTTTTGCTTCATGTATTAGCTAAATGCACATTTACAATTATGCATTTTAAGATGCATGTGTGTTTGGCTGTGTGAAGTTTTATCTCACTAATATATAAAATAATCTTTTTTTTTAGTATTTGCTTATTTTTGAGAGAGAGACAGAGTGTGAGCAAGGGAGGTGCAGAGAGAGGGAGACACAGAATCCAAAGCAGGCTCCAGGCTCTGAGCTGTCAGCACAGAGCCTGATGTGGGGCTCAAACTCTCAAACCATGAGATCATGACCTGAGCCAAAGTCAGACATTTAACTGACTGGGCCACCCAGGCACCCTGTAATATGTAAAATAATCTTAATAAGACTCAGGCTCAAAAAAGTAACACATAAAAGACAGCCTATGAAAAAGATGACTTGGAAAAAGACTGAAATAGAAATGAAATTGTCTACAGCTTGCTTCAGTTTGGTTTTTTGAGATTTTCCTTAGCCCATTATGAGAACTAATGTCAAGGTCTAAGAATGATTACATTGATGTGAGTTTGGGTGTAGGCAGAGTTAAAACCTTTAACTGATGTGAAGCATTCTTTTCTGGTATAGTACAGTATGCTTCAGCTTAAAAGACTTGACTCTAGGGGCACCTGGGTAGCTTAGTTGGTTGAGCGTCCAACTTTGCCTCAGGTCATGATCTTCCAGTTTGTGAGTTCAATCCCCACATCGGGGCTCGCTGCTGTCAGCACAGAGCCTGCTTCGAATCTTCTGTCCTCCTCTCTCTACCCCTCCCCAGCTTGTGCTCTCACCAAAATAAATAAATATTAAAAGAAAAAAAAGGCTTGGCTTTGGATGATCTTCTCTGTAGTATTCAGCTCTATTTGATGCTTCTTGCTTAAGATTTTATCTTCTCCTTTCCTCCTAAGCAAATGTTATGGAACTGAATGAATAGATCCTTATAGGCCAATGTAACCCTGGGCAGGCAAGCTGAGGTCCCCTATGGAGAAGACAGAAGGTATAAATAGCTCTGAAAATGAACTGTCTGGAAGGACAAAACTGCTCACCCTTATGTCTGGGTATAAATAAAAATTGTTCACTACAGAGCAACTGAAGTTCTTGCGGTGAGGGCAGAGGTTTCCGGATTCATGTTCAATGTCAGAAAAAGAAGGAATATGTGTGCTGGGGAGGATGAGAGGTAAGATGCAGGGAAGTTCTAAAATCCTATATCATTAAGTGAAGTTAATTCCATTTGAATATTTGGATTCAGGTTAGTAAATCTTAGCCTTCTATAGTGTTAAAGTTAATGAACACATATCTGTGTCCTTCTGCTTGACTGACATCTTAATTTAGTATCTCAGAGGCAGCTCAAATTTAACATGTCCAAAAGGAAACTCATCACTGTTTACTTCAAACCTGTTCCTCTCATGGGTTTTCCATTTGAATAAATGGCATCATCATCCACCCAACAGCCCAAAACAACTGATGTCCCACATCCAACTAGTCTCTACTAAATCCCTTTGATTATCTCCAATTTGTCCCCTTCTTTTCATCCCTTCTATTCCTGGACAGTAAAGCCTAATAATCTCTCAATTGAACTCTTTTAATAGACTCCAATTGGTCTTCCTCCTTCCAGTTTTATTAGCCAAACTGGCTACTAATCTTTCAAAAACTCTAATCTGGCAATCCAATGGTATGCTGGTAAATATTTAACAATCAGCTCTCTGGGGAAAATAAAAAGCTCTGATTTGTTGTGTTTGCCAATTTCTTTGGTGTGAATGCTTCTACCGTGACCAATTTCAAGTTACCAATGTGATATCGCTGAACACAGGGTTGGGAGGAAGTAAGCACAATTGGCTCTCATGAGCCAAGTCAGCTACAGAATGCCACTAAACCATGTCACTCTCTTTCTCTTTTTTTTAATGTTTATTTATTTTTAAGAGAGAGAGAGTGTGGGAGAGGGGAAGAAAGAGGGGGAGACTGAGGATTGGAAGGGCTCTGCACTGACAGTGGAGAGCCTGATGTGGGACTCAAACTCACAAACCATGAGATCATGACCTGAGCTGAAGTCAGACACTGAACGGACTGAGCCACCCAGGCGCCACTCTTTAATAATAAATTTCAATAGATCTTTGATGCCCTCAGGATATATATAAACTCTTCAGGCTGGTCTACAAGACTCTCCATGATCTGGCCCTGGTAATTTCTCCAGACTCATCTCCCCCATCTCCCCATTCCTACCCAACACCCACCTTGCTCAAATCCTCACTTTGTGCTTTAATCAATGGGCACAAAGATGGGAAGAGATTTTTCCAGACTCCAGAAAGGAGAGCTAAAAATGGCTGGGACAGGCATAGAAATGGGAAAAGGCCAAAGGCAGGTGTGCAACCAGCTCAGCCTTCAGTGGGACACAACAATCACTGGACAGATGAGACAACATTACCTACTGAGATCAAGATACCTGACTCCTAGACCTAGTTCTGTCTGACTTTCCACAGTTATTTCTATCACTAGGCCTCAGTTTCCCCACATCTAAAATGAGGGTTTGGGGTGAGGGGAATACCTAAGAGCTTTCTAGTTTAGACATTCTTTTTCTATAGAAGCCTTAAATAAAGTTCAAATAAAACCAGCAGACCAGCTAGAACTTGGGTCCTGATGTTGGCTTCCTGGCTGCACTCACATACGGGCCCTAATCATGGAGGCCTGAGTTAAAGTACCAATTTCCACACTCCTCTTGTAGTTCTAGTTCTCCCAAATATTTGGTGTCCTTTGGGGCACATATAGCCCTTCTCTGCATCCTGATTGCTCACTCTTTGCTGAACCTTCCTGTGAGTAATGGGATCCCTCAGGATTGGAAGGCTCCTGAGGTGATACTGGCATCTATTTGGCTATACCCTTAAGGACTCCTTGGTCCCTGATACCTATGGGCCTCATTAAAACACCAACCAGGTATCTCCCAGGTTGCTGCTGAGATGCAAGAGCTTCTGGAAAGTGGCTAACATAAGACCCTCTTATAGACCAGTACGTGATGATACTGGAGCTGCCCAAGGCAGTTGTGGGACATGTGTGTGGAACAGTGAGTACTAAACTTGGGATCAGAGTGGGAGGATAGTCAAAGGACATGAAGGACAAGCCCAGAAGCCTGAGGAGGCTACTCCCACCAAATCCCTGCCAGCCTTAGCTCTGGCACAGTGTCATCTGTAGGTAGTGCAGAAGCAGCAGAGCCCAGTGACACAAGGTCCTTGGCGAAAGACACATCTGGGTTGTGTCCTCCAATACCATGCAACATCAGGAGAGTTACTTTCTCTGAGTCTCAATTTCCTTTTTCCTATGAATTTAGATTTTTTGAAAAACACTTGTCATGAGAGTGAAATACTATACCAGTAATATCTATGCTTTTTGGAGCACTAACTACTCTGCAAGCACTTCACATGTACTAGTTCACATGTTGAGCAACTTCACATGTACTATTTCAACTAATCATCAGAGCAATCCTTTGAGATGAATGTATTATGATCACTAGTTTCCAGAAGAGGATGGAGACACATAACGTTTAGATAACTTTCCCAAGGTCATTATGCAAATTAGCAATGGAGCCAGGGCTAGAACCCAGGTCTGATTCTAGTGTCATTCTCTTAACAATTATCCTATCTTGGATGTAAAGGAACTGGTCTGTGGTAAGTGCTCAGTGAAACTGGGTTCCATCCCTGCCTCATCCCACACTTTAATGCCATTTCAAGTGGCACAGACTAAGACTAGAAAAGGTGCATATTTAAGGAAGATAATACCAAGGACTATTCATGCGTTACTGATTTCATTTCTCCTATTTTTTCATTTAACTTTATTTGTTTCAGCTAACAAATTGCCAAGAAGAGGATTTTCGTTGTGCCAGGTTACCGGTGGGTAACCTGGGTAGAAGTCATCAGAGAAGAAGACCTTGACATTGGTTTTGAAAGAGGAAGTGATGGAGAAACCACTGGAATTCATCCTTGCAACAAAACTCACTCTTAAACCATCAGTATAACTTCACAAAGTCATTAATCCAATGTTTATTAATCGTTACCCATGCCCTGTGCTAAGAACTGGAGATAGAAAGGTAAGACATGGCTCTCCAATTAAGGAACTCCACAAACCAGTGTTCATACCAGCCTGTGTATGAGGAATAATAGAAGCACATTAAAGGTGTTATCATAGCCCAGAAGTATGGTAAGAATCACAAGAGAAGTGTGGTGGGAATCACAGAACAATTCTGTGATTAGGATTTTACCAAGAGGAGGAAACAGAGAAGGACATTTCAACTGAGGAGTCATTTGACAATAGAAGTAATATGAATGACAGATGTTTACTGCTATATTGTTACATATACCTAAAATAATACTGAATCTCCACAAAAACCTTCAAGGTATATGTTATTCTTCCAATTTTGCAAATGATGAAATGAAGGTTTAGTGAAATTAATGACTCTCTCAGTTGTGCTGTTGGTAAGTGGCAGAGTTGGATTCAAACCAAATTTTCTTTGATCCCAGAGCCTCTCCTACCTCCTTGATACACACCACCTCATGGAAAACAGCTTTGTGAAAAGTCCTGGAATATTTGGAGGATGGTGGACAAGTTGGTTTGTCTTCAGCTGGAGCCAGCAAACCTTGCCTATAAAGGGCCAGATAGTAAATACTTCAGGCTTTGCGGGACACATACAGTCTTTATCACAGCTTCTCAACTCTTGTCATAGGCAAAAGCAGCCACAGACATCAATGAATAATTTTTTCAACTATGTTAAAATGTAAAAACCATTCCTAGCTGGAGAGCCATATGAAAGCATGAGGACTGAGCAGAAGCATAGGAAGTAACGGTAGGATGCCAGGTAGATAGGGATCTGATTCCAAAGGGCATTGGGCACCCTGCTAAGGACTTTGGGCATTAGTTCATGAAAAACTGGAATCCTTGAAGGACTGTCAAGGAAGGGAATATCATGGCCATCTCTGCTTTTTTGAACAGTCTCTCTGGCAGTGTGTAGGATGGGATGGATGGAAGAAAAACTAGAACAGGAAAGATCAGGGAAGAAGCTCTTGTTCTTCATCAGTGGAAACACTCTTTTGGGATATTTCTTGTCCACACTTTGTCTTGGATCTTGTATAGTCCTCTTGTGATTTAAATACAGCTGCTGCTTAACAACTTGTTAAGTAGTCCATATTTCCCTGAGTTGATTCTTAGAACATTCTTTCAAAGGAGACAAGGACCTTAAGAAACTTAACAGAAGACCATGGGGGAGGGTAAGGGGGAAAAAATTACAGAGAGGGAGGGAGGCAAACCATAAGAGACTCTTGGATACTGAGAACTGAGGTTTGATGCGGGGTGGGGGAGAGGGGAAAGTGGGTGATGGGCATTGAGGAGGGCACTTGTTGGGAAGAGTACTGGGTGTTGTATGGAAACCAATTTGTTGATAAATTATATTTTAAAAAAAGAATGAACTATTTTAAACAGGAAAACATAAAGATTTAAGCCAGGCTTTATAACAATATTCTCCCTTTAGCTTCTAGCCTGCCCTTTTTCTCAGGGTCCCCCTTCTCCTTCCTGAATAAAGCCAATGTGGGCCCTGCTTAGGAGGTGGGAGAGTAACCCCTCCTGGGTACCAAGGACAACCCCCAAGGGAGGGCCATTTTTGCAAAAAATAAAACAATAAAAACTTCAAATTATCCTTTAAATTTTTACACTACTGTTGACTAATACTGCATTCCCACTTTCTTTCAGGTTTCCTTGGTTCTCATCATTACCATATTACTTTGTTTTGACTCCCAATTGTGTTATGAGGTTGGGTGCATAGTGAGAAGTCACCCCCTAAAATCATAGATTCTCTGAATCTTGGTGTCACTGAGCTTTAGAACCTTAGGGTGTCTGTGGTGAAAGGGACTTTTAAAGTTGTACATTCTGACTTCACTTCTAAAGCAACGATAGTACCCCTGAATGATGTGGGCTTATAATTATGCTTGAACACTTCTGAAAATGGAGCACTTGCCATTTCACCACCATCACCACCACCACCTCCACCACCCACCAGCAGAATGTGTCATTACTGGGAAGATCAATCACCAGAAGCTTTGTTTTTGTTTTTGTTTTTCTAAACTAAGCTTAAACTTGCCCCCCTGCAATTTTCACCAATCACTTCTAATTTTTTGATCTTGGGAACACATAACACGTTTCCACCTTTCTCAGTATGACATCTTTGGTGAGGTCTCTACAGTTCCTCATAAGTCTCCAAGCTAAGCTTTCCCAGTACCTTCCACTCTTCCCTAAGTAGCATGTTTTCATGGGTCCTTTACTAATAAGCTCTTTTCTCTGTATAGACAAGCTAGGTTGCCATTTTCCCTTCTAAATTGTAGGTCCAAATATTAAAAACTGCTCTGGGCAGCCCTTGGTCTCTATGTAGTTAATAGCAGGTATTGACTTTGTGGCCTTGTGGGGTGACTATAAATGATGTCTGTAAATGGTCTAGGCCAGTTCCTGTTTAGAAATATGTTGAGAGCTATGTATGTCCAAGGGAAAGCCCAAAATGAGCTCAGCACAATGGCTAGCTTTATTGGCAGCAAAGTTCAGCACTAAATATAGTTCTACCATGAGTAGCATCAGTGGCTTGCCCCCTCAGAGGCTCAGCTTGGATTCAGTCCATCCATTTATCCAACATTTATAATGCCTACTCCGTGCCAGGCATGGTTCTAGAATCTGATGGCACACAATAATCAGGAAGATAAAAATTCCTGCATTCTTGTGAGGGAAACTGACAGTTGAAAAAATTATATCATACATTAGAAGATGCTAAGTACTATGAAGAAAGAAAACAGGAGATGGGTATAGGGAGTGGAGGATATTTCAGTTTTAAGCAGGATGGTCAGAAAAGACTTAAGTTTTTCCTGAAAAGATGGACATTTGAGCAAATACTCGAAGGAGATGATGGAGTAAAGATTTCTGGGGAAAGAGAATTTCTAGCAGTGAGAACAGTAAGTGCAAAAGCTCTGAGGTAGGAGCATGCCTTGAATGAGGAGCAGCAAAAGGCTGGATGACTGGACAGACAGAGTGAGAGATGGAGGTAGGAGATGAAGCCCAGGATGTGATGGGGGGCACTTAGCTCCTCTTCTGGGTATCACCAGAAGCCACTGGAGGGTTTGAGAAGAGGATTTACATGATGTTTAAATGATCTGAACTATATATTTTTTAATGTTTGTTTATTTTTGAGAGAGAGAGAGAGAGGCAGAGCACAAGCTAGGTGGTGGGGGCAGGGGGCTGTGCAGAGAGAGAGAGGTGGAGACACAGAATCTGAAGCAGGCTCCAGGCTCTGAACTGTCAGCACAGAGCCCGACATGGGGCTGGAACCCATGAACTGCAAGATCATGACCTGAGCCGAAGTTGGACACTCAACCAACTGAGCCACCCAGGCACCCCAATCTGACCTACACTTTAATAGGATCACTCTAGTTACTGTGCTAAGAATAGACTGTAGGGGAAGAGAATGGGAATCCTGGAACTGGTTAGGGGATATCACAATATTCCTGGCAAGAGCAAATGATGATCTGGACCAGGGTAGTAATGGTGTAGAGGATGAGAAGTGATCTTTTTTGGGATACATATTTCAAAGAGAATAGCAATACTGCTGATGAGTTACATGGGAGAAAGAGAAAAGTTAGAAAGTCTTTGAGTTGCTTTTTAAAAGCTCTTAGCCACATCAAAGGATGGAATTGCCATTAATTGAGCTGAATGTGAGAGGAGGAGGTTTATAGGGAAGTGGAAGTTTGACTTTAGAAAATTTTAGCATGCCCCTTAGATATCCAAATGAAGATAGGTGGCAAGTAGGCAACTGGACAGACAAATTAAGAGAAGACATCTAGGATGGAGATATATTTCAGATTTACCAGCATACTCTAGTATTTAAAGCCTAGGTCATATCTGCAAATCAGAGTGAGGATTTATTATTCAAATCCCACTAGCCACCATTCTATTGCATTGTCTTCCAACATGAGTATCAATATTATTTTTCTCATCCATCTGAGACTGAGTCCTGCTCATGGCTTTATATGACATTATATTAACTCAAATGGACAGCTCTCTGCCTTTTCACTACCACTACAAAAATGTCTCAGATATTGAAATCTTGATCCAAGGTTTTAGGGTTCTCTATGAAAAAACCTGACCATCTGCAATGCTGTACGATATGCACTTTCTGCCCCCTACAAGTGTGATTACACAGTTTGGTTTTCGCTCACAATGCCATCTAAAGTGGGCCTATTTTTGTGCTTGGTGACCTGCTAAACCCTGCATGAAATCTGATGGTGTGAGAGACACATTTCAGCTTAATGTTGTGGGACTTGGGGTTTGAGTCCTACTCTGTGTCTGACCTTGGATAGCTGGTTGTATGAAATGAGAATAGTGATAATGACCTTGGTGGGTTGGGGTGATAATCTAATTACATTTATCAAAATGCTTTTATAGATTGCCATTCTATAAATAACCATTTCCTTCTTTGGGGTCTGGAAAAGGTGTACAGCCAGCTGTCCATGTTCTGTTGCAGTCATATAGGGACTAGCAGAAGGATTAAGAGAAATGGACTGGTCAGTAACATGTTCTGTCATCCAGGCCTGTCCAGGAAGGATCAAGGACTGAGTCCAGGTCAAACCAAAGACCAATCCCACCCACCACCCAACTCTCTCCTGGGACCAACATGGCCTTGGAGGATCTTTACTAGTTTTTAAGAAAAGCTTCCAGATGCATAGGCACATAATTCCCAGGTAAATATGCTTCATTTTCTTGAGAAATGCCAAGAGCATAAAAGTTTTCTCTAGATTTCAGTTCTTGAGTCTCTGGCAATCTTTACTTTTCAATTTTTTCTTTATAATTTTAAACACAATTATAGTGATTAAGTGATTACAGTGATTACACTATAGGAAGGTGGGGATAAAAAAGAGGATATACACTTCCTGGAAGGTGGGGATATAAAAGGGGATAAAAGTTCTTAGGGAAAGATTCCTCTTCCCCAGAAAGTTTATTTGAGAGTCTCTTTTTTTCCTGAAAACTTATGTGTGGGTTTTCAAAGTGACAGTAGCAGAGAGGAAGAAAGCTAAGAGAAGAAGATAGGGCTTTTGTTTGTTTCACATTTACACTGTCCTTTGTAACACCTCTTAGTCTTGATATTTGAAAGAATGACTTTAAGAACTATAGAGACCTCTAGAACTTTTTGGTTTACGGTAAAACTTTTTTTTTTATTTTTCTAGCCTCTTTATTTTGGTTTACGGTGTGTGTGTGGGGGGGTGTAGGTGCACGTGTGCACGCGTCCTTCCAAATAGGACTTCGGCTGGTACAATTCCTTCCATAACACCCATGAAATTTTACCAGGGCTAGTTAGTTAGACAAACCAATTCATATTTATAGAATCTCTACTAAGTACCACACTGGCCCAACTTGAATAGAATGTTCCCTGGTTGTAGAAGTGCATATCTTAGTTTGATTGTTTAGCTCTGAGATGACTTTGGTCCTTGCATCTGTGGCTCTCACGTGGTGTTCTCTCATTGAGACTGCAAGGGATTAAGGAGTATGTTTTCTTCTTTCCTCAGAAGGAAGGCAATACATAGCCAAGGCTGGAGAAATTAAAGTTCTGTAACTGAGTTTATCCTCCTGGGCTTCTCCAGAAATCCCTGGACCAACTGGATCCTTTTCTTCCTCTTCCTCTTTCTTCACTTATTTACAGTCCTGGGCAATGGGTTCATTGTTACCTTGATCAGAGTAGATGCACACCTCCACACCCCCATGCACTTCTTCCTCAGCATCCTGTCTGTACTGGATCTCAGCTATGCCATCACCACTGCGTCCCAGATGTTGATCCATCTAGTAAGCAGAATAAGACCACATCCTATATTGGGTGTGGGGTCCAGATGTATGTTTTCCTGATCTTGGGAATCACTGAGACCTGAATTTTTGCAGCCATGGCCTATAACAGATATGTTGCCATATGCTATCCACTCCAAGACTAGCCAAACCCTGTGTATAGTTCTGGTAGTCAGCTCTGCCCTTTGTGGTCTCGCCTGTGTCCTCATTTACACAGTCTTTGCAATGAATCTGCCCTACTGTGACCCCAATGAGATCAACCACTTCTTTTGTGAAATTCCTGCTGTCTTGAAGTTGGCTTGTGCAGATATATCCCTCAATGACCAAGTGGACTTTATCTTGGGTTTCATCTTGCTCCTGATCCCATTATCCCTCATCCTGGCCTCATATGTTTGCATTTTCATGGCTATTCTAAAGATTCATTCCACTCAGGGATGAATCAAAGTGTTCGCCACCTGTGCTTCACACATCACTGTGGTCATTATGTTCTGTATTCAATGCATGGTCATGTATATAAGGCCTGGTTCTGAAGCCTCCCCAGAGGATGACAAAAGTTGGCCCTGTTTTACAATGTCGTTTCTGCCTTTCTCAACCTCATCATTTATAGCCTCTGGAACAAAGATGTGAAGAGGGCTTTCTTCAAGTTAATTAGAATGAGTAAGGATGCTCAACAGCCATAGACTAGGACAGCCTGCAGTGCCTCTGATCTCTGTCTATCCCATCCATACTTCCACTCAAGTCATTAGACTGGATGAGGAGCCCAGAATGAAGGAAATGTCTAGGAAAAAAAAACACTTTTGTATTAATTTGGCCACTGGACACATTAGGGAAGGACTCAGAGAGAATTGTGTTCAGGCTTAAATATATCATTGGTCTTCTTTGGCTTTGGAAGAATCACCTTAATTCTCTGGGATTTAATTTCCATATCTGTAAAATGTGTTTCATGATATTTATTGTGCTTAAGTAATAATAACTGACTTTAACATCACTATGTGTTTTATATGCACTTATTATTTTAATTCTTATAACAACTCCAGAGGTAGGTATTATCATCCTCTTCATACAGATAAAGAAACTGAACCACAAGAAGATTAAGTAAATTGTCAAGTGCTACCCAGCTAAAAAGTAACACAATTGAGATTTGAACCCAGGTAATACGGTTCCAGAGCCCAGGCTCTTATATATTATATTACGCTGTTTCTTGAGTTGTTAATAGAGACTTTTAGGATCAGCTGAGATAACAGATGAGACGGTATTGAGGAAAATTTAAAACACTTAGGATTGCTATTCTAAGTCACAACTATAGAGTCAGACCCATGAAGTCTAGAGTTCTATTGGATACTTATGTTTTTCTCACTAGCATTTGGTAGCCTAAGCAAATAGCATTGTGCTATGAACTATTAACTTCTCAATAAAAGTTTGTTGAGTGAGTTTTCCAAGCCCCACCTCTATCCTCAGTCTGCCATCTCCCCAATTTTTCTTTCAGCTCCTCTTTACTTTCATGGGTCTCTCTTTCACTTCATTATACCTACCCCCCAAATGTGGCTTCCAGCAACCTAGAGTTTTATTCACAAGGAGCATGCCTTGGTATCTACAACTAACTTACCCTTAAATTTCATTTGCCACCAGAGAGATCAAGGGAACAATGGGAAGAACCCTGAGCTTTAGTCCTGCCTTAATTTGTTGAGAACTTGGAAAAAA
The DNA here is from genome assembly GCF_018350175.1 of Felis catus. NCBI lineage: Eukaryota > Metazoa > Chordata > Mammalia > Carnivora > Felidae > Felis > Felis catus. The sequence goes on along the minus strand of NC_058375.1, from coordinate 33,694,493 downwards.
CGCCTAATCTACCTGGAACTCAGTCCCCCCAATCTGCAAAATGGAGATAGTGGCCATATCTGACCCTGGCTATACCATAATATTATTTTTAAGTTCAAATGGGAATAGACCTTAAAACTTAAATAATTATATAAATTATCATTAGAGAGTCATTACCTTTAAAGCTAGATACCTCAGAAAACGTTCATTATTAATGGTAGCTTATATTTCTCAACTATAAATGTTAAGACCAGGCTTATTGTGAGGTCAGGATGTATGGGTTAGATAGTCATGATGGTAATTGACTGCATTTACAGAGTCATGCCTTCAACATACACACACACACACACACACACACACACACACACACCCCAAAGTTAGTGAAACACAATCACAACATCAGCTGCCATATTAACCAGGAACTAAAATATTTCTAATGCTATCAAAGCAAATCAAATTTCTACCACTCTGAATTCAGACAAATACTGAACTGCTTTCCAAAAGGCAATAAAAGATACAAATCTCTTCAAATCAGCTGCTCTCTACATATCTTTCTACTAGGATTCCATTAATAAAATATTCCAATTACTCTTAGCTGCTTAGAAACAAGTTTTATTTGTAAACCAAGGATCATCTGAATGTTAAGAAAGCCCAAAAGATTACTAAATGCTAAGAGTGTGTTTTGCTCATTAACAGGTTTTTCCAGAAGACAAGTTTAGGGGAATTGCCAGCCTAGAGTGCTCTTAGCATTCCCCAAGCATGAAAGAAATGGGAGCTTTAAGACTGATATGGAACTGTGAGGAGGGAAGGGTCTGTAGTTCCAGGGTTTCCCCCATGAAGGCCACAGCCTCTAAGGAGAGAAGCCCTGGGGAGGAAGGAGCCTCGACTGCCTGAAGAAAAAAAATTTTTAACAAGACATGATGATTATGTTTCTGGGGGGCTTGTTATGAAAATTGCTCTGGGGTCATTAAAGGTGGCAAGTAAGGATCATTTGCTGGAGCTAATGGGACTTCCTTCTTCAGGCTCTCAGAGCAATAGAAACCCATAGCAGTCCCACATCATCCCCCCATATCCTGCCATGATCCCTCTCCTCCAGCTAGTCCTGACTCCTCAGGTCTTTGCATGGGCTGATCCACCCAGAGAGCTCTCTCCTCCACGTCTCTTCTTCAGGAAGCATCCTAACTACTTTCTGTCTAGATGAAAGCTTTTTATTTCCCTTTGCCCTACAACAGAACACTCAGCTGGGAGAGATCTTAAAGGGTCTAACCCTTATGTTGGCCTTGAGTCTCTCTGACATCAAGAACTACTAACATGTCATTCAAATATATTTACATAAGACTCAAGGCATGTGGCTTGGAATGTCCTTTTTCTCATTCATAATTGGAAAAAAAAAAAGCAAGATGAAATCTCAGCAAATTGGGAGTAAAAAGAAATTTACTCTCTGTGACAAGAAACACTTAACTAAAACCCTGCAGTTAACATCATACATAATGGTGAAAGACTAAGTGCTTTCCCCCCAAAACCAGTGCCAAAATAAGGATGCTTGCTTTCATAACTCCTATTCAAAATAGTACTGGAAGTCCTAGCCAGTGTAATAAGGTAAGAAAAGAGAAGAGAAGAATGGAAGAAGTAAAACTACCTCCATTTACAAATAATATAGTTGCCTATGTGTAAAAAAAAAAAAAAAGGGCAAAGGGGCACCTGGGTGGCTCAGTTGATTAAGTGTCCCACTCTTTTTATTTTATTTTTTTTATTTTTTTTTAACGTTTATTTTATTTTTGAGACAGAGAGAGACACAGCATGAACGGGGGAGGGGCAGAGAGAGAGGGAGACACAGAATCGGAAGCAGGCTCCAGGCTCTGAGCCATCAGCCCAGAGCCCGACGCGGGGCTCGAACTCGCGGACCGCGAGATCGTGACCTGAGCTGAAGTCAGAAGCTTAACCGACTGAGCCACCCAGGCGCCCCTAAGTGTCCCACTCTTGATTTTTGGCTCAGGTTATGATCTCACGGTTTGTGGGATAGAGCCCTGTGTTGAGTTCTGCACTGACAGCAAGGATCCTGCTTGGGATTCTCCCCATCCCTGTTTCTCTGCCCCTCCCCCACTCACACTGTGTGCTCTCTCTCTCTCAAAATAAATAAATAAACATTTTTTAAAAGGTGAGGATTCTACATTAAAACTCTTAGAACTAATTAATGGCAGCTACAACATTACAGAATGCAAGATTAACACAAAGGAAGCAATTATATTTCCATATAGTAACAATGAACAATTGGAAACTAAAATTATATAATGTTATTTACAATAGCTTCTTAAAAATTAAATACTTTTAGGTATAAATTAACAAAACATGTACAGTATCTGTGCTGAACTGTAAAACACTGATGAAAAGAATCAAAGAAGTAAATAAATGGAGAGACATTTCATGGTCCTGGATTGAAAAATGTAACATAGCAAAGATGCCAATTCTCCCTCAAATTATTCTGCAGTTTAATACAATTCCTATAAAAATTCCAACAGGATTTTTTGTTGATATGAACAAGTAAATCTGAAAATTTATATAAAAAGGCAAATGAACTAGATTAAAGCAATTTTGGGGAAAAAAGGAATAAAGGTAGAAGAACCTGTATTCAATTCTAAGACTTGTATAGATCTTGTAATCAGCAGTATTGGTATTCGTACAGATAGACACAAATATCAGTGAAATAGATCAGAGAGTTGAGAAAAGGTCACAAAAGTATTTAAAAGTATTTATTCATATTTAATGAAACTGGAAAAAGTAATTGGATAGAGAAAGGATAGGATAGTGTTTTTTTTTAATGTTTATTTATTTAATTTGAGAGCGAGAGAGCAAGGGAGCAGGGGAGGGGCAGAGATAGAGGGAGACAGAGAGAATCCCAAGCAGGCTCCGCACTGTCAGCACGGAGCCCAATGTGGGGCTTGAACTTATGAACTGTGAGATCATGACCTAAGCTGAAACCAAGAGTCAAACGCATAACCAACTGAGCCACCCAGGCACCCCTTGGTAGGATAGTGTTTTTAACCCGTGGTGTTGGAACTATTGGAAGTATAGAGAAAAAGATAAATCTCAATTTAAACCTCTTCCTTATTCAAAAATTAACTTAAAATTGATCACAGAGCTAAATGCAAACTGCGAAACCATAAAACTCTCAGAAAAAGATAAGAGAAAATCTTTATGACCTAGTGTTAGGTAAATATTTCTTAGACATTACACTAAAACATGACCCATATAATGGAACTCTGTGCATGACCAAATTGATGGTTCAGTGGGTATGGTAACACGATTTATTATGGGCTGTTTTGTTTGCCAAGTCACATGGTGACTCATAGCTATTCAGTATCCACCAGGCAGGGCACAGGAGCTATTTTTAAAATAATTTATTTGAAATAATTTAAGATGCACAAAGAGCTGCAAGAATAGTACATAAAATTCTGGTGTGCCCTTTAAAATTCCAGCTTCCCTCAATGATAACATCTTACATAATCATAGTACATTGTCAAAAGTAGGAAACGAACATTGGTTACAATACTAAACTAGAGACATTATTCAGATTCCACAAGTTTTTTATATACCTTCAGTTTTTTGGGTAGTTTTGTTACAAACTGAATTGTGTCTCCCCTTTCTTCCACCAAATTCATATGTTGAAGCCCTAATCTGCAATATAACTACAGTTGGAGATAGAGCCTTTAAAGAGATCATTAAAGTTGAATGATGTCATATGGGTGGGTCTTCATCCAATCTGACTGGCACCCTAGTAAAAAGAGGAAATTGAGACACACAAGAGACACCAGGGATGCTCACACAGAGAGAAGACCATGTGGGAACACAGCAAGAAGGCAGTTGTCTACAAGCCAAGGAGAGAGGCCTCGGGAGAGACCAAATAACTTGACCTTGGACTTTCAGCTTCCAAATCCGTGAGAAAATAAATGTCCTTTGTTTAACTCTTCCAATCTGCAGAGTTTTCCTATGGCAGCCCTAGCAAATCAGTACGAGTTCTATGATATTTTATCACAGACTATTCCATTTCCACAAAGCCACACATATTACCCCTTTGTAGCCATCCCGCCCCACAGTTCTCACCCCATTACCTATCTATTTGTTCTCTATCACTTTAATTCATCATTTCAAGAATCGTACAGAAATGAAATCACACAGTATGTGTATAGATGCCCTCAAGTGTGGCTATACATTATTTCATGGGCGGTTGCTAATGGGATGGAAGATTGGCCAGGAAGAAAAAGATTAGAGGATTCATGATGAGGGGTCTAGAAGAGGTTATGTGGATATGCCTCTCACAGACCCAGAATATGAGGATAATCATGTGCTAACACAGTGAGCATCCACTGCGGGGTGTCTCTCGATAATCAGGTGGACTAGATGATCCACCTGTAGATCAGTCAGCCTCTTTCCCTAACCATACAAGTGCTTGCTCTACAAAGCAGCCACTGTAGCATGACAGAGGATATGTGTGGACTCAGCCACGTGAACTCGGCCTCATCAAGGCTGAGTCAGCCATTGCCACTGCTGTGTGCCAGGCCCCAGCAGCAGAGACAGAGGCTGAGCCTCTGATGTGGTACCATTCCCCGGGGTAGCTGCCAGCTACCTGGTGGCACATAAATTACATCAGACCCTTTCCATCACAAAGAGGGTACAATATGTCGTCCCAGGGATAGTCTCATATTCAGGTTTCCTGCCGGCAGCATGTCTGACAACCCACGATCAGTGGTCTTATAGAGTGTCTTATCCATTGCCATAGTATTCCATGCAGTATCATCTCTGACCAGGAAACACACTTTCCCTCAGAGAAAAGTATGACAGGGGCACCTGGGTGGCTCAGTCACTTAAGCATCCGACTCTTGATTTCAGCTCAGGTCATGATCTCGCAGTTTGTGGGTTCAAGCCCCGCATCAGGCTCCATGGGGGCTCTGTGCTGACAGTGCGGGATTCTCTCCCTCCTTTTCTCTCAGTCTCCCTGCCCCCCACCCCATCCTCTCCCTCTCTCTCTCTCTCTCAAAATTAAACATTAAAAAAAAGGTATAACAGTGGCCTTACACGGACAGAACTCAATGGCCACCCACTGTGCCCAAACACCCAGAAATATCTGGGCCTAATAGGACGAAGGAATTACCTACTGAAGTCTCAGTTATCTTGCCACATGGGAGACAACATCCTGTAAGGTTGTAATGCCATCATAAAGAGTGCAGTTTATGACTTAAACCAGCAATCATTATGTGGTATTATCTTCCTCTGAGGGGACACACAGGTCCAGGTGTGATGCGAGTGGTCCCTCTCTCTAATATATGAATTAACACTCCAGAGAAATCTCTGCTTTCTATCTCTGCAACTTTGGGTTTGGTGTGTTTGGAAGTTCTAGTGCTCAAAGGGGAATTCCTTTCACTAGGGAAGAAAATCTTGGTTCTGTTTGATTAGAAGCTGAGATGGCCTCTTGGCTGCTGCTGCTAAACCAACAGGCATAGTGACATGATGGCAGTGAAACCTGACTGCGGTGCATTTAGGAGAGAATGTAGGACAGGAAATGCACACCACCCTCCCTAGGAGACTTCCTCCAGAGGGGAGAAAAGAAATGAATGGGTGGTAACTGTCAGGGAAGTGGGCCACAAGAAGGTGATTTTTCTTTAAGACAATATAAAAAAAAAAATTAGTGCTTTCTTCCCCTCCCTCTGCTCTGTCTCATATAACGCAATGCCTTCTTTTTCTTTCTCTTCAACAAAACTAAAGGGGGAGCTTGCAGATAGAAGGATGAAAGCCAGTGGAGGGTTCCCCTGGATGAACACAGGCAGTGTTAAGTAGGGGACACACTTTACTGAGTCGCATTGCACATGCTAATAGAAGGGATGATGAAAACTTCAAGGGGACTTTTGAAACACCATATTAACACCTACATGTTCCGCTAACCTCCCTCCAGTGCTCATGGCAGGTGTTACTGAACGAGCATGGCAGTCCTTCTCCATGAGCCTGAGGTTACTCAGTTTCTGCCTCGATCCAGTGTTCTAGGCAGTTGCCACCAACCAGAGTTTGAAAATAAGATGACTCCGTTACCATCTCTGAGTAGCCCAAGTGTTTGACTCCAGCGATGGTGATTTCAAATCAAAGAAGGTAAGTTCAGACTTCTCACTTCATGTCATCCAAGGGGCTGTCTCTCCCATCTATGATGGGGATGGATTCTGACCACAGTTAGGAGGTACCTGCTGTGTGTCCTGTCCCAGGCAAGAAGCAGAGCTGGTGGCTGAGAAGGACACGTTGTGGTCCCTCATCACTCTAAGTCTCATTATGAAAATATACGTTTGTGGGACAAGAAGATCAACCATCTGATATATACTGGGGAGCTATGTCAAGCATAAATGATATGCACATTTTACTACATCTGTTTCATACTCAATCATATTTAATTCCCACAGCTACCCTATACTGTTATTGCCTCATTTTACTGGTAAGGAAACTGAGGTACAGGAAGGCTGCTATCTTGTCTAATACTACACTATTACTAAGTGGAAGAACCAGGATTTGATCTCAGGCCTTCCGACTGCTCAGGGCTTCGCTTCCATGTGGAATATTTATCAGTTGTTTCATCCTGAGCCAGGTTCTGTGAAATATCTCACAATTGTTGGTATATTATCTTCAGTGCAGGGAGCCACAGTCTTTGGGGACCACAGGATGTCAGAACACAAAACAGGCCAGGATCCAGCAGGGCATGATGGAGAGAGTGGATCAGGGTCCTGGGGACTGAGGGCAGAGCAGAGCTCTTCTCTGTCATTCCCCTTTCCCTCAAACACCTGTGGATTCTTTATGGCTCATGGAAGCCTTCCCTGGTCTGCATGCTTGGCCTTCACCTCTTGTACTTCTCAATCAATGCACTTACAGTAATTGACACCCACACATCTGTCCCCTTGGACTCTGAGGCAGAGTAAGAAGAAGCCCATGGGGAGTGAGGGGTGCTGAGCTGGGAGGATCAGGGGACCTGGGCGTGTAGGCTTTGAGTGCCAGTCCGGGGAGGTGAAGTGTGGTCAGGGCTTGGGATGGCTGTGATGGGGCCTGGAGAATCCCACGGCACAGAAGCTCATTAAGAAGCTACCTGATTTGTCTTCCCTGAGGATCAGGAGCAGATTATGAAAGAGGGAACCAACAAGCCCCTGGCTCATCCCACACTGAGCCCAGTGACAGGTAAGGAGTAAAGGGGCAGAGGCAGGGGCCTGAGCCATGCAGTCCCACCCCTGGGCATCCTTGCTTGATGCTTTTCACTTGTCCCTGCCTGTCTCACTGGATGCCTGCCTGCCTCCTTTCCATCCACATAGGTCCTCCTGGGCATCTGCTCGATTTCCTGACCTCTGTCCTCCTGTGTTCATTGACTTCTCTCTGTACAGTGATCAGTCTCTTTGTCTTTCTCTCTCCCTCTCCCTCCTTATTTGTCTTTTGGGTGTGCTCCTCAGTTGAGGGGGAGAGAGATGGAAGGAAGTGAAGGCTGCTGCTACAGAACTGAAGCAGTTGGCTCTCCATGGAGGATTTAGGATGAGGCCCTGGTAGGAGAGATAAAAGTGGGGGTGATGAGTTATAGAAGGTGGGAGCTGGAGGGAGATGTTAGAACTGAGAAGATCTGAAATGCTCTTATTTGGGAAGGAGAGGGAGGTGATTGCTTCCAAACAGGATACTGATATCCTGTCATTAAACCTCCTGGGGTGGCTGGAGAGAAGGCTCACAGTGGGCTTGGAGCCCCCATTAATCTATTCCTGGCCTTTCTTTCTCTTCCCTTCTATACTCCTCTTTTCTCCAATTCTGTACCATATTCTGGTCACTGAGTATGTAACAAGGACTGGGGATGGGAGGCCTATTGAAAGCCTACTGCAATAGTCCAGGCATCAGATATCAGGTCCAGGTGGAGCTGCCAGAGGGATGTCAAGGTCTTCAACTCTTCCAAATAGAGTAGACCAGAGACACTCCTTCTCTACCATCAGGTTGGTAACAATGCATTTTGACATTTTGTTTGATCCTCTCACAGGATGAGCAAGTTCACTACCTTTCAGGACAGTTGATTCTATCTGTGGACTGGCCTCTCTAATGTCAGCTGGTTGTATTACATTGGATCTTGTCTCCCTAGTGTAACTCCCAACTATACTTCTTAAGACCACCCCGGACAAGTCTTATCTGTCTTCCACATGAAAACCTTTCAGAGAGTTGGCCCTCAGCTTCCAGAATGCCCTTCACCTTTTATTCCACATGGTAAACATACCCAATTGCTCCAACACTTCTTCATATGATATGGTTTCTAGACCCTTCTTTATAACCTATTTCAACATATCCACACTCCCTTTAAAATGTGGACCCACCATTGAAAAAGATGCCCTACATGAAGTCTGGCTACCCCAGACACATTCCATGACACCTTGTGTCATCCGTTAGCATCCTTTCTCAATGATGTCACCTCAATGATGACTTTTTAGAAAGTTTACTTATACTGATCCACTTTCGGTCCTCAGTTATTGCCCAATGAACTACTACTCCACCTAAACTGTTGTGGTTGGCTTTTTGAATCCAAGGAAGGGACAGAGGATTTTAGCTCTACGCTATAACATTTCTTTTCTTGACATTAGTTTCTTGTTCTACCATTTGAGACTTGAAATTCTACTGTCAACCACTGGATCAGATTGTCTTCCTCACCATCTACATGAGAGGCTGTGAAGGAAGAACCCATGAGACCGACTGGTCCATGGGAAGGTGATCTTGAAATTTCTGGTGGTCACAAGTAAAAGATCTGTATACAACTCATTCTTACCTCCTTTCCTTCCATTGTACTTTTCCTGAAGCTGCCTATCATGACTTGGGCACTTAGTCCCGTTGCTGTTGCCTCCTCAGAGACCTTGCAATATCACCTCTTTCTCTCTCTCTTTTGGCTTCCCCCCACCCCGTGTATATATCTTTAAAAAACAGCAACACAAATAAAACACTCTTTCCACCTTTTGTCCATCCCAATCTTAGATATCTCTTCATTACTCCACTTTACAGACCAGTTCACTCTTCAAAACCCACTGGTGTCTGATTTTTACTTTCATCACTTCATCAAAATTTCCCACTTTCAAGCCAAGAATAATTTCCACATTATTATATTTTTAAAGTTTTATTCCTCCTGCTCTCTCTGTAGTGTCTGGCACCATAGGCCCTTTTGGAGATGTTAGCTTCCTTGGTTGGTGGAACCAAGTTTCCTGCCTCCCTGATGCTCTTGCTCAAGCCCCAGCTCTTCTACTGCTGATCTCTCTTGTGTTCATGCCCCAGGCTGCAGATTTTGATTCTTTGCTCTTTCTCTAGACTATCCTGGTTAGTTCTCATCCATTATGTACCTTGATTACCTCCCCAATTTTTATCTTCCACTTAGATATCCTTCCTGAGTTTGAAGGCAATCTGACCTATTCTTTGATAGTCAGATCTTCAAGGATGCCTCATGTTCCAAGCTCTATGTCTGTAACATAGTTAATCATTACCTTCCAGTCATTTCCTGCCTCACGCCATCTCTCCCTCCTCCACCTCCATCCAGGTTTTGTCTTGTAATGGTTCCCAAACCTGAAACCTCAAGCTCATCTTTGTCCCCTCCCTCTTTCTCATCTTATGTACCCCTCAGTTACCAAGTTCTGTTGATTCAATTTCCCACACCGCTCTCTAATATCTCTTCTCTTCTTTATTGCCTATAATGCTATGCTGCTTCTGCCTTTTTCCCATACCCCTCAAATGGTCTTCCTCCAATGCCTTCTTCTAACTTCCACCCAAGTAGTGATATTTCTAAAACCTAAGCCTCAATGAATTACTTTTCTGCTTAAAACTTATCTCCAAATTGTCATGGCCTAAATGATCAACTCCATGCTCCTTATTAAAGTACACAATACCCTTTTCTTTTCCCTCTTGCCCTGTGAAGACTATCCTACCCTCAGATTTTATGTCTTGTGCTCCATGGTTGTACAAAACTCTCCCTTAGTTATGGTCCTTTGCACCTGCAACTCCATCTTCTTGCAAAACTCTTCCTTAGGATCTTTGCTTAGCTAATTTTTGCTCAGCTTTTAAGTTTCATATTATGTGTCCTCTTCTTGGAGAAGTCTAGCTCCCAAAGGCTACCTAGGTGCTTCTTTAAGGAAGCACAGCCTATCCAGGCTCCTGTGACACTCTGTACTTACTCCCATCAGCACTTATCATTTGACTGTCATTTATTGTTTACCTGTCTCCTTTCTGTGCATGCGTTTTGAGGGCAGAGATTTTTATTACTGTATCCCTGGTGCTTAGCACAGAGCTTTGACTGCTAGCCATATTTCCATCATAGTGCTAAGCACATTGGGATGTGGTTTGTGCCTCTACTCTTCTATCTCTCTAACCAGACTGTAAGCTCCTTGAGAATTAGGAATAGACCTTATTTGTCCTTGTCTCTTCAGCTCTTAGAATAGAGCCTGATAGGTAGTAGGTGCTCAATCAGTGTTTGTTGACCATTTGATGAATGATACCATGAGGAAGGGGATTTGATGGGAACTAACATTACTGAGCTCCTGCTATGTGCTAATCACAGAGCTAAGCACTTCACACCTATTATGTATTACTTCTCATGACATCTCTTCTGGTAAATTTTATGTAGATTTTACAGAAAAGGAAATGGGGCTCAAGGAGATTAAATTACTTGAGCAGAAGCACAGTTGAAGCATCAAGAACTTGAAGTCTAGTCTTCTGATTCCAAATCCCATGCTCCACTAGAACACACCACCTCCTATGGCATCACAAACAAGGAATCAGCCCTAATTTTTAAGATATAAACTAAATTCATGCAGCCTTTAAATGGGTCTCCCCTCCTGTCATAAATCTCAGCTGCAAAAAGGAAAGGACTCCAAGGGATATATTATCATTGGGAGGGTATTCCTACCAGGTTGGAGGGATTAAGAGATGCCAAAGCTGCCTTTAAGCAAAAAAAGATAGCTATTATTCTACCTCTATTATAGTTTTAGGGTGAAGCAGGAAGACCCTTCCCTTCATTTGTGGGTAAGGCCAGGATGAAGCAGAGTGGTGAAAAACTTTGTCTAAAATAAAATTGGATGTGAGGAAGCTTCCAGAGGCCCAAAAGATTCAAGAAACACAGACCTGAGTAAAATTTTTCTAAACATTTTAATGTTTCTGGAGTTATATATCTTTCTCACATTTCTGACTCACCTCCTCTATACTGTAATGATCAGAAGGTTAAAGCACCAAAGGAAAGGGTTCTGAGTGTTTGTTTTTCAAGGAGAGGGATGGGAAAGCTTCAGACCATTACCCCACTCTATAGCCAGGACTAGGGGAGAAGAGCCCCCAAGCAACGCATTATGTGATTGTAGCTCCTGAAAGACAAGAAAACAGGTGGCCTTGCTGGGGCTGATAGAATAAAATGAGACCCTGGTGGTCTTGAAAAAAATTTGGGCCTGAGAAACAGAAAATTCCATGAAAGTTTCCCTCCCCTTCTCAAATTTGGCCTCACTCTGACTAGACCTCAGTCTTTGAACTTCTATTAGTCCCAAATAGTATCCAAATAAACACCAGCTGCCAGCAACTGAATGGTCATTGTACCTGAATGTGCATCCTAAACTGGGCCACTAGTCAGTTCATTTCTCTTTCTGCAGCTGAAGGAGAATGCAGAACTTTCCCTGGGACAACCACAGCTCTGTGTCTGAATTCATCCTTCTGGGCTTCTCCAGGGATTCCCAAATTAATACAATCCTCTTCAACATCTTCCTCTTTCTCTACCTCTCTACACTTGTGGGCAATGGACTCATTGTCACCTTGATTCACTTGGACTCCCGCCTCCACACACCCATGTACTTCTTCCTCAGTGTCCTCTCCATTCTGGACATGAGCTATGTCACCACTACTGTGCCTCAGATGTTGGTGCATCTGATCTGCCAGAAGAAAACTATCTCCTATGTTGGGTGTGTGGCCCAGATGTACATCTTTCTGGTGTTGGGCATCACTGAGGGCTGGCTGTTCTCTGTTATGGCCTATGATAGATATGTGGCCATCTGTTATCCACTCAGATACAAGGTTATCATGACCCCATGGCTGTGTGGGGCAATGGCCATCTTTTGTGGACTGTGGGGTATCAGCTGTTCCCTAGTCTACACTGTCTTCACAATGCGCCTGCCCTACTGTGGCCCCAATGAGATCAATCACTTCTTCTGTGAGGTCCCTGCTGTTCTGAAGCTGGCCTGTGCAGACACATCCCTCAATGACCAAGTAGATTTTATCCTGGGCTTCATCCTTCTCCTGGTTCCCCTCTCCTTCATTCTGGCTTCTTATGTCCGCATCTTTGCCACAATCTTGAAGATCCGCTCGGCTCAGGGTCGACTCAAGGCCTTCTCCACCTGTGCCTCCCACATCACTGTGGTCACCATGTTCTGTGGACCTGCCATGTTTATGTACATGAACCCCGGGGCCAATGCCTCCCCAGAGCGGGACAAGAAACTGGCTCTGTTCTACAATATTATCTCTGCCTTTCTCAATCCCATCATCTATAGCCTTAGAAACAAAGATGTGAAGAGGGCTTTCCTCAAGTTAACAGGTTCAAGCAAGGCCTCTGAGTGAGGCCACTGGAGCACAGAAGGCTACAACCAGACCTGAAACCACATGTTCCACCCTATTCCCTCCCATCACCCTATGGATAGGCATGAATCACTGACTGAGAGTTATGGGAGATAATATGTAAGGTTGGTGCCTGGGTGGGAGCTGTTGATGGTTCCAGCAGGTGAGCTATCCTCAAACATCAAGAGACCCAACTGTAGATAGGGTGCCAAGTCAGGACCTATGTCTGATTTATGTGTTTCCCAGGGCTCAGCAAAGGGTCTGGCACAAAGTATCATTAACATTTGATGATTGAATGAATGAGCTCATGAAGATTGAGCCTATTAAATCAACTCAGGATAGCCAGGACACAAAGACTAACAGGACCCATATGAGTGACTTTATTTTATCTCAATCAGGAGTACGAACAGATCTAAAGAAACATAGTCTCAAGAGAAAGGAAAAGTGACCTTAGAAACAGGATTCAGGAATTGGTCATTGTCTATCCAGCACTTTCATGGGAGTGCGTGTCCCAGGGTACAGAGCGAGCCCCTGCTGTGGTGAAGAGATATTTTGAGGGTCTCTTGATATACAGATGAAACATCACCCAAACCATACCATACTGGGGCAGAGCTCATACTTTGCAGCAAACCATCACCTTGTAGGATTGTTGTGAGAAGTTAATGTAGGTAAAGTTCTCAAAACAGTGCTTGATGCATTGCATGCTTTACATAAACACTGCCGTTCTTCTTGTCATGCTCTACTTCTTTTTCCTAATACCACCATTACCAAGCAAACTATTGAGATCATTTCAGCTTCAAAAGAGGGGCCATTCTGCTCTCTGGAAAGGGATAGCTAACATTATAAATGAATAAGTTGGCATTTGTGTATACCTCATTCTAGTGTGGATTTAGTGAATTTGAGTCTGTCACCAAGAAACCTATGAACTCTGAACTGGCAAAACTGTAGAAAAATTATGACACCCTTTCAAGGTACCAAATGAAGAGGACCTGATTACAAACAGCCAGAACTCCTCAGATACTTTCACTGATATTCTCACATGATAGAGCTTTTAAAATAAACATTTGTTCAAATCTAAACTGAGTAATAATGTGTTACTAGAGTACTTGATTCAAGAAGATACTGACAGGTATAGCAGCAGGATATAGTGATCAGAGTAGGGCTGACTTCTCTTACCAGTGCCAGACCCCTTCACCCATACCTGTGGCCCCCTAGAGTCCCCAGCACCTTGGAAGAGGCACAGAAAAGTTGCTCCACAGAATCTCACAAACTGTACTGACCACACAGTGCCTATCATACAAAAAAAAAGGCAGACAATACTTCAGTGCCAAGAAAGGTAAGCAACACTCCAGTGAAGCTGGAATCAGAGGGGTAAGCTCTCACACAGAGCCTCTAACAACCTTCACAAAATCTCCTCCAAATTTTGCCTTCACTCTTTCTACCACCAGGGAACAAAAGGGGAAAAGAGGCAGGAGTTCCTGGCATTCATTTTATCCTTGTCATGATTCTGAATTCCCACAGTCCATTGAACTATCCCAGCCTTTTCTGTTTCAAATTTGACTTTGAATTTGAAATTCTAAATCGCCTAATGGATACAAGTGATAGGCATTCAATGAAATGATGCCATGGAAAAATATTGTCAGATTCTCACTTTAAACACAAAGGAAATTTAAAACTATTAGGCCTCCTTGTGATTAATATCAGGCCTCTTTAACCTCAGAGTTATTGAACCTTCATTAACTAATAGTCCTCAATAAAACAGTGAAGGCTCCAATGAAAGTGGTACAGATTCAATCCAAACAGATGTCATTGAAGGTGCTTTGAACTCAGCAAAGAAAGTAATAGTAATTGTGGTATTAATGGAAGTTATGGTGATTGTAACTTGAATTTGGAAGGAAAATATTTGGCCTTGCATTTCACAGTCGCTTATAGGACATTTGCTGAACCTGTTTTGGAAAGTAGTAAGGAAGGGGGCTTGAGGAGAGATGCTGGGCATTGGGGGAGAGCAGGCAGGTACCACATAGAAGGATTAACAGGACACATCAAGCCCCCAAATCACAGGAGCAAAGGATGAATTGCAGAGATATGAAGGGCATTGGTCAGGCTTTCCGCCTAGATAATAACTGGTACAATGGGAAGAGACGGCTTGACAATGAGGTTCGATTAGGCCAGAGAACAGTGTTGTAGGATTAAGGATTAGAGAGAACTGGGTAGAGTTCTGGAAGAAAGGGGGATACAGGAAATTTAGAGCTCAGGGTGGGAAATATTCCAGGTGATTAGGCAAAAGCCCATCTGAGAGTGTTGCCTCTAGAGAAAATTCTAGGAAACTCAGCAGGAAAGGGAGTAAAAACCACAAAAACCACCCCATTGAGACTCAAATTAACAGAGAAATTATTGAACAACAGTAATTTCTAACCCCACCCCTAAGTACGTATATGCCTCCTATGAACTGTGCTGGTTTGTAGCCCACAAATTCCAGCAGGACAAGGGCCATGACTTCTTCCTGCAGTGCCACGGATTTGGGAATGACAGCTGGCAATCAGCTGGCTCCCATCAATAAACTGTAGGGAAGCAGAGACAGTGGTAAAGCTGGCTTAAAACCTTGCTAGCTTCCTTGATTTCTCTGTTTTACCAACACACCCAAGCCATTAAGTGTTCTTGCTTCTTTCCTTGTCACATCTTTTGGCATCTCCCCATTCACTGCCACCATCCACTATAATCACCTTCACAAGCCATGCCCGGGTCTCCCTCACTAAGTGCTCTTCAACCCAAACCCTCATTATGTCTCACAAGCCATTCTTCTGAAAATACTGTGTCCCCACCTTTCCTCCACCCCATCCCTCAGCCTTGATGCTTAAAAATACAGGTTGTTCATCATTGTTAAGATAAAATCTACTATCACCCTGAATTATGAATGGTAGCAATCTGTCCTAGTAGAGAAACTAATGAAACCTTATCACATTTTAGCCACAAGACTCATCTCTCCATTACCCTGGTCCCTGACTATCTAGTTGTAGAAGAGCCACTAGGTGGACTTCCCACCTTCTAGAAGGAACTCCAACAGCCAGGAAGACTTCTCCCCCATTATTGAGGCAGCCTGCTTCCCCACAAGGCCAGAAGAACCTCTCATCAGTTAGCAAGTCCTCTCCACCAACCACATAGCTCCTTACTCCCTCCCCAGATGGGGGAAGGAATACCTTAATAATCCATGGGACCCTTCACTTTCTACCTGAATCCCTCTGCCTGGAACTTTGTCATACCAGGTACTGGAGCCTATTGGTGTAGCTGTACCCACCCACCCAAATGCCCTGTTTCACCTCTGAGTAAATGCTTTAGGACCATACTAGCACCCAACTCCACATTTAAGTACTAGAAACGAAATCTCTATCACCTCAGAAGCCAGGAACTCTCTAGTCATTTATTATTCCCAGACTCTGTTCATCTCCCCACTTGCCCAAGTCCCTACTTCTCCCTTTCCCCAGTTCTCCCTCTCTTTGCCATCTTAGTCCCATATTCAGCAACCTCCCCTCCCAGGATCCTCAACCTGGAATTCTCCCTAGGGATGCCACACCCTCTTTACCTCTCTAAAAGGGAGTTCTTTGTTCTCACTCTTGGCCTGTGAGTTCTCAGACATGCTCATCCTGATGACCTTTTATCCCATCTCCTTTCTGGTCACCTCAAGCCACACTCACACTGGAGCTCATCATCCCTAAACCTGCACTGCTCCCCAGTAAGAATCCAAGCATTCCCACTGCACTGAGCAAAAAAGTAAACACTATCTACAGGGCTCATTAGGACTGTCCTCTGCCTACTTCTCAATGTCATCTCTGCCTCTTCTGCTCACTTTATTGTGACTACATGGGCCTTCTTCCAGCTCTGCAGAAAATACAAAGTTCTTTCCTGACCTGGGACTTTTGTACCTGGCATCCCTTTGCCTGAAATGCCTTTTCTTGGCTCTTTGCACGGGTGACTCTTCTCATCCTCAGGTATCAGCTAAACCTTAATTCCTTCCCAAGTAAGGCCCTGGGAAGCAGGCTTTCCTCCTCCATTTTTCTCTATCACAGAATGCTACTTGTTTCCTGAGATAACTATACCTTCATTTCTCAGTAACTGAGTTTAGTTTCCATTTTGAGTTATCATCCCAGTGGTGGGAGAAATAATACTAATCTTCTTGGGGTTTCCATCCCTCTCTCCCTGACTCCAAGTTCTGGAGAGCTTACAAAGTGGTGAGGTATGCAGTGGTGGATAGGAGTGGGGTGAGGTATAGTCTGGTCCTCTGTGTCTGGCACCCATTGAGAGAACCTCACTCTTGTGAAGTCTTTGGTCCTTCAGAGTTACTGTGGCATCTTCTTGGGTTGTTCCAGAAGGATTGTAATTACATGACTGTAAATCTCTCCATATACCTGTCTTGGTTTCCCCAAGGCCTGACACTGGCTGGACTATAATGGATGCTCACGAAATACTGGAACTGAATCAACTCATCCCTGAGGCCTCTGAGCCACCAATGAAACCTGAAATGAAGTTGGATGTTCATGCTAACTCTGAGGCCCTTTGCCAGGATTCTTAACTTCATATGTCATTTAGATTCCTTGAAAGAATGAGAGTCACTGCTATGTATGTATAGTTTACAAATGGCAGCAACTTCTATTCTTCTAAAATTTTAGAGACACAGAGATCTTAGAAACCATTACATATGGGGCACCTGGGTGGTTCAGTCAGTTGAGCGTCCGACTTCAGCTCAGGCCATGATCTCGTGGTTCATGGGTTCAAGCCCTGTGTCAGGCTCTGTGCTAACAGCTCAGAGTCTGAAGCCTGCTTGGGATTCTGTGTCTCCCTCTCTTCCTGCCCCTCCCCTGCTTGTGCTCTGTTTTTCTGTCCTTCTAAAAGAAAGAAAGAAAGAAAGAAAGAAAGAAGGAAGAAAGGAAGGAAGGAAGGAAGGAAGGAAGGAAGGAAGGAAGGAAGGAAAAGCAAGAAAGAAACCACTACATTTAACATGCTTATTTTATAGATGAGTAAGGTAAGATCCAGAGAAAGAAAGTGAATTGCCCAAAGTCATAAAACATGTTATAAGATTAGGACTAGAACCCAAGTCGCTTAATGTCAGGTACTTTGTCCTTCGACAACACAATGCAGAGTATACCACATCAGACCCATGAACCACATTGATTCCATGCACCAAGTCAAGCCTGTGGGCAGCCTTGGTTCCATTTCCATTAGCTTAATTTTCAATGTTGGCTACAGATATTCATTGGTTACATGTACCACTTTGATTGTCTACATCATCTTGGCCTTCTACCATGTCCATGTACCATGTCACCTACAATTACCATGTTTCATGTTGATTACATGTATTCTATTCATTCCAGTGCCATTGTGTTAGATAATGTTATCACCCCCATTATTGCCACTCTCACTATAGAAGAATTATATATCCATACCCATTGCCATATAACATGTTACTTTTCTGTAGGAAGAAGATACTTCCTGTCCTTTTCCTATTGGGCTTGACCATATCATTTGCTTTGGCCAATAGGATATCAGCAAAGAGATCTGTGTCACTTCTGAGCAGAAACTTTAAGAGTTTTTATGTGCCTTTCTCTCTGTCATAAGAATGGGATATTCCAGATAGAGCCTCCTTTTTCAGATTGAATCCAAGAATCCAATGGCAGAAGGCCACAGTCCACATACAACTGACATGGAAGATGAGCAATCAATGAACTTCTGCTGTTGTAAGCCACTAAGATTATGCAGCTGTTTGTCATTGTACCACAATGTAGCAAGTTCATCAAGATTGTCATGTTGGTTTCACGTACCATATTTGTTCCACTGACCAAGTGCTATATTGGTTCCAATGCACAATGTTGTTTGCATACCTTATAAATGCTGTGCCTTTCTTTAGCATTGGACATTCTACCTCAGGCCTCTCCTGTCTCCCAATTCACCAGGGCACCCTACCCCACCCCATCACTTTGAGAAAAGCCCCCTTGATGTCTTTGTTCCTCAGACTGTAGACCACAGGGTTGAGAAAGGCAGGGAAGACATTATAAAAGAGTGAGATCTGCTTGTCTTGCTCAGGGGAATAGCTGGAGTTGGGCCTCATATAGATGTATGTGGCTGGGGCATAGAAGAGTGTGACCACGGTCACATGGGAAGCACAGGTGGAGAAAGCCTTGCAGCGGCCCTGTGTAGACTTGATCTTGATAATGGTCTGGCCAATACGGATGTAGGAGGCCAGAATGAGGGAGAGTGGGGCAACAACCATGAAGACACTGATGACCAGGTCTACCATCTCAATAAGGTGAGTATCCATGCAAGCCAGGCTTCGTACTGAGGGGCCTTCACAGAAGTAGTGGTTGACCACGTTGGGCCCACAGTATGGCAGCCTCATGGTGAGGAAAGTATGGATCAGAGAGAAGAAGAAACCACAGGCCCAGGTCCTAGCTGCCAGTCGTATGCACAGTCCCCAGCTGAGGATGACAGTATAATGCAGTGGGTGGCAGATGGCCACATATCAGTCATAAGCCATGACTACGAAGAAAATACACTCAGTTAGGCCCAAGGCACCAAACACATACATCTGCAGCCAACAGCTGGCAAAGGAGATGGTCTGAGAGCGAGCGAGGAGATGCACCAACATCTGGGGCATGGTAGTGGTGACACAGCCCATATCTAGCAGGGAGAGGGTGCAGAGGAAGAAGTACATGGGTGTGTGAAGCTGTATGTCCAGGCAGATCAGGGCGACGATGAGTCCATTGCCCAGGACTGAGCTCAGGTAAAGGAGAAGGAAGGAAATGAAGAGGATCCTGTTGAACGTGGGATCGCCAGAGAAGCCAAGCAGGATAAATTCAGAAACCCAGCTTTGGTTCTGTCCTGGAGGTGTCCATATGGTTGGGTCTATAAGAGAATCCCACACATTTAAATGTCACCCAAAGTGTGGTAGTCTAGCAAGAATGTCAGCTCTGGAGGCAGGGATTTTAATTCTGGCCTCATTACTCAGCCACTGTCTTGAACAGGTTATTTAACATCTCTGAGCCTCAATCTCCTCAACTGTATAATGTAGCTAATAATACTCAACTCTTGGTTCTTATGAGGAGTTGAGGCAATATACATGAAGCATCTGACATAACACCTTAACAAAATAAAAAATGGTAAAGTGCTCATATGCAATCTCCCCTGTCTTACTCCCCATCCTTCGGCAGACAGACTGGTTATCCATGTCTAGCAGCAATCAATTACGCCATGTCAGCCCCAGCTCCCAAACCTTTAGAGGTGAAGTTCCTTTCCGCCTTAGAGACCATTTGTCTAGAAGAGCTGCTACAAGCCTCTCCTCTGCAAACTTCTTTTGCCAGCTGTCAATGTGAGGCTTTGTCAATAGAGGGCGCTAGAGGGGCACTGTGATGTGCTAACCCTAGGAAAGTACTTTGGTTGGGGCTTCAGTCACTCAGCTTGAGAGCCAGTGGGCTGGTGCGTGGAAGGGCCAGTAGTACGCACTTCAAATGACCTCAACGGACCAGCTACAGTCGTACATTCAGCCCACACTCTTCCCACCCAGTTGTCATTTCTATGCAAACTCTGGCCTCTGCCCACCAGCAGCTGAGTGTATTCCTATGGTAGCCACACTATCTTTGAAAAAGTCTGAATTTAAACTTTCTTTTTTTTTTTTTAACTTTTTTTTTTACACTTTATTTATTTTGAGAGAGAGAGAGAGAGAGAGAGAGCAGAGAAAGGGCAGAGAGAGAGAGGGAGAGGGAGAATCCCAAGCAGCCTCCGCGCTTTGAGTGCATAGCTTGATGCGGGGCTAGCTCCCACTAGCCGTGAGCCGATACCAAAAGCCTGATGCTGGGGCACCTGGGTGGCTCAGTCAGTTAAGCATCTGACTTCAGCTCAGGTCATGATCTCCAGGTTCAGGTTCGTGGGTTCCAGCCCCGCGTCAGGCTCTGTGCTGATAGCTTGAAGCCTGGAACCTGCTTCGGATTCTGTGTCTTCCTCTCTCTCTGCCCCCTCCCCCACTCACACTCTGTCTCTGTCTCTCAAAAATAAATAAATGCTAAAAAATTAAAAAAAAAAAAGAGTCAGATGCTCAACCGACTGAGCCACTCAGGTGCCCCCCCCCCTTTTTTTTTTACCTGCGTGGGGGTGCCAGGAGAAGGGGGAGGGAGAGAGAGATGTCCTAAATCCTTAGTCCCTTCAATGTTTCAGTGTGTACTCTCCTTGAGCCATGAGGTAATAACTGCTTTTTTTTTTTTCACTTAATACTTCTGGATGTCTTTCATCCTTTTTAGTAGTTACTCACCTTTTACTAGTTAGTAATTCTTTGTATTACATTTTCCCTGTTCCCATTACTGGTGTGCTGTCTCCTGATGACATCCTGACTGGTATAGACGCTAAATCTATGGCAAGTGAGTCTGATAAGAAATAGAGTGCTCGCTTCGGCAGCACATATACTAAAATTGGAATGATAAGAAATAGAATGTTGCACAGTTAAAGCTATCTATCCATAAAGAATTTATTAACTACAGAAGTAAAAAGTAGTACCTATCAGTGGAGAAACTGGACAATATCTTAACCGAGTGATTAATTACAATTAACATCACCAATAAGGAACAGGTAGAGAGGCTCCTGGTGGCTCAGTTAAGTGTCTAACTTCGGCTCAGGTCATGATCTCCAGGTTCATAGGTTCGAGCCCTGTGTCGGGCTCTGGGCTGATAGCTCAGAGCCTGGAGCCTGCTCCAGATTTTGTGTCTCCCTCTGTCTGCCCCTCCCCTGCTCGCACTCTGTCTCTCTCTGTCTCTCAAAACTGAATAGACATTAAAAAAAAAATTTTTTTTAAAGGAACAGGTAGACACAATGTGTCTCCATATTTGAAATCCTAACAATATAGCATCTATATATTATTTCAGCCCAAAATGCAAAACCTGAATCTAATCATAAGGAAACATCCAAGAAACTTAAATTGAGGGATATTATATAAAATAACTAGCTTTTAATCTTCAAAAATATCTACATCATGAAAGACAAAGAAAGGCTGAGAATCTATAATAGAAGGAAGGATCCTGAAAAAAAAAGCATAACAATTAATGCAAGAAGTAATCCTGGAAGGGAGGAATGTCATAAATAACATTATTGTGACAATTGATAAAATTGGATTAGATCAATGCGTCATGTTAAATTCCCTGAATTTGACAGCTACTGTATAAGAGAGTATTCTTTTATTCTCGGGAACTATTCGCTGAAGTATTAAGGGCTAAAGGAACATGATATTTGCAAATTATTCTCAAATAGTTCTCGAGATTATAATAACAGCAATATGACAAATTGTTAAAAATTAATAAATCTGGATATGGGCCATACAGGATTTCTTTATAGTATCCTTTCAGTTTTTCTGTAAGTTTAAAGTTAGTTCAAAAAAAATTTTTCAAAAATAAAAAATTGGGGGCACCTGGGTAGCTTGGTTGGTTGAGCATCTGACTCTTGATTTCAGCTCAGGTCATAATCCCAGTGTCGTGAGAACAAACCCTGTGTCGTACTCCATGCCAAGTGTGGAGTCTGCTTAAGATTCTCTCTTTCTCTCTCTCTATCTCAGAAATAAATAAATACATAAATACATGAATAAATATTGTTAAAAGAAAAAAGTTAAAAAATTTTAAATGTGAAATAACTTTTTCAGACAAACAAAACATAAGATTCTTCAGGTAGAAAGATAGTGACAGAAACATGAAGATGCAAAAAAGAATGACAAGTCCTCAAGGAATGGGTAAGTATAAATTAATAACGAATGTAAAACAATAATAAAGTCTGGTGGAATTTATTTTGTTAATATTTATTTATTTATTTTGAGAGAGAAAGAGAGAGAGAGAGCACATGTGGGGGAGGGGAGAGAGAGAAGGGGAGAGAGAATCCCAAGCAGGCTCTGAGCTGTCGTCAGCATGGAGCTGGACTCGGGGCCCAATCCCACCACCCGGGCACCCCTGTCACGATCTTTGTCTTCAATTCCTTTTAAATTTCACAGTGGGGCGCCCGGGTGGTTCAGTGTGTTGAGCATCCAACTCTTGATTTCTGCTCAGGTCATAATCCCAGGATCATGGGATTGAGCCCCGGCTCCAGCTTTGTGCTGAGTGGAGCTTGCTGAAGATTTGCTCGCGCTCTCTCTCTCTCTCTCTCTGTCTCTCTGTCTCTCTCTGCCCCCTCCCCCACTCACACACACACTCTCTCTCTCTCAAGTTAATTAATTAATAAAATAAAATGATTTTTTTAAAAAAAGATCATGACAACAATAACATAAGAAATGGAGGGGGTAAAGAAAGTCAGAGTTCTAAATATTTAACATAATTGGAAAATTGGTAAAACTAATCATTTGTGTTAGACTTTGATAAGTCAAGATTCATGTTGTGGTATCTATGAAAATCATTAAAAGAATAAATCATGCATTACCTAAAGTAGTAGAAAATGGACTAATAAAAATTGTTTACTAATCCAAAATAATGCTTTTTTGAGAGAGGGAAAAATCAAACAGAAAACAGGTGGGCCAAATACAAAATAAGTGGAGGGGCACCTGGCTGGCTCAGGTGGTGGAGAATGTCTTGATCTTGGGGCTGTGGGTTCAAGTTCCATATTGGGTGTAAAGATTACTTAAAAATAAAATCTTTTTTTTTTTAAAGGTAAGAAGTGGAAAGAGGGTAAATATGAACTTAAATATTTCGGTAGTTACGTTAAATGCAAAAGGACTACATATTTTAATAAAAGTCCTGTTTTCAAACTGAATTTAAAAAAAAAAAAACCTACATGTTGCTTACAAGAAATGTACCTTAATCATTTTACAATATTTCAATGGATCAAATCAATGAATTGTACACCTTAAAGTTACACAATGTTATGTCAATTATATGTCAATAAGGCTGGGATGGAGGAAAGAAACACATCTTAATACAAGGACACAGATGCACTAGGAAGAAAGAATGAAAAAAATATATATACCATGCAAATACTAACCAAAAGAAACGTGTAGCTTCATGAAACATTTATCAAAATTGACCATATGCTGCACCATAAATGTAAGCTCCAAAAATCCAAAGGATGGAAATCATTTCAAGTATATTCTCTGATTACCATAAAATTGGCCAGAAATCAATTTCAAAATAAATATAATAGGAAGCACTGTCTTTCCCCTCCTGAAAATCCTTTAAGGTTTCCCCATGCCCCATCACTTTAGACAGATGCACAGTGCCCTTCCTGAACATCTGCCCCCTTGCAGACTTCTTTAGCCTCAGCACCCAACCCTCTCCCCATGCCATCGCCTTCCATACTAGCATAGGCTCCATACAGGTATGCCCAATTTCCTGTATGTGTCTACCTCCGTCACACTTTCATGCCTTCTCCAAGGTCTTCAGCATGGAGGAGCACCCCAGCTGCATCCCTGCTGCCCAGACACTCTCTGTAGCATGTCCAATGTCCATTCCTGCATTAGGACTCAGCTCAGCTCAGAAGCTTCCCCTGACCCGCACCACCATCTCCCACTCCAAAACCTCGATTAGATGCTGCCTCTATTTCTCCCAGGCCCCTATGCTTACCAACGAGTTATCACCCTAGCAATTCTAGGGGGTTCTGATACGCAGTTTGAGGAAATCTTTCTCCCTCTCCTGTTAATTCCCACTAACTGAATTGGAATATCTGTAATAAAGTGTGGATATGTGGGAGAATTTATAAGGTCCCTTTCAATAACAATAATATAAAATATTTAATTAATAATTTCTGTGTGCTAGGAATTGTTACACTAACTTGTCCTCACAACAAATCACTGAGGTAAGTACAGTGACCTCTATTTTACAGAGGAAAAAATAAAGGCACAGAGAGAGTAAATGATTCAATCCAGATAACTTGGTTTGTGCAGTGGACCTGGGGTTTGAATGGAGGTGACGTGGCTTCAGAGCCAACTCTTAATTATTAACTTCACCACTTCCAGCAAACAGGCCCTAAGTGGGAAGGGTGAAGAACAAACTTTCCCATCTACACATCAATTTGATCTTGAGGTTTGGCATGATCTACTATGGAATCGTGGCTGATGAGGTATAGCCAGCCACCAGACAGGACCAGATCAAAATCTTCCGAGGGCAAAGGGCTAAAGTTGCAGCCATGAACTCTCTCTCATGATAAAGCTCCCTCCATCTATGTCATCATCTGGGTATGAGGAGCCATAGGACTGAGTGGGAAGCAGAGGGAATCAATGGGAGAGGATTTTGGAAAGTATTACCACTCTAGAATTTAGTAAATCTTTGTAGAGAGAAGAAACACTTGGTTTCCATGGGATGGGAGCATCATTTAGTTAAAGTCTTCTAAAATTCTGTCAGCCCAGCAGACTCTGTCTTAATAGGCAGTACCCAAGCCTGGGGAGAGCATGGGGGTGGGTCCTGGTAATCATGGAAAGCCCTGCCATTCTTGAAGGCTTCTCCCAAGATAACCATCATTGTCCTTTCACAGTTGTGTCTCTCAGCCAGACTTGAAGATCTTCGGGCTCAGGAAATTATATTCCTCATTGCACTTTTTCTAGCCCCTAGAACATGGCCTGACACAGGAGAACAATGAACAAATATTTATCAAATGAGTAAGTGAGAGAAAGAAGGGGGTGTAGGAAGAAGGAAGGAATGGAAGAGAAATGAGGTATGAAGTGGTGAGGAAACAACACCAGCAAATGAGGAAATGGTTCTGGGGGTATGTTGGGGGGCAGGTACAGAGAGGACCTGGGGTTAGGTGACCTGGCTACTTCTGACCTCCAGCCCCTACAGATGCCCGCATCCTGCCCACAGCCCCAAGCCCAGCGACCATCTCACCCCTCTGGTATCCCCTGAGACAAGTCACAAAGAGGCTATCGCTTGATCTTGAGGAAAAGAGACTGAACAGGAAGCCCCCTGGGCGGTTGAGTCCAGTGTACCAGGATTCCAGGCAACCCAGTCTCCAGAAAGGCGCTAGGTTTCTGAGAGGCTGGAAGCTGAACCCCCTGCCTTCTCTCCATTGTGCAGCTCACTGCACCCGGCCAGGGCTGAAGGCCTTGCCTGTCTCGTCTTGGAGCACAGACAAAAGGAGCCTTGGCCATCCCAGGCTCCCATCAGTAGACCAAGCTGCTGAAGCTTTATAGGTCTGCCTCCTCACCAGGCTTTCCCTAGGAGAAGTGGAGAAGGACCATCCCTCTGCCTCCTGCCTCCACCCTGTCCCTGGTGAGGATGCCAAGATGGTATTCCCTGAATGTTGTTAACAAGAACCCTACAAGGAAGAGGCCTTTGGGAACAGAGCAGCAGCAAACAACACCCAGGTTGGGGAAAGGTAGTGATCTGCCTATTTCTTTTTCTAGCCTTCTGGAGGATATGAACAGCCCAGGGGAGAAGGGATTGCACCCAGTCACCTTGAAGAAATGCCAAGAACTGAAGGCCTCACTCTGATTCCCCTCTTATTCCCAAACCCCTGTTCCCCCAACTTGTCGATTAGACCATGTTTCAGTCATATCTCTATTGCTTACTGAGCCGCTTTGGGCAAATCACAATCCTCCCCCACCCCCCACCAGTCCAACGCCTTGGACAAGTTACTCAGCCTCTCTGATGATAATTAAGAGTTGACCATGAAGCCCCTACCCTATATCAGGTCTTGCACAGAAGAAGCACTTAATAAAGGTCAATCCCATCCCTATGTCTACTTCCTAACCTCCCCCTTCCTCTAGTCACGCCTGGCAGGGAGGTGACACATTCCCTCCTGCGTGGCATCTCTGGAGCTTGCTCTACTGTATGTCCCTGAACCGAGCCTTCCTGGGGTTAGGAGCACCCAGGGTGCTTCAAGTTTTCTTGGGAGGGGCAGGGTGGGGAGAGCTATGATCCCAAGTCTCCCCCCAACCATCAGCTCTTCCTCAGACTCAGCTACACTCTCAGATACTGGCAAACACTATCTGGAAAGTAAGTGGAGCAGCTCCATAATACATATAAAGAAGTTGAAGTCCAGCAGAGTAAGGAACTTGCCCAAAAGCTCACATCCTCTAAGTGCAGAACCAGAACTCACAGCAGGATCTATTAAGTTCTAGTGCCTATCCTCTTAAACTTGCTATTATTCTGCCTCAGCCTTTTCCTCTGTAAAATCATAATAATTTCTTACTATCCCCAACCTTCTGTGATGGCTGGGAGAATTAAATGAGATAATGTGTTGAAAACCCAGGCACAAGTCCTGGCCATGCCTCCATGACTATGAGTTCTTGCACCTGCCTCCTGTCGAGGCCTCCTATTCCCCAGCTATTCGGAATGAGGCAGTTGAGCTTGGAGACCCCCTCCTGTCAGCCCCAGGCTACAGAACCAACTTGAATTTTCAGAAGTGCCATAAGCTGGTTGTTAAACAAGATCATTATTAAAGTCAATCTATGTAAACAACAATTAAGTAAATTACACTAAAACAAAGGGCAACAGACCTTGAGGTTATTATGCTAACTGAAATAAATCAAAGACAAATACTGTATGCTCTTCCTCATTTGTGGAATCTAAAAACACTGAACTCAGGGGCGCCTGGGTGGCTCAGTTGGTTGAGCGTCCGACTTCAGCTCAGGTCATGATCTCATGATTAGTGAGCTCAAGCCCTGCATCGGGCTCTGTGCTAATAGCTCAGAGCCAGGAGCCTGCTTCAGATTCTGTCTCCCTCTCTCTCTGCCCCTCCCGCACTCGGGCTCGCTCTCTCTCTCTCTCTCTCTCTCTCAAAAGTAAATAAACATTAAAAAAAAATTAAAACACTGAACTCAGAACCAAGAATGGTTGCTAGAGCCTGAGGGTTGGGGGGAATGGAGAAACGCTGATCAAGGGTATAAATTTCTAGTTATAAGATGCGTAAGTTCCAGGGATCTAAAGCATAGCCTGTGACTATAGTTAGCCCTACTGTATCATATGCTTGAAAGCTGCTATGAGGGTAGATCTGTAATGTTCTCACAGCAACAACAAAATGGTAATTAGGCGAGGATTTGTTAACTAACTTAATTGCAATATACATTTCACAATATATACCTGTATCAAATCATCACATCTATATACCTTAAACTTACATAATGTTATATGTCAATTATATGTCAATAATTTTGGGGGGGTGGATCAACTTACAAAATGAAGAAAAAAGGGATGGGGTGTCTGGGTGGCTCAGTTGATTGAGCATCCGACTTCTGGTTTTGGCTCGGGTCGTGATCTCACAGTTTGTGAGTTTGAGCCCTGTGTCAGGCTCAGAGGACTGCCCTGGGAGTCTTCCCCTGTACCCAACCACATCCCCCCACTTCCTCCAGCCCAGCCCGATGGGCTGAAAGATTCAGGGGAATCGAGAGTTTGGGCCCAGAACTCAGGAAAATAAAAATGTACCTCGTCAATTCTCTTCCTCAGAACCATGACACAAAAGGTACGTGCCCCTTGCCCTGAGCCAAGGCCCTGACTCTCCTTGTCCTTGTCATGTACCCTCACTTCAGCTGTGAATAGGTATCCATGTGAGGGCCTATCTCCCCATTGGATGGATGGGGAAACTGAGGCCCAGGGAGGTGTAGTAACTTGCCCAAGGTCAGAAGCAATCTAGGATTATAGACAGGATGAAACTCAGGCCACCTTGATATTTCAAATGAAGAATTAAAGACTGCCAAGCATGGTCCTACCCTCCATGTCCCAGAAAATGAAATGTGGCCCAGAAACGCTGAGGGATTTGGCCAAGACCAAGCAGTTAGACAATGGGGCAGCCAGCATGGAAACCCTCCTGGGCTGGGTCTGTGTCCATAGTATCACATGCTTCAGCACTCCAGTCCAAATTAAGGTCTATACCTGACCTCTAACTGAAATCCTGTCTACTGCCCTGAGAGCTGATTGTGGCCACCAGTGGGGGTGGGACCAACTGGGGGTTGACACGAGAGGGAAGGCTGTACTCTGGATGCTTGATTCTGGACCCAGGGGCCCACAGGCCTCAAGGAGCAGGGGGTGGGCTCTGGAGAAGGGCAAGGCAGGGCATGCAGTGCTAACCCCATGGGCTGTCTAATTGGCCTCAGGTGGAGAAGACCTCTGGGAGGGACCCTGTGGGAATTGGCTCTCATTTGCTAAGA
This sequence comes from Felis catus, assembly GCF_018350175.1. NCBI lineage: Eukaryota > Metazoa > Chordata > Mammalia > Carnivora > Felidae > Felis > Felis catus. The sequence goes on along the minus strand of NC_058375.1, from coordinate 33,665,821 downwards.
CAGGTGCTCCAGAAAGTTTTCTGGGTTTGTGTCTAGGGAAGGAACTGAAGGGATAGCAGGAGGTGGTGATGATTCTAATGATCAAGATTATCTTAATGGTGCTTTGGGACAGGCTCACAGCACTTTACAGTTTACTGAGCACTTTCACATGTATTTTTTTCACCAGGTCCTCCTAGCAATCCTGTGAGGGAGGAGTTATGGTCCCCTTTTTACAGATGATGACAAAAATGGTGATAGACACTTGCTGAGCACTTGTCATGGGCCAGGTCCTGAGGGAGTCTTTGATAGTGGTTTTGGTCACTTTACTGCTGAGTCAGATTTGGCCTTCAAGGTCAGCATGTCCAGCTCCCCACTCCTCTTTTACAGCCAGGAAAATTAAGCCCAGAAAAGGAAATTCAGAGGCCTATATGACTAAGCGGAGGAGACTAGAACCCAGACGTCCTGCCTCTTGGCCATGGGCCCATTCCATTGTCTTTGGGTAGTTGAAGAATGAGCTGTCCATCTGATCAGCAATAATGAGTCACCCACAGGGACCCAACCATGCATCCCTTCAGCATCTTGAATCCTGGGGTGTTTGTATCCCCCAAGGCTATAAATCTTGTGTGAGCCAATGAAAGGATACACAGACACACAGACAAGCAAAAGGGATAGCAATAACAGTAATTACAAACATAATAATAATGATGATGGTAATGATAGTAATAACAGCAAAGCCTTATTAGGTGGTTGTTTCCTGTGTGCCTGGTATTCTTCTAAATGCTTTCCTTATAATAACACTCTTAATAGTCAAAACATCCCTGTGAAATAGATAGTGTTATCGTCATGATTTTGCAAATGAGGAAACTGAGTCACAGAGATTTAGTAATATGAGAAATGTCCCACAGCCACGAACTGAAAGTCTAGGTGTTAACAAGTGGTAGGATGTTAATAGTCTAACAACCAACTCTTTAGCGAGAAGGGAGGAAAAAGATACTTCAAGCCTGATTTGCAGCCACACTGGCCTTGGTGAGTCAAAGTCCAAGTTGCTAAGCCCAGGCATATCCTCCATCCCTGCCACCACGGCCATTTTGTTCATGAGCCCATTGGGCAATGCTAGTGGTGGTTGGGGAAAGAGGCTGACAGGTATCCACATTCCATCCACTGTACTATTGAAATCCACTTCTGCTGAAGGCACCCTTTGGTAAGCATTCACACAGGACACAAATATCATCATATTCTGTGTTACTTGAAAGAGGACTATCTTTATCACTTCCCCAACTGTCTTCCAAGTCCCTGGCCACCTAGCCAACCCACTGGTTACAGTCCATTAATTAATATAGATTCTTACCTCTGGCTGTTTTCCCTTCCAGATGAAACAAACAATGAAGTGCTTTGTTGATGTTCTGCCCCCTAGGAGTATTTCTTTCCACCACAGGCCTTCAGGGATGTCCCAGAAAAGAGCTAGAGTAGTACAGCTGTCCACTTTCAGGTGGTGTCTGTGTATCATGCAGACCCATCTGTAAACTGGGCTTGGCTGTTCTCTTCCTTATCAATTAATCACAGGGAACCTCCGTGAGACCATAGGCATTTGGGCCACTTCCTAGTGCAAATGGCTTGCACCTTCAGGGACTGCTAGAGTCCAACTGCATACATTTCACTTCTGTTTGATGATGTATTGTTACTGTACATGACAACTTTTAACTTGGTAAGTCAGACAACATCAAGTTTACAATGGGAATTTAGGCCACATGGTGATTTGGTGACTCATGATCAAGTGTTCAGTTTCTACTAGGGCCCAACAGCAAGTCAAAAGCTGCTTCTCAAAAGGAGAGTAGTTATCTTCAGAGGATAACAAGGCTTTGCTCCAAAATCCTACAGGTCTGTGTTGTGATTCACCTTTCATGGCCTAAGGCTCCAAACAACATCTCTATCTGCTACTGACCCTTCGGGCACCATTAGATCTGCTGAACCATATGGTTCAAATGGCAGAGCAGCTTGCATGGCAGCCTGGACCTGCTGCAGAACCTCATCTTGTCCTGGGCTTCACTCAAAACTATAGGCTTTTTAATCCCCGTCACCTACTTAACCCATTCTCAGATTATCTTCTATGCCCTTACCACTGTTCCCCCAGGACAGTCATCGAGTCAGGCAGTTTAGACAAAACTCCAAGGACAGAATCTCTGTCACTCTGTTTCAAAGAGTGGAGAGAGGGAGACTTACCCAATTCATTTTATGAAGCGAATTTACTCTTGACAGCAAAACTAAATGCCGGCAATGCAAGAAGAGAAAATCATTGACTAACCCCACAAATGAACATAAGCACAAAAATCATAAATATAGAAGTCTGAAGTCCCTCTTCCTTCATTCTAAAAACAACAAAACTGTGAAAATGAATTCCTTTCATGACTTATTTAGAGGCAAAACCTGGGAAGAGACTAATCTGACCTAGCCTGAGTGATCATAGGGTGATTATAGGGTGCTGCCCCCACCCACCTGTGTTCTGTAAGTTATGATTTAGAGGAGCCCGAGAGACACGACAACTCAAAGTGTGTGATATCTTGAATGATCTTGGGAAAGAAAAGGGTCATTTGGAGGGGGAAAGAACCCTAAGGAAATCTAAATAAAGTATGGACTTCAGTTAATAGTAATGTATTGGTGCTGGTTCGTAATTGCAACAAACGTACCATACTACTGAAAGATGCTGGTGACAGGGGAAACAGGGTGTGGGGTATGTGAGAACTCTTTATACTATCTTTGCGAATCAGATTTGTTCAAAACAAAACAAAAACATAAACAAACCAAAAAACCTCTTCTGACTCTTCATCCTGTCATCCTGCACGTACCTACTTATTTTTCTGCTATCCTTTACTCTCCTGTCCAAATTTCCTCCAAAAAAAAAAAGCTGATATACTCACTGTCCCAAATTCCTCCTCTCCTTCTCTTTTGAATCCACTGTAATCAGGCTCCTGTTGTTAAACCAACGATCAGTTCTCAATCATCACTCTAGTGGAAAGCATTCATACAACCGATCACTCCTTCCTTGAACACATTCTTCACATGGATTCCAGTACACCTCACTTCCTGTGTTTTCCTCCTACCTCTATGGTTCCCCTGCTCAATCTCCTTTATAGTTCCCCTCATCTCTCTACCTCTTAAAGGTGGTGTGCACCTAGGCTCAGTCATAGAACCTGCTCTCCTCTCTCTCTCTGTTGAATGCCTTTTGTGTCTTCAAACATGTGCTACCCTTCAGGAAAGAATGACTCCAAGGGCAGAGGCCGAGCCTGTAGCAGAAGCAGAGGGCAGAGCTGCAGGCCCAAAGCATGGAGTGGTGAGGTAGCAGGGCAGAGCATCCAGCCACAGAAGGGTGTTCTCCAGCCTTGAAACCTAATGGAATTTGCCCTGCTGGATTTCAAACTTGCTTGGCTCCTGTGACATCTCTATTTCTTCCACATTCTCCTTTTTTCAATGGCATGTTTACTCTATGCCTGTTCACCTTTGCATTTTGAAAGCATATGACTTGTCAGGTTCTGATGACCACAGATGGAGAGGCATTTTGTCCTAGGATGAATCATACCCAGAGTCTTCCCCGTACCTGACTTAGATGATTTAGATCATCAGGTTTGGGACTTTGAGCTGACAATATTTAGATGAGATCTTGGAGTAAGATGATACTGTAACGGATTGAGACTGAGGGATTTGGGGCTAAATATGTTTGGCACGTGAGACAGACATGAATTTAGAGGGGCCAAAAGGTGAACTGCGATGAGGTGAATAGTGGTCCCAAAAAAGATATGTTCAAGCTTTAACCTCTGGAACATGTGAATGTGACCTTATTTGGGAAAATGGTCTGTTCAGACACAATTAAATGAAAGATCTTGAGACAAGATCATCCTGGTTTAAGGTGGGACCTAAATCCAATGATGTCCTTATAAGAGAAGGCAGAAAGAGATTTGAGACACTCAGACACAGAAGAGGAAGACCACGTGAAGGCAGAGATTAGAGTTAGGCAGCCCCCAACATAAGAACACCTGGGGTCACCAAAAGCTGGGAGAGGCAAGAAAGGATCCGTCCCTGGAACCTTTGCAAGGAGCATGGCCCACACAACACATTGTTGTAATGTAGTCTCTACAACTGTGAGAGAGTAAGTTTCTCTTGTGCTAATCTGTGATGGCAGCCCCAGGAAACGAACAGAATAACAGAAATGATTGAAAACAAATGCTCAAATACTTGCAAACAAATGTTCATAGCAGCACTGTTCACAATAGCCAAATGGTGGAAACAACCTAAATGTACAACAATGAATGGATCAATAAAATATGGTTTATACATACAATATTGTTCAGCCATAAAAAGTAATGAAGTACTAATACGCTCTACATGTGGGTGAACTTCCAAAACATTATGTTAAGTGAAAGAAGACAAATACAAAAAGTTACACACAGTATTATTCCATTTATATGAAATATCCAGAACAGATAAAAGCTTACACAAAGAAAGAAAATTGCTGGTGGTCAGAAAATGCAGGGAGGGAGGAACGGGGAGTGGCTAGTTAATGGGTGCAAGGTTTTCCTTTGGGGTGATGAAAATGTTTGGAACTTGATAAATGTGGCAGTTACACAATACTGTGAATGTGCTATAAATACATAGCAAATGTGCCACTGAATTGTACACTTTAAAATAGTTAATTTTATGTTATATGAACTTCATCTCAGTAAGAAAAAAGTTCTTTAAAAAGTACAAAAATCAGGGGCACCTGGGTGGCTCAGTCAGTTGAGCGTCTGACTTCAGCTCAGGTCATGATCTCACAGCTCGTGAGTTTGAGCCCCACATCGGGCTCTGTGCTGACAGCTCAGAGCCTGGAGCCTGCTTCAGATTCTGTGTCTTCCTCTCTCTCTCCCTCTAACCTACTCGCATTCTGTCTCTGTCTCTCTCAAAAATAAATAAACATTAAAAAATTTTTTTAAAAGTACAAAAATCATACTCCAAGAACTTCAAAACATTGTTGAAATAATTAAAGACTATGTAAATAAGTGGGAAAACACCCTACCTTTATGGACCAGAAGATAATATTGTTAAAATGGTAATATTTCTCAAAGTGATCTATGGATTCAATGCAATCCCTACCAGAATCCCAGCCAACTTCTTTGTAGAAATTGACAAGCTGATTCTAAAATTCATATGGAAATTCAAGGGACTTGTAATAGCAAACAAATTTTTAAAAAGAAAAACAAGGTAGGGGGGCACCAGCGTGGCTCAGTTGGTTAAGCGTCTGACTCTTTGATTTCAGCTCTGGTCACTATCTCATGGTTCGTGGGTTTGAGCACCACATCGGGCTCTGTGCTGGCACCGTGGAGCCTGCTTGGGATTCTCTCTCTTTCTCCCTACCTCTCCCTCTCTCTGCCCATTCCCTGCCCGCATGTGCATGCTCTCTCTCTCAAAATAATAAATAAACTTAAAAAAAAAGGAAAACAAGGTAGGAAGACACACTTCCCAATTTCAAAACTTACTACAAAATGGTCATCAAGACAGTATGACAGTACAGAAATAAAACCACATGTACATGGTCAACTGATTTTTCACAAGAGTGTCAAAATCATTCAAAGGGGAGAAGAATAGTCTTTCCAACAAATAGTGCTGGGACAACAGGATAGTCTCATGCAAAAGAATAAAGTTGGAAGCCTACCTCACACCATATATAAAAATTATCTCAAAATGGACCAATGATCAAAATAGTAGAGTTTAAAATATAAAACCACTGGGAAAAAACATAGGGGCAAATCTTCATAATCTTGGATTTGGCAATAGGATTTTAGATATGATACTCAAAGCACAGCAATTAAAGGAAAAAATAAATGATGTGAACCTCATCAAAAATTTAAAATTCCATGCTTAAAAAAACATCATCAAGAAAGTGAAAATCTCCAGAATGGGAGAAAATATTTACAAACATATGTGTATATATATCTGGTAAGAGACTTGTATCTACAATATATAAAAAACTCTTACAAGTCAACAATAAAGAGACAAATAACCAAATGTAAAAATAGGCAAATGATCTGAATGCACATTTCTCCAAAGAATATCTACAAATGTTCATTAAGCTCATGAAAAGATGTTTAACATCTCTAGTCAACAGGGAAATACAAACCAAAAGCACAATGAGATACCACTTCGCACCCACTAGGACAGCTGCAATCAAAAACAGATAGTGACAAGTGTTGTTGAAGATGGGGTGAAATTGGGGATCTCATTTGTTGCTAGTGGGAAAGTAGAATGGTGCAGGCTTTGTAAACCAGTCTGGCAATTCCTCAAAAGGTTAAACATAGAGTTAACATATAACCCAGCAATTCCTTTCCAAAATATATACTTAAGACAAATGAAAATCTATGTCCACATAAAATCTTATAAAAGAATGTTTAGCATTGTTTAGAGTAGCCCCAAAGTGGGAAAAACCCAAATGGCCATCAGCTGATACATGGATAAACGAATATGATATAAATAAAATATTCAGTCATAAATGGAAAATTGTTCAGCCATAAAAAGGATGGAGTACGGATACATGTGACAACATGGGTGAATCTTGAGTACATTATGCAAGCAAAAGGAGCCAGTCACAAAAGGCTACATATCGTATGATACCTGTTCTGGATATATGTAATGTCTAGGGTGCCTAGGGCTGGGACAATGAGAAGGATGGGGAGGGATGGTTCATGGGTACTGTATTTCATTCTGGAATGATGAAAATGTTTTAAAATTGATTATGGTGATAGTAGACAACTCTGAAAAGACACTAAAAACCATTGAATTTCTCTTTTTAAATGGAAGAATTGTACGGTATGTGAATCATATTTCAACAAAGCTATTTCAAAACATAAGAGGCAGGAGAGAGAGAGAGAGCCCTTGATCTATGCCTAAAGGCTAGCCATTCACACTGTAACCCCCATGTGTTATTTTATTTGGTTCATCCAGTGACGCTGTAGTGGAGGAATTACTTCCATTTTAAAGATACTATGATTGTGTGTGATCTGGTGTCAAATCAAACCCTATCTCCAAAAGGAAAAAAGGAAGCCAGTTTAGAGACCTAGAGAGTGCAAGGTACTATGCCAGGCTCTTCACACACATCATCTCATTTAATCCTGAAGCACCCTATGAAGAAGGTATTATTGGCCCATTTTACAGGTAAAGAAATCCAGGTTCAGAGAAGTATCATAAGCCTTATGACCCAAGCCACACAGCAATGATGTAATAAAGCAAGATTTGCACCCAGTTCTGTTGGATTCCATTGCTGGTGCCCTTTCCCTTATGCCACCCTGGTTCCCAGAATCTGAGGCCTGTGCCCCTGACACTGACTCCCTCTCTCCCTAGCCCCATGTTGCTTCCCCCGTTCCCAGGCCCATGTTGCTTCCTGTCCACTTGTCTCGCCAGCCAGCCTATCTCCACCTGCACTATACACAGAGAACAAAGAACTAGTCTTGGTACCACAGCCAGCTGGCCTGATTCCCCAGGAGAAGGAATTCCAGTGCCAGAGAAGTGAGTGTCCAAGGAAGCCCCCAGAGGACTCAGAGGAAGAGGGGGAAAACCCCTCCCCACTGCAAATGGGCCAGCTCAGAGACATCTGCCCAGCCTGCCAGGGGAGCCCCTGAGAGGGGCAGGAAGGGCACATCTTCCATGGGAGCTCCTGGCCAGAATCCCCACCTTGGACAAACTCACAGTGGAGCAGAAAGCTCATGGTGGGACAGCGGTGGAACTAAACATTCTCTAGTGGAGGCAGTTGGGAGCTTTGACTGGGCTGGGAGCCCAGACACTGGCCTTCCAAACCAGCCCAGACACTTAGCCCCAGTCCTCACCCATTCCTGGGAGGTTGGGGATGGCTCACCTGGCTCCCACAGCCCCTTCTCCCAACTAGTACCCAGGTGCTGGGGTCTGAGCTGGGAGAAGGGTATTTCCCTAGGAGGAGAGATGGGCCAGGAGGAAGGAAAGGCCAGGAGGCAGAAGATGAGGCCAAGGATGGGGCCGAGTCACCACGGTCTTTTCACCATGAGGGCTGGGCTTCTCTGCTTGGCTCAGCCCTAGGGGCAGGCCGGTGGGAAGAGGCCAGCAACTGCTGGGGTGGAGCTGGCTCCTCATAAAGAGAGAGAGAGCTGCCCTGGGCTCAGCATGAGCTGTAAGGCCAAGGCCAAGATGAGGGGTAAGTGGGGCCCCTCCTCTAAGTCTGAGACAGAGGCACCTGAGTGAGAAAGTGTTGGACTCTGAAACAGGGAAAGGAGATGGAGGGATGGGGTTGAGATGGGTCAGAGAGGGAGTCTGAGCATGGGGCCATGCAATAGGAAAAGACATGGGAACTGAGATGGGTCAGGGCTACGTGGGGGGCTATGCATAGGTCCAGGTGTTGAAAGTGAGTCAAGAGAATGGGTCCAGGTCCAGGTAATGAGTTTAGGGGTTGGGTCCATTCAGAGGGAAGGACATGGGGACTGAGACAGGAATGCCGGTAGCTCAGAGAGACGGGAGAGTTTGTCAGGGGTGAAAATGGATTCGGGGGGTTGAGGTAGGCTTGGATGGTGAGGAGAGGGGGTGAGGCTTGGGGTTCTCTACCATGGTGGCTGGTTACTCCCTCTTCTTTTCGGAGAAGTCACCCCTGCAGAAGTCACCCCTGCGTGTAGTCTCTACAGGGGTTGGCACCTGAAGATCCCTTGCCTTCTATGCATCTCGGGTATCCCGCATGTACAAAGACTGGACTAAGGGCATTCTCATCCACCCAAAAATCCTAGGGCTAGTGCAGGGGGGCACATTGCATCAGCACTCCTGGACGGTCCCCTTCAGAGCAGGTAACACCAAGGAAACCACACAGTCTCTCGTTGGAGACTCCCTCCTGGGTGAATTTCTCTGTGCATCAGAGCAGTCAATTTGGGGGACGAAAACCACCACGTCACTCTGGACTTATTGTGTGTTACATATTAACTGTAGTTTCCAATCTTGGCTGCACATTAGAAAACGTGGAGGGATTTGAAAAACTACTGTCAGGCTGGAGAGGAGAAGTAGGACTGCCAAGGTCCACGGGGCACTGGTAATATCGCTGAGAAACTGGTCACAGTTCCACCCGAAGAGAACCATGCCTCACACCCTCCCACTTTCACACATACCCATCCTCTCACAAAAGCACACATTCGCAAAGAACACAGACACCCTCCGGCTCTGCCACCCAGCCTCACGCTCAGACGCACTCACAGCATCACACACAAGAATGCCAGCACCCATTTCCCTCACAAACTCAAGCACATGCATATATGCCTTCCTCACTCTTCAGACCCAGACCACACCCACCCACTTTGCTCTCCCATACAGATTCATCCACACATTTGCTCAGGTGCCCACACTGTCCCACAGACACACCCCCTCCTATGAAATCACTGACAACGCACAGTCATACAGGGCAATGATCACAAACTTACAATCACTGCAACTTCCATCACAGACAAGCTCACACACACACCCACCATCAGAAGCAGGCATATTCACATTCATAGATGGTTCTGCACACACTCATGGGTTTCCAATCACATGCATACACGTGAACACATGCATTTGTATTTACAACCACACAGCTGACACCAGCACGGTTCGCACATACGTCCACACCCCACACAACACAATCACCCCCACACAGACACAATCACAAATATGCATGTTTACAACCACATATCTGACGGGTGCTGCCTGACCTCACCACCTGCACGCGCTCATACGGCCAAGTTCATCCTGGGTAGGGCAGGGTGCGGAGCCCGGGCCCCAGACAGGCAGTCCCCAATTCCCCTCTCTACCACAGGAATCCTAATCCTGGGGCTGCTGTTGGCTACTCCCAGCTGCCTTGGCTACTTTGAGGACCTGGTCAAGTGCTTCCAGGACCCCGAGTACGAGTCCATCCTTGTCACGGCGCAGAAGGGGCTCCACGCCTCCCCGCTGCCCAAGCGTGTGGTAATAGTGGGAGCTGGCATGTCAGGCCTGGCAGCTGCCAAGGCCCTACAAGATGCTGGCCACCAGGTGAGCAGGTCTTGAAGGGGCTTCAATCCTTTGCCTGGGGTCTGAGGAGGGGAATCACTTTGCTTCCTTGGGTGGAAAAGGAAAAAGGGAGAAGCTACAGTCAGCTCTTAGATGGCTGCTTATAATGCACTGATCTCTTAGCTCTTAGTTATGGTTCCTCAAAACCCCAGGCTCCCTTGAGATTTGACCCTAGTTACACCTGTGTTCTCACAGAAGCAAAAGCGGAGAAGGGTTATGCTAACAAGAACAGGCCAAGAGGCACTTGGTCCCCCGCCACCACGGAGCACTTCTGCCCCACTTACATTACTCAGGACCCTCCCGGAAGAACTTCCTCCACCACCACCCCCAACCCACCGTGTGGTTATCCTGCACATGCAGGGACCTACTGCTAGGAATTCCAGACTAGAGCCTGTGGCAGGATGGGGATGGGTGTACAGGGTGGAAGAAGGGAAAGCATGACTCCAGCAACAACTTCTCTGGACTCCAGGTAACCATCCTGGAAGCCAGCCACCACATCGGGGGTCGAGTTGTCACATACAGGAATGAGGAGGAGGGCTGGTACTATGAATTGGGGCCCATGCGAATCCCAAAGTCCCACAGGTAAGTGCCAAGGAAGGGGTGGGTGAAGGGCAAGCAAGAGGAATTAGGTAGGGGTTGGGTAGGGGGGCTGCTGCCATAGGGTCAGAGCCTCTCACATCAACGGTCTCAGGTGGAGTCAAGACTAACATTGGTCTCCCACTTGACATGGAAGGCTGAGGCCCAGAGACCAGGGTCACACAGAAAATGGTAGGTCCCAAACTAATAATAATAGTTAGCATTAATTCATCAAATTGTGTACTTTGAATATGGGTAGCTTCATATGTGTCCATTATACCCCATTAAGCTACAAACTAGTAATATTTAATAATCATATTAGCTGCCATTTCTTGAGCACCTCTATGTACCAGGCACCACGCTGGTTACAAATCAAGAAACGGGGCTCAGAGGTATTAAGTGACACACCCAAGATTCTCCCAGGAGAAAGTGACAGAGCTCCTCCTCAAAATCAAGGAGGCAACAGGCCCAAAAACATATGCTCGACCCCTAAACTGTAACTGGCTCCTGGGGCAGAACCCAGCCCCTGGTTCTGTGGCTTCTAAAGACAAAAGAGATCCCTCACCTGGTGTCGACATACCTCCAAAAATATGACTTCTTTTTTGCCTTATGTGTAAACTGAACCCAAGACTTCCCTCCAAACACCACCAAAACAAAAACAAAATGAACCAGCCTAAACTAGGAGTCTTTAGATTTGGCCTCAACTTAGAAATGGAAGGTGGGATTTCAAATACTGTCTGAAACAAGAGGCCTTTGCCTCTCCTTAAGTCTTGTACTCTGGGATTTCTTAAAGAGCCTTTATTGGGTGATGGGTGAACTCCCTCCTCATGATCTTCCTTGTGGGGGAAGAAAAAAACAGAAGAAAAAGAGTTAATACCACAGCAAGAGGAAGCAGGGTTAGGAAGAAACAGTCAGATCTCTCTGGGCACATGAAGAAACTGGCTTTCCTGGAAATGGCTTCTACAGTGAGGCCAGCAGGAATGAGGTCCTGGGATGGGTGCCATGTTATACCTGTATCTGCTCCAGGCTAGTTCATACCTACATCAAGAAGCTTGGCCTGAAGATGAACAAGTTCATAGAATATGATGGTAACACCTGGTACCTCATCAACGGACAACGTTATCGCACCAGGGATGTCAAGGACAACCCAGAGCTCCTAGGCTACTCCACGAAACCAATGGAGAAGGGCAAGGGTGCTACTAATCTCTTCAACCAGTCCATCACCAAGGTGCCTTCTGCCTCACCCCTCCCAGGGTTGGGAAAAAAACAAGTTCTGGCCCAAGATCACCTGGAAAGTTGTGGATGGACCCAGCTAGCCTGGTTCCTATCTGGCACTCTTGTGATTGGTCCCTCCTCTAATATCCCCTAAGAATGTTGTCACCCCAACCCTAATGCCCAGACCCATCTACTCTCCTGTACTTGGTGATCCAACAGCCCACTGCTTGATGATGACAGTGGAAGGAAAGGGAATCACCAGATAACCCAATACTCAGTAATGAATCAATTCTCTTGGATTGCAGTGAATGTTTTCCCCTTAAATATTAGTCTCCAAAGGTCTTTAAATGAAGGGGAGATTTGGGAGGAAAGAGGAGCATTTAGGAGCTCTTGGAAACACACTTCCCCTAGTCTTTCTATCCCCCACCTCCTTGCCCCCACCCTCTTCAAAGGGACACCAATAGAACCCAGGAGTCCTGCCACTGCTCTATGACTTACATCTAAACTTCTTCCCCTCCCTCCCCTTCTGCAGCTCAAACAAAATCTGAAAAATTTCAACTGCAGCCACCTGGTGTCCTTTTATGATTCCTACTCCACCAAGGTATGTGAGTCAAAGGTTAGGGGTAGAGGAGATCTGTGCTCAGCCTAGCCCACCAGGGTTGTTCTCTGCTGACCAGGACTCTCTCTTCCCACTGCCAAAGACATTACCTCCCTGGAGTCCAGTCCCACCCCCTGCCTGCCCTAGGCCCCTGCTGAAGCCCATTCCTACATGCTGGGCCCTCCATCTGGCACTCCTACCTCCCACAGGCTTACTTGCTGAAAGAAGGGGAGCTGAGCCAAGGAGCAGTAAAGATGATCGGGACTGTGATGAATGAGGATTCTGGATACTACAAGTCCCTCCTAGAGTCCCTGAGGACAGACTTCATCTTTTCCAAAAAGGACGAGTAAGGCCAATTGGGACCAGGGCTGGAATCTGCCCCTCCTCCAACCCCCAGAGCAGAGAAACAGAACTATGATTATTGAGTAGGTCACTATGTGCCAGACACAATTATCTGCACTTTCCAAAAATTGTCACTTTTCATCACCTAGAAGGTCGATACTATTATTCAGAGCCATTTTACTGGAGAGGATGCTTAGGCTCAGAGGGGTTCGATGACTCATCCAAATTCACTTAAGTGGGGTGAGGGCTGGAGCCAGAATCCAAAACCACGTTTCTGGGACTCCTTCTGGGACACAGGACTGCATGGTAACTGAATCCACAGGCTATGGGTCTAGACGGGGTATGTCATCCTGGGACAGTCCCTCTTCAACAGGGTTCGGTTTTCCAAAGTATAATTAAACAATCATCCCTCCCTCACAGAGACTAGTAAGGACATGGAAGGAAGCATCCAGCACAGGCTGCAGGAAGCCAGTTTCCTTGCTTTTCAGACCAGGAGGGCTGCCGGAAACCCAGCAAGGGGGCCTGGTGCCCACACACTCACCCCTGCCCTCCGCTCACCCCTGCAGCTTTTCTGAGATCACCGGTGGCTTCGACCAGCTCCCCAGGGCCCTCAGCACCAGCCTGAAGCCTGGCACCATCCACTTGGGCTCCAAGGTGGAGGCAGTGGTGAGGGACGGGCCTGAGGTCCAGGTTTCCTACCGGGCAGGTGAGCCCAGCTCCACGAAGCACAACCTCACTGCGGACTTCGTCATTATCTCGGCCTCAGCCAAGGCCACGCGCCTCATCACCTTTAAGCCACCGCTCTCTCCGGACAAGGTGGAAGCGCTCCGCGTGGTGCATTACACCAGCGCCACCAAGGTGGTTCTGGCCTGTAAGGAGCCCTTCTGGGAGAGGGAGGGCATCCGGGGTGGGGTCTCTGTCACCGACCGGCCCTCGCGCTTCATCTACTACCCCAGCCACAGCCTCCCCAGCGGCAAGGGCGTCCTGCTGGCCTCCTACACCGTGGACGATGACTCCCTCTTCTTCATATCCATGACGCACGAGCAGGTGGAGGATGTGGTCCTGGAGGACCTGGCGGCCGTGCACCAGATACCCAAGGATGAATTGCGGCGCATGTGCCCCTCCTCTGTGCTCAAGCGCTGGTCTCTGGACCCCCTCACCATGGGCGCCTTCGCTGAGTTCACACCCTACCAGTTTACGGACTATTCGCTGCAGCTCTTCCAGCCTGAGGGCCGCATCCACTTTGCAGGCGAGCACACCTCCATGCCCCACGCCTGGATAGACACTGCTATCAAGTCCGGCCTGCGGGCAGCCAGGAATATCCAGGCTGCCGTGGACGAGGAGGCCACCGCAAGGCAGAAGACCCTCACTCATACCCAGAATCATTTCTCACCCTGAAAGAAATCCCTGAGGAAATCCGGCAGGAAAGGGGCTGGGAGGTGGGAGTTGGAGGCAGAGACCCAAGAGAGAGGTCACCATTAGTCCCCCGGCCCACAAGCAAGAATCCAAAAGCGCCAAAGAATCCAGTTGGCCAGTCCACAAAGAATCACCCCCTTCTCTCCCCTGCCAGGCCTTGAGGAGGGAAGCAACAGAATCAGAGTAGATGGAGGGTAAGGAGTAAATCAAGGATGGTGAGCGCTAGAATCTGCCCTTAGCTGTGAGGAAACTGTCTCCAGCTGCATAATAATAAAAAGCGAAAGAGAAAGGTTCCAACAATGCCTTAATTTCTGTCATATACAACTAGAAGCTTCTAAAGGAACAGACAAACCCTGAACCACAGCAATATTAAACCACAGATTAGTCACACACACTTCACAATGCACACAAACCCCATCATTGTGTGCCTCCGCAGGGCGAGGAGGGAGCTTAAATCCTGGCCCAACATGGAGTCTACATGGATGGAAGAGATAAGGGCTCTTCTCAGTTCTTTCTGAGCCTGTAAGAGCAGGATCTTGGCTTCCTAGAGACACCTCCTGGCCCACAGACTTTTCCACTCCACCCTTACCTCCCCATCACCAACCAGACCCTCTCCCCACCTCTGCCTGTCAGCCTATACATCCCTCTGAGAGGACACCAAGCTTGTTCTCCATACTCACCCTGCTCTTCTCTAACACCTGCCCTGTCCTTCCAGACCCAAATAACTTATTCCCTCTCCCTGAATCCTCCCTTAACTGCCATACCCAAAGCCTAGGGATCTTTCTCTCTCTTTTCAACCTCCACCCTTCCTCCCTAGAGTCCCAAATATTTGGACAATGGATCTTCTTATGCTATGATGTAATGACTTTGTGAGGGCATATTATCTGTCCAACTACACTGAGAGCCCCCAACAGCTGGGATTATATTGTGTATGCCTCAGTGGATTTCCCATAGACACTTAAATATACGTTATTTCCCTCACTCTCTGATTAAATATTTATTTCTCATCTACCATGTGCCAGGCACTATGCTGAGTGCCAGATACAAAGAATGAACAGCAGGGCTGCCTGGGTGGCTCAGTTGGTTAAGTGTCCAATTTTAGCTCAGATCATGATCTCATGGTTCATGAGTTTGAGCCCGAAATCAGGCTCTGTGCTGACGGTGCAGAGCTTGCTTGGGATTCTCTCTCTCTCTCTCTCTCTCTCTCTCTCTCTCTCTCTCTCTGACCCTTCCCCATGCATACTCACTCTCTCTCTCTCTCTCAAAATAAATAAATAAACTTAAAAAAAAAACAAAGAATGAGCAGCATTATTCAATTGAATCAAAACCCCTACCTGTGTTCCCATACCTCCAATGATTAGGTCATTTTTTATCCCAAATTCTTGGTTATTTGGGCCCGATCAGGCAAAGGGAAGAAGTAAATAACGTGGTAGCTCTTTCCCTGGAGAACATTCCTACCAGGGTGACCTTGGAGGACTCTGAAGACCATTGTGATGAAGTACTATAGGGAGTGTTGTGTCTAGAGATGGCATATTGCTTGGAAGGAAGGGAATAGAGAGAGGAAACACATTTTCTTACTGCATTCTAGTCTATTGTTAAAATCCCAGCTTGCTTTATTCTGGTTTTTCATTCACCCCTATATTAGTCAGGACTTTTTCAGTTCCAAGTGCTAGAAACCAAACACTAACTAGTTTAAGGGAAAGGAAATGTTTTAGCTTACATATCTTTAAAGTCTCAGGTGAAGTACACTTCATCCAGATCAGTTGGGCTTAAGAATTGATAATTTTTCATTAAGTTTCTCTCTCTTTCTACCTCTCGACCCTGTTTTCCTAACTTAGCTTCTGTATTGAGTTAAATAATGCCCCCCAAAATTCACATCCACCCCCCCAACCTGTGAATATGACCTTATTTGGAAATAGGGTCTTAGCAGATGTAATCAAGTCAAGATGAGGCCATACGTGGGGTGCCTGGGTGGCTCAGTGGGTTAAGCATCTGACTTTGGGTTAGGTCATGACTTCATGGTTTGTGAGTTCAAGCCCCAGGTCAGGCTCTGTGCTGACAGCTCAGAGCCTGGAGCCTGCTTCAGATTCTGTGTCTCCCTTTCTGCCCCTCCCCTGCTTGCACTATATCTCTCTCTGTCTCTCAAAAATAAACAAACATTTAAAAAAAAGATGAGGTCATACTGAATAAGGGTATACCCTAATCCAATAACTGGTGTACTCATAAGAAGAGGGAAATGTGAACAGAGACCATCACAGAAGGAAGACAGCCACGTGAGGATGGAGGCAGGTTGGAGTAATGCATCTAGAAGCAAGGATTCCTAAAGATCGCCAGACACTCCTAAAAGCCAGGAGACAAGCATAGACTCTTCCTCAGAAGCCTCAGAAGGAACCAGCCCTACTGTCACTTTGATTTTGAACTTCTGTGAGTACTGCGAGAAAATACATTTACGCTATTTTAAGCCATCTAATTGTGTACTAATTTGTTATGGCAGCCCAAAGAATCTAATACAGCTTCCTTCTTTCTTATTCCTTTTTTTTTTTAAGCTTATTTACTTATTTTGAGAGAGACATAGACAGTGTGAGCAGAGGAGGGGCAGAGGGAAGGGGAGAGAGAGAATTCCAAGCAGGGTCCGTGCTGCCAGGGCAGAGCCCAATGCAGGGCTCAAACTCACGAAACTTCGAGATCAGACCTGAGCCAAATCCAAGAGTCAGACGCTTAAACCAACTGAGCCACCTAGGTGCCCCTAATTCCTTCTTTCTTCTGGCAAGCAATGCAGTCAGAGGCAACTCCAAGGTTATATCTTTATACGTTGCCATCCAAGGAAAAGAAAGGGCTGTTCTCTCCCAGTGCATTTTTTAAAATATAATTTATGGTCAAGTTAGCTAACATACAGTGTAGACAGTGTGCTCTTGACTTTGGGAGCAGATTCCCATGATTCATCACTTACACAGAAATATCTTCACACTACCCGTCCACCTGCTGGATGAGGGGCCCACTCCTCAGCATAGAAAGTAGGTCTTGTGACCAGCAGTCCCAGCCACCAGTGGAAGGGGACAAGGGGCTATCTCTTTTTTTTTTTTTTTTTAAGAAAGTGTTTTTTTTTTCTCAAATGTTTATTTATTTTGAGAGAGAATTCAAGCAGGGGAGGAGCGGAGAGAGAGAGACAGAGACAGAGGATCTGAAGCGGGCTCTGCGTTGAGAGCAGAGAGCCAGATGCAGGGCTTGAAACCATGAACCGTGAGGCCATGACCTGAGCTGAAGTCCGTCACTTAACCCATTGAGCTACCCAGGCACCCCAAAAGGACCATCTCTTAAAAAGAGTATTTGGGGCAGATAAAAATGACAGATGTACACTACGAACAGCAACTCCTCCAGACCCCAGTGTTGGTCTAAGGGTACTGCTGAGCCACACCAGAGCTGGCTTCAATCAGCTACGTTAGGCCTTCCCAGGGTGAGATGGTTCACCAGAAACAGCCACAAAACACATGAAGAGCCAGAAGCAGAGTAAACTAGTCAGTCCCTAGCACTTGGCTCCGTCAAAGGAGAAGTCACTTTCCAAACCCTCCGGGACCATTTGTATTTGTTAACTCCCTTAATCTCTTGACAAAGGTCATGCCTTCCTTGAGACTCTCAGAGGAGGGGAGGAATCCCGACCCAATGAAGTGTAGACAGAAAAGAGCAGAAGGCAGGACCTAGGGATAGCAAGGGCCCTGGGGAAGAGCTCGTCATGAATCCCCTTGGTGGAAGACCAGGATCCTGAAGATAGTCAAGAAGGAGCACAGGCAAAAATGGGGCAGCAGATATACCAGAAATAACAGCCTCTGCCCATGAGATATAAAAATTGCCTGGAATCTATCGTATAAGCCCTGACAGTTTTATTTTTCTTTTTTGTAACGCAAGTCCCTGACTAACGCTTTGATTGCTGAGACATCCACTTCAGAGAGGACTATCTCGAACAAACACATTGCCAACCACACTAGATAAAGAGCCAGATCACCTCCGTTTTTTTAGAGATCTTGGCCGAGCTTGATAACTAACCATTGTAGCCACTTGTCTGTTATCTCCCTGAGCTTTAAAATTCCTGCTCTTGTGTTTTAAATTCACCATGGGGCACCGGGGTGACTTAGTCGGTTGAGTGTCTGACTTCAGCTCAGGTCATGATCTCAAGGTTCATGGGTTCAAGCCCCTCATGGGGCTCTGTGCTGATGGCTTGGAGCCTGGAGCCTGCTTTGGATTCTGTGTCTCCCTCTCTCTCTCTCTCTACCACTTCACCGCTTGTGCTCTCTCTCTCTCTCTCTCTCTCTCTCTCTCTCTCTCTCCAAAATAAATAAATAAAACTTAAAAAAAAATAAATTCACCAACAAAGAGTGTGCCTATGAAACCTTTGGTCCCCACCCTCGACCCCAATAAAAGCAGAACCCCAGGCGCAGGTGTGTTGTGTTATTTCCAGGTCTTGTAAGTAATAAATCTATATTTTGTCAAAGTTTCCTGATGGTGGTTGCTGAAATGTGTCTTATAATCATAAGAACCACAAGGGTAGGTCCAGTCACAGCATTGGTTTGGAAAGAGGAGATGTCTGTGGGAAGCTCACGGGTGCCAGGTAAGTGCCCCTTAGCATCTCTAGTCAATATTGATAGGTTGAGACTGGCACAGAGCAGAGGCGAATGACTCCCAGCATTTGGATGGGAGTATAAGGCAGAAAATGAAAAGATTCAGAGATACCAGAGGACTGTCATTGGGGACACACAGCTTCTACATGGAGTTCTTGATTACAAACAACAGAAATCAAGTCTGAGTGACTTAAGTTGGAGAGGAACTCGAAGAGAAGTATCAAGAAGCTCACAAAATTGATAAGAAGGCTAGGGCACCTGGGTAGCTCAGTGGGTCAAGTGTCCAACTCTTGACTTCGGCTCAGGTCATGATCTCACGGTTCACGGGTTTAAGCCCCTAGTCAGGCTCTGTGCTGACAGAGCGGAGTCTGCTTGGGATTCTCTGTCTCTCTCTCTCTGCTCCTCCCCTGCTCACATGCACATGCATGCTCTCTTTCTCTCTCAAAATAAATGAATAAACATTTTTAAAAATCGACAGGAAGGGAAGTGGGCAGATGCCAAAGGAGACTGGGTGGCCTGAGCTACAGCCAAGCTCCTGCCATGGGAGCAGTCTGATAGCTAGCTCTGTGGCCACTGAACACTGGGTGTGGCTGCTGGGACTGTCGTGACCAGCCACAGGATGGTGGCTGCCAAAACTCAACTGCCCCCTGCTTCTTTGTGTCATTTCCCCCAGATTCAAATTTCCAGAAGGAAGCATCCAATTGGGTGAGTCTAGGTCAGTGCCCACTCCCTGGCTTTGTGTCAGGGAAAGCAAATAACCAACAACATTCTGGCTTCTGAGATGGGAGTTGAGGCATTGCCTTCCAACAAACTTTATTATGCTGGGTTCCCCAAGCATAGGAAGCAGGTGTTGATGCTGGCAGCCATAAGGCTGAAGTCAAGACGAGGTTCAAAGGGATGATGGAGCACAGACCACTTCTATCTACTACATTAGCCATTGAACCCTCTAAGCCTTGGCTGGACACTACATCATGGGTGAAGGAATTAGAGATTATGCATAAAAGGCACCTAGAGATTTTATGTACAGAATGCATGCAGTAGGTCCTTGCGTTCTAATGCTCTAAGAGAGAAGTTATTGCCAGTTTAAAGATGAGGACACCAAGGTTCAGCAGGGCTGAGGGATTTGCTGAAGGTTTGACAGTGGCTGGTGTGGGGAGCATTTGCAGCCAGGGCTGCCTGACTCTGAAGTCTAGCTCCTTCCACAGCACAATGCCGCTGGTCTAACTGGAGAGAGGAATGACTAGCTGAAGGAGATGGAGCAAAATCCACACCAGCAGATGCCGAGGCAGGCAAAGGAGCAGGAGCTCCACAAAGGCCGAGATGAGCGTGGGAAGAACCCCCTCTCTGAGTGACATGTTGTCCCTAGAATGTTACACTCCCTTATCTTCTTTCCTATATGCTTTCTTGAAAAGGGAAAAAAGAGTGATGCTACAGCTCATAAAACCAACAGCCTCTCTACAGGTCTCTGCTACAAATTCTGGTAAAGAGTCTTTTTCATCTTATTTATCAAAATCTGAGAACACTCACAGAAGTGGGAGCATATGTAACAGTATATGTAACAAGCCTTAACAGAAAGAGCAGTTGAGAATGACTGCAATAACTATTAAGAGGTAAAAACATGCCCCCTGCCTTCCCAAAAGACACCACCCTTTGGAGGATTAACTTTGGATACTTTCAGGCTGAAGCTCACTTGGGAGCATGGAGCATCTTGAACAAAACCTCCTCACTTGGAGTCCCTGGGCACAACATCTTCTCTTCCTGCCCCCAGGCATCTTCTTAGAATCTGGTGAGGACATCAAGGGTCAGATGCCAGAGCTCCAGATGAAGAAGAAGGGCTGGAACTTGGAGCTGGGCCCTTGTGTGCCAAGAACCCACTAATTGGCCCCAAGAAAAAAGGGTGAAGCAGAAGGGGTGGAGGAAGAAGAGAAAGTGGACCCTGCCAGGAGCTACAACTCAGCCCCTCTACATCCTCCTTTCCCAAGCCATTCTGTATTCATCACTGTTAGTCTTCCTGCTTGACAGACAAGGAATTTAGGCCCCAACAGTGAGACTGACCCAGCATACAGGCGGAAGAGCTCAGGCTAGATGATAATAAGAAGAGCTTTCATTACTCAGTCTCCCTTTGCAGGTGTAGAGCTAGAACCATACGTTCATTTTTTAACCAAATCCCCCCACACAAAAAAACTCTATGAAGTAGACGCTACCATCATCTCCATTTACAAATAAAGGAATTAGAACTAGAAAAGTTGTCTTGTTCTAAATTACATAAACAGACGTGTCTGCTTGGTGCCCTGCATGTCTACACAAATTTAACTTTTTAGTGTAACATGTAAATTAAATGGCCAGTACAAGCCAGAGTCAGACCTAGTGTTGTCTTTAAAACCACTTAACTCAAAAGAACCAGAATTCTGCTGCTTCTCTTTTGAGCCTCTGGCTGTCTGAAGGGTTTCTATTCAACACAAGGGGTATGCCCCCTGCCCATCTCTCCAAGGCTAGAGAAGGAATCAAGCTCTCCGGTGATACTGCAAGGAGGTGCAAATTGACTTCAGAAAGCACTCTCAGCTGTGTAACTAGGAAGATTGGGAAATTGCTTTCATTGGAAATGGTCCCATGTTGGCACCCTGTGGGCACGGAAGTGGAGAAGTGAGAGTGAGCCACTGCCCCCAAGGCTGTTCTGCACCCAGCAAGTAGCTGGGACTGAAGCTTTTCAGGCTCAACCAGTGCAATGGAAATGCTGGCTCCCCAATGGGTGGTGGCACCAGACTAGGACTTCTAGACCAACCTGGCTTCCTGAGATACTCAGTAGAGGAGGACAATTCAACAGGAGAGCTCTGACCTAATAGCCCACCAACACCAGCATGCCACACTCCACCCCAAGAGGAAGGCAGGGAGTGTTTATGGATTGCAAGTGTCCTTAAAGAACATGGAGCCCAGACCCCATTTTAAAAATAAGGAAACTGATGGGGTGCCTGGGTGGTTCAGTCAATTAAGCATCTGACTCTTGGTTTCAGCTCAGGTCATAATCTCACAGATCAAGAGTTCAAGCCCCACTATTAGTGCAGAGCCTGCTTGGGATTCTCTGTCTCCCTTTCTCTGCCCCTCTCCCACTTGCTCTCTAACTTTCTCTATAAATAAATAAACATTAAATAAATAAATAGGGGCGCCTGGGTGGCGCAGTCGGTTAAGCATCCGACTTCAGCCAGGTCACGATCTCGCGGTCCGTGAGTTCGAGCCCCGCGTCAGGCTCTGGGCTGATGGCTCAGAGCCTGGAGCCTGTTTCCGATTCTGTGTCTCCCTCTCTCTCTGCCCCTCCCCTGTTCATGCTCTGTCTCTCTCTGTCCCAAAAATAAATAAACGTTGAAAAAAAAATTTAAATAAATAAATAAATAAATAAACGGAAACTGAAAAGCCCAGAGAAATTGAAACCGTGACCAAAGAAAAGAGAATATAAAAAATTTGCTAGTCTGATTTTTTTTAATGTGTATTTATTTTTGAGAAAGAGCACATGCAATCGGGGAGGAGCAGAGAGAGGGAGACAGAGGATCCAAAGCAGGCTCTATACTGACAGCAGAGAACCCAACATGGGCCTCAGACTCACAAACCATGAGATCATGACCTGAGCTGAAGTCAGACACTCATCTGAGCCACCCAGGTGCCCCGCTAGTCTGATTTTAAAAATAACTAACGAGGGGCGCCTGGGTGGCGCAGTCGGTTAAGCGTCCGACTTCAGCCAGGTCACGATCTCGCGGTCCGTGAGTTCGACCCCCGCGTCGGGCTCTGGGCTGATGGCTCAGAGCCTGGAGCCTGTTTCCGATTCTGTGACTCCCTCTCTCTCTGCCCCTCCCCCGTTCATGCTCTGTCTCTCTCTGTCCCAAAAATAAATAAACGTTGAAAAAAAAATTAAAAAAAAAAAAATAACTAACGAGAACTTTAGAAGTGAAAACCATAAATGAAATTAGAAACACAAGTAATAGATTTAATAGGAGGTTAGACTGATTTGAAAAGATAATCAGCAAACTGAAGAAAAGAGCTAAAAGATGACACAAGATAAAAAATACGAAAAAGAACTTAACAGCCATGTAGGATAAAGGGAGAATATCCAGTATAAAACTAATTTGGGATAGCAGGAAAGAACAGGATGGGAGAAAGGCAATACTTGGAGAAATAATAACTGAAAAATGTCCTGAATTGATGAAACACACAACACAAGAGATCAAGTAAGGGTTGAAATCCCAAGCTGGCTAAGTAAAAAGAAGTACACTCCTGGACACATCGTGGTCAAACTGCTGAACCCAAAAACCAAACATGTGAAAAGCAGCCAGAAAAGAAAGATCACCTACAAAGAACTGGTAAGTAAACTGACAGCTGACTTCTCAATAGCAACAATAAGACCACAACACACTGGAGTAACACCTGCAAAGTGCTTCGAGAAAGTAACAGTCAGCCTAGAGTTCTAGAACCAGCAAAACTATCTTTCAATAATAAGGGTGAAAAAAAAATATTTCTATGCAACAAAACTGACAGGCTTTCCAATGAACAGAACCTCACTGAGGGATCTTCTGAAGGGAAGATATAAAAAGTGAAAGCCTACATGGGAAAAAGGAATAGTGAGCAAATAATATTGTAAACATATGGTAAATCGAAACAAACACCAACAGTGTAAGACCATAATAATTGTGACCAATTCTTAATGTAAAACATTTTAAGATAGAGCCAAATCCCTGGACAAAAATAACCTGTAAGTCAAGAGGAAAGTGATTTGAGAAAAAAACATATTGTGTCCCAGTAAAGGAAGTAACACTGTATAGTCCATACCGAGATAAAGGCTTAGTAGAGTTACTGAACTTCAGATTTAAAACTCTGCAGCAGATTACCCACTCATATCTATTATCCCCTTCTTCATTAGTAACAGATCCCTATACTATTTAAATGTCAATGTGCCCAGCTAAAACCCCACTTTTCCCAGCCACTTTTGAAGATAATCATGACCAATGAAATTTAAACCACGTTTTTGGGTAAAGCATCTAGAAAAAGCTCCTTAAAGGGGGATGACTCAGATGGAAAGATGGAAAGGACTCCCCCTTTGTCTCTTGCTCTGTCCCTTATTGTCTACAACTCAGATGAGATGGTTAGAGTTCCAGTAACCATTTTGTGACCATAAGATGGCATCCAACTTAAAACATTAGGAATAAAAATAATAGAATAAATGTAAGGAAAACAGAAGGAAGGATTTACTAAAGATATTGAGAATATACTAATTAGAAAATAATACAAATTAATACACACAAGAGCTTTTTAAAATAACAAATATAAGGGCACCTGGGTGGCTCAGCCAGTTAAGTGTCCGACTCATGATTTCAGCTCAGGTCATAATCTCATGGCTCATGAGATCAAGCTCCACACCAGGCTCTGCATTGACAGTGTGGAGCGTACTTGGGATTCTCTCTCTCCCTCTCTCTCTCTCTCTGCACCTCTTCTGCTCATACACACACACTTTCTCTCTCTCAAAATAAATAAATACATAAATACATAAATAAATAATATTTTAAAATAAAATAAAATAACAAATATAAGTTATTAGCTAACCTATCCAATAAAAAATAGGAGGAAGCACAAATGCATAACATAAAAAATGAAAATGGGGATATCACTAGTATGGAATAACTAAGAGAATCATACCTAGACTATTTTTCCCAGTGATATGAAAGTAAATATGATACTTAAATATAATAGATTATTTTCTGAGAAAATGAATATTAACAAAACTGGCCTTAGAATAGACAGGAAAGTTCAAACAGAACAATCACAATAATGAAGATAAATAAAGATGTAAAAAGGCCAACCCTCCCTCAAAGAGCACCAAACTCTGGGGTGCCTGGGTGGCTCAGTTGGTTAAGCGTCCCACTCTTGGTTTCAGCTCAGGTCATGACCTCACAGTTGGTGAGTTCAAGACCCACATCAGGCTCTGCACTAACAGTACAGAGCCTGCTTGGAATTCTCTCTCTCTGCCCACCCCTCACATCTCTCTCACTCTCAAATAAATTAACTTAAAAAAAGAAGAGCACCAGACCCTGATGTTTTCACATAATTCTACCAAACCCTCAGGAAACAGATAATTCCAGTGCTATGTAAACTGTATTACAATGAGGAGGAAAAAAAATAATAGAACTTTTAAAAGGGTAATAACTATAGATATGATAGAAGTTTTTCTTAATCAAAGAGAATGCTATGAATAACTTTATACCAATAAATTTGAAAATAGATAATTGATCAAAAGAATGAATTTATATAAAAATATAATTTGGATGAAACAGGCAATTTCATAAGAATATAATTTACCAAAACTGAATTAAAAGAATTTTAAAAACCTACATTGATCTATAACCTTTAAATACATAGAATGAATAGTTTATAACAACTTATGTTCCCCTGGGGGAAAAAAAAAAGGCCCTGATGATTTTAAGGCTAACTTCTGCCAAATGTTCAAGTGACATATGATCCCAACTTTATGCAAAGTATTCCAAAAATGTTTTCAAAGGGAATGCTCTCAAATTTCATTTTAGGTGGCCAGTCTACTTTTCTACCAAAGCCAGAAGGAAGTTGAAGAAAGAAAAGCTATGGATCAATCTCACTTATGAAAAGAGATGTAAAGATCATTGATGTATTAGCAATCCATTTCCCATGGATAGGAAAAAACAAAAACAAACAAAACCTCTTAGCAAATATGGGTTAAAGGAAACTTCCTCAAGCCAAAGGGTAGCCCCTAAAAGCCCATCAAAAACATTAAACTTCATGGCGGAATATTAGATGTAACCTCCCTAAGATCAGAGATATGACAAAAATGCTTACAATTACCAATTCTCTTCACATTGTTCTAGTTGTCTTCGCTAGTGCAATAAGATAAGAAAAATAGATGTACACTATAAGAATTGGTAAGGAGGAAATAGAACTGTTAGTATTCACAGATAATATCACTGTCTATGTGATATTACATCATTGTTTACAAACCGCACGAGGAAATAAACGCCTAAAAATTATTAGAATTAGCAAAGTTGTAAGGGTGCGTGGGTGGCTCAGTCAGTTAAATGTCCAACTCTTCATTTCAGCTCAGGTCATAATCTCACAGTCTGTGAGTTCAAGCTCCTCATTGGGCTCTGCACTTACAGCGTGGAGCCTGCTTGGGATTCTTTCTCAATCTCTCTCTCAACATAAAAAATAAATAAACATTTTTTTAAAAATTAAAAAAATAAAATAAAGGGTGCTACCAAATGCCTCTAAAATGCTGTAGAAAAAAAGAATTAGCAGAGTTGCTGAAAATAGGGCAATACACAAAAACTAATCATATTTCTATACCAGCAAAAAATTATAAGGTGGGATTTTTTAAGATATAATTTACAGTTGAATTTCAAATATCTAGGAATAAATCTGACAGAAATTGTGTAAGACCCTTACACAGAAAGAGTAAGACACTATTGAGAGAAGTTTTAAAAGACCTAGAAAAAATGGAGGGATATGTAAATGTACTTAGTTTTCTGAAAATAGCATTTCTCCCAAATTAATTTGTAGTTAATGGGCTCCAAATCCAAATTCCAAAAGTGTGTGCATGTAAATGCATGTGCATGTAATTAATTTGACAAGCTGATGCCAAAATGTGTGTGGAATTGCACGGGGCCAGGAATAGCCAACAACACATCCTTGAAGAAAAGGAACAAAAGAAGCAGACTTGCTCTGTGAGATATTATGACTTCAGCTAAAGCTACGGTAATTAAGACTCCATGGGACTGACACCAAAACAGGCAAACAGACTAACAAAGTTAAGTAGAATACCTAGAAAAGTTGATTTATGACTGTAGAGAAGTGGAGAATGGATGGTCTTTGCAATAAATGCAATTGACACAAATAGATATACGTGCAGCTATAACTTGCCTCCTACTACACATCATACACAACAAATCAATTTCAGACAAAACTACAAAGCTTTTAGAAGGTAACGTAAGAGAATATCTGCATTTCACAAGGGTAAGGAAAGATTTCAAAATCACAAAATGAAAAGCATTAACTGTTGATAAATTAGACAGCATTAAATGTAAGAACGTCTATTTATCAAAAGGCGTCCTCAGATAGGTAAAATGCAAGTCAGAGTGGAGATAATAGTTGAAATACATATAACAAAGGATCTGTATTTAAAATATATAAAGAACTCATTCAAATGATTAGAGAAAGAAATCCCAGTAGAAACATCAGCAAGAGACTTGAACAGACATACCATAAAGAAACACAATTTTCCAATAAACATCCTTTCCAATGAACATGTTTTTCCAAAAACATCCTTAACCACAGTAGTCATCATGGAAATGCAAATCAAAACCATGCTCTCCAGACTAGCTACAATTTAGAAGTCTAAAAAGGGGGCACCTGGGTGGCTCAGTTGGTTGAGCAACTGACTTTGGCTCAGGGCATGATCTCACGGTTCGTGAGTTCAAGCCCCGTATCAGGCTCACTGCTGTCAGTGCAGAACCTCTGTCTTTGGATCCTCTATCCCATTCCTTCTCTGCCCCTCCCCCGCTCACACTCTCTCTCTGAAAAATAAATAAACATTTTTAAAAAGTAAAGAAGAGGGGCGCCTGGGTGGCTTAGTCGGTTAGGCATCGACTTCGGCTCAGGTCACAATCTCACAGCTCGTAAGTTTGAGCTCCGCATCAGGCTCTGTGCTGACAGCTCAGAGCCTGGAGTCTGCTTCGGATTCTGTGTCTCCCTCTCACTCTGCCCCTGCCCCGCTCACACTTGGTCTCTCTCAAAAATAAAAAAAATAAAAAAATGTTTAAAAATAAATAAATAAACAAAAAGTAAAGAAGTATGTTTAAAAAGATAAATAAAATTCTAAAAAGAAGTGGTGGAGACGATGTAAATCAACAAAAGTTCACTGGACTTTGTAAATCTACAGAGTGTAAAAAAAATTTTAAAACAATGGGCATGGGGGCACCTGGATGTTGGTTGAACATCCTCCATGCTGAACATGGAGCCTGCTTAACATTCTTTCTCTCTCCCCCCGCTTTTGCGCTCTAAGAACAAAAACAAGGGGCACCTGGGCTGCTCAGGCGGCTCAGCGTTCGGCTCAGGTCGTGATCTCACAGTTCATGGGTTGAAGCCCCATATTGGGCCCTCTGCTGTCTGTATGGAGTCTGCTTTGGATCCTCTGTCTCCCTCTCTCTCTGCCCCTCCCCTGCTCTCTCTCTCTCTCTCTCAAAAATAAATAAACATAAAAAAAGAAAAGAAAAGAAGAGGCAAAACTCTCTCTCTTACTTGCAGATTATTTTCAGATAATCTGAATAGACAGAAAAATCTGAGGCAGGACAATCACTAGGAAAGCTGTTAGAATTAATAGAAAAATTTCAGGACAAGTCTTAAAACCAAGTATTTAGTGAGATGGTCTGATACAAAAATAACATATAAAACCTAAGCAAGGCATCTGAGTGGCTTAGTCAGTTGAGTGTCTGACTCTTGACTTCGGCTCAAGTCATGATCTTAGGGTCATGGGATCAAGCCCCACTTTGGGCTCTGTGCTGAGTACGGAGTCTGCTTACAATTCTTTCTCTTCCTCCCTCATCCTTTAAAGAAAAAAGAAAGCCTAAGCCACAGAATCCACATCAATAAAATAGTGATTATGATATTATAATCATAAAACAATTTATGTAATAGTATTTAGCAAGATGCTTGTCACATAGTATGCCTTCAGTATATAAATCACTCTGAGAGGGAGCCAAGATGGCAGAACAGCATGGACGTTTTTTGTGTGTCTCATGTCCGCGAAATACAGCCAGACCACCACTAAGCCATCCTGCACACCTAGAAAACTGATCTGAGGATTAACGCAACAATCTGCACATCCTGAACCACAGAACTCAGCAGGTACACGGCGCAGAGAGGTGAACTTGGGAAGAGAGAAGCCACCAAGAGCAGGTGGTACTTTTGCGTGTGGAGAGAGGACAGAGACAGTGGGGAGAATACGGGAAAAGCACCCTCCCCAAAAGCAGCTGGAGCGAAAGTGGAAAATTGGGAACAGCTATAGGGACTAAACTAAAAAGGGAGAAAGGAGAAAGGAGAGGGTTTAAATTCCATTAAGACTGTAAACAAGGGGAGCGCAAAGGCTGCAACTCCATAGCTCCATACCTGGCGGTGCTCTGGTGGGAAGGGTGAATCCCCAGGAACAGAGTGGGGAGGTTCTCAGGCCACACGGGAAAAGCAGTTCCATCCAAGGACATTTCGTAGAGACTGTTGAGGCCACTTGGTCCCAGCAGACCCCAGAGAATGGCCACATTCGCTGGTGCTGGGGCAAGGTCATTGAGGGTGAAGCCTGGTGCCAGATGTGTGTTGTGATTTTCCATAATCCCTGAAATGCTGCTGCTACACTATCTCGCGAACTTTTTCTGGGGCGGGCCGGCACCTGGCCGCGGTCTCTGGACATCGGCAGCAGCACAGTCTCGAGAACTTTCCTGGGTGCGGCCAGCATTCCGCCACTGCTCCGTGAGACCCTTGAAGAAGGGCGGAACAGGTCAATCCGCAGTCTTCCGGAAGTAAGGGGCCGGGGAAAACAGCCGCATCTGAGACAAAACTTGGGAGAGAGGTACTGCCTGGGGCCCGGTCACAGAGTGAACTAGCAGGTAGTGGACGAGAGCTGGAGACGGAGGAGAGGTGCGCGATTGCTGATCGGGGAGAACAGACTGGGTGGCTGGGTGGTACCATTTTCAACGCACCTGCACATGCGCATACGCACCTACAAACCCCCGCAACCATCCACCCCAGTAGGCTAGCAGCGCCATCTAGTGGAGAGAGGAGCTGTTACACTGAACCCTGCCCAACTGGGCCAACTTGGTTCTTCATCTCACCGCCGGCTTAATTTAAAGACTATAAAGAGCTACATAGACTGCCTTCTAGGGGAAAACGAAGCAATTTCAGTCCTACTTCAATCTGTTAGCAGGTTTATCTATTCAATTTTTTTTTCTTCTTCCTTTTTCTCTTTTACAATTCTTTTTCTTGAATACAGAAAGAAAAAAATTCATTTTTATTTTCAATTTTTATTAAAAATATATTTCTTTAATTTTTATTACTATATTTTTTACTTTTGTGTAAATTTTTTCAAATTCTACTTTACTTCCATCATTTTATTTTAGTCTACTTCAGTGTACTCACCTTTTCAAATTTCAAACAGTTTCCTTTTTTTTTCTTTTTCTTTTTTCTTTTTGTTTCTTTTCTTTTTCTTGAATGCAGAAAGAGAAAAACTTCATTTTTACTTTCAATTTCTATTAAAAATATTTTATTTAATTTTTATTACTATATTTTTTGCTTTTATGTAAATTTTTTCAAATTCTATTTTACTTCCATCATTTTATTTTAGTCTACTACAGTGTAGTCACTTTTTCAAATTTTCAAATGATTTCTTTTTTTCTTTTTTAATCTTTTTTCTTTTTCGTTTTTTTCTTTTTCCTTAAATACAGAAAATGAAAAAATTCGTATTTATTTTTCATTTTTATTAAAAATATTTTCTTTATTTTTTTCTACTATATTCTTTACTTTTGTGTATATTTTTTCAAATTCTATTTTACCCCCATCATCTCATTTTAGTCTACTTCAGTGTATTCATTTTTTCAAATTCTCAAATGATTTCCTCCCCCCCCCCCGCCTTTTTTTTTTTGTCTAATCTGTCAAACCACTTTCAGCACTCCAACTAAAACACACCTAGGATCTAGCATCATCTATTCGATTTGTGTGTGTGCGTGTTTAATTTTTAATTTTAACTTTTTATTTTAATTTTTTTTATTTTAATTTTTTTCATTTCTATTTTTCTACCTCATTAATTCCTTTTCTCCATTCAAAATGACAAAACAAAGGAATTCACCCTAAAAGAAAGAGCACAAAGAAACGACAGCCAGGGATTTAACCAACACAGATACAAGCAAGATGTCTGAACCAGAATTTAGAATCACAATGATAAGAATACTAGCTGGAGTCGAAAATAGATTAGAATCCCTTTCTGCAGAGATAAAAGAAGTAAAAAATAGAATGAGATTAAAAATGCTAAAACTGAGATGCAATCACAGATGGATGCAGTGGCGGCAAGGATGGATGAGGCAGAACAGAGAATAAGCGAGATACAGGACAAATTTATAGAGAATAATGAAGGAGGGAGATTAAGGCAAAAGAGCACAATTTAAGAATTAGAGAAACCAGTGACTCATTAAAAAGGAACATCAGAATCATAGGGGGTCCCAGAAGAGGAAGAGAGAGAAATAGGGGTAGAAGGGTTATATGAGCAAATCATAGTGGAAAACTTTCCTAACCTGGGGATAGACAAAGACATCACAATCCAGGAGGCACAGAGGACCTCCATTAGATTCAACAAAAACCGACCATCAACAAGGCATATCATAGTCAAATTCACAAAATACTCACGCAAGGAGAGAATCATGAAAGCAGCAAGGGAAAAAAAGTCCCTAACCTACAAGGGAAGACAGATCAGGTTTGCAGCAGACCTATCTACAGAAACTTGGCAGGCCAGAAAGGAGTGGCAGGATATATTCAGTGTGCTGAATCAGAAAAATATGCAGCCAAGACTTCTTTATCCAGCAAAGCTGTCATTCAAAATAGAAGGAAAGATAAAAAGTTTCCCAGACAAACAAAAATTAAAGGAGTTTGTGACCACTAAGCCAGCACTGCAAGAAATTTTAAGGGGGACTTTCTGAGTGGAGAAAAGATGAAAAAATATATATATCAATAAATAAATACCAAAAGCAACAAACGATTAGAAAGGACCAGAGAACACCACCAAAAACTCCAACCCAACAAGCATCATAATGGCAATAAATTCATATCTTTCAGTACTCACTCTAAACATCAATGGACTCAATGCTCCAATTAAAAGACATAGGGTAACAGAATGGATAAGAAAACAAGATCCATCTATATGCTGTTTACAAGAGACCCACTTTAGACCTAAACCACCTTCAGACTGAAAATAAGGGGATGGAGAACCATCGATCATGCTAATGATCGACAAAAGAAAGCCAGAGTAGCCATACTTATATCAGACAATCTAGACTTTAAAATAAAGACTGTATCAAGAGATGCAGAAGGGCATTATATCATAATCAAGGGGTCTATCCACCAAGAAGACCTAACAATTGTAAACATTTATGCACCAAATGTGATAGCACCCAAATATATAAATCAGTTAATCACAAACATAAAGAAACTCATCGATAGTAATACCATAATAGTAAGAGACTTCAACACCCCACTCACAGCAATGAACAGATCATCTAATCAAAAAATCAACAAGGAAACAATGGCTTTGAATGACACACTGGACCAGATGGACTTAATAGATATATTCAGAACATTTCATCCTAAAGCAGCAGAATATACATTCTTCTCCAGTGCACATGGAACATTCTCCAGAATAGACCATATACTGGGACACAACCCAGCCCTAAGTAAGTACAAAAAGATCGAGATCATACCGTACATATTTTCAGACCACAATGCTATGAAACTTGAAATCAACCACAAGAAAAAATTTGGAAAGGTAACAAATACTTGGAGAACTGAAGAACATCCTACTAAAGAATGAATGGGCTAACCAAGCAGTTAAAGATGAAATTAAAAAGTATATGGAAGTCAATGAAAATGATAACACCACAACCCCAAACCTCTGGGACGCAGCAAAGGCAGTCATAAGAGGAAAGTATATAGCAATCCAGGACTTCCTAAAGAAGGAAGAAAGATCTCAGATACACAACCTAACCTTACACCTTAAGGATCTGGAAAAAGAACAGCAAATAAAACCCAAAACGAGCAGAAGACAGTAAATAATAAAGGTTGGAGCAGAAATTAATGCTATTGAAACGAAAAAAAAAAAAAAAAGGTAGAACAGATCAATGAAACCAGAAGCTGGTTCTTTGAAAGAATTAACAAAATTGATAAACCACTAGCCAGTTTGATCAAGAAGAAAAAGGAAAGGACCCAAATAACTAAAATCAAGAATGAAAGAGGAGAGATCACAACCAACACAACAGAAATAAAACAATAATAAGAGAATATTATAAGCAATTACATGCCGATAAAATGGGTAATCTGGAAGAAATGGACAAATTCCTAGCAACATATACACTACCAAAACTGAAACAGGAAGAAATAGAAAATTTGAACAGACCCATAACCAGTAAGGAACTCGAATTAGTAATCAAAAATCTGCCAAAAAAACAAGAGTCCAGGGCCAGATGGCTTTCCAGGGGAATTCTACCAAATATTTAAGGAAGAGTTAATGCCTATTCTCTTGAAACTGTTCCAAAAAATAGAAATGGAAGGAAAACTTCCAAACTCTTTCTATGAAGCCAGGATTACCTTGATTCCAAAACCAGACAGAGACTCCACTAAAAAGGAGAACTATAGACCAATTTCCCTGATGAAGATATTAGCCAACTGGATCCAACAATACATTAAAAAAAATTATTCACCACGATCAAGTGGGATTTATACCTGGGATGCAAGCCTGGTCCAATATCCGCAAAACAATTAACATGATTCATCACATCAATAAAAGAAAGGACAAGAACCATATGATCCTCTCAATAGATGCAGAGAAAGCATTTGATAATATACAGCATCCTTTCTGGATAAAAACCCTCAAGAAAGTAGGGATAGAAGGAGCATACCTCGAGATCATAAAAGCCATATATGAACAACCCAACGCTAATATCATCCTCAATAGGGAAAAACTGAGAGCTTTCCCCCTAAGGTCAGGAACAAGACAGGGATGTCCACTCTCACCACCATTATTCAACATAGTATTGAAAGTCTTAACCTCTGCAATCAGACAACACAAAGAAACAAAAGGCATCCAAATCAGCCAGGAGGAGGTCAAACTTTCACTCTTCACAGATGACATGATACTCTATATAAAGATTCCACCAAAAAACTGCTAGAACTGATTCATGAATTCAGCAAAGTGGCAGAATATAAAATCAATGCACAGAAATCAGTTGCATTCCTATACACCAACAATGAAGTGACAGAAAGAGAAATCAAGGAATCGATCCCATTTACAGTTGCACCAAAAACCATAAAATACCTAGGAATAAATCTAACCAAAGAGGTGAAAAACCTATACACTGAAAACTATAGAAAGCTTATGAAATAAATTGAAGAAGACACAAAAAAATGGAAAAAGATTCCATGCTCCTGGATAGGAAGAACAAATATTGTTAAAATGTTGATACTACCCAAAGCAATCTACATATTCAAAGCAATCCATATCAAAATAACACCAGCATTCTTCACAGATCTAGAACAAATAATCCTAAAATTTGTATGGAACCAGAAAAGACCCCAAATAGCCAAAGCAACTTTGAAAAAGAAATCCAAAGCAGGAGACATCACAATCCCAGACTTCAAGCTATACTACAAAGCTGTAATCGTCAAGACAGTATGGTACTGGCACAAGAACAGACACTCAGATCAATGGAACCGAATAGAGAACCCAGAAATGGACCCACAAACGTATGGCCAACTAATCTTTGACAAAGCAGGAAAGAATATCTAATGGAATAAACACAATCTCTTCAGCAAGTGGTGCTGGGAAAACTGGACAGCAACATGCAGAAAAATGAACCTGGACCACTTTCTTACACCATACACAAAAATAAACTCACAATGGATGAAAGACCTAAATGTAAGACAGGAAGCCATAAAAATCCTCCAGGAGAGAGCAGGCAAAAACTTCTTTGATCTTGGCCGCAGCAACTTCTTACTCAACACATCTCTGGAGGCAAGGGAAACAAAAGCAAAAATGAACTGCTGGGACCTCATCAAAATAAAAATCTGCACAGTGAAGGAAACAATCAGCAAAACTAAAAGGCAACCGACAGAATGAGAGAAGATATTTGCAAACGACATATCAGATAAAGGGTTAGTATCCAAAATCTATAAAGAACTTCTCAAACTCAACACCCAAAAAACAAATAATCCAGTGAAGAAATGGGCGAAAGACATGAATAGACACTTCTCTAAAGAAGACATCCAGATGGCTAATAGACACATGAAAGGATGCTCAACATCATTCATCATCAGGGAAATACAAATCAAAACCATCATGAGATAACACCTTACACCTGTCAGAATGGCTAACGTTAACAACTCTGGCAACAACAGATGTGGGCGAGGATGAGGAGAAAGAGGATCTCTTTTGCACTGTTGGTGGGAATGCAAGTTGGTGCAGCCACTCCGGAAAACGGTACAGAAGTTCCTCAAAAAACTAAAAATAGAACTACCCTATGACCCAGCAACTGCACTACTAGGTATTTATCCAAGGGATACAGGTGTGCTGTTTCGAAGGGACACATGCACCTCCATGTTTATAGCAGCACTATCAACAATAGCCAAAGTATGGAAAGAGCCCAAATGTCCATCGATGGATGAATGGATAAAGAAAATGTGGTGTATATATATATATATATATATATATACACATATATATATGTATGTATATATGTATGTATATATGTATATATATATGTATATATATATGTATATGTATATATATATATATACATATACACAATAGAGTATTACTCGGCAATCAAAAAGAATGAAATCTTGCCATTTGCAACTACGTGGATGGAACTGGAGGGTATTATGCTAAGTGAAATTAGTCAGAGAAAGACAAAAATCATATGACTTCACTCATATGAGGACTTTAAAAGACAAAACAGATGAACATAGGGAAGGGAAACAAAAATAATATAAAAACAGGGAGGGGGACAAACCATAAGAGACTCATAAATATGGAGAACAGAGGGTTACTGGAGGGGGTAGGGGTGGGGATGGGTTAAGTGGGTAAGGGGCATTAAGGAATCTACTCCTGAAATCATTGTTGCACTATGTGCTAACTAATTTGGATGTAAAATTTTAAAAAACTAAAATTATATATATATATATATATATATATATATATATATATATATATATATATATACATATATATATATAATCACTCTGAGAGTGATAGTTTGGTCATTTGTTTGAAAAGCTTGCTCTGAAAATAACATATATATATATATATATATATATATAGTAGGCAATAATTTTGTTTAGACTCAGTTGTTTCTGTAAATGAATGGAATATTCTGTGAATGACTGGGAATAAACAGTCGGACATGTTACATAGTTCGGATCATATGCCCAAGGCATTTTGCTGCCATCTGGTGACAGTTTATCTAAAACTTAGTCAAATTTTGAAAGCGCTTCAAAACACGAACTGCAAACCTAACCCTCTGAATTACAGTAGGTCCCGTGGCACTTTTTGGCCTAGAGACAGATGCTGACCTTACAATCTCAGGAAATTCAGTTGCCAACTAAAGGCAGAAATTTGAGAGCCGAACTTACCAAGCAAATTCAGAAAATACCTCAAGGAAAAATCAACTATCTTTTGTTTCTGGTTATTTGCCACATTCTAAAACCTAGCCCGAGGCAGATGTGGCTAAGAGTTCATCCAGCAACGGGTATAATTATTCTGGGATGGGACAAGTGAACGTGAGGAATGGGGGAATCTGGCTGAAGTGGGCTTTGTGACGTCAGTGTGAAAAGCAGGGGCTCGGGAGCTAGGAAGACCTAGCTTTGACTCCTACCATCATCATCGCTTACAACCATATGACCCAAAGTAAATTTCTGATCCTCAACTCATTTTCTTTTTTAACGTTTATTTCTTTTTGAGAGAGAGAGAGAGGGAATGAGCGGGGAAGGGGCAGAGAGGGGGGCAGAAAGAGAGGGGGACAGAGGATCCGAAGCAGGCTCTGCACTGACAGCAGAGACCCCAACGCAGGACTCGAACCCACAAACTGCGAGATCATGACCTGAGCAGAAGTTGGACGCTTAAACGCCTGAGCCACCCCAGTGCCCCTCAACTCATTTTCTGGTCTATAAAATATGAATAGCACTTATTTGGCAAGGTGACTAGGAGAAAATGTCAAGTTCACTCCGTTCCACTCCAAAGCATGTTCCCGTAACACAAAGGAGCTCCCACGTGACCAGCATTAGGGCAAGGATGTTGTTATTGTGCACATGTTGCACTTCTCCATACACAATTTTTTCCCACACTGTTATTTTCAGTGCCTGATTTTACACAGTGTGAGATTTTTCAGTATGTGGCATTCTCGCAGGCGTGTCTGTCCTTAGCTAACCACCGCACCCGCCCCAAAATAGCTCTCTTCCCTGTCCTCCAGAAACAGAACTAAAATGCAATGATAATAACAATAGCTCACTTTTTTAGTATTAACTGTGTACCATACTCTTTTCTAGGTGCTCTGTTTATATTGCCGCATTTCATCAAATCTAAGATACCGCCAGTTCTAAGATGCATCATTATTTTATGCACTAAGAGAGAAAACGCTATACCATTTAAGTTATAATACCATGCTTTCTTATCACATTAAATTTTTATCGAACAGGTATTGAAAGAGTTTTCTTTGATTTTTAGTATATATTACTCCTGTGCCTACATTAAAAGGAAATAAATTTGTGAAGCGAGTAAGTGAAATAAATACATAAAGGTGATGCTAAAACTTCTTTATGTTCAGAGTCTGACTCTTCTGAATTACATTTTGACTCAGGGTTGTCAATTTACATATCTACAGGCAATTTACAATTTATTGCCTTCCATGCCATTATGAGCACTAAAATACAGCATGTCTTAAAGGATGCTATGTGATCTAAAAGTTCTGGGCTTTGACTTGAGGTTTACAAGTATTTATGTGTACCTGGCTTACTGTGGCTCCCTCTTCAGGAATGCTGCTGAGGACATTTTATTTACGGTCTTCCCCACCCCTCGGCTCAACCATTTCCTTCCTGGGAGTTAAAATAGCACTCCTCTATTATCTCCAAGATCACCTTCTGACCCACTGACACCCATTCTGCAAGTTTTGTTGTGTAAGTTTTTGATATTTGCAAATACACAGTTAATGATTTTATCGCTACTGCCACCTGGCCAAGAAAGATTGCAAGCTGTCTGTCATCGACTTCGAGAAATACTCCATTTTCAAAGGTCTAACATATGGAAAAATGTCCATCAAAAAATCAGTAAAATGGGCAAGATATTTAATCCTTACAACAACCCTGTGACATAAGTCCCACTATTATCTTCATTCTGTACATGAACTTAAAGCACAGAGAAGTTAAATAACTTGCCCGGGGATCACAGAGTTTATCAGTGGAGCTAAGGTTCAAATCCGGGAATCGGGCTCCAGAGCCTATATTTTTAAGTACCACTCTGCTTCCGGGTTCTATTCCTATTTCATCAAAGTTTTGCTCTAAAATATCCAAGGAGCAAACATTTACGCTATTCTCCCAAGTTACGCTACATGGTGCAGATCATAATCAGAAAACCCCAAGGCCAGCTGCTAGGTTTTAAAGAATTTGGATATCCATATGGAAGGCCACTGGCAAAACTGCCTTTATTTACCATATCTTACAAATCAGAAATGTTTGTTCATTTTCCCCCCTGCTTGTACTCTTACCTGGTTACATTTTCCTTGAGGTGGCCACCTCTCTCTCTCCAGATCCAGCATTCTCCCCATTGTTCTAGCCTGGAGAACAGTGTAGCTTTGGAAAATGGAATTCCTGCATCTGGGGAAAGACAAGGGTTAAGTCTGATTGTATACAACCTTCCGGAAGCTCTGGTGCTGGATCTAGGGATCAGGGATGAGGTGAGACGAAAAAGGTCATGCCTGCCAAGGGATTCAAATTACCACTATTTAGTCTTGGATGAAACACTCTCCCTGAGACATTTGGACTTGTTTCTGATGGGAACCTTCAGATAATGTCTATCTTCCCCAACGAAAATGTAAGCTGTATGAAAGCAAGAGCCATGTTGCTTTTCTCGCCATTACACCCCCAGCACCCGCAACACTATGTGATGCACTGCTATGTAAAAACTAAGTAAAAACTGAAATTATCTTTAAACACATTTTCTCAGTCATGTTTGCTTTCTTTTATTTTTTTTTTCAGTTTTATTTTTGTTTTGAGAGAGACAGAGACAGAGACAGCGCAAGTGGGGGAGGGGCAGAGAGAAGGAGAGAGAATCCTAAGCAGCTTTTGCGCTATCAAGCACAGAGCCCAATGCGGGGCTGGAGCCCGCGAAACTGGGAGATCCTGACCTGAGCTGAATCAAGAGTTGGACGCTTAGCCAACTGAGCCACTCAGGCACCCCTATTTGCTTTCTAAATCAAGACCATAAGGAAGGGAAATTTTTAGATACACAGACTGCCAAGAACTTAAAAAAAAAAAAAAAAGTAGATGGAATAAGAGATTCCTCCAAACTTTAGTCAACTGAATACACTAAAGGTTATCAAACTTGCTTACCCTTCCAAGCAGTCAAAAAAACTCTGAAATCGTGCTGTCTACATAGACATTTTTTATTACTGTAACATACACATCCACTCTCACTCGACCAACTTTCCTGACCGCCTCTTACAGAAACTTCAGAAGCCAGAGATAAAGTCAGCTTCTGGAGCTGACTGGGGACAGGGGGCTAGAGACACCCTAAACACAGAGCAGATACTTCATACTACTGGTCATCAGGAGTGAGGCCAAGGACTTGAAGATAGGGCTGGGATATGATATTCTTTGCCTTTGGCCAACTTTCCCTATAAAGTTCTAAGGGGGAAAGCATTTTGCATGTCATTCAAATAGGAAATTGTTTGCCTATCTCATAGTCCATTGGTACAAGATAAGGACAGTGCAGCAATCAAAAGATACTGAGAAAGAAAAATCTAAATTCATCACACTTTAACTATAGAAGTAGCCTAAGATCCCTGGATCACAGAACTAGAAGTTATATAACTACCGTTAGAGTTACCATCTGACTGCTTATGAGCTGAGTTACACACCTTGACTTGGAATTATCTTGACTGGCCTCACCTGT
This sequence comes from Felis catus, assembly GCF_018350175.1. NCBI lineage: Eukaryota > Metazoa > Chordata > Mammalia > Carnivora > Felidae > Felis > Felis catus. Next base: position 33,626,055 of record NC_058375.1, on the reverse strand, counting down.
GTGTATCCTGTTTGGCATCTCCTCTTCATGGGAACTCTGGGAAATGCAAGCGCCATGAATCTGTCCCTTGTTCCAACCAAAGATTAGCATTAGGTTTGAGGTTCTGAAGACTGTTAATGGGAAATTCAAAGGGGGTAAGGAATTAAAACAAGATTGTCTGAAAAATCAACCCTCTCTCTTTCTTTCACTTGCTCTCACTTTCTGTTTCTCTCTCTCCTTCCTCCACCATCTCCCCAACCCCACCTCACTCTTCAGTGCTTCTCAAAGTTTTCCACTGAAATACTTGTAGAATGTACATGTCCACAGACTCCTACAAAGGGTCTGGAGAAAAAGATGAAGGCACCTGCTATAAACAAAGTTCTCATGAAAATCTTTTATTTTATCTTAGAATTTGGTGCAAAGTTTGAAATCGACATTAATAAATCTGTTTTCTTAAATAAATATTTTCTGCCCAGGAAGATGTGCCATGGCACACTGCTGCCTATCTTTGAAGATTCAGTTGCACAAAATTTGAGAAGTATGTTCCCATATCTATAAAGAACTCTAGCTATGGTTCCTTTAGCACAGTAATTGGTCTATCTTTTGAACAGCGGGTGTTCAATACATGTTTGCCGGGTGAATGGATATCATTTGGAAAGGTGGCCTTTAGATCTGGGAGGGGGAAAAAAACAACAACAACAAGTTGTTCTTGACCCAAGCTAAGCAAGCCCAAGCATTTTAGCAGTATTACATATAAAAACAAAATGAAACAAAGCAAAAACAAATACGCCAAACTGGAATTCATTTAAAACCATGTTTTTGGAACCATCCCAAAGGCTTCCCTACCCAGATACAAAGCAAGCAAAATGTATTTATTAGTACCTCTTAAATATGCTCCAGTCAATGCAGAACCTGGGCCACCTAGATGGGTGGATTCTGAGTCTAGGAATAAGAATCAAAAAGGAAGAAGCCTGAAAGTCACTATTAGCCCTGCTCTGGTCCTACTTCTGTGCCATATATTTATTCTTCTCCCTTTCTGAGTTTGGAGCAAAGAGAAATTAGTGGTTTCCCCAGGCCCATGACCTCATGGGCCAGAGGGTGAGGATGAATTCCTACAGTCCACAGGGAACTTTTTCAAAACACACATATTTGTCTTAAGTCAAACCCTCCAACGTAGAGGTTGGAAAAACTCTCCAGGTTTTCATCCGATGAAACTCTTGGTTAGGAAGTTAGTGCCTGCTGGCCATTAGGCTGCAGGCAAACTTTATTCGGGATACACCAAAGGCAGCCCAAGGTAAGAGGCACAGCAATGGAAATTTCAATTCCCACTTCTTCCAAAATCCTCATCCACACCCACCTCATGTATAAAGCATTTTCTAATGAGGACAGAGCAACTGGATTTCACCTTCCCCCTCAAAAATGTTTATCTCTTCATTTCTCCATTCTGTCAAATCCACCTACTAAACAAGAAAAAAAGCAAGTAGATCAAACTAATTTTTTTTAATGTTATTCATCTTTGAGACAAAGAGACAAAATGTGAGCGGGTAAAGGGCAGAGAGAGAGGGAGACACAGAACCCAAAGCAGCCTCCGGGCTCCAAGCTGTCAGCACAGAGCCCAGAGGTCAAACTAATTTTTAAACGCCCAGCTTAAGTGGCATAGTATTTAGTGGACTGTCCAAATATGCATTTTCATGAATAGTAAAGTGTGCCATCTGCCTTAGTTCCTAGCAGATATGGCTTCAAAACAATAGACAAAATGCTACTGAAATATTAAACATTATTATAACAGGAAGATGAATGAAAATTCAAGGATCTTACTCTTTTCCATAGCTGAAGTCCTGCCTTGAGCTTCTCAGAGAGACTGTGAGGGAAGTGTGAAGTAAAACAAACCGAGAGTGGTGAACCTTTGACTTGCCAAGGCTCTTCTTGCCTTGTCTTGCCTCCATAAAATATCCACAAGGAATATAAAGATTGAAGCCCATTCATCACCTAAGAACTTCACCTCAACTTTCAGAAAATCCAACTCCAGAGTTCAAGCTAAACTCCCCCTCTGCTCTTTCATCAAAAAGTGAAGTGAGTTGTGGCACTATGTAAGAGCAGAGTGAACGATCCTGGTACAGGACAAACTCTGTGAAGGGAAGGGAATTACTTATTCCTCTTTGTATCCACAGAACTAAATTCAGTGACCTAACTCTTCATGAATGTTTGAAGGATGGATGGATGGATGGATGGATGGATGGATGGATGGATGGATGAGTGTATGGGAGGAAGGATGAATGGATGACTGAATAAATGGTATCTGCTGGAATCAGAGATGTGTATGGGATAGGAAATGCCAAAGTACCTGAAGAAGTTCAAAAAGAGATGTGAACCTAACTTCCTCTTGATCCCCGTTTGTTTTACCTGAGCACAGAATAAGATCTGAGTCTTAGCTATGAGCTGGCATGACCCAAATCTTTTCCTAAAACAGCAAAGGAGGACAGGAAAGAGATGGGAAGAGGGACCACATCAAGACAAGGGATCGATTCCTTGACCAAGCTGGTGCACAAGAGTGATACATAATAAAAATCTAAGAGAACTCTTTCAATAGCTGTTCAACAAAAATTCAATGTGATAGGAAAGCACTGTGTTTCAGTTTAATTGGCAGGTTTTTTTCTTGGTGTTACATAAAATAATGTGCACATAAATCTGACAGTTGGCTCTTAGTTGCAGTCCAATTCATTAGGACCACCAAAAAGATTATATAGAGTCACCAGCTTTGCAGCCCATCCCAGATCATCCACACTTACTCTCCAGTGTTGCCTTCTGATGTGTGGACTGAGCCCAAACTCCGGGACACAGAATTCCACCACCTGAGGCCTTGGACCTAGATGACCCCTGGGTAAACGCAGTCATTGACTCAGCACCAGTCAAGCAAAGTCTTTGCAGAAGAGGAGGACTGGTTATTATTTCACTATGATAAGGCTTACATACTCAGGATCAGCCATGTACAAACATTCTGGATAAAGTCTCTTGTGACCTATACATTAACTGAGACATTTCAGGTCAGGGTCCTACGAGAATAGATGAAGGCTGACTATTCAGAGGAGAGATTAAAGAAAGCAAAGTTCGTTGTTTTCATGATAAATACAAAAAGACTAGAAACTTTCCTTTAAAAAATAGGTTATTTGCTATAAATGAAAGGTGATATCTATGTGAATGCAAAGGCAAAGAATCAACAGTTTTTAAAAGGACTTTAGGGGCACCTGGGTGGCTTAGTAGAGTATGTGGCTCTTGATCTCAGGGTTGTAAATTCAAGCCCTACATTGGGTGTAGAGATGAGTTAAAAATAAAATATTTTTTAAAATTAAAAAAATAATAAAAGAACTTTAGATCAGAGGCTCAGAGACTTAGCTTAAGGTATAGAGAATAAATAGACACCCAGAAGAACCAAGCTAGGGGCGCCTGGGTGGCTCAGTTGGCTGTGTCCAACTGTGGCTCAGGTCATGATCTCACAGCCCATGAGTTCAAGCCCCGCGTCAGCCTCTGTGTTGATAGCTCAGAGAATTGAGCCTGCTTCAGATTCTGTGTCTCCCTCTCTCTCTGCCCCTCCCTGCTCGCACTGTCTCTCTCTCTCTCTTTCAAAAAAAAAAAAATGAAATATTAGAAAAAATCTTTAAAGAAAAAGAATCAAACTAATTAAACTAAAAGAAAAGTTAGCGTGAGAAAAAGTTTTAAAACACATTTTGAGATTGATTTAATCTCCATCCTGAAATTCTCCTAATTAAATAGAGGCAACGAGCTACTAAAACAGGCCTTTCAAAGAAGTCACTTAAAGGAAATCTCAGACCTCCAAATGAGATCTCTGCACTGGCCTTCCTAGCACCAAAAAAGGGTTTAAATTAGAAGCACATTGGTGTGTCTTTGCACGTGTTATTATACAGTTTAGCTAATGGATGTCTAAGGCAGGAAGGACAGTTAGCGAATTCATCAATCAAGATACTGTTTATAATTCTCTTATAAAAGGAAACCATTTGCCAATTTAAATAAGTGCCTCAGCCAATTTCAAAAAGATCTCAGTCTAATTTAAATGATATTCTAGCATTAGCCTATTCTTGTTATGAAAAGCAAGAGTGATATAAATCATCTGCCCCCACCCCTGGGCACAAATGATTTTAATAATGTCAGGGCAGTTCAGGAAAAATGATGGGTCTTATTAACAGATGTGTGAAAAATAATTTGCCTATTAGATGACAGTTTTCTCTCTTCCTTTCTAGCAAGGCCTGCAGATGAGAAGCAAATTACAAGTACTTTAGGATACTGAAACTCTTCTGTCAGTGACAGGTTCAGAAGGTCCTCTCTCATATCAGTTTTTAAGGCTCTAAAGGACCAATAAACCCAGTCTCATGGAAGTCTACTTATAAGAAATCTTACAGTTCCTAATTAGAGAAATGATTTTTTTTATTTTTTAAATGTTTATTTGGGGGCGGGCAGAGGGGGGTGGGGAGAGGAACCAAAGTGGACTCTGCACTGACAGCAGAGAGCCCTATGTGGGGCTGCAAGCCAGGAACCATGAGATCATGATCTGAGCTGAGGTCAGACGCTCAACCAACTGAATCACCCAGGTGCCCCAAGAGGGAAATGAATTCTTACCAACAGAGTCTATGTTCCAATAATTTGCAGGCATCATATCCCTACAAAGTTGCCCCTAAGCAAGATGTACATACTTCCACTCCTCCTAGAAAAGAGAAACACTCATCATTAAATATCAGTGATTTGTACAATGACTCAAAGACCCAGTTGTCACCTCAAGTTAGCAAAAGAAAATCAAGTAATGGCATTCTCAAAAGAATAACCCTATCATCTTACATCTATACAGAGTTTATAGCTTTAGAAAATACAGTCACATCTCCCCACCTCCTTACCAAAAATATTCCTGGCACCCCCCCCCCAACAGGCAGCTCTGCAATGCCCCCTCTGCACTCTGGGACACGGGACCCCAGAACTCAGCCACCTGCCGGCCTCACTCACTTGGCCTCCCTCCCCCAGAAGCTGCTCGGTAAACTGGGAGGTGTAGTCCTTACCACAGTTCCCGAGGAGAAGCCAGGGTGCTGAGACGTAGACCCAGGAGCATCACCGCCCCCACCCCACCCCTCAGACTTCATGTGGGTTCCGCCTTCAAGGCCCAGAGGTACACCAGAGCCTGACCATTGGAGCACTGCCTCCCCAAGGTCCCGGCAGCCAACGTGAAGCAGCTACTGGACCTAACGTCTTGCCCAGTCCTGCTCAATGACATTCCAGTAACTTCATTATAATCACCATGTGTTTCTTCCATTGCATTTTATGGAACACTAAGAGCCTTCACATGCTCCTTTCTCAGCTAGAGTTCCGTGGAAGTTTTAAGCCCTGCAGAAAATGATTTCAAGGGACTCTTTTTGCAATTCCCTCAAGGATGACACATAGCCAAGATCAGTCTAGATGCCTAGTAGAGACATTAATTCATTGCATACAGTAGGACACCTTATAGCATCAGGGCACAAATCTCTAGTGGAGATTTTCCCAGTGGTACTGTAAGGCTCTTGTCATCCCCATTTTGCCCACGGGCAGCTGAAGGATGGAAAAGCAAATTGGTGCTGGGATGATTAGCATCAAAGCTAAAGCCAAAGGAGAACACACATCTGTTTCATTCTTTTGCAGCCTTAGACCCCTCTCAGATTCCCTTATCTACCACAGAAGTCTGGTCTGAATGGAGACCAAATTCCTTTTTGTCCTACTGCTAGTATTACTAATCTCTCACTTGTTAGAGCATTTTCACATGCAAGGAGCTTTTACTGACATGACCATTAGCTTTTGTTGGCTGAGGAAATAGGCCTAGATGGGGTTGCTAACTTGCCCAAAGTCACTCAGCTAGCCAATGATAAAACCCAGAAGAGAAGCCACTCCTGAGTCCATCCAAGCACGGGACACTTTCCAGGGCATTAGTTACCTCTCTGAACTGGAGTCTTGTCCTGCCTAAACTCCCAGGTAATAGAGAGAGGCTGCATCAGGTTGTACTAGGACCTCCAATTTAGAGAGTGGCAGAATCAGAAGAGAAAGTATCAATAATAAAGTAGAGGTTTAATAATTTAAAAGTGCAATCCTCCCAGGAGCTCGTTTCTAATAAAGTAATACAGTAAACATCTGTTCCTTAAATGAACAGCAAATTTTTGATGGTGATTCAGGACTGGAAAGTAGCGATTGAACCTCTACCAACGGATCATTCTGGGAAGACAGTCAAAGAAGAGAATCTGAAAGCCTGTGTTTGCATGTTTACTGGAAAGCCAGTTTAGCTTTAGAAATAAATGGCAACACAGCAAGGATGTCCTCAATGGATTCATTTATTAAAGGAAAGAGCCAAAGAACCAAAGTCTAACATTTATTGATCGCCTACTATGTGCTACTACTATCTTTATTCAAAGATAAACAAGAAATAGTTCCTGCCTTCCAAGGGCTCACAGTCCAGCAGGATTGGTGGACAAATAATTCATCAGTCATACCCCAGAGTGTGTTAGATTGGACCTTATGAAATTGCCAATCTTTGACTGGTTTTACATACAAAATAGCAATTCTATATGGATCAAATTAATAGATGCCAACCATGATATGCCCCACATTCTATGTATTAATAAGTCTTTTTCTATTCCATACGGTAAGTTTTGTGTTTAGATTTTTTTCATTGCTAATTCATGGAATTTCAATGCTTAAACCATCAAATTATAGGTCCTTCTAACTACTGGCGAAAGAATTCTTAGGTAGGTAAGAAGAGAAAATGTTCCTTTCTTCTTCACAGCTGTGGATAAGCAGAAACTATTCTGGGGGCGCCTGGGTGGCTCAGTCGGTTGAGCATCCAACTTTGGCTCAGGTCATGATCTTGCAGTTCCTGAGTTTGAGCCCTGTATCCGGCTCTGTGCTGACAACTCCGAGCCTGGAGCCTGCTTCGGATTCTGTGTCTTTCCCTCTGCTCCTCCCTGGCTCATGCTCTGTTTCTGTCTCTGTTTCTGTCTCTGTCTCTGTCTCTGTCTCTCTCTCTCAAAAATAAATAAACATTTAAAAAAGGAAAGAAACTATTTATTGTGCACCACACAATTGTTCTCGCAAATGTTATTTCTAACAAGATAGCCCTTTAAAACATCGGAGCTTCTGAGATTGCTGGTATGTCCTATGACAATAATCCATAATCTCTAAAAGACTTTTAATGATTGGACATCTTCCTTAATAATTGTTGACATCCCTATTTTCTGGAAGATATAAATATTTGTGACTTTCTCTGGTTAATCCAGATGAGGATCTTTGGCATTTTTCTCTTCTCATACATGCATAGAGGTAAAAAGTTAAAATGACACTACAGGATTTCTGATTTAAACAAAGTTTGAGTATCTTTGTCTCATTTAAATTTAACTCTTACAATAATTCCCAAGATAGGAGTGAGCATATAGTGCCTCAGGAATACAGAAGAACACCCACCTTGAGCTGGATTTGGAGATAGTATATTTTTTCAGGAATCAAGAATGCTTACATAGTCACATTTTTTGAGGCTATCCTGATTTTTCTGTCCTGAATTACAATCAAACCCAAAGGGTCCCTGACTGATCGACCATCCTACAAAACATCACTTTAGTAATAAACATCATGTTAATAGTACCTAATGAGCGGGGACCCCTGGGTGACTCAGTCGGTTAAGCTCCAGACTTTGGCTTCTGGGTCTGGCTCTGGCCTGATAGTGCACAGCCTGTTTCGGGTTCTCTGTCTCCCTCTCTCTCTGTCCCTCCCCTGCTCACACTCACATGCACTCTTTTCCTCAAAATAAATAAACTTAAAAAAAAATAGTACCTAATCGGGGAAAACTGACAAGAACTCTGAATGCCTTGGTAAGACACATACATTTCAACATTTATTTATTTTTGAGACAGAGAGAGACAGAGCATGAACGGGGGAGGGTCAGAGAGAGAGGGAGACACAGAATCGGAAACAGGCTCCAGGCTCTGAGCCATCAGCACAGAGCCCAACACGGGGCTCGAAATCACGGACCACGAGATCATGACCTGAGCCAAAGTCGGACACTTAACTGACTGAGCCACCCAGGCGCCCCAAGACACATGCATTTCAAAGAAGAGGAGATAAACCCTACATAGTTCAACACCTTTTAATGAAATCTTTGAGGAAGTTAGAAATGGAAGGGACTTTTCTTAATTTGATAAGATCTATAAATTAAAAAACCTATAGCAGGGGTCCCTGGGTGGCTCAGTTGATTAAGCGTCCAACTCTTGGTTTCGGCTCAGGTCATGATCTCACAGTTCATAAGCTGGAGCCCCCAGTTGGGCTCTGTGCTGACAGCATGAAGCCTGCTTAGGATTCTCTCTCTCCCTCTGTCTCTGCCCTCCCCCACTCATGCTCACATCCTGCTCTCGCTCTCTCTCTCTCTCTCAAAATAAATAAATAAGCTTAAAAAAAAAAACCTAGGGGCGCCTGGGTGGCGCAGTCGGTTAAGCGTCCGACTTCAGCCAGGTCACGATCTCGCGGTCTGTGAGTTCGAGCCCCGCGTCGGGCTCTGGGTTGATGGCTCAGAGCCTGGAGCCTGTTTCCGATTCTGTGTCTCCCTCTCTCTCTGCCCCTCCCCCATTCATGCTCTGTCTCTCTCTGTCCCAAAAATAAATAAACGTTGAAAAAAAAAATTAAAAAAAAAAAAACCTATAGCAAATATTGTACTTAGCATAGGATTTTAGATGCATTCCCAGGAATATCAAGAAAAGGAAAGGATGCCTGCTATCCTAATTACTATTTAACACAATACTAGAGATCCCGGTCAATATAATGAGAAAAATAAGTATAGAAATGTGAAGAGAATAGGTATACTGTGACTGTCCAGAAGTGATATGAACAAACACAGAAAAGTCAAAATAATCAAAAGACTAAAACCAATGCAAGTATTCAGCAAAGTTTCCAGACACACGATTGACTGACTAAAATACATCTGGGGTATTTCTTCCAAAAGTGCCAAAGATTAATCTAATCACGGGGGAAACATCAGACAAAGCAAAATTAAGGGGCATTGTTGAAAATAACTGGCCTGTTGCAGTAGGCAAAAGATGTCCAATCCTAATCCCCAGGACCTGTGACTATGTTAGGTCACCTGTCAAAGGGAATTAAGGTTTCTCTAATCAGCTGACTTTGAGATAGGGAGATTATCCTGGATTATCCAGGTGGGCCTAATGTATTCACAAGGATTTTTATAAGTGGAAGAAGGCAGGAAGCAAGAACCAGATAGATGGCTCTAACAGTTTAAGAAAGTCTCAGTCAACATTGTTGGCTCTGAAAATGGAGCAATGAAGCCTTGGGTCAAGGAGGTAACTTCTAGAAGCTAGAAAAGGCAAGGAAATGGATTATCCTCTAGAGCCTCCAAACAGAATATAGTCCTGCTAACACATTCATTTTAGTCCATGACCCACTTTGGACGTCCCACCTCCAACTATAGGATAATAAATTTGTGTTGTTCTAAGCCACCAAGTTTGTGATAATTTGTCACAGCATCGGGAGGAAACCAATACATCCATACCTTCAAAAATTTCAATGTCATGAAGAAAAAAAGACTGATGAACTCAGTCTAAAGAGACAACTGGAATCAATGCCTGATCAAAGATTTCCTTTTGCTATAAAGGACTCTATTGGGACAATTGGCAAAATCTGAATAAAGTCTATAAATTAGAAAATAGGATTGTGTCAGTGTTAATTTCCTGGTTTTGATCATTATAATGAGTTATTAAAAGAATGCTCTTGTCCAGGGGATATATACATGGAAATATTTAGGAGTAAAGTGTCATCTTACTCTTGAAAATTCAGAAAATTTATATATATACATAGAGAAATCCCAAAGTGTAAACAATTGATTCTTGGTATTATTGCTACAACTCTGTCCCAGCTTTTCTGAAATTGCAAGTCCAAAATTATATCAAAACTAAAAGTTAGGAGAAAATTTTTTAGTTCCAGTTGTAGGAAACAAAACAAAACACACCATTCACTTCTGCAGACACCTTGATTTTGGGTATATTTCTAATGCTTAAAGAAACACCCTCTTTTGGTAGAATTCCAAAGTTTGATTCCATACATAAACTTTTTATACTAAATATTGACACTGATAATCTAAGACCAGTTAACTTGTCAGGGTCAAATTGTTCATACAAACGTTTCCAGATATTGGTGTTGAACTTCATTTTTTTCTCTCTCCCTCTTACAAACTTTTTTGTTTCTGTAGAATAAGTAGCAATGTCCCCACTTTCATTTCTGATTTTAACACTTTGAGTTTCTTTTTTTTCTTAGTCCATCCAGCAAAAAGTTTGCCAACTTTGTTGATCTTTTCAGAGAACCAACTTTTGGTTTCATCCTTTTTCTCTGTCGTTTTTCTGTTCTCTATTTTGTTTATCTCTGCTCTAATCTTTATTATCTTCTTCCTTGTGCTAGCTATATGGGTTTAGTTTGTTATTCTCTTTCTAGTTCCTTAAGTTGTAAATTTTTAAGGTTGTTGATTGAGACTTTTCTTGTTTTTAAATGTAGGCATTTATAGCTATAAAATTCCCCCTTTGCCCTGCTTTAGCTGCATCCCTTAACTTTTGTTATATTGTGTTTTCATTCATGTGTAAGTATTTTCTAATTTCCCTATGATTTCTTTTGCTCTGTTGGTTCTTTAAGCGTGTGTTGTTTAATTTCCACAAAGTTGTGAATTTCGAAGTTTTACTTCCGTTATTTTTTTTTTAAGTAGGCTCAACATGAGGCTGAACTCATGACCCTGAGATGGAGACCTGAGCTGGGATCAAGAATCAATGTTCTTCATCTTATCATGGTCAGAGAAGACACTTTCTATGATATCTATCTTTTAAAATCCATCGAGACTCAATTTGTGGCCCAAAAATATGGTCTGTCCTGGAAAATACACCAAGTGCTCTTGAGAAGAATGTGTATACTCTTGTTGGGTAGAGTGTTGTATATATGCCTGTTAGATCCAGTTAGGTTATTATGAAGTCCTCTATTGCTTTATCTTCTGTCTGGTTGTTCTATATTTGACTTTTATACAAAGACATTTGAACTTTTTTTTTTTAAGTTTATTTATCTATTTTTTAAAGTAATCTCTACACCCAATGTGGGGCTCAAACTGATGACCCTGACATCAAGAGTCACACACTCTTCCAACTGAGCCAGCCAGGCTCCCTCAAAGACATTTGCTTTTATTGTAGGTCTTGCCATCCCACATTCATTCTCGTATCTGATTACATACATTTTATTCCCATTCTGATCTAATAGTAAGCAGAATCACAAGGTAGTAAGATGATTTCTAAGAATACAGTCTATTGTGGGTTTTGCCTAATCATGTGTCTTCTGTTTCAAGAATCCTTCACAAGTAATATTTGAGATTCCCAGACATGTTATATCATCCATTCAATTTTAATTATGTATGTTGTCAGATTTGTTGCTCACCCCCATTTCCTGTACTAGACAGCTTCTTTAATCTTGAGAATCTCTATTTTAATTCAATTTTCAATTTGATAAAATATTTTTCTTAGGTGGAGTCCATGTGTGGTAGTTTCTCTGAATCTTCATATGTTTTTCTTTTGTGCTGTCAATTGAGTTATGCCCTTGCTGGATTTAGGATTATTGGATCACACAATCTGTTGTGCTCAGTAGTCTGTAGACATTGACCAACTCTCTTTTATCCCTCATTGTTGTCAATGAAATAGCCAACATTAGTCAGATTCTTTTTCCCCCTCTGTAGGTAACCTGTTCTGTTTATAAGATTTTCTCTTTATCTTCGAAGTTTAGAAACTTCCATGGAAGTGACTTTTTGCCTTTTTTAAAAATGGTACCTTGGATTATTTGAGTTCTTTCAATCTGAAGGCTCACCTTTCTTTTGCTCCAGGAAGTTTTCATCTATAAGCCCTCTTTTTTTTTTTCTTTTAATTATATACACTCGTGTGTGTTTGTCACATGTAGGCCAAGGAACTGGAATTAGCGTGGGCTTTTCAATGGTAAATTTAGCCCACACTTAACTGGACAAAGCTGCATTTTTCTATTCGTGCTTTAATTATTACTTCTCCATCTATTTTCCCTTTTTTACCCTCTGTAATTCCTATTATTAGCATGCTCAGCCTCCTAGATCTATCATTTGAGTCAACTACTTTTTTCCACTCAAGATTTCTGTTTCTTTTGTATTTTTATACTGGATTATAAGATTTTTTTTTAAACAATCAGAATGGTAATTCAGTTCTCAGTTCCAACCATACTTTTTAACCAACCTACCAAGTCTCTAAATTCAGAAATCCTGTCCCACGGTTTTGGAAAGCCTTTTTCAGGGTCAGTTGCATCATCTTAGGAGTTCTGGCTGGTCTTTTGTTACGGTTCTCTCTTTCACTGCACCTTAGCCTCGAGAGCACCCACCTGTTGTAACTGTTCAGCTTTGTCCCTCTCCTCTTAGCTACCATCCTCTTAAATAGACTGCAATTTGGGTGGGAGTGGGGGACTCCTATGCAGTGGCAATCCAGCAGAAGGTGAAAAGCACACAAGTTTTTGTTCTGGAGGGCCAGTGGCAAATGGGTGGTAAATAATGACCACTCCTTTGCTTTCTGGGCTTTCAGGTGTAAGTTGAAGCTGGTGTTTATCTTTCAGCTAAACTTACAGGTTATCACCCACCCTCCAAGACTGCCAGCAAAATCAGCCCCTCCGATGACAGCACACGGCAAAGGGGCTGATGCGTTCTTCTCTTTGAAGGAGTTGTCAGCATTGGTAGCTGGAGTCAAGAAACCTTGGGCCTCCACACCAGGATTTCAAGAAGGAGATGCCTTTTCCTCTGCCGCCCATCACTATTTCTTTCCCATTTCCACGAAGAACTCCTGTACCTTATTGCCACTCCCCAGAGGACTCAAAACTCTGTGGCCTTAAACACACACCCCACTGTCCACTCTGTCCTCACTTTGGTTGTTGTGAAGCTTCAGAGTGGGAACTCGAACATAGAGAACTTTGGGAACATACATTTGAGTGGTAATCTTCCAAACCCTTCCACTTGTGAGGGTGGGAGAAGGGCAGCAGACATTAAAACATGTAAGTCCACAAAAAAATAAAATAAAATAATCTGGTTTAAAGACCCACATTGCATACCATATGTCAAAATCATAAATTCAAATCAAACGAAAATAATAAAATAACCATTCACCAAAAGAATACAGGTAGATAGATAGTTCTCTAACTTCTGGAACGTGATAGACTTTCCAAGCATAAAAGAAGAGAACAAATAAAAAGCTTGATCGATTTCCCTTGTTGAAAATGTAACACTGTCAGCAAAAAGTTTAAAAACTAACTAGATACTATTAGCACATGCATAATTCCCATAAATCTATAAAAATAATTCTAAATTGCACTTTTTAGATGAGTGTTCCTTAATTCACCAGACAGGTAATACAAATGGCCATTGAAACATGGAAACATGTTCAACTTCACTAGTAAAGAAGTGCAGACTTAAGCAACAATAAGAGTCATTAAACTGGCTCTTTTTTTCTTCAGGATAATAGCAATGTTAGCAAAGATGGGGTGAAAAGGAGGCTCTCCTGCTGCTGGCAGGAGCGGATATTGATACATGTTTGGAAAGCAACTTGGCTTTATGTGTAAGGAACCTTCAAAGTACGCACAGCCTTTGTAACCTATGTTGCTTTCGCTTGCCTAGCAACCTTTGCCCCTTCATCTGGCAGCAACATCTTCATTTCCTTTGAGTAAATATAGACTCAGTGGGCTTTCAATCAAAGCGCCCTGTGCTTCCTTGCCCAAGAAGAGGGCACATAACCCAAGCCAGGCTGATCAGATTCTCTTTGCTGGGATTTTGAATCTTGAAATTACTACTACCCCTACTACTATTAATATCTATTGAATCCCCACTCTGTTCTTGGCACCATTCTGAGCATTTTACATCCTCACAAACAGCTCTATGAGTGAGACACAATTTTTATCCCCATTTTGCAGATGGGAATAATAATACTAACGCCAAGATCAAGAATCATTGGGGATATCATAAAGATACCGTATTTGTTATCTACTGCTGAAAAACAAATTCCACCAAAACTTTGGCTTAAAATGACAAACACTATCTCGGTTGCTGTGGGTCCCACATTCTGGAGCTTCTTACTGGTGGCTCTGGCTCACAGTCTCTCCGGGTTGTAGTCAAGACGTCAAGGAAAGCTGCAGTTATCTGAAAGCTTGACTGGGACCAGAGGATGGCTTCCAGTGGTGCCTTCACATGGTTCTTCTTTGGCAGAAGAACTCAGTTCCTCACCACCTAGGTCTCTCCATAGGGCTGCCTGACTGTCTTCGTGTCATTCCAGTAGCAGGCTTCCCCCAGATCAAGTGATGGAACAGACAGCAAGAGAAAGCCTAAAAGAGGCCAGAGAGTTGGAAGTGTCAGGAGATGAGGCATGGCAAGAGGGGACAAGTCCCACCATCGAGTAAGTGGTTAGGGCCTAGGAAGGGCACATGAGCAAATCTAGGAAGGCACATACATTGGGCTTATGTGCACATCTTGCATCACTCATGTCTATTCACACCCTCTTATGAGATTTGCAACACATACGACAACAAGAAGCCCTCTTACCTAAGAGAAGAAGTGCAAGCTCAATGCTTCAGGATAACGGCCAGTTGCAATATCCTACAATGACTTAAATAGGCTTAACAACCCAAGATCCAGTCCACGCAACTGAAGCTGTGGCTGATCCTGTGGCTGACCCTCAGGCTATAATTGATGTTCGTCACCATTCTCCTCCACACTCCATGCTGGATTTCCTTCACTTTGAACTAGCACTTCGGTTGGTCTCAGTTCCTTGCCTAGAGGGGTGACCCAGAGCTTCATCCCCAGTGGGTCTTAGCCCTTAGTTGCTGTGTCTTTTTTAGGCCATGGTTGTTGCAATTGCCCATTCATGGTTATCACTGGGCACTGAAGCACCAAGAGATACCCCCATGAATCTCCTGGCATCCAGATATATTGCTCCCTCCCCTATTGTGTACTAACAGCCCTAAGTCCTAATGTGAATCAGGGCAATTACCACTGCCTATTTGGGATCTCTTTTCTTCACCATTGGTCCACCAGCATGAGGAAACTAAAACCGCTAAGTAGGAGTCACAGCGTCAAAGACAACAAAAAATTTACTGCGTCCTCTAGAGAAAGTGTTTTCCCGCCATAACCAGAAACCAGGATGCCTGGTAGAGCCTCCATCTGCAGGAATGAGGAAGCACAAATTTCTTAAGCAGGCCGCCAGGATTGACAATGAGAGAGCTAATCCCAATTCTATCCCTTTGTTTGTGGACCTGGATATTCTCCTGATTTAGGGACACAGCCATTGATTCAGCACATATACAACACACACACACACACACACACACACACCCATAAGATACTGCCCCCAAGCTGGGGCTTTAGCGGAGCTTGCACTTAGTTGTTTCACTGTTACATCAGGCAGGCTACTTTGCGATATGAGGATATCTACTTCTTGCATATGAGTGATGCATGAGTGACTCATGTAGCGATCAGTTCATTGTCTAATGTTCTTTGCCATGAAACAGGTCCCTTGACTTGAGACAATATATGAGATATGCCATGACAATGGACAGGCATTCTGTAAGATGTCAGGTAATGGTGCTGTTAAAGGTGATGTGTCAGAGAATGAAAATCTATCAAATTATCAATTCTAGCAAGAAGAAATTGTGGCCTCATCCAAGGTATAAGGCATCCAATGTGTGCCAGCTACTTGCTGGAAGGTCTCTCCGAAGAACGGTACCATATCATGGGCTGTGCATCATTCTTTGATGTTAGAAGTTCAAGCATTAAGTCATTCTTAGTGACAGGGAGTGAATGTAGTTGATCCCATGCAGAATTTTCATCCATGCCACCATGGCCATTATCTTTGGACTCACTGAGCAAGTTCTAGGATGGCCAAGGAGAGAGACCAAAGTGGCATGTGTGCTTTTTTTAAGTGTCCTAAGTGACTGCTCTCTTCTAGACATTAATGTAAGTCACAGATCTGCATGCTTTGTGGCCACTCCCATAAGCCCATTAACATAACTCTTCCCCCAAGACTCTCAGTCTTTGTTCCTTCTTGGCCATTGACCAATTGGAAGAGCCGTTCATCATGGAACGGGAAATTAATATGTATAGGTATCTTGGACCATTTCTCCCTTGATGGGGAATCCATGACCAAGTGGACTGACTCATTGGGAACCTTTTCCTTCACTCATGTCTTTCAGGACCATCACTAACAGGGTCTATCCTCAGGAACAGTCCTCTCTAGCAGCAGCAAACCACACTCAACTATCTGTGAACCAAGCTCAGATCTATTCATCCTCCATCAGTTGGTCATAGGGACTACTTGGCGAAGCCATAGAGTGAATTGCATGGAGAAATGACGTGGGAGTCTGACACACTTGTTCTTATAATTTATTCATGACTTTCGAATGACTACTTTCGTCATACAGGGCATTGCTGCTGTGTCCACCCAGCCTCATGCCTCAATGAATCCATAGTGATCCAATAATACCAGCTCATGACAGGCAGCTATGATCACAAAGTCTCTTGGTGTCACATGGTTGGGCATTTGGTCTCTACCAAGGCTCAGAAGCAAACCAGGAGATATTTTTCTTTTCTTTTTTTTTTAAACTTTTATTATTTTTATTTTTTTTTAATGTTTATTTTTGAGGGAAACAGAGACAGAGTGCAAGCAGTGGAGGGGCAGAGAGAGAGAGAGAGAGAGACAGAATCCGAAGCAGGATCCAGGCTCTGAGTTGTCAACACAGGGTCCAGGCTCTGAGCTGTCACCACAGAGCCCAACACAGGGCTTGACCCCACGAACCGTGGGATCATGACCTGAGCTAAAGTTGGACACTTAACCCACTGAGCCACCCAGGTGCCCCGGAGATATTTTTTCAAATAAAGAGGATTTCTCTGGCCCTGCTTTAAAACTTAGAAGTCTGGGGGAACCTGGGTGGCTCAGTGGGTTAAGCAGCTGACTCTTGGTTTCAGCTCAGGTCATGATCTCACGGTTTCTTGAGTTCGAGCCCTACATCAGGCTCTGAACTGACAGTGCAGAGCCTGCTTGGGATTCTCTCTCTCTCCCCCTCTCTCTGTGCCTCCCCCACTCATGTTTTCTCTCTCAAAATGAAGGAATAAATAAACTTAAAAAAAAAAATAAAACCTAGAAGTCAGCCCAAGACTGTCTATTGGAGCTTACCAAAGACTCCAATGTCCTCATTCTCCATAGACACTTTGGGCACCATCATGTCTGCTAGTCAAATCGCTGGAGGGGCAGGGCAGCTGGCAGATCAACTGCAGAGCCCTCTTTTCTCAAGGTCCTAGTCAAAACTGGAATTTTCTGAGTCACCTGATAAAAGGGTCAAAGCAGTATTTCCAAGTGTGGCCAGTGCTACCACCAAAATACAACCAAGTGTTGTGCCTCTTCCTTCAGAGTTTCTACCCAGTGCTGTCTGCGGCCCAGGTTTGCGCCCGGTGAACTGTCAGGTGAGATGTGCCCTAACTCTCCCTGAACCCCCAAACTCTGAAAGGATGAGTTGGGGTTATTGGGAGCTCCTCCTACCCCACTTCTGTTCTGGGACGGGCAGATTGCTAGTTCTCGTCTGTCCAGACATGTCACATTTAGAACACCAGAGGGCGACCACTCCCCACAGATGGCGGTGCCTTGGCCAACAGCAGTTAAACCAAACGGTGGCCGGTCTTTCTCCTTCTCCTCAGTCAGGCCTGCACGCCCCATGTCAGAACAGTGCAGTACAAAGATCCATGGCTTTGGTAACAGGGAGACCTGGGCTTGAATCTCAACTCTACCAGTTACTTCCTATGACCTTGAACAAGTAACCTCATCTCTCCAAGTCCTGGTTCCTCGGCTAAAAAAAACGGTACAAAAATAGTTCCTGCTTCATAGGTTGCTGGAATGGTAAGTGAAATAATGTGGTAAACAGCACAACATTGCCCAAATATTAGTTACTCCTAGGCATTTTAATAGTTAATCTAATTTGATTCTCACCAGACTCCTTACAGCCAGAGTAGGTAAACATGATTCCCACTTTTCAGATGAAGAAACTGAGGCTCAGTTGGTTTAATGACCTGCAGAAGTACGACGGTAACAGCAGTTTCATTTTCTATGTCTCTCCCTCAACCACTTTTCAAGTGGTGGCAGCTGGCCTCAAGAGACTTGTCTGAGATTCTGGGATTCTGAGGCCCAGAGAGGACAAATAGTTTATCCAGTGAACCAGTGACTAATCCAGGACCCCATGAGCCAACCCACTGCACTCCCAACCCCCAACATTCCAGCCATGGCCCCCAGACACCCTGAAAAGACACTGCCTCGTTAATCTGCTCTAGATTGCTTGCTATAGGATCCTGTCCGTGAGTCTGGTCTCCCTCAGTAGACTGTGAACAAAGAAAAAAAATTCTCAAGGAATATATATTACTATGGAAAAGCATATTGCTAGATGAGACAAGGGATCTACAGAACTGCAGGTACGTGATCCTAGTATGTATTTATGTATATCAGCAGAGAAAAAAGTGGAAGGTTATAACACAATGGGAAAAATGCTTGTCTCTGAGTGGTGGAATTATAGGTGTTTTTTACATTTTTCCCTTGCACTTGTGTGTGTGTGTGTGTGTGTGTGTGTGTGTGTGTGTGTTTCTGGATGTATCCAACAAGCATGTTTTACTTCTATGATCAGAAAACAATGTGTGTGTGTGTATGTGTGTGTGTGTGTGTGTGTGTGTGTGTGTGTGTGTGTTACACTGTTTCAAGTGTCTATTTTAAAAACTACCACATAAAGAGTCAGAGATCTCAGGCTGTCCTTCACATTAATTTCTTGTTACTTTGCACAAGCTCTGGAACGCTCCTAAGACTCAGTTCCTCCACCTGAAAAGTAAGGAGGTAACTCCTGTCTCCCCTTCACCCTGAGTCTTAGAACCTTCCGGCCTGGAGGCCATCTGTTGTTCCCCCTTCACCTCAGCCAAGCTTCCAGGCAGATGGGACCCCCACCTCTGTCTCCACTCCCCCAGTTCCGCTCACTAATCCCCCACCTCCTCATAGCTTGGGTTTTGCCCCCTGTTCTCCAGCCTGGACTCTACAAAGGTCACTGGTGGCCTCCTCATGGCCAAAAGCCACGGCTCTGCACTTTCTCTCCAGCTCTGTCTCTTCTTTCCAAATCCCTCCCAGTTTTCCCAGCAAGGGGCTCTCATGGTTGTGCCTTCCTCCTTGAAGCACACTCTTCCCTCGCCCCCTCTGACCGTGGCTGACTGGGGTTTCCTCAGTCTTCTGGCTGCTGCTTCTCTAAGGTTCTGCTTCTCAGAAGGGGCTCCTGGCTCCCAAGGCCCTTCCCTCTATCTCTAGCCTGCCTTGTTGACCTTGCCCACACCATGGGCCTATCGAATGGCTCTCACTCCCATCACCAGCCCAGACCTGGCTCCTGAGCTCTGAGCCTGATAACAAGTCCTGTAGAGGCCCACCCCACACTCAACCCCAGTCCCCGTCTGTTGTCTGCCCATGGGTGCTCAGCCCAGACTGCCATCCCCTCTCCCACCACCACCCAGGTCCTTGTCAGTCACCTCACAAGTACTTCTGGAATCCATCCCTCCTCTCCAAACCCTGACATGGACCCTAGCACATCTTCCATGACTGGTGAAGCCGTTCTCAAAGTCTGCCTCCCACTCACACCCCACAGCCACTCAGTGGGAGAGTTCTGCCCACCTTCCGGCAACACCCCAGACCTTTTGAGCACTCCGCCCCCTTCCCTTATCCACTCAGGGGATATCATCACACACCTTCATACCTCTCATCCGCATGGCATCCATGGGCTGCCCACTGGTCTCCTTGCTTTCACTCGCTCCCTGCAGCCTAGACTGAAATATAGATTACATCATCAGCATCATCAGAACCATGATTGAGCCTTACTATGTGTCAGGCATTGAGGGCTTTACCTATATTATCACTTATTCATGAATTCCTCACAACAGCCATATGAGGGAAGTATTATTATTATCTCCATGTCCATTATTATCTCCTCAGAAAAGTGAGGTATAGAGAGTTTAAGCAACCCTTTTTGGTTATATAATTATAGTTGCTAACGTCTTGAAACTAGGACTAGAATACAGATGATCTGACCTGACCACAGAGCATCAGCCCTTAACCATTCTGCTACGCTGCCAATTTGCCTTTTTTTTTTTTTTTAAGTAGGCTTCATGCCCAGCACAGGCTTGAACACATGACCCTGAGATCAAGACCTGAGCTGAAATCAAGAATCAGACGCTCAACCAAATGAACCACCCAGGTGCCCCCTCAACCTGTCTTTTTGCCAGAGATACTTCTAGGATGAAGTCCACACCCTTCTCCCCAGCCTCCGAGGACCCTCCTATAGAGCTCAGACACCTTTCCAGTCCTATCACCCACTGTGCCCAATGGGTACCCGCCTGCCCTCCTGACTGTATACCTCACCTGCCCACTTTTACACTTTAACCCATGCCTTCTTGCTGCCTGGTGCCTGTTGGCTCAAGCCCTCCTCCCAAGCGATCCTAAATGCCTCTTCCTCCATGCAGCGCAGGCTGGACCAGAAAGCAGCCGTGATGGGGGAAAGGCCAGTGACTGGGAAGCAGGAGGCCTGACAACTTGGTCATTCCCCTTCTGGAAGGTAACGGGGGTCTGGGCCCCTGGCCCTGGCCCTGGGCCCCAGTTTTCCCATCCGCAAGATGGAGAGGTAGGACCAGATCATCGTTAGGAGCTCTCCTTGCTCTAGCAGCACAGGCCCTATGTTCTCATGGTCCCCGAAATGGAGGTGAAATTGCTCTCTTTGAATCCCTTTAACATTCACAGAATGGAGAGAATGTCAGAACTGGGAAGGACTTCAAAGGACATATAATCCCACCCCCTCTCATTCCCCCAGGGATGCTGAGGCCCAGGGAGCAGCAGAGGCCTGTCTAGCCATCTGGGAAGTGGGAGTGGTGAGAGGGAGGCCGTGCTCTCCACTTGATGGAGGACCCATCTCAGCAGGTCCTCAGCCCCACAGAGAAAGGGGTGGGAGGAGTCTAGAAGGGCAAATGAGCCTGGCTCCTGGCGGCTTGGCCTGCCGGGCCCTCAGTAGTTTTCCATAACCAGCAGGCCTGCAGCCCAGGGCATGTGCTCCCCTCTCCCCTGGCCCCCCACATTCCTCTGCACACTCAGGCAGCAAAGTGGCATTCAGGGCTCTGTTGGGGCGGGAGGGAGGCAGAGACCCAGACACAGACAAAGAGTCACAGTTATCAGTAGAGCCATAAACTCCAGGCCAGAGAGATAACGCAGATCCCGATGAGGCAAAGGTGCCCAGACACAAATGACACGTGCAGATACACTACGCCCACACTGCCAGGCACGTAGACCCATTTGCAAAGGCACACACAAATAGGACTGTGATCCAGAGATATTCATCTTATGCATACACACAGTCGCATTCACACCCCGAGGCTCACGTGCACACTCAGCAGACACCAACCCCCATTCAGGCCCCTGTCATCCTCCCCCCTCTCCCTCAGCAGCCCTCCCCGCCCGTAATGCCTGTGTAGGTCAAACGTTGGTCAAGAAAGGGGAGAAAAAACCTGAGCTGCCCCAATCCTGGGAGGCGGGAAGGAACTAGACAAAACCCAGGAGCCAGCCAGGCTCCCCCAGCACTGAGAAGGCGCCACTTTTTCATTCCAAAGAATTCACTGGACAATCCCCACCCTGTTCCCAGAGGCCTGGGTGAGGCTGGTCTGGAGCACCACCCCCGCCATGACCCTTTCTCTAGCCTCTGAGATTCCAGCTGGGTCCCCAGCTGCTAGAGGCAGAGCAGAGGGGCATCCAGGACCCTTCCCCTGGTTCGTTTCCCCGCCAGTCTGCTCTCCAGCCCACCTGCCCCCTCCACCCTCACACCTGTCTCCCTCACTGTATCCCACTCCCCACCCCTGCCCCTCCAGCCCCACATCTGGCCTCCAAGAGATTAACTCCAGACCTTCTCTGGTTCTCAAGAACCCAGCAACACAACTCCTTGACCAGATGTACCCGGTGACTTACATCCTTGCCAGGGCCTCCCCCTGGATATTCCATGACTACCTGGTGGCAGGTGTGATGGCATGCACCCGCTGCCTCAGGTCAAAGTTGGCAGAGGTGGGCTCCAGTCCCAGCCTGTCTGAGAACGTTGGCCAGGTGGCGTCAGCGCTTTGAGCCTCAGTTCCCTCATTTATGAATGGGACTCATAATGCCACCTAGCCCTCAATTATATATATATATATATATATATAGTTTATCATGGGGCCTAATTCGGAAGGCTGGTTTTAACTAGGAAATGGGCTGTGCCACTTGGGTCTAAGTGATTCAACCTGCCTCAGCCTCAAGTTCCCTACCTGGGAAGTGGAGTACCCCTTGCTACCTTGAGGGCTGAAATAACAACGTTGGGAGCAGACGGGTCTCCACGGGGGCCTCCCGCCCTAGGGCTCCCCTCCTCCACGCCCACCTCGCCCCCAGCCCCCAGCCCTGCTCCCGGTTCCCACGCCTCCCGGCCCCAGCCGGCGAGGGCTGTCAGCCGGAAGGGATTTGCCGCCCGAGAGCAGGGATCAGCTGCGTCTGCACAGAGGCAGCCTTGTCCCGGTGGGGACCCGAGGCCGCGGCGGGCCCGCCATCACGTTGCTCCGCGGCTGCGGTGCCAGCGGCCACCCCGCCCCCGCTCGACTTCGGTCCGCTTCAAGGGCCGGCGCCAGATTTCCTGGCCCCGCGCCCCGAAGGCGGTTTAGGGGTGCCCGACGCGGGAGCTGCAGGGCGTCCAGGGCGCCCAGTTTCCGCCCCAGCTGGAGGGGGCCGCCGCGCACCACCCTCCCCCTCCCTCTCCACCTGCCAAGCCCACCAGCCAAGCCTTCCCGAGAAAGGCGAGGGCTGGCCTCCAGCCCCCCTCTCCAACCCACGCGTCCTGACTCAGGACCACAGATTTCCCTGGAAAAAAAAAAAAAAAGCCTTGCCCCTTGGGAGGTCTCTCAGGATGAGGTCAACCAAGGATGGATAGGGGCGAGGGGAGGCCTGTGTGAGTCTGTTCCATTTTGGGACCAGCTCTGGGGTCAAGTTGTAGGGATCCAATGAGGAGGGTGTTCTGGATCTGAGTCTGACTTGGAAGCCAATCCAGGTGTGATCTGGTCCAGGTGTTGGAATCTTCCCTCAGTGTTCAGAGTTTAGATGTTGGGACCCTCTCTGGGTGTTCTCAACTGGATGTCAGGATCTTTCCTGAGGTTCTGGATCAAGCTGTAAGAATATACTCAGGCTGTTCTAGGTTTGCAGTGGAAGCCGATCCAGATGCATCTGGTACAAGAGCTGGGATCTTTTCTCGGTATTTAGAGTCCAGCTGTGGTCTCCTCCAGGTCAGATTGCTGGAGCTTTCTCTGGCATGGCGGTTGGAAGCCCAGACAGTGTATGTGATCCAGAGCTGGGGATCTTCTCTGGGTGTCTGGCACTGGGACCTGCTCTGGTAGATCAGGTACAGTGTCACCAGCTGCTCTGGGTTTGTTTGGGGCCTCTAGACAGGAACCTAAGAGCCAGCCCCAGACCCTCCCATTGGCCTGAAGGCAGACATCACTGCTAAGTCTCAGCCCCAGCTCACTGCGACCCCTATGAGACCAGTAAGAGAAGGCCCCTGCAGCTCAGCTTGACGTCCCTCTTAGAACCCGGGAATTGGAGGCAGACCCTAGACTCAAGCTGGGAATCAGTCATGACCTCACTCTGTCCAGAGGCACCTCCCTTCCCTTCTCTAACTTCAGTTTCCTCACGGAGAAGGTGGAAGGATTGTATTTGATATTCGCCAAGGGCCCTGTACCATCGTCTCCCTGGTCCTCCCCCGTGCACCACACACACAGGCACGCACACTTGCGCGCATGCACTGTACTTGTTCGTACCTCACACTTTTGTCCACTCTCATCTTCCCGCCTGGAATGTCCCAGTCTCTCCTTATCCCCTCCAGCCTCTCCCAAGCCCTCAAGCCTCTTTCCTTCCAGAAAACCTGCTCCCCTGAGCCAATGCTTTTTCAGGTGCAGGGCATGACCCCTTCCTGCCCTGAGAAGCCAGGAAGCCACCGACCCCGTCTGACTTCTCCACTGGGCTGGGAACTCTCTGAGGGCAGGGTCTTGTCTACTCCTGGCCCCCACTCTGACACCTCAAAGTCTCGTGCTCAGTTCAGCCACCATCCCAGGCTGGCAGTTGACCCTTTAAGAAGAAAAAGAATCTCTTTAGTCTCTAATATGCTGGTGGGGTGGGCACTAAGCGGATTTGGGAGCCTGTCTCCTGCCCGCACCAATCCTCCTTTCCAGGCCATTGCACCCATGTGACAGGCAGTCTGGGGCAGTGGGGAGCCCTCCGGACCACGTGAGCCCAGGCGGGTAGCTGGAGACTGACTGCCCAGTTCTACCTCTCCCGGGTGGCTGTGTACCTAGCAGAGAGAAATCAGAAACCCCAGTTTCTGGAGTGATCTAGAGCAATTACCCCGCTCTCTGGGCCAACCTGTACAGTCGAGCCTGTGCACATGAATGTCCACATATGCACATACACACACACGTATACCTCTCAGAAAGGGAACTGAGCCAGATGTTGAACTAGGCACTTTGCAAACAATATTTCTCAGTCCTCAGAAAAGTTTCATAGGAATCATTAGCTCTATCTGCAGCTGAGGAAACTGAGGCCCAGAGAGGGGGAGGGGCTAAGCTGAAACTACACATCTGTTCAGCGTGGAATCGGAATTCAAAGCAATGCCCTTGCATGCACGCATGTACACACATTCACACATCCACACACTTGCACAAGGGCACACACAACTTTCCCACACTTGTGCTCAACCCCTAAGCCAGTCACTGACTATGAGAGCTAGAAGGGAGCTTAAGACATCACTGTGTCTATGCCATTCCATTTTACAGAAAGAGAGAGGGGAAGGGATTGATTTAAGTTTTCAAGACATTGCAGAATCAGGACTGAAATTCACATGTCCATTGTCACACAGAGTCACCTGTATACACAGCCACATGCCACACAGCTTACCCACAGACTCTTACATACGAGCCCACGAATGCAAACATATACTTGCACCCATGGATGGTTATTCACACCCCACACGCAATCTTTCTTGTTTTGTATGTCTGCACACATGCCATTGCACATCTACTCATCGCATGCACGCACACACACACGCCTGTCATATATAGCTGCACACAATGCACATTCATGGACATTCATTCTCACAGGATCCTGACACCGACATATCTACTTACACACACCTACACACTTACACACGCCCATGCTCTCTCACTCTCAAATCACATGTACCCACTATCCTGATGCAAAAGGGATCAGTTGACCCTGATCAGAAACCCTGCACAGCTAAGGCTGGACCCTCGGCGGGAGCCACACACGGAGCCTTTAGGAGGGGCAGCCCTGGAACCAGCATGGCATTGCATGGGTGTGCCCTGGCATCACACTCCACAGCCCTGGGGAAGTCAGCTCTGCCAGCAGGTTCCCACAGGCCCAGGCAACTCGCCTTGGCCAAACCCAGCAGGTAGCCCCAGAAAGTGCCGAGTCATGGGGCCAGGAGTGGCCAGGCCAGGCTGGAGGCAGGACTAGTTCTGGCTTGTGAGCTAGTATTTGTCTTCTGCCTGGAGCTGCATAGAGGACTCTCCTCCCTCCAAGGACCAGACCCTGAGTCCTAAGGCCTCTTCCCACACCCACCGAAGATGAGGATCTGGGGGCAAAACACCCATAACTGCTAATGGGATTTGCCAAAGCTAGTGAGCCATCTGACTCAGGCTTCAGAATGACACTCTGAGATGGTCCATTTAAGTCTTTCTCAGTGACTGAAACCCAACGTATGTATCAAATACAAACTAATCTCAAAATCTAGCCCATAAACAGTGACAACTGTCACAGCTCTATAATAACAGATGCTCTGTGCTGGAGACACGTGAACAAATAATTACAACGAAGGGGTTGAAGGCGCCTGGGTGGCTCAGTTGGTTAAACGTCCGACTTCTGCTCAGGTCATGATCTCACAGTTCGTGGGTTTAAGCCCTGCATTGTGCTCTCTGCTGTCAGCAGAGCCCACTTCATATTCTCTCTCTCCCCTTTCTCTGCCCCTCCCCCTCATGTTCCCTCTCTCTCTCTCTCTCTCTCAAAAATAAATAAGCATTTACAACGCAGGGTTCGGGACTGTAACACAGAGACGGATGGACATGGTGACAGAACAGGGCAGAAAGTTCTCAAGTTGGACCAGAGATGAGGCCACTCGACCTGGGTCTTGAATGGCAAGTCAGAGTTCACCAAGAAGCTTTTCAGAGGGAAAATTGTGTTTCAGGGAACAGAGAGCAGCTTAAGTGTGGGCTGAGGTGGAGAGCTGGAGGGTAGGCTGGAAATACAAGAAATGGGGCAAACTGGAGTCAGCCATTTATCAAACATTTATTAGGCACCTACTATGTGCTGGATTGTGACACATAAAATACACAAGCCTGTCTCTCCAAGAGCACAAGCTCAAGAGTCCCAAGTCCAAGTGCTTTCAGGTGCCAAGCAGGTGATGTAGATGAGTGAAATGGGTAGGTGTAAGGAATAGAGGCCAGTGGGGCCTGTGTCTAACAGCATAGTCTATGCCGTGGCCAAAACCTTTATGCTCAAGAATATTTGTCGATCTGTGGCAGCCAAAAACAAAAAACAAAAACAAAAAAACCAAAAACTCCTTTGTAGGCTGGCTTCAGGTGGTAGACCGTGAATTCACAGCCCTTGGTCCTAAAGTCTAGAACCTAGATCCTAGAGTTTGGAGGAAGCCTTGAATAGAGGGCTAAGGAGTTTGAACGTGGCTGTGTGATGGGCCTAAGACCCAAGGGAGGTTCTTGCCATGGAAGGACATTTGTGACAAAAGCCTCCTAGGAGAAAGCCTTCACACCATGATCATTGGACAGAGTAGAGCTGTATGTATTGCCCAAGACCCTGGAGACAAGGATAGCGTTCTGCTTTGCCTATCACGAAACTGTTGCCTGGTAAGGGCCACTCTGCCCTCACATGAATCTTCATCCTCACCCCCTTTCCTACTCCTGACCCCAAATCCTCCTTTTTCCACCCACATCTTACATTGAAAACTGAGTACATTGGATCCCCCACATTTCTCTCTCCCCACAAAGGACATCCATCTACACACACACACACACACACACACACACACACAGTTCTCTGTAAGGTGAGGGGCTTAGAATAGTTGATCTAGGAATGATTCTTCATGCTCCATCTCATGGAAACGCCAGAAGGGCCTTAGAGATGAAAATGCCTGACTTGGTGTTCTTGTTTTCCTGAAGTTTCATGGATACCTGGGGACTAGATTGCTGTCCAGACAGGAATGGGGAGCCCCCGGGGTTCAGATGCAGCTCTCCCATTATACAGGGAAAGAGGGAAACATGGCCAGGCACCCAACACAGCCTCCCCCCTCCCCAACACATATGCAGACCGCAGATGCTTGGCTGTGGAGCCTGGGAGCTGCCCTGGGCACAAGCTGGCATGCCCGCCTACCCTTCACCAACGGCAGCCTCCCTCTTGGACCCTCATTAAATTATTCCACCCCACTGGTACGAGGCTCAGGCTGCCTTTGATGTGTGCCCATCCAGCTTCTGAGGCCGAGACCAGGCCCTTCACACCAGTCCAGGCTGATGGGCTCTGACAGCTTCCCTGGGGCCCCGTGGTGGCAGGAATGCCAAGGCCCACATTTACACCCACCGGCCACATGCAGAAGCCCGTGCACAGCCAGAGATTCCCACACTTACCTGCAACAGTCTCTCTCTCTCTCTCTCTCTCTCTCTCTCTCTCCCTCTCTCTCTCTCTCTCTCTCTCACACACACACACACACACACACACTGTCCTAATGGGACCTGCACTGTGGCACACATGTGTGTACCTGGCACACCCACATGCACTCAAGCACACCCACGTGCACATACTGATGCACACACACATTCATACACACCCATATATGACACTTTCCACACACATACCCTCACACGCTCTCGTGATCTTGCACACTCACCTCACGGCACCTGGGTTCTCCTAGGGGGCCTCCTGGGCCTTCCTCCTTGCCACTTGGCTGGCGTGTGAGGTCTTCTGCAATCACATCTGACCTCCTCACCTCCCTCATCTTTTGGAGGTCCTAGCATTGTGATTATGAACCCGGGCACTTGACTTCAGTTCTTGGGTATCCCGTTTATAAACTGTGTGAGTGCAGGCAAGTGACTGACCTCTCTGGACCTCTGTCTCCCTTCCTGAAGAATGGGAATGGTAGTAATATATTGCTACAGTTGTTTTGTGGCTACCCGACCACTGAGAATGGTGCCCGGCACACAATAAGAACTCAGCAAACGTTGGCTCTTGTTTCTCGCCCATTCCCTTTATGAAAGGAATTGATCACTGACTGCTTTGTGTCCCACCCCTGACCCGACCTGAACTGTTTCCCTAGACTGTGAGCATCTTGAGGACATCGGGCCTTGTAAAATTCATCCTTTCAGTCCTGAGGACACGGATCACATGGCTGTCCAGACAGGCATGGGGAGCCCCTGGGGTTCAGATGCAGCCCTCCCATTGTACAGGGAAAGAGGGACACGCGGCCAGGCATCCAACACAGCCTCCCCACCTCCCCTAACACACATCACAGTACTGGACACGGATTACGGCGAACGTCAGCGGTATGTGAGGGAGTGAATTGTGCCACATCATGATGAGGTAAAAAGAAGCACTTGTGCAACTGATTATTAAATATTATAGAAATGATGTTGCCTAAAGCACTGATAGAAGCCATAATGACATGCCAGTAATTATCGCTGACTTTGCCGAACGGGAGCTCGGGGCAGGCTCAGAACTGAGGGCTTTGTATGTAATGTTTGCAGTGAGGCTATGAGGCTGTGGTGGGGTGTGTCTATCATGTGGGGGAATGAATGAGTGGAGCATGTTGGATGTTTGCAATGGAAGACTCTACAGTAGCCGGAAGGGACAGAACAATGTGCACACAGTCACATGGACAGACCTCAAAGTCACGGTGTTAAGAAGAGTAGGACCAGAAACATTTATAGTGCAATAGTGTTTTTTTTTTTGTTTTTTTTTTTTGGTTAACCCCTCAAAACGCATACTTTATAAAGACGAGCCTCTTTGAAGGACATATTTTTTTAGAAATCATATCGGAGGGGTGCCTGGCTAGCTCAGTGGTAGAGCATGTGACTCTTGATCTCCGGGTCATGACTTCAAGCCTCAAGTTGGGCATAAAGGTTTCTTCAAAAAAAAAAAAAAAAAAAAAAACATATTGGAGTAGATTCCTGGATTGAGGAAGGGAGTAAGGAATGAGAATAGGGATCTGGGAAGAAGGGAGGAAATTAAATTAGCAGAGAGGAGTATGAGTAACCAGCTCCATGCACCCGAGGTCCAAACAAACAGAATAAAATAATCTGTGAGCGTGTACGTTTTTATCACTTTTACAGTTGAGAAGATAAACAAGTGATACAGTCGTTCTTTTATTTAGGTGTTGATGTTATGCTATCTAAACAGCACCACTGTTGATAGTTTTCCTTAATTAAAAAAAAGTTTAATTTTCATTTGATGCTTTCTCTTTCTCTGTCCCTCTCCATCTCAGAATTATTTACCGAAGCCCTGATTAAAACCTAAACTAGTTTTGCCCTGGGACACAGGCAGACCCCGAGACTTGCATGCCTTGTAGAGGAACGAATGAATGAGGAAATGAATGAATGAATGAGAGAATGAGGAAGGGAAGGAAGAGAAAGAGAGGTAAGAATGAAGGTATGAGAAAAGATTCCACAGAAGCCTCAGTATGGGAAGATTCTCCCAGAACATTCTCTTCCTTTCTCCACCCCACCCTTGGCGTGAGTCCTGGGTTGGGGTAGAAGAAAGGGCAGAAGCTAGAAATGGGGCTGCTGATCTCTTCACACCCTCCCGTCATGAGAAGGGTTGTGCCCAGTGTCAGGAGACAGCAGGAACTGGCACCAGGTCCTGGGTCCCTGGACAGCATGGCTCCAGGGATCCAGAATCCTGAGTGACACGAGCCCCCTACTCCAGAGGGACGCTGGGGCACCCCTTGTACTAGCAACAGCAAGGACAGTAGCAACTACTGTTCTATTTGGTATGGACCCTTTCCCCCATTACATCCCCTTCGATTGTCAATCAAGTGTGTACATTAAGGATTATCCCCAATTTTGCTGGTGAGAAAACAGACTTAGCTTAAGAGTCTCTTAAAGTTACTCAAGTTAGTGTCATTTCAGCAAACAAACCGAATGCCCGCTCCATGCCAACTCTTCAAGCATTTCATCTGCCTTAATGCATCTGATGTCACAGCAGCCATTGCCTCTGTCTCACAGACGATGACCTGAGACACAGAGAGCAGAAGTGACTGCCCAGAGTCACACAGTTAATGTGGGGGAAACTTGGAAATTGAGGCGAGCTGGTCTGACTCCAGAGCTTACTCTCCCCACTCCCAGGCTGTGCTGCCTTTCTCATAGCAGAGCTGGGACAGGAACACAGGGTGAACCAGCCATATGGAGTGGGTTTCGGGGGGAGGGACAGGACTGTTAGATTCGTTGACGCTTGTGGAGCCTGGCTCCCTGCCAGCCAAATGGGGGCCCATTGGGAATGAGGTCAAGGGCACACAGTGTCTGTTGCTAGCCCCCTGTTGGGGCCTCACCGTCTGCCCACAGCTTCCCCAAGGGCCCCTAAGCCTGGGGAGATGGGAGAGGCTGCCTCCCTCCCCCTTTCCCAGCCAGAGCTGAGTGAGCTAATCCTGGGGAGAAGACACATTAGTCCAGGAGAATCAGTCCCAGCCTGCTCTGCTGAGTCAGCAGGAAGTACAGACCTTGCTCTGCCAGCTACGTGAGCCCCTGCACGGCCACCACGGCTGCCTCCATGCCAGCCCGATGTGGCCCCCACCACGGGCATGCCCTCAGATGCCTGTTTCCTGCTGACCTGCCCCCTAGAGCACTCTCCAGCTCAGCAGTCCTGAGCCTCCCTCCCTGTCTACTTGCCTAGCAACAGAGTTATTTCCAGCATCATCCCCCATGACCCCCAAAAGGCAGCCATCTCCTCCTACACAGAGAACTAATCCTCACCAGGATGGCAGCAAATGGGAAGGAGTGTTTGGGGGTAACGTAGTGAGGCTTTCCACGTCCAGCACACTGTCAGCTCCAGAGAGCTCCTGTAATGTTGGGGTCTCTGCCTGAACTCGTCCCTCTCTCAGTGTGATCACCACCATCTTGGTTATCATCCCCGTGTCCCTATGACCGCCAGTATCACTGTGACCATCACCTTTATCGCCACTACCATCAGTCTGATAGTAAGGCTACTAGCAAATTCACCACTAATGCCAGCGCCCACAGGCCACCACTTTCATCCATCGGTCCCACCACCTGAGCCAGGAAGGTGTCCCCGACGCCATCAAAAATGGTGCTGTCGCTAGCACTGACCCCAATGCCACTACCATCAACGCCAACACAGAACATCACTGAAGTCGTTTTGACCGACTCCTACACCAACCCTTATACCAACCCCATCATCACTGTCACCACCGTCCAAGATGATTGGCAATTTGCTACTCCATTACTGCTCCCATCATTACCATAACTACAATCAACGCTGCTCAACTGGACACCAGCAAAACCCACCTCCCCACCGGTATCACTACCACCATACTATAAACAATACCACCGTCACCCTAACTACGACCAATACTGCTAACCATGGCGCCACCGACACCTACACCGCCATTCCTGTAGCCGCCACGGAGCTGTCGGCAATACCCCCACGCCATGAACACGTCATCACCCCCAACACGGTCACCGCCACCACTCCACCTCCTCCTTCGGATGAGAAACTTCGCCGGTTACCTGAGCCAGCTTCTAATGCCAGGCAGCATGCGAAAACAACAGTTGGAGAAAAGCAAAAGCAAAGTTCTTCCAACTTATTGTTCTGACTATACAATTATACGCCCACTCACTTCCCATTAATGTCCTCCTCTGGACAGACTTGATTGTTTCGCTAAATTGGTTCATTTGGCGATTCGCAGAGGAACAGCCATGCATGCCTGAAAAACACAGAAGTGGTTATAGGAGTCACCCCCTCCTGCCTGTGACATCAAGAAGTCCAGCTCCCGACATCACACACGCTCTTCCCTCCGAATCTCCCTCCAGACATTCTGGCCCCCTGTAGATCTGTCTGTCTGTCCAGTGTAGACTTAATCCCTTTCCTTCCCCAACTTTTGTTCCGCTCCTCTAGAGCAGAACAGTATGTGGGAAGAGTGCTGGCCTGAGAGTCAGAGCCCTGCATTCTAGCCCTGGCTCTACCACTAACAATCTGTGTGGCCTCAGTGATCACACTTCCTTTTCTCTGCCTCAGTTTCCCCACCTGAAGAGGGGTGTCCTTCTGACCCTGGGGCTATGAAGGTTTTTTGAGCTGAGAAACTCCCAGGACAAATCTGAGCCCTTTTCCAGAAGACCCTTCAAATGGGACATCAGGGACTGTCATGTCATCCACTGGTTCCCCCAGGAGACTCCCCTGGCCGGCCTGTCCTGGGATCTGTAGCCCTGAGATGCTGCTGCCTGGGCAGGGTGGGGTCTCAAGGGTTAAGCAGGTCAGGGCTGTGCGTGAGCAAGTATCTCAGATGAAAGGCTGGTCTGAGGGAATGACATGTGGCTGTTGTGGTTGGCAGGCCAGGGCAATGGGACCAGGCTAGGTCCCGAAGGAAACCCCCTCCTGGTCTCACCAGAACAAAGTGGTGTTTTACGAAAACGCCATTGTTCTTGGGCAAGTCTTTCCCATCTCAACATAAACCAGGAAGCAGTGCTTCCTTTCCTTGGGCGAGACCCCAAGGTCCCCCCACCGGTGGGAGTGGGGGGAGAAGAACAGAGTTTTTCCTGCCTTGAATGATCTACCACAAAGCCCCTACCCAGCTCTATGCAAGGCTTCCCAAAGTTGGTATGTGTGTGTGTGTGTGTGTGTGTGTGTGTAGGTAGGAACAAGAAACAGAGGGGCACCTAGTTCAATCTCTTGTCTCCAAAAGAACTCTGTAGCCTGACCCAGACCATGAAAGAGGCATCACTGTCCTTCCATCTCCCCTCACCCTGGTGTCACCCAGGCTTCCTTCTGTCCCCAGCAATACAGTAATCCTGTCCCTGCCTAAGGCCTTTGCACATGCTGTTTCTTCTGCTTGGAACTCTCTTCTCCCCTTCACGTGCCTGCTCCTTCTTATCACTCTGGTCTCTGTTCTAACCCTCAGTGAAGCAGTAACTGGTAAAAAGTATGTCTGCCTTTTCTGACATTCTGTCTGCTCAGCGAGGGCAAGGACAAAGCACCGTCTCACTCACTGATGCATCCACAGCACCTAACACAGTTCGACCCCAGTGTATGTGTGTGTATATGTGTGTGTATATGTGTGTTCCCCACTCCCCACCCCCTCCAATAAAGCAAACAAGTCACAGCCTCTCAGGCAAGGGAGCCATTTCCCTTCTCAAGCTGGAAGATCAGAGCATCTCAGACCTTGGAGAGGATGCAGTCCAACAACTCCACTTCCCTGAAGGGAAAACTGAGGCTTAGCACCTGGAAGGTCCCGGCCCTTGGTTGGTGAGTGGAACTGCTAAGTTAGACTCCAGGTCTCCTGGTGCCAAAGGTACTGGGCAGAACATGTCACCTAGTTTCCAAGCTTGGGCACAGCCTGGTGCTAACTCTCTCACTTCTTTGGAAACCAGACCCAGCACACTGGCACATTCAGAAACTCGCCCAACCCACTTTCCCCACCTCCCTGAGAACTGAGCCTCTCTTCACCACTGCCACCTCACACTTCCCATCTATCACATTTTGCTTTTAGCCAGAGAGAGGTGAAATAACCCTCATGGGTCCCCCATGGGTCAAGGAAGCAGAGTCCCAGCTTTCTGCTTCTCTAAATTTCATTTTTCTTTCTTGCAAATAACATTTCTGCTTTTGTTTGGATAGCTTTTGCTTGAACCAGGAAGGCTCTTTCGCTTAAATATTTGTGGATAAAGGGAGAGGGGGTATTAATACCTCCTCATAGGGGTTGCTGGGAAGGGTAATTGTCCCTAGCACAAATAGATGCTCAATTAATGCTAGATCCCTTTGAAAAATGTAAATGTGCCACGCAATGCAAAGTACTGTGCTTTCTGGGCAAAGAGTATTTATAAATCGCTCCTCTTTGCTCTACCCTGACAGCACAGAGCCTGCCTGGGATTCTCTCTCTCCTGCTCTCTCTGCCCCTCCCCCATGCGCTCGCGCACATTGTCTCTCAAAAATCAATAAACAGTAAAAAAAATTGCTCCTTTTATAAATGGAGCTCCTTTTATAAATAAATGCCCCATTTAAGAATTGTTCCCTGAGGTTGGCAGGAACTAGTTCAGGGAGGGAATGGTTAGTCTTTTTTGCTTTACAAAATAATGCATATTCCCAGGTAGGACTTTAAGCAAGTGAAGGAAGTGGAGATGAACAAGTGAACACAGGTGCCACTA
This sequence comes from Felis catus, assembly GCF_018350175.1. Lineage (NCBI taxonomy): Eukaryota > Metazoa > Chordata > Mammalia > Carnivora > Felidae > Felis > Felis catus. Next base: position 33,591,485 of record NC_058375.1, on the reverse strand, counting down.
ACACCACTTCCCGAAAGGAGAGACCACGAAAGAGGGGAGGGAGCTGGCTGCATTCCACTCCATTCCTTTGTGACTCCGAGGTTTATCTCAGATCCCCAGCTTGGGGGAGGACCCAGACAGAAGGATTTGTGCCTCCAGGCAGGGGCAAGATAGGGACAGATAAAATTCCACCCAACGAAATGATGATAAACAGATAGTTAAAGGGATTTAAACCCCCTGGGGTTGGGAAAGGGAGGGGAGGAGAAGTGGCCTCTACTCCCAGGAAAACTGAAACAAAGGACTGGATACCCAGAGAATTTCTCACCCTGGGAAGGGAGAGCAAGCAGTTGAATTCCACTTAGTGAATCCAACCCTAAAGACAGAGGGGGTTAATAACCTTTGAATTCCCATAGAGATGCAGCTTAACCTGGGCAGTGGCTATGAATTTGCGATCACAAGCTCAAGTGTGTGAGTTCTTTCAAATCAAATTAAACCTAATTGTGCATCCCTTTATGCTGCACTGGTGGAAAATTCCAGTTCCATTATTGGGGGGGTCTTCCCTGTTCTGAGGATGCACAAGAGTCTGGAAGGCTTATGTTGTGTCAGAAAAGAAGAAGAAGAGGAGAAGAAGAAGAAGAAGAAGAAGAAGAAGAAGAAGAAGAAGAAGAAGAAGAAGGGGAAGAAGAAGAAGAAGGGGAAGAAGAAGAAGAAGGGGAAGAAGAGGAAGAGGAGGAGGAGGAGGAGGGAGGAGGAGGAGGAAGAAAGAATGACCCTTTGAGCTCCTAGCTACTCAAAATGAGGTCTGAAGGCCAGCAATATCAGAGTCCCTGGGGAGCTTGCTGGACATGCAGAATCTCAGGACCCCCACCCAGGCCTATCACATCAGAATCTGCGTTTTATCCAGATTCCCAGGTGATTCATGTGCACACTAATGTTTAAGAAACACTGCAGACTAGCCCAGATACCGACAGCTTCAGTGGATGGAAGGAGTGTGGGAGCCTGAGGTCCCAACTCCCAAGGGAACCACACAGCAGCCTCTGGAATTCTGCCAGTTCCTTCCAGGACCCACCCACCCATCCCCCTCTCCTTCCTCCTTTTCTTTCAGCACAATCCCCTCAATAAACTCAGGCTTTCAATCAAAAAAGCCTGAAAGACCAGTTGTCTGCTGGTGACTTCTGATTTCAGCCCCGGCTTCACCAACACCCCCTGAGGCAAAGGAACACAAAGACGAGGCTCCCTGCTCTCCAGCTGGGCTGGAGGAGGGGCAGGATGGGGAGGGACCCAGGGAGAAGAGACACCACCAACCCAAAATAACATCTCAATCTATTATCCTGCCACACTTGTAATTCTTTAACTCTTGCTCTCAATTATATCTGGATTTAAGAGTACAAAACAAAGGCTTATGCTGTAATTTTAATGGACTTGTTTTCATAAGGAAAAAATTGAGTCCCAGAATCCTAGAAATGATTGCTTCTAAGACTCCCAAGGATTTAATGAGCTCCTGGCTTAAGGATTAAACTTAAAAAAAAAAAAAAAATCAATGGAACGTGTCTCCAATACCCCCTTCCAAAATAAACCACATAGAGAATCCCATGGTATAAACCAGAAATAAAGTTGGTTGTCAGGTAGGGGCACAGAACCCCAGCTAGATTCTTCCTCCCCATTCCCATAGCAACCCCTGCAGTGACTCAAGCAGGCCCCCAGGCTCAAGGGACCGTGGGGTGAAGAACCAACTTCAGCCCACCTTCCACCCAATAGTGAAAGCCTCTTCATGGCTTTCCTTCTCCCACTTGTGATCTCTCAATGCCTCTCCCACTTGTGATCGCTCAATGCCAAAGAGAAGTAGCACCGGCAGCCAGACCCATCATCCAGCAGCACCCAAGACTGGAAAATTCTTCTATGTGATGATCAGAATTCTCTGTCCCTTTCTCCCACAGGCCCCCGTTCTGCCTAGGGCACTGCAAGGAATCTTTCTAGCTCCTCCTTCCCATGATTTACAGGCAAACCTCTCTCTGGAGTCTCTTTTCCAGATGAAACAGGCACTAAACCTATGATAAATGGATGAATAAATGAAGAAACAATCAAGTGAAGGAGTGGATTGAAGGCAGAAAAGGAAAGGAGATAAAGAACAATCCTGATCCTTCTCTTCTGGACACCCTCTAGCTTGAAAATAGTTTTCTTAAAAGGTGAAACGGGTAAAGGAAACTGTAGCTTTTGGAACTGAACGCAATACTCTGGAAAAACCTTAACCCAGCATTTTTTTTTTTAATATGGATATTTCTTTTCTTTTTTCAATGTTTTTATTTATTCTTGAGAGGGAGAGAGCACTCACTGAGCAGTGCATGCACATAAATTGGGGTGGGCAGAGACAGGGGGACAAGAGGATCTGAAGTGGTCTCTGAGCTGACAGCATGGAGCAGGACATGGGGCCTGAACTCACCAGCTGCAAGATCATGACCTGAGCTGAAGTCGGACACTGAACCACCCAGGTGCCCCTTAACCCAGCATTTTTCAAACTGTGGGCGGTGACCCATGTAAGTAGTAAAAATCAATTTAATGGCTCTCAACTATCATTTGGCTTAATGAAAGTATAGAACAAAACAGAACAGAAGAGAAAACACTGTAGTTTATCAATATTGGATCTTGATGTAAAATGTATTTCTTTTCTTTTTTTTTTAATGTCTCAAGTTTTTATTTATATTCTAGTTAGTTAACATACAGTGTAATGTTAGTTTCAGAAGTAGAATTTAGTGACTCATCACTAACATATAACACCCAGTGCTCATCCCAACAAGTGCCTTCCTAAATGCCCATCACCCATTTAGCCTCTCTCCCCACCCCACCCCCCCTCCATCAACCCTCAGTTTGTTCTCTATCATTAAAAGTCTCTCTTGGGGTGCCTGGAAGCTCAGTCAGTTAAGTGTCCAACTTTAGCTCAGGTCATGATCTTGCAGTTCACAAGCTCAAGCCTGGCATCAGGCTCTGTGCTGACAGCTCAGACCCTGGAGCCTGCTTCAGATTCTGTCTCTCTCTCTCTCTCTCTCTCTCTCTCTCTCTCTCTCTCTCTCCCTGCCCCTACCCTGCTCACACCCTGTCTCTGTCAAAAATAAATAAATATTAAACAAACAAAAAAAGAGTCTCTCTTATGGTTTGCCTCTCTTTCTTTTTTCTTTCCCCTAGTTCATCTATTTTATTTCTTAAATTCCACATATGAATGAAATGATATGGTATTTGTCTTTCTCTGACTTACTTCGCTTAGCATCATATACTCTAGCTCCATCCACATCATTGCAAATGTCAAGATTTCATTCTTTTGATGGCTGAGTAATATTCCATTGTGTATATATACATATATATACTATATATACCACCTTATCCATTCATTTGGTGGACATTAGGCTCTCTCCATAATTTGGCTATTGCTGCTAGCACTGCTATAAACTTTGGGGTGCATGTGCCCCTTCGAATCAGGAGTTTTGAATCCTTTGGATAAATTCCTCATAGTGCAATTGCTGGGTAGTTCTATTTTTAATTTTTTGAGGAACTTCCATACTGTTTTCTAGAGTGGCTGCACCAGTTTGCATATCCACCAACAGTGTAAGAGGGTTCCACTTTCTCCTCATCCTTGCCAACATCTGTTGTTTCCTGTGTTGTTAATTTTAGCCATTCTGACAGCTATGAGGTGGTATCTTATCATGGTTTTCATTTGTATTTCCCTGATGATGAGTGATGTTGAACAGTTTTTCATGTGTCTGTTAGCCATCTGGATGTCTTCTTTGGAAAAATGCCTATTCATGTTTTCTGCCCATTTCTTAACTGAATTATTTGGTTTTTGGGTGTTGAGTTTGATAAGTTCTTTTTATAGACTTTGGACACTAACCCTTTATAGGATCTGTCATTTGCAAAATCTTCTCCCATTCTGAAGGTTGCCTTTTAGTTTTGTTGATTGTTTCCTTCATTGTGCAGAAGCTTTTTTCTTGATGAAGTCCCAATAGTTCATTTTTGCTTTTATTTCCTATGCCTCTGGGACATGTCTACTAAGAAGTTGCTACAGCCAGTGTCAAAGAGGTTGCTGCCTGTGCTCTCCTCTAGGATTTTGATGGTTTCCTGTCTCACATTTAGGTCTTTCAAAATGTATTTCTTACTGTGAGTCACAGGTCAAAAAATGAAAGTCAGTGCTCCAACCCCATGAATTAGGCATCACCACTGTCTCCATTTTCAAGAAAAAAATGAGACAGATAAATTAATGACTTGCCTAAGGTCGCCCAACTAGTAAGTGGCAGAGCTAAGTTGCAATAGGATGGGGTGGGGGAGGAAGGCAGTCTGACTCCAGAGCATTAATTTTGAACCTCTCCACTCCATGGCTGTCAGAATAGAAATGGTCATGCCATGCAGGCAGGTAGAGGGTAGCATAGGACCAATCTCTGGACCAGGGGGCATCAGCAGGGTTTTCCTCTCATACATCAGACACACTTTCTTTTCCTCTGAACAGGGCACACCCTCAGCAGACACCAGTGATTGTTAGTGGAAGGACCACATTGCTGCTAGTCTGGGTCATAAAAACAGCAGGGTCCCATCGAACAGAATCAATTAATGCCTCCTCCCCTGAGTAGAGGGGTTCAAACAACCATGTGAAGGTTGCGCTACCCTGATTTGACCCATATGTCTCCATTAACCCTCAAAGAGACATGTGAGAGGCATTTCAAAAAAAGACATTTCAATCGCAAAATTGACCTTGGTGCCAGTGGCGCTTGATGAGGAAATCAGCCCTTCCTTAATTCGTGTCATGTAGTCTAAGACATTCCTGATGTGTTATTCCCCTGGACAAATTCTGCAGCCTTTCTAGATCTTAAGTGCTTTATTGGACTAATACTATCAGCCTTCTCAGATGTCTGTTGCCAACATCCACGGCCTCAGGGCATCTCATCTTTCTCTCTCTTGTGTGTCCCAAGACTCCTCCTCCATTGCTGACCACAAGACAAATTTTGGCATCGCTCTTGAGTCTACTCTGCTATAAAAGGAAGCCTATAATTTTTTATATGTAGGGAGTTGGGGTGTGGTAGATTCCAGACCCTGGCTGATGAACTCCCTCCTTTCTTCCTCAATGCAGTTCTTGTAACAGCAAAGTCTTATTTTTAAAGCCTATATCTGCGGCCCTTTTCCCACAACATGTTCTGGTCACCCTTCCTACAGGGGAAATCTGGAAAGTTAGACATGCCTTGACCTAAGTGAACCTGTCTTGGCTCCCAGTAATCCCTGCTTAGGAAAGGAACTTCTGGAATTTTGCCTAGGATTATGATAAGCTCAATGCACCATTTTTCCCATGCTCGAATAGAGGCAACATGTTTTTGGCTTTCTTCCTGACACCTCTCACCTTCCCAGAAGGGCCCCCGGAATGACCCATCTCTGCCTGGAAGGCCTCAAACAGAGCAATGGCAGTTGGGGGCAGCCCCGTCTCAGCGCCCCCCTGGCCTTTGGTTCCTGTTAGTCAGAAGGGATTGTTTTACTTCTCTGGTTTAAAGAGCTTTCTCTTTAATGGAGAAGGCAGGGTCCTTGGGGTTCTGTTCTGTTCTGTCCTATAAACATCAAGAGCACACCTGCTTTTTTCTCTCTTGTTCTGAATGGGGTTTAGAAAGTCTCTTCCATCCTCGGTAAGTCTCGGCGTGTCAGGGAGGTGGGATGCAGCCACACCTAGGAAGGGCTTATCTTTTCTGTGATCTAAGCCTCAAACCTCGTGCTAAGGGTGCTAAGGCTCGGAGTTGCTCTGAGGAGCCCTGAGGAGCCCGAGTAAAGGAGGACTGGTGAGCAGGGCAGGGGCCTGGCCAAGACATGGTCTGCTGGGTGAAGGCCAGAAATTATTATCGAGGGGAGATGAGGATCTGCATCAAGGAATGTGTGTGAGCTTTGGAGTCACATCGGCCAGGATGGGGGATTGTGGATAAGAATTCCGCCCTCTCAGATTGCTGGGAGGATTATATGAGATCATGTTTGTTAACCCTCCATGTCTGGCATGTAGTAAGGATTTAACAAATCATAACTGATATTGTTATCATGACTTTTGCTGTTATCCAAAGAGCTCTGGTAATCCCAAACTCTCCAAGGAGTCTGTCTTCGGGGTCTGCCCATGACTTGCCTGACCCCAAGAGTCCCTGCAGCAGCCTCCTGCAGCATTTAGACACCGCAAGCCAGCACGGGCCAAATTCATTGTGGGCCTGTCTCCCTGCTTACCCAGTTACGAGTCAGCCTTCTCTGCTGAGCCTCAGTTTGCTTACTTATCAAACGGGTATAACAACAGAGCCTGCCTCGTTGGGTTTTTGTGAAGGTTATTATGGGTAAGGGTCCAGTTTGGGACACGGTACAAAGTGGGACTCAAGGAACTTTGCTAAATTTCAGCTCACATGTCTGGGTGCCTGGCCTCCTTCTGGTAATTAAAGGAGGCTATGATCCTGAGGAGGGAAATGGAGACTTTTCTTCAATGGCATTGGCAGCCTCTGGCAGAGAATCTGCTCCTGCAGGATTCTGGCTGGGCATGCAGTATGGAGGGAAAGGAGAAGAGAAAGAGAGAGGACTCAGAGAAAGACGATAAAGATGAAGCCTCTTCGGGAAGCCCAGAGACCAAAGTTCCATGACCAGTCAGTGGAGAGGCTAAGATTAGAACCCAGGTATGTCTGACTCGAAAGCCTGTGCCCTTTCAACTACCAGAGGCTGTCAGGGGGAAGGTGTGGCCTTCCAATGGGGCCTCTGAGTGACTCTCACTTTCTGGATCCATCCAATGGACACTGAAAGCCCAGGGTCACCTGCTGTGATTCCAGATACGGAAAGTTGCTCCGGCTGCTGTCGGACTGTGATGCAAAACTGAGAAAATCCAGCCAACTCAGTGGGGAGCCCCTGAGCAAAGACTTCCCATTAGAAGAGGCCCACACTGGGCAAAAATGACCAGATCTCTAGGACCCAGATGCCCAGAGAGCATGACCTTGGCCTGAAGGCTCTGCAGCTGAAAGCTGTCATCTCCTGCACCCTTTGCAGCTGAACGGTGAGCCCTTCACTGAACAGAGGTCTGAGTGGTACCCTTCCATGGCTCCCACAGCCCACCTGTGCCCCACACGGATGCACTTCTCCAGGCTTTCAGTGGGATTTCCTCCTGCAGGGAAGAGACTTGGAACAGGGAGGTTAGTGGGACAAACTACAGGTCCCATCCCTGCAGCTGATCTTGGAGCATCAGTTAGTGCTCATCATGTCCCTCCTCCATGATCCCTAAGTCTACCCCAGCAGCACCTACCCTCTGCCCACGGCTATCACCTTGGCCAGCCCTCACTCCTCATCCCAGGGCCTCCATTGTGATTCTCCTTCCCAGACTTGCCACAAACTTCACACCACATCTTTTTCTGCACTGGCACCTCCAACTCCAGGATCTGGTGGATCGCATGGCCTGAATGGCAAGACTGACTGCCTGCGCTACAGCCTGGCCCTCCTGGAGAGCCCTTTCCTGCTCTGGGCCCCGCTCAAAACTAGGAGCCTTTTTCTTGGGGCACCTGGGTGGCTCAGTCGATTGAGCGTCGACTCTTTGTTGTGACCTCACAGTTCACGAGTTTGAACCCCACATCGGACTCTGCGCTGGCAGCACAGAGCCTGCTTGGGATTCTCTCTCTCCCTCTCTCCCTGCCTCTCTCTCTCTCTCTCTCTCTCTCTCTCTCAATACAAAATCAATAAACATTTAAAAATACTTTTTTAAAAAACCCAGGAGCCTTGCTGGTCACCCACATATGGACTGGAGCCCTGTGTCTCAATATGGAATGTGTACCTCTGAGACCCAGAAAGGTCAAACCGGCACATGCTTCCTTCTTTATGGTGGCAAAAGCAAAATGCAGCTATCTGTCTTTTGCCTTGCAGAGGATGTCCCAACACGCCCCTGACTTCCAGACCTCTAAAATCTTTCCTGGCATGGCAGGCTTGTAAATCTATAAGGGCTTATCTCCCACCCTCTGGCGCACATGTGTCTTATCAAGGCCTCCAGTGTGCTAGCCACCTCTTGTTCATCTTCCTGGTTAGCTTTTGATGTTATCAATGACATGGATCAATGTGATGTTCTACAGGATGTGCACGTAGTCCACAACACTTTGGGATAGATTGTGACAAGGAGCAAGAAAATGAACATAGCCCAGGGAGAAACCTATGAATGCATATCATTGTCCACTCCATGTGAATGTGAACTCTTTATGATCTTGTTTCCTTATTATTTTTTTAGTGTTTATTTATTTTTGAGACACACAGCAAGAGAGAGAGAGAGAGAGAGAGCTCAAGCGGGGAAGGGCAGAGAGAGAGGGAGGCGAAAGATCTGAAGGGGGCTCTGCGCTGACAGCAGAGAGCCTGATGAGGCGCTCAAATCCACGAACCTGCAAGACCATGAACCGAGCCGAGGTCAGACACTTAACTGACTGAGCCACCCAGGAGCCCCTGATCTTGTCCCCTGATTGGGATGAAAAATAACACATTTACCAAGTCAGTCGTGGCACACCACGGGCCTGAAGCCATATTCATCCGCTCTAGCAAAGACCCTGGGTCAGCACGGCAGCTGCATTTGAGGCTACTGTTTGATAGAGCTCTCGGTTGTCTCTGGTCATACTCGAGAATCCATCCGATTTCTGCAAGTACCAGACTGATAAATTAAACAGAGGTATGATAGGGGCCACCACTCAGGCATCTTGAGATCCTTAATGGTAGCATTAATATTGCCATCTCCGCCACCCCCAGGATACAACGTTGGTCTTGATTTACTATCTTGGTGGGAATGAGAGTGTGGAGGACAGAGAGCAGACAGGGAAGGAGGGAGAGGGGGACAGATTCAAAGGCTTCCACATGGCCTTCTCCAGTGTGGTAGCTCTTACCTCACAGGGCAAGGACCCAATATAGGAACCACTCTATCTGCCAACCATGTCAACATAAATTCAGAGATCAGAGAAGTGAGTACTGAGTGGTCTCACATTCCCAATGGACAAGACTCCAGGCATTATTAGCTGGCCCTCATAGGTAGGTCCACAATGACACTTCAGGTCTCTGGGTATCAATGTCAACTCAGATCTTGGGTCCAATAGTCCTAGGAGTGTCTGGGCATTCCCATTTCCTCAAGAAACAGTTTCTGAGTGAATGGCTATCAGTGTTTTTGGGGAAGGACCGAGAAGACTCTTACAGGAAATGCTTGCCATCTTCTTGCACAGTCCTTTCTCCTGGAGACCCAGTCACCTCTTTGGTCAACAAGTTCTCTCTTCTACTGAGTCAAAGACCCAAAAACTGGATCAAGTCCGAGAACTTTGAGCAAAGAACTGATATTTTATTGGGATAATCAGCCTAAACCTCCTGCTTCAACATTCTTGCTTTCTTTTAATGACACCTTTGCTGGTTACCGATCTACCTTGCCTGAAGGGCAATAGGACTAAAGGAATAACTTTATTCTATTAACCATCTCCAAACCTCTCTGCAGTCAAGCTCCTCTGGCTGGCACCTTAACTGTGCTAGTTTTACAATAATTGTAATTTATAAATTGTAAAGCTCCTGGCTTTTCTAGGAGTCATCACCCTCTATACACGTGTCCCCATCCCACGTGTCCTCATCCTGTGACAGGTCCCAAGTTCTCCCAACCAGGACCCTGGCCTTCGCATAGCCGATTTGCCTCAGCTGAACATTTTATCATTTTTGAAGCTCCATACCATTAAATCCTGATTTTGATAACAGGTTTTTTTCTGCTCTCCCTCTGGGGAGATAAAGGCTTATTTATAAAACACCCCAAAACCTCCTCACACTTAGGTATTGTTTTTTGAGTGCTCTCAACTCTCCATTATCTCTTTGGAGGGCCAATATAACTTATGCAATTTAATACAGCCAGCTAATTCCATTGCCCATGCCCCGTGTTTTTCAAACACCACGGCCAGGGTGTGCGCACCTCTGAGTATTCTTCCAAGTCATTAATGGTGAAGGATTTAGGAACTGAGCTGCCACCTTGCACCAAGGACTATTGTGCCCCACACACCCCTGGGGATGGGGTCTTCACTGCCAGCTGGGCAGCAAGTGATCCAGTAAATAAATTCATTTTACCGCCTATGCCAGTTTTGGTCCTTCAAAAAGCAGACAGTGATGAAGTTAGGAGTACCAAATGCTCATTGGGAGCAAATGCTTGTGGAAGACAAAGGGGGAGGAACAGGAGGAGGCCGTCTTGTGGTGATGCAGGTCTGATAAAGCCTGTGTCCCGCTGCTTGAGAGCTGCCTGGGGAAAGCGCAGCTACCTGAAGTTACTGCAGCAAGAGGGGTCCACACCCTCACTCCTGGTAGTTTGTTAGGGATTGAAATACGTCTCCCCACTCCTCCTCTTCAAAAAAACCCACATGTTTTGAAGTCCTAACTCCCAGTACTTCTGAATGTGACCCTATTTGGAAATTGTGTTCTTGCAGATATCATTAATTAAGATGAGGTCATATTGGAATAGACTGGGTCCCTAATCCAACATGGGTAGTATTCTTATAAGAAGAAGGTCCTTGAAGACAGAGACACACAGGGAGACACCATGTGAAGACAGATGATTGGAATCATGCATCTACAAGCCAAGGAATGCCTGAGGCTAGCCGAAGCCAGGAGAGAGGCATGGAGCAGGTCCTTCCCTGGCACCTTCCGAGGGAGCATGGCCCTGCTGGCTCCTTGATTTCAGCTCCAGAACTGTGAGAAAATAAATTTCTGTTACAGAAGCCACTGTGTGTAGTATTTTGTTATGGCAGCCCTAGGAAATAACCACACAGCTGAACAGCGAGTTCTTTTTTGGGAGAGCTGAAGGGTGCACCTCCACAGTTGACATAAATCCCAAGTCGGCTCCAAAGCCCACATCCTTTACCTTCCTGAGGGAGCCCATGAACTATGGAGGGAGGGAGTTAAGGCCCCATACTTGCCCTTTGGAAGTCCTCCCACCCCATCAACTCCCCCCACCCCCACACTGGTCCTCTGTTGTGTGGACTCAAAGACTGGGGTGATGGAGACTTAGGGCAGCCCTCCCCCCGGACCCCGGATAAGATAGGAAAGGCTCTAAGGGGCTGAGCCCCATCTAGGCCACAGCAGCTCACCTGTTCCCACCACTTAGGTGACAAGGAAGGAGCTTGATCTGCCACCTCTCACTTTGGAGCTCCCATTCTCTCTGTGAGGCTGGCCCCAGTTCCTCTGAAGTCAGAGACACTCACCAAGGGAGGGAGCTGCAGAGGGTGCCCATTCCAGGCCCAGCACCTCTGAGCTATCTGCCACAGCCCCTGCCAGCTTATATACCTATTTCTGGGGAGTGAGTGTAAGGTTTTCATCCTATTTTTGAAGAGGTCTCTTACCATCCCCTGAAAGGTAGGAAACCCTGGCTTATTCCTCTTAACCAACATTTCTTCTTAGCTCTGCACTGGGCTCACTGACTTCATCCCTTCCCTACATTCCCAGACACCTGCCCTCTGGTGACACCGTGGGTCAGGATCTATTTTCCTCCAAAGAGAAGAAGACTTTGGCTACCTTTCTCACAGCGTTTGCTCGGTGCCTACAAAGTTCTACACAGACAAAACTCCATCCACTTGGGATCTCACACTCAGAAGTGCCAGGTGGCTTAAATGGGCAGCGTTTGCACCTGGAAAAGATGGACACACGTGAGTAGCCACTGGGAATAGTTTCAAGAAGCCAGAAGGAAGCCCCTGTGCCCTGAGTTCCCACTATCCACCAGGCTTGGTACAGTTCTTTCCTCTCTGTAATGTCGTTGTTATTGGCCCCATTTTGCAAGTCAGAAGTCATGGGAAAGTCAGAAGTCATTAAATCAGAGAGAAGGGAGTGGCCCAAGGCCACCCAACTACAGAGTGGTGAGGTTGGACCTAACCCAGATCTCCTGCTTCCTACCTCGATAGTATACCGCCTTCTCTGGAATCATCCATATGTAGACAAAGATGGAACTCTGCAGTGATTCACCTCCCACTTTGATTCAAATAGAACCAAGTCTTTAATGACCTTCTTTGGATGTATTTGCCAAATTTATTTTTCTGGTGTCGGGAAAAATTGTGAGAAAGGCATTGACGTGGCATAAAAGATGACTGGGTGCCCTGTCTAGAGTTCTCTTCCAGGCCAACTTCACATCTTATTACCCTTAAGATATTTTACAACTCTCTACATTGGGCGAAATTGATAATAATGCAAATTCTTCTTTTCCATAGAAATCAAATGAATTGGAAGCTGTGCAACACAATTGATCATTGCCCCATGGATAGACCAGTTTTGTAAATATTTTTTAATACAACAGCATTCTTATAACCTGTAAATGTGAGTTTCTTTTAATTATCCTTTGGACCAGTTGTACCATATTACTTGTTCTCTCGTTAATGAATGAGTTAACTGACACATGCTCATTGTATATTTGTAAGTGACTGGGAAATTCGTTGTTTCGGGTGATGTTGGCTCTTAACCAAATTTGCTACTCATCGCCTACGGTGTGACAAGGTTCAAAAGATAGTACTTTGTATTACCCAGAACTAGCTGTTTAAGATCTCTTTCAGAGTCCACAAAGGGACATTCTTTTCCTCTTTGTTCTTTTCTTTATTTGTATTACTATTTCCTGTCTTAATATTTATTCTTGTGTGTGTCATAGGAAGGGCCACGAACACAAATCTACCTGTGCCCCTTAGTAGAAAGGCATGTATGCTAGCCAAGGCCACACGGGAGACATTTATTGACACTGTCACCTCCTCTGTTTACTCTCGCTCCAAGGACAGACTGTATCCCAGCAGGATGGGAAGAAGCAGGAGGTTCAGACTCCTTCTTGGACACTTGGGCTCTGATAACAGGAAGAGGCTGTTGAAGGCTCTGGTGCCGATAACCTCCTACACCAGTGAGAGCCAGACAGTCCAAGAGCTGGGGCGAGAAGGCAACTCTGACCATGCTGAGGGTCTACCAACGTCTGAAAAATGATGCTCTTGCTCCCCTGCAGGGACCGACCTGAGCTGAGCCCTGGAGCAGGAAGGAAGTCATCCTGAAAGCCAAAGTTCAGGACAGCTCCCCCGAGATGTGGTGTCTAAGCCTCTTTGATCTCATACCATTATTGGTTAAAAACCATTTAAGCGTGCTGTTTCCAATGTGTGTGCATTTTATTTCTAAATACTGCATTTGTTTACCTCTATGTGAAACAGTAATAAAGCTTTTGTTATAGAATGCATTTAGAGTGGAGAATTGTCTTACACCCTCTCTCTGGATACGGCATTCCCTCAGAGTGAGCTGTTTTCACGCTTAAGAAGGAGTGGAGCACATGGGGAGCTTACAGCTTGGCATGACCACCGATGATTTCGGAAAAGCTGAGTCTCCTCTGCACCTAAGCTCCTCTGGCAGTGAAATTCAGGATTATGGTACCTGTCACTGTCACGCCTCCCTTACAGTTTTAACATAAACACTAGTTTATATGAAAAATGCAAGGTACTATAATTATCTGCCATGGGGTGTCATTTCCAGGAGACTGAAGTGCTGGTGATTTGCTTTTGTTGTTTTTTTTTTTTGTTTTTTTTTTTTTTTTAAACAGCAGACAAAGGCTTTCTGCCAGAATGAAAGCTCAGGTCTAAACAAGGAATACCCCCCAGAGGGTAACACCTGGACGGTATAAACTCACCAGGGCGAAACCACAGTAAATTATGACAGTCAGGCCTTCCAAGGGCCCATCACACTGAGGGGGAGGGAATCTTGGAGGGGACAAAGCGATGTAATCAGGGCCCCAACATAGATGCTGTGAACGTCTCTTCTTTGCCTCCAGCAATATCTAAAACTTTGTGGTGATATTATTTGCTAAAAGTGATAATGCTAACTACTACTGTTTACTGAGCTCTCAGAATTCCAAGTACATTACATGCATTATCTCATTTAGTGCTTGAAATAATGCTAGGGGCAAAGCATTATTATCCTACTTTATATATATGGGGAGCCTGAGACTCAGACACATTAAATCAGTGGACCAAAGTCACCTGGCTGCTAAGTGGCAGAGCCAAGTTTCAGACCCAAGTACTCTGGCGCCAAGACCACCTTCACCACCACACTCCAGCATGCCATGCTGCCTTCCCCACGGGATGCCTCCATTTTTGGTGAGACAATGAAGAATGCCTTTCTATCAGTCTCTCTTCAGACTCCCTTAGAGAGAGGCTATCAGCAGCCGTGGAAAGACCCTGGGACCAAGGAAGGCCGCCGGCAGCCCCAAGCTATGCCCAAGATGAAGGGAGCCGACGCTGGTACAGTGACCTTCACGGTGGCTTTAGAACTTGCAGGTGGAGAGCTTCTAAACTGGCCCACTCTCGGGGCCACTGTTTCATTGACTTCTCAAACTAAGGCTCTCAATGGTGATAGGCTCTGCTTGGGCTCCCTGTGGTGGGCTGCTTGGTTAGAGAAGGCAGAAGCTGCTGCATTTGTTAGGAGCTTTGGAGTCAGTCTGAGGTTCGAATCCCAGACCCGCCACTGTTTGCTGTGCCCTTCTTAGCAATCAGCTTTATCTCTTAGAGTCTGTGTTTTCTTGTCAGTAAGATAACGCCCACCTCATGATGGCTTTATGGTTCATTCAGTTATTCATTCAACAAATTTTAGAATGAGCCATAGGAAATTGCTGATGTTTACCACCCCCCCTTTGTTTTTAGCTCACAAAGACAGCAATTTCTTATGGCTCAACTCTAGTATTTCTTGAGTGCTGTATTAGTCAGGGGTCTCCAGAGAAACGGAACCAATAGGTTTTATAAATATATAGAGACAGAAAAAGCAAGAGAGATTTTAAGGAATTGGCAAATTCACCTCATTTTAAGGAGCTGGCAAATCTGAAATCTACAGGGCAGGCTGGAAGTTCAGGTAAGTACCTGGAAATTCAGGTAAGAATTGATGTTGCAATCTAGAGTCTAAATTTAGCAGGCCAGCAGGCAAGAAACTCAGGCAGGGTTTCTATGTGGCAGTCTTGAAAAGAATTTCTTCTTCAGGAAACTTCAGTTTTTGCTCTTAAGGCCTTCAACAGATTGGATGAGGCCCACCTACACATTATGAAGGGTAACCTGCTTCACTTAGAGTTAACTAATTATAAATATGACTCATATCTACAACTACCTTCACAGAAACATCTAGGCTAGTGTTTGACTAAACAACTGGGTACCCTGACCTAGACAGTTGACATGAAGTTAACATTGCAAATGTCTAAATCATACCAGCTACTATTCTAGATGCTTGAGGTACCTGAGTGCATAACATTGACAAAAGTGCCTGACGTAGTGGAGCTTACAATCTAGTCGAGAGAGTCAATAACCAGCATAAAGCAGGAGACGAAAAGCAGTGTGGAGAGAAAAAGTAGGCTAAGGGGTCATGATAGATGAGCAGGCTAGGGGATGCCTGCCCGGCTCAGTCGGTAAAGCATGCAATTCTTGATCGTGAGTTCAAGCCCCATGCTGGGTGTAGAGCTTACTTTAAAAAAAGAAAGAAAGACAAAAAAAAAAAAAAAAAAAGGTGAGCAGGCTGGGAGGCATGTCCTGCAGAGAGTGTTCAAGATGGGCTTCCCTGAGAGCATAGGATGTGAGCCACCCTGTAAAGGAATGAAGGGTTGGCCATGCCAGAGCATTCTGGGTGATGAGAACAGCTGATGTGGAGAGAAGAGTGTGCCTGGTATGTTCTGGACCGAAAGGAGGCCAGAGTAGCTGGAGTGGAGCAAGTGAGTGGGAGAGTGACAGGAGAGGAGTCCAGAGAGGCCCTATGGGGTCTTATAGTCCATTGTCAAGAGAGAAAACAAGGGTTAAATCAGTGACACATGCCTGTCAAGTGTCCTACATGGAGTCTGGCAGGAGGTAAGAGCCATCATTCATCTTGGTGACCTAGGCACTTGAGTGCAGGCCAGCGGGCTCTGGTTAGTGCTCTTTCCTCCCCACCTCTTGGATTCTGTGTCCTAGACTTCAGTTTTGCCTACTTCGCTCCTGAGCAGGGACATGGGGAGCTGGTGGACCACCATGATAGCCTGGAGTTCAATGGCCTCTTCCACATACTCGAGAGAGCCAGGACCTACCATGCAAGGGAGCCAGGCTGAGGGGTGCTGACCCGAGACATAAGGACCACTGCCCCCACTGGCATCCCAGCCTGACCTGCCTGCCCAGGCCAGCCTTCAGCCCTGGCCAGCTGTGTCCCAGGCTTTGTTCCCAAGTCTCCAAGTCCCCTCTTCCTGCCAAACAAAGCCCCCAGCCCCCGCCTGCCGCCCAACAGGCACCTGGGGCCTCCGGGCCTGGGAATCAAAGCCTGTTTTGCAAAGGAGGCCCTATGTTTGGAGAAACACCCATCCCCTGCTGCCCAACCCTTCAAAGGGCCCGCATTGTTCTGTGCTGAGAAGGCGCCTCCTGACGCGAGGGCCCAGCCAGGGCTGACGCGGGTGGACCTCTGATCTCAGGCCAGGCCCCCCACACCATGCAGGGGGGAGACACAGGGGCCAAGCCAGGAGCGGTCTGTCCTCATGGCACTGTGCCCCTTTCCCGTCCTCTACCCACCTGCGCCCCCATCCCTGTGTCCTCCCTGAGACCTGAACCCGGAGTCCCAGGCCCTTGCACCTTCCCAGACAGTAAGGTGAACCTAGGGGGCTTCGGGACAAGAATCTGACGGTAGACACCATAGGAGTGCACCAGTGTCAGAGAGACCATTGGAAAGACGCCCTCGTCTCACAGATCGCAAGACCAAGCCCAAAGAGGAGATGGAACTGGACCCAGAGCCCTGCTCAAGCTGGAGGAAACTGGACTTCGCTCCACACCTTGGCAATGATAGGTCCAGACCAAAACGCAGACTTTCTGATCCCACTTCCAGTGCCCTTTTTTAAAAAAATAAATAGTTCATATATTCATTTCCCCCTCCCCCAGTGTTGGGTTTTACTGCAGCTTAACTTTGGGCAGAGGTAGACTTTATTTTAGATAAATCCTCAAACAGAGAGTGGAGGCCACAGACCGGAGGTGGGGCCCAAGGGGTTGCTGATGGCTCCCTGGCGCTCAGAGGTGCTCCCCCTGCTCCTGTTTTCCTTCTCACATGGCCCAGCCGGGGCACGGGCCTCTTAGCCTCACCCTGTAGTACTGAGGTCTCTGAAGGCACAGAGAGGTACATCACAGTCATACGGGAAGCCAGGAAGAAGCCCAGCCCAGAATCGTATTTCAGGTGCTGCTTCCAGACCCCGTCTCCCCCCAAGTACACTCACAAAGTGGTAGCATCCCAGGTCCCTTTGCCACAGAGTGCCCAGCACCAACATTGACTCTGCAGTCCAGGATACTGATTAAGATCAAGGGCTCTGCAATCAGACAGACTTGGGGTCCAGTCCCGGCACCTTCACTGCAGGACTTTAAGCAAAGTATTTGCCCATTTTGAGCCTGCTTCCTCTTCTGTCACCCAGGAATGACAACAGCCACCAACCTCAGAGGTGATCGTGAAGATGGACTCAGGGATCCAACAGCACCTGCTGTATTTGTGAGAGTCCCCACCACGAGAGGAGGCCAGGAAACCCTGGGTGGGCCAAGCTGAAGAAAGGTATGAAAAGTCCTTCCTACGTGGTAAGTATTGTCGTGATAATTATTATGACTCCGACTTTCACTATTTGGAGGAGAGGGGAAAGGAGGGGTCAGGGTAAGGTGCGGCACTGTCTCTTTGTGCGAGCTGCTTCCTGAAGCTAATGGCAACAACTCCTTCCTGCCAGGGCCGATGGGAGAAGGAAGGGGCAGGCAGGGAAGGAGGGGGTTGCAGACACAGACTTCTGATCTCCAGCCTGGGATTCTTGCATTTCACCTACTTGGCCCCCTGGGCACCAAGTGTGATCCTTTGACGGTCAGGATATTGCTGTCCTGGTCATTTTCCTCCAGCATCTAATGACCATAGACGGAGGTCACCTCCAGCCCCAGATTCCTGGAAAATTCCACAGGGCTGTTTGGGGAGGTAGTATGACAAAGTAGAAACTGTGGTGACACCGTGAGCCAGCCATTTAACTTCTGAGACTCGCTTGAGAGACAGGCAGCCACCGCGTGAAGGGTTCCGATCCCAGCCCTACTATTTGCTGATTTCTGAGTTTGGGCAAAATCGCTCAACATCTGTGGGTCTCAATTTTTCTTTCACTAAGTAAGGGTAACGATATCCACACAAAAGTATGATTTAGCATATTCTATGTCCCATATTTGCTAGGTCTTAAATGGTGTAAGGTGACACTACCCAAAATTACGCCTATTGTAGAATGTGGTGTATTACAGAAACTTAACAAATTCTAGTTCCCTTTGGAGCCAGACAGCGTTTAGATTCTCTTAAAGTTTTGTCAGTGGGCAAGTCACTTCAGCTCTTTGCTATGTGATTCCTCACCTATAAATTGGGGCTAAACATATCTTCCTTACAATATTAATAATACTAGCTGCCATTTATTGATTGCTAACCATGCACTTTTCATATAGTAAGTCATATCATCTTCTCAGTGACTCCATGAGGGGAACTTTTCTTATCCCCATTTTGCAGATGGGGAAATTAAGGAGTGGCAGAGCTGGGCATTCAGCCACAGGCATCAGACATCAGAGCCCTGCTTTTCTCCACCACACACACCGCCCACCCCTCAGCTCCTACAGGATGGATCCATAGGGCTTACATATTAGCAACATATAATCCACGAGTGGTTAGTGCCCTTCCAGCCTTGTTAAGAACAGATCAAATACCGGGGGACAGAGTTGCAGACACAATTCTCGAGAGGGACTTTTTAATGTTTGTCTTTCAAATTACAAAAGATAGGTTTATGGAACATTCATTCAATGGAATTATAAATACGTATAAATAATATAATAGTAAATCTATTGTATAGCTTAATAGTAAAATATAAAATAGCGAAGAGTAAAATCTAAAAATGTCTTAGAGGGGTACCTGGATGGCTCAGTTGGTTAAGCATCCAAATTCAGCTCGGGTCATGATCTCACGGTTCGTGAGTTTGAGCTCCGCATTGGGCTCTATGCTGACAGCTCAGAGCCTAGAGCCTGCTTCGGATTCTGTGTCTCCCTCTCTCTCTGCCCCTCCCCTGCTCATGCTCTGTTTCTCTCTCTCTCTCAAAAGCAAATGTTAAAAAAAAGAATGAAAAGGTCTTAGAAAATTTTTCAATGACATGGAGAGACATCCACAGCATTATTAAATGAAAAGAAAAATAAAACCAGTTCCCAAAACATATACCTTGACTGATATTTAGGGGGATGCCTAGAAGGATCTAATGGCAAATTGTTAACACTAGTGGTTATGGCTGGACAAGAGGGTTGCATGGGATTGTTATGTTTTTTAAACAATTTCTATGCCTAAATGTGCGGCTTGAACTCACAACCCCAAGATCAAGAGTCTCATGCTCTACTGACTGAGCCACCCAGGCGCCCCTTATTTTTTCTTTTCTTTTTTTATTTTTTTTATAAATTTTTTTTAACGTTTATTTATTTTTGAGACAGAGAGAGACAGAGCATGAATGGGGGAGGGGCAGAGAGAGAGGGAGACACAGAATCGGAAACAGGCTCCAGGCTCCGAGCCATCAGCCCAGAGCCCGACGCGGGGCTCGAACCCACGGACCGTGAGATCGTGACCTGGCTGAAGTCGGACGCCTAACCGACTGAGCCACCCAGGCACCCCCTTATTTTTTATTTTTGATCAACTGTATTTTCTAATTATTTTTTCCAGAATGAAAATGTATTATTTTGTAATTAAAATATATTCATAAATGCAGGATGAATAGTGACTTAGGTCCACCAGTCAAAAAAAAAACAAAAACAAAAACAACAACCTGGGTTTCATTCCGTACTGTTCATTTATTCACTCAATAAATAGTCAAGTGTTTATATGTGCAGGTGTTAGGCACCACTCTAAGTTCTGTTCAACAGCAAGTTCAGCAGGTCCAGAACAATATTACTATGAAGAAGACATCTGGAAGTGGGGGGGGGGGGGTGTCAGCACACCTGGGGACTGGCCCTGTGCAGCCCTGTGTACCTGAACTTTTTTCTCCACAGCGATGTGGCTGTGGGTCTACTCAAGAGAATCAGCCTTTCCTTCTGAATGACTAACTGAGAGGGAGACACAGGAGCTCACACTATACATGAAAGGGCAGAGAGCAAACTTCTTTTGGGGATCTGTCACCATGCTGGGGACTTTCATGCCACCCTTTCACTGAGTCTTTCCAACTGCCTTGCATCTCCATTTTTGCAGATGAGAACATGGGGGCTCAGAGAGGGAAAACCGCTTGTCCAAGGTGACCCAGTGAGTCAGGAAGTCAGCTGGGATTTGAACCCAGCTCCTTCCAACAGAGACGATGTCTCCCTTCCACTGCAGGACCCACTGCCTTCCTCCACATCCTCTATTAGCATCAATGTTCTGTAGCACCATGTGCTGAGCAACCTGCTAAGGGATTTGTCTCAGGTATTGATGATCTCATTTACTCTCCACCTGAGGTGGGGACGAAAGGTAGGTGTCTCACTGATAAGGAGTCCGAGGCTCAGAGAGGTTGCCACCTACCCCAGATCACACAGCTCTGCAACGAGCAAGACTGAGATTTGCACTCTGTCCTACTGGGTTCAGAGCTCTGTTCCCTAATGCCTGCACCACCCTGCCTCTCCTATCCTAGGCAAGGAAAGACTCGTACTGAACATTAACAAGTGTCAGCTTTTCTTTCCCTTTTGTTTGCTTTTTACAACATTCACTGTCCTCTTGTGGGGAGTCTGTGTAACCTGGAAGGATAGAGAAGACAGAAGAGCGCAGGAAAAGGGAAGACAGAGGAGGAATGTCTGACAATTCATCAAGCTGTAAGAGCCAAGACCTCATTCTTCTACAGGAATAAAAATTCAGTTTCTGGAAAAGTAGCATGACATGGTGAAGAAAGAGACTGAAGATTTGAAACCAGGTTCTTGGAGGTACAGTTAAAGGAACTGGAAATACTTAACCCGGATAGAACTAGTTTTGTTCATTCAACTAACAAATATGTATAAGGCTCCTCCTCTGGAGCAAGTGTTGTGCAAGGTGCTGGGGACACAGAAATAAACAGGACAGACATGGCCTCTGTCCCCATGGGACCTACAGTAGGTGGGATGGTCACAGTCCCTGCCTGCAAATATCTGAAGGGGTGGTGGGGAAGAGAGAATGGCCTTGTTCTGGGTGGGTCCAGAAGACAGAGCTGGGATTGTTGTATGGAAGCCGTGGTGGGCAGATTTCCTCCCCAACAACGGAAGACCTTGCCAACAGGCACAGATCTTCCAAGATGGATGGCTGCCTCAGAGAAGCAGTGAGCTCCCCGTTATGAGGGGAAAGAGGTGAGCACTTTGAGAGGATATGGAAAAGGGGCTATATCTGTCAGCTTCGGCTGCCAAAACAAAACACCACAGACTGAGTGGCTTTATTTATCACAGTTCTGGAAGCTGGGAAGTCCAAGATCAAGATGGCAGCCAATGTGGTTTCTGGTGAGATCACTCTTCCTGGCTTGCAGACAGTTGCCTTTTTCCTGTGTTCTCACATGGCCTTTCCTTGGTGCCTGATCATGGGGAGGGGGAGAGAGAGAGAGAGAGAGAGACCCATCTGGTGTCTCTTCTTATCAGGGCACTATCCCCATCATGAAGGCCCTGCCTTTGTGACCTCATCTAAACCTAATGACGGCACAAATACCCCATCTCCAAATACCATCACATTGTGAGGTTAGGGCTTCAACATATGAATTTGAGGGGGACAAACATTCAGTCCATAACAGGTTTTTCAGCATGAACAGGGCAGCTGAACTAGGTTCACCATGGAAAGCCCTTCTATATCTGATTCTGTACTTCTGGAGAAGCTGAGGCCCATGCAAACCCCTTGCAAAGGGTCAAGTATGACACAGATAACTGAAGTTGAGCAGGGTGAGTTGTGGCTCACCCATGGCTCCCCTTTGCTCTGGGACTAGAAGTACAAAAAGGAGACAAACCACTATTTGCTTATACACCCTGGGAAAGTCCCCTGCCCTCTTATAGCCTTCTTCATCTGGAAAAGAGGGTGTGGTGGTCCCACCTACTCAGAAAATTATTGCGAAATGGGGATGAGTGGGGGAAATGTGTGTTAAAGCTCAGCGCAGAGCCTGACATATGATAAGCACTCAGTGGATGGGAGCTGTCATTTCTGCTGACTAATAATAACAAGTGCCTGCTGTGGGGTTTCCACCCAGTCAGGGAACATTCAGGAACACAGCTGAGGTGATTAAGGTGTGGCATCTCTCCACCTCACAGGATGTTTAATTCTCACAGGGTCCCCTCTTGGGGTAAGAGTTAGGGAAGGCTTCCTTGTGGAAGGGACATTCTGAGTTGAAACATGAAGGAAGCTTGAAGAAGTCTAGAGGGAAGGGGCAAGGTTGTTGTAAACTAAAGGTTGAGAAAAAAGAGGCTGTTGGGCTAACTGGAGAAAGAAAACAGTTCATGTGACCCCACAAATATATTCACCCACTTCATCATTCACCACCTCCCACAGCCCCACCTTGGATCCTGCCAACAACCATAATGGCTCCAGCTCAAAAATCACAACTTGAACATCCAACTGACTACAGCCTCCACTCTTTCACCACATGTACCACCTTAGTCGCCTCCAACTGTCCATCACACTGGCTTCTCCAGCCACTGACCCTCTATCTTCTTCTAGCCCATCAACCCTCTTCTTTCTCTCAAGTCTTTCCCCCCACCCCCACCCCCAGGCAACCCCTCTCTACTCTCTGTTTCTATGAGTTTAACAGGTTTTTGTTTTGTTTTGTTTTTAGATCCCATATACAATGTGATACTGTCAGTATTTGTCTTTCTCTGACTTGCTTCATTAGCATAATGCCCTCGCAGTTCATCCATGTTGTCACAAATGGCAGGATTTCCTTCTTTTTCACTATTGAATAATATTGCATTGTATACATACCAAATCTTTATCCATTCATCAATAGATGGACACTTAGGTTGTTTCCATATCTTGGCTATTGTGAATAATGCTGCAATGAACACAGGAGTGTGCATACCTTTTTAAGATCCTGTTTTCATTTCCTTTGGCTATATACCCAGAGTGGGATTGCTGAGTCATGTGATAGTCCTATTTTTAATTTTTTGAGGAACATCCATACTGTTTTCCATAGTGGTTACACCAATCTACATTTCCCACCAACAATGATACATGTTCCCTTTTCTCCACATCCTCACTAACACTTGCTATATCTTGTCTTTTGGATGATGGCCATTCTACCAGGTGTGGGTCATGTCTTCCTTTACTGCAGCTCAGAGTGAAGGTCCAACTTTTCAATGGTAGTCTTGCCAATGCCATGAATTCTCTTGCCAACCCCCCCTTGGTTTGTTTTTTTTTTTTTTTTTTTTTGATAGACTGATTGGGCAAACCTCTCCCCATTTGCTTCCTGTGGCTTGCTGTGCCTGGCAGCCAAACACTGCTAAGAGCTACATGCCATGGGGCAGAGGACTTTCCCAAGACTCTGGAACCCTCACCTCAAAAGGGCCTTGGACACTGACCAGCAATCATCCACCCTCCAATGGCCTTGTCACACCTTCACCACAGTCCTCAAGCCAGCTTCTTCTGCCTTCATTCTCAGTGGTGATTCTATCTTCTACTTAACAGAGAAAGAAAACCCCATCCCTTATATTCTACCCACCCCCCCACACACACACACCTCTATACCCATCCTTTTCTTTTTTCTTCTATTTCAACATGGAAGCTGATTTTCTCATCACAGGTCAATTTTTCCTCCTGGGTTTTGATGCCCTCCCTTCACTCTTTCCCAGAAGCCTTGTATTTCTTATTATCCCTCCTTTCTCTTGGATTTTCGACCTCTACTGCAAGGCCTGTGAGGTCTGACTTCCCCTCTCCTCTCCAGCCCCACTGTACCTCATGCTCCCTCCACCCCTGGGCTCTTACCACACTGGCTTCTTTTGAGTCCCTTTAACTTCCTAGGATACCCCCATCACAGGACTTTGCACATGTTTTTTCTTCATCTGGAATGTTCTTCCCACTCATGCTGCAGACTTGGCTCAAGTACCACTTCCTCAGGGAAGCCCTCCTTGACTTCCCAAAGTTGGTCAAATTATCTTGTTATATCTTTACTTAGCACTCTATAGCTCTCTTTGTAGTGCCATGGTTGTGACTTGATTATCTGTACGTTTATCTGTTTCCCTTATAATATCGTTTCCCTCGATGAATTCCTAGGCAAGAGAGTGGGTCTTTGCCCACCATTGTATCCCCAGTGCCTGACCTAGTGGACTCAGTCTCCAGCATTACTAATAATAGTAGGTGTTCAATTAACGAGCATGTAGTGAGCATCTACAGGGTGCCACGTTCTTCTGTACATTTGGTCGCATTTAATCCTCACGACGACCTGGCAAGTAGGTATTTTGCTCTTTATAGATGAGATCATTATGGCTCAGAGACGCTAAGAAACTTACCCATGGTACACGCTGGAGATGACTGAGCTTGAGCAAAAACCTGTCCGTCTGACTCCAAGCCAGAATTCTTATCAGTTTCCCCAGCTGCCAGGAAGGGGAAGGATACATTCTCATATCCACTCCCATACTCTAAGGGCCCACGCATACTAGGTGCTCCATAGCATTATCTCAGTTCATCCTCAGAATCAGCCTGTGAAGTGGGTGTTCTATCCTTTTCCAAGTGTGGTAATTGAGATACAGAAAGGTTTTGTGAACAGCCCCAAATTACTCAGCAAAACAGCAGAACTGAGCTTCAACCCAGGGTATCAGGGCTATTTTCACTGCACCAGGCACGACAGAACAGGTAAGTGAAAACATAGCCAGGGTGGAGGATCTTTAAACTCCCTTAAAGGACTGAACTAGCTTCTGGGCCTTTTCTTTGGCCCACACTTGATAACCTGAGTCATCTTGGCTTTGAGGAATACTCGTGCCTAGATCTGCTCTGTTGACCCAAGACCCTGGATCAGACAGACAGTTTCCAGCCAAGGGGGAGGCAAGAGTAGGAATCATGCCACATCCTTGGCTCCAACTCAAGGATCCATTGTCAAGATGGGAGGTGGCAATAAACTGTCTGGTCTTAGGGTGGCTTCCCGAAGACAGCTCCTGTTAGCCATCACCCTCCTTCCAGGGCACTGGGTAGAAGCACAGGGTTAGGTGCTAGAGGCCCACAGGCCTGGGGCAGAATCTGCAAGTTTCCAGCTGGAACAGAACCAAAGAGCCCTTGAGCACTGGAGCTGCTTGCGCCTGATCCTCGTTGTCTGACCTTCTGGTAGCCAGAAGAGACATATCACCTGTAGCAGCCTATGCTAAAGGTAGGGTTCCTAGGAAGGCTTCCTTTGGCTGACAGAGTGACAAAACCACCATCTAAGTGGTGGGATGGACATTCTGCCCACCTGGGCCTCCCTATGGAGGACCCACTGGTGCCACAATGGTCTCCTTCGCTCATGCCTTTCTTCAAGAAATAACTGAATAGAGCAACGTTTCTCGAATTATCGACAACACATCTCAGAGCCATTTTTTTCATATTTTGCACTTGGATGTCAAAGCAATGTCAAATTGCTGCAAAATGTTTCTAAATGCTTACTCAGAATTTTAGTATTTAACTCACCGTGGACTGGTAACAAGAGTGGCTGGTCTCTGTCCAAGAGCCTTCTGTGGCAGCAGGATCGGAGGACTGACTGGATCGGGTAGACAAATATTCCAGCTTCCTTGTCCTTCTGTGGGACACTTTCTGCAGTGTGTTCCACATAGTTTATCCGAGGGTCCCCTGTGGGACTGAGCCCCAGTTACCTAAGAGGCAACTTGCTCATCTTTTATTGACTTTTCTCCCTTCTCTGTCTCTTCTCCACTCCTTCACTACGCTTCCTGAGGACACCTTGTGAAATCTAGCACCTGCACCTAAATCTTGGATTCAGTGTCTGCTTTGCAGGGTACCCAAATTAGGACACTTTCAAAGTTCAGTCCCATCGTCTCCTTTCATGCACCCTTGACTAGAGCCAACTTAAACTCTAAACTAGATGCCCTGTGCATTGGCCTTCCATGTCTTTGTTCTTGCTGTGCCTGTTACCTAGAAGCCCTGCTGGCTTTTGCATTCGTCATCTCCTATCTGTTTTTCAAGAACCAGCTCAGGTTCCATTTGTTTCATGATAAGAACAAAGAGTGGTGTTGGCTCAAGGCTTTGAACTCCCAGAGCAGTCAATCAGTTATGGTATGATCTTTGTCTCTCAGGTTCCTTGACCAAGTGGAGTCGACTGACAATCTCCCTGCCCACACCCCTCCTGTCCCCCCTGCCGCCCCACTGATGTTTGATCACTTACTCCCATGGCCACAACTAGACCTATCATGTCTCAGAACTGCGCCGGCTCAGGGATCTTAAAAGCCAGAGTCCCCAGGGGGGGGGCCACAGACGAGGCTCTTGCTCTGTTGCTCCAGGGGCTTATGCTCTCTGAGGTCACCAAGACCTCCCATCTCCTCCTCCTTCAGCCCGACTTACTCTCCTAGCCCCAGTCTTTCCCCCAAACTCACCGGCCGCTTGGCCACTTCCAGCCCTGCAATTGCAATACCCAGCCCTGGGCCACTCGGCCCATCGGCCTCGTGGGATCTCTCTCTACCAGCAGCCTGGGAAGTGCAAAGCAGTTAAAGGCACCCACAGGAGTTACCAGGGCTGGAATCCTGGCTCCACTACATACTCATTGTGTAACCTTGGGCAATTACCTAAGTTTTGGGTCTACAGGCTCCTCACGCATAAAAGAGAAAAATAATGAAACATGCCGCTCAGGTGGACGGTTCAATTTTCAAATGCCAAAGACATGAAAAACCCTCAATAAAAACAAAACAAAACAAAACAAAAACCCAAACCTGCTTTTGTTGACATTGCTTGTATATGTCCACTTCATTGGGTTGGTGGTAGGAATTAAATGAAACAATGCATGTAAATCGTGCATTACATGAAATAATGCATGTAAAACTTAGAACCGTGCCAGGCACAGGGTAGGCACTCCATAAACGTTGGCTGCTGGTATTATTACTGAACTAGTCTCTTGGACAGCAGTAATAAATCATAGCAAACTTATGGCTTAAATTAATAGAAATGCATCATCTCACAGTTCTAGAGGCCCAGAAGTCTGAAATAAAAATATCAGCGGGTTGGATTCTTCTGGGCCTCTCTCCTTGCTTCAGGGGGATCCTGGAATCCTCAGTGTTTCTTGGCTGTGGCTGCATTACTATGGCCCCTGCCTCTGCGTCTCAGAGCCATCATCCTCTCTTTGCGTCAGTCTCAGATCCCCCTGGCTTTCTCTTGTAAACACACCTGCCACCCTCCCTAAATCGAGGCTGATCTCATCTTGAGATTCTTAACTTAATTACATCTGCAAAGACCCTTTCTCCAAATATGTTCACCTTCAAAGGTTCCAGGGGTTAGGATTTGGACATATCCTGTGGGGGCTAGCACTTAACCCAAAAGCGATCATGACAAGAATTTCAGTGGATAGGCGGGAGCAGAGGCCTGACTGCAAAGAATGAAGAGACAAAGAGGGAAAACAAAGAGAGAGAGAAAGAAGATTTAAAAAAAAAAAAAAAAAGGACAAAAGGGAGATGAAAAAAGGTAGATAATTACTGGAGAAGCTTGGTGAGGAAGGAATGCAAAAGGACAGGGAGCTGGAGAAGTAGTAGGTAGAAGAGGAATTTTTGTTCCCCTTTGAAATTATGGTAGAAACTTGGGTCTCTTGGGGGAAAAGATGATAGAGAAGAAGACCTTCAAGACGCAGGAGAGTGAAGGGAGGAGCCGTGGGGCAAAGAGCAGGCCCCAGGGCAGAGTCACCCTCAATAAATCAGGGCCGAATGGCTGACAGCAACTCTTGGGATGGGCCAGCTGCCGACTCACAGCAGGCTATGAAGCAAGTCAGAACAGAGATGTGGTCGGAGAAGAAAAGGGTGAGCCAAGCAGCCACCAAAGACAAGAGAAAACATTACCAACTAGCCTCGGAATAGCCTGAGACTTAAAAAGCCTGAGTCAGAGATTATACATTGGACGGTTTATAAAGCACTGTCTCTGGTCTCTCATCTGAAGCTCCAAATACTGCTCGAGGGCAAGCAGAATGACGATGCCCCTCAGGTGGGGGAGGGGAGGCCTTGGGGTTACCAAAGAACACACGGAAGCCCCAGGCAAGGAGGCAGGGAGCCCAGGGAGGTTCTGGGGGATCCTCTACCTGGGTGCAGGCAGAGACACCACAAGGCCCCACGTAGAAGCGTGCACTCTTGTACTATTCCTCACATTCCCTTTTTCACTCTCCTCCCTGGGCTTCTTTGAGATGGGTCATCCCGGGTTTCTGCCTCTTGGACCCTCTCCAGACCCTTTCCAGAGCACCTTTTCTTCCTCCGACCCTCACACGAATCAAAACCAGATTTACCTTATCCTGCAACAGGCTCCGGCCAGGTCTCCCTACCTCTCGGCTTCTCCAGTCCCTCATCCAAACCGCTACACCATGATCTTCCTCAACCACCTAGATGATATTCTTGTTCACCTGTTGCTCACCTGTTTAAAGTTCTCTGCTGACCTCCCACCTCTGTTGGGTAAAGCACAAACCAGCTTTCCGATCTGGGTTAATTTCCTCGCAGTTTTTTTTCCCATGCAGTTAGTAGAATCTCCCTCTGCGAGGTTGCTGGGAAGGTTGAATGGAAGACTGAGTGAAGTCCTTAGCACACGGTAGAGCACCCAGCCCAGCACTACACGTGGCAGCTATTATGCATATTTATATACACATCGTATAAAATTGGAGTCATGCTGTTTTATAACTTCCCCTTTTCACTTACCAGCATATCTTGAGGTTTCCTCATCTCTTTAATATTCTTCAAGAGTGTGATATTTAATTTCCCCACAGCCTTCCTTCTACGAATGCTGCACAGTCTATCTACCCAGGTCCCTGTCATTGAAAATTTAGAAGACTTCCAATTTACCCCAATTACAAATAAGGCTGGGATAAATCAGCTTTGATTTTAGGGCACGTCCTGGAAGCAGAATTGCTAACTCAAAGGATTACTCTTCTAAAAGTTTTCATACGTACTGTCAAATTATCCTGCAGAATACTACAATTTACCTCCTCGGCAGAAAAAAAGGCCCTGGCTTCCCCCACATCGTACCAGCATCTGGTGTTTTCATTATTTTTATCTTGACCAATTCTATAGATAAGAAAAGCCGGAATCTCCTTTTCATTTGTACTTTGGGATTTCTGACATTTTCATAAGGTTTTTGTATTTCCTCGGTGAATTACGTTAATCATCCTTTGCCCCTGGTGTCCACAGGTCAGTTCCTCTCATTGTTACGGGTTTAGCAGGACTTGAAAGGGCCGCTGCGGATGGAAGCCCTTGGGCAGCTTCCTCCCCGCCCTTCTGAGCCTCTTCCTCCCACATTCCCACCCTCCCGAGCCTTCCTCTGCTCCCCAGGGAACCTTTGTCATTCAAAGTAGCCTTTGCTTCCCAGGGCCTTTTCCCAGGAAAGCCCACTCGCACCGCCCTCTCCACCTTTTGCTGGCCTTCCCTCTGGGAGCCCCACATTCTTGCAGCTCCCACCTCACCCCTCTCCACACCCTGCACATTCACCCCTGAAATTCCTCAAGGAGGCCCAAAGCCACAGAGGACCCAGACTGACCTAGCCCTGGAGCAAGAATCCCAGCCCTGCCCTGTTCTGGCCTGAGAGGGGGGAGGATTGAGGGGAGGTGGGGAGCAGTTCAGAGAAACAGTTGTCCCCAGAGGACGGCCTGGGAGAGCAAGGCCACAGTGTGAGGTGGGAGAAAGAGCTTATTTTTGATGTCTCTTTGATGTTTGATGTCTTTCTAGCACAGAGCTCACACCCCAGGTCAGTCACTCCAAGGCTGTCACCTCACTATCTGGCAGGGTCATAAAAAGGGGGAAATGCAACATTATGCGTAAACAGCTGGCAGGGAAGTCAGGTGCACAGATCACCACAAGGCCCCAAGGATCAGGCATGGCTTCCCCAGGAGCGATCCCCAGGACCCAGTGTGCACCTGTGGCTGAAGAGAGAGTGTATCAGGCAGAAGGAACAGCTTGAGCAAAGGCTAGGGGGTCCTGGCTGAGTTCACGTAAATGAAGCACCCAAGGCGTCCCTAGGGTCGGTGGTGCCGGGACTGACAGGGAAGCTCCCACATCGGCTCCAGCTGTGGCCCCCGCCCGGCTTTCCTTCAGGCCCCTCTCTGCCTTCGCCCATTCACTCCCGCTCCGAGGACAGACGGCAGTGTGGCGGTGGGGCCGGTGCCGGGCAGTGCGGGCCCGCCCTGCATGTTGAGGGGAAGCAAGCCTCGACCCGAGTGATCAGAGCTGGAGGGCGCCCCGAGGACAGTGACTAAAACCGGGAGTCAGAGGCGGCTTCCCAGAAGCAGCCTTCGAACTGGGCCTTGGGGTGCAAGGCGGTCAGGTGGCCGGGGCGGGGAAGGCGGGCCCTGCGCTTGGCGGGGGTGGGGGGGCAGAGGGGTCGCCCGAACCCCGATTGGGAAGCTCGGCGGCAGCCAGGAGCGGGGCGCGCTCGGGAAGGGGCAGACTAAGGGGGCGAGGGCCGCCTCCGTCAGCCCCCGACCGGGCAGCTCCCGCGCCCCCCGCCCCCGCCCGGCCCGCGGCCAGCGCACGTAGCGCTCGTCTGCTGGCGCGCCCAGGCAGGTGACCCTGCGCCCTGTCGTCGGGCGGGGCGGCGCCTGCCCGCTACCTGCCCGGCCGCCCGCGCCTCCGGGGCCCCGCGGACCGAAAGGGGGCGGGGCAGTCTCTTGCACCCGAGGCAGGCGGCGGGGTCGGGGTGCTACAGGAGGCCTGTCTGGACCCAGACAAAGAGAGGGGCTGCCCCGGGGCCCGCAGAGACGAGGCCGGCGGCCGGGCGGGGGTCCAGCAGGTGGTGAAATGTACAGTCCCGGGATTTGCAGGAGAGGCGCGGGCAGGGCTCCCCTGTACTCACGCGTGCCCCGACCACACCCCCACCCCGCGTGTGAGGACGAGGACTCCGCCTCGGGCCTCTAAGTGGAATTCGGTGTACAAGGACATCCGGGTACACAAGTCTGCGCTCCGGAATGTCTTATCTAGGAGCCAACCTAGATGGACCGGTCTCCAAGGGGCCCTTTATGACAGATTGTCCAGTCCTGTCCGCATCAAAGGGAGGGGGAGAGGTGGCGCCGATGGAGGTCAGTGGGGAGACCAACGCCTTCTCAAGCCAGCCGCAGCACCACCACTGCGGGCACTCGTGCCTACAGGCTACCCTCGTGCTTGCTCACAGTCCCGCAAACACACGGGTACCCACGTATGCGCGTGCACGTGTGTGTAGTCCCACAGACCCTTGTCCACACCTGATCTCACACATGCACGCGTCGGTTCGTGCCCCTCACCAGCCACTCAAGAGATACCCGACTGTCGAGAAGGGTTAGAGAATGAACTCCAGAACGATCCTTTGCATCATCTCTTCAATTCACCCTCACCGCACTCGCCTCCACTCCTCCACCACTTTGTCCTCGGCGCAGGGCAATCCAGGGGCAGATAGGGAGAAAGAATGGGGCCTGGCTCACAGGAGATCAAAAGCACTGAGAGGGAATGTTTTCTGGACCGGGAGCGGCTGCCCTCCCCCACCACACCCACCGGCCAAGCCTCTGAGGAGGGACCTCCCATCCCCCATC
Source organism: Felis catus (assembly GCF_018350175.1). Lineage (NCBI taxonomy): Eukaryota > Metazoa > Chordata > Mammalia > Carnivora > Felidae > Felis > Felis catus. Next base: position 33,559,855 of record NC_058375.1, on the reverse strand, counting down.
TAAACAGCTAAATGCAAAGCCTGGGGACCACCCAGGATAGATTTGTAGGCAGCGGGAGAGCTGGGAACTGAAAGGCTGGGCCCCTACCGTTTGGGGGGAGGCGCAGTGGTTGCCTCTGCTTTATCAGTACAGTGGCGAACAGGGCCGAGCTCTGTGATCTGCCCCCTCCAGTTCTGCTTTGGACCTGATCTGCAGATTTAGGGAGTGGGGCCCTTGTGCTCACAAATACCTCTCCCTTGCAACCTGGCCTAGAGTCCTCATGCCTTGGAGAGGGAGCTCTGGGAGCAGCAGAGAGAAGCTTCAGAGAGGTCAACTAGCCTGGTTCAATCTCCCCTAGGTCAACCAGAGAGGCAGGAGACCAGGCCCGTGCCCTGCCCCCTCCAGGCACTGAGCAACAAGTTACACAAATGCAGACTTGAAACTGTAGCCCAGGGGCACAGGCCTGGGGATTGGTGTCCAAAGAGGGAGGACAGGCTCCCCAAACAGATATATAGGTAGCTCTCAGTACCATGCGGTGACCGAATGAAAGGAATAATGAGTAGGTGAATAAGTGGATGAATAAATGAATGTCCGAGGCCATAAATTTCTTTGCGTTGAAAACGCTCAGCAGACCTAGGCTGAGACTTTTTGTGGATTGTCACCGCTCTGACCCTGGAATGTGTCATCGCCCCAGCAGGCTACAGCTCCCCAAGGGCCTGGAAACACTTTGATTCAGTCCCTCTGCTCCTGGGTCCAAGGCCTGACATCCACAAGGTGGCCAAGCTGTGCTTTCTGAAAATCTAGAGCTGCGTGTTGATTGTCCATCTCCCCAGACTGAGAACTTTTCACATGCATCTTCAGTGTCTGGGTCAGATTCCTTTCTGTCCCCGTCCCGGTGTCACCTATAGTGTAGGGCAAACTGTGCCAAAAGACAAGGACCCGAAATGGAGGCAGGCCTGACCACTTCCCAGCTGTGTGGCTTAGCAGCCATTTCTCTCTCGGAGCTTTTAGTTTCCTTAACTGTAAAATGGAGACAACAATGCCTTCATTGCTTTACTGAATGTGGGGTCTCTCGCAGCTCTACTCTGCCTTCTGAGCCCCTCTCCCTCAGGAACCTCCTCAGCACCAGGGCCCTGTGCACACTATATACCTTCTTACCCTCCCCTCCCTTTATATCTGCCTTTCTACCTGCACTAATATTCTCCAAGGCCAGGAATTGGGTCTCCCCTCCCTCTGCATGCCCTCTATTGTTCAGCATTGCCCAACACATGGGCAAGCACATGGCAATGAAGTAAATGTTCACTGAATGGTAGTGATGAGCGACAGCATTCTGTTCACCGGACGGCTTTGGTCCGATGACAGTATTTGAAGTCACAGAGGTTCAGGACTTGAACATATCTTATAAATGAACTGAATCCCCCATTTGGAAGATGAAGAAATCGAGGTCCAGAATGTGAAAGAGACTGCCAGAGATCACCCATGGAGTGGGTGCTTTGTCATGCTTGGACCTCAACTAAAGTCTCTGCACTCCCAGGGGAGGAGGGCTTTCTCCCTGGCCCCTCCCCAGGTTGTTCTCATCTAGACCCCACCCCCACAGGGCTCAAGCAAGCCAAGACACAGGGAAGCCCAGCCCACGGACCCTTGTCTTCCTCCTTCAGTGATCACCTTCCTCAAGACACCTGAGAGCTATGAGCTTATTGGTTTCTTGAAGGCTGAAGATGCTAAGCTAAGGAAGCTGTGAACTCTTGAGTTTGTACTTCAGATAAAAGCAGAGTGTTAGAAATAAGTCCATCGACCCAATCAAAGGAGGGACCCCAATCAAAAGAAGGACGTGGAGACTCGGAGCACAGTAAAGCAAGGCCTTAATCAACCTTCTTGTAAGAGCAGATGTCTGACGAACAGGCACACTTGAGGCAGTTACAGCAGACGATTTATCTCCGAGTATGCAAGTCCCTCCCCTGGTTCCTCATTGGCTAAGTACTACAGAGGCTACAGCCTAGCGCCCCACCCCCAACATCGTCTATGCCCATATAAGGCAAAAAGTAGTCTGATTGGAAGAAATGTATATTCCCTGAGGTGATGCAGAGACTTTCAGTCCCTCCTCCCTTTGTTCTTTGGCACACGCTCCTTACAAAGCCCTCGAAAATAAGCCCGGGAAACGGAGAGTGGAAGCAGAACCAGGAAGTGAAGTGTATAAGGGTTTGGGACTCCACTGTGGAGGGGCGGGGGGTGTTATACATATTTCCAGTAGGTTGTAAACCTAGTGTTAACTAGACAGCACAGCTTTTATTTGGTGTTTCTGAAAATGAATCATCTCCCTTACTATTCACAAGAGGCAGTGATGCTGTGAGTGCAGGGCAGAGCTGAAGCCTTAACCGTGGAGTTCCAGTTGAGCCCAGGGCAATGGAATCAGCGTGGCTTGGCTTGGAATCTCGGCTTTGACACTCATTAGCTGGGTGAGTGACTCGGACAAGTTACTTCATCTGTGAGCCTCAGTTTCCTCATCTGTCCAATAGAATACTAATTCCCAGTTAAGATGATTCAATAAAAACATAAACATAAGGGTCTATTCTTGTCTGACTGTTTGTATCCCTTCCTACAAATTCATACGTTGAAGCTTAACCCCCTGGATGGCTATATTTAGGGATGGGGCCTTGAAGGAATTCATTAAGGTTGAATGAGGTCATGAGGGGTCTATCCTGATCTGACAGAATTAGTGTCCTTATAAGAAAAGACACCAGAGAGGGGCGCCTGGGTGGCGCAGTCGGTTAAGCGTCCGACTTCAGCCAGGTCACGATCTCGCGGTCCGGGAGTTCGAGCCCCGTGTCAGGCTCTGGGCTGATGGCTCAGAGCCTGGAGCCTGCTTCCGATTCTGTGTCTCCCTCTCTCTCTGCCCCTCCCCCGTTCATGCTCTGTCTCTCTCTGTCCCCAAAATAAATAAACGTTGAAAAAAATTTTTATAAAAAAAAGAAAAGACACCAGAGAGATTGAGCTCACTCTCTCTCTCTCTCCCTCTCCTTCCCTTCCCCCTATGTCCATGTGGAAGAAAGGCTTTGTGGGGACACAGCAAGAAGGCGGCTGTCTACAAGCCAGGAAAAGGGCTCTCACCAGAGACCAACTACGCTGGCACCCTAATCTCAGACTCCCAGCCTCCAGGACTGTGAGAAAATAAATGTCTGTTGTTTAAGTTACCCGGTCTGTGGTATTTTATCACAGCAGCCCAAGCTAATGTAGTGTCTAATAAGTAGGAGGGCCATAACTATTCTCTCTCTTGGCTACCTCCAGTTTCCCCTCGACTCCCAGGAGGAATAAGGAAGGCTGCCACTCCATCCCCCAGCTCAGAGGCCATTGGAAGGAGGATAATGAGGTCTGTGGTGAGCTGAAAAAGGTGCCCCAAATGATATCCACATCAAATCCTTGGAACTTATGAGTGTTACCTTACTTATATGGCAAAAGACATGATTAAGCTAAGGATTTTGAGAAGAAGAGCTTCTCCTCAATTGTCCAGGGGGCCCTAAAAGTCATCACAAGTGTCCTTATAAGAAAGAGTTAGAGGGACACAGAGAGGTGAAGACCTGCATTCACGGAGAGGAGAAGGAGATGTGAAGATGGGGGCAGAGCCTGAAGTGATGTGGCCACAAGCCCAGGAACATCTGCAGCCACCAGAAGCTGGAAAGGCAAGGAACAGAGTCTCTGGGGGCAGGGGAGCCCTGCTCATGACTTGCTTTCAGATTTCTGGCCTCCAGAGCCATGAACGAATGCGTTTCTACTGTTTCAAGCTCCCCAGTTTGTGGTAATTATAGGACCAGCAGGAAACCAACACAGGTCTATTGGTTCTAGCTCCAACTCAGCCAGCCCCCTGCCTCTGTACTTCTCATCTCCTAGCCAAACCTGGACCTAGACCCCCAGGCACTCACTCACTAAGATCTAGAGCCTGATCCTGGGTAGGGTGGGACACCTAATAACCCACAACATAAGCTGGGTCCTAACTGCCACCTGCTTCTTGGCCCTGCCTGCCTCCATTAGACTGTAGTACCAGTTTCTTGCCCCATCAGACCCCAGAGGGAGTGGGAGGAGGTGGGCATGTCTGAAGGAGTAAAGTACTGGTTAGTGGGGGAGAGGGGATCTTGGGAAAATCAGGAGGCCTATGGTTTCATTTTGCCTCTATATAACTTTGGGCAAGTTCGCTTTAGCTCTCCGGGCCACAGTTCTCTCACCTGTCAGATTCACGAATTGGAGTGCATGCTTTTTCTGGGCCTTTTTAGTTCTGGTTGTGAATAAGCAAGGAAAGGGGTGGGAGGGTTTGGGAGAGAGGATGAAGATAATGCATGTTAAGCATAAGAATGTTCAGAGGTCCCTGGGTGGCTCAGTTAGTTGGGCATCTGACTTCAGCTCGGGTCATGACCTCCCGGTTTGTGAGTTCAAGCCCCACATCAGGTGCTGTGCTGACAGAGCACAGCCTGCTTCAGATCCTCTGTCCCCCTTTCTCTGCCCCTCCCCACCCCCACACACATACACACTCTTTCTCTCAAAAAGAAATAAACGTTTAAAAAAGCATTTAAAAAAAGAATGTTTAATCCTATAAATGGGATTTGCATTTCTTTCACGGATTGGGTGACAAGCAGTGTTAAGGTCACTCGAGGTTTAGGAGGAGGTAGGGCCTAGGGTTGGAGGTCTGTCTGAGAGGTTTCATTGCATCACAGGACCCACCACGTCACACTCCTTTCAAGGGATCACTCTGTTCCCAGTCCTAACGCCCAAATGGATACACTTGCACCCTGGAATTTTGACCCGGTGGACAGAAACAACTGGAAGGAAGAAGGGGGACCTGACTAGAGGGCTGCCAGGCAACCAATGACATGGAGGGAAAAGTTGAGACAGGCCAAACCAGATCGTCACACTTGGGAACTTGAAGTGAGGAACCCTGGGAAACATGGTAGGAAAATGGAGGCAAAGGAATTATGGTAGGTTGAAGTCCAGAGATCTGAACCTGTTTAAGCCAGTGGCTAAAAAAGGAAAGGAAAGGAAAGGAGTTAATAGCAGGCAGAATGAAGTGAAGCAAAGTTGGATAGTAATTGAGTTGTGGAGTTAGTATTGAGATGTGAATGTAAAAGTCCATTTCCTACTTTTGCTGCTGGTGGTCCTCAAGGTTCCCAGTGTCAGAGGGTGAGATCAGAGACTCGAAATTAGTAAGAACTTGGTTTTTTTAAAGTGTACTGCTGGAAAGCGAGAGCAGCATGCTCACCAACCGGAAATTGAGGATTATCACATCAGTTTATGAACACATCAAAATTATAGACTTCTAAGCTACTAACACTGAGTTTAGCAAGGTCACAGGATACAAAGCCAATGTTCTCAATTCAATCAAATTTCTATATACTAGCAATAAGCCACTGGAAACTGAAAGTTTTAAAATGTCTTTTATGGGTGCCTGGGTGGCTCAGTAGGTTAAGTGTCCAACTCTTGGTTTCAGCTCAGGTCACGATCTCACAGTTTCTTGAGTTCGAGCCCTGCGTCAGGCACTGTGCTGACAGCATGCATCCTGCTTGGGATTCTCTCTCTCCCTCTCTCTGCTCCTCCCCAACTCACACTGTCTCTATCTCTCTCAAAATAAATAATTAAACTTAAAAAATTAAAATAAAACATCTTTTAAAATTGCATCAAGGGGTGCCTGGGTGGTTCAGTCGGTAGAGTGACTCTTGATCTTGAGGTTGCAAAATCACGCCCCACACTGGGTACAGAGACACTTAAAAATAAAATCTTAGGGGCTCCTGGGCGGCTCAGTTGATTAAGCACCTAACTTTGGCTCAGGTCATGTCTCACAGTTTGTGAGTTTGAGCCCTGCTGTCAGTGCAGAGCCTGTTTTGTATCCTCTGTCTTTCTCTCTCTGCCCCTCCCCTGCTTGTGCTCTGTCTGTCCGTCTCTCTGTGTCTCTCAAAAATAAATAAATATTTAAAAAATTAAAATAAAGAAATAAAATCTTAAAAATACATAAAACTAAAAAATAAAATTGCATCAAAAAATCAAATAGTGATACATTTAACAGAATAAATGCAAGATGTATGTATTAGTTATCTACTGCTGTGTAACAAATTATCCCAAACTTAGTAGCTTAAAACAGGAAACATTTGCTACTGCAGTTTCCATGGATCAGGAATTCAAAAGCAGTTTACCTGCATGGCTCTGGCTCAGTGTCTCTCGTAGGTTGCAACCCAGATGTTGGCCAGAGCTGTGGTCATCTGAAGGCCTGATGTGGCTGTTAGCAGGAAACCTCTGTTGCTCATCACATGGAACTCTCCATAGGGCTGCTTACAACATACCAGCTGGCTTCTCCCAGTGTGAATGATCTAAGAGAGAAAGGGCAATCCAATTGGAACGCCACAGTGTTTTTTTATGACCTAGTCTCCAGAGCCCCACACTGTCACTTCTGCCTTATTGTATCATTTGAACAAGTCAAGCCATCACATCTAGCCCTTACTCAAGGGGAGAATTAGTCTCCAATTTTGAAACGGAGGTATATCAAATAATTTCTGAACATATTTTCAATTTTAATTTTTTATTTTTTTAAGCTTATTTATTTATTTTGAAAGAGAGTGTGCAAGAGTACTGGAGAGGGTCAGAGAGAGGAAGAGAGAATCCCAAGTAGGCTTCACACTGTCAATGCAGAGCCCAATGCAGGGCTCAAACCAATGAACCGTGAGATCATGACCTGAGCTGAAGTCAAGAGTCAGACACTTAACTGACTGAGCCCCCCGGGCACCCCTAAGCATATTTTTAAAACCACCACAACCAGTACATTGAAAACAACAAAACACTGTGAATAAAACTGTGCAAAGATAAAGTATGTTTGTAGATGAGAATACCTGTATGGTATTGTATAGATCTTAGACTGATCTATAGATTCAATACAATCTCAATCAAAACACCAGCAAGATGTTTTTGTAGAAATTAACAAGTTGATTCCAAAGTTACAAAAATGTGAAGGTCTTAAGACAACCAAAACAATTTTGTAAAGTAAGAACAAAGTTTCAGTATTATACTACCTGATTTCAAGATTAATATAAAGCTACAGTAATCAAGACAGTGCAGTATTGATGTAAGGATAGACATAAAAATCAGTGGAATAAACAGAGAGTCCAGAAATAGACCTACAGCTAACGTAGTCAATCAATTTTTTATAAAGGGGCCAAGATAATTCAATGGGGGAAGGATAGGTGGCCTTTTCAACAAATGGGGCTAAAACAATTAAGTATCTGCATGCAACAAAATGAATCTCGACCATCACATCAAATGCAAGAATCAACTCAAAATAGGTCATAGAAATTGTAAGAATTTATGCTATACAGCTTCTAGAAGAGAATGTAGAAGAAAATAATTTTTTTTGTTGGTTTAGGTCAGTGTTTCTTAACCTGGGAAAGGCTCCCCTCCCCCCACCCCCGAAACATTTGGCAATGTCTGAAGACATTTTTGGTTGTCACAACTGGAGGGGTGATGCTACTAAGTTAGTGGGTAAAGGGCAGGAAAGCTACTAAATATTCTGCGATACACAGACAGCCTCCCCCTACAAAGAATTATCTGACCCAGAATAACAATTGTACTGGAATTAAGAAACCCTGAGCTAAGCAAAAGTTTCTTAGATAGGACACAAAAGTCAGAAACCATAAAAGAAAATGAAAAACTTCTACTCTTTAAAAGACATCATTGGGGCGCCTGGGTGGCGCAGTCGGTTAAGCGTCCGATTTCAGCCAGGTCACGATCTCCCGTTCTGTGAATTCCAGCCCCGCGTCGGGCTCTGGGCTGATGGCTCAGAGCCTGGAGCCTGTTTCCGATTCTGTGTCTCCCTCTCTCTTTGCCCTTCCCCCGTTCATGCTCTGTCTCTCTCTGTCCCAAAAATAAATAAACGTTGAAAAAAAAATTAAAAAAAAAAAAGAGACATCATTAAAAAGGCAAAGGCAAGGCACAAATGCGGAAAGCATTTGCAAAACACGTATCAGATAAGGGACTTTCAGCCAGAATACATAAAGAGTTCTGACAACTCAAAGCAGGAAGGCAACCAACTATTTTAATGGAAAAAAGATTTGATTAGACACTTCACCAAAGAAGATACATAAACAGCCAAAACGCACACAACGAGATACTCATATCTTGACATCATTAGTCATCAGAGAAACCCAAACTTAAATCACAATGAAATGCCACTCCATATCCACTAGAATGACTAAAAATAAAAAAATAAAATAGAAAAATTGACCACACCAATGTTAACGAGGATGTGGACAACTGTAACTCCCCTATAATGCTGGTGGGAATGAAAAATGGTCCAACTTTGGAAAACAGTCTGGCAGTTCCTTGTAAAATAAATATGCACTTACATTACACCCATGCCATCCCATTCCTACATGTTTGCCCAAGAGATATTTACCGAGAGATATTTATCGAGGGACATATAAGTGAATGTCCATGGCAACTCTGTTCACCATAGCCAAAAGCTGAAGAGAACCCAAATGCCAATTAGCTGGTAAATGGGTTAACCGTCTGTCGTATATCCACAGAATGGAATTTACTCAGCATACTACTGCTATTGTGATATATACACAATAATATGGATGAATCTCAAAATCATTATGCTGGCTGACGGAAGCCAGACACAAGAGAATGCATATTAGATGATTCCGTTTATAAGAAATCCTGGAAATTCGCAATTATGATGACAGAAAGCAGATCAGTAGTTGCCAGAGGCTGAGAGGAGGGGGAAGGGATTGACTTCAAAGGGTACAGGGAACTTTTAGGGTGATAGAAATGCTTTCTATCTCAATACATATATCGAGGTATAGATATATGTGTATCTATATATATGGGGGCTATGCAACTATACATTTGTCAATCATGTTTTACACTAGAAACTGGAGAATTTTATTGCATGTAATTTGTGTCTAAATAAAACCTATTTTTTTAAAAATACAGGCTTCTTTTTAGACACAAAGCCACCTTCAAGATTGGCCTTGTGGTCAGCAGTGTAGGAGGGGCCTCAGAGCACCAAGGTAGGACAAATGAAATCTTAGGAAGTTTAGCCAAAGGGGAAAGGCACTGAGCACTTTCATGAGCAAAATTTTTTAATTTGAAAGGAGTTCTAATATTATACATTTGAAAGGATTTACTATTTTTGCCCAGTATCATATATATGAGTTACAGTATATGTCCGGTGGAGATTGCTACTAAAGATCTATAAAGGGGGCGCCTGGGTGGCTCACTTGGTTAAGCATCTGACTTCGGCTCAGGTCATGATCTCATGGTTCATGAGTTTGAGTCCCGCTTTGGGTGAGCTTGAGCCCCAGGTGAGCCCCACTTCTCTCCCTCTCTCTCTTTCTGTCCCTTGCTCACTTGCGCCCTCTCTCTTTCAAAAAAAAAATCTATAAAGGGATCACCGTCCAGAGAACAAATCATTTCAGGATCTCTGTTAGTGAGTGCAGATGATTGATATTTAGACCCTGACATGAAGTTCCGCTGATTAGACAGAGGCTACATCCCTCATCTTTAGGGACCTACCTCCATCTGGACCTCCTGAGGCCCAGCACTGTAGGATCTTTGTAAGAATATTCGTGGGGGGCACCTGAGTGGTTCAGTCAGTTAAGCATCCGACTTCAGCTCAGGTCATGATCTTGCAGTTTGTGGGTCCGATCCCTACATCGGATTCTGCACTGCTGGTGTGGAGCCTGCTTGGGATTCTCTCTCTCTTTCTCCCTTTCTCTCTGCCCATTCCCCACTTGCACACTCTCTCCCTCTCAAAATAAATAAATTAACTTAAAAAGTAAAAAAGAATATTCCTGGGATTTCGCTTAGCGCACCATACATACTCTCATACTAATGCCCCTCCGTCCTTTGTTTCTTGCCATTAAAAGCTCTTCGCTAGAAAAGGATCAGAGTTGTAGTTTATGACTAAGGATTGGGTTAAGATTATATTTAGGGTTCTGGTCATGGAAAACCTAACTCCTATTGCTCCTACATGTGTATCTAACACATAGGGAGAGATTAGTATATGTTGTTCAAATAAATGGATGAATGAAAACTGGTTTAAACAGAAGGAATCTGTTAGTTGGCTTCCGGTGGCTCAAACATCAGCGAGAATGGGGAAGGGGGTGCTCTCTATCTCTCTGCCCTGACCTCTGTCTGCAGTGCCATTTGAAAACTTCCCACCACCCACCACCAGTCTGCCAAGAGCCTCCTTGTGCCTCCCTGCAGTGTTCCATAAAAGGGGGGGTCTCCTGGTAGCACCCATGGAGAAGAGAGGCCGCTTCTCCTTCTCAGGAGTAACAGAAGAAATCTTGCTTTTCACTGGCTCTGATGTGCTTTAGGGCCAAACGTGGACAGTGGCTGTGGATATATGGACTGGCTAAAACCAATCAGAACCTTTTCTTGGTGCTGGGGAGTGAGCAACTTCCTGCAAAGAGGGAGAATGGGTGTTTGAACTGTCACAAGGATGTCTAGATTAGAGCTCCCAAAAGGCTCCAGCTTAGACTGAGCAGGAAAAAGGTTGAGTTGTGTTTTTTTAGACCCAGATAAGGAGGAAAAAGCATAACACTTTGTGTCTTGCATTCCACTTTTCAGGACTTTCCCTGAGAACCCAAAATCACCTACCTAAAAACTGTTTTTCTTGGTGTTCTTTGCTCAGAGGAGTATAAGAACACATGTAAATATGCAGGGTTGGGGGAGGGGGAACAAATGTTTATGCACATATTGAATTACGGTAGTAAAAACACTGTCTTCATATGGATAAAAATATGGAAAAACTAAATATTATGAGATGTGCTAGGATACTTAATGATATACAAGAGATGGAAAACAATTTAAATGTTTCAACGCTGTTCTCCACAAATATCACAATGTTTGCATAATCATAAGAACAAATTAAACAGAGTTTGGATTAGGTTAGGAGCAAACGCTGGGGCTGGGATTCAGTGAGATGACATTTCCTTGGAGAAGTGATTTAACTTCTCTGAGCTTCAGTTTCCTCAGATGTAAAACAGAGATCATAGTAACAGCGCCACCTCACAAGGCTGTTGTGAGGCTTAAGCGAAAACTCCATTCATACATTTTTTAAGTGTTTATTTATTTATTTTGAGAGAGATAGTGTGAGTGGGGGAGGGGTAAAAAGAGAGGGAGACAGAGAATCCCAAGCAGGCTCCGTACCGTTAGTGCAGAGCCTGACATGGGGTTTGATCCCACGAACCATGAAATCATGACCTGAGCTGAAATCAAGAGCCATACGCTTAAACGACTGAGCCACCCAGGCGCCCCAAACTGCATATATTTAGTGGAAGTATTTAGGACACGGAGTTTGGTGCACAGCAACCTTTCGCTGTGCCCTGGTGGTTGGGAGGAAGACACGGTGACGGATGCTGTGTAAGGACCAGCCTGGACGCGCATAACCAGCATCAGAGTTTTCAAACAGCTTTATTGAGGTATAACCGACGTACAAGAAACAGCACATGCTTAAATGATACAATCTGACAAGTTTTGACACATGTATACGCACTTGAAACTCTCGCTACCACCAAGATAATGCACATTATCTATCACCTCCGAAAGGTCTTCATCCCCTTGGTCATCCTCCTTGTCATCCCTCCGCCACCCTCCATCCCAGATAACCATGGGTCTGCTTTCTGTCAACACAGATTAGTTTGCATTTCCGAGAATTTCATAAAAATGGAATCACACGTGTTATGTATGCTCTCTCTCTTTTCTGGCTTCTTTCATTCAACTGGCTTTGACATTTGTCCATGTTGCTGCATGCATTACTAGCTCATGCTTTTTCGTTGCTGAGTAGTGCCCCATTGTATAATTTGTTTCTTTAGTCACCTGTCAGTGAGCATGTAGATCGTTTCCAGTCTTTGGCTATGACAAATAGAGCTGTTATGGCCTTTTACCTACAAGTCTTTGGGTGAACATACTCTCTCCTCCATGTTGGGTAAATACCTACCAGTGGGACTGCTGGATTGTAATGTAAGTGTATATATCTTTACAAGAAACTTCCTGGCGGTCAATGTGGCATTCCAACTGCACGCTTTGCGGGTGGAGCCATGCCCGAGTCCATCCTCACCAGAGCTTGGAGCCAGGGGCAGGTCAGACCCCATGCAGACTTCGGTTCCCCAGGATGGGGGCAGATGGTCATTGGACTCAAGATGAGTCTGAGGGGAGCCTCATCTGAAGACGGACGAAGCATGAGCAAGAAAGTAGCCCCAGGTGCCTCCGCAGCCCATCTTCACAGGTAGCCATAGAAGGGAAGTGGTTCATGACATAAAGGAACTGGAGGCAGGAGTCCTCTGCTCTTTGCCTTGTAGCCTCTTCCTTCAGGACCAGGGCTCTGACACCCTGCCTGGCTCCTGGGAACTCTTTTCCGGGGCTGGACTTTGCCCTGATTCCTGCATGCAGGCTGGAGTCCTGCTGTGGACCTCCCAAATCTCTAGACCCAGACCCAGCTGCATCTGCTGACCCTGAGCCTACCCCAGCCCAAAGGCCAAGAGTTCCTAGAGCTCCTACCTGCCTCAGCCTGTCTTTGACCTCAAGCCCTGAAATCGCCCAGTCGCCCTGATGGGGCCAGCTCTGCAGCCTGTCTGCCCCACGCTGACCTCGGTTCTTATGCCCAGAGGTGCTCACACCTGCTGAGCCACCCACCTGTCCTGCCCTAGTTAGGCCTTGGCTTCTCCCACCTGGACTATGTCTCGTCCTCTCCTGGCTGCTCTGCCTGGCCTTTCCTGCTCCAGCCCATTCCCTCCAAACCAGCTGCCACACGTTGTCATTCTAAGACACAAATCTGACCATGTCCCTCCCCAGCTCACAATCCTCCAATGGCTCCCCATTGCCTATGGTGGAAAGTTCTAGTTCCTTAGCCCAGCATTCAAGGCCCTCCATGGACCACCCCTCTGACCTCTCCAGGCTCCACTCCCTCTGTCCCATGAGACTTCCTTGTGCTCTAGCCATTGCAAACCATCTTTCACTGCCTTGATGCTTGCTGTTCCCACCATATGCTACACTCTCTTTAAGTTCCTGTTCCTTCACCAAGAATCAGCCTTCCTTTGGTTCCTCCCTGGGTTTTTGGCACCCTGAACAAAACTCCATGGTGGCAATAGTCACATTATATTACCGTTGTCCCATTGTTGTTTGTTTACCCACTCAGCTGGCAATTCCACGAGAGGCTCTCATCTGCCTAAGGCTTCATCCTGTGTCTGGCACGTGGCACCTATATGTTTAATGAATGAGGGAAGAAACGAATGAATGGCAGAGTGAGTGAGTGGGACAGTGACATCGCAGCACGCACACTGGTGACAGCTTGGGTGGGGTTGGAGCAGGCAAGGGATTGTGATGAACCAGAAGGACTGAATAAAGGCACGAAGACGCAAGGAGATGGCTCTGGCGGGGGGCAAGGAAGTTGTTGCAACAAGGTTCTCCCCCCATCTCTCTGCGTGGGTCCATCCTGTACCCAGGCTGCGTGCTCTGAAATCCTCAGAATCCCTGTCATTTCCTCGTGTTTGTTATTTCTGCTACCCCTGTGAGGAAATGCTCCTTGACCCTGCCCTTGAGAAGAGTTGCTCAGGACTCACCGAAGGCTGTTGGCTTCTTTGTGGGCTGGGGGGTGAGGTGGAGGCGGCACAGCTCACCCCTCCCCTGGGCACCAGGAACTGCCTGGCAGAGGCACCATGGGGAGAGTCTGAGAGCTGGGCAGGCAAGGCCTGAGCCATCTGGGAGAGGAGGTGGGGCCTGTGGGAGAGAAGAATCAGGAAGCCACGGAGTCTGGAGGCTGGGCCACTGGGCGCTGCTGCTGTCTCTGTCTGAGCCCCCCGGGTGGGTTTCCTGTCCCAGTTCTCTTGTACTTAGCCACATTCCTGATGACGAAGCACACCATGCTCTGCCAGCTAAGGGAGCCGGGGCTGATGGAAAGTTCTGTAGGGGGAACGCAGAGTGTCTGCTTTATTCACCACTGTACCTCCAGGACCCAAAACCTTGCCTGGCACATGTGAGGGAGCTCAAGAACTGTGTCTGGTGAACGGACAGATGGATGAATGGACAGAGGGAAGGAAAGTTGTCCTACTTGGGGCCAGGGGAGGAGCATCTCCGGGGTCTATCCCTGGTGGCAAATGTGGCCATCAGAATGTGGGACTCTCTTGGAGAGGGGGAGGGCGTGAGGAGTCCAAGTCAGGGATTGCTTGTATTACCTCCCCACCTTCTCAAGATTTCTGCTCAGATCTTAGAGGTCTGGGATTGGTATTTCAGTGAGGCCTATCCCTGCTTAGAGATAGCCTCCTCCGCAGAGCAGGGGGTTCTCATACCTGGTTGGGCACCAGAATTTCCTAGGGAGCCTTAACCACAGTGATTCCTAGGTCCTACCTGACACCTACTACTCAGCATATTGCTGGGTTGAACGACAAAAATCCGTGTTTTTCTAAAGTATTCTGGGTGATTTTGTCACATGGACGACAGGCATAGGAACTAATGAAACAGCTCTGTGGTTCCCAGACACGCTCAGGCTCTCTCACCGCTGATCCCTTCCTCAAATTCATCTCTCTACCTGCCCCCTCCTCTACCTGGGGAACTTCTGTACATCCTTTCATGCCCAGAAAACGCCACTTCCCCAGGAAGCCTTCCACACCCTTCTCCTACCCAGCCAGGCAGAACTTTTATCTCCTTCCTGTGAATTTCACAACACCTGCCACTCTGCTCAGTAATTATCTAATAAAGGCTGCGCCAGTTTGCACCAGCAGCCTTGGTAAATCCTTCCAAACATCCTTGGAGGTAAATGATGATCATAATGATGATGACAGTGGAAGCAAAGACTGATTAGGGGAAAAGCCTGCTTGAAGCCATTAAATCCTCACAACAGCCAGGTGAGGGGGGTACTATTACTAGCAGGCCCATCACACAGATGAGGAAACTGAGACCCAGAGAGGCAAACGCCCTTGCCCTGGGTCACCCTGGAAGTGGCAGAGCCGGGATCTACCCCAGGCACTGCTCCAGATCGCGCCAGATTGCACAGTCTTACCCACCACACTTCAGCCCTTTTACAAATAAGGACTGAGGCTCAGGGAAATATTGCCCCCAAACTCACCACTTTTTTTTTTTATATATATATAATAATTTTTTTCCAAACTCCCCATTTCCATAAGTAGCACACACATTATTTACACCCAGGAGCCCTGATTCCCGAGCTCCACACTCCCACATGGCCCCTTTTTAAACATGCTGGTAAGGAATCCATAGGCCAAGCCCCATTCTAGGCTCCCTTTCTCATCCCATGACACCCCCAGAGACCAGCCCTCTCCTCCTTCTGGCCTGGCCTGCCCTCTAAGCTCATTCCCATTCATCCTGCCCCACCTTGAGTTCCCTGGAAGGAACACCCAGCCTTGGCTGAGTCCACTTCAGCTGGCAGGCTGAAGTCCGTTCATTGCTGGCAAGTTTTTCTCCATTACTTCCCCATACAGCAATCTGGACTGAGTAGGCTGAGTCTGTAGAGGAAACAAGCCTCCTCCCCTCCCTGGGCCTCAGTTTCTCCATCTGTAAGGCAAACAGTGGTTGCCTTCCAGGGCTGAGAAGAGGCTCTGGTGATCAGAGGACAAGATGCTTTGCAAATACTGGTGGTGGTCCAGCCCCGAGTACCTCACTCCAGTGAGCATGCAACTCAGCACCGTTGCCCTGGCAGGTCACTGAACTTCCCTGTGCCCCAGCACCCCATCCAATGAATGGGATCACAAGAAGACCTTTGCACAGAATCACCATGGGAATTGAACGCGGAAAGGCAGTAGGTACATATAAAGGGCGCCTAACACAGGCGTAATACCTCCCTAGGTAAATGGTAGCAGTTACTAAGTGAAGGGCCCTGCCTCCTTCTGAGGGAAGAGTGGAACAAAGTAGAATCATAGCTGTGAAGTCAAGCACCCTTTTGGAGAACTCCAGCAGTAAACTTGGCTCTCCGTGGTGGGTCCCCAGCCCAGCCATCCCACCCACTGAGAATGCTCTACTGGTCCAGCTGGGTGACAGCAGGGTTTTAAAATCACACTCATGTTTCCAGTTCTGCTATTTATTAGCTGCACGATTGGGGGCAAGTTATTTCCCTTCTCTGGGCCTCATTTTGCCACATCTGTAAAGTGGGCAGGACACTCCCAACCTTGGAGGATCCCGTGAAAGTTACAGGTATCAGGCAAGAGAAAGAACATAATCCTTAAAGCTCTATTACCCCCACATTCTAGATGAAGATTCTAGATGAAGAAATTGAGGCTCAGAAAGGCTCCATTGCTTGCTGGCTCAAGTCCAGGACACTTGCTACCACACAGGAAGGTGTCCCCCAGTTCATGAGTTTTTGAGGCCATGAGGAATGGCTCTGGCTGTTCAAGGCCAAGGACGCAGGGTCCCGCTTTATATGCCTCTCCTTACAACTCTCATTAGTCATAGCCAGCCAGGTCCAGACCTAACTATCAGGCCCTCCAGAGTGGGTCAGAGGGGAAAGAGCCAGACCCAAGATGGGTGTGGCAGCGTGGCAGGTGAGGCCATGTGCCCTGTGACTACCGGAAGACCCGCAGACACCAGACCGGAAAGCAGAGCACTTGTCCCGATCGACCGCACAGCGGGGACACAGTGACCTCATCTCCACTGTCAGGAGCTCAGCTGTCAGCACTGTGTTCCTTTTTACAGCCTGAGTCAGCGGACAGAAACACATTGCATCGCACTGGCTTTGTGTCCACTGATTTTAGACACAAAAGGGCCTAAAGGGCCACTTCTGAGTAAATGACAAGAACTCTCCTTAAGCCTCTGGGTGAGGCAACTTTTAATTTTCTCTCTTCTGAAGACGATGAGATACTATTTTTCACCGATCCAATGGACAAAGACAAAAAAGACAGACCACACCCAGTATTGGCAGAGGACTGTGAGAAGGGCAGGTCCCTTTACACTGGTAGAAGTGCAATGCATACCATGTTTTTTGACGGGTGACTTGGCAACGCTTTAAAAATTCCTGTCCTTTGACCTCATAATCCCTCTCTTGAAAGGATTCATACCTAGTTCTTGGTACAAAGTTGGTCTTCATAGAGTTGTTTACAACTGCCCTCAAATGAAAGCCACCTAAACATTTATCAATGGGAGATTGGTTAAACCAATGATAGTCTATCAGTCAACCATTAAAAGTCAAGCTGGGAAGAATATTCACTTACTGAGAAAGTGCTCCTTATAGATTAGACAACAAAGCAAATTATATTCAGAACAATTTGCATTGATACGAGCAGGCTTGATACGTTTTCCCACATTGGGGTTTGCCCACTTGGAATACTCCCCGTTAGCCCCAGACACAAGGATGTAAGGAAGCCCAGGCTACTGGAGACAGAGGAGAGTGTGACACCACGTGCAGAGACCGGCCCGCACCAAGTATCCCGCTGAATGCACCTGCATGAGGAAATTCAGCTGCACCACAGGGAGCAGAATTGCTGAATCCACAAAATCAGGAGAAATCATATATCATTGCTGTCTAAAGCCACTCAGCTTGGAGTGGCTTAGATAGTGGAAGCACCCCAGTGTTTTCATTTCCTAGATTTTTGAAATGTATGTAGACCCATAGAACAGAGCACCTGTGACCGAGCACCCAGCTCCCGTGTGTGCCACCTGACAGAAGAGCCTTGGCTGAGCCCAGTTAATTGAGTATCTACCACTGGCCCATCACTGCATGGCTTTCGCAAACACCATCACGTACGAGATGGTTAGTAAATATTTATGGAATAAGTGAATAAATGTCTTAGCACACACTGCAGCCCTGTGAAGTAAGAGCACCTTCATTATGACTCAACTGATATTCATTCTTTAGGGAAAAAAATCAGAAAAATGCAGATATTACAAAAGAAGAAAATAAAAATTACCCCTAAGTCTACTACTCGTCATTTCAATTAATATTTAGCCTACATTTGTGTATAGAGATTCATTTACATTACATATGATGTTTACTTTTAAAAATGGTATAAACATGCTTGTTCTGTAACCTGTTTTGTTCATCCAAAAAAACCCTCTTGACTTTCTTTCCATGTCAATGACGGTATATGTCCATTAAACAACATTTTTTTTTTAATTTTTTTTTTTTTTTTTTGGGACAGAGAGAAACAGAGCATGAACGGGGGAGGGGCAGAGAGAGAGGGAGACACAGAATCGGAAACAGGTTCCAGGCTCCGAGCCATCAGCCCAGAGCCTGACGCGGGGCTCGAACTCACGGACCGGGGGATCGTGACCTGGCTGAAGTCGGACGCTTAACCGACTGCGCCACCCAGGCGCCCCTTTTTTAAAATTTTTTTTAACGTCTATTTATTTTTTTGAGACAGAGAGAGACAGAGCATGAACAGGGGAGGGGCAGAGAGAGAGAGGGAGACACAGAATCTGAAACGGGCTCCAGGCTCTGAACTGTCAGCACAGAGCCCGACGCGGGGCTCGAACCCACGGACCGTGAGATCGTGACCTGAGCCGAAGTCGGACGCTTAACCGACTGAGCCATGCAGGCGCCCCTAAACAACATTTTTAATGGGTGCACATATTTGCCTGTGTGCCTCCATCAGGAATCACACATCTTCCTCCGCCCCACCCCCACACAGAGGTGAGCCCTGCCAGCCTGGTATGTGCTCTATGACCCCATCACCTGACTATAGCCAATCAGACCCAAGATAAACATCTCACCCAAACTGGGCTGATATGCTTCTCTTGTCTACAAACTTAGAATCAGGACCAGGAGACAGTCAAATCAGCCTGAGGGTCGTTGAAATGGTCCCACGCATATTCTGGCATAATCTGCCTTGTGGAGACATGCCTGTCTGGGCAGAGAAAGAAGAATAAAGCAGGGATGAGTGACACAGACCATCCCTGTGGCAGCCTCCTCGCTGATGGCACAGCTTTGTCAGCATCCAACTGCCTTTCTGCCCCTGGTTTGTGAGGCACCTCTGTATCCTTTAATAAATTCTCCTTTGTTGGTTGAAGTTGGCTTAAATATGTTGATACTTGCACCCAAAAAATCCCAACAATGATTCCTCTAAGGGTATAAGAAAGATGGGACTCTCAGGCACAGAGGACCTCCCAGGCCTCTGGGAACCAGTGAAAAGAAGAACAAGCCAAGATAGAAGAATATCGCCCCAGCACCTGCTATAAGCAAGGCTCTACCAGCCACCTTCCAATACCAGGTACACAGGATGGAATGCAAGCTGCCTGAGGGCAGGGCTCCATAGCTGAGCAGTCAAGGCCCTCTCTTTATGCCATGGCCTGCACCTTCCAGCCTCAGCAGCAAACATCTATTGGGCACCTGCCATCTGCAGGTCACAGCGTTCAGGGCATAGATGCCCACAGATGCGTGGAGTTCTGTGCACGACTCTGGACAAGTCATTTCTACCTCTCTGGGCCTCAGTCTTCTCATCTGTACATAGGTTGACATGTGCAACCTGAACATCTTTCCAGCTCTCATACCCCTAAATCTAAGCCAGGGTCCCGGTCCCAGTGCTCCAGGAAGAAGGTACATATAACAAGCCCTAGCAGTGGCATCACACCCTCCGAACACCTTCACTCACGGTCTCCTGGAATCCTGCTAACAGCCCCACAAGTCAGGGCTCATTAGGCCAATTTTAGGGTTGTGGAAACGGGAGACTCAGAGAGAGAGAGAGAGAGAGAGAGAGAGAGAGAGAGAGAGAGATGAAGCAAACTGCCTGAGGGCACACAGCTGTTGAATGGAAGAACTGGGGCCAAGTGCTCCCCTGGGAGAAGGAACAAATTACCCTAACTTTTATTATCATAATTTTAAAGATGAGAAAAATTTATATGAGGTACCCAGACCAGTCAGATTCATAGAGACCCAAAGTAATATGGTGGTTGCCAGGGGCTGGGGGTAAGGTGATGGGGGTGACTGTTCAATGGGTAAGGAGTTTCACTTCGGGAGGATGAAAAAGTTCTGGGGATGGATGGTGGTGATGGTTGCACTTAATGCCACCGGACTGTACCTTAAAAGTGGCTAAAATGGTAAATTTCATGTTGTGTATATTTTACCACGATTTTTTTTTTTTAACGAGAAAAATGAGGTCTAGCAAGATCAACAGAATGGGTGTAGCACAGTTTATGAGAGTTCTAGGAACAGACTGGGTTCAGTTCTCAGATCTGCCACTTGTTTACTTGCTTGACCTGGGGCACATTACTCAAGAAATGCACCTTGGTTAACTTCTTTGTGAAATGGAGTGGGTCTGGGATTGGTTATAAGAATTAAAGAAGATAATTCCATGCTGAGCACTTAGCCATGCGCCTGGCACACAGCAAATTGTCCATACACATGACTTCTTTTTTTTTTTAAGTTTATTTATTTTGAGAGAAAGATAGAAAGCAAGTGGGGGGAGGGTCAGAGAGAGAGAGAGAGAGAGAGAGAATCCCAAGCAGGCTCTACACTGTCAGCACAGAGCCGGATGCAGGGGTCGAATCCACAAACCGTGAGATCATGACCTGAGCCGAAATCAAGAGTTGGACCCTTAACCGACTGAGCCACCCAGGCGCCCCACACATGACTTTTTCTTATGACAAGGCCTCTCAACCCAGAGTCAGGAGGGCCTTGGAGGGTACCTGTTACAAGCTCCTCGTTACAAAATGGAAGAGACTGAGGCTTAGAAAGGGACAGTGACTGGCCTGAAGTCACCCAGCAGACCTGTAACACAGCTCAGCATGGCGGAACCACCAACCCTCTCTGAGTCCTCTGTCTCCAGCCAGCCCACGACACTTTTCCTTTTTTTAGAACTAAACTTCCATGGATTTGGGGCATTCATTTCAAGCCTCATGGAGGAAGGGAGGGTTTCTCTGGGCGCCCAACTGGTTTTCACTCTCCCCCTTCTAAAGCATGAGTCAGCTCTGGTATAAACGGTGTGAGTCAGCCAGCAACTCCTGATGAATGTGCGTGTGACTGCCAGGTGGCATCCAGGTGGGGGCTGGGGGAGGGGGGGTGAGCACAGCGTGACACCTGCTGGGTCGAGGCTGCTTGCTTAGGGAATGAGCTGTCTGGATCCCAATCGCCGCACGGTGGTATCCGGCCATTAAGAAGCCCAGGTTTCATACCTTCGATTTGCTACCAGATCTGGTGTGGCGTCTGACTCCTGCGCGTCTCGGTCTCCTCAACCGCGCTGCGGAAATCTGAATAAATCTAGTCTTGCCCTCAGCACAAGGTGTGAGGAGGATGCAAGGAATGATGCGTGGGAAGGTATCTTACACACTTAAAAAAAGTTGCATCAGTATAAAGGGCAATGTTATTTTTCAGGAGAAACAAGTCTCTAAGAACAAAAGAGACCCCGGTCGGGCTGTTTGTTTTTCCCATCAGTCCTTGGGCTTCTCAGGGTCGCTGAGACGCTCCAGTCTTCTTGCTGGTCCTACCTTAGGGTGCCAGATTAATTCCTCGGAAGCAACCTTAACAGAGAGTCTACTGGGCACGAGGCCCAGGGACAAGCTGATGAACCCTCCTCAGTGGCCCCCATAGAGTCAAGACTGTTCTGAGCTCCATTTTACAGAGACAAAACTGAGGCTCACAGAGAGAACACAACATGTCAAAGATGGTACCACTGGCCGGATGGAGCTGAGCCATAAGGCCAACTTCAGGACTGTTCCAGTGCTCTCCCTGTCTGTGGGCTTGAGGAGGAAAGCCCTCATGGCTGCATCAGGTCCCCTCCTTCTAACTCCAGAGACCCCCAGAAAACAACACGTGGAAATCCAAAGAGGTAGATTCCTGCCACCCTGACGTAAATCCAGCTTTGAGGATGTAAAACACAGTTATCATTTTTCAAGTATTGATTATATGCCAGTCACCCGACAATCATTTTCTCACTTCCTATTCTCAATCGGTCTTTGAGGTACGTACTAATATTCCTCTCATTTTACAGTTGGGGAAATCGAGACTCAGAAAGCCTACGTAATATGCCCAAAGACACACAGCTAGCAGATCTGTCTCCAATACCTGTGCTCTCCACACCACATATCACTGACAGACTCCTCACTCATTCATTCTTTCATCCTTTGCTTCATTTATTTATTAAACATTTACAGCCTCTTCCTTGTGCTAAGCAACTAGTTGGACAGAGAGAAGACAGAAGCCTGAGCCCCTGCCCCAAAGAGGTCATTACCTGGGGAAAGATAAGGCTCAAATCATTGTAATCTAATTGATAAGAGCCAGACCCAGGTACATGCTTGTGCTGGTGTTAGGCCAAGTACCTGAACAAGTGCTGCTTGTCAGAGTTTTTTTTACTTTTTTCATCAAGGTGCTAGAACTCACACTTACTACCTGATCTCGGTCAAATTACTTCACTTCCCTGAATCTCGGTTGTCTCTTTTACAAATGGGAGAGGGGCACCTGGGTGTCTCAGTCGGTTAAGCCTCTGACTTCGGCTCAGGTCATGATCTCCCGGTTCATGAGTTCGAGCCCTATGTTGGGCTCTGTGCTGACAGCTCAGAGCCTGGAGCCTGCTTTGGATTCTGTGTTTCCCTCTCTCTCTGCCCCTCTCCTGCTCTCTCTGTCTCAAAAATGAACATGAAAAAAAATTTAAAAAAGAAAATGGGAGAGAAAAATATTTATCTCATCAAGTTCTTGTGGGAATTAAGTTAACTGGAATAATATTGTATCCATTCTTTCAACAACTATGTACTGAGTTCCAGCATGTGCCAGGTACTGTTCTTGGTGCTACAGATGCTAGGGCAAATGGACTTACTTCGTTAAGTAAAAAAAGGAAAAAAATTAATAGAAGCATAATGTACATACAGAAAAGTGCAAAAATTGAAAGTGTATACAGCTTGGTGAATTTCTACAAACTGGACACACCCTGTAACTAACACCCTGATTACAAAACATTCCCAGCCGGGTCAGGGCTAGGATATAGCAAGTGAGGCGCTCACCTCCACAGTAAAATTTAAGGCGGGGTGGGGGGAGGGGTCAAAAAGTTCAGTCATCAAGATAAACAATGTTTCAATGTGGTATTTTTCAAAAACTCAAAGTTAATGTAAAAAAATCCATGATGACAAAATATCTAAATTTTATATGAAGACGGGATTAGTAATGGTACCGTGTTGAGTCATATGAAAGCTCAGGGCAAAAGGAAAATGTCAGTAATGTTGATCCTGCCTTATACCAACCAGTCCCAGCGCTCATATCAGCTCCCCTCATAGTCACTGCCTTCCCTCCAAGGGTAACTATTATCCAGACTTCTAATCCCTCAGGTAAGTTTTGCCTGTTTCTGAATTTTGTACACATGAAATCACACTCTTTTGCATATGGCTTCTTTCACTCCACATTATGTCTGCGAGATGTAGCCATGTGTGGCATGCCTGGGAAAGATGTTTAAACAAGGGAAGGATGCGGTGGCTGGGCGTTTTAGAGAGACCACTATGGTGGCAAGTGGGAGCATGGATACACGGGGGTTCTAGACTGTGCTGGCTCAGGGCCAGCGGGGACGAAGAGGAGGGGGTGGAGTCCAGTGATATTTTGGAAGGACAGGGTTCTTAGGACAGGGTATTAGGAATGAGAGAGAAAGAGGAGTCAAGGAAGATGCTAGATCTCTGGCTTAGGCAATCTGGTGGATAGAGGAGCCATCTCTGAGGTGGGGACCGTGGGGGTGGGTGGCGGGGGAAGATGGATTTAGAGTTAAAGTGAGTGCCAGGTAGGTACCTGTAGAACATTTAAAGGGCTCTCATGGAGGCAGCTGTACAGACAAGCCTGGCGCTCAGGAGAGAATGGAGAAGGAATATATATTCCCTCTTTGTCCTCCAGCATTAGCGAGCAGGTGGTTGCCCCGATGAGAACGCTTGCAGAGATCCGGGGAAGGGTGCACGAAAGGATAAAGAAGGCAAACTGAAAAGTTCTCGGACAGCGGGTGGTTTGAACAGGTGTGCAAATTAGAATGAAAATACTAAACAGAAAACTGTCCTGCTTGGCCCATCAGGCCTTCCTGGAGTCCAACACCGTGTTTACCTGCAGCCTGGGAGGATTTGAGTTGCAAAACATACTCAGGATTAGGGGCGCCCCGGTCCCAGCCAGGGCCAGCCCCCCTTGCATCAGCGGAGGCTTACTCAGCAACGGTTTTTCGCCTTTTCTCCGGGACGCTTGCCTTTAAAGGCAAAAGGCAAAAAAAAAAAAAAAAAAAAAAAAAAAAAACCTCTTCCCGGGCCTCCTTACTCACTCGAGGCTAGGGAGCCGCTAGGACCGCCCTGCACAGCTCCGCCCGAGCCCACGTGCGTGCTCTCAAGCACGCACCCCGGCGCCAGCAGCCGCTGGGCCACCTGGCACCGCCCCTTCAGTCCCAGAGAGCCCTTCCTCCGACTGGCTGGGGCTGGAACTGCTTGGAATCAGACCCAGAAAAAGTCGAGTTCCTTCCAGAGCTAAAGGCAGCCTCCAGGGAACAAAGCTGCCAGTGTGAGCACAGCTTGGGGTTGAGGGGGAGTGGAGGGGGCCCTAAGTCCCTCCAAGCTGAGCACCAGGACTCCACAGCCTCCTTTTCAGCCTTCGTTAAAGCCTTGGGGTAGGGGAGGCTTGAGGGGAAGCTGAGATTTCCTTCGGTCCTTCCCCTACTCAAAAACCCTCCATGGCTCCCCAACGCTCACTGAATAAAGTCTTAACTCCTATACCCTGGCATTTGAGGGGCTTTATGACCCCAGCTCTTCCATAGCTCCAGTTCTCCCTAACTTGATCTCCTCTCTCTCCCAAGTCCCTACGTGGCAGCCACAGGGGCTGCCTAGGAGGGGTCTGTGGTTTAGGCTACACCTTCATGACCCCTTCCTGGCATTTGCTCATGCTCTCTCTTCCCTCACATCCCAAACTTGCAGGCTCAGATGCCATTTAGGCTTTTTCTCTGGTGTTACCTCTCTGGTTGGAGTTAAATCCTGTTTTCCAGGACTCAGCCACCCCCCAAAATAAACTAGCCCACCTGAGAATCTAACCTCTGATTCAGTTAATAGCTTCTCATGAATTTACCTCTAAAAGGCAGCCTCTAGGGGGGGTCATAAAACTTTTACAGAGAGAGAACACCCAGAAATGGAATTTCAAGCAGATAACGGGGGGTCTCTTTGGGCAGGTATGATGAAGTGGGGTGAAGGTAAAGCTGTTTTTCTGGCCACTCTGCTTTGTCTTCTAATGCTACCCTGACCACGGGAAGGGGATTTGATTTGACATTATTAATTAGTACTGTTTATTTGGATAAACTTTTACACATATCCATTTTTCCTCAGGCCGATCCAGGAGGAAATTGTTATACCTATTTTACAGATATGAGTCTTGAGGCTCAGAGAGAAGGGATTTGCTCAGTGATGTTTGGCAAATAAATTGCAGAACTGGGACTCAGGAGTCTGAATCCAGGGGTCCACCATCAGTCTCTGAGTATGGTCTAGAGATTCTTTCTTCCTTTTAGCAATTACTCTCTCTCTACCTGCTGTCTTTGCACATGTTCTTCCCTCTTGCAAGAATGGCCTTCCCTATGATCCACCTGGTGAACTCATGTTCAGCCTTCTAAACCCTGCTCAGCATGCCCCCTCCCTTCCCTGAAGCTCTCTACTCCCTCTCCTTCTTCTGGGGTACAAGTTCTGCTCCTATGCACATTCTTATCCCTGTACACTCAACTTGGTATTATTGCTGTCCATTTCTCCTCTTCCATCCTTTCCAGTTTAGGGGCTCCATAAAGCTAGCAACAGACACATATGCGTCTATCCCTGGGGAAGTGACCAACACAGGGCTGGTCTAGAGAAGGAAAGGCAGCCTGATGGTGAGTGTGACCCATGGGCTGAGTGAGACATACTCACAGCTGGGAAGAGGCATGAACAATAGACTGAATGTGCTTGGAAACAAGGAGCTATGGAGAATTTGAGCAGGGAAGTGGCAAAACCAAAAAGGTACTTAAGGAAATACTAGAAGCGTTGGCAGGAAACAGGCAGACTAGCTACTCATATGATCGTTCATTATCACCTGCCTTCACTCCTTCACCATGTGTCTCCACCACAGAAGCCGTCCTCAGGGTGCTCCATCTAGGGGAGGATAGGAAGGACCAGCAGCACACTAAGAAACACCAAAGGTATGGGGTGCCTGGGTGGCTCAGTCAGTTGAGCGACCTACTCCTGATTTTGGGTCGGGTCATGGTCTCATGATTCATGAGTTTGAGCCCCATGAACTCTCTCCCTCTCTCTCAAAATAAATAAACTTAAAGAAAGAAAGAAGGAAAGAAGGAGGAAGAGAAAGAAAGAAAGAAAGAAAGAAAGAAAGAAAGAAAGAAAGAAAGAAAGAAAGAAAGAAAGAAAGAAAGACGGGCCCAAGGGTAAAGAAGATAAAGATTCTCTCTTGGGGGACTCTGGGACACTTTCCAGAAGCCCCATTCCAGAGGTACTTTGTGCAGTCTGAAGCATTCTGGCACACTGAGGGGGGAAGTGGAGGGAATCGGGCAGAGGGAACAACCCGAGCAAGAGTAGAGATGTAGAAAATGCCGGTGTGGAGGTGAGGCAGAGCTGGTAAACTAAGCAGGCTGGGCCTTGCTCCCTCTCCGGCAGCATCAGTCACACAGGGCATGACAGTGAAGGTCAGGAATGGAGGTGAGACCAGAGGAGCAGAGGCCCTGCAGACAGCAGGGAGGGAAGGAGGACGGGGTGGTACAGAAATTGAAATCAACACGACTTGGTGGCCGCTGGTACCTGAAGAAGAGGTACCCCCAAGTTTTCCAGGCTGAGCAGCTGGTTGACCACAGAAATAGAAGCCGCCGGCAGGTGTGTGTCCAGAAGGGGCCTGCTCCCCCTTCCAGAGCTCCGGGCCCAGCCAGGGTGCCCCCTCTGCAGCAGTGGACACACAGCCCAGAGAAACGAGTCCAGGAGTCATGTGGTCAGCTCAGCCTGCTCCTTTCCAGCTGAAAGTAACCTCTCTCTGTCCCTCTCCACAGGAAAAGGGACGCTCTGCCTAACCTCGGGACTTTGGACTGGGGGTCTTTGCCTTCACTGTGTCTCAAGTAAGACACAGTTTAGAAGAGGAAAGAAGGTGAAGTAATACCACTACCCCTAAGGAGGACTTGCTGTGTGTCAGCAAGCGCTGAGTACTTCATGGGCTTATCTGGAAATTATAACTCTCACGACAGCACATGAGGTTGAAGGTGGTATTAATTCCGTTTTACCCGTAAGAAAACCGAGGCTCAAAGGCCAGCACGTTGCCTGGGATCATGCTAGGGCTGGTATACAATAGAGCTGGCTTAAACCCAAGGCCTCCTGTGCTCTTAGCGTTCGTATTTTTCACACTTACCTGTTGCCATAGACTCACATGTCCTGTCAGGAGTAGAGAAGACTTCACAAAGGAATGATGCGAAAGCCCAGAGAAAAGGTGGGTATGGATTTTCAGGCAGAGGGCCCAGCCCGTGCGAAAGCAAGGCTTGGCTGGCAAACAGGAATGTTGGGGGTGGACGGGGGTTAGGAGAAAATCTCGGAGCGAGACCTCCTGTAGTTAGTCTAACAAATACTTAAATAGCACTTAGCACGAAACAGGCACTGTTCTAAACACTTTATAAATATTAACTCACTTAATCTTAACAAACCTATGAGGTGGCACTATTATCATCCTTAGTTTACGGAAGTTATCTGGCGGCGGAGTAAGGACTCCACAGAGTCCTCGCTCTTAAGCGCTACCCTACGCCGCTCCCAATTTGCCGTACAGCCGGGTACCAGCTCCACCATTTTGCTAGAAGTCCCTGAGGCTCAGAGAGGTGTGCACACTTGTTTAGCGTCACACAGCGAGGGCGCTTCCTGGGACCCAGGGCACGGGCAGCGGGAGAGATCCGCCGCCAGAGCGAGGTGCGGACAGGGCGCCTTCCAGCCCTCATCCCCCGACCCCTCCCCCACCCTTGGCCCCCTCCCCGCGAGCCCCGCCCCGGACGTGCCCCAGGCCCCGCCCCCAGGCTCTGCCCACACACCCCACACACACCGGCAGCGCCAGCCAATGGCTGGGGTCCTATAAACTCTACCGTCCGCGCGCTCGAGGCAAGAAGCTAGAGGTAGCCCCGGCTAGCGCGGAGGTCGTGGGCCGAGGGTCTTGGGAACGAGCTCGCCAGGGAGCAGGAGGCCAAACGACCGGAATCACAGTCGGAGTCTCGGAACCGGAGCAGAAGCCTGAACCGGAGAGCGCCGCCCGTCCGCCCGTCACCGCCCGCGCACCCAGCGCTGCCAGAGCCTCCGGCGCAGAGCGGCCATGGAGCCTAGCAGCAAGGTGAGTCGCTCGCTCGCGGCGCGGGCCCTTCCCGCCCGGAACAAAGGCGCAGACCCCTCCGACCCTCCGCCTTCCCGAACCTCCCCCGCCGCCCCTCCGCGCTGTGCGCCCGAGGAGGGCGGCGCGCCTCTCTGAGCCTTCCTCGGCGCTGGCCTGCAGCGCCGCGCTCTGCCGGGGCAGGGGATGCGGGTGCGGATGGGTTCGGGATGTGGCGGGCGCGAGGGCGCCGCGTGCGTAGTTGGCGCCCGCATTGAGTATCTGGCTTCCTTCCGGGGGCGCCGCGCCGTCCACGCGGCCCGGCGGGGCCAAGGCACCCAGGGCCCTGGCGCGGCACGTCGCTCACGATCTCCCCGGCGGAGGCCCCGCGCCGACTCCTCCCGAGGCGGGGGAGGGGGCTCGAGCGCGGCGCCCATTGGCTGAGCGAGCCGAGCCCCCGGCCCGGCCCCGGCCCCGGCGCGCGGAGGCGGCGGGACCCGCCCCCACTCGGCAAGCTCCGAGCCGGTGCTCCCCTTTCCCGGGGGGCCACACTCCGCGCGGCCTGCTGCTTGGCGCTAGACACGGCCTCGCGCGGTCCCGGAGCCAGTCCTCCGAGGTTCCGAGGCGGAGGGCACTTTTCTCAGGCCGGGGCTTCAACTCCAGGATGCCCGGCTCCAGGGCGGAGAAGGAAAGCCGGCCTCCGAGGCCCTTCTTTCGGCGTAGTGCAGGCCCCAAAGCTTTGCCAAGTACCGGGGAAAGGAGCTCCAAGGTGGCACGTTTCCCTGCTCGGGCGGGGCTGGCGAGGGCCGGGTCGAGAGAGCACCCGGGAGAGTGCGAGCCCCTGGGGACCGGCCCGGGAAGGGGTCCCTAGCCGCCACGGAGAGAGAGGAGCGCACGCCAGGAGCCCGGGGTCCGGCGGGCACTCCGTACTCTGAAGAGATGTGGTCTCTTCCTCGGGGGGCGAACAACTGCCTAGATAAGATCTCTTTTTTTCGTCTGTAAAGAGGCTTGTCCTGCAGGGGATCTTTGTGACTTTCCCAGAACGGTTCCTTTTCAACAAATATTTGTTGATCTCCTCCTGTGTGCAGGGCATTGTTTCTTCCCTCCCTTCCCCCTTGTATAGGGTACTTTCAAGTGACTTTTTAATTTGAAGAGCTCCCTCTTGAATTTTCCCAGCTTCTTGGCAGGGGGAGGCACGAGGGTGTCTCCCCCCGTCCCCCCACACCCCTTTTTTTAAAAAGTCTGGAAGGCGGGGAGAGGACTGAACTCTACACTGCCCTTCCTATGGGCTGTGGAGGTGTGAGCGGGACCCAGCGGGTCTTGCCTGGGCAGAGTGGCGCCTGACGCTGGGCTGTCCTCTCAAGGGGTACAGACGATCTCCTTCATACCTGTTGAATCCAGACAGCTTGTGTCACCCCACCCTGGCCCTTGGGCTTGAGTTGAGACCCTGAGTCGGGAACCCCACATTCATGGGTGAGCCATTATGCTCGGATATGAATATAACAACATAAAAATAAAACAAGAAGTGAGTTTTAGCTGGTGGTGAGGGCTTGAGACCTTCAAGTCCAGATACTTGCTGTTTTATCTCAGGGCTCTGATAGGCCACTTAACCCCTCTGAGCCTCAGTTTGTCTTCTGTAAAAGAGAATGGCTTTTTTTTTTTTTAACTTCCTCAACAGTAAGAACTGTCCTGTTCAGCAGGACCTGGGTGTTTATTTGTGGAGTGGATAAATGAACATTCTGAGCAGAGACAGAAAAGTGCAGGAGAAAATCAATAGCCACTTACAGTTTACTAGGCTCTTGGCTAAAATACCATGGTGTCACTGACCCTCCATATAGCCCTGCTGGTTCACAGGTCTGGAGTTCAGAGAAGGGAGGTAATTTTCCTGAAGTCACACAGTTAGTAAATGGCGGGGCTGGATCTAAACCCAGGCTGGTCAGAAAGGGCTTTCAGTCTCCACTGCTCCCTTTCACCACAGCCTTTCTTGAATTTTGGGCTGAAGGGAGTTTGCCTAAACTCTCAAAGGCTGCCTTGTATGAGCTGGTTCTCAATGCTGTAGCTGGTAGGTGTTTTTCATGCAATACGCTCCAAACTTGACTGTCTGCCCATCAGTAAATAATTTTGGAGCACCTCCTTCTCGGTGGTTTATTTAAAAATTCGTGTATATAGCCCTGTTACGATAGTAGACTATATGACTACATAAAATAGAAATTTAAAAAGACACAGGTGACAATTATGGTAAAAAACCACACTTTTTTCCCCCTCCTAAACCCCGTATAGGTCATTTGTGTACATTCTGGAATAAAACTTTTTTTCTTTGGAGACTGCTGATTTGGTCAGCAAGCACAGCCCTTTTTTGTGCAGGATGTTAAGACTGAGGCCTAGAAGGGTTATGGCCCTTACCCAAGGTCTTTTAAACCAGGCGTGTCTGACTCTGAAGTTTTTGGTGTTTTTTTGTTTTTTAATTTTTTAATTTTTAAAAATTTTTTAAATAGCCTCTTCACCCACCGTGGGGCTCAGACTCACAACCCCAAGGTCAAAAGTTCAGGTTCCACCGACAGAGCCAGCCAGGCGCCCCTGAAGTTCTTCCTGTGTGTTCCCCTTCATCTCCTAGGCACTGAGAATAGATTCAACTGACTTCCCTGTGTTCTGTCGTGTCCTCTGCGCATGGGGCTGAACTTAACTGAATGGGGGGACAGGTTGAATGCCTCCCCTCCCAGCCAAGGGTTCACTCATGCCCCCTCTTGGGCAGCAGGTGAGCCCTCCCCTGGGACATTTCATGCAGCCCTTTGCGAAGAATTCCTGGCTAGTTCCCTGTGGTGCCCTGGGTCTCTGCGGGATCTCTGCTATCTTGCCTTCCAGATGAAGGAGAAATCAGACATCTGCAGGGCCCCTCAGCTCCTCAGTGGTATGAAGAGCTTAGACTTTAGAAGTCCCGTGGATGTGGTTTTGAATTCCAGTTTAGCTCAGTTCCCTCATCTGCAGAGTGATGTAATTTTTTATTAGAGTGTCTGTAAGAATTCAGAAAAAAATGTGTCTGTCCCCATAGATGCTCCATAAATGTTCCTTGCTTCTTTGGACTCCTATGATGCATTAGACTTACCTTGGTCCCAGGTGACCTGTACCTGGGTGGTGGCCTCTGTCCAGAAGCCTGGCGTTCTGACAATGTGAGCTTTTGGGGAGCCCCAGAATCCCCAGGCCACGAGTGTTGGTTGGTTGGGTAAATCATTAAAGATCCCACTGACCAATTCTTCTGCAACAGGGTTTGTTGGGAAGCCAGGTTGCAGAGGTAGCACCTGGCTAGAAGTGCCGGGCCCAGACATGGGTCAGCTAATGTGGCTGCGTTGTCTCGTCTGTCTCATCTGTGAGGGAGATATGAGCCACAGTTGACATCACCGTCCAATGAAAAGTGACTTTCCCAAGGTCACACACTGAGCCTCCTACTGCAAAACATGCTGCCAGCCTTTCTAGGAAGACATGAGAGGATAAAGGAAAGTTGGAGCAGGAAGGGACTTTTAGGTGCATGACCCAGCCCTCCGTTTGACAGATGGGGAAAATGAGGCCTGAGAAGGAAAAACTTGTCCAAGATAAGGGTGTCACAAAAAACTTGTGACGTTCCACAGTATTAAAAAAAAAAGATGCTTTTTCCACACCCTTGTGTTCTGTGCCAACCCTCCATTCACCCCAGATGAACAAGAATTCCCACACTCCAGGACTTGCCAAGCTCCTTCTGGGTGCAGTAGGAGTTTCAAAGGTGGATTAGATAGGGGCACCCGGGTGGCTCAGTCAGTTAAGCGTCTGACTCTTGATTTTGGCTCAGGTCATGATCTCATGGTTTGTGAGTTCAAGCCCCTCATCGGGCTCTGTGCTGACAGTGGGGAGCCTGCTTGGGATTCTCTGTCTCCCTCTCTCTGCCCTTCCCCCATGCTCAAGCATGCTCTCTCTCTCTCTCTCAAAATAAATTTAAAAACATTAAAAAAAATTTTTTAAGAACAGTTTTTTTGGGTGCCTGGGTGGCTCAGTCATTTAATCATCCAACTTTGACTCAGGTAATGATCTCCTGGTTTGCATCGAGCTCTCTGCTGTCAGCAAGGAACTTGCTTTGGATCCTCTGTCCCCTTCTCTCTCTACCCCTCCCCAGCTTGTTCTCTCTAACCGTGCGCTAAGTAAATAAACTTAGAAAAAAAAAAGTCTTTTTTTTTAATGCTAATTTTTTTTATTTATGTAAAACCGACTGAGCCAGCAGGCACTCCCCCCCCCCAATTTTTTTTAAACAAACGAATAAATAAATAAATAAGAGTTGGATTAGACATAACTTGACAGCTGAAACCCTTCTGTGAATGGAAATAAAACATGTCCTCACAAAAACACGACCTTGGGGAAGTGACTTTCCTCAGAGCCTTGATTTCCTTCCCTGGAGATGGAGCCTGCTACCCCGTGGCAGATATGGTGAAACTGGCCAAGTGCCCCACCTCAAGGGGGAGGCTGTTGAGGTGGGAAGACCTTTTGTTGGGTCATTTTGGGTGCACGGACAGTATAAACATATCCATGATGATCCTTGTCCCATGCTGAGCCATTTGGGGACCCAACTCTACTTGCCCCAGAGCTGGGTCAGTCCCAAATCCTCCATAATCAGCTTGTGACTTCTGGGAGCTCAGCTTTACCCAGTGCCTCCTGGTCACGAGGTGTAGGGCCTAGAGCTCTTCTCTGGCTCCGAGGGTACAGGCATTCAGTTCCCCCTCCCCCAGGGCTGGCAGAGCTGGGGAGGCCTGGAACAAAGGGAGAAGTGTGCAGCATTGGCTTGGGACCTGCAGCCTCACCCTTCCCCCGCCTCACTCCTGGGCACGCAGGTGACAAAGCCACTCAGTTGGGTAACTGGCATCCCGGGGATGGTGGAGACTGAGAAGGCTCCTGGTTGGCCTCGTGGGCTCCCAGAGGCTGTGACCAGGCCGGCGGGCCCAAGCCTGGCCACCAAAACAAACCTCTGATTGTTACCTCCCTCCGTGGGAGGGGTGGAGTGGAGCCCAAGGCTCTGCCATCCGGCCACCAAGCCAGGGAGGCAGTAGCTAATGCATAAATGTTGGGGTTTTATAGTAACTGAGCAGGGCTCCCAGGCCTTGAACTCAGGGCAGAATGAGGGCAGAGTTCACCCTCTCTAAGACCTCGGCACCAATACCTTGCTGGCTTTCGCCTCCCTGGGGGGGGCTTCAGCATCCTGAAAGGGGAGAGACCTCTTGCCACACCCAGCTTATGGAACCTTTGGCTACTGAGGCCTCAGCTGGACAGGACATCTGCCCAAATTTCCTAGCCCAGGGCTGGCCCACCACTGTCATTTGGGAGTCGGGCTGGGGGCAGAGGAAGGCATCCATCAGAAACAGCTCTACCATTTAACCTCAAGCAAGCTACACACCTCCTGTTGGAGCTTGTTTTCTCAAGTGCAGTGGGGGTCATATCCACCTCTCTGGGTCAGGTTGAGGATTTTAAAAAATTACAGAACTGGCGGAGTCAGTCATACAAAGCAAAAGAGTGAATGTTGTCTCCCAGTTGTAATGGTTTGGTGTTTACCCTCACAGACCTCTTTCTGGGCATGTGTACATATGTGCCCATAAATGTGACTTTTATGTGATTGAATCGCACTCTCTACGTAGTTCTGAGCAGCCCATCCTGTTCACCCACCACCCCTCAGAGGTAAATATTTACAGGTGTATTTGCTCTGCCCCTACAAGCCAAGTGCCATTGTACAAGTTCATTTTCTTCTCCTTCCTTACACAAAATGTATATCCTACACATTATTTTTCACCTTGCTTTTTCCCTTAACAGTCTGCCCTGACACTCCCTTCATCAACAGCTGCATAATATTCCATTACAGGCATATCCCACTGTGATTAAGCCATAGCACTCCCGTCACTTTCTTTCTTCATACCACTCACCGCCTGATGTATTTTAGGTATTTATTTTCTGCCTGCCCGCCCCCAACTAAAATATCAAGTTCCGTGCAGGCAGGGGTTTGGTGTAGTTTATTGCCGAATCCCCATCAACTAGAATAGTGTTGGGAACGTGCATACAGGTATGATCTTCCCTTAGTAATGTATTATTAGGAAACCTTTCTTGTGGAGAAAAAGAGGTCTGAAGGGAAGGGGCTTTTTCAAGGTCATGCGAGGGCGGGGGGGGGGGGGGGGGGGCGGGGCGGGGCTGGGACTTGAACTTGTCTGCTGCCAGGGACCTCTGCATATTCCCGTGGTTTTACCAAATTAATTTCATCAAGGTCGAATTGGTGCCCGACTCACTACTGAATGGGTACCTGTCAGGGGTGTCGGTTTCTGCAGATGTCCAGGGCCTGACCAAGGCCCATGCACACAACCCTGCTTGTTTGCTTTTAACATCCCATTTTAGGACACACCCCTTTTTGGTTTTTTAGAGAGAATGATTCGGTTTTACCTGGAAGCCTTTGAAAATCCTGTGCAGTTCATGTGTTAGGTTTGCACATAGCCGTTCAGAGGACGTAGGGCTTCAGGCAGAGATTGATGAACTTTTTCTGCTCTGTGGGCCATATGGTCCCTGTGTGCCATTGTAGTGCAAAAGCAGCTATAAACAATATATAAATCAATGAGTGTGACTGTGTTCCAATAATATGTTCTTAGTGGTCACTGAAATTTGAATTTGGTATCATTTTCATGTACCACAAAATATTAGTCTTTTTTTTCCCAGCCACTTAAAAATGTAAACTTCGGGGGCGCCTGGGTGGCGCAGTTGGTTAAGCATTCGACTTCAGCCAGGTCACGATCTCGCGGTCCGGGAGTTCGAGCCCCGCGTCAGGCTCTGGGCTGATGGCTCAGAGCCTGGAGCCTGTTTCGGATTCTGTGTCTGCCTCTCTCTCTCTGCCCCACCCCCGTTCATGCTCTGTCTCTCTCTGTCGCAAAAATAAATAAACGTTGAAAAAAAAAATTTTTTTTTTAAATAAAAAAAAAAATGTAAACTTCGTTCTTAGCTGGCAAGCTAGATTTAGCCAACAGACCATAGTTTGCCAACCTTGGCTTAGAGCAAAATCTACCCAAGTGGCCAAAGGTTTCTGAGCTCTGGCCTGGGCTGTCCTGGCTCAGACTGGCCAAGGCCCAAAAGTTTGTAGAATAGAATTTGACCTACATAGAAAGCACCAGGTAGAAACCTTGTTTCCTTCAGGGAGAGTACCCGGAAGCAAGGTGTGGGGGAGGACATGAGCAGGAAGGGCATAGGATTTGGCATCAGAGACCTCCTGCTGGAAGCTTCACAGAAGCCGAGGACCTTCTGATTATCCACTTTTTCCTCTCAGAGCCTCCCATTTTCTCATCTGTGAAGTCAGTAATCTCTCCCCCAGCGTGTGTTCACGGTGATTTAAATCAGTACCCGTGAGCCCCTGGCATGGCGCCTAGGGCCTCACTGGTGCTGCCGGTACTGATAAATGCAGCAGCTCCCTCCTCTCCCCTCTGCTTTAAAGATTGATGAGTACTTTCTGTCCCCAGGGCCACCGTGGGGTGCGTTGAAGGAAATGGCAAGAGGAGTAAATGCCTGAGGTCACCTGAAGGTTAGGCTTTGGAGGGGGTAACCCATCACTCTTCTTTGTGAAAAGACTTGGCAGGATGGAAGAGGTCAGAGAGTAAACTGCCAGTCAAGGAATCCAAAGAACTCAAGTCCCAGCCCTGGCTTTTGTTTTCTGACTATCCTGGGCCTCTGCCCTCTGACCTTAGGCTCCCCATCTGTCGCATAAGAGTGTTACAGGAATTCTGCAATTTCTTGGGCTTCTTTTTTTTTTTTTTTTTTTAATTTTTTTTTTTTTTAACGTTTATTTATTTTTGAGACAGAGAGAGACAGAGCATGAACAGGGGAGGGGCAGAGAGAGGGAGACACAGAATCTGAAACAGGCTCCAGGCTCCGAACTGTCAGCACAGAGCCCGACGCGGGGCTCGAACTCACAGACCATGAGATCATGACCTGAGCCGAAGTCGGACACTTAACCGACCAAGCCACCCAGGCGCCCCTCTTGGGCTTCTTTTTTAATGCCCAGAATTAAAAACAAACAGAACCATACACAAAATAAATAAAAAAGGAGCTGTTACAGATTCCATAATCCCCTCCCTCACCAACCCCTCCCGCCCTCCTTAGAACTGGGGACCAAGCCGTTACAAGCTCCCCATGTCCTAGGCTTCAGTGCACCTCCGAAAACCATGGGGAAGCTGTGGGAGGAGGCCAGGATGAGAGCAATGTCTGGATCGTGCCAGCACTGTGACCCTCCTCCTGCAGAGAAGGCCCTGCCTCTGAATGGCAGTAGCCACATGCCCTCCCTCTGCCAATATTGACCAAGGGCCAAGCCCAAGGCTGGAGCACTGTGCTGAGGAAGGGCACACAGGCATGGGTCAAAAGGCCACAATGCTTAGCAAGTGATGCGACACGGCCAGTGCCATTTAGCATCCCGGCATGTAGGAGGAGAGGTCCTGAGGCTGACACCCTGGGAGGGGGAGAACCCTCAGTGGGCCCTGGGACCCTCACACTGGGATAGGGCTGGTCAGGGTGAGGGGGTGAGGACCTCCTCTGTGCTAGACTCTGAGCCTGGGCATTTGCTGACCTGAGAGGTCTATGGCGCTCCTAGGAGAGTCAGGATTTGTACTCTGCCTAATTTCAGAGATCTTTCCTCTCTGGTCCCGGGAGTTGTGAGTTACTGGTAGCCTGTTTCTCTGCCTCTCAGAGCTGATGTTCCAGTACTCATCAGAGGTTCGATAATGGCCGGGTTAAAATCTGTTAGGATGAGTACTGTTCTGGCAAAGTGGATACACGTAGAGCCTGTTTTGCCTGAGAGCTAAATTCCAAAGTGGTCTGTTTTACAAATGTTCTGTGCCATGCCTGACCCTGGGCACTCTGGCTGCAGAGCTGGGTAAGACCCAGGTCCCATTTTTAGGGAGTTCCCAGACTGGTGGGTGAACAGCAAATGGGTATTCCCAACTGCTAGAAGCCACAGCTAGAGACTGCAGAGGACATAAGGGCAAAAACCCTGGAAGAGTGTGGGATGTTCTAGAAGGTAGCCTCAGCCCCAGGGCGGTGATGGACTGCTGGGGGTCACAAATCCCAAATATGTTGCTCCTCCACTCCTAAAGAAGGCCTCACAAGAAAGCCACAGCTGTGGGCTTTGTTCCCCTTCTCTTAAGTTTTCACCAAGCAGTTCATCAGCTTGGTACATAAATAAATACCTGTGGAATCACATGGAACGAATGATTCCATCACGGCATTTCAGTTGCAGCCACAGAGCTGGTGGGGACAGATGGTGCCCTGGTGGCCCAGTTGAGGGTGGCTTCCCATTCTTCCCTGATTCAGCAAGCAAATGCTTGTCAGGTGAACCCTGCCAGGCTCCATGATGGCCACTGATACAGAACTTGACAGCAACTCCTGAGGGAAAGAACTCCGATCCCCATTTCCTATGTGAGGAAACCGAGGCCCATAGGCCTCCACATATCCCAACTCCCAAGTGAAGGGAAGCAGTTCTTGGACTTTCAGCCCAGGTCTCCTGATTCTCAGTACAGCCGTGATCAAGCTGGATGTGGTGGGGGCAGCCTACCCAGGAGCGGGTGATGCTCCTCCCCCTGTATCTCGCACCCAGCTGCACCCAGCTGCACGGAGCGCTCCCTGTTTAATCCGGTGGAATCAGGCCCCTCTTCTTTCCCCTGCACACACTGTTCTGTCTACCTGGAATGCAGTCTTGCCGCTGCTTCCCCACTTGGCAGACTGTCTGCATGTCCTTCACGGCCCAACTCCAATGTCACCTCCTGGGAACCTATCTTTCGATTGTCCCCAGGCAAAAATTAGAAGTCTCTCCCTCCAGGGCTCCCACAATGCCTTCCCCCAAACCCCTGTTGAAACTCAGACCACTCTGGCCTCTGCACTTGCTGGGGTACCTCTTCCTTGATGTCAGGACAGGGGCCTCTTTCATCCAGGGCCTGGAGCATGGGCCACTGAGCATTAGTCCTAGTGCAGCAGCCTGCCTGGGTGGCTGTGGATATAACCCAGGGCGTGGGTAGGCTGGTTTTCTAAAGTAGAGTTTGACCTTGACCTGCCCATGCAATTCCAGCCCAGGGGTTTGTCTTTGGCTCCCAGTAGCCCCTACTGCCAGAGGCCACAGCTGCCCAACAGGGCCCTAAGAGCAACAACTTCAGAGGCCCAGACACCCCTGGAACATCAGAGCCAGATTGAAAACAGGGTCTGTAATACGAGGACTTAGCTCTCACGGAGCCCCTGCTGCAGCGTCATTCATTCCTGTGCTACCAGCATGGCTCTTACCAGATCCACGTTATCATCTGTATTATTTTTCACTTATATTTTTATCTAAATGCTTTGTTCTAAGTAATATGAAACCACCGGGCTTATACAAAAAATTCTTCTGAGTAGGTGACACATTCGCATGGTTCAAAATTCAAAAACACACAAAAGGGGGTAAAATGAAAAGTCTCTCTTCCACCCAGCCTCTGCCATGAGGGAAGCTCCAGCATAGGAGGGATGTCCAGAGTTGGGCCAGGAAGGGGCCAGGTGGGCCAGTGGGAAGGTGGTCTCAGCACTCATCTGATGAAGAATGGACGCAGCCTGTGCACTCGTGCTAGCCAAAGCCTCTTTCTCCTTCTCCGCATCTGATGTGAGAACCTTGGCTTTTGCGATCGTTGGCCTGAAAGCTTCTAGGGAATGAAAAGACCATACTAGAAACCTGTCTGATTAACCATAAGCCCAGTGCTCTCTGTGAGGATCTTGAAGTCAGGGCTGCTTCGGGATTCTGTGGGGAAACTGAGGCCGAAGGCCATGGCCAAGCAGCTCTCCCCTCCACATGTGTGGCTCAGTGCTTCCCAACCTTCCCCCTAGCACCCAGCCCCCAGCCCTGTGTGGTGCCCACAGTGAATGCCAGTTGCTTTGGTGCCCCTCCCCCAGTTCCATTCTTTCACAACCAATTAAGGGCCTGCCTCACATCACATTTTGGCTTCTTTATTTTATTTTATTTTATTTTATTTTATTTTATTTTATTTTATTTATCTTACTTTATTTTATCTTCTTTTATTTTTATTTTTTGATAGAGAGCACACAGGTGCACAGGGAAGGGGCAGAGAGAGGGGGAGAGAATGAATCTCAAGCAGGCTCCATGCTCAGCACGGAGCCTGACATGGGGCTCAATCCTACACGACCCTGAGATCGTGACCTAAGCCAAAGTCAACAGTCAGGTGCTCAACCAACTGAGCCACCCAGGTGTCCCTTGGCTGTTTCATTTTATAAACCAGAAAAGAAGAGTCCTCTCCCTTTCTCCAGCAAGGGCATCTTACTCACCTAGGGCTGTCCTGCCGGCCTCTTCCCTGCCTGTGGCCTTCATGCCCCAGGCTGCCATGGGACAAAAACCCACCACCCTTTTTCTCTCCCAGACCTTTGCCCGTTGAAACACCTTGGCCACGGGCACCTGGGTGGTTCAGTCAGTTAAATGTTTGACTCTTGATTTGGGCTCAGGTCATGACCTCAGGGTCATGGGATCAAGCCCAGTGTCCGGCTCCATCCACACTGAGTGTGAAGCCTGCTCGGGATTCTCTCTCTCTCTCTCTCTCTCTCTCTCTCTCTCTCTCTCTCTCTCTCTCTCCCTCCCCCTCCCCCCCATCCTCTCTCACACACTGTCTCTGTCTCTCTCTAAATAAATAAATATGAAAGAAAGAAGAGAAAGAAAGAAAGAAGGAAAGAAAGAAAGAAAGAAAGAAGGAAAGAAAGACCTTGGTCCAATACTCTTACTTGCCTGGTGTCCTGTACTTTTCCAAAGCACATTCCTTGCTGTTGTCATCTATGTCCAAATAACCCTGGGAAGCTCATGGTCTGCAGATGGTTGCCACGAAAGGCACGAGATAGGGAGTCAGGAGCCCTGAGCTCCAGTCTGGCTCTTTGCAGTCTCCTGAGTAATTTGGGACTTACTCTGCCTCTCAGGATTCAGTTTCCTGCCCCGTCAATGGAGGGAGGAGAGGAGAGGAAGGGGCAAGACCCCACCTCCAATGCTGACTGGCATGACTGTTCCCGTCTTGCACAGAAACAAACGAGGGTCCAGGGAGGAGTGAGGATGGGCGACAGCCTGCTGGAATTCACAGAACAAGTAGCAGGGGGGGCTAGAATCAGAAGCCAGCACTCTCTGGTCCAAATCTAGGGTGCTTCCCCCTACCTATGCAGCTCCTCCCACATAATTTGGCCCCCATTGTTTAGGAGAGTTGATTCCTGGGCTTCCCAAACAGTCTAGAGCCACCTGGACCCAGGGCATGGCTCCACCAGAGGAATGAGACTCCGGAGTGCCAAGACCTGGCTGCAAAGAAAGAAGACCCTAATTCCCCTCTCTCCCCAGGAATGAGTCTGGCCGGCCCAGTGTCTAGAAGTCAGCGGAGCTGGTTCAGGCATCTGAGATCAGGAAGTGGCCGAGTTTCCTGGGAGAAGGGCTGGTGTGGTGCCAGGAGTCAGGCCAGATATCTGAACGAGGGAACCAGCCCATGTCCTGCCCTGTAGTAACCTGGGCCCAGACATGCCTGTCACAGTATGGTTTTTTTTCTCTGCAGAAGCTGACCGGCCGCCTCATGCTGGCCGTGGGAGGGGCAGTGCTCGGCTCCCTGCAGTTCGGCTACAACACTGGAGTCATCAATGCCCCCCAGAAGGTGAGTGCCATGCCTTCCTTGGATTATCAACACCAGCTTGCTCTGCTGCACACTGCACACCCCACATCCCACATGCTCACCCTGCCTGTTGGGTGTCAGTCGTTCACATCAATTCACCATCTGCTCCCACCAGCCAATTATTCTGGCCCCGAAATGGTTAAAAACCCTTGGCTTTGGCCTTGGAATCTCAGGGCTGCAGAATCATGGGGTCTTTATAAGTCATTTTGACCAACCTCGCACCCACACGGACATTTCTAATAATCAAAACAATGCTTGGTGTGATGATGCTCCATTTACATAACACTCTGGGATTACATAGGGCTTTGTGGTGCTTACCTCACTTGCTGCTCACAGTGCTCTATAAGGCAGGCAGGCAACAATCGGCTAGTGCTCCCCTCCTGCAGGTGGGAAGAGTGGCCAGAGAAAGGAAACCTGCCCAGTATCCCCCCAACTAGGCAGGGATGGAGCTGGTATCCAACCCTAGTCTGCCATGGAGCCCTCCAGACCAGGTGCTTCTACCACCCTCCCTCGTAAAGCATCCTGTTCCACGTGGAAACAGCCTCCTTCCCCTGGAGGCCCAGCGCCAGTCACATCAAAAATGGTGTCTTATCCTAGGGAACCAGAGGGATTAGGGGTCTGCTGGAAGGAAGGCTTGCTTCCTTCTTCTCGCAGCACATCCCAGATCCGTCCTCACTTGTTCCTTGAATGTCAGGACTGGGAGGGTCCCCCGTGATCACCCCAGCTCAGCCCACCTGCTTCAGGAAGGAGAGAAGATGAAAGGGGTCAAGGGGCAGGACAGGATACTATAAGGAGTCCTTTCTCTATACCAGCCCTTTTGCATATGTTTATGAGGTTGGGTGGTGAGTCCCCATTTCATAGACCCAAAGACTGAGGCCCTGGACAGATGAAATGACCAACAGGCTCAAGGTCACATAGCTAGTGAATGGTGGCTCCGGAAGCCAGACTCGGTTTCCACCACCACAGGCTATCTTCTTGATCAGTTGCCACGTCAGTTGGAAAATCTGTACCTTCCTGGGGAGGACGAAATGAGAGTGGACAGTCCTGTCGGGACCACATTCATCGTGCAGAAGGGGAGGCTAGAGAGTGAGTGTGGCTGGGTCCCGAGGCCCAGTGGCCTGTCTGGGGGAACTGGGAGTCTTGGGAGTCAGAGCTGTCCTCCTCCAAATAGGCAGAGGGTGGCTGTGAGGGGCCACGCCTGATGCCCGGGAGCAGGTCACCAGGAAGGCCTGGCCTGCTGAGTCATGCTCAGCTGCAGCGGAGGTGACGGGACTTTTCCAAACTCGTCTGAAATGGCTCCCATGCTTGGAACAGCACCAAGCCCTGCTTTAGCTAAGTGCTCTGAGCAACTCTTGCCAAGGTGCGTGCCTCGACACTGACTCCCTTTGGGAATCTACAGATGGAAATCCTGCAGTCTTAGAGGGAGGTTGAGTTCTGCACTTGTGGTGTCCTGGACGCTCCTGACACTCCCGATTCTGATGTAATTGATCTGGGATGCTGTTTGGGTATGGAACGTTTAATGCTCCCCTGCTGATCCTAATGTGTGTCCAAAGTCCAGAGCTCCTGGATTAAGTGATGTCTCGACCTATCACCTAGTGAATTAATGAGAGAACGAGGACTCTAAGATCAGGATAGAAGAAGTGTTTTCCAGAAACAGAACAGGGATTGGTATGCAGAGGAGAGAGGCTCGTGTGTCTGTAGGGTGAGTGGGAGGAGAAAGAAGGCTGGGGAGGCCAACAGGTAAGCCCAGGCCTGACTACAAAGGGCGTCGTGGGTAGATTTCATCTACAAAATCTCAGCCACTGGCATGGCAGGGCACCATCAGGACGGGCACGTAGGCACCAAAGAGTCGGCCAAGCTAAGAGTAGGGACTTCAGAGTGAGGACAATAGGGACTCATTGTAGAGGACAGATATGATCAGATTTGCATTTTAGGGAAAGGATTCGGGCATCTGGGCGGTGGGAGGGATCTGAGAATGGGAAATGAGAGACCAGGAAATAGCAAGAAAGCTGCTTTGGAATAGGGATAGGAAAACAAACACCATGCAGGAAGCATGGGCAGGGTTTGGTCATCAGTTCAGTGTGAGGATAAGAGTGGGGTTTAAAAAGGGCTTCTAGGGGCGCCTGGGTGGCTCAGTCGGTTGACCGGCCAACTTCAGCTCAGGTCATGATCTCGCGGTCCATGAGTTCGAGCCCCGTGTCGGGCTCTGTGCTGACAGCTCAGAGCCTGGAGCCTGTTGCAGATTCTGTGTCTCCCTCTCTCTGACCCTCCCCCGTTCATGCTCTGTCCCTCTCTGTCTCAAAAATAAATAAAACGTTAAAAAAAAAAAAAGGGGGCTTCTAGGGGCACTTGGGTGACTCTCAGTTAAGTGCCTGACTCTTGATTGTAGCTCAGGTCATGATCTCACAGTTCGTGAGATCAAGCCCCACATCAGGCTCCACACTGATGGTGCGAAGCCTGCTTGGGATTCTCTCCCTCTGTCTCTGCCCCTCTCCCCCTTCCATGCTCTCTCAATAAAAAAACATTAAAAAAAAATGGCTTCTAGGTTTCTGGCTTGGGCAATATGGGATCTGGAGGAGCAGGTATGGGAGGAATAATTGATAGGTGCCTGTGGGACATGTCAGAACTGAGGTGACACATTTGGGGATGTACAGGAAGCACTTGGACATGGGGGTCTGTTTCTCGGGCATGTGGTCAGCTGGAGAAAACCTGAGCGCTGGTCACTGGTATCCAAATAGCAGGAGAGGAAGATGTCCTGGAGAGACTGGAATGAAAAGAGAAGGAAGAGTCAAGTAGGAGGTGATGGATGAGGTGAAGAAGGAGTGCTGGCTGTCAGGTGCCCCAGAGGTTAACCTGGACAAGTCAGCCCCATATTGCTGAATGCCAAAGACTGGATGGTGACCCTGTGGTGACCAAAGTTTGACTGGGTGAAGCCATGTGGGTAGAAACCTCCCTCCAGCAGGTTGAGGAGGGAGGAGGGCATGGGAAAGATTAGAGATGGCTCTTCCAAGAGACTTAGTGGAGAAAGAAGAAAAGGGGGTGGTGGTTGCAGGGGTCATCTGGCTGGGATGCTTTTTCCCATGCGAAGACTTCATTTTTAAATGCGCTGCGCTGTAAGGAATCACCAGAGGGGGTGAGGGTGAGCTGGGAGAGGTCTCAGGACTCAGGGGCTGCTGGAGCAGAGGCACCAGGGTGGCACTGGGCGGGGAGCCTCTTCTGAGGCTGTAGATGCGGACAAACCCACAGTGAAGTTCTCGGGTTCTCGGTGCCTCCCGCCTAATCAGAGACAGACGGAAGGGGAGAACAGCTGAGAAGGATGGGAGGGGCAGCTGACCGGGGCGTCTAGCAGGCCTGGTGGGCGGCACAGAGGGCATTTCTGGGAGCATTTGTGAACACCTGTCCAGAGATCACTTCAGGAGCCAGGCAGCGAGGCCCGGAGTGGCCACAGTTGATTGTGCACACACTGAAATGGAGTGGTGTTTCCAGGGTGTGCGCTCGGGCTCCCCGTGTTGCAGACACTTCTCGAAAGCCTGGTCATAGTCCTTCCAGGCAGGGGCGGGTTCAATGTGATAAACTTAAGCTGCGAAGAGGGGATAGGATGACACAGGGTAAGGGTGACGAGCACAGTGACTCAGCCCTGCCTCAGCCCTGTGGACACTTTCGCTCCACAAGGTCTACAGGCTCTATCCCAGACAGTAGGAGGTGGGGCAGGGGTGGAGCTGTGCCAAGGTCTGCGCACTAGGGGAGACCCCTGGGAAGATCCAGAACATAGTTAATGGAGAGCTTCTGGGTGCCACTGAAGAAAGA
The DNA here is from genome assembly GCF_018350175.1 of Felis catus. NCBI lineage: Eukaryota > Metazoa > Chordata > Mammalia > Carnivora > Felidae > Felis > Felis catus. The sequence goes on along the minus strand of NC_058375.1, from coordinate 33,515,167 downwards.
GGAAGGCAGGCTTATGCAGAGGGGGAGGGGGCAGCCTTTCAAGGGGCAGGTGGCCCAGGCACTGGGGACATGCGGTGGCAGAAGTGTTGCGCCCACACACCGACAGCCCCTGTCTGTTTAGGACTGTTAGGAAGCTGCCCTGGGCTGGCCGGGTCGGCCTGCTTTCCTGAGGAGCCTGCACCTCACTAATGGTGAGGATGCCAGAAGCTGGGGCTCCTCCATAAAAAAGGCCCCAAAGGGCTTCCTCCTGGAAGTGGTTAATTAATCATAACATTATGTTAAATGTTTACAGAGCACCTCCCCATAAATCGTCTCCTCATGGCCACCCCACAAGGTGGGTGGGGCTGGGTTATCTTGCCTTCTTATAAAGGAGGAAACTAGGCTGATGAGGTCACCTGGAAAGTGAGAGGCTGAGCTACGGCTGGCCTCCAGGCTTCACCAGGGAGTGATAACCACATCCCTGTGACGCCCCTGCCAGGCCTCCTGCCTTCTGGGGAGGAAGGAGGAGGGAAGCCCAGCCACAGAGACAGCAAATAAATGAACAAGGCATCCTGACCACCATACCGGGTGGAGAGAACGGCCTCTCCCTTCCCCCAAATGGCCGAGTTGCCAATAGAGATGACTAAAGGCCATTTAGAAACCATGAGTTCCTGGCCAAGGGACGGTGTCAGGCATGTCTCAGAATGAAGCATCCTCAGAAGCCAGAGTTAGAGCTGGAAGGGGCCTGATGGTCCACTGGTTTAGCATTCCTTATTTGACAAAGGAGGAACTTGGCCTGGCAAGCAGGCGGAGTCTGCCTGAGATGACCCGGCTTGTGAGCGAAAGTACTAGAGGCCCACTTCTCAGCCCAGACTTCTGCCCGCTGGGGCTGCACTGGGCTCCAGGCTCCGGGTAGCCTCTCCTTATCTCTGTCAAGATCCAGAGAGTTCTGTGTTCCCTCTGGCCTTCACCCATCTCCACTAATACAGACCCTTACAGCTTACTGTGTAAGTGCACAGAAATCAGAATTCGATTGTTTCTTATAATCACCTCGTTAGGTACGCACTGTAATCCCTGTTTTATAAGAAACTGGGACACAAAGATGTTAAGCGACTAACTAAACCAAGGACACACAGCCAGGAAGTGGCAGAGCTGGGACTGGAATCCAGGGAGTCTGGCTCCAGTCTGCATCCTTGACCACCGTAGAAGGAATGGCAATTATACTACAGTCAGATGGGCACTGAAACACCCTTTCACACACCTATAACTGCTACCCAGCTGCCCCCTCTTACTCTGACTTCCAGGCCGAGTCAAGCTCAGTCACGTACAGACATCTCAACGGTTTCCCACACATGGTTGCACAATTTTCTTACACCATTACAGCTCTGTCATAGCTACATCATCGCTTAAGCCCCTCGAATTCATGGCTTGTTTATCAATTAATGACCACTCTTTCTACCCCTAGCCCTGTGCTGGGACCTAGTGACACAGATGAATCGGATGTCTCCCGTGTTGAAATGTAGTCTAGAGGGAGCACATGTTTCCCTGTAGTTAGCTCTTGGGGCAACAACGGACAGAAGCATGGATGGAAGCATGGGCAGGCTCTGGGAGTGGAGAAGGGAGAGGGAGAAGGTACCTGGCCCACAGAGCAGGGTTCTTCTCAACATTCACCTTTGGGGCCAGATAGTTCTTTGGTGCCGTGGGAGGCTGTCCCATGCATTGTAGGATGTTTAGCAGCATCCTTGCCAGCGCGACAACCAAAAATGTCCCGACGTAGCCAGATGTCCTCTGCGAAGCCACACTGCCCATGTTTGAGAGCCACTGCAGTGAGAAGGAGGGGTACTTTCAGGAAGGCTCTCCAGAGGAGTGTTTGTGTATTCTCTGAAACTCGCCAGGGAGAAGGCAGAGGAGCAGCACAAGCGAAATTGCAGCAATGTGGGGTGCCTGGGTGGTATGGGGGAGTCACTGTGTGGGGGTGGGAGGGGGCAGTGGGGAGCCAAGAAGGGCTGGGAGCAGGGCTCCTGCAGGGACATGAAGATCTCTCTGCCAGCAGGGGAGACTCTGGAGATCAGGGACCAGTGAGGAGGCCAGGGTGAAGGCCTGGCCTGGGTTTAGAGAGAAACCATGCCAGGGCTGTTCTGGAGAAGCAGCATGGGTGGTAGGAACCTCTCCTGTGGGCTTGGGGCCCAGCTTCCAGTTCCGTCTGGCTGCCTGGGCCTCTTCCCCAGGCTCCAAGGAGGGGCCCCAGGGGACCCAGCAGGTGGAGCTATCTGTCTAACACCACCTGTAGCATCTGCTCTGAACTCTCAGCTGACCCTGGGGTGTGGCTGAAATTGCTATGGAGACATAAACTCTGGGCTGAGGGAGGGTAGCTGTGGGGGAGGGGATAGCAGGGAATAGGAAATCGTGGTCAAGGCCGGGCTGAGGGACTGAACTGGACAAGCTGGCCCTTTCCTCTTTCTAACTGGAGCTCAGAGCTTAGGTGGCTCTTTAACCCTTTCGCCCCCCAGTAACATCTGGGAGAGAGAAGAGAAGCTGAGGTGGGAGCTCTAACTCTCCCTCACAGGATGATCTAGAAGATCCTGGGTTGGAGGAGTCTATACGGAAGGATGTTGAGATCGGCCGGGGGTTCTGAAGCATACCCCTTCTCTTGGCAGTAATCTAGAATTCTAGATCAAGGCTTGGCAGGGAGGCCAGGTCCAGCTAGCAGCTGATTTTGTATGGCTCATGTGCTAAGAATGGTTTTTACGTTTTTTAAGGGGGGAGAAAATTATGTTACATTGAGACAGGGGAAAAAAAATAAGCAACTGTGGCCATATGTGGTCAGCAGACCCTAATATTTTCTGTCAAGCCTTTTACATAAAATGTTTAGCAATCTTTGCCCTAAACTTTGACTTGTATGCTCCCTGCTGACAGGGAACTCACTACCTGTAAGGTAGACAGTCTCCTCCTCTGAAGCCTAGAAAGCTTTTCTTCCCCGAGGTGAAGGCTGTGCCCTGGGGCTCTGCAGACCTGCTGGGTTTCTCTATGAGTGGGGCAGCCAGGCAGGGTCTGAAGAAAGACTCCTTGAGGCAGGGCCCTAGATCCTTCAGGTCTTTCTTGCACTATAAATTCCTTAGGATAATGCTATATCTTCGGGCACTTTAAAAATGGAAAACCCTGTCTGTCCTTAATGCTCCTCTGAAGATGGCAGCTTCTCTCCTTGAAAGAACAACAGTGACTTAAGTAACCGCTTATTCTGTATGCTGGGCAGCAGACTGTGCCTCATGCCCAGGCCCTCACTACAGACACTGCCCAGACACAGAGGAAGTCAGAACTTCCTCTGCAGACAGGCAGACGTGTGGTCCTTCTCCCACAGTTGCCCGGGTGGGGAGAGGGAGGAGGGGGGATTCCCAAGGAGTCAGATATGATGCAAGCCTCCCGCCACTGCCACCCTCTCGGGAACTGCTGGGATGAGGAATAGGTTTTACTGGGAACCATCCAGTCTAAGGGATCTCAGCAGCCCAGAGGAGGTCGCTTCACCACGCTGGCTCCTACAGTGTCACTAAGCAGGCATCTGCCCTCTAGGGTCAATGTGGGGTGATTGGACAGAGATCCTTCATAGCCCTCAACTCCTGAGAGTCTGATGCCATGGCAGTCCCCCCTCAAGCTGACTAGGAGCACCCCCACTTCTGCCCAGCATGCATGCACTCACACAGACCCTCGGTGGGTAGAGAGGTTGGGAATAGGTTGGGAAGGGAGCAGAGATATAGACAGATCTGGCTAAACCTGATGCATTTGCTGTGCAGGGCTCCATGGAGAGTAATTAATCACGGGAGGCAGAATCAGTTGGGTGGATGGGAGGAGTCAGGAGGAGAATCCGGGTGAGACCTAGGGCAGGTGCTGTACAGGCAGAGAATAGGATAGATGAAGAGGGCAAACTGACCGGGACCTAGTGACTGATTGGATGTGGGGCGGTGGCAGGATCAAGGGTCTTCCAGCCTCGTGAAAAGCATGTGAGGTGGGAGGGAGCACGGGAGTGGGAGCTTTCAGAAGCACCAGCCAGGCCTCAAACATGAGCCAGGGTTGCGGAGGCTGCCGGTGACTGTGTAGTGGAGACTGGGTCTGTGGGATCCTTCGGAGGAAGAAGGCTCTTCTTTGCTTAGGGGCACTCAGCCAGTGCTAGGGTGGATGTTGAGGGCAGGGACTCGGTGGATGGTGACCCCAGAACTTGTCCCCACGTAGGGTTCTTCCCCATTCTCCAGGGACTCCCTGCCTTTCCTGGGCCAAGGGCCAGTTCAGCTCCACGTGGGGCATAGACCCCCAGATCAGAAGGCAGGAACTCACTGTGCAGCCTCAGCTTGGCCAGGAAGTGCTGCTGGGGGTGGAAAGGATGAGCCTGAGGCCAAGGTGAAGGTGAAGGGGGCTGGCTATTCCCCGTTATGCATGCCCATAAAGAGGTCTGATCTGAGTAGCAGGGGAGCTCATGAGCCATTGAGGAGCTACCTCTCAACAAGGTTTGGTCCCTCTCACTTGTTACCACAAGCAGCACACTTCGCTGGGGGAAGGGAACCTCTGGGATTGTGGTCCTCTTACTGGCTGCCTCAACATCTCCAGCCAGCCCCAAGAAGAGGGTTAAAGACCCGAGCAGCCAGAACAGAAACCTCAGCCTCACATCTTTAAGCTCCTTTAGGTAGAAAGCCCTTACTCAGCCCTTGTTGACTCTGCACACAATTCAGGCAATTCCATTAGCTGACTTCTTGGCAAAATTTAAATTGGATGTGGAGACTTCTCTTGAGACAGCATCTGAACCACAGGGGTGTGGAGGAAGACCCTGAGAGCTACAGAATGCATCAATTAAAGGCCATCTGGGGCAAACACCTCTTCCTGCCCCCGTGGAGAGCCCCAAGGGCAGCAGAGCGAGAGTGACGAAGGGAGAAAGATTTCCACCCTGATGACGGGTCCTTAGTGGGGCAAGCGTCACTTATCTGGACAGTCCCCTTATCCAGGACAGCTTGTTCTCTGCAGGGCCTGATAAATGGACCATTACTGCTCCCAACCAGTCCTCCTCTGGGGTTGGTTTTATCCCTTGAAGAACACAGCACTTTGTTTTGTTTTGTTAAAATCGGCCTTCTTTCTGCCCCCAGCAGAAGCAGGGGCTCCCAGGAGGAGAGCCTAAGGCCCTCTCTTCATTCACTCACCAGGCATCCCTGGCACCAGCTCTGGGACAGGTCCCAGTGTGAATCCACTAGGGTCCCTGCGCTCAGGGAGGACACACTCCTGGGAGCCTTTGAGCTGGATCTCAAAAGGTTTCAGCATGGTAAGGCAGGATGGGCCTTCAAGGCAGAGTAACCATGAAGAGCGTGAAAATGAGGCCAAGAGCAAAGGTAGAGATGGTGTTAGGTGGGGAGGTCAGACTGATACCTGGCAGGAGCCTTGATTTTGAATGATGGGATGCAGGGTTGGTTGTACTTTGTCAGTGGTCTGACTGCCCTTGGGTCAGTACCAGAACATGGTGGGGTCCCTTGGCTCAGTGAACGTGCCAGGACCCATGTAAGCACTCTACGTTTCATTACTCCCCTGCAGCATGATGAAATAGATATTGCTGATGTCGCCATTTGAGATGAAATAATTTGCCCTCGGTCCCAGTTGAGATAAATGGTGGAGCTGGGATCTGAACTCAATTGTTATCCAGGTTCCTAACCCCTACACTCTGTCTGGCTTCCTTGGGATATAAGATCTTTAGGTCTGCCTTCCTCCTCTCCCCATTCCTGTGTCAATCTGTCCTCACCCCCTAGAGCCCGGCCTCTGTCAGGTGTCTCCAGACTTGGGACAGATCATGGCAGCAGGGCAGGAAGAAGGTAGAGGCCAAGGACCCGTTGCAACTGTGCGGCCAGGCCCAGCATACTCGATGAGCATTCCTGGGACCAAGAGCCTCGTTCTCCCCTTGGCAATTATGGCTTACCCACCGCATCCTTTCTGCTAGACCCCTGGGGCTTGGGAGGATTAGAGAGGTTCAAGGGCAGTGGCATGCAGGTTGTGTAAGAGGCTGCATACTGCTGCGTGCACATGAACTTGCAGCATGCATGTGCAGAGGGGTGCCAGGATGGGCTAGCTACGCAAGTTTGAGCTGCAGGTGGTTGAAGGGAAAGAGGGACATCCAGGTTTGTGACTGGCTGAAGCCAGGAATATTCAGATCGTGTGAGCACTAGTATGTGTGTGTGATGGTGCATGTACACAGAAAGCTGTTTCTGGGTATGTTGGGCCTGTGCCCAGCTACGCATGTGGCTGGGTGGGTCTGGCCAGTCCCGTGGCACTGGGTGTGTGTCTGTGTTGCCTTAGAGTAGGGTGAACGTGCTCAGGCAGAACCGGTGGATCAGGTAAGGCCCTCCATTGGGCGGGGGCGGGGGTAGTGGGCAGGCCTCTAGGACAGGTGTTTCCAGTTCCTGGAACTGCTTCCTTGTCCTTAGCTTTCCCCATGCCTCCCAGCTCGGCACCCTGGAGAGGGGAGGAGGCCATGGGTCCTTCAGGGTGTAACTCCCACAAATAGCTGGGCCTGGGGGTCAGAAAGCAATTTGCACAAGTCTCTGGAGCATGTCTTATGTGCAGGTTGGTCACAACAGGCCCTGAGCGTGAAGTCCATGAGCCTTCCCTTCATCCCAGAGCGTCTGAAACGTGGAACCATCTGTCCAGCTGTATTTCCTTCCCAGCAGGGGTTTGGGGACAGGGCCCAGGTGGCCAGAGCCTAGCACCTTAGGCACTTTGAAGAGAAAAGGGGCAAGTGGGAAGAAGCACTTTCTCCCTGAACCTGTCTCTGCTCTGCGCCTGAAGTTCCACCATTGGTCATTTGCTGTCCACTCCAGCAAGTTCTGTGGAACATATGAAACCATAGAGCACTGGAAACCACACCTGGGGGAAGCAGGAGAGCTGGTGCCACTCTGGAGATGGAGCCCATCCCCTTGTTTCTCACCTGGGGAAACTAAGGCCCACAAAAGGGAGGGACTTGGCTCAATGACATGCAATGAGTTTGGGGTCTGGCCGGGTGCTGGGCCCTCTTTGAGGGGGCAGTGCAGTGCAAGGAGAAAAGGAGGCTGGGTCCCGGCCGACTCAACAGGCTGCTTCCCCCACTGCAGGTGATTGAAGAGTTCTACAACCAGACTTGGATCCACCGCTATGGGGAGAGCATCTTGCCTACCACGCTCACCACGCTGTGGTCCCTCTCCGTGGCCATCTTCTCTGTAGGAGGCATGATTGGCTCCTTCTCTGTGGGCCTTTTTGTTAACCGCTTTGGCCGGTGAGCAGAAGGGGTCCTGGCCCTGGCCAGGGCATACCAGATGGGAGTGGGGGAGACGTCCCTGCCTGTTCAGGGTGTTGCCTATGACCTAGCCCCTGGGAATCTGGGGAGATCCAGGCACCCACCTGACCTGTGACCCCACCCCCAGACGGAACTCAATGCTGATAATAAACCTGCTGGCCGTCCTGTCCTCTATGCTCATGGGCTTCTCGAAACTGGCCAAGTCCTTTGAGATGCTGATCCTGGGCCGCTTCATCATCGGTGTGTACTGTGGCCTGACCACAGGCTTCGTCCCCATGTATGTGGGGGAGGTGTCCCCTACGGCCCTCCGTGGGGCCCTGGGCACCCTGCACCAGCTGGGCATCGTTGTTGGCATCCTCATCGCCCAGGTAAGCTGGGGCTGGGTCTCCTTGCCCAGCACTGCCCCCACCCCACAGCTTTGGTGGCTCTCCTGTGTCCAGATGACACCCTGATCAGAGTTGTCACCCAGCCTTCCACAGCCCCGCAGCAAGGGATAGCCTCGTGCACACACCCTAGTAGACACAGGCCCCAGAGAGCACTCTTGTCACTCACAGTTCCGCCAAGGCCTCCCTGGTGTGAGCGCAAGTCCCAGATAACTTGGCCCTTCTGGTCCCAGCCTCGTGACCTGTCCTTCCCCTGGGGAGCCAGCCACAGGGAAGCCCCCTGGGACCTCCACATGCCAGGTTCTCTGCTGCCTGCAGGCCTTGAGGCCTTCCTTGTATACACTACCCTCTCTCTAGAAGGCTTTCCCTTTCCCCTCCCCAAAATTGTCCCGCCGCAGAGTGACAGCCCCTATGCCATGTGCCATTTGTCCTCCCACTTATGCTGTGAGGTCGGTCCTCCTTTCTTCATGTGACAAATGAGGACACTGGGGTTAAGCGGCCGCTGACACGGAGGCCACTGGGTGGGGCGGGGCCCGTGTGGGGGCGGGGCTAGGGCGCTCAGGGCGGCTTTCCCCACCCCTGCTGCCCGCAGGTGTTTGGCCTGGACTCCATCATGGGCAGTGAGGAGCTGTGGCCCCTGCTGCTGAGCGTCATCTTCGTCCCGGCGCTGCTGCAGTGCGTCCTGCTGCCCTTCTGCCCCGAGAGCCCCCGCTTCCTGCTCATCAACCGCAACGAGGAGAACCGGGCCAAGAGCGGTAAGGGCGGGGCTCTGCCCTCTCCCCAGCCCCCCTCCCGCCCCGGCCTCCTTCCTGCTCTGAGCCACCCCCACCTTCCCTCCGGTCCCCCCAGTGCTGAAGAAGCTGCGCGGGACGGCTGACGTGACCCGCGACCTGCAGGAGATGAAGGAGGAGAGTCGGCAGATGATGCGGGAGAAGAAGGTCACCATCCTGGAGCTGTTCCGCTCGCCCGCCTACCGCCAGCCCATCCTCATCGCCGTGGTCCTGCAGCTGTCCCAGCAGCTGTCGGGCATCAACGCTGTGAGTGCCCCTCACCCACCCTTTCCTTTGGGCCCAGCCAAACCCCGTGGTCAAGTGTGTGCTGTGAACAGATCCCAAACTTAAAACAGACAAGCCCCTTCCAATGGAGCAGCTTTCCTTCAGAACCAAAACCCAGACATGTCCCCTTCATTCTACACTCACCCGTGTCCCACACCCACGGCGACGGAGGTGGGGAAAGAGCCACGGCACCTGGCCAAGTCCCAACAAATTCTCTGTCCCTTAGGTTTTCTATTACTCCACAAGTATCTTCGAGAAGGCGGGGGTGCAGCAGCCTGTATATGCCACCATTGGCTCCGGCATCGTCAACACAGCCTTCACTGTCGTGTCGGTGAGTCTGCGTCATTGCCCACCGCCGGTCAGCTGCCAGGGTCCAGCTCAGGGTGGCCCCAGGGCCTTGTGACCGAACGGCAGCATTTACTGCAAGCCAAGCAGTGTGTCAGGTTCTTCCTGAGTGCTGTGTCGTCTCATCCTCACAAACCTGTCAAGTTCATTACTCATATCAAACAGCCCATGACACTGATGCTCAGAGAAGGGCAGCGGCTTGCCCAAAGTCACAGCCAGGATGCTCCGCTGTCTGGCTCTCTGGGGCTGGCTCTCACCCCCTGTCCTGCTGCCTGGAGTCAGCTCTCTGCCCCTCAGATCCTATGTGGTCCTTAAGCTGAGCCCCACGGAGGAGGCAGTGCTGTTTGGCTTTCTCAACACTTGGGACGAGCCTCTAGATGGGGGGCGGGCGTGGTCAGAGAGGCACTAGGAGGGGGTGGCACTGACTCTGTCTCTGCCCACAGCTGTTTGTGGTGGAACGAGCCGGCCGGCGGACCCTGCACCTCATAGGCCTGGCTGGCATGGCAGGCTGTGCTGTGCTCATGACCATCGCGCTGGCACTGCTGGTGAGTTGCTCCGCTCTGGGAGACAGCAGGGGTTGGTGGGAAAGCTCACGACAGCTTCTGATCCGAGTGACTGTGTCAGCCCCAGTCTGGCCAGAAGCATCCAGAGACCAGGTAGGGGCTGCCTTCTCCCTAGTTCTGCCCCCTTCTCCCCAGCCCCATGGGCCTGGGTATGGCCTTCTGGCTCCCTAGATTGTCTCCTACCCACTCACATCCTGTCTTGAACTGGCTCCTCCCTGTTCCGTGCTTTCTCACCACAGCACCTCTGGCCCCAGGACCTAAGGCCCCTTTCCCCAGGAATTGCTCTGCCTAGTACTAAGCCTTCCAAAGTCTTCAACTGACCTTAGTTCATCTTTAGAACAGCCCTAGAAAGTATTCCCCTCCTTACCACCAAGACATGGAAACATGCCTTTTCTCAGTTCTCACCCCTGCCAGGTGTAGTTAGTATTCCCATTTCACAAGTGAGGAATTCTAGTCCTGCTGAGGTTAGTAACTCAGCAGATAAAGGACAAAGCCAGGAATCGACCCCAGGTCTGCTGGCCCCGAGCCTGTGACTGTAACCACTGTGGTAACCCTGTGCCAGGCACTTCACATGCACGAACCCTCCTTTGTCTACCCTCTGGGCAAGGAAGCAACAGTATGCTCATTTTACAACTTAACCAGAGCATAGAAAGTCTGGTGATAGCTGAGAGGTCCAGCACGCAGCAGGTGATGTGTGGCAGATCTGGGATCAGACCCAAAGCCTATACCTTTTCTGCTGTGGCCTCCTCGAAGAGAATGAGGATATAGGACCACATGCTTTGGGCCTACTCTGCTGGCCCTGAGCTGGGCACCTTACAAACTCTTTAACACTTAGCCCTAGGAATGCTCTTCCACAGCATTCTGCTTCAGGCGGACTGCTCTGCATCTAGAGCCAGGGGACCACAGGGACCTCTTCTTAGCACCTTCCATGTGCACACCGCATTACCATTCCCAGAGGGTAGGCTTGAGCTCACAGCCATCCTGCAGGACTTAGATCATTTTGTTCAGATGAGGAAGCAGAGACCCAGTGGAGGGAACCTAAGCTATGTGGCAAATCCAGGATCAGCCCCCAGGACTGCCTCCCAGCCTAGGACTCTTAGCCCTGCCCTGGGCTACCTCTGCAGTTTTGGTTTCCTCTGAGGATCCATAACAACCTAATCTAACTTTCCACCCTTCTGTTGTCCTCAACAGGAACAGCTGCCCTGGATGTCCTATCTCAGCATCGTGGCCATCTTTGGCTTCGTGGCCTTCTTTGAAGTGGGCCCTGGCCCTATCCCATGGTTCATTGTGGCTGAACTCTTCAGCCAGGGTCCTCGCCCAGCTGCTATTGCTGTTGCTGGCTTCTCCAACTGGACCTCCAATTTCATTGTGGGCATGTGCTTCCAGTATGTAGAGGTGAGAACCCTGCACTGTCCCTGCTCACCATTGCTCTCCTGCATGCAGGACCCTGTGCTGCTCTGCAAAATGCTCTCCCAGCTGTTCTCATTGGAATCCTGCTGAGGAGGAAATTGAGGTTCAGAAGCCCAGGTCACACAGCTAAAAACACCTCAATTCCAGGGTTCTTTCCTTAGCTTTAAATTGTCTCTATTCTGCTCTACGGTGGGACCCTGCTCCCTGGAGCCCATCACATGCCAGGTGCAGGCAGTCTCATTTAATCATCCCAGCATGCCTGGGCCGTGAGTAGCTGTTCCCTTTTTCAGATCAAAGATCAAGTCCTATAAGTCAGGGTCCTACAGTCAGGATGTAGGGTCAGTACTCCAACCAAGTGTATGTGTGTGTCTTTCAGCAACTGTGTGGTCCATATGTTTTCATCATCTTCACCGTACTCCTGGTTCTGTTCTTCATCTTCACCTACTTCAAAGTTCCCGAGACGAAAGGCCGGACCTTCGATGAGATTGCTTCTGGCTTCCGGCAGGGAGGAGCCGGTCAAAGTGACAAGACACCCGAGGAGCTGTTTCACCCCCTGGGGGCCGATTCCCAAGTGTGAGGTGCCCCACACCACCAGCCCGGCCTGCTCCCAGCAGCCCCAAGGATCTCTCGGAGCACAGGCAGCTGGATGAGACTTTCAAACTGATGGATTTTAGCAGAGCCGGGCCTGGGGCTCCTTTCTTCAGCCAACAGTGATGTCCAGAAGAATATTAGGACTTTAATGGCTCCAGGATTTTAACAAAAACAAGACTGTTGCTCAGATCTATTCAGACAAGCAACAGGTTTTATAATTTTTTTTATTACTGATTTTGTTATTATTTTTTTATCAGCCAGAGTCTCCTGTACCTACACCCAGACTTCACTCTGAATGGCTCAGTACCTGAAGGTGGGGACCAAGTCCTGCCTAGACACTTGCCTTCTTTGCCACGCTAATCTGTAGGGCTGGACCTATGACCAAGGACATACTAATCAAACAACGAACTATGAGGCTTCTACCCCAAGAGGTAGCTGTGGCCGCTCTCTTCTGAGGCCTGGATCTCCCTACCCTAATGGTTAGGCTCCACTAGGGTTCGCCCATACCCATCCCTTCCTGCCCAACCACTCAAAGTAATCTTGCCTTGCCTGAGACCAGTTGGGAGCACTGGAGTGCAGGGAGGAGAGGGGAAGGGCCAGACTGGGCTGCCAGCTTCTAGTCTCCTTTGCACTGAGGGCCAGACGATCACCATGAGAGGAGGGCCATAGGAGACTGAGAACTCACTGCTCAAGAAGACATGGACACTCCTGCCCTGCTGTGTATAGATGGAAGATATTTATATATATTTTTTGGTTGTCAATATTAAATACAGACACTAAGTTATAGTATATCTGGACAAACCAACTTGTAAATACACCACCTTACTTCCTCTGTAACTTACCTAAACAGATATAAATGGCTGGTTTTTAGAAACATGGTTTTGAAATGCTTGTGCGTTAAGGGTAGGGAGAATGAGATGGAACGGGAGCGAAATAATGGCTATAGTGACTTTGAACTTTGTGACTTGAAACCCAGTCCCTTCCAAGGAATGAACACCCACTATTGCTTAGTCTAGGGTCATACTACCTTGACGGCATCTGAGCTCCTCTGATCTCCAGAAGCTAAGCAGAGTCGGGCCTGGTTAGTACTTGGATGGGAGACCCTCCATTGCTTAAAAATCTGTCTAATCCCTATTCCCCAGAGAAAATCTAAATATCTTAGCATCCAAGACATTCCTATTTTCCTTCACATGATAGTTGGTATTCAAAAAATGACAGCTATGTGCTAACCTTGATGCTCAAGCCTTGATACACATTATCTTGAATGTGAGGTAGGTACCATGTCTGCCTTTGAAAGGCTCAGAGGTTATGTGCCTGAAACCTCCAAGTAAGTCATGCTAGAACCCCTACTTTTAACAATTACACTACACAACCCCTACCCCATAACTGATTTCCTCTAACCTTTAAACTAGGAAATGACCCCTCTGATCCAGCTTACATGCTACTGGGGCCTCTCAAAAGACTTCTCACCCCCTTTCCCACCCAGGAATTTCAAGGGCCTCCTCTGTTCCTTTCCTATGGCACTGTACTCTTGCACCCTTTATCTACAACTCCTAATTTTCCCCTTGTATCAATGTCATAGAAAGTCAAATTTGGTTCATCTGTGTCTTCAGCACTAAAGGCAGGCTTGGCACACAGCAGGCGCTTGGAAAATAGTTGATGAAATAAAGCACTAAGGGTATTTGTCCCTAGAGACTCAGGAGAAAATCGGGGGAATCTGCCTGTAGAAGCCTTTATAACTGCAGTCAGGCAAAACTAAAATTTCCTTGGCACCAAGAGTGATTGATTGTAAGGAGGGAGTGAGAAGGGAAATGGAACTTAGTAAATGGAAGTGTCTATGTATGTTATTAGTTACAAAGAATCTGAGGCGTTATCTATCCATCCCCATCTCACAAATGAGGGGTGCGATTCAGAGTAAATGCCCTGCCTGAGCCTGAAGGCTTAAAGCGCGAAGGGTTGAGGCCACGTGATGGGTTGCGTGGGATGCAGAAAGCCTTGTGTGTCTCCAAAAATCTAACGCTGAAAGCAAGATATCTTTGTAAACTTCGAGGAGGCACCCGAAGGGGCAGTGTAAAGAGGAGAGTTAGGGGTCCAGAATGCCAGGAGTGAGTTCCATCCAGGCTCTTAAAAGCTCATGGCGGCACTCGGCGGCTGCTGCGCTGGATGCAAGTTAACAGACCAGGGCTGGGTTGGGGCGGAAGGGGCGTACCCAGGGCCGGAGCTCGAGGATGCAAAGACCATGGCGTGCAGAGACCGCGCCGCTCCTTGGCGCCCACGAGCCCCGGGCTCCGAAGTGGGGCACAGCCCACAGCACCCCAGCCCCGCCCCGGCCCAGGGCTCCAGACCCGGGTGTGAAAAGGCCCGAGAACCCCCTCCCCGGTTCCCTAACCGCACTAGGTTGCCCCTATATGCCTGGCGCCGGCCATTTCCCAAAGTGCGCAGTGCGCGCAGGCGCCCGTCGCCCAGTCCCGCCCCAGCCGTGGCCCACAATGCTGTGGGAGGCACAGCTTCCGTTCCCTCGACGCCTTTTCTCCTGGCGTCCACCACGGCCAGGGCGACAGGCCGTCCTCCCCAGACCCCACCAGCGGTGCTCCAGGACCTTGTCTGGCGGTCGCTCCCTTGGTCGCCTCGCGGGAGGGGTGAGGCTACGCAGTACCTCCGCCAATCAGGCCGCACTGTTGGCTGGCGGGGAGGCGGGCCCCAGGCCACCACCAATCACAGCCTGGCTTCTCCGGCGGCGAGCCTGTAGCGTCTTGTAGGTCTGCCTTCTGGGAGGTGCCTTTGCGCTGAACCTTAGCACCGGCACCTGGAGAACCTAGGCCACCTGGGATTCCTATCGCCCATAAGGGGACGGCTACACATTCTGACGAAAAGGAGTAAATAGGTAACGAGAGTGCTCCCGGCCACCTTCTTTTCCAGGGCTTAGCTAAGTTCGCTGACAGTTTGTGAGCTCCTTCGTCGGATATCCTCTGCTCAAAAGCCTCCTCTCCCTGGACACCTGGATCAGGTTACCCCGCTGGACCCCGCAGCATCCTGTATTTCCTCCATCAGCTACATGGGAGTTGGCTGTCCCAACACCAGACTGGGGAGGCAACTGCTGAGCCATTCCTTTGGCCTCAGATCTCACCACACAATTTGGTCAGGCGACCAAATGAGCTAGAATTTAGATTCAGTGACGTTCCACAATCTGATTTTTTTTTTTTCCAGGGCAGTTTTAGGCAGAAAATCCAACAATTCACCGTATGTATAAGGGGGAAAGAATGTTCATTCTCTCCTGTCAAAACAGTATGTTCAGTACCCCCTTTCTCATCTTATGATTTTGATTTCCTAAGTCACCTACAGATTTGACCCGTTCTGTTTATTGCAGGCTGCGGGCCACTCATCTCTCTCCAGGGATCAGTGCAGCACTTCCTCACTGTTCTCTCTGCTTTCTGCCTTCCCTTATTCTCAAATCTTTCTTTCTTTCTTTCTTTCTTTCTTTCTTTCTTTCTTTCTTTCTTTCTTTCTTTCTTTCTTTCTTTCTTTCTTTCTTTCTTTCTTTCTTTCTTTCTTTCTTTCTCTTTTCTGATTTTATTTTTAAGTAGTCTCTACGCCCAATGTGGGGCTTGAACTCACAACCCCAAGATCAAGAGTTTCACGCTCTACTGACTGAGCCAGCTAGGCACCCTTGCAAATCTTTATAAAATGCACATCTGGTCATCTCTCTCTCCTACTTAAAACCTTCCCTGGGTCCTCAATTCCCTTTGGATAATGCCCAGCTTCCTTAGTCCAGAAATTCAAGACCATTCAGGATCAGTTTCTAGCACTCACAGGCAGCCTCATCTTTCACCACTGCCTCCTCCCCACCACCTCACCTGAACCATCCTCTAGGCATTGATTACTCTGTCCTTTGACCTTTACATACTCCTTGCCTTAGGGGCTTTGGGTTCTCTCCTTCCCACCTACTCCAGTTGTCCACCGGGTGGCTTATCCCATCACAGTCCGGGGAGAAGCTGCTCCTTGGGACACTGCTGCCAACTAGTGGCTGTTGTGTGAACACTTGGGGCAGGTTTTAACCTCAACCTCTCAGGGGTTCAGAGAGAATAGATTGTTTTGGAGATAATCCTTCACTGGGACTATTACAACAAATCTGTTTGGTTACCCTGTCACTGGCATCCCAGAATGACCTTCCTAAAGCAGCGTCTGACGACATTATCCTAGGGTTTAATGCTCCCCACTATCTCATGATAAAGCCCAAATTCCTTAACTTAGTAGTGAAGATCTTTCACATTCTGGTCTTTGGAGCCCTTATCTCCCAACACACTCCTTCAGCACTCTAGGATCCAGCCACAGTGATGTGCTCAGTGTTCCCTGGACAGCTCCTCACCTAACTAACCCAAAACTTTTTGTTCAATCTCCTTCTTTCTCCTGGTCTGCCTTTGCTCTCTCTATAAGGCCGTTTAACTGTCACTTTCTCTACAAAGCATCCATTCATTCCTTCAACTGTTACTTAACTGAGCATACACTCTTTGCCAAGCTTTTTCTTAAGCTGTGTGGTGTCTTGGAAAGAACATGTTACTTGGTGGAATAACCCTGGAGAAATCACTTCCCTTTTCTGATCTTCAGTTTCCTCGCCTGTGATATTAACATGAAATAAGATATGTATAAAGCTGGCATCAGTTAGAATTAGTCCATATTCTCCCTTCCACTCTATTCAGAAAGTCTGGTACTTACCCCTGAGATTTCTGTGATTTCCCAGGGGTCGCTTCCATTCTCAAGGTCATCTCTGGCTCTGACGGTCAGCATCTTGTTAACCACCTGGTGATGGATTCCCAGTGCAAGCTGTTTCCTGTCTTGGGACTCAGAGTTTTTCTTTCATTTTGCTTCATTCATTTACTGGCCAACTACTGGGTGTCCGGCATTATTCCAGTGCTGGGGATAAGAAAGATAGTCTTTCAAGGAGCTTACATTCTGGGGCTGGAACGGGGGGCCGGGGGCAGGAGTGTGAGCAATCAATAAAAATGTATCAGATGGTGATTTGTGTTGTGGGGTAAAAGGCACTCTGGGAGAGAGGCTGATGGATTGTGAGGGCATGTGCGGATAGGTCAGTTTTAGACGAGATAACCTGAAGTCTTCCCCGAGGGAGCAATATTTCAGTACAGACTGGAGTGAAGCGAGGAAGCAAATCATACACACGTCTGAGGGAAAAAAACCTTGTCAGTCAAGGGTACAGTAAGCTCTAAGGTGCAAAGGTGAGACCATGCTCATGTGTTGGAGGACTAGCAAGGAGGCTGGGGCAGCTGGGACCAGGGTAACAAGTAGATGAGGTCAGAAATGTGAAAGGGTGTTTATATCACACAGGGCCTTTAGACCATATGAAAACTTTTTTGTTTTGTTTTTAAATGTAAGAAGAGACTTCACAATTTTCATATTTTCTGTTATTTATGATCAGTGGTTATGGTCAGCATGTTAGTTATCACAGGGTTGGTGAGCAAATCCAAACTCCTGTGGCATATTTTACAACTCTGAGGGGACCAATACAATTAATTCTCCACATTTCTACATATGTAGTTTTCTATAATAAAAATAGAGTTGTATGAAAGATAATTATGAAAACAAACCTCTGACCATTACAAGAATTTCATTGCCTTTCCTAGTAAGGAGGCTTCAGAATTCAATTGCTGTCTCTGGTAGAAATAAGTATAAAGAGTAAGGATAGATTTAATTAAACTTTATAAAAACTTATAGGTAAATATTCTCTTACCTCTCCTCTTCCTTCCTTCCTTCCTCCCTCCTCCCTCCCTCCCTTCCTCTTTCTTCTTTCCTTACTTTCTTTCTTAAGCTTTATTTATTTATTTTGAGAGACAGAGCGTGCGCATGTGCACAAGTTGGGGAGGAGAAGAGAAAGGATCCCAAGCAGACTTATAGAGCCTGACATGGGGCTAGAACTCACAAATCACAAGATCATGATCTAAGCCAAAATCAAGAGTCAGATGCTTAACCAACTGAGCCACCCAGGCGCCGCCCCCCCGCCTTTCTTTCTAAGCAGAGGATAGAAGGTCTTTTAGTGTTTTGTATTTCAAAAGTGCTTGTGCCAATAGGCTGCCCTCAAAGTTTCTCAGGAAGTATCATTGATACTTGTAGCCTAGGGTTTACTCTAATTTTAAACAAGGCATATCAAAGTATTTTGAGCTTATCATTTATTTCCACATGCTTTAGTGCAGATTGTGATGTAATCTACAGTGTGTCCCAGTCCCTCCACACCATAGCTTTGTTGGCACCTGGCCTTGACATCTGGTTCTTAGTGGCAGATCCTCAAGAAGCATGAAGATAGGGGCCAGGAGTACAGGCTCATGGGGCATATTGCCCAGACACAGCTCCTCATCACTTTTTATTGTCTTTTTACAGAGGTGGGAGTTGGAAGCTAAGACAAAGGACACAGGTAAGAATACTGACCTTGGAGATCTGTGAGGATTAGACAAGACCCAGTGGTATGTTCCTCATGTAGTGCTTGACCAGAGAAATGATAAAAAATAGGAACTAGTTTTTCAACACTTTCTGTCTCCATCCATGTCATGTCTTTGTGTTCCTCTTTCTATTAGCCAAGATTATAGCTAGCTAATCCTCCAAGCTAAATGCCAACTGAGAGGCAGCCAAAGTGAGTGTGGGCTTCTCTGTCTGCTTGGAGGTTACATATATTTACAGCCACAAGGATCCCTGGTGGCCTAGTTTCTATCTTTAATACCAATAGCAGCTGGCGTCTAGATAATGAGTACTATTTCTCAAGCACTGTTCTAAATCTATGACCTCTATTAATACATTGGATCTTTATAACCCCCTAGGGAGTAGATATTACTATTATTATGCCCATTGTCTAGATGAGGTGACTGCAGTTGGGTGCCAGTGTAACTACACCCTCTTAACTGGCCTCCTATTTCCATCTGCTTCCTCTAAAATCCAATCAAGAGGGAAAACTGGTCTTATCTTCCATCACCCTGCTCAATAAAGAAGCAGTTTTTATTTCCATTTATTGCTGAACAAATTGAGGCCTAAGGAAGTCAAGCAGTTCTTGGGTCTCTTGGGTGGCTCAGTCAGTTGAGCATCCGACTTTGGCTCAGGTCATGGTCTCACCGTTCATGAGTTCAAGCCCCACATGAGCTCACCGTTTCAGATCTTTTGTCCCCTTCTCTCTCTTCCCCTCCCCCCCTCAAAAATAAATAAAACATTAAAAAAGAAAAGTCAAGCAGTTCTTTTGTGAGCCCATAATCCCGGGGGCAGTGCCATATGCTGTTCACCAAGTGCAACTGCTTATGTATGTGAAGTGTGGTGGCTGAGAACATGATTTGGAAATAGGAAGCGCAGAACTTTGAGTAATGCTGCATATTGGTTCTGTGGCTGCTCTTAGACTCAGTTTTTTCAAGTATGAAAAGAGGATAACTGAACGTATATCATCACAGGGTCATTGTGAGTATTGGATGAGAAGAGACTTACAGTACCTGGCTCACAGCAAGTGTTCATTAAATGGTTACTATAATAACTATTATTATATAGCCAACTTATGCTGGATTTCTTAAAAACCACATAGATCCAAAGCAACTGGGCCAAAAATCTATAAAATTGTTCTTTTATTCTTTGGGCGATAGGTGCTGGAGCTTAGGCAGGCTTTAGTCTTTCATTTTATACTTTCAAAAATCACATCTGACTCTTTGGGATGTATCTTCAGAGGCTAGCTCAGTAAGGGATATTTCAAGCCAAGTCATTTATGGGAAAACATTTATTGTTCTCTGAGTAAACTGAAATACCTCCTCAACCAAGTTCACTTCCTCCATACTCTTCACTGTTTCAGTTCTTCTCACTCAGATCTGGGATTATCAGTCCTTAGTCCTGGATAGCCTTGTTGACTGCACATTGCAGAAAGAATACCCAACCTGTCATTTAAGGCTCTGTACTCTATGGCCTGCTTTTTCTAACATGCTTACCTCCTGCTCATGCCCCTAGTAATCTGTAAACTTTTTTGTTTTAAAGTCTATTTTGCTGATATTAGGAGAGCTATCATTACTCCCCTTTGGTTACTATTTGTATGGACTACATACTTGTATCTTTTCACTTTCAATCTATCTGTCTTTGGATCTAAAGTGTGTCTTTGGGGGCACCTGGGTGGCTCAGTCAGCTAAGCATCCAGCTCTTGATTTCGGATCAGGTCATGATCTCATATGTCGTGAGATTGAGCCCTGCACCGGACTCTGTGCTGACAGTGTAGAGCCTGCTTAGGATTTTCTCTCTCTCTTTCTCTCTGTCCCTTCCCCTACTCATGCATGTATGTGCATGCTCTCTGTCTCTCTCTCAAAATAAATAAACTTAATAAAATGTTTATTTATTTATTTTGAGAGAGAGACAGAGAGAAAGAGCTCCTGGAAGTGAGCGGGGTGGGGCAGAGAGAGAGAGAGAGAGGGAGGGAGAATCCCAAGCAGGCTCTGTGCTGTCAGCACAGACCCTGCCCCGGGGCTCAATCTCACAAACTGTGAGATCATGACCTGAACCAAATCAAGACCCCGTTGCTTAACCAACTGAGCCACCCAGGTGCCCCAATAAATAACCCCCCCCCAAAAAAAATAATAAATAAAGTGAGTCTTTGGTAGACAGCATCTAGTTGGATCCATCCTGCCAGTCTGTCTTTTGATTGGAGAATTTAACCCATTTACATGTAATTACTAATAAAAATGGATTTACTTGTGTCATTTTGCTATTTATTTTCTATATACCCCATAGCTTTTTTTGTCTCATGTTTTCTGCATTACTGTCTTCTTTTGTGTTCAGTTTTTTGTTTTGTTTTTGTTTTTGTTTTGTAGTAAAATGTTTAAATTCCTTTCTCTTTTCCTTTTGTTTGTGATTTTTCTGTGGCTGTTTTCTTTGTGATTACCATGGGGATTGCACTTAACATCCTAAAGTTATACCACTCTAATTTGAATTTATAAGAATTTAACTTCAATAAGATACAAAAAATCTGTTCCTTGGGGAGCCTGGGTGGCTCAGTTGGCTAAGTGTCCAACTCTTGATTTTGGCTCAGGTCATGACCTCATGCTTTGTGAGTTTGAGCCCCATATCAGGCTCTGTGCTGACAGTGCAGAGCCTGCTTGGGATTCTCTCTCTCCCTCCCTCTCTGCCCCTCCCCTGCTCAAGCTCTCTGTCTCTCAAAGTAAATAAATACACATTCTTAAAAAAACAAAACAAAACAAAACCTATTCCTTTTCAGTTCTGTCCCCACCCTTTTGGTTGTTGATGCTGCAAAACTACACCTTTATACATCATGTGCCTCAAAACATAAACTAATAATTCTTTTAAATTCACTAGTTTCCTGGGGCACCTGGGTGGCTCAGTCGGTTAAGCGTCCGACGTCAGCTCAGGTCATGATCTCGCATTTGGTGAGTTCAAGCCCCGCATCAGGCTCTGTGCTGACAGCTCAGAGCCTGGAGCCTCTTCACATTCTGTGTCTCCCTCTCCCTCTCTCTGCCCCTCCCCCACTCACACTCTGTCTCTCTCTCTCTCTCTCAGAAATAAACATTAAAAAAATTAAATTAATTAGTCTCTTAAATTATGTCAAAAACCAAATTTGGAGTTATAAAGCAAAGTTATGGTAACACATAACACATTTTAAACCAATAATTAGGGTTTTTTTTTTCTTTAAAATATTATTCCCTTTACTGCAGTAGAAAACACCAAGTGCAGAAAAGTTACAAACCACTGTTACAATAATACTAGCTTTTGTAGTTACCATGTATTTACTTCTATTGAGATTTCTATTTCTGTATATAGCTTCAAGTCACTGTCTAGTGTCCTTTAATTTCACCTCTCCAGACTCCCTTGAGCATTTCTTGCAGATCAGATCGAGTGGCCACAAATTCCTTCAGCTTTTGTTTATCAGAGAATGCCTTAATTTCTCCTTCCCTTTTGAAGACATTTTTGTCACATATAGATTCTAGCTGGCAGTTTTTGTTCTTTGAACATTGAATATGTTGGTTCGCTGCCTTCCGGCCTGCAAAGTTTCTGATGAGAAATTTGCTTATGATCTTATTGAGGATCCCTTGTGTTTGATGATTTGTTTCTCTCTTGCTGCTTTTATGATTCTCTCTTTGTCTTTCTTTTCAAAGTTTGGTCATAATGTGTCTCAATGTGAGTCTCTTTGAGTTCATCTTACTTGGAGTTCATGGAGCTTCTTAGGTGTTTATATTCATATCTTTCATCAGATTTGGGAAGTTTTCAGCATTGTTTCTTCAGATATTCTCTCTGTCCCTTTCTTTTTCTCTCCCCCTTCTGGGATGTCCACAATGCATATGTTGGTCCGTCTGATATTGTCCCACACACACTGCACAATCCCTACTTCAAACCTGTGTGTTTGTGATGGAGTTGACTCTACCTCAAATTCTGGGGTCAATCACAGGCATGGCCAATTAAAGCATCACATTTGCCAGACACAGTGATTGGTTCGTGAATAGACCCATAAGCTACCCAGAGTTAATGAGATGTAATGACTCCTTGAGGGGAACATTTGGGAGAGGCAGTCACATGTTTTTTAGCTGTGCTTGAGCCCAGAGGAAAGGTCCAGTCATCTTGCACCAAAAGGGGAAAGAAAGCCTGTCTCTAAATGGAGTTAATATAGATAGATGGGCAGAAAGAAGCAGGATTGGAGTCTCTAGCAACCCTGTCAGAAGCTGGACTTTTCAGTTATATAAGCCAATAAATTCTCTTTCCTTGAGCTAAAATTGCCTGCTTTGCTATAAAGTCAATCTATAATGCACGTAAGCAAACATTAAGTCACTTCAAAAGATTTTATTTAATTGATCCAAAGTCACCTGACTTTTTAGGGGGTTGGTCACTCATGGAAGCCACATGTAAACTGGTTAGAAGCACAGGCTTTAGGGGTGCCTGGGGGGCTCACTCAGTTAAGCTTTTAACTTAGGCTCAGGTAATGATCTCATGGTCTGTGAGTTCTAGCCCTGCATCGGGCTCTGTGCTGACAGCTCGGAGCCTGGAGCCTGCTTTGGATTCTGTGTCTGTGTGTCTCTCTCTCTCCCCCTCCCCCACTTGCTCTCTCTCAAAAATAGACATTTAAAAAATTAAAAAAATTAAAAAAAAAAAAAAAGCCCAGGCTTTAGAGCCAGACATGCATAGAGTTGATTGCTGTCTTAACCTTTCTGAGCTTCAGCTTCTTCACTGGTTAAGTCCAGATAATAATAGCATCAGTGTGGTTTTTTTTTTTCATGTCTGAGGACAGATTTTTGTGAACAGAAAAGACTGTTTATAGCATCTTTGGTTTTATGTTAATATTAACTTTATTCATTTACAAATTCAAAACTTTGGTTTTATTTAAGCTTTAAATGTTTAGTTTACAGCTATACTATTCTATTTGTAAGTTTTGTATACTTATATACAAATATTAATTAGGTTTAAGGGGATCTTTTAATATTGTTCAAGTAACAGGCAGAAAAATCTAAACTCTTAAAAAATTAATCCCATTTTTAAAACTTATAAAATGTAATTCCTTTAACATTTTTTTTTACAGATTTTATTTTTAAATATTCTCTACACCCAATTTGGGTTTCAAATCCACAACCCCGAGATCAAGAGTCACATGCTCTAACAACTGAGCTGCCAGGTGCCCCCCAATTAAGCATTTTAAACTAAATTTATAGATCTCATATATTCTATTTTCATTTAGTTACCATCCCTAATGAGCAAATCTTTCCCAAGTAGTTGACAAAAATTTGTTTTATGTATGTACATGTAACACAAATCTAGTAGATATAATTGTGAGGTATTCCAATACTATTTCCAAACTTAATTACATTTTCTTACACCTCACAGACTAATCTACCAGATTCGTCAATATGACGAATTATATTATTATTATTCAAAATTATAACACAGACATATATTTTAAACACAAAAGTATGAATATGATAGATTTGATTTATCATCTCTATATTTTTATTATTTTTTTAATGTTTATTTTGAGAGAGAGAGAGTGCATACAGGTATGTGAGCAGGGGAAGGGCAGAAAGGGAGATGGAGAATTCCAAGCAGGCTCCATACTGTCACTGGGGAGCCAACGCAGGGCTTGAACTCACAAAACAGTGAGATCATGACTGAGCCGAAATCAACAGTCAGTCACTTAACCAACTGAACCACCCAGGTGCCTCTGTCATCACTATATTTAACTTTAAGCCTTTTCAGGTTTGAAAGCTACTTAATCACTAAGAAAGAAGTTCTAGCATCTCCAGGGAGATCACATTACTGGGTCAACAATTCACAGCCATGATAGAGTTACCGTCTAGGGGAGGCCACCTTGAGGTGACCAGCTCAACAGTTCATGGCTCTGATATAGTTATCTTCTCAGGAAGGCTGAAGTTGACATCTTAAACAAGCAGAGGCTATTGGGTTGACAATTTATTAACACAGGTCATTATCAGCAAGAGATTCAACACTGGGAAGCAGGACCTGAGCTCTGCAGGCTTCCAAGGTGATTCTACCTGAGCCACCTGTGGATGCAGTGACCCCTTCTTATAGTCACCGTAACTACAGGAAACTTCTTGTCTATACCCTTCTCCTGGGTTCAAATTACACTCTTCTGTAATTCATCTGACTGAAGTTTGCAACTTCACCCAGGTTGCAAGAAAGGAAACTTCTATCACAATTTGAGTGAATTCTTGAGTGCTCTTAAGAGCACTTTTAATTATGTTGTTCTTTAGAAACTGAGGCCTTTCCACCCTTCTTCCAGGATTGCGATGTAATCGGTCTGGGGCAGTGTGGGCATTTGGGTTTTTCAGAAAGCTTCCCAAGTGATTCTAATATGCAAAGTTGAGAACCATTCTTATGGCTTCTCCTCCAGCTCTAAAGACACGTTAATTTTCTTACATCAGATCTTCTCACTCCTCTCTTTGCTGAAGCAAGTTGCATCAATGACAGTAAAGTTATAATATAGAATGTGGTTAAAACTTAAGGCCCTAGGATTAGACTGCTTGGTTGTCTTAAGTCAATTTCTTACCTTCTCTGCCCTAGTGTCACCAGCTGTAAGATTGGGACAATAACTATGACCACCTCCTAGGGTTTTTTAAAAAGTAGGATTAAATGGCATTATACATGTAATGCTTACTGAACAGAACCTGCACATATTAAGTGCTCAGTAAATGTTAGCTATTCTTATTTTTTATGCAAATGGTGAGATAATCTGCAGTTAAATCTCTTCCTTTCCAATCCTTATACATCTGCCTTCATTTTCTGGTCTTACTGTATTGGTCAGCACCTCCATTATCATATTGAGCATTAATGGTGATAGAAGTACCCCATCTTATTGGCCTGCTTAGTTACCAATGTTAAAGGAAATGCTTCTAAAGTTTAGAAGCATAATGATATTTACGAGTACGAGTTTTGATAGAGATGTTGCTATAGATGCTTTTTTTGTTGTTTTAAAAAGGAAGTTTTCTCATTTTTTAGGAGGCACTGAATTTTATTGCATGTTTTCCTTGCATCAAGGGAGATGATCATATGGTCTTCCTCCTTTAATCTATTAAGGTGAATTCCATTTGTTGAAAGGACAGCATTGATCAAAGGAGGGGATATTAGGAAGGGAAATTGTTATGAGGTGGAGGAGAGTCAGTTAAGTATTTAAACTGAAAAAGCACTTTGAGATGGAAAAAACAATGCAAACCACTCCCTACTGTTTATACAGAGTTTTATCCAGGGTAACTTACTGACAAGGAAATGGGGAGAACAGACAATCCAAACATCATGCAGCTATTTCCCCCCTAATCTGGATCTTAACCCACAGCTCTTCTAGAACAAGGGGCATTGTGGTGAGGTCAAAAGGCGGTGCTATCTAAAGGTCACCATCTGTGCGCCCCAAAATCTTTACGAGTTATCTAACGTGGCGCCTCCTGTCCACCACTTTAGGGAATATCAGGGCATACATTAGCCTCCATGGGGCCTGGAACGCCTAGCCTCCAGGGAGGTCATTGCGCAAGCATGAACAAGATGCAGGCCAAAGATGGAGTCAGTATTGTCAGCACTCCTGCAGGAATTTACATAATGTACAGGAGGAGAGAAAGACATACGGTTAACTAGAAAAAATAAAACTAAGGCAGTAAATTCAGGAGAAACTGTTCAGATCAGTCAGACCTTATGAAGAGAGAGAAGAGAAACAAGCAAAAATTAAGGAATGTTTCCATTTGGGGGATGACAAAAGTTAGGGTTTCAAGAACACAGTGGGTGATTAACCAATTAGAATTAAAGCTTTAGTAATGGATGTACTGCATTTCCTTTATCCTTTGCTGCTCTTGCTTCTGTAAAACACATTAGGTGCATTTTCTAGATTTTTGTTTTTACTTTCCTGCAAAATTTTTATTTTGAAAAATAATCCCCAGGAAAGGTAAAATTATAGCATAATGAATTAATCCAACACCTAATTTATCCAACACCTAGATTCACCAACTATCACCATTTGGCCACATTTTACTTATCTAAGTATCCATCTATGTAATTTTTTCTTTTTTGCTGGACCATTTGAAAGTTCCAGACATTGAGACATTTTATGCCTCAATATTTCAGCATATAACTCTTTAAGAAAATGAACATTCTTCTAAATATCTGCAACACCACTATCACATCCAAAAATGTAACATGAATATAATATCTCATATACAATAACATTAAAATTTTCATCAGTTGTCCTCCATGTTTCCTTTACAACATTTTTGTTATTTGATCTAAACTCCAAGTAAGGATTCCATATTGCACTGAGTTGTCAAGCCTTTTTTTGTTTATTTATTTTTGTTTGTTTATTTTATTTTTGAGAGAGAGAAAGAGAGCATAAGCAGAGGAGGGACAGAGAGAGAGGGAGACAGAATCCCACGCAGGCTCCACGCTGTCAGTGCAGAGTCCGATGCAGAGTTCAATTCCACGAACTGTGAGATCATGACCTGAGCCAAGGTCAAGAGCCGGTCACTGAACTGAGTGAGCCACCCAGGTGCCCCTCAAGCCTTTTTTAGTATCCTTTCATCTTTATATTGAATCTCACACACACACACACACACACACACACACACACACACACACACACACATATGGTACACATGCACACGTCATATGGATAGTCCTTCTTGACTCTACTATTTTGAAGAGTCCAGGGAAGTTGTCTTTTCGAATGTCCCACAATCTAGATTTGGTCCCTTTCCCGCCACTATTAGATTCAGGTTAATCATTCCTGGCAAAAAAAATACTACATACGTGATGTGTACTTCCCGTTACATCATGTTAGGAAGCATGTAATGTCATTTTGTCTCTAATTGGTGATAGTAAGTTTGATCATTTGGTTCAGGTGATGTTCGTCAGATCTCCATTTTAAGGGTACTTTTATCTCTTTGTAGTTAATCAAGTAACCTATGGAGTTATACTTTGCAACTGTTTAAATAACCTATTGTGCAGCAATCTTTCACCCAATGGTTTTAGCGATCATTGATGATCCTCACCTGAATCCATCCATTACGCTGATGACTGTAAAGTAGTGATCTACTGAGGCAATAATACCATGTGCAAAGGAAGTAAATGGAAATTAGAGAAGTTAGCTCTACCTCAGGGGGGGAAGGTCTGGAGAGGCACAAGGGATTTGCGCAGAAGACACGTGATGTCATGAAAGAAAATATTATCTTGAGCCTTTATACTCAAGAGAGCTTCTGGGTTCTGGATCCATGAAACAGCCACTTCTACTGGTGACTTCAGTCTAGTCAGTGTAAGTTAGTAAATCTTGCACTTGCATATCTGTTTTATCTGTGTGTTGGAATTACTAGCCTTTCTGTATGAATGAGCCCCAGACATTCACTCCCTGGTCCCAATTACTCCCAGAGTAATTGTAGTGGCTGACTGCCTGGATGGTTCTCCTCGCCCGTGCCATTGCCTCAGAAGTAGTGGGACTAGGTTAGGAAGCCAAAAGCAGAGATGGTTTCTAATATTCAAAAAATCCTTAAATTCCTGGAATAAGCTGTACTTTGGTTGTAATGCCTTATGTTAAAATTTGCTGTTGGATTAGAATTTTTGCATCCATATTTATAAATGAGATTATCCATTCTACTGCCCTTAAATGGTTATCAGGAATACATTAACCTCTTAAAAATAAGTTGGATAATTTATCCCCTTTGGAATAATATGCATATGGAGAAGAATTATCTGTACCTTGAAAGTTTAGCAAGACAGTCTGGCTTTAGTGCTTTATAAGAAGAGAATAGATTAAACAAGTCATAGCATTTCCCTAATACAGTAGTATTCACACAAGAGAGCAGTAAAAATCAAAGAATACAGCTTCTTGTAATGACATAGGTAAATCTCAAAACCATAAAACCAGTCAGTTTTGTTATTTTTGTTTGTTTTGTTTTGTTCTTATGGACAATGCCACTATAAACATTTTTCTACATGTCTCTTGGTGTGCACGTGCAAGTTTTCCTAGGATATATACCTAGTAGAACTGCTAGCTTGTAGGGTACATGCATGATCAACTTTTTAAGGTAGTGGGACTTTTCCAATTTATACTACTGTCAGCAACAATATAAAATCTCCCACTGCTGTATATATTCTAGCTGATATTTGGTATTATTCAACGGTTACATTTGGTGGTTGTGAAATTGGATTTTATTGTGATTTCAACTTACATATCCCAGATTTCAAGTGAACCTGGCATTTCGTTCATATGTTTATGGATTACTTATGCTTTCTCTGGAGTGAAAGCACTGTTCATTTCTTCGTCCATTTTGTTAATTGAGTTGTCTTGTTGATTTATAGACATATATTGTAGATATTAAATTATACTTACTTTTATGTGTTGCAGTTATTCTCTCAGTTTGTAGCTTATCTTTTCACTCTCTTTATGTGACTATAAATGTCTAATGTTCATATAGTTAAATATGTTAATTCTTTTTCTTTAAAAAAATTTTTTTAATGTTTATTTATTTTTGAGAGAGAGAGACAGAGACAGAGTGTGAGCAGGGGAGGGGCAGAGAGAGGGAGACACAGAATCTTGAAGCAGACTCCACAGGCCTGACACGGGGCTCGAACTCACAAACTATGAGATCATTACCTGAGCCGAAGTCAGATCCTCAACCGACGGAGTCGCCCAGGTGCCCCTTCTTTTTCTTTTTTGAACAAATTAAGAAATATTTTCCTATCAAACCACAAAAGACCCCGAATAGCCAAAGTAATATTGAAAAAGAAAAACAAAGCTGGAGGCATCAGAATCCCAGACTTTAACCTGAACTACAAAGCTGTAATCATCAAGACAGTATGACATTAGCACAAAAACAGACACATAGATCGATGGAATAGAATCCAGAGTCCAGAAATGGGCCCACAAATGTATGGCCAACTAATCTTTGACAAGGCAGGGAGGGGTATCCAATGGAAAAAAGACAGTCTCTTAAGCAAATGGTGTTGAGAGAACTGGACAGCAACATGCAGAAGAACGAAACTGGACCACTTTCTTACACCATACACAAAAATAAATTCAAAATGGATGAAAGACCTAAATGTGAGACAGGAAACCATCAAAATCCTAGAGGAGAAAACAGGCAGCAACCTCTTTGACCTAGGCTGCAGCAACTTTTTACTGAACGTGTCTCTGGAGGCAAGAGAAACAAAAGCAAAAATGAACTATTGGGACTTCATCAAGATAAAAAGCTTCAGCATAGTGAGGGAAACCGCAAAACTAAAAGGCAACTGGCAGAATAGGAGAAGATATTTGCAAATGACATATCAGATAAAGGTTAGTATCCAAAATCTATAAAGAACTATCAAACTCAACACCCAAAAAACAAATAATCCAGTGAAGAAATGGGCAAAAGACATTGATAGACACTTTTCCAAAGAAGACATCTAGATGGCTAACAGGCACATGAAAAGATGCTCAACATCACTCATCATCAGGAAAATACAAATCAAAACCATGATGAGATACCACCTTACACCTGTCAGAATGGCTAAAATTAACAACACAGGAAACAACAGATGTTGGCGAGGATGCAGAGAAAGGAGATCTCTTTTGCACTGCTGGTGGGAACAAACTGGTCCACTCTGGAAAACATTATGGATGTTCCTCAAAAAATTAAAAATAGACCTACCCAGCAAATTGCACTATGAGGAATTTATCCAAAGGATTAAAAAATGCTGATTTGAAGGGGCACATGCACCACAATGTTTACAGCAGCGCTATTAACAATAGCCAAAGTGTGGAAAGAGCCCAAATGTCCATCAACTGATGAATGGATTAAGAAGATGTGTATATATACACAATGGAATACTACTCAGCAATGAAAAATAATGAAATCTTGCCATTTGAAACAACATGGATGGAACTGGAGGGTATTATGCTAAGCGAAATAAGACAGAGAAAGACATACCATATGATTTAACTCATACGTGTAATTTGAGAAACTCAGTAGATGAACATAGGGGAAGGGAAGGAAAAATAAGATAAAAACAGAGAGGGAGGCAAACCATAAGAGACTCTTAAATGCAGAAAACAAACTGAGGGTTGCTGGAGGGCTGGGTTAAATGGGTGACAGGCATTAAGGAGGGCACTTTTGGGGATGAACACTGTCATATGTATGAGATGAATGCTTCTACTTCTAAAGCCGACACTACACTGTATGTTAACTAACTTGGAAATAAATTTTAAAAAAAGAGAAAGAAATATCTTGTAGTCACAAAGTCAGTCCTGTATGTTCTCTAATAATTTTCTGTTTGTATCAAGGTCTTTAAAACTCTAGGAATTGACTTTATGTATATTGTAAGATAGGGATCCAATTTTACTTTCTCCCTAATGGATAATCAATTATCCAAACACCATTTATTTTAGAATGTCTGTCTTTTGCTTTTTAGTTTTTTGTTTTGAAATAATTTTACATTCACAGGTATTTTCAAAGATAGTACAGAGAGACCTTATATCAGCTCCAACCAGTTTCCCTCAATGGTTACTGAGTTGGAAACCTGCATTTCCCCATTAATCTCACACCACCACCATATCCACAACACTTCTGGCACCAGATGTGGGGGGGGGGGGTTCCCGACAAGCAGCCATTATTCATGACACCAGCGAGGTGACCCACAATTTAACTCAATTCTAACATTATCTACCTATAGATAGCACATTCCACAGGTTAGGGGTTCAGTCCCACAAGACTGCCCCCTACTTTAGATGCCAATTGCAAGTAGTAATAAGTCCCCAAGTTACCCACAACTTGTGTCTGACTTCACTATAAATCAGAGGTTCCCATGACCTCCTCTCCCTCAGATTAAATTATTTACCAGAACAGAACACTCAGGGAAACACTTACGTTTACCAGTTTATTAAAGGATGTGATAAGGGATACAGATGAACAGCCAGAAAAGATATATAGGGCAAGGGCCGAGAGAATACTGAGCACAGGGTCTTCTGTCCTCGTGGAGTAGGGGTACATCACCCCCTTCCCCGAATATACGGATATGTTCACCAACCTGGATGCTCTCTGAACCCCAGACTATCGGGATTCTTATACAGGCTTTCTCACGTAGGCATGATCAATTATTAAGCCCATTTCCAGCCCCTCTCTCCTCTCTAGAAAATGGGGGTGGGTGGGGCTGAAAATTCCAAGCTTCCAGTCATGGCTTGGTCTTTCTGGTGACCAGCCCTCATCCAAGGGCCCATCAAGAGTCACCTAGAACAAAGAAATTCCCAGAGACTTAGGAACTCTGTGTCAGAAACCAGGGCCAAAGAACAAATATTAGAACAAAAGATGTTCCTAGTGCTCTTATCACTTAGGGAATTACAAGAGTTTTAGGAGTTCTGTGCCAAGAACTGGGGCAGACTAATATATATGTTTTCTGCTACCTCACAATCATAGCTTACATTATTATTACACACTATCGAAACCAGGAACATAACATTAGTATGATGTAGGTGTATAGACGTGTTATTTTATCACATGTGCATATTTGTGTAACAACCACCACAATCAAGACACAGAACTATTCCTTTGCCACAAAAATCTCCTTGTGCTACTGTTTCTAATCACATCCCAGCCCCAGCCCCTGCTCATCTTTTCATTCTTTAACAGTATCTTTCAAAGACCATAAGTTTCCAGTTGAAAAAGAAAACAAACAACCCAATAAAAAAAATAGGGAAATGTTTGAACAGACACTTCACCAAAGATGAGATATGGATGCCAAATAAGCACATAAAAAGGTTTTCAATATTATTAGTCTTTGGCATTTTAATTATTATGTGTGGTGGCATGGATCTCCTTGGGTTCATCTTGTTTGGAATTTTCTGTGCTTCCTGATCTTGGATGTCTGTTTTCTTCCCCGGGTTATGGAAGTTTTCAGCTATTTTTTCTTCAAATAAGTTTTCTGCCACATTCTCTCTGTCTTCTCTTTCTGGAACCCCTATAATGTGAACATTCATTGGCTTGATGTTGTCCAAGACCTCCCTTAACCTATCCTCATTGTTTTTCTTTCTTTTATTTTCTTTTTTTTTCTGTTCATCTTGGGTGCTCTGCAATACCATCTTCCAGATCACTAACCCGTTCTTCTGCACCTCACATCTACTATTGATTCCCTGTCATGTAGTCTTAAGTTATTGTACTTTCAACTCTGATGGGTTCTTTTTAATATTTTCTATCTTTTTGTTGAAGTTCTCACTAAGTTCTACTCTTCTCTCCAATCTGGTGAACATCTTTATGATGATTGCCTTCAGCTCTTTATCAGGTGGATTGCTTATCTCCATTTCATTTCATTCTTTTTCTGAGGTTTGTCTTGTTCTTTTGTTTGGAACATATTCCTGTCTCTTCATCTTGTTTGACTTTCTGTGTTTGTTTCTATGAATTAGGTGGAACAGCTACTTCCTTAACTGAAAGGAATGACCTTATGTATGGTCATCCCCTATGTAGAATGTGTGTGACTGATGACTTTGGCTGGCTGGAGCTGTGGCTGGTGTGGGTTGGGGGGTCCCAGAGCGCTCTATGCTGGGGCCAACCTGGTGGGATAGCCAGAACTGAAGTGAGTGCGGGCTGAGGCTATCCCAGGGCTCCTCTGCATTGTGGGCACACTGGGAGGACAGCTGAAGCTAAAGTGGGTGCAAACTGGGGGTGTCTCAGGATGCTCTGCACAGGGGGCCCCTGACAGGGAGGCTGGAACTGAGACAGGTGTAGGCCTGGACACTGTGCTCCAGGGGTGCCCTGTCAAGTCATTTGGAACCAAAGTGGTGCGGGCTTGGAGTGTTCCAGGGTGCTTTACACCTTTGTCACCTCAGCAAGGCAGCTGGAACCACAGTGAGTGCTGACCAGGGGTGTCCCAGTGTGCACTGTGCTAGGGTTGCCTTGGTTGGACATCTGGGGCTGGTGTGGACTAGGGGCCCAGTGCTTGCTGAGATGGTAGGCTGCCTAAGGTGCCTGGACCCTACTCCCATCCCCACCAGCAAGGTAGAAGGGGAAGATAAACCATAGCACTCACCACTCGACACAGAGAGAGTTCCAGCAGCTCTCCTGCTGCCTGGTAAGGTTCTAAGCCTGGATCTTTTATATTCTAGTTACTATCTTAAACCCACAGCTTTTTTTTTCTGTGCCCTAGGGGTCCAGGATTGGTGTGGGCAAGCAGGCCAGCAAGGCACCCAGATCCAGCTCACTGCCCACAACCTGGAGAGTTCCAGCAGCTCTTCCTGCCATTTGGCGCAGTTCTAGGGCTGAATCTTTCAGATTCTAGTAGTTGGGAGTGGGGATTTCCTTTGTTACTATGTCTCTGTCTTTCTTGCCTCTCTCAGTGTGGTCTCTCTACCCTTTGCTGTGCAGACACTGTTTGGTCAGCTCTCAGTTCTTCCTTGAGGAGGGATTGCTCTGTAAATAGGTGTAGATTTGGTGTGTTGTGGGAGAGGTGAGTTCAGGGTCTTCCTATGTAGCCATCTTGGACTGGAACTCATATGTTCATTATCTTGATTGTGGTGATGGCTCTCTAGGTGTATGCCTATGTCAAAATTGATCAGACTGGACCCTTTAAATATGTTTAATTCATTGTGTGTCGACTATAGCTCAATAAGGCTGTCAAAAACAACTTATTAAAGATTTATTTTTTGCTCATGCTCCATGTCCATCATGAATTGGCTAAAAGTATTATCATCATCCTCATGCTGGGACCCAGGCTAATGGAGAAGGCACTATCTAGGACAGTCCTAATTGCTATGGCAGAGGGAAAAGAGAGCACATAGCAACACATACAGACTTTTAGAACTTTCACCTAGAAGTAACAAGGTCACTTCTAACTTTTGAAGTTTTATTGGGTGTCCATAGCTTCAGAATTATTATATATCTTGGATAAATTGTAACTCATCATTATGTGACCCTTTTTTAAATGTTTATTTTGACAGAGAGGGAGAGAGAGCGAGCAGAGGAGGGGCAGAGAGAGAGCAGGAGACTCAGAATCTGCAGGAGGCTCCAGGCTCTGAGACATCAGCACAGAGCCTGACGCAGGGCTTGAACCCACAAACCACAAGATCATGACCTGAGCCGAAGTTGAACACTCAACCAACTGAGCCACCCAGGTGCCCCAAGGTAGTTCTATTTTTAATTTTTTGAGGAACCTCCATACTGTTTTCCAGAGTGGCTGCACCAGTTTGCATTCCCACCAGCTGTACAAAAGTGTTCCTTTTTCTCTGCATCCTTGCTGACATCTGTTGTTTCCTGTGTTGTTAATTTTAGCCATCTTGACAGGTGTGACGTGGTATTTCATTGTGGTTTTGGTTTCTATTTCCCTGATGATGAGTGATGTTGAGCATCTTTTCATGTGTCTGTTAGTCATCTGAATGTCTTCTTTGGGAAAGTGTCCATTCATGTCTTCTGCCCATTTCTTTACTGGATTATTTGTTTTTTGGGTATTGAGTTGATAAGTTCTTTATAGATTTCAGATACTAACCTTTATCTGATACATCATTTGCAAATATCTTCTCCCATTCCATTAGTTGCCTTTTAGTTTTGTTGATTGTTTCCTTTGCTGTACAGAAGCTTTTTATCTTGATGAGGTCCCAATAGTTTATTAAAAAGATTTTTTAAAGTTTATTTATTTATTTCTGAGAGAGGTAGAGACAGCATGAGTGGGGGAGGGGCAAAGAAAGAGGGAGGGAGAGAGAGGAGAGAGAGAGAATCCCCAAGCAGGCCCCACACTATCAGCACAGAGCCTGATGTGGGACTTGAACTCACAAAACCATGCGATCATGACCTGAACCAAAACCAAGAGTCAGATGCTTATTTGACTGAGCCACCCACATGACCCCCAATAGTTCATTTTTGCTTTTGTTTTCCTTGCCTCTGGAGGCATGTTTAGTAAGAAGTTCCTGTGGGCAAGGTCAGAAAGTTTGCTGCCTGTTTTCTCCTCTAGGATTTTGATGGTTTCCGGTCTCATATTTAGGTCTTCCATCCATTTTGAATTTATTTTTGTGTATGGTGTAAGAAAGTGGTCCAGGTTCATTCTTCTGCATGTCGCTGTCCAGTTTTCCCAGCACCATATGCTGAAGAGACTGTCTTATTTACATCAGATGCCCTTTCCTGCTTTGTCGAAGATCAGTTGGCCATACATTTATGGGCTCATTTCTGGGTTCTCTATTCTGTTCCATTGATCTATGTGTCTGTTTTTGTGCCAGTACCATACCGTCTTGATGATTACAGCTTTGTAATACAGTTCAGAATTGTGATGCCTCCAGTTTTGATTTTCTTTTTTAACATTATTTTGGCTATCTGGGATCTTTTCTGGTTCCATACAAATTTTAGAATTGTTTGTTCTAGCTCTGTGAAGAATGCTGGTGTTATTTTGATATGGATTGCATTGAATGTGTAGATTGCTTTGGGTAGTATAGACATTTTAACAATATTTGTTCTTCTAATCCATGAGCATGGAATATTTTTCCATTTCTTCATGTCTTCTTCAGTTTCTTTCATAAGTTTTCTATAGTTTTCAACATACAAATCTTTTACTTCTTTGGTTAGGTTTATTCCTAGGTATCTTATGGGTTTTGATGCATTTGTAAATGGGATCAATTTCTCTTTCTGCTGCTTCATTACTGATGTATAGAAATGTAACTGATTTCTGTACATTGATTTTATATCCCTGTGACTTTGCTGAATTCATGTATCAGTTCTAGCAGTTTTTTTGGTGGAGTCTTTCAGGTTTTCCACAAAGAGTATCATGTCACCTGAGAAGAGTGAAAGTTTGACTTCTTCCTTGCCAATTTATATGCCTTTTATTTCTTTTTGTTGTCTGATTGCTGAGGTTAGGACTTCCAGTACTATGTTGAACAACAGTGGTAAGGGCGGACATCCCTGTCATATTCCTGAACTTAGGGGGAAAGCTCTCAGTTTTTCCCCATTGAGGATGATATTAGCTGTGGGTCTTTCATATATGGCCTTTATGATATTGAGGTATATGCCTTTTATCCCTGCTTTCTTGAGGGTTTTATCATGAAAGGATGCTGTATTTGGTCACATGCTTTTTCTGCAATTATTGAGAGGATCATCATATGGTTCTTATCCTTTCTTTTATTACTGCAGTGTATCATGTTGATTTATAAATATTGAACCAGCCCTGCAGCCCAGGAATAAATCCCACTTGATCATGGTAAATAATTCTTTTAATGTACAGTTGAATTAGATTTGCTAGTATCTTGTTGAGAATTTTTGCCTCCGGGTTCATCAGGGATATTGGTAATTCTCCTTTTTAGTGAGGTCTTTGGTTTTGGAATCATGGTAATGCTGGCTTCATAGAATGAGTTTGGAAGCTTTCCTTCCATTTCTATTTTTTGGAACAATTTGAGAAGAATAGGTATTAACTCTTCTTTAAATCTCTGCTAGAATTCCCCTTAGGAAGTCATCTGGCCCAGGACTCTTGTTTGTTGGGAGATTTTTGATTATTGATTCAATTTCTTTGCTGGTTATGGATTTTCTATTTCTTCGCTGGTTATGAAATTTTCTATTTTTTCTGTTTTAGTTTAGGACTTCCTTATTTTTAAAGGCTGATTAATATTCCATTGTATGCATATGCCATATTTTCCTTATCAATTCTATCTTGATGCACATTTAGGTGGTTTCCACATCTTGGCTATTGTGAATAATGCTGCAATGAAATGGGAATGTGGATATCTCTTTGAGACCCTTCTTTCAATTCTTTCAGATAGATACCCAGAAATGGGATTGCTGAATCATATGGTAGTTCAATTTTTAATTTTTTGAGGCATCTACATATTATTTTCCATAGTAGCTGTGCCATTTTATATTTCCACCAACGTGTACAAGGGTTCCAGTTTCTCCACAACCTCACCAACACTTGTTTTCTTTTTTGTGAGTGACCATCCTAACAGATGTGAGGTAGCATCTCATGGTGGTTTTGATTTACATTTCCCTGAGGATTGGTGATGTTGAGCACCTTTTCATATACTTGTCCATTTGTATGTCTTCTTTGGAGAAATGCCTGTTCAATTCCTTACCCATTTTTAAAATCAGGTTATTTGGTTTTTTGCAATTGAGTTGTAGGAGTTCCTTATACATTTTTGATATTAACCCCTTATATCAGATATAGGATTTGTAACATTTTCTTCCATTCTCTAGGTTACCTTTCATTTTGTTGGTAGTGTCCTTGCTGTTCAGAATTTTTTTTACTTTGATGTTGACTAACTTGTCTATTTGTGCTTTGGTATCATATCCAAGAAATGACCAAGACCAATATCAAGAAGATTTTCCTTGTGTTTTATTCTAGGAGTTTTACAGTTTTGGGTCTTACATTTAAGTCTTTTTTTTTTAATTTTTTTTTTTAACATTTATTTATTTTTGAGACAGAGAGAGACAGAGCATGAACAGGGGAAGGTCAGAGAGAGAGGGAGACACAGAATCTGAAACAGGCTCCTCTGAGCTGTCAGCACAGAGCCCAACGCGGGGCTTGGACTCACGGACCGTGAGATCATGACCTGAGCCGAAGTCGGACGCTTAACCGACTGAGCCACCCAGGCGCCCCTTAAGCCTTTAATCCATTTTCAGTTGAATTTTATGTATGGTCTAAGATAAGGATCCAATTTCATTCTTTTGCATATGGATACCCAGTTTTCCCAACACCATTTGTTGAGGAAACTACCCTTTCTCATTGTGAATTCTTGGTTCTCTAATGAAAATCATCTGGCTGTGTGTACATGGGTTTATTTCTGGGCCCTGTTCTGTTCCATTGTTCTATATGTCTGTCTTTATACCAATACCATCCTATTTTGATTATTGTAGCTTTGTAATATATTTTGAAATCAAAGTATGATGTTCCAGTTTTGTCAATCTTTCTCAAGATTGCTTTGGCTATTTTTTCTTTTGTGGTTCCATGTTACCTTCAGGATTGTTTTTTCTACTTCTGTAAAAAATGCCAGGATATTGATGGGGTAACATTGAACCTGTATGTTGCTTTGTGTACTATGGACATCTTAACAATATTATCTTTCAATCCACTTATTTGTGTCTCATTTCAATTTATTTGTGTCTAATTTCTTTCAGCAATGTTTTGTTATTTTCAGTGTATGAGTCTTCTGCCTTGTTGCTCAAGTTTATTCCTAAGAATTTTATTATCTTTGATGCTGTTGTAAATGTGATTGTTTCCTTAATTTCCTTTTCTGTTAGTTTGTTATTAGTGTATAGAAATGCAACTAATTTTTGTATGTTCATCTTCTATGCTGCAATTTAACTGAATTCACTTATTGGTTCTAACAGTTTTTTATGGTGTCTTCAGGGTTTTCTGCATGTAAGATCAGGTCATCTGTGAAAGAGATACTTTTACTTCTTTTCCAATTTGGATGCCTTTTATTTATTTGTCTATTTATCTATCTATTTCTCTGGATAAATTTCAAGTACTATGAATAAAAGTGGTGAGAAAGGACATCCTTACCTTGTTCCTAACCTTAGAGGTTTCAGTCTTTCACCATTGATTATAATGTTCCCTGTGGATTCTTCATATATGGCCTTTATTTTGTTGCAGTATACCTAGGTTGCTGAGTGTTTTTATCAAGATAGGGTGTTGAGTTTTGTCAGATGCTTTTTCTGCATCAGTTGAGACTATGATGTGATCACGATACGTCATGGTCATGATCGTGACGTATAATAGTTTCAATATGCTATTGAATTCACTTTGCTAGTATTTTAGTCAGGATTTTTGCCTCGTATTCTTCAGGGATATTGGCTTGTAGTTTTTTTGTGGTGTCTATTTGGCTTTGATATTAGGGTAATGCTGGTCTTAGAAAATGAGTTTAGAATGTTCCTTCCTCTTCTTTTTTTTTTTTTTTTTTTTTTTTTTTTTTTTGGAAGAATTTGAGAGGGATTGGTGTTAATTCTTCTTTAGATATTTGGTAGAATTGTCCCTTGAAGCCATCTGGTTTTGGACTTTTCTTTGTTGAGAGAATTTTGATTACTGATTCAATCTCCTTAATAGTTATTGGTATGTTCAGATTCTCTATTTCTTCATGATTCAATCTGTGTAGGTTGTATGTTTCCAAGAATTTGTTTATTTCTTCTAGGTAATTGTTCATAGTAGTCTCTTTTGATCTTTTTTTTACTTCTGTGGCAATGTCCCCTCTTGCATTTGATTTTCATTATTTGAGTCTTCCCTTCTTTGTCCTACTTAGTCTAGATAAGGGTTTGTCAATTTTGTTGATCTTAAAAGCCAACTGAGTACTTTGTTGATTTTCTATTGTTTTTCTAATCTCTATTTCATTTATTTCTGCCTTTATCTTTATTATTTCCTTCCTTCTGATAACTTTGGGTTTAGTTTAGTTTTGTTTTTTTCTAGTTCCTTGAAGCATAAAGTCAGTTTGTTGGTTTGAGAACTTTCTTCTTTTTCAATGTAGGCATGTTCTGCTATCAACTTCCCTCTTAATACTGCTTTTCTGCATCCCATAAATTTTGGTATGTTGTATTTTCATTCTCATTTGTCTCGAGATATTTTCTGATTTCCCTTGTGAAGAAATATTTGAACACCTTGGTTCTTCAAGAGTGTGTGATTTAATTTCCATATATATTTTTAATTTTCCCATTTTTCTTCTGTTACTGATTTCTAGTTTCATTCCATTGTAGTCAGAAAAGATACTTGGTATGATGTAAGTCTTACTAAATTAGGTAAGACTTGTTTTGTGGCCTAACAAGTTATCTATCCTGGGGAATGTTTCATGTACACTTGAGAATAATGTGTATTCTGCTGATGTTGGGTGGAATTTTCTGTATATATGTGTTAAATCCATTTGGTGCATTGTGTCGTTCAGGCCCTCTGTTTCCTTATTGATCTTCTGTCTGGTTGTTCTACCCATTATTGAAAGTAGGGTATTGAAATATCCTACTATTATTATATTACAGTCTGTTTTTCTCTTCCATTCTGACAATGTTTGCTTCATATATTTGGGTGCTCTAATGTTGAGGCCGTGTATATTTGTAATTGTATCTTTCCGGCGAATTGACCCTTTTACCATTTTATAATGTCTTTCTTTTTTCTTTCAATTTTGTTTTAACATTTACTCATTTTTGAGAGACAGAGAGAAACAGAGCACAAGCAGGGGAGGGGCACAGAGAGAAAGGGAGACACAGGATCCGAAGCAGGCTCCAGGCTCTGAGCTGTCAGCACAGAGCCCCACTCAGGGCTTGAACTCACCAACTGTGAGATTATGACCTGAGCCAAAGTCAGACACTTAACCCACTGAGCCACCCAACTGCCCCTTATAATGTCCATCTTTATCTCTTGTAACAGTTTTTCCTTAAAGTCTGTTTTATCTGATATAAATATGGCCATTTCTGTTCTCTTTTGGTTACTATTTGCCTGGGATCTTTTCTCTTTTGTTCATTTTCATTCTATGTGTGTTTTTATGTGTAAAGAGGATCTCCTGCAGACAGCATATAGTTGGGTATAGTTTTTTTGTTTTTGTTTTTGTTTTATAATCCATTCAGCCATTCAAAGTCTTTTGATTGGGGAGCTTATCCAGTTACATTTAAAATACTTACTGGGACATCTGGGTGGCTCAGTCAGTTAAGCGTCTGACTCTTGGTTTCGGCTCAGGTCATAATTTCACAGTTTGTGAGTTCAAGCCCCGCATCAGGCTCCACACAGACAGTGCAGAGCCTGCATGGGATTCTTTCTCTCCCTCTCTCTCTTTCCGCCCCTCCCCCACTTGTGCTCTCTCTTAAAATAAATAAAAATTTAAAAATAAGAAGGTTTAAAATAATTACTAAAGGGGACAGACCTACTATCGGCATTTTGTTCATTTTTTTTCTGTCTGTCTGGTAGCTATTTTTTCCCTGGTTTCCTCTCTTTCTGCCTTCCTTGTGTGTTGTTGACTTTTTGTATTCACAAGCTTTGATTCCGTTCTCATTTTCTTTTGTATATATTCTATAGGTATTTGTGTGTGTGTGGTTACCATAGGGCTAATAATCTGTTTTAAGTTGATAACAACTTTAATCATATACAAAACCCAACTCTTGGGGCACCTGGGTGGCTCAGTAGGTTGAGCATCCGACTTCGGCTCAGGTCATGATCTCATGGCTCGTGAGTTCAAGCCCCGCGTTGGGCTCTGTGCTGACAGCTCAGAGCCTGGATCCTGCTTCCCATTCTGTGTCTCCCTCTCCCTCTGCCCCTAACCCACTTGCATTCTGTCTCTGTCTCTCTCAAAAATAAATAAACATAAAAAAAAACAGAACCCAACTCTTTTGCATCTCTCCACCCCTAACTTTGTTATTGATGTCACAAATTATATCTTTATATAAATTGTATTCATAGTTTTATAGCCATAGTTTTTTGTTTTTATGCTTTTGTCTTTTAAATTCTATACCAGCGTTAAGTGTTTTTTGCAATACCATTACAGTAATAAAGTATTCTCTATCTTTTTTTTACATTTATCAACAAGCTATATATTTTTATATTTCATGTTTCAGTCTAGCATCCTTTTGTTTCAACTTGTGAACTGCCTTTAGGATTTATTGTAAGGAAGGTCTAGTGGGTAAAGTCCTTCAGCTTTTGTTTTCTGGAAAGTGTTTATTTCCCCTTCATTTAAAAAAATTTTTTTAATATTTTTTAATATTTATTTATTTCTGAGAGAGAGAGAGAAAGAGAGCAGGAGTGGAGGAAAAGCAGAGAGAGACGGAGACACAGAATCCAAAGCAGGATCCAGGCTCTGAGCTGTCAGCACAGAGCCCGACACGGGGCTTGAACCCACAAGCCATGAGATCATGACCTGAGCCAAAGTCAGATACTAAACCCACTGAGCCACCCAGGTGCCCCTCTTTCTTCTCCATTTTTGAAGAACAGTTTTTTCAGATATAATAATCTTGACTGGCAGGTTTTTCTTCTCTCAACACCTTGAATACATTGTCTCGCTCACCTTGAATATATTATCTCAGGTTTCTGCTGAGAAAACAGTGATAATCTTATGGGAGCTCCCTTGTATGTAGTGAGTTGCTTTTCTCTTGTTGTTTTCAAGATTCTTTGTCTTTGACTTTTGACAGTTTAATTATAATTTGTCTTGCTGTGAGCCTCTTTGGATTCATCATACTTAGAGACTACTGAGTGTCTCATACTTGAAATGGTATGTCTTGGTCATTATTTCTTTAATTAGCCACTCCACCCCTTTCTCTCTCTTTTCTCCTTCTGGAACTCCCATAATGTATACATTGGGTAGCTTTATGATATCCTGTAAATCCCTTAGGCTTTCTTCACTTTTCTTCATTCTTGTTTGTTTTTGTTCCTCTGACTCAATAATCTCAAATAACTTGTCCTTGAGTTCACAGATTCTTCCTTGTTTGGTCAAGTGTGTCGTTGAACCCCTCTAATGAGTTTTTCAGTTCAGCTATTAAATATTCTTCAACTCTGAAATTTCTGTTTGGTTCTTTTTTTATAGTTTTTATCTCTTTCTTGATATTCTCATTTTGTCCATGCATTATTTTCCTGATTTTTCTATAGTCTGGCTTTAAGCAGGGGGAAACCTTCAATAATCAACCTGGCTTGAGATTCTAGGACTTCTGAAAACCTTTTCGGTGGATGCAATTTCTCGGAGTTTGTGAGCTAATTTCCCAGTTAGAGGTTTGGTGGTTTTTTTCTCAGGGCCTCATATATCTCTTGCTCCCTCTGGTGTCTATCTGTGGTATTGCAGGTTCTCTCGTGGTGTAGCATAAAGCCACCCCACTCAGTAGCATCCAAAA
This sequence comes from Felis catus, assembly GCF_018350175.1. Taxonomy (NCBI): domain Eukaryota; kingdom Metazoa; phylum Chordata; class Mammalia; order Carnivora; family Felidae; genus Felis; species Felis catus. The sequence continues at coordinate 33,472,318 of NC_058375.1, read as the reverse complement.
GTATGTTGTGCTCAGTGACATCCAGAGTATTTTGTACTTAGCGGCATCAAAAGTATTTTGGCTCCCCATCAGTCATGTAAGACATAAACCAGTTCCTTGGGCAGCCCTCTGAAAATTCAGAATGTTTGATACATGTTCCAGTCTTTTCCCTGCCTTCCCCCTACCCCCCACAGAAAACCTGATCTGAGCTGTGCTCATTTCTGGAGTTCCTATAAAGGTATTTTGGTCCATACTTTGTTGTTCAGTCACTGTCTCTGTTGGGGAGTAAAGACTGGGACTTCTTATTCCACCATCTTGTTGACATCACTGCCTCATCTCTTTCATGTAATGTGATATTTCATCAAATTTAAGCTATTCCAATTAGACATATTCCAATTATTAGACATATTCCAATTTTGGAGATGTTAAAATGGGGGAGAATAACCAATGGCAACAGTAAGACACCATCTGTAGTAAGATGTGCTACAGTCTTGTTATGGCAGAAACTCACTTCAGTAAGTCAATCAGAGAAAGACAAATATCATAGGATTTCACTCATATGTGGAATTTAATAAACAAAACAAATGAACGTAGGGGAACGGAAGGAAAGATAAAATAAGATAAAAACAGAGGGAGGCAAACCATAGGAGACTCTTAAATATAGAGAACAAACTAGGGTTGCTGGAGGGGAAGTAGGTGAGGGGGATGGGCTAAATGCATGATGATGATGCACATTAAGGAGGGTACTTGCTGGGATGAACACTGGGTGTTATATGTAAGTGATGAACCACTAAATTCTACTCATGAAACCAATACTACACTATATGTTAACTAACATGAATTTAAATAATAAGAATAAGTCACACTCCCAAACTACCCCATAGGAAGGAAGGAAGGAAGGAAGGAAGGAAGGAAGGAAGGAAGGAAGGAAGGAAAGGAAAGAAGGAAGGAAGGAAGGAAGGAAGGAAGGAAGGAAGGAAGGAAGGAAGAAAGGAAGGAAGGAAAAGAAAAAGAAAAAGAAAAAGAAAAAGAAAAAGAAAAAGAAAAAGAAAAAAGAAAGGAAAAGGAAAAGAAAGAAGAAATTAACTCACTTCTAAGTATTAGGATGAAAAGTTAAGTGCTATAAGAAAGAGACTCAACAAAGCAGTGGCTTAGAGTACAAAAAAATCTGTTTCTCTCTCACTAATAGTTGTGAAGCATCTAGACAGGTGAGTGGGATAGCACTGCTACATGCTAAGTTCAAAAACCCACTTCCTTTTATCCTGTTGCTCTGCCACCCACTAGGATGCAATATCTAGGACATAATTATACTAAAAATTATTCATTGTTTATCTGAAATTCAAATTTATTGAGGTGTCCTGTGTTTTATCTGGCAAATCGATACTAGCAAACTATATAGTCTGCAACTATCAAAGCTGGGTTCCCACAGGTTACAAAAAGTGAAAAGGGGGAAGAAAATGAACTGAAGGCATGCCTGCTCTTTCCTGAGGTCTAAGCCCAGAAGTGTCATGTACCATTTCTGCTCATTTTCCAATGATAAGAAGTTAAGTCATATGACTTATACCTAACTACAAAGGAGGCTGGGAAACGTTGGTTAGTTAAGTGCTCCAAAAAAAAAAAAAAAAGGGTGAATAGATTTTGGAGGACAACTAGCAGTCTTCATCATAAGAACTTCCAGGATTGATCTTCTAGGTGCTTTATTTCTTCTTTCCTTATCTTTGTATTTTTGCTCTACATTGTAGGGGCTTTTCTTGATTTTATCTTCCAAGTGGTCTCTTGAATATCTTAATTTAGCTGTCATATGTTTAATTTTCCAAAGGTATTTCCTATTTTCCAACTGGTCCTTGCCACCAATGACCTTTCTTGTTTTATGGAGGCAGTAACTTCCCAGATCTTCCTGAAGATATAACTAGAATTTTTAAAGATTTTACTGTTACATTATAACTTTCTGTTGTCTGGAGTCACTTATTCTGTTTCCCCTTCTCTCTTTCATGCTTCTAGCTGTCTTCATAACTCTGGTCCTCCTGGTTGCCTGTTTATGGAATGACAGATCTCGTTGGTTAATCTCAGTAATTGAGTTGGCTCCCTCAGTTGCTGTGTATTTCCTCTGTTGCTCTATGCTTCCCTGAGAGGTCACCCCCTTGAACAGGAAAGCTGAGTGGGGTCTTCTGGGAGGTTTTTCTGTAGTGTAAGTGGATGGGTTGTTGGGGGATGAGGTAGGGAGAGGGTTTGTAAATGTCACAATGACAAAAGTTTTATTCTGGGGTATCAACACTATATGAAACACCAGATTTGATTTCTATAGAATGAGCCTTCTGGGGTCTTGCCGTGTACGTTTTATTTTTGTCTGGAGGTAAGGGCTAGTTACTGTCCATTCTGGAGGTAAGAGGGAGGTGACTGGTGCAGCTTCACAGACTTTCTACGGAGAGTATAGTTTCTAGACCCACTCCTCCTGTCTGTCATCAGTACCTGCCAACCATGAACTCAGGGCCTCTCTGTGGTTTTGCTGGGAAGACTGGCTCTCATTTCCGTGCCTGAGTTCTGGGCCATGGCTTCCTCCCACTCTGCTGAGCCATCAGTGTGTGTTGTCTACTTTTAGAAATTGTTGGAGGTCTGCACCTGCCACTCCTCTTCCCTGCCATTCTCTTTGCTGTTATGTGTTTCTATTCCTTTTCAGTTATCTTAGCCAGGTCTCAGAAGGAAAGAGAAACAATCACTTGAGCTCAGACCAGAGTCTTGAACCTTTAATATGCTTACCATATTAATCTCCAAGGGTATTTGTTGGTTTATTTTTGCAACTACTTTATGGGTTAGGCATATGCTGTTAAATGGTGAGGCCTTTGTTCTGCTGAGCTCCTTAATGTGTTTGTGTACGCAGATTGGCATCAGGGGCTGAGAAAAGCCAAACAGCTTTTTATTATGGAGTAAAACAATCTGCAGTTTCCAGAGCAGTTGGGAGAGAGAGGATAAAGGCAGCGATGGGAGGAAAGAGGAGAGGAAGCTAGTGACATGCCATGATGGGAACCCCTCCCCAAGACTGCCAATCTCTCAAAGGGATTCTAAACTTACAGAATGCTTGTTGTGGTGGAATTTCCTGGGGAAGTCAGTGAAGATGCTCAGTTCTGTGACAGGGGCTGATGAGGACAAAACAGAGACTTGCACAGACCATAGGAACCTCAGGCAAGAGGCTGTGAGAGCATGAGTTCCAGGAATCTGCAGGAATTGGGTGGAGGGTTTGCACTTTCCATCCTGTGGAATTGGCAAGACTCTGAGGTAATCGTACAGAACTCTCTGTGGGTCAGGAGTGCCCCCAACTGGCACCTGGCATGTTTCCAACGTACCTGACCCCTTTAGTTCACCCTCCACACTAGCTTGAATGATCACACCATTTGCCTGCTTGAAAATCCCGTTGTCTACAGCCCACAACCTTTTATCCTGGCATCCAACAGCCTTCACCATCTGGTCCCTCCCTTACCATCATCTCCTCCTCACACAGGATGCTCTGGTTACGTTAAACATTTCACTGTTCCTTAAAACACTGTCATTTCCCTTCCATCTGAAATAACCTTCCTCTTCTTTGCCTGAGTAAACATCTATTCATTCTTTAAGACCAGACTCAATCATCGTCTCACCTTTTCCTTCCCTCCAAAGAGCTAGCCATTCCCACCTGAGTTCCCCCAATACCTTGTTCTGAGCACAGTTTCTCTTCCTCTGAGTTCCCTGCAGGAAGGACTGTCTTATTCAACTTTGGACTCCAATGTCCAGTTCAGGCCAGCGTAAGGCCCTCCCCTGTGCTCCTACTGCACCCTGGGTACAACCATAATGACCCATATCATCCTGCACTGTAGCTCTAGGTTTTTGTGCCCATCTCCTGCACTCAGAGAATGAAGAGAATGAAGGAGAAAATTAGGGAAGTTAACAAAAAAGGAAGTCAGAGAGTGAATAAATGGACTAGTCAGGACTCAAAAGTCTGGGCCAGTGCAGAAACCATAACCTATGAACTTGGTCAAAAAGGGGCAAATGAGATTGGCGAGTCATGTCCCAACATCAAAGCAAGTGCCTCGAGCACTGGTCCTGGGTTTTACTGGCAGCAGAGATTCCCAGAAAGTCACAGCAACTGTTACTAAGGCTCTACGTAAGTCTGGAAGGATACCAAGCTCCCCAGACAGGGGACCAGTAGACCTAGCTTGGTAGTGAGTATAATGAAGAGCTTGGCCTTGGAGTCATAAATACCTGATTTGAATCCCAGCATAGCCATTAAGTCAGGTCATTTAACATCTCAGAATTTTCTCATCTTAAAAATAGGGAGAGGTGCCTGGGTGGCTCAGTGGGTTAAGCATCCTACTCTTAATTTCGGCTGTCATGATCTCACGGCTGTGGGCTCGAGCCTCATGTTGGGCTCCACACTGAGTGAGAACCCTGCTTAAGATTCTGTCTCTCCTTCCCCCTGCTCATGAGCTCTCTCTCTAAATTAAAAAAATAATAACAGTAAGTTAAATAAATAAAAATGTTTTTAAAAAATAGGGATACTACTACCTTACAGGATAGTTGTGGAGATCAGAGGTAACAGGTGCCCAAGAACGGGTGCTCGGTGGTGTTTGATGGCAACTTTAATTACTAGGGAGTGTGCCAATTCATACATACAAGTTTGGGTGACTATATGTTGAAAATATTTTGTACGCAGATTTTGAAGAAGCAGAAAGATGTATATGAAATAAAAGTGCTTTGTCAAATATAAACACATTATTTCAAAGGGATACATGCCCCTCTATGTTTATAGCAGCACTGTTTGCAATAGCCAAGATATGGAAGCAGCACAAGTGTGTATCAGCTGATGAGTGGATAAAGAAGATGTGGAATATACAGTGGAATATTATTCAGCCATGAAAAAGAATGAAATCTTGGGGCGCCTGGGTGGCTCAGTCAGTTGGGCGTCCCGACTTCAGCTCAGGTCATGATCTCGCGGTTTGTGAGTTCAAGCTCCACATTGGGCTGTGCTGTCAGCACAGAGCTTGTTTCAGATCCTCTGCCCCATCTCTGCCTTGCCCCTGCTTGTGCTCTCTCAAAATTAAATAACAAAACATTAAAAAAATAAAATAAAATCTTGCCATCTGCAATGACATGCATGAAGCCAGAGAGTATAATTCTAAGTGAAATAAATCAGAGAAAGACAAATACCGTATGATCTCACTCATATGTGAAATTCAAGAAATAAAACAAACAAGCAAAAGGAAAAAAGAGAGAGAGACAAACCAAGAAACAGATTGTTAACTGTAGAGAACAAACTGAAGGTCACGCAAGGGGAGGTGCGTGGGAGGATGGGTGAAACAAGTGATGAGGATTAAGGAGTGTCCTTGTCGTGACGAGCACCAGGTGATTAAAATAAAAACTTTTTAAAAAGTACTTTGGAAACTGTAGTGTCCTACAAATGTCAGGGAATCATTTGGAAAGTCTTCTTTTATAGTTGGAATACAGGCTTTGGGTTTAGGCAGAAGTAGGTGGAGTCCTGCCCCTGCGACTTACTTGCCATGTGATCTTGGGCAAGTCACTTTCTGGCAGCCTGTTTCTCCTTCTGTCAAATGTGGGTACTTCTTACTTCCCAGGGTTACGTGAGAATTCAACATAATGAGTACAAAGCTGCTAGCACATCCGTCTCTGGCTGGGTGGCAGGATCCCATGTGATAGGTCAGGTCACAGACAGTGCCAGTTTTAAGCCTGGTACCAGAATCACATTCTGGCAATTGGCTACAAATGAAGAGGGCTTCTCAGTCTGGAAGAGCAGGACCTGATTGGCAAGAGATGTAGAGAAGGGTCTTCTTTATGTGTTGGAGGAAATCTGGGTGAATGTTCAACTGCCGTCAGAAAACATGGAAATCTGGCATGTGGAGCCAGGCCGAAACCAGGAGGGCAGGAAGCTGGGCAGGATCCCCACCAAGCTGTCCCAGCCTTGGGAACTAAACCATTGCTACAAAAGGCAAAGACCCTCATCATGGGTTCATCCCAGCCCTCACCCCTACTCCCCAACACTTATCACTTTTCCTAGACACAAATAAATGTCAGTCAAGAATCTAAGGGAGGAAAGGTTCTCATACTTGGCACTGACTTCCCACAGAGCAAATGAACCAGGGCCGCACCAGAAGGCCCCACTAGCTCCATTTCCAGGGATTCACTTGGTCCCAGGCCGGCCCCCTAAGTGGATCCTCCTTCAGAAGCCAGTAGGTGCATGTAATGAAAAGAGCGTCAGTTCAGAATCAAGGGAGGCTCAAGTGTGAACTCTGGCTCCACCACATACCTGCTGTGTAACTTCACAGCAATTGACTTACTTCTCCTCACTTGTTTCCTCATCTTATTCCCTTGAGCAAATGTCAATGACACAAAGATGTAATGTGACCTATAGAATCTACAGCATATGTGGGTTCCTCCTGCCTTCCTGCTCAAAGGCCCCAGAGACTCAGCCTGCTTTCCTCTGCTTTTCAGAGCAGCCACCCATTCTGTCTTTCCTGGAATTCAACCCCCTTCCAGAGAGGCTGCAGCATGGCCGCCTCCCCAGCTCCCACTTCCTTGATGCCCCAAATAAGTACACAGGTCCTTTTCATTGAAGAGTTTTACTGCTAATCACTCCGGGAACAGATGGAGGTGGGGTGGGGGGAACAAGTCACAAACATGGGGGACTGTGAAGGTCCCTAGATCAAGGCTCCCTGAGGGCTTCCCTTTCATTCCTAAGGCAGGGCCAGACCTCTTCTCCAGGCCAAGGAGGCCCCTTCCATTGGGAAGGCTGCTCCCCCCAACACAGGTGGGGCCCAGCAGATGGGAACTGGCAGCCACTGCAATGTGCCCCGAGCATTTCATACACAATTCCGAGGACCTTCAGACAGTGATGCCACCTCACAGGGACTTCCTCAAAGGCCAGGGGATGATTGCCCTAATGATACGAGCATGTGCCAAGCCTATCCTACTTCTCTTTCATCCCAAGGAGATGAAGCCAAGACTGGATCCTCCCACTTTCCAAGACAAGAAATTGGCCTGGAAAGGGGCAGGGATTTTTACTCAAGGGTCCCTTCTCAGGACTTCCTGGAGATCCTGGCTTCAGAGGCAACAGGAAACCATTCTCCAAAGTGGGAGGAGGGGCTTGAGGTCAAGGGGGCAGCAGCAGATCCTACAGATCTTCCTACACTAGGCTGGGGTCTGTCTCTCTCTCTCTCTCTCTCTCTTTCTCCCTCATTGTCCTTCAGCTGGCGTCTTTCCCAGCCTGCTCTCCCATGTGCGTTTTCTGGTGGCGGATAAGGTTGGAGCTCCGGGAGAAGTGTTTCCCACACAGAGTGCACCAGTAGGGCTTCTCCCCTCTGTGGGTCCTCTGGTGTGCTCCAAAGTTGGAGATGTCGCTGAAGGTCCGCCCACACTCGGTGCACTCATAGGGCCTCTCGCCCGTGTGCGTGCGGTGGTGCACGCCGAAGCTGGAGCTGTTGCTGAAGCTCTTGCCGCACTCACAGCAGATGTAGGGCGCTGGCTCCAGGTGCGTCCGGTGATGCACCGCCAGCGTGGCACTCTGGCTGAAGCTCTTGCCACAGAGGTCACAGCGGTACGGCCGCTTGCCCAGGTGATCTTGTTGGTGCGTGGTAAGGTCTGAGCGCCGCCGAAAGCTCTCCTGACACTTGGGACATTTGTAGTGCTTCTCTTCCAGGTGGATCCGCTCGTGCCGGATGCGGTTGGAGCTTCTCGAGAAGCTCTTGCCACATTCAGAACACTTGTAAGGTTTCTCGCCGGTGTGGATCCGCTGGTGTGTTCTCAGGTTGGAGGTATTATTGAAGGTTTTGCCACACTGGGCACATATAAAGGGCTTCTCGTCGATCTCGGGCCTTGGGTGAGCCATGGGGCCCCCGGGCTCTCTGGCGGGGTCGGTGACTTTCTGCAACGGTTTTTTTGGGTGGATCTCTCGTGGCCCTTCTGAGAGGCTCTCTTGCTCATGCTCCTTCTCTCCATCTGGGATCCGAAAACCCTCCGAGTCCTCCACTCTCCAAGGCTCACCCCATTCCCCTTCCTCAGGCAGGTGCTGTTCTGGATTCTGCTCCTTCTCCTTCTCACTGCCCATTTCTGAACCCTGAGAATGAACACAAATGGCCAACACCTTTATTCCTTGGTGTTGGGTCAGGCTAGACCACAGGGAATCTTGTGCTGGTAAAGGGGTGTACACCTTCCCCAGGGAACCATCCATTAGAAATAACCTCAATTAACTGGAATACTTGGATGCAATGCCTTTACTTACTTTCAAGTTACAAACTTCCACGGATGTTTAAAACTGCCCATCAGAGTAAAGAGGCATCAGCTTTGTCTATGCCCAACAGATACTTGTGCAACGCGAATGTCACTTTTCTCAATATCGTTGAAAAATGACAGTCTAGACTATAATTCATGTACAAGTAAAGGAGCTCCCATTTGGGTAAAATTCCATTTTCCTGCCTAACTCTAAGCTAACTGAAACTACTTTTATGGTGATCTCTTTTGAAAACACTTCCTGAAAAGTTTCCATTTCCCTGCTTTCAGAATGAACAGAATAGAACCTCTCGTTCTTGAGGCTCTCCTAGCTGTGTACAAGGCCCAGCATGATTCCTCTTAAACATTCCGCCACCCTTCCCCTCCCCGGAACTCACCCTAACCTAGCAACTAACGGTTAACGTCTGGGCCCTCCAAGACCTACTGCAGGGTCTGGGCCGTGTGCTCTGATTGGTCAATGCCCACTTCCTCTCTCCAACACCATATACAACCACATACACAGGCCACATACACACACAGCCATACTCACATACCAGACACACTCAACCACATTCTCACACCATATACACATACCACACACAGCCACATACACAGACCTGCATACCACATATAGCCACATACAGCCACACACATCCCATATACATACATAGTCCTCCCAAGCATGTAGCCACATACATGGCTACACAATCACAAATACAGCTCTACTGTCACACCACACAAAATCACACACACTCACATGCTATGTACAAAGACACACCGACATTGGGGTGCCTGGGTGGCACAGTCTGTCAAGCGTCTTGATCTCAGCTCAGGTCATGATCTCACAGTTCGTGAGTTCAAGCCCCACATCAGGTTCAACGCTGATGGTGCAGAGCCTGCTTGGGATTCTGTTTCTCCTTCTCTTTGCTCCTCCCCCGCTTGTGCTCTCTCTCTCTCAAAATAAATAAATAAACTTTGAAAATAATAAAAATTTTTAAAAGTTAAAACAAAACAAAACAAAAAAACAAGACAAACAGACACAAACCAAATTCCTCACACACACACAGCGCCAACTTATGCAAACATCGGTAAATGCTTGCTCAGCTGCGCAGACTCCTCTGCATTCCTATAGCCCAGGACAGGGGCGAGGGATGAAGTACTTCTGCCGGGCGTGGGGTTTCCTCTGGGCCCCAAAGCAATAGCAGCACTTCAGAAGGTGCAGTGGGCCGGCGGAGATACTGCGGGCGGACACGAGCAAGGGATGAGGGTGGGAGCGAGACTGAAAGGACAGCGATGGTAGAAAATGACAGACCGAGGATTCCTTCAAGTCAGCAAGTACTTCTGGAACACACAACAGCCGTAACGGAAGGGGCACTGACTGTATTTAGGGTCGTATCCCGATGGTGGCACACAGTACAGAACTGGGCAAATCACTCGAGCACCGGGAGCCTCAACTCCCACATCACTAACCCTGTGACACCCGCCTATCCTGCATGCCTACGGCGTGCTCAGCATGCTGCGTGGCAGCAAATGACAGCTACCGTTACCACGGTTGAGGACAATGGGTTCCAGAGACAGGCCCGGCCTTTACTCAACCCATTCAACAAATATATCTTAAGGACCTACTAGATATGACTGCTGCTACTTTAGGAATTTGGGTTACATTAGAAGAACAAAGACCTTGTCCCCCATGGGACTTAGGAGGACACCGTGTCCTGGCCCTGCAGAGAACACAAGAATGAAAAAGATCCCTTATGTGATCTTGTTAGGAAAGAAAAAATGTTTCTAATTAAAAAAATGGTACAAGGTAAAAAAAGGGGCGCCTGGGTGGCGCAGTCGGTTAAGCGTCCGACTTCAGCCAGGTCACGATCTCGCGGTCCGTGAGTTCGAGCCCCACGTCAGGCTCTGGGCTGATGGCTTGGAGCCTGGAGCCTGTTTCCGATTCTGTGTCTCCCTCTCTCTCTGCCCCTCCCCCGTTCATGCTCTGTCTCTCTCTGTCCCAAAAATAAAAAAAAATAAAAAAAAAATAAAAAAGTTGAAAAAAAAATTGTACAATTAAATTAATTGTACCAATTAAAAAAATGGTACAAGGTAAAATGTACAATATGGACAGAGCCTCAAATCTTTGAGTGGAGGCCAGCAAATTTTTCTGGAAGGGGCCAGACAGTAAATATTTGGGGCCATAGGATCTCTGTGGCAACTACTCAACTCTGCTGTTGTATCGTAAAAGCAGCCACAGACAATACAAAAATGAATGAGTGTGGCTGTGTTCCAATAAAACTTTAAGACAAAAGGGGCTGAACTATAGTTTCCCAGTCCTTGTTTGAGAGTGTCTCTTGAAGAATCTAGATAAGGGAGGTGAAGGAGGCTTGCTTCGCTTTCAAAAATGCAAGTAAACATCAAAAACAATTTATTCCTTGACACTTACTTAGTTTTGACAATCCTTTTAAAAATTACAACCCCGTTCCCACATTCCCATCCCCCTACCCCACAGAACTTCTTACCTGCGAACATTCTATTTATTTATTATGTCAATTATTTAGTGTCTGCCTCCCCTTGCTAAAACAGAAGTCCTATGAGGGACGGGGTCTTTGTTCCTAAAGCACTGACAGTCATATCTAGTAGGTCCTTAATAAATATTTGTTGAAAGAGTTGAGTAAAGGCCAGGCCAGTCTACAGAACCCATTTCAGGCTCGCTTGTGTCTGTTTCTGTTCCTCAGGAATCTCTTGATTCCTGCCCGCTTCCACCTTTATGCAAACACAGACTCCTGTTTGTATGTACTTGCTTTTACAGTGATTTGCAATTATCTTTTAACATTATCTGGCTTCACTAGAAATTTATAAGTCATTGGAAAGGAGGGACTAGGTCACTTTGGAAATCTCTCTTCAGCACAAGGCAGTGCTCAAATGTTTTTTGAATGTATGAGTGAAAGGATGTGATCTGAATTCAAGCCCCAGCCCTGCCCACCCCACCTAGGGTTCTAGTACCTCTGTCTATGCAGGGGGCGACATGGCCCCCTCTCACTTCCAATCCTGCTCTTCTGAGCACCTATAATGTACCAAGCTCTGACTCACCTCAGGACTGAATGCTGGATCAAAAGAAGAGCAAAAAGATTTAAGATTATGGTTACTACCCTCAGTTTATGGCACAGTTCAGGGAAACAGGCCATGAACTCCAGAAACTGTCATATGGTACAGAAGGTTAAGTTCTAAGGGGACAGGAACTGTGCCTCAGTCACCTTTGAACCGTTCCTCAATGCCTTGCACAGCACCTGGCACATTATACAGGAACCGATAATAAAAGTCCACATTTTTTTAAGCTGATACTAAATGCTAGGCCCTGGGCTGAACACTATATACAAATCATGGCATTTCATTTACACAACTTATTTTAGAGATGAGGAAACTGAGGCTCAGAGAAACTATAACTTGCCCAAGGGCACACAGCAAGTGAGTAGCAAAACTGGGACTTAAGCCCATCACTCCAAAGCCAGTGCTTTTAAGCCTGACACTAGTATTGGAGAGAAGTGGGGGAGAGTGGGAGGTGGGGAGGGAAGGGGAGGGAAGGGAAGGAGGAAGGAGTAAGAACAGTGCCACAGGAGTTCGGGAGTTCAGGTGACACCCGCATGGCTCCCTGAAGAGATCAAGGACGAGCTGCTAAATGGAAAAGGAGGCATCTGAGCTAGGACTTACAGGATAGGTGAGCAAGATTGGGACTTACAGAGATGGGGAGACCACCATCTACTAAGAACACAGTGACAAGTAAGGTACAGATACACTTTCAGGTCACGTTTCAAAGATTTGGGGGAGAGAAGGGCCCATCAGTCTTGGCTTCCCAGGAGGCCCAGGGGTACAGGGAGGATCTGAGGTGGGAGACACTGGGGGCAGTGGTGAAGCGACCAGGACTAAGAAATAAGAGCCAAGCAGATGGGGCTGGTGATCACAGATGCTGAAGGTCAAGGGCTTGGGTTAGAGGGAAGTGGCTAAGCTGGAAAGTGGTCTGAAGGGTCAAAGTTCGGGGTCTTTAGGGTCAAGTCAAGGGGTAGGGGGTGGGAGGTAATGGGGAGAGAAGAGCTTGGAAAGACCAGGGACAAGGTGTTGAACAACAGGGAAATGTATCGGGGAGCTGCATAACGGGTCAGTTAGAGGAGGCCATAGGGGTCCGAGGGTCCGAGGAGATGACCTGGGGAGAGGAGGCACAGGCTGCAATCAGAGGTGTCAGGGGGCGGGAGCCAGGAGGCTGGGTTGTAAGTAGCGGGGAGAAGCCGATGGCGGAGTCGAGGATACGCGCCTCCCAGAGGACAGGAGCTGGGTTCTGAGTAGCGGACTGGCTTGGGCGGGAGGCTAGGGAGATGGGGAGGGGCTGGCCCCAAAAGTATGGTCAGTGCCGGGGGGGGGGCTGGACTCAAAGGCCAACAGGAGGGCCTGAAATAAGGGCTGAGGCCAGCCGCCTGGCCGCGCGGGCCAGGGGCGGGGGCCAGGGGTCGGGGCGGGGGGGACCACCGAGTCCCATTTGCTCCCCACTGGGTCCAGGGAGCAAAGCCACAGCCTCTAATTCCCGGGAGAGAGGGAAGGGGCCATGCTCAGAGTTCCCCACAAAGCCGTATCCACCTCCCCCGCGACCTCGGGCCCACCCAGGACCCACCTCGCTCCCGCCGCTCGATCAGGGACAACGCTGCCTCTGTGGGCCGGGGGAGGAGCCGGAGCCGGAACCCAGAGAGGACCCGCCCTACACCTCCAGGATTGGGTCCTGAGGAGGATCCTTCATTCCCACTGGCTGTATTGGCTGCCACAAGGCAAGAAACCCAGGCGGGATCGCCAATAAGCTTTGGTCTCGAACAAAGCCTGCTGGGAGTTGTAGTCCTGAGGAAGAGCGTAGACTCCGAGAAGAAATTTGCGAAGTTTAGAACTGAGCAAGTGGAGACTGTGTTCCCTTCCAAGGTCGTCGGATCTCCTTCTACGCTCACACGAGAAAAGCCCAACGTAGTTTTAACCACCCGTCTGGGAAGTAATAGAAAACCTAGAGCTAACCTACATGACCTCCAAGTGTCATGAACTCAGTTTCTTCTTTACTTTGAATTGGTGACCCTTGGTCCTGTAGACATCCGTGAAGCCTTGAATTCCGCGCTTCACGCGAGGTTTATCCTTAAAATCAAAGGATTGGAGAACTAGAAGGGATTTTAAAGATCCACTAACCCAATCCGTTTGTGAGAAGTTAGACGTTTCCTGTGCAAGGAGCTGCCTCTGGGTCTCCCAACGCTCCTGCACAGGGATTTTTTTTTTTTTTTCTCGGTCCTACATAGATAAACCTGGCATTCCTCAATCCGACACAATACAACTTCTAAGGTATCCAGGATTAGGATTTTTTTTTTCCAAGTTTTACTTAAAAAAAAAAAAAAAAAAAAAAAAAAGCCTAATCCAATATTCTCATATCTGCACGGTATTTCTTGTCTTCAGAGCTAGATAATCTACATTTATAATACCAGTTCTACTGCCTAGCCATTTGGAGCACCATTTTCCTCCCCCATAAAATCCCTGGCAGAATTGCTCTAAGGATTAAATGAGTTAAAGCTTCTGCTTCCACAATGTCAGTTCTCTTCCGGCTGGTAAATTCTCTTGGGTGCAGCCAGTGTGAACAATGGGAATTAGATTAGGATATTCAGGAAAGTATGTTTGAAACTGAATATGAGTGAGTGAAATATAAATCCTACACACACACTATTGCTTATAAATTGATATAAATAAAATACTGAGAAGGCAGATCAGAAATAAAACTGTGGCTTTATTTCTAACTGTGGTTAAAGCTTGCTTGGGTGAATTCAAGGTTGTTCAAAAACCAATCCCATAATGTGCTTGTCTGTTACCAGTCCAAAGCCTTTCCCCACAACTTCTCGTTCATGTACAAAAGCAAACAGAAAATTTCACCCATGCACTGTGATAGTTAACTTTATATATCAACTTGACCAGGCTACAGGGTGCCCATATATTTGGTCAAACATTATTCTGTTTCTGTAAGGGGGTTTTCGGATGAGATTAACATTTAAATTGGTAGAGTGAGTGAAGCAGAGTGCTGTCCCTAATGTGGGCCTGCCCCATCCAATCAGTTGAAGGCCTGAATAGAACCAAAAAGCTGACCCTCTCCTAGTAAGAGAGAATTCTTCTGGCCTGACAGTCTTCAGCCTGGAACATCCACTTTTTTCCTACTTTCAGACTCAAATGGAAATATTGGTTCTTCCTGGGTCTCAGGCCTGTCAGCCTTGAAACTGGAACTACACCATTGGCTCCCCTGGGTCTCTGACTTGCTGACTAACCCTGCAGATAGATCTTGGGAAGTGCCAGCCTCCATAATCATATGAGACAATTCCTTGGAATAAATCTCTTTATACATGTAAATATAACACAAATACATTTTTCTCTGGAGGACCCTAACTATTATAAGCACCAACAGAGAGAACTTCTGACAGAAAGATCTAGTTTCTGTTGGGTAGAACTGTGTGCTCATCTGCAAACTGATAGCCAGTACCGCCACAAAGAGGCCAGATCACCTTTGTGGAGTGACTTGAAAGTGAATAGGCTTCTTTCTGCAATCCACACCAAAAAATGAGGCTCATTATTTTATCCTCACACATGGTCTACCGACTTCCTATTTGAAATCAATACTCTCTGACCTAAGAAGCTGTTTGCCACACAAGTAGTCAAGTCTACCAGAAATGATGGTCTTATAGGAAAAAAAATGCCTCTACCTTTGTGGTTAAAACTACCGTTTTTCTGGCTGGGCCTCTCTAAATCCCGGGAGGAGATTCAAAAGGGCCAGGGTAACAGACGAACTCATCCATGGCTGTTTTTTCAAGGTCACACACACAGCTGGGCTGCTGTGTTTGAAGCTGTGAGTCCCAGCTCCGTGATTGTACTCTGCAGTCTTTTGGGGATTATGGCTACCTCATTTAAAATTCTTATACCTGGTTATCATCAATAGGTAAGTTAGCTCTGAAAACATGTACATTAGCTCTGGATGTCAGGACACTATGCTGCAAAAAAGCATCAAGGAAATAGAAAAGAAAGGATGGCCTGTTTTACCCCTCTAGCTGACCTACCCCCTGTTCCAGAAGAAAGAAGGAAGAGTGTGTGACCCAAAAAATGTTTACTTTTAAAAAGCTGACTTTGGGAGCTAGAGGCCTGCCCTGAGAAAAGAAGAAACGCCATTCTGGAGGGGATCAGAGAAAAGTCAGGGACTGGGCACCATAACTTCATGACTAAGAGGTCAAGAGCAAGCTGAAGTAGAGTGGAGTTCCTCTATAAATAGCCCCTCGAGTAGAGAACACCTGTATCTTGGTGACACACATTCACCATCACCACCTAAACTTAATGTGATTGTTCGTCTGGTTTTCAAGAATTCTTCCAGGGCAGTGGGAACTTTAAGTCCCCAGTAGGATGACAGAGTTTAGAACTGAGCCCTGGGAGGAAGGTGATTTGAACAGAAATCACAAGGTTTAGATTTGGGGAAAGGAGATGAGATGTTTCAGAATCAGGTGTTGGGCCAGGAGCCTAAAATGCAGGGCCCGGTGCCGGACCTTCAGGGGGGCAGATAATGAGGCACAGCCCTAAAAAGAAGGAACTTTGAGCCCCTGAAGGGCAGGGCCAATGTCAGAAGGCCAGGGCAGGATCATATCCCTGAGTGGGGAAGGCTCCGGTGCTTGAGGGGGAAGTAAGGAAGGGTCCACCTTCATGGCCACGTCTCCATTAGCCTGGCCTTTTTCTTCTGGCTTGGGGACAGTTGATGGCTCTGATTTCTGGAGTTCCGAGCAAATGATTAGAGGCGCTGTATTTTTCCCTCCATCGTGAAGGCAAGGCTCGAAGAAAGGGCGAAGGGGGCCAGAGAAACTGTGGGTGAAAGTAAAAATGTGGGATCTGCTGGTCACATTGTAGAAGGAAATGACTCCAGCTTCATAGTCTAGGAAAACCCCCACACACCGTGGGGGCTCTTTCAGGCGCAGGATGGTCTGCGGGGATGTGAGAGCTTCATACTTCTTCTCACTACTCTGTCTTACAAGCCAGTGTCCATTGGCCGGCGTGGCGGTGACCTTGCCCTTCCTGCCCACAGACTCGCTACACACCCCCAGGGCCCATTTGGTCTTGTCTCCCACGAACACCTCCCAGTAGTGACAGCCCGCCGTGAAGTACTCAGCTCCCAGGACGCTGACGACAAAGTCAAATCTCTGGGGGCCGTCGGGCACAGGCTGCTTTCTTTCTCCAAGTTTCACACGTCTCCGGTCCTCAGACAGCATGAGTTTGGGATGTGCTGTGTCCGGGTCCAGGGTCACTGCCACTGCAGAGAGTCACCGACAGGTGAGGCTGGGGAAGACAAGGTCTCAGATCCCCTGAGATCTTTGGGATCTTTGGGTAGCTTTGGAGGGAAAGATAATCCCTAGGCTGTGACCACTGTCATTGGTCTATTTGAGTCCATGGTTCTCCCTCCCCTATAAGTACTAGAACCAAAGAAAACTGTCTTCCAGTCCCCCAGGTCTGTTGGCGGTGTATTATGTAAAAGAAGAAAAAGTATTTCATCATCTGTGAAGCTGCCTTAATCCTTAGGAAATACTGCCTTTGTCTTCGATGTTCCAAAGGAATCTAATGTATGATAATAAACATGGGCTTTGACGTTAGATCCAGTAGCCAGCTAGGATGTCCCAGCTCTGCCACTCGCTGGTTATGTGATCTTGGGCTTGTTGTTTATCTCCCAACTTTAGTTCCTTCCTCTGTAAAATGGGAGTAGGCCTGTTGTACAGATTTGAGGAACTAATGCATGAGATAGTGCCGAGTTCACACAGTGAGGGTGTGATGCTCATTTGGTAGCTAAAATGGGGCACCTGGGTGGCTCTGTCGGTTAAGCATCTGACTTCGTCTCAGGTCATGATCTCACAGTTCGTGGGTTCAAGCCCCACATCGGGCTCTGTGCTGCCAGCTCAGAGCCCGGAGCCTGCTTCAGATTCTGTGTCTCCCTCTCTCTCTTCCCCTCCCCTGCTCATCATCTGTCTCCCTCTGTCTCTCAAAAATAAGTAAACATTAAAAAAAATAAAATTATTGCTTATAATTATTATAGCTAAATGTTAGTATAGAGAAAAGGATTCAAAAGGATTCTTCCTTAAAATTGTGGATTATAAGGGTCACAGTGAGCCTCTCTCCTTCACCAAGTACAGAAAACAGGCTCTTCTTGGAGAGTAAATCCGTGAAATCTGTACTCAGTCAAGGTGGTGGGAGGAAGCCGGACCTCGAATGTCAGAAGAGTTTGTGAGCTCCTGGAGTGCCAGCCAAGGTGACCTGGTGTTCTCTTAAGTGCCAACTCACCGATTCTATTAGACCTGCCTGAAGGAAGACGTGTGGATAGAAGGGGGATGAGCAGCTGGAAAACTGATACGGACTACAAAGCAGTGAAAATAACAGGTCTCATTAAAACAGCAGCAACAGATCGCAAGCTATTTCAGAATAAAATGAAAAGAGACGTGCAAATCTTTTAGGATGATCCTGTGAAACTTTTGTGTAGTCCGCGTTGTTGGAGCTTCTGCGTCACCCATTCACTTCTCTGAGAGTCTCAATCACCACGCCCCAAGAAAACTGATCATCAGAGAAAGAAGGATGTGGCAGGGGTGTGGAAAGAGACAAGAGCACTGGCTGTTGGCCCAGCTGTGGGATAGGAAGGACCTCCCCAACTTGAAAGCATGGAAGAGACAATACAGGAAAAGATGAATAAATTTGACTCCATAAAAAACAAAATGTTCATACATAAAAAAAAATAATATTATAGGGAAAGTAAAATGAAAATGTCAGAAAAATAGAAAATGTCAGAAAAATAAAAGTCAGAAAGTCTGACATAGAAAATGTCAGAAAAACAAAAGTCAGAAAAATAATTTGTGAAAAACATGACAAAGAACTAGTATGCTCTATATAGAAATAATATCCTCACAAATCAAAAAGTAGGCAGAACAGGGGCGCCTGGGGGGCTCATTAGGTTAAGCGTCTGACTTCGGCTCAGGTCACGATCTCACGGTTCATGAGTTCGAGCCCCATTCTGGGATCTGTGCTGAAAGCTCAGAGCCTGAAGCCTGCTCCGGATTCTGTGTCTCCCTCTCTCTCTGCCCCTTCCCCACTGGCACTCTGTCTCTCTTTCTCAAAATAAATAAGCATTAAAAAACAAAAAAAAAAAAAAGTAGCCAGAACAGGACAGGAGCAGACAAGTCCCAAAGATGAAATGTGAATAACCAACAAACCTAAGATAAATCTCAAAACTCATAGAGAACTCATAGGAAGATCAAAACAAAGAGGGGAGACTTCCTAACTCTAAATGTGAACCCCAAAATCACAAAGATTTTTCAAAACTGATAAGCAGATGATCAGATTTGATTTTTACAAAGTTCTAAATGACAGTCTGAATTCCTCAGGACCAGAGCAATGGGCTCTGAAATGTGGATGATTTGGCTGGTGTGACTTACCAAAGTGCAGCCGGGCCCTCCTCCAGCCTGGAAGACGTAAAGGGGATGCCTGAGTTTAAGGACAGAGAAACGGGGAAGTCTTGGGGCTTGGGGGTCAAATGCAGGGAAAGTGTACCTCACCTGAGTTCGCTGCAGCTCTCTTCAACTCTAATAAAAGAAGAAACCAGGGGGTGAGCTATCACTGGACACACAGAAGCCACAGGAGACAAGGTGATACAGGAGTTATAAGCACGTGGGACACTTACTCAGTTCATTCCGGAGGGTCTCTAAAGAAGAAACACAGTTGGACCAATCAGAACAAGGGCGTCGACCTGCCCAGAATGCTGCGGTCCCATCCCAACCACACCCCCACATGAGATCCTGGGGAGCAATGCCCTGAGCTTCCCCGGTGACAGGGCGGGCAAGAGCAGCGGGCCCCCAGCCGTGGGCCAGCGCGCCCCAGAGACACCGCAGAGGGTCACCAAATTCCTGCGGCCCCCACAACTTCCCGGCAGACCAAGGAATAACACATCTTCTACACACAGGTCACGACAACATCAACATTTGTAGATGTTGCGGGAGAAGCCTAAAATATCAGTTCACTTGAAACTACCACCGAATTTCCACTAGATTTTCTTCTGTATGTTTCCTCAGTGTAAGATAAAATAGACATGTCACGTGCCTGAAGACTTTTTTTGTTACAAAGAGGTTCTCGTTCGTGAAGTGGGGGAGACCCACTTCTCCACACGTTCACTTTAAAGAGGACGCGCACGCTTTGGATCCCACCTAAGGGAATGTCCCCCCCTAGGTGATCAAAGGGGGTCTTCCAGGCGGCTTCCCCTTTGGGAGGTACAGCTCTTCCCGGTAAAACGGTTCCCGCATAGAGACCGGATAACAGTTATGCGGGAAAGAGGAACAGGGAATAGTTGAGAAAAGAGGGCTGTGGGAGCCAGTGTATCCCCAGCCCCCAGGGCCTCAAGTACCCTTGCCCCCCTCTTCTGCCCCAACGAGTGAAACTGAGACACTCATCCTAGAGCAAAGATGTCAGCAGAAGGAGGTTTGCGCCACAGGTGAGGAGCGGAACTTACTGAGCACTTTATGGAGCCTTCCTAAAACAAACAGAAAAAGGCACAAGTGAACACATGTGGCCACTTTATCCCTGGGACGCACGCGGGAAGGCTCATGGCTCCGTCCCCTACAGTGAAGGGGGCGATGACCATCCTGTCGGCCCCTAATCCAGTCACATCTCTCAAAGCTCAGACCCGTGAACCTGGCGGCGCCACTTTCCCCAGTGACCCAGGCTGCCCAGAACTTCGGTTTCTCCCTTCTCTTCCCTTTCTGCCCGGCTCCTTTTCTCTTTCTGAGTGTTTCTGTACGTTTGTGACTGTGTGTACACGGGTGTGTCCCTTGCTCTCCTTCTATAACCTACTGTTTATAATAGCTATGGTGTCCAGCGGGAGGCCTATAGCATTGGCTTGTTGGCTCGTATTGTTCTCGACAGTAACTCCCCTGAAGAACTGCAGAGAGATTGGTAAATTTGGAGATCCCAGGTCTCAGAACATAAACTGTACGCTCCTGAGACTACTGTGCTTGTGGCTTTTCTGGAGGCGCCATCCAGCCCACATTTTCTCCTAGCACTGGCCTTGCCAGAGAACTAAAGTTACACGTTCGAGTTCACTGCCAGGCCCTGTGCTAAGGGCGGGGCATGTGTTAGGCATTAGGCACTTGGGCAGTGAAACCGAATACGATACAGCCCCCAAGGAGCTTATGGTTGATTTTTACTATTCCCACTACTAACAGTCTCCATTTATTGTGTCCTGTTCTCATAACGAGGTGGGCACTGAACCCCCTCCACCATGTGAGGTGCATACAATTAGTATCCCCATTTTATAGAGTAGTTGTCTGAGGCTCAGAGGGAGGTGGAAATTTGCCCAGGTGACCAGGCTAGTAAGTGGCCGAGGAGGCAGGATTCCAACCCACCTCTGTCTGGCTCCCAATCAGAGGTCAGCCCCACTACACCACCGTTCCTTCCGCTCTTGAACAGAGCAGCCATAACATCCCTGAGTTGTGCACGCACCTACACTTCCATCGCCTTGGAGGAGATGTAAGCAGGGAGGAGAGGAGATGCTGAAATCGGTGCACATAGAGCCATTTCTGGTCCAGTGACTTGTCTTCCCAGCAAGACCTTAAGGGCATAGCCCCTGTTTGTGCCCTGAGTGTCTAACTTTTATGCTCAGTGGCTTACAGCAGACACTCGATTAATGAAGATGAAATGGCAGGAAGAAAAAGGAGTACCAGGCTTTGTAATAAGAAGTTTTGTCTAGTTGAGTCCTGAAAACAATCAGGTGAGGGGACTTACTGTCCCCACTTTACAGACGAGAAAACTGAAGCTCCGAGCAGTTAAGTGCCTTGTCTAAGGCCGGTAAGTGGCAGAGCAGTGATCTGAGCCAGGTATCACTGACCCAGTCGCTGACTCCAGAGCCTGTGACCCTCCCATCGTATGATACCGCCTCTCTCGGTGCAAAAGTTGTATGGATTCCTCAGATTTTTCATACACCCCACATGACCATAATAATACCTTTCTAAATAGTAAATAGACCTTCTTTTTCAGTGATTGACAGAAAGGCTGGTGAAGGGAGCTCAGGCCAATCCAGACCCAAGAATGCTGATCAAGTGCACCCCCTCACCATGGCCACCGGCCCTATAACCCCTTGATATTGGAAAGTGAATTCCAATAATATTAATGGAAAATGTGTGTGTGTGTGTGTGCGTGTGTATAAAGTATGTATCACAGACTGTCAGCATTCATGTAGAAATAGAAAGAATATGTTCTTTGTTATTTGTTCCCTAGTCTTTATTCTACACATATAATTACCTTTTTCTTTTGCGTGGTCTGAGAGAAGATTTTCTAGAGAAAGAAAAGTAAATGAGATTCTGTGCCGTTACTCTGAAGGTCCCCGATGCCTATTGAGTTCACCTGCTCTTGAACCTCCCTGTCTCCACCTCCACCTCCCTGACCCAGGCCCTCACCATCTCTCATCTGGATGACAGAGTGGTGCCTCCCAACCTGCCCCCACATCTTGTCCCATTGCTCCCTCTGGTCCTTTCTCAACACTGCAGCCAGAGAGAGCTTCTCGAAGCACAATTCTGGCCAAGATTGCCCGGTTCACTGCTTTACCACTGCTCTGATAGGAAAGACCAAAACCCTTCACGTGATCTACAGGGCGTCACCTGGGCTGACCCCTGCCAACTCCACAGCCTCATCCGCTGTCATCTTTGGCCTCATTTCCACACTGTGTTTCTTTCACATGCTGTTCCTTCTGCTGCACATGGTTTTCTATTCCCTCTTCCCTCCAGACCGCCTGTCTTCCAGATCACACATCACTTCCTCAGGGCCCCCCTCTCCTGTCCCTGAAGCTTGGTTGGTTCCTCCTGGTTACAGTCTTTACAACCCTTAGAACTCCCTCTTGTGGCATCTGTGCACAATTTGTTTGTATAATCATTTCATTCACATATGCTTCCTTGATTAGACTGAACGCCCCAAGAAGGCACAGACTGTGTGTGTTTTTACTCGCCATTGTCTCCCCAGCCTCCAGTATGGTCTGGGGTGCTTCGGAGACAATTACTAATTGTTGAACGAATAAAAGCTTCCCCCACGTTAGATCTACATGACTCCCACAGGAGTGGAGAGCAAGACCAAGGAATGAGTTCACATACAAAAACCACCAAACATACTGGAAGGCAAGCTGTGACAAGTAAGAGTCTGCAAAAACTGGAAATGGCAGGTATAGACCCCCCACCACCCCTGCCACCAGGACATCAGATGTTGGGACTTTCAGGTGCACAATTTAAATCAGTGGTCATTGGGATCACAAAACCAATAAAACACAGTAACATCCCCACCAAGCTCAAGACACTTACCTACCTCCACCACCTGTTCATAGAGAAGATTCTCTGGAAGAAAGAAAGATGTGTCAGCTCAGTTAAAGGAAGGACTTTTTCTAGTAGGCAGGGTTGTCCAAAGATGGCCCATGCAAGCTGCCTGAGTAGGACTTTGCTCCTCGTCCCTGTGGGTGTGTGACTATTTGAAAGGATTAGAGGATCTTCAAACCATCAGATGGGGAAAGGAGTGTTGGCTTATACGACTTTCAGGATCCTTTGTGACCCCGAGATCCTATGCAATTCAACCACATTCACAGGGGTTTTATCTAATGGATAGCACTGCATTTCTTAATTAATTAGAAGACTGGCATGATCAGTATTTTCCTAATTTATCAGAAGATGAGAATTCACAGCTCTGCCCAGGAGTTTTCTGCAGTTTCTTTGACCCTCTCTGCAATGTGAGTCCCCCAGCATGGCTCTACCAGTTTGCTCTCAGCCAGCTTGCAGGGTCTGCAACCTAGGGAAAACTCATGTCCACATCTACTTCCTCCCGGCCATTTCCTAGAGAAGCCTCAGTCCCACTTCTCAGTCTCGGCCGGGACTCCCTTACCACTTAGTTACCTTTGGATCTTTTTTGCTTCCAAATGAGGCAAACGCCTGCCATGATGAGAAGCCCCAGGAAAGGCAGGATCACAGCAAGAGCCATTGCTGAGGAGGAGATCTTCCCTGGAGATGGGGCTGAAACAGAAACCGCCAATGACCACCCTCAAAGGGCCCCACTTCAGATGGCAGGCGGCTCAGGCACATCCCAACCGTCTCCATCAAGTTTAGGGAGAGACCTCCGGCCAAGACAGGTGAGTGTCTTTGCTTCTCTCAGTAACTCCAACCCTGGATGACCCGGGGACAACTTTAAAGTGAGATGCTCGACTCTTAGGAGTGGTGTTGATGCTCCCGCCCGAAGACAGTGGGTTAAAATCAGCCTTTCAACCACAACCTCGTGCTGCCTTATATGAAACCATTATCTGGGGACTTTGGAGGATAGGAGGTACTTCCTCAGGGGCCATCTCCACTCTTCTCATGAGTACCCACCTGCCTCCTTGTCAAGTGAAACAACAGTCAGTGACATCTTTGCCCTGAGCCCTAGCAGCAGGGGCAGAACAGATTCTGGGGTGCTACAGCAGTAGACTAAAGCCTAGCCAGGAAGAAAGGAGAAAGGAAAGAAGAAAAAAAGAGCAGAAGAGGCTCCGTGACAAGCGGTGGAGAGCCTGGGCTGGATGCAAGACCTCACTCAACATTATGTGACCCTGAGCGAGAGACTGAGCCTCCCCAAGCCTGGCTTACCATCTGTAAAATAGAGATGATAATAATCCTTGTTCCACTGGGTTGTTGGGAGATTTAAAAGGATTATGGGGCACCTGGGTGGCTCAGTCAGTTAAGCATCTGACTCTTGGTTTTGGCTCAAGATGTCACGTTCGTGAGTTCCAGCTCCACATCGAGCTCTGTGCTGACAGGGCAGAGCCTGCTTGGGATTATTTCTCTCCCTCTCTCTCTGCCCCTCCCCTGCTCTCTTGCTCTCTCTCTCTCTCTCTCTCTCTCTCAAAATAAATAAACTTAAAAAAAATTAAACAATTGGGGCGCCTGGGTGTCTCAGTCAGTTGAGCATCCGACTTCGGCTCAGGTCACGATCTCGCGGTTCGTGAGTTCGAGCCCCGCGACGGGCTCTGTGCTGACAGCTCAGAGCCTGGAGCCTGCTTCGGATTCTGTGTCTCCCTCTCTCTCTGCCCCTCTCCTGCTCATGCTCTGTCTCTCTCTGTCTCAGAAATAAATAAAACATTTAAAAAATTTTTTTTAATTAAACAATAAATAAATAGGGGCATCTGGGTCGCTCAGTCGGTTAAGCCTCCGACTTCGGCTCAGGTCATGACCTTGCAGTTTGTGAGTTTGAGCCCTGCACTGGGCTCTGTGCTGACAACTCAGCCTGGAGCCTGCTTCAGATTCTGTATCTCCCTCTCTTTCTGCCCCTCCCCAGATCTCTCTCTCTCTCTCTCTCTCAAAAATAAATAAACATTAAAAATTTTTGTTTAAATAAAGAAAGGGATAGGCAGGTAAAGCACTTAGCACTCAGTGAGAGGCAGTGGCAGTAGTAAGAGAAGGGAGGGGGCAGAGGTCATGACCCTTGCTTACTCGGGACCCCAGGCCACAGTCTATCTTTCTGGGCTCTAAAACCACTCTGCTCTGCCACATGGCCTCCATGTCTCAAGGATCTTTAAAAGGTTCATACCCCTTTAGCCCCTCAATTCTACTTCTAGAAACACATTCTAAGAAAATAATCAAAGTCACTTGCCAAAATGTGTGCAAAGGTGTCCACTGCACCACTCATTATAATAGGAGGAAAAATTAGAAACCATCCAGATGTCCAGAAATAGGGCTTCGATTAATTTTATTCAGCTATAACCACACAATGAAGTACTATGTAGCCCTTAAAGATCATGTTGCAGAGAACTGAAGGACATGGGCAGAAAATGCTCATGACATTAGAAGTGGAAAGGAAGAAGACACCAGGTAGAAAATTACATACGTGCAAAGACATACGCACTCAGAGATACACGCACACAAGACAGTCTTGAAAGAAATGCCCCAGGGCCCCTGGGGTGGCTCAGTCCCTTAAGCATTGGGCTCTTGATTTCCGCTCAGGTCATGATCTCATGGTTCCTGGGATCCAGCCCCACATCGGGCTCTGTGCTGACAGCATGGAGCCTGCTTGGGTTTCTCTCTCTCCTCTCCCTCACCCCCTCCCCCTGCTTGTGCTCTCTCTCTCTCTCTCAAAATATATAATTTTTTTTAATGTTAGCAGCAGTTCTCTCTAAGTTATGACATTATAGGCCATTTGTTGGTTTCTTTAAAATGTTCCTCGTTTTTTTTTTTCAAGTTTTCTACTGCAAACATGTGTTACTCTTAGAATTTAAAAAAATGTGAAAATTCTTTATAAGGTTTCCACTAAGGTAGGAGTTTTCACCAGGGGCTTCAAGCCCATTTACGGCCCCAGCTTTTACCTGCTATAACCATGGCTGCCGTCTTCTCTTGGCCAAGGGCCAAGTTGCGGAAGGTGCAGGACACGTTCCCCAGCGTGCTGTCCCTGACTCTGCTGGACACCGCTGTCCGGAAGAGCCCAGCTTCCAGGGAATGGGCCTCCGACAGCGATAGAAGCACCCTGCCCTGAGGGTCTCTCCACTCGGCCCAAGGCTTTGGGAACCATCCCGCCGACCTGCACACCAGCTGGATCCATCCAGCGTCGTAGCCCTTCACGTGGATGTAAGGGTCGGAGCCTACAACTGGGAGGGGGACAGGGAACAGAGACGCCTGGCCGTGGGGGCGCGGTCCCCGCGGGAGCCCTCCCCCCCTTCCCACGGTCTCCGGGGTGGGGGGCAGCAGGGGCTGCTCACGGCACGTGCATGCCCACCCTCTCCCCACCTTCATCCTCCTCCCCACGGGGTGAGACAGTCTCTGGCTTCATCCTCATACCTTCTCCAATCCGCCCCTAGGGTAACTGCACCCCACGATTCAGATCTTGGGGGCACCTCAGTCCCCCTTGGACAATGACTAACCAGCCACCTGCAGGGTCACGGTGCCCTCTCGAGTCAGGTTTCCGATCTGGACCTGGCATCGGTACTGCCCTCGGTCCTCCAGCCGGACCTGGCGGATCTCCAGGCTGACGCTCCCCTCTCGGGCGTCCCTCCGCATGGCCGTTCGCCCCTTGTACTCCGGCATCACGCCTTCCTCCCGGTCTTTCCCGTCCCGGAACACGTGCACCGCCTGGGAGCGGTCCGGGTGTGGAGACCGCAGCCACGTCACCGCGGTGGGCACGGAGACCGGCCACAGGGCGAGCGGGCAGGGCAGCTCGGCTGTGCCCCCTAGCGGGGCCAGGTGGAAGTTGCCGGTGTCCCCTGTGCGGTGCGGACAAAAAAGGGACAAGGGCGTCTGGGAGGGATGGGAGCGCAGGAGCTGTGCCATGGATGAAGGGGACGTCTTGGGGAAGGGCAGGGCCTGGGAAGGGCCTGGGAGAGGACTGGGGGGTCGGGGGGGGGGGGGGGAGAAGTGAACGCGAGAAGAAATAAGGCCCCCTTGCGCTTGGGTCTCCTTCAGCAGACGTCCCGGACACGGGAAGAGGTTCACAAACTCCTACCTGACACACGCATGGGCAGGCAGAGGAACACGAGTGCCACGAGGCAGCCGGAGAGCCAGGCGCCCGAGGAGCTTGCCATCTCCATCCGAACTAGGAGGACAGACACAGGGAGACACCAGAAAAGGCTGGTGAGCTTGATGAGGGAACAGGGACAATGGAGGAGGTGGGGGCACAGGCACCAGCCGCACAGCAAGCACTCTGGAATCCCACAGCCCAGCTTGGCTACTTACCTCCGTGGAAACTCGTGACTTAACTTCTCTGAGTAACCTTGTGACTGAGGCTCTGCTTCTCCATCTTTAAAATGGGTATAATAACTGTGCCTCCTTGCAGGATTATTGTGAGGATTGGAGGAGGTAAGTGCTCAACATGGAAGCCGTGACTGAGGGCCATGGTGACAGGGAGGCTGAGACAGAGTGTGATTTCGAAGGCATAGGCAGGGGTCTGGAGAAACAAGAACTTACACCCAGAACTAACCAGGTGCACACCAGAATATAGGCTTCTTCTAGCATTTAGTGTCTCAAGCCAGGCTTGGCAAGGGCCTGTTGCTGGCCCTTCCACAGTTGCTCTTCCATGCACAGTGGATTCAAGTCTTAGTTCCATTCATGTACTAGCTCCGTGTCCCTGGGAATATTGTTTAAAATCTGTGGGCCTCCAGTGCTTAATCTATAAAGGGGGGAGCTTCTTCCCAGATGCAAGGAGATAATGCATGGAAAGCACTTGCTGCTGCAAATGCCCGGCAGAAAAAGTGCTCAATAAAAGTGCTGTAGTTGTTATTACTAAATCACCTTGTGCATTAACCACAGTTTAGTTATTACTAAATGCACCTTGCGCATTAACCAAAAGGACACCCTAGAGGATTCCCTACTATAAAACTGTCCCCACCTACTTGCGACTGCCTGAAATTCCTTTAGCGGGAACCAAACCTTTTCATGCCACAACCGGGGATGAAGTTTAAAGGTAAAAAACACTCCAGGGAAGAGATAATGTCTCTTGAATTCTCCCCAAGATTTCAAATCCTTTCTAAAGAGGAGGGTTTTTGTAGAAGTCCTCAGGTCAGGTCCCGGAATGTCTTGGAATAGGGCAAAAAGAGACTTGGAGGAGGTGGGGCCATCAAAGGGAGGAGGAAAAACGGAGGATGGACTTAAGCTTTGAACGAATTTCCAGTTCTGTTTCTCTCATGGCAAACAGCACACTGCTTTAGGGTTGTTTTTGTTTTCGTTTGTTTTTGTTTTTCAGTCATGACGCATGTAATATCCATCTCTAGTCCCCTAGGGTTGCAAATGGCAACACAGCACTAGGACACACTGAGGTTAGGATGACAATTAGGACATTTCCCCCCCACCCTTCTATCCCACCCACTTTCCCACAGGTTACCAGCTACTCAGAAACTGAATAGAGAAGTTAGGCAAAGGAGACACATATTTCATGTGTCTTTTTTTTTAAGTGTGTATTCTGTTGTTGGGTAGAGGGTGACAAGTGTAATGTAAGGTCTTAGCTTTTTTTATTAAAGATGTGACTTTCATGCATAATCTCATCTGAGAAGAGCAAAGAGTAAGCCAATGGGAAAATTCCCAAGAATCTAAGGCTAAATAAAGCCAAATGGTAAAAGAAAAGCTAGTAGACCTAGCGAACTGAGGGCTGGAGTCAGATGCCTTGGTTTCAGTCTTGTCTTGGTCCCTAACTGACTATGTGACTCTATAACTTTGAGCAAATCACTTAAACTCTTAGGCCCTGAGTCTCCTGTCTTGAAAATAGGAGATTCACTTACATTTGCTGAATTCATTGTAAATTGGGAAGTAACAAGAGGTAAAGAAACGTTACTTGGGGGCGCCTGGATAGCTCAGTCGGTTAAGCATCCACCTTCAGCTCAGGTCATGATCTTGCAGTTCGTGAGTTCGAGCCCCACGTTGGGCTCTGTGTTGACAGCTCAGAACCTGGAGCTTGCTTCCGATTCTGTGTCTCCCTCTCTCTCTACCCCTCCCCCACTCACACTCTATCTCTCTCTGTCTCTCAAAAACAAATAAAACATTAAAAAAAAGAAATGTATTTGCCTTTGATTCAGTAAGAAATATCCTGGAAATCTAAGAAAAGAATCTTAAATATAAAAGGTCACATGATCTCAGCAGTATGTTTATAAAAGTGAAAAACTGGACTATCTATAGGTACATCAATAAGGAAATGACTAAGTAAATTATGGTTCATCAAGCCTGTGTTTCAAATGATTAGTTTCAAACTAATAATGATGTGTTAAAATCAAAATACAAAATAACATATTTACAATGATTATAACTAAAGAGTGTGTAAGAAAGGAGTTGAGAGGAAGTCCTATAAAATATGAATATTAATAATTAAGGTGTTGGTGGGGCACGTGCATGGCTCAGTCAGTTAAGCATCCAACTTTGGCTCAGGTCATGATCTCACAGTTCATGAGTTCAAGCCCTGTGTTGACAGCTCAGAGCCTGGAGCCTGCTTCAGATTCTGTGTCTCCCTCTCTCTCTGTCCCTTCCCCACTTACAGTCTGTCTCTCTCAAAAATAAATAAACATTAAAAACATTAAAATTAATTAAGGTGTTGGAAATATAGACAATTTTTTCTCATCTCTATTTCCTAACTTATTAATAAGGCATAATAAAATAATAAAAAGACATAACACAAAACTAAATTTGGCAAAAAATAAATTCACTTATTAAGGGATTTTGATTAGATGGAGCTTTTCTTAACCGACTGAGCCACCCAGGCGCCCCATAGATGGAGATTTTCTAACTCCAGTATACTATGAAAAGGAAAAATTATATATCGAGTGTTTGTCTTGCAGTTCTTTGCTAGAAATAACTTAATTTGGAAACTTGATGCCTACATTTACAAAATTACGAAGAGCAGGATTAGTCAGATTGTAATTTTGAGAGTCTTCAGAGGGCAGAGCGGTGCTGAAGGAGAACCAGGGGATTGAATGTACGTTTCCAAGTCAGATGGGGAGAAGAAATCTAAGTAAGATCGGGAGGAGAAACAAAAGATGGTAGAAGGGGGACAGAGTAGAAGAAAAAGACTGAAAGTATAAAAGGGCGAACAGACAGTGCGTGGGAATCCTCCATCACCGGCTCTCTGGGTACTACCTCTGCTATGAGTCCCCCCCTAGCACAGCAGGTCCCCCAAACACATTGTTAATCTAATTAGGTATTTTTTCATTCCTATACCTGAACTTTAACTTTTGCCTTGTACTTATCCAACTTCAAGGAACTAAAAGCCATCTTTCCTATCTTCCCTGGTCGTGGCTATAAATTCTCTTAGACTCTGTGAGCCCCTCACACTTGCCCTCTGGGATGAGTGTTTCCTGCCCTGACAGTCACCTGCCAGTCAGCCAGCTCCAGCTCACATCCAGAAGAGCCCCATGGCATTTCAGCCATTTTTTAAAAGTTTTTATTAAATAAAATATATTGCTTTTTCTATCCCGTAGAAAATCTGGAAATTATCAAAAAAATAGGTAAAATTTTTAAATTTATTTTTTAAGTGTACATTTTTTTTAATGTTATTTTCAAGAGCGAGAGAGAGCAAGGGCGAATGTGGGAGGGGCAGAGAGGGGGACAGAGGATCCGAAGCAGACCCTGCAATGACAGCAGTGAGCCCAATGTGGGGCTTGAACTCACAAACCATGAGATCATGACTTGAGCCAAAGTCGATGCTCAACCGATTGAGCCACTTAGGTGCTCCTAAAATTTTTAAATCATCTGAAATCTCTCCACCCAGAGATATATTTCGTCAAATTTTTTTTCCATGCATGTATATAACTTTTTTTAAAAAATTGGACCATATCATATATGCTGCTGATATCTGTCATGTTCCCTAACCACTACATTATGTGCATTTTCCCATACCATCAAATATTCTTTTAATGACTTATGTGCCACGGATATCATGGATATTCGAGAATTTTTAAAGTAAATCTATATTGTAGGATATTTAGGTTGTTTTCCAACACATTGCTGTATTAAGCATCGCTACCAGATAAGACCTGGAGGGCCAGAGTTGGAAGTCTGAGCCCTAATCTTGGTTTAGTCCCTAACTAACTGTTGACTTTGTAACTTTAAGCAAGTCACTTAAATTCTTAGGCCTTGAGGTTCCCATCTTTAAAATAGAGAGACTTTTTTTTTTTTTTAACGTTTATTTATTTTTGAGACAGAGAGAGACAGAGCATGAACAGGGGAGGGTCAGAGAGAGGGAGACACAGAATCCGAAACAGGCTTCAGGCTCTGAGCTGTCAGCACAGAGCCCGATGCGGGGCTCGAACTCACGGACTGCAAGATCATGACCTGAGCCGAAGTCGGCCGCTTAACCAACTGAGCCACCCAGGCGCCCCTAAAATAGAGAGACTTTTAATTTGCACTGCCAAATTGCCTTCTAGAAAGGTCATATCAATTTACCGAAGTGAGGGAATTGCTTGTTTCCCTACAAGATTGCCATCACATGGCTTCCTGTTTTTAAAAGAATCTTTGTTATTTTAATGAGTAGCAAAATGGTATCTCTTTTATTTTTTATTTATGTAAAAAATTTGTTAATGTTTTTATTCATACTTTGAGAGACAGAGAGACAGGGTGTGAGTGCGTGAGGGGCAGAGAGAGAGGGGGAGACACAGAATCTGAAACGGGCTTCAGGCTCTGAGCTGTCAGCACAGCACCCCACACGGGGCCCAAACCCATGAACCGTGAGCTGAAGTCGGGCACTGAACTGACTGAGCCATCCAAGTACCCCAAATGGTATCTCTTTTAAAAGAATTAATGGTGTTTTGTTTTAATTTATATTTTTTTGATACTTATTATTTGGACTTTGTCAGTTATCTAAATACTTTGTCCATTTTTTTTATGTGGGCATCTGTCTCTTTAACGGTTTGCAAAATTCTTCAGATAGCAACAATTTTCTTTCTACTACACGTGTTGGAAATATGTTGTCCCCGGGCACCCATTTACATTTAAGTTTTATTTATTTCTTTATTTATTTTACGTTTAAGTTTTAAAGAGTTTAATTTCAACACCTTCTAAATCAGAAAAAACAAAACAAACAAACACAAAAAAACCACGCACTGGAAGTTCCCTTGACAACCCCAAGCAGGCTAAGAAGACTCCTCAAATCTACAAATGATTGGTCTAGATGCACAGAGCATAGGACCTGGCTAATAAGAAGGACTAAATACATGACAGCTGTAATAATAATGATAACAATATTACTTCAGTGAGAATCTTTTTTTTTTTTTTCAGTGAGAATCTTTAGACAAAACCCATCCAGCCCCCTTGTCCCTCATCCTTTTATGCTCATTTCCACTTGCCCCATTTTGTCTTCTAAAACGTACTTGTGCGTAAGGAGAAAGGGGACAGTTTCTCCAACAAACTTGAGGATCCCGAGAAAGTCAAAGGACTAAGGAGAATGAAGAGGACAGAGAGGGAGGACTCACCACCTTTGGAATCAGGGGCCCTTTGTCCCACACCAGCAGACCTGGAGTCTCCAAGCTGGAAACGCTCCCTCCGTCCATCCACGGAGATCAGGCTTCAGGCAGGAGCATCAGGTAGGGCTGAGGTGAGCCTTGGGAAGCGTTCATCTTTTATTCTCAGCCCTCAGCCCTCAGGCCTCAGGCCTCAGGCCTCAGCCCTCAGCCCTCAGCCCTCAGCCCTCAGCCAGGGGCTTCTCCGGCCCCACACACTCCCTTCTAGCTGCCTCCTATACACCAACCAGCCACACCCTGCCTGTCCGCCCCTGATAAAGGAACAGAGCAGAAAGGAGGCTCCCTAAAAGCGAGGGAACCTCCCAGTGCTACCCGCTGCGAGGGAACTTTGCCCCAAAGCCTCCTTCCCCTCCCAGGCGGAGTGATTCCCTTCCATATATTTCCATCCTGTCGCGTTCTTTCTCACAAGCTCGCTGCCCTTTGCTTTCCATATTAGAGTAAAATTGAAGATTGGTTTCAAAGACACCCACCAATGAACCACCTTCCTTACCCCACTACCTTTATCTCCAGCGGCACCCTGACATGTGCTTTCTGGCAAACAGACTTGCTGACTGTCTCCCAACATGTGATAAACCCTTTCCTGCCTGTCTTGCTTTCATAACATCCATAACTGCATATGCACAATATCCATAAATGTATCCTTAATAATGCAGTATATATCTTTATTTATCTTTGAACTTTGTAAAAATGTAATACATTGTACGTAATTCCCTGTGACTTCCTTTTTTTCACTCAACCTTAGTTTCTGAGTCTAGCAGACATCCGTGGTGGACATCGTATCCCCTCAGCAACCCCCCTCCCCGGATCCTGGGGTAGCTGAAACTTGCAGGCAAGCTGCCAGCATGCCACCTCAAAGACCACAGGGTCTCTTTGCTTGTCTGACTCGGCTCTACACAAAGGGAAGGCTGTTGGACCTGTGTGCCGCCCAGAAGTTCAGGAACCTTAATGCCCTGAAGGGATCAACTGGGCAGTGACAGGCGTCAGTGGAAAAGGCTCCAGCCTCACACCCTGAGGGACGGTTCTGAGCTGTATTCTACGCGACACCTCAGAGAGTTGCCAGAGGAAATGAGCACAGTAGCGCACAGATGTCATTAGCTCGATAATGCACATTTTATTGGTTTTTTCTTCCTTTTCTTCTCACCCATTCCTGATTCCTGGGATCGCCTCCTAACTCTTGCACTGAAGGACTCGGTTCACACTCTGCTTTTTGGTGGAGGAGAGATTAAAATACTGAAATTCATCCAGATTGATTCAGAGAGCTCTGGTACGTTCCTTCACCACTGGGTGGTAGACATTGTATGAATATACCCACAGTGTGTCTATTCCCTCATTGATAAAAATGTGGGTTGTGCCTGGGCCTTTGCTTTTACAAACAGTGCTGCTGTGAACATTCTTTCCTGGTTCACATGTGCAAGAGTTTCTCTAGGAGAGCACTGTGCGGGGTCCATGGGGTCCATGAACCCCGGAAGCCCCTGAGACCCTTTCCTGAGGTCCCCCAGTATTGTTATGCTCGTAATAATACTAAACTGTTATTTGCTAAATACTAAATACTAATACTAAACTGTTACTAAATACTAAATACTAAATACTAAATACTAAACTAATACTAAACTGTTGTTGTCACTGTGTTGACATTTCATCTGCCGCTGTGGGCTTGATAGCTTCCCAATAAAAAAAGATCATGCTGTTGAGATTGGTAGTGACATTAATAATTAGCGATTATTTTTTTTAGGGGCGCCTGGGTGTCTCAGTCGGTTAAGCGTCCGACTTCGGCTCAGGTCACGATCTCATGGTCCGTGAGTTCCAGCCCCGCGTTGGGCTCTGTGCTGACAGCTCGGAGCCTGGAGCCTGCTTCGGATTCTGTGTCTCCCTCTCTCTGACCCTCCCCTGTTCATACTCTGTCTCTCTCTGTCTCAAAAATAAATAAACGTTAAAAAAATTTTTTTAAACGTAATTAGTGATTTTTTGACGTTATGTAATGAAATGTGTCAACATTTGAAAGACCTGTGTAACTCAGTGAACCAGTAACTTCCAAATGACTAATGCATGTCTTGACAAAATCATGCAAAGGTAAAAGATCTACTCAAAATGCAAGAGAATTTCAGTGGTAACAGAGTCTGAAAAGTTCATTACTGGCTTATACGTTTTAAAGTTGCTAGGAGAGCACATCTTAAAGGTTCCCACCACAACCAAGAAATGGTAATGATGTGACCCGAGGGAGGTATTAGCTGACTTTATGGTGGTAATCATTTTGCAGTATATAAGGGTATCAGATCTACAAGTTGTACGCCTATATGTCAATTTTATCTCAGTAAAGCTGAGAGAAAAAAAGACAAGAAAAGTTCACCGGGATGGCTGCAGATCCCATGCTGCAGTAACCTTTCAGAAACTACCATTGGCCAAGTTTGGCCAAAGTATCAAAGAAGAATATCCACAATTACTTGAGAAGGCGATTGAAATGCCCCTTTTCCAATCACATCCACTTCAACCACACAGCCTACTGCAGCGGATCAAATTTTTTAAGAGCTGATACGAGAATACAGCCGTCTTTTATCAAGCCAGACGCTTAAAAGATGTACAGATGTGTGAAACAAAACCACTCTTCTCACTAATTTTTTTGTTTCAGAAAATAGCTGTTCTCATAAAACATATTTTGTTTATGTTAACATGTAAGGACATGTTTAAATGAAGTAATAATTTCTTAGTTTAATTTCTACTATGGCAAATTTCCAAAAATATAACCCATTTAAGGTACACACACACACACACACACACACACACACACACACCTCTACATACATCATAATCCCTTGATATTATTTGATATCCAGTCTATGTTCACACATTTTCAATGGTTTCAGACATGTCTTTTTACACATGGTTTGTTCAAATCTGCATCCAAACGAGACGCACATGTTACATTTTGTGGTTCGGTTTCTAAAGTGCCTTTGTTCCATAATGGTCTCTTTGCCCTTTTTTTTTAAAGATTTTTGTCTTTATACCCTTGATTATTGGTAAAACTTAGAAATTTGTCTCGTACAATGTCCCACATTCTGGACTTGGCTGATTGCTTTCTAGTGGTATCATTTAATTTATTTCTCTATCCCTCATATTTCCTGTGATTTGGAAAGCTGGAGGTTTGATTAGATTCAGGTTCAGTTCCAGGCTGTGTGTCCAGGATGAGAGCCTTAACTTTTCTGTGTCTCAGTTTCCTCATCAGTAAATTGAGGATAAGAATGGTAACTACCTCATTGGGATAGTATAAGGATTAAATTAGTTAAAATATGTAAAATACTCAGAACAGGGGCGCCTGGGTGGCTCAGTCAGTTAAGCATCCAACTTCAGCTCAGGTCATGATCTCACGGTCTGTGAGTTCGAGCCCCGCGTCGGGCTCTGTGCTGACAGCTCAGAGCCTGGAGCCCATTTCAGATTCTGTGTCTCCCTCTCTCTCTGCCCCTCCCCTGTTCATGCTCTGTCCTTCTCTGTCTCAAAAATAAAATAAAAACATTAAAAAAAATACTCAGAACAGAGCTTGACACCCAATATTTGGTAGCCATTACCATTATTTGAGGACAGCCTCCAGCTTCAAAGCTAGAGACCAAAATAAACAACAACAAAATAATCTAGGAAGTGAAAGGAAAGAGCAGAAAATTACAACTGATGTCCTCAGGTATATGAAATGAGAGAAGGTCGTGAATCCACAACATGAAAGCAAGAGGTTGCCAGAAGAAAAGTCAGGTACCAGGAAAAACTCAGAAATTACAATTTTGGAGCAGAAATGAGAACACTCAACAGAAGAAGCAGGGGATGAAGTTCAGGAAAATCTCTTATAAACTAGAGCAAAACCAAGAGGTGGAAGATGAGAAAGAAAAAATTTGAAAAACAAAGGAATCTATCACAGAGAAAGTCTCCCAAAATCGAACACTACACGTTTCCTGACTGAAAGGGAGTATCCAGTACAATGAATGAAAAAGACTTACCATGACAAGTCATTATGAGCGTTCGGAACACCAAGGATGAAGGAAAAACCTATACCCTAAAAAATTCTGGAGAACAAATGAACAAACAAAAATTACACAGGAAGTAACAGAAATCAGAATAAAAATCAGATTTCTCAAAAGTCTAGCCACATGAGAAGCTAAAAGACAACAGATCAATACCTTTAAAATTCCAAGAGAATTTGATTTCCAGTCTGGAAATCTGTACCCCGCCAAACTGTCAAATGTGAGAGTAAAATAAAGCCATTTTTAGACAAGCAAGGTTTCAAATATTTACCTCCCATGAACCCCTTCTGGGGAGGTTACTGGAGAATGCACTCTTCTAAAATGAGAGAATAAACCACAAATGGGAAGATCCAGGACACAACGGATTTGGCACCGGGGAGAAGAGATGGGAATCCCCAGAATGTGGTTAGGGGAAGTCCTACAACAATAGTTGCCTAGTGAGGCCAAGACGATAATTTGGAGAGAAGAGGATGGGCCTAAGGAAGGATGTCTCCAATTAAAAAAAAAGAAAAAAAGAAAAAGACATTGAAAGATCACCAGATTCACGTGACCAGATCAAGAGATGTTTTATAGTCCAGATGGAGAATTTGGGGAAGAATTAACAATAGATGCATACATAACTAAGTGAATGGGGGAAAAAAGGCAATTTTTGACTATAGGAAAAAAAATTATTCAATAAAGTGAATGTAACCTTAGTATGGTATACACCTCAATTGTAAAAATATACTGTGGTTGTATCAACATAAACTCTGACTCAGCCAACTAGGGAATTAAGCAGACTGGCCAACAGTCTGTTGATGGTCACAAAAAGATGACAGATGATGGATAGATAGATAGATATCATAAACTCATGGAGGAATTAGGGGGAGGGGATTTTCACTCCTTCCAGACTCCCCCTCCTTCCAGACTCCAGCCTCACTATCCTGATGAAGAATCCCAAACCAGTGTCTCTACACCTGTACCTTTCTGGAGCTAGACAACTGTTCTTGCCTATTGCCACCTCGAGTATAAACTAACACACACAGTGTGTGTGTGTGTGTGTGTGTGTGTGTGTGTGTGTGTGTCTCTTTCTCTCTCTCTCTCTCTCTCTCTCTCACACACACACACACACACACACACACACACACCCCTCTAATTTACCCTCTTCTTTATCCTTTCCCAAGCTAACTCAGCATACCTTCACTTTTATCAGTGGCTCTACTATTCTTCCTAATCTTCTACTTTGGCTTTTCCACTCCTTCATACCCTGCATGCAGTCCGTTTTAGAATGGCTTTCTAAAGTTTTCCAAAGGCCCATGCCTGTTTCCAGCTGTTTTATAATCCAGTCTAACTTGGCTACTTTTATTATTAACAATAATCCAATCACCATTCGTATAGCATTTTTAAATGAAATTTATTAGACTTCCTTCTAATTAAAAGAAGAAAGTATAAATCTTGCTAAGGTATAAGTGTTCATTGCAGAAATTTTGGAAAATACAGAAAAGCACAAAGAAGATAAAAATCCCCTCTACTCTCAAAGTAATCTGGATTTACCTATTGGTATGTTTTCATCCGATCTTTTTTCCATATGTCCAGAATAATTTTTTTTGAAAAAATAAAACAAATGTTGTGATCATGCTGTAGGTGCCTCTTTTTAACTGTTTCATTTAATAAAAACATTTTATTATATCAATAAATATTCTGCTATGTCATTTTAAAGACTGCATTGACTCCCATGACAGCTATCCTATGATGTATTTAATCAACCCCTATTACAATTATTTTTATTGTTTCCAGTTTTTCACTCTTAAGAATAGTGCTATCTCTGATTATTTAGTTAGGATAACTTAGAAGTGGAATTGCTGAGTCAAAGATCATGCTTGTATTATTATTGTGGTGAAAAAAACCCACAAAATTTCCCATCTTATTTATTTTTAAGTGTACAATACAATGGTATTAAACATATGCACATTCTTGGGCAAAAGATCTCTAGGACTTTTTCATCTTGCAAAATTCAAAGTCTATATCCATTGAACAGCTCCCTGCTTAGCATCCATCAATTGTTTCAATTCTTGCCTAGTCCTTAGAGGAACAAAAGTTGGGGGTCTACATGGCCGCGTCTTTCTCTGGATAGGCCATTTCCTATCCTAAATCCTGGCTGAAATACTTGCTGGGGTACTTACTAGCTGTGTGACCATGGACAAGTCATTTAACTTCTCTGTGCCTCTGTTCCCTTACCTGTAAAATGGGGATAACAACATGGTCCTATACATGTACATTGTCATACATACTTATCAACAGGAATAAATGAGTTAATAAATGTGAAGCTCTAAGAACAGTGTGTGAGGCAGCCATTATCATTATTATTACTATCATTATTATGATTAGACTGAACAAGATTTCTGTTGTTATTTACCTACCATTTTCTTCAATCCTTCTAATCTAATAAATGAGAAACGATGACCAGCTATTTTGATTTGTAAAATTATTTTAAATGACTGTAAAATTGTAATTATAAAAAAATGTAAAATTATGTATTATCGATGAGCTTGAACGTTTCTCTATGTTTATATTGGTTATTTACATTTCTGTCCTGATTTCCTTTTTCCAAACACTGTGGCCAGCAGGACCTCCCTCCCTTGGTCTTCTTAACGAGCTTGTAAACCAAGAAGGCGGCGGTCACCATCCACACTTTTCTTCGAATTAAGAATAGTGAAGGCCGGGAAGTTAACAATTCTCGTCCCGGCTTGAGATCTCACTCTTCAAAGCCTAGTAGCTGTCCCAGAAAATATCCCAGGGAAAGCTTTTGCTAGTCACCTCCCGCTCCTGCCCCAGAGCTCACACTCTGGAATGACTTGGGAATGGCCAGATGTGCTCTCTGCGCACGCGCGGCTCTTCCGGGGGCGGGGCCTCAGAGCGCGCCAGCCCCACCGCCCCGCCTCTCGGCCCCGCCCCCGGCCCTGCCCAATCCTAGGCGCGGCGGGCTCGCGAGTCCAAGCCGGGAGGTAGGGAAAGGCGGGGGTGTCCCGCGTGGGGTCTTGCACTGCGACGCGGCCGGGCCCCGGAGTCCCGAGGCGAGAAGGGCCGGCGGCGACTCCGGGCCGCTGCTCGCCGCCATCTTGCCCCCGGAGAGGGCAGCGGCGGGCGGGGAGGCGTACCCCGGGGCCGGGCTTGGGCCGCTGGCGGGCGGCGGGCTGCGGCGGGCGGGCCCGGGCGGAGCGGCGGGAGGCGGGGACCCTTCGGCGGAGGGGGGCCGTAACTGTCGGGCCGGCGGGGCGTGGGAAGGCGCCGGGTCGGAGGCCGGAGACCGCGCGAGGCCCGGGCCTCCCCGCCTACCCGCTCCGACGCGTGGGCCGGCCCCGCCGGGCCGCGGTGTCCTCACAGAACCGCGCTGCAGTGTATGAACGTTTCAGAGGTCCTCTGGCTTGATCCTCACGCCGCAGGCCTCGGAAGGAGGCAGGGAATGTGGCTGTTGGCCCATTTTGCAGACAGGAAACAGGCTCAGAGTGGGGAGGGGATTTTAAGTATTTAATATCAGGAGAAAGTTTGGTGCACTCTCTTCCCTCCTTATATTAGTTTTCATTTCTTGCTTTTTCTTTTTCTTATAAATTTAAAAATACAGAAAAATAGAATATTATAACGGTTCGCCCAGTGACGCCCAGCAAGGTCATGGCGGTGGGATTCAGTCTTAGTCCACCAAATCCAGCACCCTTTTCACCGGGCCACTCTGCCTTCCCTGTCAAAGGAAGGGGCTGAGCTCAGGGATTGTTAGGGAAGTGACCGGCAGTTCTTTTTTCTTTTCTTTCCTTCTTTCTTTCTGTTGTTCATCAGTCTCTTCTGCATCATCAGAGCTAGGAAGCGTTCAGAAGCCAAGTCATGGATCCACCTGCCCGCAAAGAAAAATCCAAAGTTAAAGAACCTGTCAGCAGAGTGGAGAAGGCCAAGCAGAAATCAGCCCAGCAGGAGCTGAAGCAAAGACAAAGAGCAGAGGTGAGATAAAGATGGGCGAGTATACCTGTGGTCTGCTGGAGATGATGCTGGAATAGAGACAGGAGAGAGAACTGTGATGCAGTTCTGCCTCCAGGAAAGCAGGTGCTCTCCTGGGAGGAGATCGAGGTCCAGAATGATGGAGTGGCAGCCCAGGGTCTCATGCCAGGTTACTGTCAGAGCCCTGACCGTCCCCACGTGATTCGTGGTGCAGAGCCTTTGTGCAAGGAAGAAAGGAAAAACAGAAGGGACATGTGAGGGAGGGGTCAGAGTGAGACAACAAGTGTTGGATACCCTCTAGCACAGATGTTCGGGATTTGGCCGGGGAGCAGCTAGCTGCTCATAACCAGAAGAGGCGCAGGTCCTATAGCCACCAGACCTGTTCCTTTGTTCAGTCGACACAATCAGCTTGAGAATGAAAAGCTAAACTGTTGACACTACCTTTGTTGGAGCACATCCAGACATGTAGGGTTTTTTTTTTTTTTTTAGTATTTAATATCATAAGAAAGCTTGCTGCACTGTCTTCCCTCTTTCTAGTCATTTTATTTGTTCCTTTTATGAGACATTAAAAAATATGGAAGAACAGACTATTATAACAGACACCTGCGTACTCAGCACCCCAGATTGGTGGTGATTAATATTTTGTCATACTCGCCTGGAGCCTTTCAGATAAATAAAAATTACATATGAATTTGAAGTCCTCTTTGTCCATTCCTGTCTTACACCCTTTTTCCCTTTCTGTGGGCAACCATTATAATGTTTTATGCTTTTACACTCAAATATATTAATAGATATCCTTGAGCAATATACAATGTTCTTTTGTGTTTTAAAATTTTATATTAATAAAATTCTGTGTTTTGGGACACCCGGCTGGCTTGGTCAGTAGAGTGTACAACTCTTGATCTCGGGGGTGTGAGTTTAAGCCCCATGTTGGGCATAGAGATTGCTTAAAAATAAAATCTTCAAAAAAATTATCAAAAAATAAATAAGTAGGGGCACCTGGGTGGTTCAGTTGGTGAAGCATCTGACTTCAACTCAGGTCATGATCTCACAGTTCGTGAGTTCAAGCCCCACGTTGGGCTCTGTGCTGGCAGTGTGGAGCCTGCTTAGGATTCTCTCTCCTTCTCTCTCTGCCCCTCCCCTACTCATACACTCATGCTCTCTCTCTGTCTCTCTCTCAAAAATAAATAAACATTAAAAAAAATTAAAACTTGACAAAATCCTCCTTTAAAAAAAGAAAAATAAATAAGTAAAAAATAAAATTCTGTGTTTTATTTGACCCTTTGCCTACATTATGTTTTTTAGGACTATTCATGTTATTATAATAATGTAGTTTATTCCTCATCACTGCTTACAGTAATCTATTTTATTTTATTTTTTGACTTTTTATTTAAATTCCAGTTAGTTAACTTACAGTGTAATATTCGTTTCAGGTGTACTATGTAGTGATTGAACACTTCCATACATCACCCGGTGCTCATTATCCACCTGACCCATCCCCCCCACCCCAACCTCCTCTCTGATAACCATCAATTCGTTCTCTATAGTTAAGAGTCTGTTTCTTAGTTTAAGAAACAAAAGAAATGAGCATAGGAGAAAAAGAGATACAGTAGTCTGTTTTATGAACCCACTTGGGTATATTAACCCGTTCTTCCAGTAATGAACATTTAAATTACTTGCAGATTTTTACTACTACAGATATTACCATAGTGAAAAACTTTTCGATGTCATAGATGCTTTGGCACCTGTGCTAGAATTTCCGTAGAGCATCTATAACTAGAAGTAGAATGGCTGTGTATATTTCCGTTGTACTAGACATTGCCAGATTGCTGTCAAAGAGGTGATAGCAGTGTAAGAGGGTTCTCATTCCTCACTTCTTTTCCTACTTGATAGCGAAAGACTTCACATTTTTGTTGATTTGATCCGTTCATTAAGTCCTGAGCTGCTACTAGGTGCCAGGCGCCATTGCAG
This sequence comes from Felis catus, assembly GCF_018350175.1. Taxonomy (NCBI): domain Eukaryota; kingdom Metazoa; phylum Chordata; class Mammalia; order Carnivora; family Felidae; genus Felis; species Felis catus. The sequence goes on along the minus strand of NC_058375.1, from coordinate 33,430,126 downwards.
GAGCTTGAGACCCGTGACTGGACCAGGCGGAGAAGGATGCCTGCCTTCGTGGAGCTGCATTCATTGGGGGAGGCGCTTTATACTAAGTAAACTGTATAATAGAGTGTTTGAAGTTAATCCATACACAGAAATCTGCCTTTGGGTTAAGACCGACCGCCTGAGGGCTGTGGACTTGGATTCTAACAAATTATTCTCCCCTTCTTCCCCTCCCCGTCCCCACCTGGATCCAGGCCCCAGATGTTCTTATTGCATTACGCTTTGGGGAACAGTTGGAGGGTTGCTCTAAGAAACAGCCTGAGGCAACCGTCCTTTGTGCACGCTGTAAGGAAAGATGCTGTCAGGGACATTCTTGTCCTTATTAACATCCTTCTGGTGAGGTTCCACAGGTTAGATTCATTAGTCCAACTCTAAATCCCCGCTCCTCTATGAACCCCAGTTCTTCCCATGGGACCTTGGACAAGATGCTTCATCTCTCTGAACCTCAGTCCCCCCTTAGTACGAGGATGATGACCTCTACCTCCAAGATTGTCATGAGGAACAGAAATGTATGTAAGGCACTTAGCACAGGGCCTGGCACCGAGGGAGCACGCAGTAAATGGCAGCAGGTTGTTAGCAGAGACCGGGTGCTTCCAGGCACTTGGCCTGCTTTTACTTGTGCGGATTCTGAATTGAAGGACTGATCGTGTTTATGGCGATATGCTGCAATGGAATATTGGAATATTGAAATGTAACATTCCCAGGCACGGGGCCAGCCCGCACGTGCATGACCACGTGTATCTTCACACTAGGGCTTATTACTCCTCCCATTATTCTGACCTTTGTAAATCCTGCCTGGCATAAGGAAGAGATAGAGGATATGTGACTTTGTGAAGTAGAAGGTATTATCCTCACTTTAAAGCACAGAACCCTAGCTACTGAGGGATCGAGGGGCAGGACTGCCAGCTAAATCTGACCTTCGGCTCCTGCTTTTTGCTTTGCCCCACAGTGACCTTGCTGTTCGCTTTATCTGTGCTGTCTGGGATGTAGTCTCAAGATAGAAATGGCAAGACCCTTGCGGGGAAAAGGAGACACAGTTTCCATTCAGTTCTACAAAGATGGCACATTCTAGAATGTTCGATGTGATGGAGCGATGTGGGGGGTAAATGGGAACAGAGGGCACATGTGGCTGTGAAGCAGCATTTGACACTGTTAGCGACTCTTCTCAAAAGTCTTTCATTCCTTGGCTCAGACCTGCTGACCTATTTTGAGTCCCTTCTTTCTCTGCTAATTTTATTTTCCCTTCTACCAGTCTGCCTTCTGGTCTCCAAGAAGCTACTTCATATCCTTCTTAGTCCCCAGCTCAGTCAGATGCAGATTAAAATGCTCAGTAAAGCATGAACGGATGAAGCCGAGGTTCAAATATATGATACCTATATCTATAGATCTATATCTAATCTACATATATAAGAAGTATGTGTATTCATATGTATATATAATGTGTGCAACTTAAAGGAGATGAATAAAACAACCCTGTGCCTACCACCCAACTGAAGAAATAGAACATGACCAGGAACTTGGAAGCTTCTCGGGCCCCACTCTGGTCTTTTCCCCAACCCTTCCCACTAGCGTGGCCTAATTTCTTGATTTTATGCCGATCGTGCCCTTGCTGTTCTGTACTAATTTACTCTTCCACTGTGTACTCCCAAGTAATACTTTGTGGCCTAACAATATACTATCTAGTTGTGCATGTTTCTGAATTTTTAAATATGTTACTACATTCTGTGACTGGCTCTCTTCACTCCGCTTTTTTTTTTTTTTTAAACTATTCAGATCTATGCATTTATTTTCATTGTGGTAAAGTGTATATAACCTAAAAGCTACCCATTTTAACCATCAGTATCCTGCTTTTTTAAAGTTTTTATTTTTGAGAGAGAGAGAGAGAGACAGACCACGAGTGGGGGAGGGGCAGAGAGAGAGAGGGAGACACAGAATCTGAAGCAGGCTCCAGGCTCTGGGCTGTCAGCACAGAGCCCGATATAGGGCTTGAACTTGTGAACCGCGAGATCGTGACCTGAGCTGAAGTCAGACGCTTAACCGACTGAGCCACCCAGGTGCCCCTTAACCATCAGTATTCTGCTTTTTGATAATCATTTATGTTGCTTGTAACTGTCCTCATCACTGTGTGGGATTCCCATTTTCCTTAGAGATTATAGGGTCTCACCACAGTAGACACATGGGGGGGACTGTAGGATCATTCACCCTTTCTATGTAGTCAGTTTTGATCATTTTACTCTTTGTAGGAATTTATTTCATTTTAAGTTTTCAAACTTATTGACACAAAGTTCATAATACTTGGAGTTAGTCTCCGTTAGATCAGTGATTATCTTTTCTTTTTGATGCCAGTCATGTTTGTGTCTCCCCCTTTTTATCTCTGTTCACCCTGTCATAGGTTTGCAGGATTTTCTCTACTGCTTTCAAAGAACCATCTTGCATCGTTAGTGATCCTCTCTTACACATTTGGTTGCCTTTTCTGCTCTTTATTTTGTGTTTTCTATTTGTCTCACTGCTCGGTTTCTTTTCTCCCCCTTTCTTGTCTTCTCTTAAATTGATCCAAGTTACATCCCCCCGCCCCCACACACAAACACACTCCTTCATTTTTCTCTTTTACAACTGGGGGCGTTTTATGATGTTTCTGTTCTTTAGTGGACAGATCAGCACCACAAGGATAAAGGTGAGGAATGAGGTAGATACCCCACCTTTCACCTGAGAATGTCTCTCGCGATTTTCATTCCACCGCCGCTGCCTGCCCTACGTCGTCATGTTCTTGCCGCCTCCTCCCTGGACTATTGTGATGATGCCTCCTAAGGCGCCTGTAATCTCTTTTTCCCCTACTTGATCCCTCACATGGTCTCTAGTTATCTTTCCCAAAGCAGAGATACAATCGGGTTGCTCCCCTGCGCACTAATCTTGCTGGCTCTCCAGAGTCTGGCCAAAGTCCAGATGCCTCGGCAGGGCATTTAAGGCTTCAACATCCTCAGTGCTTTCTCCACCTCCCCACACGCTGTGATATCCTTCATATTAGCATAGTTGAAGGTTCCAGAACTAATCCTGTACTCTTCCATTCTGTTTGTTCCGTCACACCACGCTCTGCCCGCCCCCTAGTATGTCCTTTCTTCCCTGCTTGTCCAGATCCTACTGAAGCTTCAAAAGCCAGATCAAGCCACCTGCCTGCTTCTCCCCTCATGCTCCAGATGGAATCAGTAGCCGTCTGTTGTGCTCCGTTATCACTGTCCCTGCATTTTTGCCCCAGGCCCGGCATTTGCCCCTGACCCAGCCTGTGGTGTCTGCTTAAGCAGCTGCCTCGTCTGCTAACATGTCGGCTTCTCCCTTCAGATCTATGCCCTCAACCGAGTCATGACAGAGCTGGAGCAGCAGCAGTTCGATGAGTTCTGTAAACAGATGCAGCCTCCCGGAGAGTGAGCCACCCGTGTCCAAACGACACGGCCCCCGGAGGCTGTGCTGGTCAGCTTGTTGCCAGTTTTAGGCCGAGCCGGTCCACTTGGAACCTTACGGCACCAGACAAGACGACATCTGGGTTCTTCCTAAAACTGGATAAATGTGAACTTCCTGTGTGTGACTCCTGCTTCACTGGTTACTCCCGTCTGAATTGGCCCGATGCTTGCTGAAGAGATTGTTTTATTCTTCTAAGACACTAGACCCTAGATTTTTTTTTTTAACTTTTTTCTATTGTTTGAGAAAAAAATCAGTGTTTCTCGTGAAACTGTAGATCTTCTCCAAAAATATAAATAAAAGACTGATAAAATGTTCGTTTGCTCACTTTAGCTTGGGGGCGGGGGGTGCCTAGCCATAGACAGTGGAGTCAGAAAGGATGTGATAACGCTGTGTGTTAACTAACTTGAATTTAAACCAATAAAAATTAATAAAAAGGAAGAATGTAATAGGTAAGACAAGTTGAAGTGAGCAGAGGCAACCCATCGTCCTTGGGGAGGGAGTGGAAGGGAGGAGGGAAGAGAAAGTCAGTGCTTCCAGTTCTCCTTCCTGGGGCAAAAGCCCAGCACACCCAACAGTTCCTGAATTTTCAGCCACACGGACATAAATACGTGACGCTTCACTCCCACGCGAGCCAATACTCGGGGTGGAGGGCCGCAGCTAGGACTCCTCTGACCTCGTGATGGACAGTTAGCAGCAGGCTTGCACCAGCAGGGAGAGTGTGCGGGTGCTTTTTGCTTTTCATTCCGGGAATCACTTTGTCAGGCCTGGAAACAGGTTTGCGATGGGCATATTCAGACTGGTTCCTCAAGAACCATTCACCTACCCATTCTTCCACCTGCCATCTTTCAGTATCGGAGTGTAAAGTTGTTTCTGCTTCAGGCACTTGTATCAGGAATGGTGGTTCATACTTCAGCTTTAGCAACAGAGTTCTCTTAAAGCTGAGCAAAAGGAGCGTTTTTCTTTTTCCCCAGATACTCCTGGGGAGTAGGGAAAGGGATGTCAAGACAGTGGGAATATGTATGCAAATGAAGTAGACCTAGTCAGGGCAAAGGAGCCAGACTCTACCTCCTTAAGTCTCCACCCTGGAAATACCTAGATTTCCCCTACTGGCCTTGGGGGTGTCTCAAGCAGTCCCCATCTCCTCTTTGTCTCCCTGCTGCCTCTGAAATCACTGAGAATTCTGTTCCCATCTGCTGTGGCTTGTTTTAGGAGTCAACTGGGGAATTTGCGGGGTATAAGAATCTTGCTACCACTATGGAGAATGTGTTTTTGAGAGCCCAAGTTATAATTAAGGATGACCTCTACAAAGATTATCCCCATAAATGGTGATTAGGCTCTATAATATTCTGCTCAATTTGGGTTGAATAGGGATTATTTGGTTTTATTTTTTGGAGAAGAAGCCAAGGTTTGGAGTGAGTGATTATAAACCTAAGAAAATGCTGTAGTGTGCTACAAAGCACATTTTGGGGAGTCAAGTGTCTTGGGGTCAAATTCTACTACACTAGAAAAGTTACTAATCTCTGAGCCTTAATTTTTCCCATCTGTGTGATGGAGTATTTTCTTCCGGTCAGGATCATTTGTTGGAGTAATAAATGAGATAATGCATGTAATAGATCCTTAGTGAATGTTACTTCCTTTCCCAACCATCTTGTTTCACGGGAAATGTTTCAAATGTCAAATAACCAAGTAATACATGAGCATTGGTCGGAAAGATTCTGATCCTTAGTAGGGAATTGCCTGTATTAATATATGTCAGCCTGATATCTTCCATCCAAGAGAAATACTGTAGTGTTCCAATTTTTCAAACTGCAGGTGGTTGTAAAATCCATTTAATAAATTATGACCCGCTTGTCTTTTTAATAAAATAATAGATTCAAAAATATCATATGGTAAAGATACTGTTTCATGAGGCTTTTGTTTCAGGTTTATGTATACTTCTGAAAGCGTCAGCTGCATTGGAGGGAAAAGTTCCTTATTACTGTAGGTTGTGGCAAAAAAAAAAGTTTGAGTCCTGTGAGGCAAGACTGAGTCATCTTTTTATTCACCACTTAAAGGGAAAGAAGTTTCATCTGCCTCAGGTAAAGGTTCCAGAGGCCTCTGAGTCTCTAATTGGAATAGCGTTGAACACTAAGGCTCTTGCGAGCACGATCAGTGAAACTGGGAGCACCTTGTGTCTGCTTCCCTGCCTGGGATTCCCTAACCCTGAGGAGATCTACTCCCGGTTTCTCAGAGGTAAGACATGTTTTTGAAGTTCTGCATCAAAAAATTCATGAGGGGCGTCTGGGTGGCTCAGTCGGTTGAGCATCCAACTTCGGCTCAGGTCATGATCTCCTGGTTTGCGTTCGTAGGTTTGAGACCTACATCGAGCTCTGTGCTGACGGCTCAGAGCCTGGAGGCTGCTTCGGATTCTGTGTCTCCCTCTCTCTCTGCCCCTCTCCTGCTCGCACTCTGTCTCTCAAAAAATAAAACGTTAAAATTTGTTTTAAAAATTCATGAGAACACTGACTTGGGAAGTCAGGCTGCTTGACGCTTGGGTCCCCTGCTTACTAACTCTATGAACATTGGACAAGTTTTTGTCTCCCTAAGTCAGTGAATCTCAGACATTTCAGTCTCAGATTTCTTTATACTCTAAAAATGGAGGGCCCCGAAGAGCTTTTGTTTTCATTATTTATGTTAACCTGTGGTTGATTTTTCTCACTTTAAATGAATATTTTTGAAATAACTTTTTTGTGAAAAAAATACTTTTTCAAAATAAAGAATCATTGAGTGAGAAGAGCAGCATTGGTTTACATTTTTGCCAATCTCACACCCAGCTTACAGGAAAGGAGCTGCTTCTCATATCTGCTTCCGCATTCTGCATTCTTATATTGTTTTGGTTAAACTATGTGAAGAAAATCCGGCCTCACATTGATATGTAGTTGAAAAAGAGAGGGGTATTTTTTTTTAATGTTTTATTTATTTTTGAGACAGAGACAGCGCATGAGTGGGGTTGGGGCAGAGAGAGAGGGAGACACAGAATCTGAAACAGGCTCCAGGCTCTGAGCCGTCAGCATAGAGCCCGACACGAAGCTCGAACTCACGGACCATGAGATCATGACCTGAGCCGAAGTCGGTCACTCAACCGACTGAGTCACCCAGGCGCCCCAAGAGAGGGGTATTTTAATGATCATTTTAGATGTTCTTGTTACAAATACCAAAATTCAGCGGGTGGTAGTTTCTTAAAGGCTAGTTGCAACTTGAAATCTGATACCATATTAATGAACTTTTTGTACTGTGTTACATTAAAATCCACTGGTCTTTGACTCTTGCCCTTTGGATCACTTATGCGTGACCTTGTAACATCTGGCGCGGATCATTTAGAAAATACCGCTTCACTGACTTATGCAGATCTTTCAAATGTTTACACATTCTGTTATATACCGTTAAAAATAACATTTTCATCAATATCCCCACTGATCTCATCAGAAGAGTCTTTGAGTACTGGAAAGCTGTCAAGCCCACGGTACTAGATACAAGTGTTCGAAAAGTCATTGAAAAGCTCAAATTTTACCCTTGGTAACAAAAACTTGTTTCATGAAGTGACAGTCTCAGCTCGTATTTGAAGAAAACCAAGTCTGAACAACCCTAGTTTGTCAGTCACCTTTTGGTATTTTACAAGAAATGCAGCTAGCTCAGCTCAAACTAAAAGCAATGCTTTTCCTGGAGACAACCATCATAATATCAGTATGGAGTTCTTTACCCGTGCCTTCCACTGTTGCACAGAATATTGAAAAGATGTAGGGGCGCCTGGGTGGCTCAGTCGGTTAAGCGTCAGACTTCGGCTTAGGTCATGATCTCACGATCTGTGAGTTCGAGCCCCGTGTCGGGCTCTGTGCTGACGGCTCAGAGCCTGGAGCCTGTTTCAGATTCTGTGTCTCCCTCTCTCTGACCCTCCCCCGTTCATGCTCTGTCTCTCCCTGTCTCAAAAATAAATAAAAAACGTTAAAAAAAAATTTAAAAAAAAAAGATGTATACTCAAGGGTCAAGGTCTAATAAAAAGAATAATTTTTACCGCTTTATCAAGGACATTCTCAAGTGAGATTTTTTTGTTTTGTTTTGTTCACCGTGAGCATATGGCAGGGAAAAGCACATTAACTACCAATACCATTTAGTGCCACAGCCTAGATTCACACCAAGGCGCCAGGAGCTTTACCCACCATTGCTTTGCAAAATGTCAACAGTGATTTTCGTTCCTGTTTCAGGATTATTAAGAAAATCGTTTTGGGGCGCCTGAGTGGCTCAGTCGGTTGGGCGTCTGACTTCGGCTCAGGTCATGATCTCGAGGCTTGTGAGTTCGAGCCCTGCATTGGGTCCTGTGCTGACAGCTCAGAGCCTGTAGCTGCTTCAGGTTCTGTGTCTCCCTCTCTCTCTGCCCCTCCCCTGCTCATGCTCTCTCTCTGTCTCTCAAAAATAAATAGAAAGAAAGAAAGAAAGAAAGAAAGAAAGAAAGAAAGAAAGAAAAAAGGAAAGAAAGAAAGAAAGAAGAAAGGAAAGAAAGAAAGAAAAAGGAAATCGTTTTAAGCCTGAAAGGGTCTCAGGAACTCCAGGGGTCCGTGGACCAGACTCTGAGAACTGCTGACCTTAAGCCTACAGTCACCGTGCCATCGGGTTGTATGGGGGATTAAGTGAAAGAGTAAAGTGCAAGGAACAATTCCTGACACATAGAAAGGACTAAATAAATGTTAATTGTTATTATTACTGTTATTTTAAATGGAAAGGTGTATAATGGGAAGGGAGAAAGCCTAGAGAGAGAGAGAGGAGAGATCTAGCTTTTAACACTTTTTACATGCCATTCCCTATTCTAGTTATCTTATGTGTTGCATTTAATTCACAAAGCAACCCAGAGAGGAAGTAAATACTCCATTTTACAGTTAAGGAAATGGGTCACTCAAGGTCACAGAGCTTAAATAAATAAATAGTCCCAGAATTCTCAGTCACTTGATCCTGCTCCTTGGGCACAGGATAGCTCGGGGGGGGGGGGCAGAAGGGAAATCTATATTCTATCCCGAGGGGAGAAGTACAGCTGCCTGGAATCAAGAACCAACCCCTCTGACTTCAGGGGCTCATCTGAGAAGCGTATTTTCATTTATTATTTTTTTAATGTTTATTTATTTTTGAGACAGAGATGGACAGAGCCCAAGCAGGGGAGGGGCAGAGAGAGAGAGAGGGAGACACCGAATCCGAAGCAGGCTCCAGGCTGCGACCTGTCAGCACAGAGCCTGACGCGGGGCTCGAACTCACAAATTTCGAGATCATGACCTGAGCCGAAGTCGGGTGCTTAACGAACTGAGCCACCCAGGCGCCCTAAGAAGCATATTTTTAAAGTCTTGGACTTTCCACTTGTTCCTGAGAGCTGTTCTATGTTAAAACATTTTATTTATGGGGTGCCTGGGTGGTTCAGTCGGTTAAGCGGCCGACTTTGGCTCAGGTCATGATCTCGCAGTCCGTGAGTTCGAGCCCCACATCAGGCTCTGTGCTGACAGCTCGGAGCCTGGAGCCTGTTTCAGATTCTGTGTCTCCTTCTCTCTGACCCTCCCCACATCGTGCTCTGTCTCTCTGTCTCAAAAATAAATAGTTAAAAAAAAATAAATAAATAAATAAATAAATAAAACATTTTATTTTTTTTTATTAATTTTATTTTACTTTAGAACAATGTCCTATTTTAGCTATTCTACTTTAAAATTTTTATTCCTAACTGAGGAAGGCCTGCATGATTAGCATTAGCAGCTTGAGTCCCCGGAACCAGTGTAGAAGGGCAGCCGTCCCTCCACGTGGTTGGAAGGAAGCACGCATCACCTCTGTGAAATCTAGAGGCTTCCGGTTGACCTATAACTATCCTTGTGTCACTAACCTAAACTTGAGTTTGAGACAATGAAGTATGAATTATTATTGTTCTAAGCGAAGCACAATTTACATATTCAAATGGGTACTTTCCTGCTCAAAACAGCCCCTTTTGGACAGGTGGGGGGGGGGGGTCTGCCTATTTATTTTAACTCTGCTGCTATGGCTCAAAATGGACACAGAAATCCTCTTTCAGACTGCATCTTGTTTTGAATGTAGTTGAAAATTTTAGAAAAAGCCAGAAGTCATTGGAGGCCAAATCTGATAAATAACGTGGCTCCAGGAAAAAAACCATCATTGGCTAATCTTCAATAGTAGATTTTTGGGACTAGATTTGGTTGGTTCAGAATACAAGTATTTTTTGAGCACCTGCTATGTCTAGGCACTGTGCTACGTGCTGGCCTCTAAGAGCGTATGTGAAGACAGTTCTCAAACTGGATTTCCTAAAATATTCTGATGAAGGGTAGCATCTCTGAAATAAGGGTGTAGGACCAAGGACATCATGCATTTGTACGGGTGTATAGATGTATATTTGTAAGGTTCTTTCTACATTATAGAAATCTTGTATCTAATTTGCTAGAATGCATAACAAAATCAATTCACCCGCAAAGCAAACGTTTCTGAGTGCCGGGCACTGTGGCAAACAGCAGAAATAAAAACATGCGAACTGAAGGAGCTTAAAATCTGGTGGCACACAGACATATTCATCTACCCGTGAAAAAATATAAATGATCTAACAGATATGAACGGAGAGCAGGAGGGACGAGGAGGGCGCGACCTGCTCCTTCAAAGCCAGATCCTGGCAGTGTGATTCACCAGATGGTTCTTTTTAAAATCTAATTTTAGACTTCCTACCTATTTACCAAATACATTGTTCTGCAAACCAAGAAATTAGATCTGAGGTAAAAGGTTCTCTGGCGGCAGAGTTGGGGAAGGGGCCAAGCCAGCCAACAATCCTTTGGTATACTGCTTGGAGGTAGAGGGCCCAGAGGCAGTGCTGGGGAGTCACTGCCTTCGGGCCTAAATTCTTTGTGAGGGGCAACTTTAAGGTTCCATACAATATTCTTTATTTTTATTCAATTTGGGTTTTAGAATATGAAGTGTGGGGTGCCTGGGTGGCTCGGTCGGTCGGTTAAGTGTCCGACCCTTGACTTCAGCTCAGGTCATGATCTCACGATTCTGGAGTCGAGCCCCAGGTTGGGCTTTGCACTAACAGCCCGGAGTCTGCTTGGGATTCTGTCTCTCCCTCTCTCTGCCCCTCCCCTGCTGGTACTCTTTCTCTCTCTCTCTCTCTCTCTCTCTCTCTCTCTCAGTAAATATATAAACTTAAAAAAAAAAATATGAAGTGGCATCTGAATATCTAGAGGTTAGTATTTGATAGTTGAGGAAAAAACCAGATGGGAACCAGGTGACGCCTTCAAGCTGCCAATGTGTCTAATCTCTAACTGAAGCAAAAGGCAGAAGCTTTGACTGTCGAAATGTAGAATTTTAAGTTACGAAATCCTGTATACATTCACACTGGGCAGCATGATTGTCCTGTGATTAGCTCTGCTCTACTGAACCAATCTGCAAGTTTAAGAAATGCTTTAATAAGCACCCCCCACGCCCCCTCACCCCCGCGCCCTGGAGTAATAAGGATCAGGCCAAGGTGGAGACTATACCAATGCTAAAGGGTTTCACCCCACTCCAAGGGATTGACCTTAGTACACAACATCACCCAGCCGGTAACAGGGCTGGAACTCAAACCCAACCCAACTTTATCTTGGAAAGAATTCTGTTGTATATGACATGGCTATTGTCCCCAAGGGATTCAGAACCCGGAGTAAAGAGGAAGAAGTGAAGGCCACTGGCTCTATCGTGGGTTGCCTTGGTTCAAGGCACACGTATCTAGCACACAGGAGACATAGGGACAAAGAAAGATTTAGTGAGGATAAGGCAAGGCTTCGCCCGATATGCTGGCACAAACCCCACAGAGGCCAGTGGGAGTGGGTGAAGCTGTTCACTTTCTTTGCTGCTGTAGCTTGAAGCATGCTGCCTTGCCCCACAGAGCATCTGGAAAGAAGATGTAGGACAGCGACCACATCAGGCAGTAAAAAGCAGTTAGGGAGAATGGAGACACAAGCAGCATGATGACACCTGGAGGGAGAAAAAAGGCAAACATTCCATGTCTATGAAGCTGTCTTCGTGTATTTCCCGCCCTCTTCTCTCCCATCCCCATCCTCCCATCCTTCAGTTTTTACTCATCGGCCTAAGAAACAAGAACCAACGAGACCCGAGCCCTGCCTTTAAGAGGTTTTGTCTCTTTGTAACTAGATAATTATAATGTAATGCAAACTCAGGTTCCATTTGGTTGAATTCAGATCAGAAATCAGTCTTAGCCGAGAATAAATTTGAGTTGTCCAGACCCCTTGTTAGAAATATATGTATATATCTCCATCCATCCCAGGGGCGCCTGGGTGGCTCAGTCAGTTAAGCGTCCGACTCTTGATTTTGGCTCAGGTCATGATCTCAGGGTTAGTGGGATCGAGTCCTGTGTGAGGCTCTGTGATGACAGCATGGAGCCTGCTTGAGACTCTCTCTCCCTCTCTCTCTGCCTCTTCCCTACTTGTACTCTCTCCTCCCCCCTTCCAAAAATAAATAAACATTAAAAAGAAAAAAATATATATATATATGAATGACATATATATTCCCAATTGTGTCAAGTTTAATATGTGATAGTGGGCAATACAATGTTACACATATGCAGAAGAGCACAGCAGACCTGGGACAGCTCTCTTTAGAAAGGCCTGCTTGCAAGGTGCCTGGGTTTGTGAGTTCAAGCCCTGCATTGGGCTCCATGCAGACAGTATGGAGCCTTCTTGGGATTCTCTTTCTCCGTCTCTCTCTGCCCCTCCCCTGGTCACTCTGTCTCTCAATATAAATAAAAAAGAAAGGAACGAACGAACGAACGAATGAATGAACGAAGGCCGGCCTGCTTGCCAGGTTGGCCTTTAACTGGAGTCCAGGAACATGGCTAGTAAACAGTTCCCTATATCAATATAGAACTTTCCTGGGGCGCTTGGGTGGCTCAGTCGGTTAAGCATCCAACTTCGGCTCAGGTCATGATCTCACGGTCCGTGAGTTCGAGCCCCACGTCGGGCTCTGTGCTGACAGCTCAGAGCCCAGAGCCTGTTTCGGATTCTGTGTCTCCCTCTCTCTCTGCCCCTCCCCCTTCATGCTCTGTCTCTCTCTGTCTCAAAAATAAACATTAAAAAAAGAGTCTATTTCTAATATAGAACTTTCCCTAATGGGCAAGAATGGTTCCCCGTCCTTAGACTGTGCTGAGTGTTGATTTCCTTCTGTGTAAGTCTAGAATTTTGGTACTGCTAGGTCTAGGGTGCTGATGTGGCCAGCCCTTATAAAAACCTTGGACCCTGAGTCTCTAAAGAGCTTCCAGGTACACAAGACTTTCATGGGTGTTGTCACAGTTTTGTGCAGGGTGGCCCCACAGGGAGGACACTTGAGGGGCTGTGCCTCATTTCCTCCAGATTTTGCCCCTTTCATCTGCCCTTTGCTGCCTTTGCTTTGTGTCTTTTGCTGTAATAAGTCTTAACCATGAGTATGACTATATGCATCCTGTGAATCCCCAAGAGAACCACTGAACCTGGGGTGGTCTTGGGGGACCCCCAACACATTTGAATCTGAGATACACTACCGACAGGCAAAAGGGCCCCAACACTTGTGGAATATCTACTTTGCACTAGACAATCTGCTAGGTATGTTACAAAGATCGCTCCATTTACGTTTCACAATAATTCTGTGACTGAGAATCCAGTCTGTTTTTCAGATGAAGAGACAGAGGGGATATAACCTGTACAAGGTCTTGATTCAAAGCCGTGTCTGCCTGACTTGTGAAAACTAGACAGCCTCGGAAAGCTCAAAGAGGGTTGGAGAGTACGAGGCAACATCGTTTCCGTGGGGATAACTACCATACATTCCTCAAGAGAAATCAGAACATATGATCTGACAGAAGGCCACTTTCAGTTACAGAGATGTATTGGAGCTTTGGAATGCTTAATATTTCAGAACAGTCACTGATCTGTTGAGGCAATGGGACAATATTTTAAACCAGAGTTGTCCTGGGAAATGCGTGACATGAGGTCTCCCAGCCACAGGCCGGCTTTTCAGAAGCTCTGTGGGGGAGACGGAACCTCCGTCTAAAAAGGTGATTGGCTGCACTCCAGGTAAGAGGAATATCAAGAGTGGCCATTTTGGAATCTGTCCAGTTGGGCTCTGGTATTAAGTGGTATCGAAATCTGTGAGGTACAGTTTCCTCCTTTATTCTCACAGCCAAGACAATCCAAGGAAGGCTGAGGCCAAGCATATGGTTTATTGGGAGAAAAGGGGAGCCGTAGTATCTACAGGAGCAAAGAGCATTGTGGGAAACACTGTTGCTGAGAGATAGGAGGGCAGGTGGAGGGAAGAAGGGACTAGAAATTTCCCTACAGGACACATCTGTGCCAGAGGATTGATCTGCATTATCCCATTTAATCTCAAGAATCCTGAGGTAGGAATTATTGGCTTCATTTTATAGATGAAGAAAACTAAACTCAAAATAATGAGGTCATCAGCCCAAGTTGATGCAATTAACGCGTCCTGGCATTGGAACTTGAACTCAGGTCTGTTTAGCAGCAAACCCAGATGCTTCTCAACACTGTTCTGCCTCTGCTAGCTGGGCCACAGAGGAGCCACTGCCTAGAACTTGAGCAGGGGCGTCGGTGCTGGTGGTACAGAGAAAGGGTATGAGCCTAAAAGGGAAGGTCAGGGGGCACCTGGGTGGCTCAGTCGGTTAAGCATCCGACTTCAGCCCAGGTCATGATCTCACGGTTCATGAGTTTGAGCCCCTGTCTGTGCTGACAGCTCAGAGCCTGGATCCTGCTTCAGATTCTGTGTCTCCCTCTCTCTCTAACCCTCCCCTGCTTGCACTCTGTCTCTCTCTCTCTTTCTCATAATAAATAATAAACATTAAAAATTAAAAAAAAAAAAGGACGGTCAGGATGGAAACAGGGACCCTATGAACCAGACTGGACCCACAGGGAATAAAGAAAGAAACCAAGTATCCCTGTAGATGTTTGTCTTGTCCCCATGAGCACATCCCAAAAGAAGAAACACTGGTATTCCTTGAAGGAGGCCCTAGGTCAGGGAGAACTCTAGGGACATATCCGCCAGGTCCCCAGTGTGGCCAGGACCTCAGGGCTTCCTCAATATCGGTTCTGTTCCCAACATGCATCTGAAGTCCCTTCGTCTGCTCTGTTGCCACCACTTCTCATATGACAGCAAGTCACTTTTCCTCTTTGTTCTCAGTCTCCCGCCATCTGGTCCCCGCATTGTAGTCCAAGTGGCCACTTAAAACCGCTGCTCAGAAGTCCCTTCGGAGGCTTCCCCTTTGCCGCTAGGATCAGTTCCCCAAACCCACCCCCTTCACGGACTCAGTATGTATCACTAGGATCTCTCAGCAAGTTCCAGCCACACGGCTGCACGACCGCACCCAGCACCTTCTAGCCTAGAGCCTAGAAAATGCCGTTTTCTCTTCTGAACTACCTCTCTCACCCACCTAGCCAGTCATCTTGAAGGTCACCTTTTTTATTTTTTCCAGTTTTATTGAGATATTATGGACATATAACACAAAACTGTATTAGTCCAAGGTGTGCAGCGTAATGATTCGATATTTGTGTGTGGTCGTATTGTGACACGACCAGCAGTCTCGTTAGTGTCTGCCACTGCACAGTTACCCATTTCCCTTTCTTGCGACAAGAACTTTTAAGATCTGCTCTCCTATCTACTTCCAAATACAATATTCTTTTTTTTTAATGTTTATTTATTTTTGAGAGAGAGACAGACAGACAGCACAAGTGGGGGAGGGGCAGAGAGAGAGGGAGACACAGAATCCAAAGCAGGCTCCAGGCTCCAAGCTGTCAGCACAGAGCCCGATGCGGGGCTCGAACTCACGGACCGTGAGATCATGACCTGAGCTGAAGTCGGACGCTCAACCGACTGAGCCACCCAGGCACCCTGTTTTTTTTTAGAGAGGGCACAAGTGAGCAAGGGGTAGAGAAAAAGAGAATCCCACAACGGGCAGAGAGAAAGAGAGAGAGAGAAGTGGGACTCACCCAAAGCAGGGTTCATGCTCACCCGAGGCAGGGCTTGAACCACAAACTGTGAGATCGTGACCTGAGCCAAAGTCAGACGCTTAACCTACTGAGCCACCCAGGCTCCCCACAACATGGTATTGTTAACTGTAGTCACCATGTTGTCCATTACGTCCCCAGAACTTATAATTGGAAGTCTGTACCTTTGACCACCTTCCCCCAGGTTCCATTTAAATGTTACCTTCTGAAGCATCCTTTCCACCCTTCAGACCATTTCAGTCTCATTAAGTCCCCTTCTCAGAGCACCCTGTGCTCCACAACGCATCAAAACTATGCCTTTCTAGCGTCCAACTCTTGGTTTCAGCTCAGGTCATGATCTCACAGTTCATGGGTTTGAGCCCCGCGTCGGGCTCCGCCCTGTTAGCATGGAACCTGCTGGATTCTCTCTCTGCCTCTCTCCCTCTCTGTCATTATAAATAAATAAACTTAAAAAAAACCAACAACTATGCATTTCTAGTTATTTCTGCCACTGTTTGGTTGGGGTCTGTCTCCCCTATTAGACTGTGAATCCTGAGGCAGGAAGGGTTTGTCTAGTTTATCAGTTTGGTTCCCAGTATCCAGCATATGGTAGGTGTTCCTGATTGAACTTAACAGCATTCAACAAATACTTACTGAGCATCTACCACGTGGTTGGCACAATGCTAGGCCCAGGGATTACTGCACGAATGAAAGAGAGTCCTCTATCTGGGGGCAGTTTTAGTGTGTATAGACAATAAAAAAGTAGATACATTTCAGATGCTGATAAACTCCATGGACACAAATAAAACAGGGTAAGGGAGATCGGGAGTGTGGGGGCGAGGTACAGGGTGGCCATGAGCAGCAGTGATAATAGACCAGCACTGGTGCCATTTGAAAGCAGTATTTTCACTCACCCCCCAGATACATCAATTTTTTCCAGTTCTCAGACCCCAGGATCTCATCACGTGGATAGTAGCTCTGGTCCACCATGAACAGAATCATAAGTGAGGCCATGCAAGACAGAATGAACGTGTTGCCTCTGGTCAGAAGGCAGGTGGAGGCCAAAACACAGGAAGCATAGCGGCAGGGTAGACCCTTGTATGTGAAGGGAACACCTGCCAGGGAAGGAAGAGGTGGAGATCAGCTGCCTCCCGCTGAGCAAAGCCAGCCCGTTGGGTCTTCCCTGCCACCCACTCCAGATCCCCCTCCTCGCCAGGCAATGGCAGGCTGTAAAGCGGTCAGCCGTTCGCAGAGATGGTGTGTGGGTTCTGTGCCGAATCCCCACGGGGAAGCAGGCGGCTGGGACAAGGCATGGGCCCCAGCACCAAGGAAGGCTCTGCAGGAGGGTCCTCTGAGGTCTTCTAGTCCACCTCTATGCCCCCTTGCATTGTGACCTTGGGCAAGGCAACCGCCCTTGGTTGCCTTGCTCAGTTTCTCCATCTGTTGTAGAAAACTGTGGAGGATGACCTCTAGTTCTGGATTCTGTGAGTCTCTGTGCACCACCCAAAGGTCATACAATGAGAAAAAGGCACAGCTGGTCCGAGAACCATGGGCCCCTGCCCCTCTCCAGGTCTCTGCCAGTGCAGCCTGCAGCCTCCAGTGGGCCTGGGGCACAGGACAAGGAAGGGAAAGGAACCAAAGAGGAGGGGAGGAGTCAGTTACCGCCCCCCCCCCAAGGCTTCTGGCATCCAACAGCGCCCCTCCGTGGCTCCCCACCCTTAGCTACAAGGCTGGGGTCCACTCACCGGTTGAATAAAAACACAGGCGGAAGGTAGCAGCTAACACATAGATGACGGCCAGGAACGCATTCAGAGGCCCATCCACGCCTAGGAGCAGGGCTGAGGCCAGGCCAAAGGTGGTGAAGACAGCAAAGTCATTCAGCTCCACCCCTGCTCCAGGCCAGGAGGTCGAGGTCAGAACTTATGCTCATTTGTCTTGCACTTTAGTCCCCTGTGGTGGGGGTGCTGCAGGGGTGCCAAGCCGGGACTGAGGTCCCAGAGAGCAACAACTGCTCCCCTAGGGATCAAGGATGGGGGCGGGGCGGGGAGGGGGCCTCCTGGCTCTGCCTCACATGGACCATGCGGCCTGAGGCAAATCTTTCCTTCTCAGGTCTTAGTTTTCCCGCCCTTTAACATCCAGGGTTGGACCACAACTGGATACAAGTTCACAAGCCACGGAACCCTTTTTTTTTCAAGCAAACTCTTACATGGAAATATTTTCTTGTATTTTAAACCGGCCGCTCTGCTGGGGTGATTTTTCATTTCCCCCCTCCCAAGCACCGCAGCCGCCACCCACTCCCAATTCCTGGGGCACCCCTAGCGGGGAGGCAGCACCGCCAAGGAAACTGCGGCCTGGGCAAGGATGGCTGACGATCAACAGGGGAGCCCGCGGGGGGAGGGCCTAGATCTGGACTATAGGGCTCCGGGATGGTTCTCCGGCTGTTTCTGCTGTCCTCGGAGGGAGGTGAGCAGGAGTGCCGACTCCTGAAAGCCTGCTGGATGTGAGAAGATGGAGGGAGACCCGAGATGGGCTCCTGGGGTCAAGGATCAGTGGTCTGAGGCCTGGACTCACCCGATCTGGAGCAGAGGCTGAGGTGTCTGGTTATCGTCCCAACTGCCATGTCTAATAGGAAGCTGATCAGAAGCATCCAGGAGGCACTGTAGCATTTCCTGAAGTGTAGGGCAGCAGGCGCCGACAGGACAGCTGTGTCATGGGCTGCACTGGGCAACCCCTCCACACACACACACACACACCCCTGCCATACTCTCAACCCACAGTCTTTTTTTTTTTTAATTTTTTTTTTTCAATGTTTATTTATTTTTGGGACAGAGAGAGACAGAGCATGAACGGGGGAGGGGCAGAGAGAGAGGGAGACACAGAATCGGAAGCAGGCTCCAGGCTCTGAGCCATCAGCCCAGAGCCCGACGCGGGGCTCGAACCCACGGACCGCGAGATCGTGACCTGGCTGAAGTCGGACGCTCAACCGACTGAGCCACCCAGGCGCCCCTCAACCCACAGTCTTAAAGGGGGTGCCTCGAGCCCCTTAGATAATCACTAAGGTCCCTTCCAACTCTAAATCCCAGGCATATCTGAGGGCACAGGGGTCCTATGTTCCCAGCCTCTGCAACCATCTCACTGTGGTTTCTCAGATAAACCACTCCCTACCCCTCTAGGCCTCTCTTCCTCCATCTGGAAAGTGAGGGGGTTGTGCCAAATGATTTAATAGAGGCCTATTCAGATAAGCTACTTCTCCTAGTGCAAGTTTAGGTAACTCATGACTTTTAAGGAATTGGTCCCTTTCATTTAGGCTACGTCACTTACAGAGTTGTTCATAATATTCCTTCATTATCCTTTTAAAGTCCATGAGATCAGTAGTGATGGCTCTCTTGCATTTCCGATACTGGTAGTTTGTGTCTTCTCTTTTTTTCTTTATTTTCTTGGTTGGCCTGCCTAGAGGCTTATCAATTTTATTGATTTTTCCAAAGAATCAATCAGCTTTGGGTTTCGTTGATCGTCTCTACTGATTTCTTATTTTTAATTTCATTGATGGCTGCTCTTTTTTTTTTTTAATATTTATTTAGTTTGGGGAGAGCACAAGCAGGGGAGGGGCAGAGAGGGGAGACAGAAGATCAGAAGCGGGCTCTGTGTGGACAGGCTGGCACTGTGAGCCCAATGTGGGGCTTGAACTCACGAACTTCGAGATCGTGACGTGAGCCAAAGTTGGACGCTCAACTGACTGAGCCACCCAGGTGGCCCCCCACCCCCCCTTTTTTAAGTAGGCTTTGCACCCAGAGCGTGGAGCCCAAATGCGGACCTTGAACCCACGACCTTGAAATCAAGACCTGACTTGAGGTCAAGAATCAGATGCTGAACAGATTGAACCACCCAGGTGTCCCTCTCATTTTTATTATTTTCTTCTGCTTACTTTGGATTTAACATGCTTTTTTTTTTCCCCCTAGTTTGCTAAGGTGGAAGCCTTATACTATTGATTTCTATCTCCCTTTTTTTCCCAATTTTTCTAAGGCTTTATTTTTTGGGGGAGGTTTTAGGTTTACAACAAAATTGAAAGGAAGCTACAGAAATTTCCCATCTACCCCCCCCACCTCCCACCTATGCATAGCTTCCCACATGATCAATATCACTCACCAGAACAGTACATTCTAATTCTTGACACGTACCAAGGATGAACCTATGTTGACACATAGTCACCCAAAGTCCGTAGTTTACCTTAGGGTTCACTTCTGGTGTTGTACATTCTATGGTTTTGGACAAATGTATGATGAGTATCCGTTATTATATTATCATGAAGATTATTTCCAATGTCCTAAATATCCTCTGTGCTCCACCTATTCATTCCCCCCACCGTCCCGTAGCAATCACTGATTTTTTATTATCTTGATATTTTTGCCTTTCCAGAATATCATATCACTGCAATCATATAGTATATAGCCTTTGCATATTGGCTTCTTTCACTTGGTAATATGCACTTATGATTCCTCTGTGCCTTCTCATGGTCTGATAGGTCATTTCTTTTTAGCACTGAGCAATCCTCCATTATTTGGAAAATTTGGAAATACCTCAGTTTATTCATCTATTCACTTATTAGACTATATCTTGGTTGCTTGCGAGTTTTGGCAATTGTAAATTAAA
Source organism: Felis catus (assembly GCF_018350175.1). NCBI lineage: Eukaryota > Metazoa > Chordata > Mammalia > Carnivora > Felidae > Felis > Felis catus. Next base: position 33,409,958 of record NC_058375.1, on the reverse strand, counting down.
CATCATAAACATCCAAGTGCAGGGTTTTGTGTGGACATAGTTTTCAGTTCATTTGGATAAATACCAAACAGTGTGATTGCTGGATCATATGGTAAGACTAGGTGTAGCTTTGTGAAATTGCCAAACTGTCTCCCAAAGCGGCTGAACCATCTTGTGTTCCCACCAGCGATGAATGAGAGTTCCTGTTGCTCCACGTCCTTGCCAGCATTTGATGTCGTCAGTGTTCTGGGCAACTCCTTTGGCCGGTAGGTGTGTAGTAATATCTCACTACATCTCCCTGCTAACATACAATGTGGAGTATCTTCACATGCTTACTGCCATCTGTATATCTCCTTTGATGAGGTCTCTGTTAAGGTCTTTGGCCCATTTTTTAATTGAGTTCTTTGTTTTCTTATTGAAGAATTTTAAGCTTTGTCTATTTTACAGTCCTTTCTCAGATGTACCTTTTGCAAATATTTTCTCCCAGCCTATAGCTTGTCTTCTAATTCTCCTGATGTTGTCTTTCACAGAGGTTTCTTTTCTAATACATGCATTCAATGTTACAAATTTCACTATAACTACCACTTTCACCGCATCTCACAAATTTTGATAAGTTGGGTTTTTTAAAAATTTTTTTTAACATTTATTCATTTATGAGAGACAGAGAGTACAAGCAAGGGAGGGGCAGAGAGGGAGACACTAAACTGAAACAGGCTCCAGGCTCTGAGATGTCAGCACAGAGCCCGAAGCTCACGGACCACAAGATCATGACCTGAGCCGAAGTCGGACGCTTAACCAACTGAGCCACCCAGGCACCCCAACAAATTTTGATAAGTTGTATTTTCATTTTCTTTTAGCTCAAAATAATTTTCTTCTTTAATGTGTTATTTAGAATCGTGTTGCTTAACCTTCACATATTTTGGGATTTTCTAGTTATCTTTCTGGTATTGATTTCTACTTTAATTCCATGGGATCTGAGGGCATACTTCATATGATTTCTATTCTTTTACATTTGTTGAGGTATGTCTTATAGCCCAAAAGTGTGAGGAGAAGAATGTGTATTCTGCTGTTATTGGGTAAAATACTCTATAAATATCAATTAGATCCAGTCGACTGATGGTGCTGTTCAGTTCAACTATCTCCTTACTGATTTTCTGCCAAATGGATCTGTCAGTTTCTGATGGAGGGGTGTCGAAATACCCAACTACGATAACGGATTTGCCCATTTCTCCTTGCAGTTCTGTTTTTTTATCTCACATATTTTGATGCTCTATATGATTTCCAAGATCTCTTTCAGATCTTACATTCAAGGATTCTGTGCTTTGGTCCAGCACATGCTCCCAGACCCCTCTAAAAGCAGCCACCATAGTCTCAGGCAAGGCTGCCCTAGAATGCCATTCCTAAGTCTACACCCTGATGGCAATGCTTGGATGACCAAGCAGAAGCAGAGAACCTCACCCCAGGCTTCGGCTGTCTCCAAACAAGCTCAGCACTACCTTTCTTTAGAGCCATACCTATGTGTCTAAAGGGAAATGGGCCCACCACCGTGCCATTAAAATGACACTCCCAAAACTGAGGCACCTGGGTGGCTCAGTCTGTTAAGTGTCTGACTTCAGCTCAGGTCATGATCTCATGGTCTGTGAGTTTGAGCCCCACGTTGGGCTCTCTGCTAACAGCTCAAAGCCTGGAGCCTGCTTTGGATTCTGTGTATCTCTCTCTCTCTGCCCCTCCCCCACTCATGCCTCTGTCTCTCCCTTTCTCTCAAAAGTAAATAAACATTAAAAAAAAATTTTTTTAGCTACACTCCCAGAAGATTGCACTGAACTAAGAAGTTAGAGATTTTCTGCTGTAGATATGCTCTACTTTATAAGACCCCCAGAAATCCAGACTTAGAGAATCATAAAATTTAACTGGAAGGGAACTCAAACATCATCAGGTAAAATGATTTAATGGATGAGAAACAGATCCAGAGAAGTCACTTGCTGATGGTTATAGAGAATCAAACAAGTTAGGAGGCTGCATTATAAAGGATTTATCTTTAAAGAACTGATATGAGGGGCGCCTGGGTGGCTCAGTCGGTTAAGCATCCGACTTCGACTCAGGCACGATCTCGCGGTCCGTGAGTTTGAGCCCAGCGTCGGGCTCTGGGCTGATGGCTCGGAGCCTGGAGCCTGCTTCCGATTCTGTGTCTCCCTCTCTCTCTGCCCCTCCCCCGTTCATGCTCTGTCTCTCTCTGTCTCAAAAATAAACAAACGTTAAAAAAAAATTAAAAAAAAAAAACTGATTTGCCAAGGCATTGAAATATGATTCAATTTGTAGAAATATAATTTGCTTACAACTTTTTAGGGGCCTATAAACATGTCCCAGATTTTCCATAATAGTGCTGACTGTAAATATTCCCCAGATCATATGTTCTAATTTAAGAATCAAAACTTTCTCATGATAGCCTGCCTACCCCAAGGATTATGTAAAGGCCACCAGAATAGAATCTCTTGGTTTTCTCATAAAGACCATTCCGGACTGCCACAGCTGGAAGGAACCTAGAGATCACAGTGCGAGCTCCTTGTTTTAACGATGGAGAAACCAAGGCTCAGGGATGCGACCTACAGTCACATATCAGGCTGGTAGTAGAGCTGAGGCCAGGATCTTGGCCTCTTGACTCCCAGTCACTACCCTTTCTCTGCCCCCGGTTGATCCTGGGCCTCAGTGCCTGGCTATCTAGGCTCCCCGCTCCTCCCTGCATGCCATTGGCTCCAGCTCTCGGCTAAGATCCTCCTGGGCCCCAGACCTACTTGCAGACGCTGCAGAAGATGGAGAAGAGCCCCAGGATCATGTTGGCCAGGGACAAGGCATTGGTAACGTCCTTCCAGGAGAACTCATTCATATAGAGATGGATCTGGTCGTTGGTCAGGAAGAACCTGGTGCACGGATCTGAGGCTCCGGGGAGAGGGGTCAGGGGTTCCCAAGGTCAAAGTGTCCCAAAAGAGGCCCCCAGGACCAGGCAGCTCCTGTTCCCTGGACCTCATCCCAGAACTGTACCCTCCCAACACTGTTTCACTGACTAGAATGAGACAGGAGGTAGCTGGAGGACACCAGGAGGTAAAGACCAAGGTGCTAAAAACGGGTGTCTTGGGAGGGCACAACAGCAAAGCCCCCACGCCAGTACAGCCACAGTCTCCAACCCCTCCGTCTGCCCCCTTGCCTACAGTGCAGAGCTCCCTCCAGCCCACGGTTGGCCCTCCTGGTACCCCCATGGCCCAGGGTATGAGGGATATGGGCCCTTCCCCTATCTGGGAGATGAGCCTTTTGTCATAGGTGAGCCCTTTAAAAAAAAAAAATTACAAAGCTACTTTTCATATTTTTTATTCCTGTGAGGGGAGCCCCACAGGAATAAAAAATAACACTGGGAAAGGGCAAGCCCCTCACCCCCAGGAATGTTCCAGGGGGCGAGAGGCTACCCGAGGGGTAGAAAGCACGAAAGGGACCCACTGCAGAGTCAGCCTCCCTTGTCCTGCAGGCCTTGCTCTTTCCCTCGGAAGGACGGGGCTGCAGCGGGGGTGCCCCGAGGTCCTGGTTCTGACGAGCCCCAGCCAGAACATCAGGCCCAGCTCCGACAGGGGAAGAGATGAGAGACAAGAGATGAATGCGTCCAGCACAAAACGGCGCACAAGGCACCTTTCACTCTGTTCTCTCTCCTGATCCTGACGACCTCAGGAGACGGTGCTGTCATTATTTGATGAATGCAAAATCTGAGCCTCAGAGAAATGGAGATATAATGGCTCAAATCACATCCTCAGTGAGTGAAAGGTAATCCTGCCTGCTGGATTCTAAGTCTGGTGTTTCCTCTGCCGGGGGCACAGGTCCGGAAGGAGGCGGTCTGTGGGGTAGGAGGCCAAGGAGGAGCTCAGGGGGCCAGCCCCACGGGGCGGTTTCATCCTGCCCAAGAGGAAGCGGCCCTGCCCCGGGCCCCTCAGAGCCCAGGGAATCAGCTGGCCCTGCCTGTTTCCATAGCCTGGCCGGCTCTGTTTTGCCTCCAACACCAAACCTGCACTCCATACACATAAATGGCCTGTGGCACCAAGTTTCTTGGGGAGAAAGAGCCCCAGTGCTCCCTGAAACAGGGACACCCCACTGGTCACCATAAACACGCTGCCCACAAACAGCAATCCTGCACCTGAATAAAATACGCAAGTTCCGAGGTGTTGTCGCAGCCGCTTTCTCGTTTCATCCTCACTCATTTTAGAGGTGAGGAAGCTGAGACTCCCTCTGCCCAGCCCCTGTCTCTGCCGCAGGCTGGACTTAAGACAAATTAGGGCCCATAAGCCCTGCCACCAAGATGTCGGAGGCCGGGAGGAGGGGGCTAGACTGGGAGTTTGGAACTGGGAGTTGATCAGGCAGCACTAAGGGGCTCACTGCTCCCCCAGGCAGGTCCCATTCACCAAGGCCATCAGGACTCCTGAGACCCCTCAAAACCTAAGACAGAAGAACGCTGCCCAAGAAATCCGGGAGGGAAGGAGAGCCAAGGCCGGCTGCTCAGTCCCTCCTCAGGAACCCCTCCCTCCCGGTCTCTCCTGCACCCCAGGGCTGACCCCAGCAAGACCAAACACCTCTGTCCCCAGCCCAGCTGCTGCCAGGGCAGCAACCCAGCATCTCTGCCTGTCAGGGGTAGTCAGCAGATGCCTGTGGGCATTTCTACCAATTGCCACGCACACCTCATCTGTACTCCTTGAGTTGTTTTTTTGTCTTTTTGTTTTTAATTAATGATCGGTTATCTACTCTATCATCTCTTTCATTCATGAAGCATTTTCATGTCTATGGTTTCCATTGGCCCATAAGGTCTGCCAAGTGACGGTTAATATCCATAGTTGCCAGATGAGACAAGGAAGACTTAGAGAGGGGAAGAACCTTGCTCAAAGTCACACAGAAGTGGCAGGACAGGGCTTACAACTTCACCTTAGGTGTTCCTTCCCCTCCACTCTGCACTCTGCTGTCTACCAACCAACAGGACTGAGCACTGTGCTCCCTGTAAGCTCAGACTGCACTAGGTGCTGGGGAACACCTTCACGGAGCATACAGTCTACCCAGGGACACAAGACTCACGCATGCATGTGGGGACTCCCAGCCTCTGTTCACGAAGGTACCCCATCTTACAGATGAAGAATCTGAGGTTTCAAGAAAGTCAAGTGACTTGGCCCCGTGAAATGGAGCCAGGACTTGACTTGGGCCTCCTCTTTCGCAATTAAATGCTATTTTCAACATAATGCACAGGTTCCGGGTGTAAAAGGACGTGGACCTGAGAGTAAGGGCTCTAGAAATCCAGACAAGAAAGGAGCAATCCATTCATTCAACAAACATTTGGTCATGAGCAAGAATGAGCGCCTGGTGCTTGGGACATGGAGACGATTAAGACCTGGCCTCGTGTCTCAAGGAGCTCAGGCCAGCAGAGGTGTTCAACCCTGCCCAGAAAAGGGGAGTCGACCAGGCTGCCAGGGGAGCATGGAAGAGGGTCCAGCCTGACAGAGGGCTCAGACAAGACTTCTCTGAGGAGGGGTTCAGAGCTGAGGCGTCGCGCAGCATTGGCCTGCAGGACTAGATCGTGTCACTCCCGAGCTTTGCGGAAGCCCGTCAGTGGCTCCCCATTCCCCCGGGAATGGAGTCCACCTCCTTCCTTTGGTGTACAAGCCCTTATGATGAGGCTGGCTCAGCCCCCAGCCTCCTCTCTCCACTGCCCCTGGCTCCGGCCCTCCCTCTGCTCTCGGGTTGGCCGGTGGTCCTCTTTGGGAACGCTGACTCTCCCCTGGAGTGAGTACTCCTCCTCCGCACTGCCACATGTCTGTGTGCTCACCGTGTGACACTCGGCACTCTACACTGGCACCACCTCTCTTGTCTTCCTTGTCGACTGCAGGGCAAGCAACTTGAGTGCAGACTGAGGTCCCCTGTGCCCAGCATGAAGCCTGACAATAGAAGTTGTTCAAGGATCGTTAAATCGGTAGAATGTGTCACTCTGGTGCTTCCCCAGGATCCTCTCACTGCACCAAATCACATCTCTCCCCCACACCAAAGCCCGTTCAGTCTGTCCTCCAAGAAGCCCTCTCAAATGAACTCTCAACAATCCAGACCCTCCACACACCCAGCATCTACCTAATGCCTACAGTCTTCCATTTACTCATTTTAAGATACATTTGTTGATGCCTGCTACCCCCAGGACTACGTTCTGGGGCAGAAAGAACAAGAGCCAGGCTGCATCGCCAAGAAGGAAGGGGTCTGGCAGGGGAGGTAGATTCGAGTAGGGGCAGTGCGGCAAGTGTTACGACGGGCAAGGCGCTGTCCCATTTCTCTGGGCGCACAAGGGAACACCAGACTGAGTCTGCGGTGGCGGTGGGGAAAGGTTTCTCTGATGTGGCGACATTTGGGGAGGGGCTCCAAGGATGAAGGGGCAAAGGGGTAAAAGGTGCAATAGCACGATGAGGCTGGATCCCCGGGAGGAAGGGGGGGGGGGGTGGCCGGAGGCGTAGTGGGCAGGGAGGTCGCAGTTGGGGGTATGCCTGAATGACCTTGAGTAGCAGTGATGTGTCTGGGTCAGATATGGTTGGGAGTGGAGGGGAGAAAGTGAAGAAAAGGAAGGCAGCCCTGAGGCTGGTGAGAGAGGGCAGAGAAGTGAGGAAGCGGGAACTGCAGACGCGGGCTGTGGGCAGGAGAGGGCAGAAGGGTACGGCCTGGCCCGAGGCTGCACAGCTTCTGTGTCTGGCATCCAGGGCACAAACTGCAGTGAGCATGCTCAGGTAGGGCGCTCCATCAGGCGCAGGGACTCCGGGGCGCAGCCACTCTAGTTAGACATGCTCCCCACCCCTCAGCCCTACAGACCACACCCCCAAAAGATAGCCACGCCCCCTCTCCCAGTTCTCGGTCCTGTCCAGGCCCTGCGGGGGTCCCAGGAAGACACCCCCTCTGAGAAGATGGAAGAGATGGAGGCAGGCTGGGCTCTAGGGCAGCGCTTACCCACAGGGTCCTGGTCGCTGACAGTAATCTTGGGAGGGTCACGCGCTTTGTCAGGATGCTTACCTGGGGACCAGACATTCCTGGGTGGGGTGAGGGCCGCACTCCTTCCCCGCTTCCTGTGTGGTGGGTGGCAGCCACCACAGGCCTGGGGGAGCCACGCAGGTCCCAAGCCTCTCACCCCTGGCTCTTAGCTCACAATCCAGGAGGGGCAAGGGAGGGGCAGCAGGGCTCTAGTTGGCTGGAAGAGGGGCCTCAATCTGCAGAGGAGCCCTAGGCCACCCTGTGGGCAACTTGGGGAATGGAGGGATCTAGGAGGAGGGGACTGGTCTCTCCAAACGTGGCCAGCAAAGGAAGCCTTGAGAGGCAGAGACCAGAGTGCATGGTGCAGGGGAGGTGGGCTGGAAGGACTTTGGGGAAGACAGGGCTGTAAAGGGTTGCTGGGGTCCAGACTGTGACGGGTCCCTAGAGCAGGGCTTTTGCTGTTTGGTTCACTGCTGTATTTCTGTACCTGTAAGAACTGCTTTGGCATATGGTAAGTCACCCCATCTCACCCCAGTATTTGTCAGATGAATGGCAAGCTGAGTAATTTACACTGTCCTGAATGTTGGTTTAAGTATGGATGACATGGTCACTTTGGTTTAGAAATATGATTCTGGCAGCCAGTGTGGAAGAAGGGTCTGTAATACCACAGGACAGATGAGGCAGGCTGAAGCAAGGACGCATTCGCTGGACAGCAACGGAAGGGAATGGAAGTAGCCGGACTAGGAGCCATTGTGAAAAGAATCCCCAGGGTGTGGGAGAGGTGTGAGAGGGAGAAGGTAAGAGCCTCCCAGAGGTGTCTGGATTTGGCAACTGGATGAATAGTGCGCTACAGAAAGAAGCTTGTTAGTACTGGGTAGGTTCCCAGGCACAGGTTCTAACACCTGCCCCACATCCTCCCACCTGCCCTAACGCTGAGTCAGAGCAGCACTGGCTTCCAGGACCCCACGGGAGAAGATGCAAGGGAAGGGGCGGAGCTGCACGGTCCTGTGACACTGTTGTCTCTCCCAGCAACCTGGAGGGGGAAAGAGGAGCGTGTCCTGAGTGGCGACTAGCCTTTGGCCCTGTTCACGGTGCTTTACACACATTATCATCTTACTGGATTTTCTCAAATGCTCTTGACGTTAGCATTAGCGTTTCTACTCTCCAGAAGAGGAAATGGGGGATTCGTTGATTTTAATAATTAGTGGAAATGAGACCTGAACACACTCTAACACTAAAGTCGGACCTAAGGTGTCTGAGAAACTAAAAGAGAAAACCAGAAAGGAGGCAACAAGTCCAAGAGTCAGGGCAGCTTCCTCCTTTCCTTTGTATTTACCTTAATTTGTCCATGCCACATGGACCATTAGTGGCAAATTACAAACTACAGCCTACTGGGGTGCCTGGGTGGCTCAGTCGGTTGAGCGGCTGACTCTTGATTTCAGCTCAGGTCATGATCCCAGGGTGGGGGGATTGAGCCCCACATCGGACTCTGTGCTAGGTGTGGAGCCTGCTTGCAATTCTTTCTCTCCCTCCTTCTGCTCCTCTCCCCCACTTGTGATTGCTTGCTCTCTCTCTCTCTCTCTAAAAAAAAGCCAAACGGGGGCGCCTGGGTGGCGCAGTCGGTTAAGCGTCCGACTTCAGCCAGGTCACAATCTCACGGTCCGTGGGTTCGAGCCCCGCGTCAGGCTCTGGGCTGATGGCTCGGAGCCTGGAGCCTGTTTCCGATTCTGTGTCTCCCTCTCTCTCTGCCCCTCCCCCGTTCATGCTCTGTCTCTCTCTGTCCCCAAAATTAATAAACGTTGAAAAAATAAATAAATAAATAAATAAATAAATAAATAAATAAAAGCCAAACAACAACAAAAACCACTACAGCATACTAATGGCAATGCTGGCTTTACCTCTTAACCAAGTTTATGTTGCAGCACTAACACTACCAGATGTGTAAATCTTACTTTGCTTTCCTGAACCTATTCCCTAATCTGTAAAATGGGATTCTTGTGTGAATTAAATGAGATTATATGAAGTGCTTAGTGCAGAGTAGAAGTTCAATCATTATCAGTATTATTCTAAGCACACGATCATGCATCTGTCAGCCTGGACATCCCCAAGGCTTCCTTCTGAAGAGGGAGAGGAAGGAGGGATAGCTACAAAAGACACTTGTCCCCGTCTGTCAGAAGTTTCTAGCTTCCTTCTGTTCTGGAATCTCACAAGAAAGTAGAGAGCAAGAACAGTAGACTGTCTACACTTGTATTAACATGGTAGCCACTAGCCACATACGGCTCTTAAGTGCCTAAAATGTGGCCAGTCTGAATTGAGATGTGCTAGATGTGTAAAATACACACCAGAGTTCAAATATTCAAATATATATATATATATATATATGAGTTATGAGTTGGAATACATATATGTGGAATATATATATGGAATATATATTCAAATAATACTAAAAAATTATTAGCGTGTTATTTCATATATAACACACTAATTTTTTTAGTATTATTTGAAGTGTTAATATTTAGGATATACTGGGTGAGATAAAATGTATTATTAAAGTTAATACCACCTGCTTCTATTTTTTAATGTAGCTACTAAAAAATTTAAAACCATACATGTGACTCACGTTACATTTCTATTAGTGATGTTGACTTAGATCTAAGTAAGTACACAGGTATAGATGTCCATCCATTCGTACATTAGAGTATTTATTACGTGCCAGGCACTATGTCAGGTGCAAGGGATATAGCAGCGAACAAGGCAGACACTGTTTCTGTCCTCACGGAACTTAGATTCGAGTGTGGGCACAAATAATGTCTGCTTGTGAGAAGTGCTATGGAAAACGAGGCAGGGCCAGAAGTTATTTTGACGTGAGACGAGTTGGTATCTCTCACAGGGGAATCAGTGCAGTGCTACTTGAGCAGGGACCTAAATGGCGAGAAGCCACAAACCATGCAAAGACCTTGGGGGAAATGTTCCAGGCAGGTGGAACAGCAAATGTATAGCCTTTGAAGCAGAAATGAGCTTGATTTGTTAAAGGGACAAGGTCAGCAGGAACGTGGCAAGACCACACAGAATCCTGGAAAAAAGCTTGGGCTGTAGCCTAAGTGTAATGAGAAATTCTTGAATCATCTTTACAGAGAAGTGTTGGGACCCAATTTATATTTTTAAAGGACAACGCTACCGGGGCACCTGGGTGGTTCAGCCGGTTAAGCGTCCAACTCTTGATCTGGGCTCCAGTCATGATCTCACGGTTGGTGAGATCAAGCCCCACATTGGGCTCTGTGCTGACAGCATGGAGCCTGCTTGGGATCTCTCTCTCCACCTCTCTCTACCCCTCCCCACTCAGGCTCTTTCTCTCTCAAAATAAATAAATAAACATTTAAAAATAACAATAATAAAGGGCAATGCTACCAGTCTCTGTGGAGCTAGCCTGAAGCACCGTGAGAACCGGGGCAGGGAGGTTTGCTGGGAAGTCACTGCATTAGTCCAGGCCAGAGACACCGCGGTGGTCTGGCCCTAGGGGTACGGGTGGAAGTGGTGAGAAGCAGTCAGATGTGGGATATATTCTGAAGACAGCTGAGAAGACCTGCTGACTGGCACAGGAAGAACAAACAGAATCGAGGATGACTTAGATTTCTGGCCTCCAAAACAGTGAGCTAGGTGTTGATGGCAGTGGAGAGGACTGGCAATGAAACACGCTTGGGGCAGAATTCCAGACTCATTTTGGACATGTTAGGTTTATTCGTGACGTCAAGTGAGGCTGTTGGGTAAGTAAGTCTGCATGAAGCTCAGGAGAGAGCAGGGTTGGAGACATGTAAGTGCGTCAACAGCATATGGGGGGTATGTAATCCGTGGGAATGGGTTAGATCACCTAATAGAGAGAAAAGAGGGCTAAGGAATAGGCCCCAGAGCAATCCAAAAGCTAGATGTCAGGAGACAGAAAAGGTGTAGTCAGTGAGGTTGGAAAAAAGCAGGAGATGGTAATATTCCAAATCAAAATGAAGACAAAAGCTTTCAACTAGAGGCTGGTCCACTGAATCAAAGGTACTTTAGAAATAATCACTCCAGGCACTTAGCAGCTCCCTCCTCCCAATCTCCAGCTCTTTAAGGGGATGAACCCTATCTTGTGCCTGGGGGGTTTGCACAGGCTTTAGTGCCAGGAACATGGGCTCCACTGCTTATGAGTTATGTCTTTAGGTAAGTTACTTAACTTCTCCGGGCCGTGATATACATGCCCTGTGTGCTCATCACTACACATCCCAGTGAACTACTCCTATGGTATCCCATATGCACATCTTCCTCTGTCGCTTTGGTATCTAACTTTCTTACACCTCTATGTCAGGATCCTCTAGGGCTGGTTATGCTCAGACTTGAATCCAACAGGACAGTTTGAGTCTGAGCCATACCACTCTCTATCACTATAACCATGGGCCTGTTGCTTAATCTTTGAGCAAATGTTTCCATTTTCTAAAACAGGAATACAATATACCTCATAGATAGTTGGTTATATGAAAATTCAATCAGGTAATGGATATGCTTGGCAGAATAAAAGCTCACTAAGCAGTATTTGTCATCTTCGCATCTACGGTACCAATACTCCCAATACTGGTGGACTGACTGATAACTTGAGAAGGTTAAGACCCAGCAAACCTCCTTCCAGACATCTAGGGTGGAGAGAGACAAGTACAGTCAGGTGCTATTCACACCTAGTGAACCTGGACAGGACCAGCATGGTGGATTAATAAAGCAAACACAGATTGCTCATTATTCTGGGAAATATCAGGATGTCTTCCACTTCCGTATTTTGTTGCGTGGATCCCCAACGTCCATATCAGCATTCAAGCCAGAAATTCAAGCATCACCTAAGACTTTCTTCTCACTCGTCCCCCGACATCTTATTATTTAACAAGCTGCAATCTATTGTACCTTCAAAATGCCAAGCTTTATCAAATCCAAGACCCCAACCATTGTAAGACACAGCATTATGTTATGCAGCTCTGAGAAAGGAAAAAGTGCTGCCACTTAAACTACGACGTGCCACTGACTTAGAAGCATCCGAGTTTCAGAGATATTAAAACGTGGGGGCAGAAAAGTACACCTTACAACTGATGAAATTATATATCTCATTCCATCACTGCTACCTTAGTTCAGGCCTCTGTCCTCTCTTGCCTGGACTAGGGATGGAAGCTCCTAATGGTCTTCCCTCCACTCATCTTCTAACGCCCAAACAGATTTCTAAAAGGCCAATATTGCCAGCTACGTACCCCCAAATCTTTCCATTAACCCTTTTCCCATAGCCCCTGGCCCACATTCTTCACTTTAAACTGGCTGAAATTTTCCAAATGTCATATTGCTTCTAGTCTGGAATTGCTTTTCCTCCCCTTCTTCATCTACTTATCTCTTAGCTACTAGAAGTAAGAGTTTTCTAGGGGCACCTGGGTGGCTCAGTCAGTTGAGCTTCCGTCTCTTGATTTCAGCTCAGGTCATGATCTCAAGGTTGTAGGATCAAGCCCACGTCGGGGGCTCAGCATGGAGCCTGCTTAAGATTCTCTCTCTTCTTCCCCCTCCACCCCCTGCGCACTCTCTCTCTCTCCTCTCTCTCTCCCCCTCTCTCTGAAGGAGGAGGAGGAGGAGGAGGAGGAGGAGGAGGAGGAGGAGAAAGAGTTTTCTAGCCAGGCCGTACCTCACTCTAGCCCTCCTGACTGCCAGGACTAGTTTGGTTGACATGGCTTGTTAAAATGGATATCCCTTTCTTCACTCACAAACAAACATCCAAAAATGAACCCTACTCCAAATTCCAAAGACATCTTTCTCTAGAGGACAGGTGAGAGTGTCCAAACAAGCTCTAACTCTTGTTTTTCAACACATAAGCTGGTGTCTGCTCGTCCACAAAGTCTTCCTAAATTCTCCAAGCCGTTAGGTATCCTTCCATGGTGCTCCATATCCTACATGCCACTATCATAGCCTTTTTTATTATTTTTTTTTCATTTTTTTAACGTTTATTTATTTTTGAGACAGGGAGAGACAGAGCATGAACAGGGGAGGGTCAGAGAGAAGGAGACACAGAATATGAAGCGGGCTCCAAGCTCTGAGCTGTCAGCACAGAGCCCGACACGGGGCTAGAACTCACGGACCGCAAGATCATGACCTGAGCCGAAGTCGGCCGCCTAACCGACTGAGCCACCCAGGCGCCCCTATCATAGCCTTTTTTATACCACACTATAATTGTTGATTTGGTTCCTCCCCCACTAGACTGTGAGCTTCTTGGGAATAGGTGCCTGTTTTATTCAGCTGTGTTATTCTCCAGAACATGGAACCTAGAAGGCACTTAATACTTCTAAAATCGTTGAATGGGTAGATGGATGGGTGAATGAAAAGTGGTTACTGTATATAACCAAGGGGTCCTAGATCCCCACTCAGAGGTGCTACCTCCAAAGTCATTTCACATTGCCACTGACTTTCCCGAAGTTTGGTAATTGGCAGAAGTAGCAAAGAGCAATGGCACTACCTGGTGGTCAGTGCAGGGAGCGCACCTTGCTGAACAGAAGAACTTTTTTTTAACCACTGCTCTTTTTTGCTCTAGAGTGGTTAGGAAATGTAAAGAGTGAGGGAGATTTGGATTTTAAAAAGATCAAGCTGCTGATTTTTTGCAGAATGGACTGGAGAAGGATACAGGAGGAAGGAGGGATGCTAGCTGGGGAAGTTATTTTGTCAGAGCAGAGTCCAGTTCCCATCGTGACTTTACCACTACCATGCTTAACCACTTTGTAATACTGCCTCTTTGACCCAAGAGCCTTCTTGTCTCCCTCTCAGCTAAGCACTGTGGCAGAGATTCTAAGATCTGCTTGATGATTTCTGCCTTCTGGTATTCACGCCTTCGTTTAATTCCCTCCTTTGAGTGTGGGCTTGCCTAGGACTTGCTTCCAATGGACAGAATACAGCAAAAGCATGAGATGTCACTCCCGTGATTAGAATACACAAAGCTGTAACTTCCATCCTGCTGGCAGACTCGTCCTTGTTGGCTTTGATAAAGAAAGTTGCCATGTTGGGCAGACCCATGTGGCAAGGAACTGAAGTCAGTTTCTGGTTAATAGTCTATTGGTAAACAGAATTAACAATGTTAGTCCAACAGGAGGAATTAAAATTGGGCCAAAATTTAAGTTAGCTTGGAAACAGACCCTTCTCCAGCCTTCAGATGAGAACCCAGTCCTGGCCAATAATCAGAACGCAGCCTGTGAAAAATCTTGAAGCAGAGGGCCCAGGTTAAGTGTGCCTGAACTCCTGACCCATAGAAACTATGAAATCATAAATGTGTGTTGTTTTAAGCCACTAAGTTTCTGGTAATTTATGCAGCAACAGATAACTAATAAACACCTACTCAGAATGTGTCATTACCATGCAGGTCAGGACCTTTTGAAAACCTGGAAACTTACAAAACCAACTATTATACCACTAAAGTGTGTGTGTGTGTGTGTGTGTGTGTGTGTGTGTGTGTGTGTCCGTCCCCTACACCATCCCCATCAGAGGCTTTTGCAGCTGACCCCACAGAGCATCCCCCCATGAAACAAATGACCAAGTATCACCTGTCCGGTTCTAGCCCCATTCTGTGTGAGGCCTTCAATGGACCATTTTACAGCTAACAAGAAATACACCTTATGAGGAAAGGCCATGAAAACTAGGATGAGGTTAGGATATTACCAAGCAGATCAGCACAAGAGACATCCATACCCAGAAAGGAACTTGGGCAACTGTGGTTACAGCAGACTGTGATAAGATATATGGCACTGAAGTACAGCCACACTGGATATGCTGTAAATTTAGTTAATTCCACTGAACACACGAGGTGAGGTAGAGTCCCACAAGAGTCTAGTCAGAATGAGAACTAGAGGAACTCAGCTAAAAAGCCTCTGCTAAATTACTGGGTAATTCAGGTTAAAATAAGTTTCAATCTGAATTAACTCATGATCAACAGGTTGGCTCTTTTTCTTGTTTCTCACCCACTGCCCCTCTTCCACAATAGTTTGAGGTTGCCATTTAAATGGAGTTGGCCTGCTGCAGATGGCTAAACTCTGGATCTCCTCTTCAGCAAGGCTACAGCACAGATCCATACAGTGGTCCGCGGCAGCCTCCCACATCTCTTCCAAGTCTAGAATTCTGTGAGGTTACAGGTAGACCTTCCCCAAACCTGTCCATTGTTGCTGCCCCAGAATCTCCAGTCACTCAAAGTAGGCAGAAAGAGCAAAACAGGCAAGCCACACTTCCGCAAGAGTGCAAAAATACCAGAATCACACACTGTCTAGTCCAGGCAAGCCGAGCTGTTCATCATCCTCCATTACGCAACATTCCTGTTCCCAGACACATCTGAAGTTGGAGCTACACTAACTGCTCAACAGCCTCAACCCAATCTTTGTTTTAAGTTTCAAGTTTTTATTTAAATTCTAGTTAACATATCATGTAATATTGGTTTCAGAAGTAGAATTTAGTGATTCATCACTTACACAGAACACCCAGTGCTCATCACAAGTGCCCTCCTTAATCCCCATTATCCATCTAGCCCATCCCCAACCCACCTCCATGAACCCTCAGTTTGTTCCCTATTGTTAAAGTTTGTTTTATGGTTTGCCTCTCTCTCTGTCTCTTTCCCCACTATGTTCAACCTCAACCCAATCTCAAACACTTCCAGTTACAAAAAGACTAAAAACAGTCCTCTCTGGAAAATGCCTTGCCAACCTTTATGTGGGTAGAAGACACCCCTCTTTCTCCAATGCTCTGACTTACGGGAGAACAGATGGAGATAAAGGAGAAAGAAAGTACACTGGCCAGTACTCTGAAAGTCACTGGTTGGGTCTGGTATGATTCATTACCATCGGAACTGAAAGTAATTACAACAGCATTTATATGCACACAGGGTCTCCTCTCAAGAAGTGCATGATTCCCCCACAAGACTTCAATTCTCATGCCCCCTCCCATCAACGCAGAAAATGAGGGCAACAAGGAGGTGATAGTGGTAAGTCCTTGTTGTGAGAGCTGTTTGTCAGAGACCTCTCTCAGTCAGTCAGTCCCTGGAAGGCGGGCTCAGTGCTTGGAGGCAGGGCCGCTGGCTGGCTTAGCAACCTGTCCACTATGCTGATTTTAGCATCATGCTTCTCAATATCCTCATACGGAGTCCAGGATAAGTCATGCTGGAGCTTGTAGGCGCCAAGGAAGTCATGTGGACAATTTGTCCCCCATTCCTAAAGAAGGCAAAGGAGTCAGTTCTCATCAGGGTAGAAGGTAAAGAAATTGAGCTCATTTTCTAAAATGTCTATTTACTTATTTTGAGAGAGAGAGACAGAGAGCAAGCGGGGAAAGGGCACAGAGAGAGAGAGACAGATAATCCCAAGCGGGCTCCGGAGCCATCAGTGCAGAGCCTGATGCAGGGCTTGAACCCACAAACAGTGAGATCATAACCTAAGCCAAAACCAAGAATCATTATCCCACTGAGCCACCCAGGCTCCCCTCACTTCCTCATTGTATGCCACAAATTTCTTTTTTGGGTTTTCACTTCAGACCAGTCAGAATCATCCTCACTGCATTATACATCAGATACCTCCCTTAACAGAGATAATGACTGTGAGATAATTTGTGTTTTTCATGTATATTTTTTAAGAGTCATAGGGGCGCCTGGGTGGCGCAGTCGGTTAAGCGTCCGACTTCAGCCAGGTCACGATCTCGCGGTCCGTGAGTTCGAGCCCCGCGTCAGGCTCTGGGCTGATGGCTCGGAGCCTGGAGCCTGTTTCCGATTCTGTGTCTCCCTCTCTCTCTGCCCCTCCCCTGTTCATGCTCTGTCTCTCTCTGTCCCAAAAATAAATAAACGTTGAAAAAAAAAAATAATGTTTAAAAAAAAAAAAAAGAGTCATGCCAGGGCTCACGAAAACCTCCAATTTTCTAGAAGGCCATTTACAAACCCTTATGCCTACATCTTCACGCACATATGCCAAGAGTTTCTCAAAGACCAGAGTAGATTTCTGCGCAAAAATACATGTTCTTACCTTTGGAGAAATAATAGAAAAATACTGCTGACCACTCTCCCGTTTATAAAGGTAATAAATGTTGCCAGGTTTTTTTACTATATTACAAGCTACATGGTGCAAGTCGGCATCTCTGCGAGCATCTTCCAGTACCTAAGAACCACAGAGATGTAACAAATTAAGTATTGGACATAACAGGCACACTCAGCGATTATCCCAATCAATGCTTAGGAATTGCTCCCCCATAGCACACAGTCACTACTAGGACCCAGATGATTCTGAGGAGACAAAAATTAGACTATGCTACTAGACTGTAAAAATGCCTTTAGAAGAATTGCATTGGTGAACGTCACTGGCTTTGAGTGCCTTTTAAATTTCTTTCCTATTTTTCTGCAGTATGTACATTTCTTTTAAAACTGAGAACATGTTTTTCCCCTCAAAATGCTTTACTTCACTGAAACTGTCTCCCAGTGAAAAAGCTTACCTCATACCTAACTTCTTGGGCTTACTCTATTTTGCTCAACACTTCTATATTTCTAGGAGGTCCTGAAGACAAAATAGTTTAACGATTATAAGCAAGACCAGGCAGACCTATGAATTAAATGAGGAAAAGGAGTCCCGACCTAAAAGCTGTTACATGTTACTCACCTTCCTGGCTTGTTCTTGTAAATGTTGGATTTGCTCAGCTATGACTGTTAGTTTGTTGGTGGCATTTGCTCGGATGAATTCGTCAGCCTACAGGTGAGACAAAACCAAACTGTGGGTGGAAAAAGGATAAGACTTCGACAATGTTCGTATTTAGAGCTCAGAGTGAAGAGTTACCTCAACATCCTCGCTTATGCCTTAAATACCCTTCCTAGCCTCAACACAGTCCTGGGAACTCGCACTCATCTCACCCAGTTCCCACCCAACTCAAATAGCACTGTTTATAAGAAGCTCACCCTGCCAGGACCCCACACAGCAGAACTAAGTCCTCCTTCTTTTCTACGTCCCAGAGCTTTCTACCCTCTGTATTGCAGTCACTCTGCACTTCTTCAGTCCTCTAACATGGTCTACTCTCACATGCTAACACATGTACAGAATATGCCCTCTCCTCAACAGAAAATACTTCCCCTCTTACTCTTTGCCCAAATAAACACACTTATTCCTCAGGTCTCCATTTATTTTTCTCATGTTTAAATACTTCTGAGATCTGGAATGGGTCTTAAAATAAAAAGACACTTGTGATAAAGTTCTTATCACCTGTTATGTAGGAATCTAGCTATATATAGGAAGGACCTATTAATCTGACCGTTGCCTCAGCTGAATTATTTACATCATACCTAGTTATATTTTAACTTATATTTGCCTTCCTAATTGTTACTTCAAATGCTTTCTTGTTTTTTTTTTAAGTAGGCTCCAGGCCCAATGTGGGGCTCGAACTCATGACCGTGAAATCCAGAGTCACATGCTCTAACTACCCACTGAGCCTTTAAAGACTATACTAGGATGTAGATCTGAAACAATGTTATATTGTGCACGTAAGACTTCCTGTCTTGTGCTAGGAAGTGCAAATGAAGGCAATGGAAATTGCTTAAAATAAATCAAACACTTTTCAAAACCAGAGAGACTGGTGTGACCAATGGGAAGGATTATCACTCAGGCATCAGAAATCTGTCAAAGACTTCCAGCTTACTATCAAGAAAACCTGATTAATGTCTAGGGGTATATGGCAAGTTAAGAAGAAATTACGAGATTAAACTCAAACTAAGAAATATCAAGAGGGTGCCTGGGTGGCTCAGGCGGTTAAGCGTCTGACTTTGGCTCAGGTCATGATCTCACAGTTCATGAGTCCGAGCCCCACGTCAGGTTCTGTGCTGACAAGTCAGAGCCTAGGAGCCTGCTTAGGATTCTGTGCCTACCTCCCTCTCTGCCCCTCCCCCACTCACATTCTTGTCTCTGTCTCTCAAAAATACATAAACATTAAAAAAAATTTTTTTAGGGGCATCTGGATGGCTCAGTTAAGCCTCCAACTGAGGCTTCGTGGTTTCAAGCCCCATGTTGGGCTCTGTGCTGAAAGCTCAGAGCCTAGAGCCTGATCCCAATTCCATGTCTCCCTCTCTGCCCCTCCCCCCTCATGCTCTGTCTCAGTCTCTCAAAAATAGACATTAAAAAATTTTTTTAATTTAAATTTATTACAAATATTTTGTAATATATTTAAAGATATATTATAATAATATAATATTATAAAATATATATTATAATTAATATATTATATATAATTATATATATATATTATATATATTTAAATTTTATTTTAATAAAAATACAAAAAAGAAATATTAAGAGAATTTGCTGGTGAGTTGAGGAAGCTCAAGGTAAAAGTCAGGTATAAGCCAGCATCACATGAGAAGAAAACAATGGAGTCAACAGAGTCAATCATTTATCTGCTCCACAAATAGAGACTGAGCAGCCACTGTGTATGAGACATCATGCCAGGCCCTGGACATACTAGAAACAGGAGAAAGAAGTCCCTACCTCCATCAAGATTGCAGCCTAATGTACTGTCCTTCAGAATATGAAGTAAAATATGTAATTTTTTTAATGTTTATTTATTTTGAAAGAAAGCACGAGTGGGGGAGAGGCAGAGAAAGCAAGAGAGAAAGAGAATCCCAAGCAGGCTCCACTGTCAGCACAAAACTCAATGAGGGGCTCAACCCCACAAACTGTGGGATCATGACCTGAGCCGAAACCAAGAGTCAGTTGCTTAATCAACTGAGCCACCCAGGTACCCCAAAGTAGTAAATTTTTAATTTTCTAGCAGCTGTGTTAAAAATAAAAATAAATAAGTAAAATTAATTATAATATTTTATTTAACCCAATACATCAAAAAACATTATTCCAACATGTAATCAGTATAAAAAATTTTAATGAAATACTTTACATTTCATACTAAGTATATACTTATATTTTACACTCATACTATCGAGATACCAAATTATCATGAGAAATACTCAATCTGGGGCACCTGGGTGGCTCAGTCAGTTAAGCGTTTGACTTTGGCTCAGGTCATGATCTCACAGTTTGTGGGTTTGAGCCCCCTATCAGGCACTGTGCTGACAGCTCAGAGCTTGGAGCCTGCCTCAGAATCTGTGTCTCCCTCTCTCTGTGCCCCTCTCCTGCTCGTGTGTGCTCTCTCTCTCTCTCAAAAATAAACAAACATTAAAAAAAATTAAAAGAAATACTCAATCGGTACTTAAACTTCATAAAATTTGCATTTAAAAGGGTCAGTTCACATACTCAGCTTGTTCCAAATATACTTCAAAAGTGTCCAATAATTGAATCAATTATTACATTTTAAAATGTAAATTGTTAAAATTACATAAAATTTAAAATCCAGTTTCTCAGCTGCATTAACCATATAGCCCAAATGCTCAACAACCATATGTGGTTAGAGGCTACCATAATGCAGAACACAGCTCTGGTAAGAGATACAGACACCAACAAGAAAGACAATTAGAGCTAGTATTATGTGGACTCAGAATAATGATGTGCTATTATGAAGAAAATAACCAGAATTATGTGGTAGAAGCAGATCAGAGGTAACAAGTGAGTGGAGTAACTGGTTTAATAGGTAGTGGTAAGCACCGCAGGGATTGGCATGCATGAGCAGGCTAGATGCAAATTCAATTTATTTATTTATTTATTTTAATGTGTTTTTTTTTTTAATGTTTATTTATTTTTAAGAGACAGAGACAGAGCATGAGTGGGGGCGGAACAGGGAGAGAGAGGGAGACACAGAAACCAAAGCAGGCTCCAGGCTCTGAGCTGTCAGCACAGAGCCCGATGTGGGGGCTCGAACTCGTGAACCAGGAGATCATGACCTGAGCTGAAGTCAGACACTTACCAATTGAGCCACCCAGGTGCCCCTGTTTACTTTTTTTTTTTTTTTTTTTTTTTTAGAGAGAGAGAGCATTAGCTGAGAAGGGGCAGAGAGAGAGGGGAACAGAGGATCTGAAGTGGGTTTTTTGCTGACACAGAGAGCCGGATGTGGGGCTCGGACTCACAAACCATGAGATCATGACCTGACCCAAGGTCAGATGCTTAACTGACTAAGCCACCAGGTACCCATATTCAATTTAATAATACCATCATCTGGATGGAGTGGAGTATAACCTTCAATAGACAAGAAGGCCTCACTGAAGATGTGACATTTGACTTGGGTCTGAAGAAAAGAAAGGGCCAGCCATGCAACAAAAACTGGAGAAGTTATGTCTGAAAGGCAGTTAGCGAGGGGCAGTAGTTAATGAGTAGTCAGTAAGGGGGCAGGGACCAGATCATGCAAGGCCTTATGGCCCATGGTGAAAGTACTGCATTTTGTTCCAAGGACAGTGAGGCACCTGGTGGCCAAAGAGAAAGCAGGTGGTTTCTAGAGCTAAGAGAGTTCTAGGTTAGGAGTGGCCTCATTATTAATCTTCTTCTTAAGGTGGTGGCAGCAAATCTGTTCCCTATAAACAAAACAGTCTAATTCATAACAGAAATGAGAAGAGTACTTCTAATTACTAAACACTTCTAATTACTAAAGAGTACTTCTAATTACTGGCCCCAATCATTCTGAGGCCCTTCACATATATTATCTAACTTAATTTTTATAATACCTTATGAAGTTGGAGATGATAACTTCAGTCTCATTTTAGGAATTATACCCAGAGAGGTAAAGCAACCTGTCCAAGGGTTAATAACAGCTAATAAATGGCAGTTGAAGATTTGAACACCGATCAGTCTGATTCCAAATTTCTGCCTTAATACCAGACCTCTAGAGCATTCTAAACACACATCAATACCAAAATGGCATGGCAGCAGTCAGTCCTGCTACAAAGTACATTTCAGGACAAAAACAGTAAATATGCTTGATTCAATCTGTTTGTTTCTAGTGTTTTTATTCCAGCTGCTCAATATTGATAATATTGGAAAAAAGGAGGCAGCACCATAATGCATCCTCTGTATTTTACTAGATCATACGCTGAAGGGCAAAAACTGTGTTCCATCTTCTTTTTTTTGTTGTTTCAGGCCATTGTAATAAATATGATGGTCACTCAGTAAGCCATGAAAATGTTTGCCCAAGCTTTGGGCCTAGTTGCCTCCCTCCCAACAAGTGATCCAGTTAAACAGACACATGGTATTCTCCTAATCTATACAATTTTTTTTTTAAACGTTTATTTATTTTTGAGACAGAGACAGAGCATGAACGGGGGAGGATCAGAGAGAGGGAGACACAGAATCCGAAACAGGCTCCAGGCTCTGAGCTGTCAGCACAGAGCCCGACGCGGGGCTCGAACCCACGGACCACGAGATCATGACCTGAGCCGAAGTCAGCCGCTTAACCGACTGAGCCACCCAGGCGCCCCTCTCCTAATCTATAAAAGTTATGCTTTGCTTCCCACCTCTCTAGAAAAGACAAGTCACTAAGTTTGAATCAAAAGCACTTTCCTAAGCATTTGAATACTTCTTAAATTAAAAAAAAAAACAAAACCTGAAGTACAGAGATGTTTATGTGAGGGAATTTGAGCACATTAATTATTAAATATTTTGAACAAAATAAAGACCTTTGAATATAACCAAAACCAAATGTGATAGTGCACACAAGGGTGAGAGGAGTATCAGAAGCTTTAGAGCAGCAGGGCCCCTTATCTGTACATATTGAAGAGGGTTCTACAACTGGAAGTCTTGATAAAAATTAGATGGAGGGGTACCTGGGTGGCTCAGTGGGTTAAGCGACCAACTTCTGCTCAGGTCATGATCTCGCGGTGTGTGAGTTCGAGTCCTGGGTCGGGCTCTGTGCTGACAGCTCAGAGCCTAGAGCCTGTTTCAGGTTCTGTGTCTCTCTCTCTCTCTCCAACCCTCCCCCGTTCATGCTCTGTCTCTCTCTGTCTCAAAAATAAACATTAAAAAAAATTTATAAAAAAAAATTAGATGGAATTTGGTTTTTCGCAGCTTTAGATCTAGGAACTTTCCTAGTTGAGACCCTGCATTTTACAGATGAAGAAGCTGAAGTCCAGAGAAAAGTAATTTCCCTTAAGTTACAGTGCAAGTTATTATCAACAGTGGGATTAACACGCACGTGTCAAAATTTCTGATGCTTTTTGTTATTTCACATTTCCTCCTTATTCTCTTGGCAATGAATGTGTAAGCACTGGGCTTGGGAATGTTGTGCCCAGTGAATGAGAACACAGGACAAAATTTAAGAGTCCCTGTCCTTCTAGTATACAGGTATGCTGTTTCAAAGGGACACATGCACCCCAATGTTTATAGCAGCACTATCAACAATAACCAAAGTATGGAAAGAGCCCAAATGCCCATCGATGGATGAATGGATAAAGAAGATGTGGTATATATATATATACAACGGAGTATTACTCGGCAATCAAAAAGAATGAAATCTTGCCATTTGCAACTACGTGGATGGAACTGGAGGGTATTATGCTAAGTGAAATTAGCCAGAGAAAGACAAATATCATATGACTTCACTCATATGAGGAATTTAAGATACAAAACAGATGAACATAAGGGAAGCAAAAATAACATAAAAACAGGGAGGGGCACAAAACATAAGAGACTCTTAAATATGGAGAACAAACAGAAGTTTACTGGAGGGGTTGTGGGAGGGGGGATGGGACTAAATGAGTAAAGGGCATTAAGGAATCTACTCCTGAAATCATTGTTGCACTATATGCTAACTAACTTGGATATAAATTTTAAAAATAAATTAAATGAAAATAAATTTCAAAAAGTCCCTGTCCTTCTAAAAGATGTTACGTTCTAAAAGCGTTCAGGGCACAGATAACGATCTAATGGGAAGCGGTTTAAAGTAAGTGGACTATGCATCCCTGCAGAATCCGTTAGGGTAATCTGACACTTGCATGGAAACTTCTCTTCACGAGTCAAATGGGAAGAATAACTTCTGTACTGCCTACCTTACAGGGCTGTCCTGAGGCCCAAATGAAATACTGAATATTCAAAGTGCTGTGCAAAACTTCCCACGAAAGGAGATTATGGGCACTCATATGGCAGATGGAGCCTTTGGTCTCAGAAGCTCAGAGTGCGAGTCAGACTACCGACCCTCAATGACAATGAGTTTTCCCGAGTTGTAAAATGGAGACAAAAAGCAAATGGCTTTCGCTTTGGCTTTGGCTGTGAGGTCCCAGTCTCAAGATGCTGGGCCAAACGTGAACCAAAACGGTTCTTTACTTCCCCAGCCGCGCCTCCTCACCTTCTGCACCTGCTCTGCGAGCGCCACGAGGTCTAAGGGGTCCCCGGCCCGGTGGGTGTGGTAGGGGCTCACTAGGGCCAGGCCTCCGGGGGTCGGGGTGAACTCCACCAGGGCTCCTGCGACACATACCCAGGAACACAGCCCGTGAGCGCCCGCCCTCGGCCTCCCGCGCAGCCCGGGAGACTAGCTGTTCCGTGAGGGCTTCTTTCCCCGCTCGGACTCCCGCCCTGCGTACCTCCCCGACCTGTAGCCGGCTGAACGCCTTGGTCTGCGGGGACTCCCCCCGACTGCCCCGGCGCCTCGGCGTCCCCCATGACAACAGCCAGACCTCCCTGCGTCCCCAACCGCGGCGCGAGAGGGAAGAGCATGCGCATAGAGACCTGTGGGCGGAGCTTCCGTGTTCCCTGGCCATTGGCCATCAGGGCTGAGGGGCACCGCCTGAACCCGGAGGCGGGGCTCCAGCTGACGCCCTAGGCTCTGCTGAGGGGCGGGGTGCTGGCTTAGGGAAAGCCAAAAAGGGCAGTGCAACGTTCGTGGGCATGCGCCACCGGGCTTGGGAGGCGGGGCTCCACTCAGGGAAGGGGTGGGGAGGGGAGGGGAGGGACGTGGTGGGCGGGGCTCCTCGGGGGTGGGACTCCGGCCTCCGTGGCGGGTGGCAGGCTGTCCCGTTAGGTCTGAGGCGGCAATGGCTGCACGCGCTCTGAGGCTGCTGACCACACTGCTGGCGATTGCCGCCGCTGCCTCCCGGGCCGAGGTCGAGTCCGAGACGGGATGGGACATGCCTGCGCCTGATCTGCTCTTCGCGGAGGGGACCGCGGCCTACGCGCGCGGGGACTGGGCTGGGGTGGTCCTGAGCATGGAGCGGGCGCTTCGCTCGAGGGCCGCCCTGCGCGCCCTTCGCCTGCGCTGCCGCACCCGGTGTGCCGCCGACCTCCCGTGGGAGCTGGACCCCGACTCGTCCCCGAGCCTGGCGCAGGCCTCGGGCGCCGCCGCCCTGCACGACCTGCGCTTCTTTGGGGGCCTGCTGCGTCGTGCCGCCTGCCTGCGCCGCTGCCTCGGGCCGCCGGCCGCCCACTCGCTCAGCGAGGAGCTGGAGTTGGAGTTCCGCAAGCGGAGCCCTTACAACTACCTGCAGGTCGCCTACTTCAAGGTGCAGACCTGTCCGGCCCTGGGCGGCAGGGATCCTCCTGGGCGTGGTTGCAGATGACCCGGGCGAACCTGGGGGGCCGGGGAAGTATCCGCGGAGAGGGAAGGTGGCCTCCTGGCCGGGGAGCTCTCCTCGGACCCAGGGAGAAGAGGGACCCTGCCGGAAGACCTGCTACGCCAGGTTCGCATAGGCAGATGGTAACCCCAAAGGTCCAGCGTGGGGTTAAGGCACGACCAAGCAAACCTTGGCCTTGTATTCCCCGGGAGGCCTCCTAGAGGGAACTAAAGCGGCAGCTTGGGTCTCTCAGCCGGATTTCATTGTAAGTGTCCGAGTGAGAAGCTAGGACCTTTCTACAATATCTTCCTTCCGGTTCGTTGTTCAGTGATGCTTTTCCTGCCACACGATTACTGCAGCTCTCTTTCAGGACGTGAGTTTGCCACGTCGCCAGTAGGGGCTGTCTAGCCACTAAGGCTGTGGGGGGACCCTCTGGCTATTGTCAGGTTTTCAAAGAAAATGAGTATTTTTAGGAATTCCAGAGTGGCTTAAGACCAAGTGTATCCATGGATTTGGAGCGTCCCTGGCTTGCGTGGTGGTGGTGGTGGTGATGATAGCCAGCACATTGTTCCAGACGCTATTTTAAGAACTTTGTGTTTATTGATTTATTTGCCCAGATCTTGTCAATATCCTGTAAGGTAGGTGCTATTCTTAGACCCATTTTATTGGGGGGAAACAAAGAAGGAGGAGCTGTGCTGCATATTTATTATATCCATAGTTTCACAGACCTTCAATTCCACCTAAAGAGAGACTTAAGAGAACTGTGGAGACCAGACTTCCACCTCTCCACAAGCATTTTGCTTACACAATTCTGTTCCCTTCCTCCTTGTTACTTGGGCAAGTACTGTATTTGAAACCAAAATAAGTGGGTCATGTCTTTGGTCGTGTCACTTAACAGCACTTTCTAAAATTCTTTGACAAATGTTTCCTGAATACCTACTACATTCCAGTTCTTGTACAGGTCATTAAAATGCTTAACTTTACATTGTTTTGTTTCCTATCGCTTCCCTATTAAGAATCACTATAGAAGAGGCTAAAAAAGGTATGTACATAGGGCTGTGGGAGCACAAAGGAGGGAGAACCTAGCTTTGTCTCAGAGAAACCAGGGAGACTGAAAGAAGAGTTGACAATTGAAGTCAGTCCTAAATCTCGCTAGAGGAGAGGAAGAATGGCCATTCCAGGTAAAGTGAGGCCAGACTCAGAAGAGAATTCTGCAGGCTTCAGGAGCCAGTGTCAGGTTTTAGAATGCTATTTCTGGAAGGTGGAATCAGCCTTGGGAGAAGGAGAAAGAGGTGGCGGGGCTAACCATTAGGAGATGAGTGTGGGTTGTCCACACGAGAGAAGGAAATTAGGTGCCTTGGTGCTTAGTAAAGTAGGACTGGGGGTGGAGAGAGAAGATAAGAGAGAACGAGAAAATGCACGAGCAATGTAGAAAGATAACAGTGGGAGAATAAATCCATAAAGGGGACAGGCGTGGGAGAATTTCTAACTGTACAATTAACAAAACAGGTACAGAGATGGCGATCATTGACCCTAGGTTACCTAGCTATTTTAGGGTCAGAGCCAGGGCCAACTCCTTATCTAATGGGCCTTTACTAGTTCTGATGGTTAAGAGGAAAAGGAAAAAGTTTTTAGGATATTGATTATACCAGCTAACATTTATTGAGCGCTTTGTATGTGCCCAGCTCCATGTATTAGAAGCTGCATGTATATCACCTTGTGTAACATTCCCAACAACCCTGTGAGTTAGTGAGTGCTATCTGCAGATGACAGATTAGGGAACTGAATTTAGAGAGTAAACTTGAAGTGACTTATCTAAAGCCCCAGCAAGTGACTAATTAAACCTAGCTTTGTCACAGATCTGTCTGACACTTAAGCCCATGTTAATCATTAGATCATCAGTGATTTATTTTAGCTTCTACATAGGAAACTGTGTAACACGGATATGCTTGAGTCCATTGCTATGGGCATTATTGTGGCATGTAGCACAATTTTTTCTCCTCAGGTTTCAACATAACCACTTGTTTTAACCTCATGAGCCCCAGGCTTTGAGTCAGAAGATGCCGTGTCTGGATTTTGCATAAGACCTTAGGATTTTTCAGTCACTCATCTTTTCCTTGAATGTGTCAAAAACACTTGATTCTATTTCATGCAAAAGAAAGAAAAGTATCTTCTAGGGAAATCCTTAGACACGGCGTCGTTGTTAACTGTTCTTTCTCCTCTACTACTAAATTCTTGAAGCATTACACATTTTTCAGCTCAGTTGCCACATCTGAATCTTGCAAATATATTATTTGGGCAGTCAATCTTCCATAGCATTCCCCCCACAATATGACCTTTGTTTAAAAATAGAATGTTTAGCGGTGCCTGGGTGGCTCAGTCAGTTAAGTGTCTGACTTCAGCCCAGGTCATGATCTCGCAGTTCATGGGTTCAGGCCCCGTGTTGGGCTCTGTGCTGACAGCTCAGAGCCTGGAGCCTGCTTTAGATTCTGTGTCTCCCTCTCTCTCTGCCTCTCCCCTGCTTGTCCTCTGTCTCTATCTCTCAAAAATAAGTAAACATTAAACAATATATAGAAATTTAAAAAATTAAAAAATAAATAAAAATGGAATGTTTACACTATTGAAGGTTTCACCTCCAATGATTTGGGGAACTGCTACGCCTGATTTGAGAAAGGCTAATTCTGCCCAGGGCTCTGTGCTCCTAATTTCTGGTATGTAGTTCCTGTAATAGGTGTGTTTTCTGCGGCTGGCAAGGTCTAGAGCATACTGTTTGAGTGGATGGCTCAGGAAGGCTGGGATTTCCTGTTTACCGTGGACTGTGCATTTGGACACAAACCTTCAGGGCTTGGATGTGAGGATTATGTTCTTGTGCTTTATTCTTAGATAAACAAGCTGGAGAAAGCAGTAGCAGCTGCACATACCTTCTTCGTGGGCAATCCTGAACACATGGAGATGCGGCAGAATCTGGACTATTACCAAACCATGTCTGGGGTGAAGGAGGCTGACTTCAAGGATCTTGAGGCCAAACCCCATATGGTGAAAAAAACTTTGTCCCTTTCTCTCTCTCTATTTTTATTATTTTTAATTTTTTTTAATGTTTGTTTACTTTTGAGAGACAGAGCATGAACGGGGGAGGGGCAGAGAGAGAGAGGGGGAGACACAGAATCCGAAGCAGGCTCCAGGCTCCAAGCTGTCAGCACAGAGCCCAACGCGGGGCTCGAACCCATGAACCGTGAGATCATGACCTGAGCCGAAGTCGGATGCTTACCTGACGGAGAGCCACCGAGGCACCCCCCTCTCTCTTTTTTTATTAAAGTGACTTTTACTAGGCTTGTTTTCTGATTACAGAAGTAGTAAATGTTCATTGTACAACACTAGAAAAATGCAGGTAAGTACAAAGGAGAAAGTAATCATCTATAATACTGCCATCTTAATAAAACCAGTAGCTCAGGGCACCTGGGTGGCTCAGTCGACTAAGCGTCCGACTTTGGCTCAGGTCATGATCTCACAGCTCATGGGTTTGATACCCGTGTCTGACTCTGTGCTGACAGCTTGGAGCCTGGAGCCTGCTTTGGATTCTGTGTCTCCATTTCTCTCTGCTCGTCCTTGCTCACACTCTGTCTTTCTCTCTCTCTCTCTCTCTCTCTCTCTCTCTCTCTGTCCCAAAAATAAATAAACATTAAAAAAATTTAAAAAAAAAAGAAAACCAGTAGTTCATATTTTAGCCTATTTTTAAAGTCTTCTATATCTTAATTTTTTAAAATGTTTATTTATTTATTTTTGAAAGAGAAAGAGAGCACAAGTCAGAGAAGGACAGAAAGACAGGGAGAGAGAGAATCCCAAGCAGGCTTCACACTGTCAGTACAGAGCCAGATCCAGGACTTGATCCCACAACCCATGAGATCAGGACCTGAGCCAAAACCAAGAGTTGGATGCTTAACCAACTCGGCCCCCAGGCGCCTCCACTATATCTTAATTTTTAAACCCAATTTGGTATCATGTTGTATTTTTCAAAATCCTTTTTGAACTAACACTATATCATGAGGCTTCTCTCATGACTTCAGATTTTCTTTGAAAATACAATTTTTAATGGTTGCATGACAGTCCATTTTTTGCATAATTATATTAATCTACTGTGTAGGTTTTTGCTTTCACTACAATAAGTGGTTCAGTGTTCCTTGATAATCTTATTCTATTTGTTTAGCAGAAATCCATGTCCCACAAGAGATATTATCTGTGATGCTAATAGCATTTTGTAAAGAGCTTATGTTCTCTTAAGTTTTAATAGTTTAGAAATAGAGATATTAGAAACAAACAATACCGAAATGACTTTAAAAGTAAATTGTGTACATCAAATACGTTATACAACTACACACAGTTTGTGTGTGTGTGTCTTAGTGACTCTGTGGCAAATGAAAATTGCTGTACACGAGAATGGGAGCTATGTGTCACAGATAGCAAAACCCATTCTACAGTCATCTGCAGCCCACATCACCCCTTATGCTGGAAAGGTTGCTACCATCGGCACCGACCTCATTCTAGCATCTAAGAGCCCTTTTTCATTAAATCTTTATTTTGAACACTATTATCCCTATAGAAAAGTACAAGAAAATTGCAACGAACTCCCGTGTATCTTTTATCGAGATTGAGTTAAATGCTTTGGAGTGTCCAGAGAAACCTGTGAAGGCCGTTTACGAAAGGCCTCCACTGGGTAGCAGCCACCGTTTTGCGTCCCTAACCCGAGGCAGGCCAT
Source organism: Felis catus (assembly GCF_018350175.1). NCBI lineage: Eukaryota > Metazoa > Chordata > Mammalia > Carnivora > Felidae > Felis > Felis catus. The sequence goes on along the minus strand of NC_058375.1, from coordinate 33,379,749 downwards.
GAGGACGCAGGTGCAGGTGGCCAAGGGTGGGGGTGGGGGCACGAGGGCCGGGGGCTGGGTGCGGCGGCCCGCAGTTGAGTCCCCCCTTCCTCCCAGTAGCACGAGTTCCGGCTGGGAGTGCGGCTCTACTCGGAGGAGCAGCCGCACGAAGCCGTGGCTCACCTGGAGGCGGCGCTGCGAGAGTACTCGGTGGCGGACGCGGAGTGCCGCGCGCTCTGCGAGGGGCCTTACGACTATGACGGCTACAACTACCTGGAGTACAACGCGGACCTCTTCCAGGCCATCGCAGGTGCGCGGCCGCGGGCCTGCCCTCGCCTGCCGCCCGGGGGGCCACGGGTTGACGATGCGCACACGGCGTCTTCCGCCTCAATCCCCGCCGTCTGAGGATGGGCCTGAAAGTTCCCTTCGCTTGAACGTGTTCATCTTCACCAGAATTTGAATCCTGAAGGTCGACCTGATGGTTACTACCCCTCTGATTCCTTTCAGATCATTACATCCAGGTCCTCAGCTGTAAGCAGAACTGCGTCACGGAGCTGGCTTCCCACCCAAGCCGAGAGAAGCCCTTTGAAGACTTCCTCCCATCACATTATAATTATCTGCAGTTTGCCTACTATAACAGTAAGACCGACTTTCTTCCTTCTCTGCTGCTTTTCAGTAGAATGCCCAAAGCAAGGTAGGCAGGGACGATGGCCCCTGTGCTGCTTCAACGTGTTTGGCTTCTCACTGTGACTCTGGGAGGCACCCAGCCAGGTGACCCCTGGGTGCTTTGTGACAAGGCACTGGCCCCAGGAGCCGAGGCCAGCAACCAGCAAAGCTGGGAGAGGACCTAGGACCTCTCTCCTCCCTTCTGTAACATTTATAACCTGATTTCCCATCTGAATTAAGGTAGAGCAAAGGCAAGGGTATATACTACCATTACTGCCATTTAAACCAGTTCACAGGACATTTTCCGGCCCTTCTCCCTAGGAGAGTGCTGATGCTCCGGGCAGGGGACTGCCAGTATCCAAACAAGCAGCAATGAACAGATCCTTCCTGAGTTCCTTCTGTGTGCTAAGCATCGCCACACACTCAAGAGTGTAAAGTGTTTATTTATTTTTCTTTTTTTTTTTAGAAGATAGGCATCTAGTGTTTTGTTTTGTTTTGTTTTTTAATTTTATTTATTTTAAGAAATCTCTACGGGCTTGAACGCACGACCCTGAGATCAAGAGTCGCATGCTCTTCTGACTGAGCCAGCCAGGCGGCCCAAGTATAAAATGTTTATTAGTTGAGTTGGGGAGACCAACACATGTGCATGAGAACTGTCCTGTCAGAGAGGCACTCTGCTATTGGTCTGTCCCCATCTTCTGAAAATCTGTAGGGAAAAGAAGGTAGGAAGATGGGAATGTTCGTGAAATTGGTCTCATGTGAGGGTAGTGTTTAAATTACTTATGAAATGTTAAAGATGTGGGCATTCAACATTAGGCAGGCCTGAGGGGCGGCTCAGGTCATGATCTCACAGCTCATGAGTTCAAGCCCCGTGTCAGGCTCTGTGCTGAAGCTCAGGGCCTGGAGCCTGCTTCAAATTCTGTGTCTCCCTCTCTTTCTGCCCCCCACCCTCATTCATGCTCTCTCTCTCTCTCAAAAATAAATAAAACATTAAAAAAAATTTTTTTTAAACATTAGGCAGGCCTGAGGATGTTGAGCATCTTAAATCAATTCTATATTCTGTATTTATGTAACTTCTGTTCTTATTCTAGAATTTCCCCCTCAGATCAAGCAGCTGTGTTAGGTAGCAGGGCCATCTTGTGTGTCATCACCGCCTCGAGCTGCACTGAGACTCGGCCTCAGTGGTTCCTGGTACCCAGGATTAGGCCCTTTCTTCCCAGCCGTCTCTTTTTTTGCTCTGCAGTTGGGAATTATACACAGGCTATTGAATGTGCCAAGACCTACCTCCTCTTCTTCCCCAACGATGAGGTGATGAACCAGAATCTGGCCTACTACACAGCCATGCTTGGAGAAGAACCAGCCAGATCCATTGGCCCCCGTGAGGTGAGAGATTGCCTTAGTTCTGGCAGCTGCGAGCTGAACCCAGACCAGAGGGCAGAAGGGGGGGGGGGGGTGCGGTCTGGCACTGCTTGGACAGGGAGGTGTGAGGGCACTAATGCACTTGTCACTCAGGAACAAGGGAACAGCCTCTCTCGGTGCGATCGGGGCCCCGAAGTCTGTTGTCTGAGTCGTAAAAGAAAAACAGAATTGCAATGCGGGCACCCCTTTGCCCCTTTCTTGGCACCTCTGCTTTGAGACTTGATACTGTTTGGCCAACATCTATCGTTTTTTTACTTCAAGCTAAACTCTTTTTTCACTCACCTATTTTCTTGCCTCCGTTTCCTCCCTGTCCCTTCTTTCTGCCATTGTGTGAGCTGAGCTCTCCCTCTCTCAGCATTATGCCCGACTCCCTCCCAAGCAGACCCAGTGACCAAAGTGAAACTCTCTGACATGCTCAGTGGTCATTTCTAGGTGGTGGATTATTTCTAGGTGGTGGAATTTGGGTGATGTTTGTATCTTGCCCATTTATATTTTCTAAATTCCCTTCAGCGAATGGTATTATTTTTGCACTTAGAAACATAGAAAGTTCTCTGTTTTTTTTTTTAAACATTTATTTATTTTTGAGACAGAGAGAGACAGAGCATGAACAGGGGAGGGGCAGAGAGAGAGGGAGACACAGAATCTGAAACAGGCTCCAGGCTCTGAGCTGTCAGCACAGAGCCCGATGCGGGGCTCGAACTCACGGACCGTGAGATCATGACCTGAGCCAAAGTCGGCTGCTTAACCGACTGAGCCACCCAGGCGCCCCTAAAGTTCTGTTTTTAAACTTAGTGAAATGTGGTACTATGATCCTTGATATTTTCACATACGCCTTGTACACGCCCTGGACCCTCTTCTTGAGCCCAGAACGGTGAGTTGGATTTGAAGTCACTAGTCTGGGCTCAAGCACCTGCTCCTCTAGTTACTAGCTGTATAAACTTCTGCATGTCGTGTGGGATCTCAGGCACATGGCATGGCCCCTCTGAGTCTCGGGTTTTCCTTCCATAGAATGGGATTGTGGTTCTTACTCTTTCTTTAACACAAGATGGGCATGAGGGTCAAATAACATACTGAGTATAAATGCACTTTGTAAGCCAACAGGCACAAATATCTCCCAAGTGTTTTGTGGACAGGTAGCATCACGAGGGCCTTACTGATGGTATATGACACAAGCAGCCAGTGGCCGGTTTCCTCACCTCTTACCTCAGCCATCTCTTGAAACAGGGGGTGGCCTATCACTGCAGGAGCGATCCCTGGTTTCAGAACAGGAGAATGAGTGAGACTTAGGACGGCGAGCCTGTCGCCTGTGTCCTGCTGGCTCCTCTCAAACCCTGTCTACATACTGTGTAAAAGTAACTTTGGACCAGTTTTTCAAACAGATGCCAAAAGCTACTGTTACTCTAGAGGCAACCCATTTGCTTATGCACCAAATTTCTGGGACAAATGTAGGGGGTGCAAAAGCAAGCACACTCCCGCGCCGCTGGCGGGACTGTCGGTGGGACTGTTCGTTTAACTGGCGATTCTACCGCCAGAGATTTGGCCCGCAGCAGAGTTGCCCCGGTATGCAGAGGTAAACGGGCACAGATATGCATCAGAACCTTGCCACCGAAAGCAACCAACCGAACCACGCTAAATGCCGTCAGTTTGGGAACTGTCTACGTAAATGGCAGTACATCTGTTCAATGGTATACAAGACACCTGTTTTATTGCATGAGCAGATTACTGTGCACCACTGTGAAATTGTCTCCATGAGACTGTTTTAGGTAAGGAAAACAAAAGAGATCTGTAGTTATATTCTATCCTATTTGTGTTTTTTAAAACACATAGGTATTTTTTCAACTGTATACTTTTTAGACAGATTGATGAGAAATTGTTCGTCAAATTACCCCCAAGGAATGGGCCTACAGGTCCTGGGTAGGGAGAGAGACCAAAATGTTTGTATTTATGGCTGTTGGCACTTTGTGGATTTCTTATAGCTACACATGTGGGATTTTTTTAATATTTATTTATTTTGATGGGGCGCCTGGGTAGCTCAGTTGGTTGAGTGTCCGACTTTGGCTCAGGTCATGCTCTCACAGTTAGTGGGTTTGAGCCCCAAGTCGGGCTCTGTGCTGACAGCTGGAGACTGCTTCGGATTCTGTGCTTCCCTCTCTCTCTGCCCCTCCCCTGCTCACACTGTATCTCTCTCTCAAAATAAATACACATTAAAAAAAATTTTTTTTAATATTTATTTATTTTGAGACAGAGAGAGAGAGGAAAGGCAGGGAGAGAGAATCCCAAGCAGTCTCCACACTGTCAGCACAGAGCCCAACATGGGGCTCAGTCCCATGAACCGTGAGATCATAACCTGAGCTAGAATCACTATAATGTATTACTTTCATGTCTTTTTGAATGCCATCTAAATTTTTTTAATGTTTATTTTTGAGAGAGAGAGACAGCACGAGCAGGGGAGGGGTAGAGAGAGAGGGAGACACAGAATCTGAAGCAGGGTCCAGGCTCTGAGCTGTCAGCACAAAGCCTGACACGGGGCTCGAACCCACAAGCCGTGAGATCATGACCTGAGCTGAAGTCAGACACTTAACCGACTGAGCCACCCAAGTGCCCTTGAATGCCATCTAAAGCACAACCTTAGGGCACTGATGATACAGAAAGGCATTTAATCCAAAATTTACAGACTACCATAGTAAATCTAATAGTGGATACGTATGCAAGCTGTAGTGGAATCATGGAAGAGAAATAATCGACTGGGCCGCCTGGGTGGCTCAGCCCGTTGAGGATCTGATTGTTGATTTTGGCTCAAGTCACGATCCCAGGGTCATGGCATCGAGACCTGCATTGGGCTTCATGCAGAGTGTGGACCCTGCTTCAAATTTTCCCTCTCTCTCTCTCTCCCTCTCCCCTTCTCCCCTGACGATGTGCCCTCTCTCACTCTCTCAAATTGAAAAAAAAAGGAAATAATCGACTGACAAGTCACAGAAGACTTCACAAGAGGAAGTGCCATTGACATTTGGTTTTAAAAGCCTTCAGCAGGTGAATGAGGAAAGGAAGGGCCTTTTAGATGAAGAACAGCATGTGCAAACAACCTGGACGATTGTCCCACATAAATGGAAGATGATACTGGGGAGTTACAGACAACGAGGCCTGGGAGGGTCAGATTTTGAAGGGTCTTGAGTGCCTTCCCAGGACCTTGGCCTCTATTCCATAAGGCAGACAGTAGTGGGTGCGCGAAGGGATTTAAACAGTAGCCCGACCAGCTGACACGGTGCAAGGCTCAGAACAGGAAGGAGCTAGAAGCAGGAGACCAGTACAGGGCTACGGTGGCAAGGCAGAGGGGGGCTGCTGGGCGGAGGGAGGCAGTGGCTGGAGGAAGGAACTGTCTAGGTGGAATAGGAGGTGGCGATGGCAGAATGGTTCACTGCTCCATCTTCCCATCTAATTAGAACCAAACTTCCAGCTTTGGAGACACATGAGTGGTGCTGCCTACCTAACTCAGGTACATACAGGTGGAGCAGGGCGCTTTCCCCACAGGTCTGCCCTGTCTGTCCTCCAGCCCCAGGTAGCTAAATTCTCCCCTGTTCACCAGGAGAAGGAGGCAGAGAATGAGGCAGTAGCCAACTTCCCATTGTGGCTGTTGCGGAGCTTACTGTTGAAAATAACCACTCTTCCGATGTGTGTGGCATTTAGTCTGAAAAATTCTTCCACAGCTTTTGTTTCATTTGATTCTCATATGGTGAGGTAGGGCCACCAGCTTGCCCTGAAGGAAAAAAAGCAAGGTTCTTCCTTCCTGGCTCTGGAATCCCGAGTCTCCAATAGAAATACCCTTCTCGGGGCGCCTGGGTGGCTCAGTTGGTTAAGCGGCCGACTTCCGCTCAGGTCATGATCTCGCGGTCCGTGAGTTCGAGCCCTGCGTTGGGCTCTGTGCTGACAGCTCAGAGCCTGGAGCCTGTTTCAGATTCTGTATCTCCCTCTCTCTGACCCTCCCCTGTTCATTCTCTGTCTCTCCCTGTCTCAAAAATAAATAAAACGTTAAAAAAAATTAAAAAAAAAAAAAAAAAGAAATAACCCTTCTCTTGCGATCCCCTCTCCTGTGGAGACCCGACCTTGTAGTTGTCCTCTTTGGCCACTAGGTGGGGACCGTCTCATTTGAGAGGGTGCTGCTTCAGGTGCCTTTGTCTTGTTAAGACCCTTTTCCCTCCACTTATAGTCGTATTAGTGAGTTTGGAGCAGAGGGAGAAAATAAACCACTTTTAACTAGAACTTTTCCTTTCTGGAAAGAAGGTAACTAGCATTTGCTGAGCCCTGTCCCAGGCCACGCACTGTGCTGTGTGGTTCACACCCATCATCTCATTTAATCACCGCAGCAGCCCTGGTAGGGGGCGCTATTCTCCCACATTACAGATGAGAACATTCTGGCTCCAGGAGATGGGCTGACTCGCACAGTGGCCTGTGGCTGGTGGTGGTGACCCAGTTCTGGCCCTGCGTTACCCCAGGGCTGGCACAGTTCCTGTCTCATAGCTGATATTCCACAAATCATTGCCGAGTGAATAGACACAGGAGTGGGATTTTCTTCCTAGGAGCCTCATAGAGCTGTGGGAGAGGGTTAAATGGGAGAACACACCTAGCTGGGTGTCTAGAACTTGGTGAACCACTTAAACTCCTTAGGAGAAAATTTCCATCTCCCCGTTGGGTAAATATGATAGATGATGTAGAACTCATTGATGTCTTGTTAACACTTTCCTTACTGCCCTCATCTTTTCTTTCAATTGATGGTGTCTTCTTTTTCTTTTTTTTTTTTTTTCCTCCTTCTGCTGCTTGAGGCTAGCAGGGCACCTAGGGAGAGATGTGACCCTGGAAGGTACTTAGTTTCTCTGCCCTGGGTAAGCCCTCTCTGTGAGCATGTGTGGGGAGGGCCGGAAGGCCAGACCCTTCTGTTGTAGCTGCAGCCGTGGGACTCCGGGAGGGATCCGGTCTGCTCAGAGTCTGAGAGGAGGCAGGGGCCTAACCAAAATCACATGGGCTTCAGGATTGGGAAGACCTGGGTCTGAATGTCGGTCCCTGCTCCATTTCCTATAGTGTCACCTTAAACAAGTCACATATCCCCTCTGCTCCTCAGCGTCTTTGTCTCTAAAATGAATACTGTCAACTTCAAAGGTGGCTGTAAAGGTTAAGTGATAACACATGGGTCACGGAGCACCGAGGTCTCCTGCCTCAGCATTGAACCCCTATGGAAGTCCAGAAAGAACTCTCCTTCTTTGAGGAGTATTTCCCCATCTCCTGAGAATCATCAGATTTCCTGTCTCGGAGATTAATGGGGGGAGGCAGAGGGCCTTATGCCACCCTCAGAGGCGTTGCTTGCGCCAGGCCAGAGGAACCCGGAGCACAGAGGTGCTGGAGAACAGACACACTAGTACTAGTGGGAGTGGGAGAGGAGTCTCGGGTCACGCAGGGAGCAACAGCGCAGCATGTGGGGTTGGACTCCCCCCTCCCCACCCCTGCTGCAGAGCTAACAGGACTGAGTTCCAGGGCCTTCCTTCCACTCCTTTTCCTCAGAGTGCCCGGGAGTACCGACAGCGCAGCCTGCTGGAGAAAGAACTGCTCTTCTTCGCTTACGATGTTTTCGGAATTCCCTTTGTTGACCCGGTGAGCCAGGATGCAGGAGCTGGGGGTGAGGGGGCTAGCTGTGTGACTCTGGGCAAAAACCATCAGGGGCCTGAGCCAGACATGGGATCTGTGAAACCTGTGGACGAGAGGCAGAGGAAGACAAAGGGGAGTTCTGGGCAGCCAGGGGTGACTCCGGCTCCCACACCTCACTTTACCTCCTGAGAGGAGGCAGGCGATGAGGCGGGTCCTCCCGTAGGCCCTAATCTACGCACGGAGACCTTGGAGGAGGATGCAGGTCACTCTACAGTGTTGATCTTTCTCCTGATCTGCTTTTAGGATTCATGGACTCCAGAAGAGGTGATTCCCAAAAGATTGCAAGAGAAACAAAAGTGAGGCCCCTGAAGAAACTGCATGGCTGGACCGGCCTGATGAGGCACTCGAGGCTTCCTGAGCCCAGGCAGATGTGAACTCCTGGCAGGGGGGTGGGCTGGTCCAGGCTGGGAGGCTGGGGTGGGAGCCAGGGTGGCCCCAGAACACAGTGCTCAGGGTGGCCGTGCTCACAGGTCCGAAAGGGAAACAGCCGTCCGCATCTCCCAGGAGATCGGAAACCTCATGAAGGAGATTGAGACCCTGGTGGAGGAGAAGACCAAGGAGTCGCTGGATGTGAGCAGGCTGACCCGGGAAGGTGAGAGGTCAGAGCCTGGGGGTCTGCGGCTATCATGTACACAGCAAGCTGGTGTCCTTGCGCAAGCTGACCAGCCCCAGGACCTGTGCCAGGCTTAGCCTCGCCTGGTGCCCTTTTTAACTCACCAGGACTTCCACCCAGAAGGGGCACTGACGATTGGTCTTTGGTTAAGAGATAGGATTCCTGTTGTCACTGCAATGCTGGTTCAGCTCACTGCAGTCAGTGTTTACAGCACAGACCTCATCCTGTCCCCCCCCCCCCACACACACACCGCTTCCATCATGTACCCTATTACCAAGCCTCCAGATCCGAGGGCTCTGCCCCCGTGCCTGCCCCCTCCAACCTGCACTGAAACTGCTTTTCCTCACCTGTCTCCCTAGGCCTCTCCTCTCCCGGTGCTGCAGGCCCCGGTGCTGTCAGAGCACTCCTGTCCCTCCTTGGTCTGTCCTTCCCCTCCCCCGCCACGTGGCTAGACCAGTCTTCCAAATACAAGGACCTTGCCCCTACCCACCCTGCCTGCCCCTTTCACCTCATGTTGAGCTCTTCCCCTGCTTATATCTTCTGTTCATCTGCCAGCCTGTCCCTCCTCCCAGGGCCCGCCCATCATCTCTGTCCACAAAGCCTTTCTTAAACTCCCAGCCCTGAGGATCCCCTCCGTCTTCCTTTTGAGCTTCCTTGGCAGCCTTCTCTGTGCTTGCACGAGGTCTGCCCGTGTGCATAATTGTTGGAAGAGGTGCCACCTTCAGGTGTGAGACCCTCGCGGGGGCCGGGCACACAGTGCAGCCTCAGTAAATAGATGGAATTGAATTGCGTCTCCAGTGGGTCCCCAGCATGGAGGGAGGCCACGAGAAATAGAAGAGAAGGTTGGCCTTTGCTCCGCTGTGGCTTAAGTTGACAGTGGTTAATTTAACAAGATTAGCATATGAAAAGAATTGGCCCAGCATTCCTCCGTTTTCACTCTATTGTTTCTTTGGATCCTCATAACTGCCTGGGGGGGTGGGTTGGGCAGATGGAAGTCCCCATTGTAAATAAATACCGCTGCTGCTGGTGACAATGATATGATGGGAACTAAAGTTTTGAGCATTAACTATGTGCCAGGGATTGTGCTCGTTTTTTTTGTTTTTGTTTTTGTTTTTTGAAACGGGGCAGCTAATTTAGCCGCTCCCCTTTAAAAAAAATTTTATGTTTATGTTTGAGAGAGAGAGAGACAGAGTGTGAGTGGTGGAGGGGCAGAGAGAGAGAGAGAGGGAGATGCAGAATCAGAAGCTGGCTCCAGGCCCTGAGCTGTCAGCACAGAGCCCAACGCAGGGCTTGAACTCACAAACTGTGAGATCATGACCTGAGCTGAAGTCAGATGCTTAACTGACTGAACCACCCAGGCGCCCCTGTGCTAGGTTTTTAATTTGCCTTGTTGTTCTCTTACATCAAACAAGCATCAGACTTAGGTAGATGCTATTTTCCAGATGAGGAAATTAGAGCTCAGGGAGGTTAAGTAACTTGCTAAGGTCACACAGCTAATAAGTATGTTCTTTCTGATTCTGGGGCTCATGGTCTTAGGAATGTGTTGGTGATGTTTCCTTATTGGCAAAGCCCCAAGAACCAACAACTGTTTGGGAGCCAGGACTAGCGCTTGGCTCTTCTGTCTTGTCAGCTCCAAGTTCTGTCCTCCTGGCCACCCCACCTTTGGAAGTGACCGAGTAGGAGGTTTCTCTGGTGACCTGGAAACACCTGGAATTTCTATCCCCATCCAATGGAGAGTGTCTGGACAGAACTGCTGCAGGTCTCAGCCCAGTCTCATGACTGCTTTGCAGGTGGCCCCCTGCTCTACGAAGGCATCAGTCTCACCATGAACTCCAAAGTCTTGAATGGTTCCCAGAGGGTGGTGATGGATGGTGTCATCTCCGATGATGAGTGCCGAGAGCTGCAGAGACTTACCAACGTAAGGGAAACCCGGTGACCGGGCCTTCACCCCAAGGCCCAGCCTCCCCTGCACCAGTGCCCCTCACTGCTCACCCTTAACCACCCCAGCTGCCCTGTCTACGTCCTGTGTTTTGGGCCTTGTAGGCAGCAGCGACCTCAGGAGATGGCTACCGGGGTCAGACCTCCCCACACACCCCCAGTGAAAAGTTCTATGGAGTCACTGTCTTCAAGGCCCTCAAGGTAAAACCAATACTCAGTGTTCTAAAGTGTGGGGGATGGGGAGAGGGGACACTCAGGCTTTGGGAGAGGGGAGAGTTGGGGGTGGAGGCAGGAAAGGTGAAGGTATCTGCCTGTCACGGGATGAATTAAGTTGAGGGAGGTGGACTATTGAGTCCTGGCTAGTAAACTCAGTGTGATCAGAGTGAGGCAGCAAGACTGACCGGTGTCCAGAGCCGGGAGAGTGCTTTCTGAAGGGCTGCACAAACTGTTCATAAAGAGAAGGGTGGAGGAGGGGCGGGTGTAACACTGGGGGGCTGTTGTGCGTGGGTGCAGCGTTGGCACTTTGGGCAAGGGACAGGGAGGGGGGCCTGTTGCCTCGGTGGGTCCCGTCAGCCCACAGACGGGCGTTCAGGGCAGCCGACCGCTGGTCTCCTTGGCAGCTGGGACAGGAAGGGAAGGTTCCCCTGCAGAGCGCCCACCTGTACTACAACGTGACCGAGAAGGTGCGGCGCGTCATGGAGTCCTACTTCCGCCTGGACACCCCCCTCTACTTCTCCTACTCCCACCTGGTGTGCCGCACCGCCATCGAAGGTGGGCCTTCTCCATCCCTGCCGCTCTCACTGCACACGCTCTGTGCCCTGGCATTGGTGCCGAGGATGTGGGGAGGAACAGGACAAGGTCCTTTTCATCCTAGTTGGGGAACCAGAAAGTGGCAGCCCAGTGCGATCAGTGCAGCCCAGGAAGTTACAGTCAACTGGGAGGACAGGAGGGCTTCCCGGAGGAGGTGATGACAGTTGTGTAGGATGAATAGGAGCTGTGGAGTGCGCAGGTGATGAGAGGTTGTTTAAGCCAGAGAGAACAGCATGTGCAAACGAGGGCAGGCATTGGACAACCTGGTGATGGGGCTAAGAAAGTGGCCGTTTCTGGGGAGTGGGGGTGAAGTTGGGGTAGTCAGATAAGACTGGGGAGGCCTTCAGAAGCCAGATTATGGAGAACTACATTCAGGACTTGGTTTTCATCCTGTAGGCCATTGGTTCTCAGCAGTGGTGTTGGACGTACAGGTGTGTAGATCAATCATGAGCTAAGTTGCAAGGTCTCCGTCACCACCTGTTAAATACCAAATCTGTGAGAGATCTAATTTTATAAATCAAGGAAGATTAAGGAGCACCCAGCTGGCTCAGTCAGAGCGTACAACTCTTTTTTTTTTTTTTTGAGAGAAAGAAAGAGTGCACAAGCGAGGGAGGAGCAGAGAGAGGGAAAGAGGAGAATCCCAGAGGGAGAGAAAATCCCACATACACTCCGCACTGTCAGCGCAGAGCCCAAAACTCAAGCTCACCCAACGCGGGGCTTGAACTCACAAACCATGAGATCATGACCTAAGCCAAAGTCAGATGCTTAACTGACTGAGCCTCCCAGGAAGCCCAAGCATGCAGCTCTTGATTGTAAGTTCAAGCCCCACAGTGGGTGTAGAGATTACTTAAAAATAAAATCTTTAAAACAAAACAAAAACCAAGTCAGAGCACATTCAAGGTCATTCCTTGCCCACTCGCCCTCTCTTCTATCCCTTTTGCTGTCCTGAGGAGGGGTGAGGGATGGCCAGTGCCTGTGGAGGGGGGCGGGGGTCACACGTGGCCTACAGCTAGATCTGTCGTGCCACAGCTTTCAGAGGCTCTCCGCACTGATGCACTGTGGCTAGGTGGTAGGGATTAGAGAGCTTTACTCTCCCCCGGAAGGTTTGGATTTCTATCAAAATCTGGACACACCCAAAGGAATGTGTCAGATACACAACTATATGTGTCACGGCATCCCAAGCTGGGGGCATGGGCAGTGGGAAGCTGGGAAGAGTCATCAAGCAGGAAGGACTCAGTGAGACCTCTTTTTTACAAGGTTAGTTTTGCTGCTTTGTGTTGAGAGATTCGGAGGGCATGGATCAAGCCAGAGGGAGGAAAGCCGGTCAGCCGTGACCTGGGTGGGTGAGGACAAAGGCCTAGAGCTGGCAGGTGGTGTTGGGAGTAAAGAGAAGGGAAGACACGAGGGGGGTGTAGGAGGTGGAGGGACAGGGCCTGATGACTGGCTGCACAGGTGGGGACAAGTAGGAGGAATCTATGGTGACCTGACAGGGCCACCAGCCTGCTCAGGGCATGCCAGACATTTGCGCTGGGGGCGATGGCTCCGTGTGATGTGCGTGCTTGCCTGGCGTCCTAGAGTACGTGCCGTCTGTTCTCTTTCACGACCTTCCTCCTGCATGGCTCCTCCACCTGCAAAGCCCTACTGAGACTAACTCTTTACCTTTTGATTGATTGATTGATTGATTGAGAGAGAGAGGGAGAGGGAGACATAGAATCTGAAGCAAGCTCCAGGCTCTGAGCTGTCAACACAGAGCCCCACGCAGGGCTTGAACCCACTAACCGTGAGATCATGACCTGAGCCAAAGTCAGACGCTCAACCGACTGAGCCACCCAGGCACCCTGCTAACTCTTTACCTTTGCTCCTATCTGTTCCCCCTCCATGCCGTCCTCACCTTGTCTCCCACTGCATATAGAGTCTCACCGTACCCTGCCTGCATCCTACCACCCTCCTGACTCCTCATTTTTACTTACCTGGGGGTTCCTGTTTTGTATTGTAGCCAGAAAGGTAGGGTCGTGCAGCTCAGCCCAGAACCTGCCCTTTGGTTAGAGCCTCCTGATCCTACTTGCTGCACCTGTTTGCCCCACCAAGAACCTTCCTGGGAAACCTGCAGATTTGTCCTGGCCTCTGGGCTGGTGGCTGAGCCAGAGACCCCCCTAGTTCATTGGCCATTTCCATAGACCCAGACACATTTGGGGAAGTACCCCCCCCATGCCAACAGGAGAGCTGCAGTGTCTCCTGAGGTGTCCCCGCGTTAATGTGCGTTACCCCGGCCCCAGAGGCACAGGCTGAGAGGAAGGACAGCAGCCACCCAGTCCACGTGGACAACTGCATCCTGAACGCCGAGGCCCTCGTATGCATCAAGGAGCCCCCCGCCTACACCTTCCGGGACTACAGGTGACAGCTGTCCCCCTCCCCAACACACACGCACACGGAGCTGTGGGCCCAGCTGTCCCCAGAATGCAATCCCTATCCCCACGCCCTCTGGCTAGGAGGTCAGTTAGGGAGTCATTCCAGTGTGGTGTCATGAGAAGGACAGCGGATTCTCTGGAGTGAGGGTAGAGGGGTGGGAAGGCTGGGGTCATGTTTGAGGCTTCAGAGAAGGGTCTAGAAGGCTCTCTTTCCATGAAGCCATCCTCCAGCTGCTGGTTGAGAGCACCTGGAGATGAAGGAACTGGAGCTGTGGGTTGTTGAGGGAGGGGAAGGGCAGGGAAGGGAGGGGAAGGGAGGGTGGGGAGGAGGAGGAGGCCCTTGGCAAGACGCTGTCTGTTGTTCCCAGTGCTATTCTTTATCTAAATGGAGACTTCGATGGAGGAACGTTCTATTTCACTGAACTAGACGCCAAGACTGTGACAGTGAGTATGCCCTTGTCCCCATCCCTGGGAGACAGAAACGCCCAAAGCGCCATGGGCCCAGCGGCCAGGGCTCCCCTCCTCAAGCCGGGGGCGGGGGGCTTTGAGATGTGTCACCTACTCCTCTGAATGGCCACCTCTCCAGCTCTGGTCTTTGGGAAACCAGGCTGAGGAACTACCCTTGATCCCGGACCCTGATGATCCCGTGTCCCTTCTGAAGACAGGTTACAGTCTCCATCCCATGTACCACCCCACCACCCCACACATTGTGTCTCCTTCAGGCAGAAGTACAGCCCCAGTGCGGAAGGGCTGTGGGGTTCTCTTCAGGCACCGAAAACCCGCACGGAGTGAGGGCTGTCACCAGAGGCCAGCGTTGTGCCATTGCCCTGTGGTTCACGTTGGACGCCCGGCACAGCGAGCGGGTGAGAGCACTTGGTACCGCTGTGGTCTGTTCCTGGAAGGGCTTGGGTTCTGCTCCCACCTTCCCGTCTCATTGCCAGTGGCTTAGACATGACAAGAGTCCCAGGCCTTGAGTCCACAGAGGCCCCTCCCTCCAGCGATGTGTCGCCGTGGCCACGTCTCCTTGTCCTCCCCGGCCCTTCTTCCTTACTTGTAAACGGGGCTGTAGGTCAGGGATGCCAGGATCGGGGACGATCCTGGTGCTTGACTCCCTGGCTGGGCAGCACCCCAGCTGTCCGCCCAGAGAGGAGGAGCTGTTGGGAAGGAGGGGAGCTCAGAAGCCAGGGAGGAAGACTTTCTTGTTCTCGGGCGAGTAGCGCCTGAGAGAGGGGAGTGCCTGGTCCCGAGGCCTCTCTGAATAGGCGGGTCTGTCCTCGTAGGACAGGGTGCAGGCGGATGACCTGGTGAAGATGCTCTTCAACCCCGAAGAGATGGTCCTCCCCCAGGAGGGGCCCCCCCAGCCCGTCGAGGAGTTTCTCTCTGGCGGTGAGGCTGGGCGCAGGGATGAGCTCTGACGGCGTCCGGCTCACTGTGGGTGGGTGGCCAGACCCACCTGGAGTAAACGTCCTGCGCCCTGGACCGGCCGGCCCCTGGGGGCTGCGGAGCAGTGAGAAGGTTCCGTCTGCTGCCCGGCCAACGGGACCCTGCTCACGGCTATCCGCACGGTGCTACTGCTCCCCGAAGTGGACATGGCAGGATGGCCCTCTCTCCTCTGGACCTGGCTGTGGGCTCGGGACGCAGGCCCCGAGCCGCCCCTGGAGGCCTGCACAGGCAGCCACATGACAGCACTATGGTATTTAAGTGTCTGTGTAGACAACCAAAGAATAAATGATTTGTGGGGTTTTTTTTTTTTACTCAGTAGTTTATTTGGAGGGTCGAAATATGTCCACCTGCTGTAGAACTTTCACTTGATAAAGATCGCTCTGGGCAGGATACAGCTCCGGTGCCGTGTGGGGACGCCTGGCTCAGGGCCCGGCTCGGCCACTTCTTGTGCAGCCGTGGGCCAGACACTTAACCTCAGAGCTGTCATCGGTATAATGGGGACCCCGGTGCTCGCTCTGCCCACCTCCTGGCAGTTGTGTGGCCCGGGTTCGGTATCGGCTGTGACAGCACTTCGTACACTGGAATGCTCTGGATGAATGGTAGGGATTATTATTAATCCCTCTCTGGCAGCGACCAGCTGGTCAGCAGTGCTCTGGCGTGATGCCTCCATGTCAGCCACATGCGTCCTGCTCTGTCGTCTGGCCTCAGAGTCCCCGTACCTCAGGGCCTTCGTGTGCAGGACAACGCACACCTCCGGGAGACAAGGAGCAGACGGCTCCACTGGCCACAAGCCCGTCTCTCCTCCTGGGCTTGAGATGCTGTGGGGTATGGAGTTTGGGAACCTGCACTCTGAGTTCTCATGTATTTACTCCACCAGGAGTGATGTCCTGAGCGCCAGCGAAGTGCCTGTGCTGGAAATACAGTAGCAAACAAGTCCCTGGCCTCACAGAGCTTCTATTTTAGTGGGGGGAGACAGGTAACAAACGTGTAAACGTGTGTGCATGTGCTCCCTCATGTGTGTGTGACCTTTCAAGGTAGGAAAGAAAGCGAGTCAGGCCCAGAGGAGGCAGGGGCAGGGCAAGGAGGCCAACATAGCACAGAGTAGGCAAGAAGGACGGCCAATGAGACGGGTCTCATCGGTCACCGTGGACGCTTGGGCCGTGACTCAGTGAGACAGAAGCCCTCGGAGGAGTGACAGCATCTGCTGACCTTGCCAAGGCCTCGGTGAAGGGTGTATGTGGAGGAGGGGCTTTGGGGCAAGGACCAGATGAAGAGGCTGCGGCAGTCCTCAGTGGGGGAGGGGAGGGTAATGTGGATCAGGGTGCCGGCGGTGAAGGTGGTGGAAGCGAGCAGGTTCTGGACCCATTTTTGAAGTAGAGCCCGCAGGAGGTGCTGGTGGGTCGGTGGTGTGAGAAGAAGGAACATCATGGAACATCATGAAGGCTTCCAGCACTTGGAAGAATGGCGCCACTTCCCCCTGACAGGGAGACTGTGGAGAGATGGTGCTGGGCATGGAACCGGGAGCCCGGTGTTACGAGTGTTATGCTGGAGTTCAAGGAGCCTGTTGGGCCTCGAAGCAGAAATGCCAATGAGGCGGTTGGACAGTTTAGGGAGAGGAAGAGGGAGGGGCCAAAACTTCAGGAGCCGTCACGGCCGTGGACGGTGCTCAAAGCAGGGAGGCTGAGGTCAGCGTAGACAGGAAGAGGCAGAAGACTGAGCCTGGTGGGGCGGCGGGACCCAACAGAGGATGGGGGGCCAGCCGCGAGCAGGGGAACCGAAAGGGACGGCATCCCGGGGCGGCCGATGGCAGTGGCTCCCGGAGGAGGGGTGAGCAGGTGGCAGTGCTGCTGAGAGGCTGAGCGGATGGGAACTGAGGAGCCACTCGGGACCAGGTGACGTGGAGATCTGCAATAGCTTGGCAACATTCTGGAGAGGTGGTGTGGATGAAAGGTGGGCTAGAGCCCCTCGCAGGAAGGGGAAGAGAGTGAAGTGGGGATGGCGGGTATAGATAGCTCTTCTCAGGAAGGAGCTCACCTCTACGTGGGGGCATCGGGATGAGCTGGCGGGAGACGTGACGTGGCGGAGCAGCTGCTCTTAAGCTGGGACACAGCCGCATGTGTGAGCGTGCTCAAGGGCAAGGGGCGGTCACTGCTCCGCCAGTCACTGGCAGTCGTGTCCTGTTTGGTGACGCGCTCACCATAGGGAGAGAGGACACACTGATGGAGCATGAGCTTTGCCCACAGGCTGGGCTGGGCGAAGCTCACTTCCATCCTGGGAGTCGTGCGACCTCAGAGTGCGTGTCCTCCCCAGTAACGTGGGACCAGGGCCCTTACCACCCAGGATGCTTGACAGGAGTAAGGAGGGAATGCTCCTCATGCACCTGGCACCATGCTTAGCATGTAGTGGAGACCCAACGGAACAGCAAACTACATCGGCCTGATTCTGGTCCTCCAGAAGTTTCCACAGTAAGGCAGATGATGACCTTTATACAATCTCACTGTATGCCAACCACACAGAGACAGCCGATTGTCAGGAAAGGCCAAATGTTTTCACCGTCCAGAGAACCAGGAAAAGTGCACGCAATTAGGAGCGAGGGCTGGTTGTCCAGGAAGCAGGGGCGTGATGGCAGGGTGCTGGCTGTGACTGCTTGGCCGAGCCCAGGCGAGAAGTCTGCTTGAGATGAAGGGACGGCCTCATGGGAGCATTAGCAGGGATGGGAGACAACCCAGCCGACGGGAGGGAGATACAGACCTGGAAGGAGCTGGTCTCTGGCACCCAGGCCGCTGGCAGGGCTCTCGGCAAGGGTATCAAAGAAAGCCTGTGCTCAGCGTTGTTTGGGGAGGAGAGGGCACCACCAGCAGCCACGCGAGTTGCAGAGACACCCTCCCGGCCCCTGGGTGAAGTGTGAGGACCCCCTCACTTCCTGGTTGTGTGGCCGGAGGCAAGTCCTCTCCATTCCCAGCCTGTGTTTCCACAGGAGAGCCTGAATCTCAGTGGCAGGGAAGACCGGCACCACCTCCTGAGCCCCCAACACTTGAGGTGGCGGCTGCTGAGGATGTGCTGGATGGCAGCCGAATGAATCAGGCCCTCCTGGCTGGCAGTGGGAGAGGGCCAGGGAAACAGCTCCAGTGTTTCACGGGGAGGAAGGCAGAAACATTTAATCCCCAAACCAATCAGTCAATGATCAACACATATCTGCCAAGCAGGGCTCTCTGCCAGGTACTGCTGGGCACGGCGTAGCTGTGGGTCTCCAGCCACAGGCAGCCAACCCCGCCCAGGACGAGAGGGCAAAGGCGGGGGGTGGGGGTGGGGGTCTCACCCAGGTGGGAGTCTTTTAGAAGAGCTTTCATTAGCCACATTTCTTCAGGCATGTTATGTTTTCCAAAAGTACTTTTACCTATGATTTGATCCCTGCGACCCCCCCCCCCCCCCGCCACGATGAACTAGACAGGGCCAGTGCTATTATCCCTATTTTATCTCAGAGGGGCTAAGGGACTTGCCTGTCACACAGCTTTCTGGTGGCAGAGGTAAAGCCAGAAGCCTTGTAACCTAAGTGAAAGCGCTTGTTAAGCAGGGACGTGTGGCACCCCAGGGCAGTTTCTAATTAGTTCCTGATGGAGGTTGAGTTGGGGCCCTGAGTGTCCCTGCTTTCCCCACAGGCCTGGGAGTCACTGGACTGCAGGTGTAGCAGCGGACCCCACCCAGGAGCAGGATCTGGATTCCAAAAGGCTGGAACCTTGGTGAGGGAAGGCCCTCAGGGTAGGAGAGAACATTCTGGTAGAGCAGTCTTGAAACCTCAAGTAACAAAGAGGAGGGTTACACAGAAAAGCTTCAGAGGGGAGGTGAGCCTCATTCTGGACCACAAAGTGGCTCTGGGTCCCCAGTACGGGGGAGGGATGCCCTGGATGGAGGGGTGTATAGGCATCCCCGTATATCCGAGGCCGCAGCACCCCCAGACTTTGCTCTTGGAGACAGCTATGTGACCCTAAGTGGCTCACTTCCCCTCTTTGGCTCTCGGCCCCCTCATTGATCAGAGTCCTCCTCAGAGAGGCAGGGTGTGGGGTCCATGTGGCTCTAGCGCACAGACCTGCTGCGTCCTCACCCAGGGTAGGCTACCTCTCCACCTTGGCTCCTTGTCAGTGGAGGGCCTGCCTCCACTGGGGCGGAGAGGGCTGCTCTGAGGACTAGACGGTTCTGGGCGCAGAAAGGATGCTCACTTCATCCCCAGAAGTCTCTGCTCTGGGCTCCGGCGATGTCCTCCGTTTCCCCAGATCGTGCTGTGTCCGAACTGTCTGCGGTAGAAACGGGATCCCAACCCACCCTGACTTCTCTACAACAGCTTTGAGTTTGGGACCCTCGGGGTGTCCCAGGAAGCAGGTCTGTGTGTCCGTGGATCCACGTGGCCTTGGCTGTCCAGGCACAGAGGGGGCCTGGGGTTTGGAACTGCAGGCCAGCAGCGCCCACCCCTGCCCCCAGCTGCTGGAGCTGCAGGCCATACCAGGGGCCCACGCCCTGGGCGGGTGCACAGGGCAGCCATTGTCTGCGCAGTGCCTGGCACCCTCTCGTTTGCATAGCCACGTGAAGAATGTGAGGGAGCAGGCTGGGGACGAGTCCCTGCGGAGGGGGGCCGGGCTGTGGGGGAGGAAGCCTGCGGGTGGGGGTGGGGGGGTCCATGGCAGGACCCTGCTTTCCCCCAGTGCGGTCCAGGAAAGGCAGGTGGGCTGCTGGGGATGGAGGGGGCGGCCAGGAGGCGGGGCGCTGGCCAGAGTAGGAGCAAGATTGTGGCATTCCCCCTGCGCCCACGCCTGGCGGTGCCCACGGGGCCAAACTGAACGTGAGGGGATTGCTAATGAGCTCGAGGAGAGTTAAACATTCCCCTGTTCCAGAGGGCTGAGCTGGGATGGGAGAGAGGAGGGGGGTGTGGGGAGCTAGGAGGGGCAGCCTGAACCCCAGGAATGTGCAGAGGCCACGGCTCCCCGCCAGGCTGTTCTGGAGCTGGAGGCCAGGGCCCCGTGCCTCTGGCCCCAGCAGGGGCTGCTAAACCAGCCAGCAAGGGGATTAACGGGGCTGAACAGTCTGCCTTCCTTCAGACTGATGCCAGGAGGTCAGTCCTATCTCCCACCTCCCCGACCAGGCCCCTTGCTGGCTGGCAGCCAGGTCTGGCCCAGCCTTGATGGGGTCCTCCTTCTGCCCCCCTCAGATCTCAGACCCCACAGTGCATAGTCCCTGGCCTGGCCTCCCCTGTTTTTGATACATACTCCCCCCTACCCCCAGAACCCAGGATTCCCTCTCCGCAACATCCCCTCCCCAGCCCAGTCTCTCCACATCTGGATCTGGCCTCAGAGCCCTCTCCAGAAAGTTCTCTCTGATGTCTAACTCTAGTCTTACCTGACGCAAAGTGGGATTCCATTTCCTTTCTGTCCTACAGAGGACAGAAAACCCAAGGGGCAGGTCAGCCAAGCAACAGCAAAGTCCATCATCTCAGGGCTGGTGCTGGGGCAGGAATTAAAATTGTAGGACATGTGCACCGTTGCTAAAGGGGGTTCCCCGGCAGGAAGGCCCTGAGGGCAAGCAGGGTCACTCCTCCCGGCCCCTCCCCTCTCTTTCCCTGGGAGGCGGGGCCGAGGCACCCACCTGGGCCAGGGCCCCACCCTCCACCCCCAGGGGGCTGGCAGGAGCTTTGCTGGGGACCCTGCCCTGGCTCAGGCAGCTGCTGTGGGCGGGCCCCTGGCCTTCCCGGCCCCTCGGCCTCTCCCTGCATTCTAGAGCCCAGAGCTTTTGCCTTTGCCGCTGCCGCCGCTGCCGGGCCGCCACCTCTCCTTCTCAGCCTCTGGCCACTCGCCGCTCCCTCACCCCCCACCCAGTTGTTCCTCTCACCTGGCCATGACCCCAGCTTCCCCAGGGACCCTGGCCCGGCCCTGAGCCCTGGGACCTCCAGCCCCCTCCTCCCCGCCCCTGGGCCATGGCCAACTCAGGCCTCCAGCTCCTGGGCTACTTCCTGGCCCTGGGTGGCTGGGTGGGCATCATCGCCAGCACAGCCCTCCCGCAGTGGAAGCAGTCCTCGTATGCGGGCGACGCCATCATCACGGCCGTGGGCCTCTACGAAGGGCTCTGGATGTCCTGTGCCTCCCAGAGTACGGGGCAGGTGCAGTGCAAACTCTACGACTCACTGCTCGCCCTGGAAGGTAGGCCTCCCACCGGCTGGGTGGGGGGAGGTGGGATGTGGGGGAAGGGGGGAGTCTGGAGGAGGCTTGCCCACAGCCTGCCACCTGCGCTGGGCCTCATTCTCCAGCCCCTATCCCTGTGCGTTTAGAAAATCCAGGCCAGCCCGGTGCTCCGTGGAGGGCAGGGGCTCTGGCTCTGGCAGTCACGATCCCAGCTCACCTTAAAGGAGCCACTACCCCTTCTCTGTGTTCTCTTGTCCTCATCTGTAGAGGAGAGCACAGGACTGTGGCAGTGTTAGCTGAGAGGGGTGCGTGGCACTCAGAGAGGCTCATTCCCTTCCGCTTCTCTCCATACTCCCTATGCAGACACACGGTGCTCACACACCTTCGTGCCAGGCCTGCACCTAGACACGCATGCCCCCATCTGGGTGCACCGACCCACACTACGCACAGGCCTGTGCACATGGCGTTCGGGCACGTAGGTCCCTCTCCTTCTCCTGGGGTGCGGGGTTGAGCCTGACAAGTTGGCCTGTAAACGGGCCACTGAAGCTCTGTCCCTGGCTCAGGGCCAGCCCACCCACCCTCTGCCCAGGGCCCCACAGGCCTGAGTCGGGCAGCTATCACACGACCCCCCTTCCCCATGCCCATCCAGGCAGATCACCTGGCTCCTTCAGGGACCCAGATCCCCTGAGCTGCCTGAGGTCCAGGACTGACCTGGGTGCAGGTGTATACCTGCCGTGGGTGACTCAGAGGGCAGAGGGGAAGGTGACCAGGAGGCAGAATGACCGATAGAGAAGGCGTCCCTGCCCGAGAGCCAACCTGGGACGAGCTGGGCCTCGGACACCCTTGGCTCTTTCTTCTGCTGAATCTGCAAGGCCCCAGGAGGAACTGACCCCTACTGCTTGGGAGAAGGTGGGCCAGGCCCCAAAGGGAGGCCACCTGCCAAAGAGCAGCAGACGAGAGAACTCAAACTACCCTGCCGCTCCTCCTACCCACCCCTCCCCTCTTCTACGACCACCTGCTCAGTCCCTCCCGCCCTGCCCAGGTCACATCCAGTCAGCCCGAGCCCTGATGGTGGTGGCCGTGCTCCTGGGCTTTGTGGCCATGGTCCTCAGTGTGGTTGGCATGAAGTGCACCCGGGTTGGAGACAGCAACCCCATTGCCAAGAGCCGCATCGCCATCTCTGGGGGTGCCCTTTTCCTCCTGGCAGGTGAGTGTCCCTGGCTCCCTCTCCACCATCTCGGTCGTGGCAGGTGGCCCCACTCTGGGTGGCCGACTGGGGCCAGAGAAGGGCTGAGCACTCCCTCCTTTGTCCTTAGGCCTCTGCACTTTGACAGCCGTCTCGTGGTATGCCACCCTGGTGACCCAGGAGTTCTTCAACCCCAGCACACCAATCAATGCCAGGTGAGTGCCAGGGCACGGCTCGGACCAGGGGACAAGCTGGGCCTCCCGCTCCACTGCCTTTGTCCAGCAGGGCACCTGGAGGGAGACACAGGGGATGAGCACTGGGTGTCGCCACTGAGAAGCTCTGGAGCGGGGAGCCAGGCAGGGTGTGGCTGGGCCCTCTGAAGGGGCAGGAGGCCTGTGGAGGGCGCTCCAGGGGCTAAGCAACCCGGATCCAGGTTTAAATCCCAGCTCTGTGTGTGCTTGCTGTGTGAAAGCTCAAGTTCCTTTATCTTCCTGAGCCTGGTCTCCTCCCTGTAAAATGGAGCTGGGACCCAAGGACCCAGCTCACACGTGGTTGTGAGGGCTCAATGAGATACCGCGGAGAGGACTTAGCACAATGCCAGGGCCCTGGAGAGCACTCAGCAACCCCGTTGCTGTGATTCCCGCAGAAGGCGGCAGGTGCTTTGGGCTGGGAGATGGAGACTGGAGAAGTGGTAAGGGCAGATGTGGGGGGACCTTACGGCCATAGGAAGATTTGGCTCCCCATCCTGGGGCGGAAGGCAGCCAACAATCCTGGCTGTGGCATGCAACATGGTGGGGAGGAGATAAGACCAGTAAAGTGCAAAGGTCTGGAGCAGGCCTTGGGGCTAGAGGCTAGCAGTGAAAAATACATTCAGAGATATTTAGGAGTTAGCATGACCAGGACTAGTAAGGCCGAGGGCGTGAGGGCGGAAGAGGGGGCTCTGTGAAAAGCCTGGGCCCACCTGGCTCCAACCTCCCATCTCAGCTTGCCACAGTAGAGAATGGGACAGTCTCCACCCCAGACATCCCAAAAGACCTTGGGCCCCGGAGTGGAGGGAGAATAGGAAAAGATGCTGGGGCTGTTGCAGTCTGGAAGGCTCCCTGGAGAAGGCAGAGGTGTGGTGAGGGAGAAAAAGGAGACCTCAGGCATGGGGCTTGTTCCCTGGGGCTGGCAGTTCCAGCCACAAAGATCTCCAAGCAACAGGCGGCTCAGCTCAGAGACAGACACCAGCCTGGCACTCGTTCCTTATCCCTTCAACATTTCCCAAGGCAGCCAGTATGCTGACCCTGTGCTGAGCCACGGAGGAATCCCGCGCTCTCTGCCCTCCAGGCGCTCCCTTCGGCTCGGGCAAGCCTGGGGGGCTGAATGGCCATCCAGTGAGAGTCAGGGTCAGGCACAAGGGGTCAGGGAAAGACCCTGGGAGGAGGTGGCATCTGAAGTGGGCCCTTAAGGCAGAGGAGCGGAGCACAGGAGGCACAGACAAGGTCCCTCCAGGAGGGGGGCACCTCAGGCAAAAGCACGAAGGTGGGGAGTCCTGGGGGCGCTGCAGAGAGGCCAGGAAGGGGGAGACATGGGGCACTAGGTGGAGGGGCCCACGTGCCCCAGAGGAGAGCAGGGAGCCCAGGCTGGGAGTTCTGTGGGTCAGAGGGTGACCAAGAGAAAGATGGCAGGAATTGCCCTGCTCCTCCCCATGGCACTCGGCGGCTCCCCTGGACGCCCTCCTCCGGCCAGATGAGGAAAGGGGCCCGAGTACGCACGCAGAGCGGGCCGCCCTGGGCCTGGGTCACGCTGGGTGATGCGGCTGTGCTGGGTGATGTCGGTGAGGGGGAATGGGGGGCATTCATCTGAACTTATCCAGAGAGACTGGGGAGGCTTGGGAGGCCCCTGATCTCAGCTCCCCACACCCTGCACGCCCCTTGGGAGGGGGGAGCCCCGGGACAGGGCGGGCCTGCAGCCACCCCTGAAGGCATCCTCCCTACCTCTTGCAGGTACGAGTTCGGCTCGGCCCTGTTCGTGGGCTGGGCCTCCGCCGGCCTGGCCATGCTGGGGGGCTCCTTCCTCTGCTGCACATGCCCGGAGCCCGAGAGAACCAACAGCAGCCCGCAGCCCTACCGGCCCGGCCCCTCGGCTGCTGCGCGAGAGTACGTCTGAGCCCTGCACTCTGCCGTCCCCTGCGGCACCCTGGGCGGGGCCAGTAGGGCACAGCGCATCCCCGAGCTGCACCGAGCAGCTTGTCCCCACGTAGGCACCCACCCTGCACTCTGAGACTCAGAACCAGACAGAGGGCGGCCAGAGGCAGGACTCAGCCCGCAGGTGCACGTGCACGTCCAGGTACAGGCAGGGACCCGCCTGCACCACGCACGGGCACCAGCACGTTTCCAGCCCAGATGTCGTCACTTTCACGGGCCGCTATTTACTCACTGCAGGGCTACGTGAGGGCCTACGCTGTGCCGGGCCTCGGGGACAGGGCCACAAAGGTGGACCTTGGTGCCCCGTGCCCTGGGGTGGCTACAGTCCCCTTCCCAGGCTGACAGGTTCCTCACAGCAACCCCACGGAGGGGGCAGTGCCAGGATGATGAATGTCCCCATGTTACACATGAGGAAACGGTTCAGAAAGACCAAGAGACGTGCTCGGCCCGCTGTCCCTGAGTTCAGGTCTCAGGCTCTTCCAGTAGATCCAGCACCACGTGCACATCCACAC
The DNA here is from genome assembly GCF_018350175.1 of Felis catus. NCBI lineage: Eukaryota > Metazoa > Chordata > Mammalia > Carnivora > Felidae > Felis > Felis catus. The sequence continues at coordinate 33,354,725 of NC_058375.1, read as the reverse complement.
ACGAGGCCAGGCCAGAATGTGTCCTTCCCCCACAACCCCCCGCTCCCAGGAATGGGCCCCCGGTTGGGCTGCTGTGAGGGCCCAGGTCTGACCACACTGGCCAGTCCCTGCTCCTAGGCCTGAACCCCACAGCCCCTGCCCTGCCCTGTTGCTCACCCCACTAACCAGCTCTCCTCTCTTTTGACTTTCAGACCAGTTGTTAAATTGTCCGCCTCCGCCAAGGGCCCCCTGGGTGTGTAATGTCCAGGTCCCCAGCCCGACTGTCCCCCTGCCACACCTAGACTGTGTGTTTGGTATTTTTTGGAAAGAGAAGTGAACATCCAGTCTTGAGTGTGGTGTCCTTCGATCTGTCCCTGGCATGGCTACGATGGGTCCCTGGGTCCTTGCACATACAGATGGGGAGACAGACCTCCAGGGTGGGTTACACAGCACATCCAGTGCTGATCAGGGCTCCAGGAAACTCCCCAGCCTGGCTCTGACCTCAGAGCCAGAATGAGGGGACATTGTAGGAGCTCGCTACGTGGAGAAGGGACTGGGAGAAGGATGTTAGGCTCCTTCAGGCATTAAGCCTGTCCTGAGCAAGGCTGCAAGTGCCCTAATGCTGCCCCTTCTTCCTCACCCACCCTTCCTCCTCTCCAGTCTATTGAGGTCCCACCACATCCCTGCCCTGCATCCAGAGTAGGGAGAGGTGGTCTGAGGCTGCCTGGGACTGTGGCTGGAGTCCCGTCCTCATGCAGAAGTGTGTGGGCCAGCCTGGAGGGGCTTTTGGTCTTGAAGTACAGATACCATGTTAGTATAGAAGGGGGAAATGTCCTCAGAGGGAGATAGGGAAAATTCACCCAGATCGGCACCTCGCCTCGTGCTCGGGCCTCACCCACCCCAGAGTCTCTGAGTGGCCACCGCCCTCTGCCATCTGGAAAGAGCGGACCATAACTGTCCCCTGCCTTCCCCCTGCCCTCCTCTGCCAGCTCCGTCTGGCTTCCTCCAACGCCTGTCTTGTGACCACCTCTCTCATCAAGTCACCAAAGCCCAAGGATGCAGCCCAGCCTTCTCCCCCAAGCTTGGCCTGAAGGAAGTCTGACAAGATGATGGCGGGCACGCTCCCTGGGGGTCAGGGATGGGAGGAGAGGAGCAAGCGGCGGAGGGGCTGTGGGATTATGGGCGCAGGGCCCTGGGCAGGCAGCTGCTGTGCGTCCACAGGCTGCCTCAAGAGAGGCCATTGCCTGCAGCCTCTGGCGAGAGGGGTAGGCAGCTGACCCTGCACGGGTTTAGAGTCCCGGCCCTCGAGTTATGAATGAGAACGACCCGTCTGTCTGGGGCTGGAAGCTATAATGCAGCACTTCCTGCCTGCTTTCAAGTCACCCGGGGACCTGGTGCCCAGGCTCCACCCCGGGCATCCAGACGGAATCGGCTTAGGGTAGACCTGGCACTGAGTTCAGGCAGCTCCTAAGGGACTGCGCTGTGTGGGGACCTCGGTGAGGCCTGAAGCTCAGGGCCGTCGGGCCCACGTTTCTCGCCACTCGGAGGGGACCTGCCGAAGAAAGATGAGAGGAAGCCCTGTCTCCCTCCGCCTTTCCTGCGTCTGGGCTGCTCCATGGAGATTCCCACACCTTCCCAATAAATACCGCCTTTTTGCAGAAACAATTTTGACTTCTGTCACCTATAGCCAAAAGAGCCCCAACCGACACCAACTTTGGAACCCAGAAATTGAGTGTGTGAGTGAGGGCTCCTGTCACGGGCACTGGCTGAGCAGGGTGGGATGTGGGGCCCAGACGTGCCACCTCTCCCGGTTCCCCAGGACCTCTCTCCTGTCCACAGCCGAGGATTTGGCAGCCCTTGCTATCTGGACACAAGGCACTTGGCCAGGAAACCATGTGTATTCTCTTGAGGCTCACGGACCACCAGAGGCTTGGGATATGGTAGGAAAACATTGGGATGGAAATGTGCGGCTGTTCCCCGTGAGTTTCGGGGATGGGCTGCAAGAGAGACGAGCTGCATGCCAGTGAGTGGGGGGTGGGGGGCTGACCGCTGCAGGAACAAGCTTCACTCTGGTCCTTTGTGAAGGGATGTCCTTTCTGCCTATAGCCAGGAGTTGGAGAGGGGAGAGGTAATCCACGCACAGAGCCCAATACACTGATTAACAGCACAGTGGGATCCTAGCAATGGGTGGATGTCTGGGGAAAGTTAGAGGGCTATAAGGCTGGGAGAGTTTGGGAAGCCTGATCCCTCAGGCCTCTCCCGAAGCAACCTTTCTCAAACGTCTACATCAAGGTCACCCGGGCTGCCAACTTAAGGCAGGGCCAACTTTCCAGGCCTCCTGACTGGGCTGCTGTTTACTGTCCCAGCCTCAGGGCTAGAGGACCGGGCAGAGCCCCAGGAAGGGGGTCAAAGGACGCGATCCTAAAGATTTTGCTAAGGCTTATTAGCAGCGTTCTCCCAAGAACGAAACTGGCAGGCCATAAGATGCGGTTTGCGGAGGACCTGTGCTCTCTGCTGGTGAGGAAAGCCGAAGGAGCATGGCAACCGAAGGTGCTCAGCTTAGGGGAGTGAGCCTGGGGCACTGGAGTAGCTGACCCGGGGACCCATCCGTTGCCTGCATCCGAGAACATGGATATGGACTGAGTATTAGGTGATGTCAAGGAATGATGTTTTGTGTTGTGTGTATTGTTAATTTTGTGTGATAATGACACGGTGTTGTGTGTGTGTGTGTGTTTTTAATTTTGCTCTCTTAGAGGCGTACACTGAAATGATAAAATGGCTGGATTTGCTTTCAAATAGTCCAAGAACAGAAAGGTCAGGGGCAGGGGAAGTTTGGTAAATGCCAGTGATGCTTCGGGGTTCACTCTGCTCTGTGTGTACGTTTGCAAGTGAAAAAAAAAAAAAAAAAGGTTGAACATACCTGTATGTTTTGCTGGTTGAACAATTTAATCACCCCTCACTGACCCTGGAGTAAGGGTGAGGAATACTCTAGAGACTTGCTAACCCCGGACTCTGTTAGACTCTCAGTCTCCACCCCAGACTGGTAACGTGCTCTGCATTTTCATGAGATCTCCGGGTGGTTTGGGTGCACACTGAAGTTTGGGAAGCACTGATCTAGGCTCGTGAGGGAAGAGCCGTGGGGTGTGTTGGTCTCTTCCATGGTTTGATTACAAGATACAATGAACGCAGTTCAATTTATGATTTCATCTAGAGTTGGCAAGATTATAGGAAGCCACAGCTAAACCTGATCCAGGCAAAACTGGAAATGAACGGGTAACAACCCAAAGTAGTGCTTCCAGACTTTTTCTCCTCATAGAGCACATTAAAATATTTGGCTCAATTTACAGAACACTACAGTTTTATTGTTGACAATGCCCCTGTTCAAAACAGCTAAAAATGTTGGGGAAAGGGTAAAGAATTCTTCAAAGGGCATCAAAGGGCTGACACAATGCTATGGAATCACCAAGTCAAAATCCGAGAAGCACTCCCTTTTGTCCACACGGTGGCCCACTTAGTCACCACGAAGCCGAGTTGTCCATGGCTTCCAGGTTCGAGGATGAGTTACGTATAAAGGGACTGAACAAATAATAAACATACTGAAGATGATGGGAGCCAGGCTCCTTTCTCACTGTCAGAGGATCGATTTATGAAGATGGAAATGGGGAAGATTTGAATAAATCTTATGGTACTGGGTTGGAACCGGGGGTATCTAGATGAACACCTGGCTTTTAATAGATTTAGATAAACATCAAAATGGCTATAGTTGCATATCTGTATGTACATGTGTGTGAAATACATATGTACGTATGTCTGAGTTCTATCCCCTAGAAAAGCCTAGAGGCAATGCCATCCCAGTCGCAAGGCATACACACTTTGATTTCTGAATACCACTCTCTGATAATAGATATCAAGGCTCCATGGAGAAATGGCTGATTTGAGGACTGGGGTAAGGAAAGTTCAAAGTAAGCCTGGAGAATCTTGATGTCCCAGAAAGTAAGAAAGTGTTCAAGGAATAATGGAGACATGTCCAAAGGATACAGAAGCCAGATTAAAGGGATTTCTATTCGCTTTATCTGCGACAATCTGAGCATCAAAATAATAGTAGTAATGGATTTGAATTCAGTGAATAAAAATAGGAATCTGCTAGTCCATATTGATGTGAATAATTAAATAAATGGGGGAGAAAAAGGTCTACAGTGAAATGACAACTAATATAATTTATTAACTAGTAAGTGTAATGGGGCAAGTCAAAATTGTGTGTCCCTTGATACAATGCACTGAGAACACAGCATCATTTCTGTGATATTCCTGCTAAAGTTGCACAAACTGAACCTACTTCCGACAAGACCGAAAAATCCAAAGTAACTGCCTGCACTCTTCAAAACTGTCCACATGATGAAAGACAAGAAAAGACTGAGGAGATTGAAGAGATACTACAACTAAATGCAATGAGTGATCCTGGATTGGATCCTGGACCTATAAAGGACGTTCTTTTTTTTTTTTTTTTTTTTTAATTAATGTTTATTTTTGAAGGAGAGAGAGACAGAGTGTAAGTGGGGGAGGGGCAGAAAGAGAGAGAGACACACACAGAATCTGAAGCAGACTCCAGGCTCTGAGCCGTCAGCACAGAGCCCGACGCGGGTCTTGAACTCACAAACCGCGAGATCATGACCTGAGCCAAAGTCGGACGCTCAACCAACTGAGCCACCCAGGCGCCCCTATAAAGGACATTCTTGGGACAACTAGTGAAATTTGAATGGTGTCTGTGGTTTAGATGGTAGTACCATTTCAAAGTTAGTTTTCTGAATTTGATAGTTTCCTGTAGTTTTGCAGGACAGTGTCCTTATATTTTAGGAAACACACACTGAAGTGCTAAGAGGGTAATGAAGCATCAGAAAAAAATACGCATAGATACACCTGAAGAGGGTTACAAGGCAGATATCTGCGGTGTAATGTTAATGGGACAATGTAAGTGAAGGGCATACTGGAGTTCTTAAAATGCTTCTTGCAACTTTTTTCTTAAATTTGAAATTATTTCAAATAGAAAGATTAAAAAAAAAAGTCTAAGGGAAAGCTAGTACACAGAGATGCTGATCTCAGAAGGTACCTGAAAACCTACGCAAACATAGACGCCTCCCAAGATGGTGCTGGAAAGCTTTGGGCTCACCTATGGTGACAAACGAAAATCTGTTTTGCCATCATTTTTGAAAGATGTTTTCACTGGGTATAGAATTTAGGGTTGACTCTCCTCCTTTCAGTACTATATAGATGTCATCCTAGTGCCTTCTAGCTTATGCAGTTTTCATTTTTATTTTTTATTTTAGAGAGAGCGTGGGTGGGTGGAGGGGGGCAGAGGGAGAGAGAGAGAATCCTAAGCAGGCTCCATGATCAGTACAGACCAAGGCAGGGCTTGATCCCACACCCCTGGGATCATGACCTGAGCCGAAATCAAGGGTCAGATGTCCAACCGAGTCACCCAGGTGCCCCATAGCTTACATAGATTTTATTTTATTATTTTTTTTCAACGTTTATTTATTTTTGGGACAGAGAGAGACAGAGCATGAACAGGGGAGGGGCAGAGAGAGAGGGAGACACAGAATCGGAAACAGCCTCCAGGCTCTGAGCCATCAGCCCAGAGCCCGACGTGGGGCTCGAACTCACGGACCGCGAGATCGTGACCTGGCTGAAGTCGGACGCTCAACCGACTGCGCCACCCAGGCGCCCCTACATAGATTTTATTTTATTTATTTATTTATTTTAACGTTTTATTTCTTTTTGAGACAGAGAGAGACAGAGCATGAATGGGGGAGGGGCAGAGAGAGGGGGAGACACAGAATGGAAGCAGGCTCCAGGCTCTGAGCCATCAGCCCAGAGCCCGACGCGGGGCTCGAACTCACGGACCGCGAGATCGTGACCTGAGCTGAAGTTGGACGCTCAACCGACTGAGCCACCCAGGCACCCCCCTACATAGATTTTAAATAAAAAGCTCGCTTTACTCATTTTTGTTCCTCTTTCTCTCTGGTTGCTTTCAAGATTTTCTCAACCTTTGGTTTTCACCAAGTTTCACTATGAAGTGCCTGGGTATGTTTTTTTCCTTTGTGTTTATTCAGCTTGGGGGTGTTCTGAGCTTCCTGGATCTGTGGTTTATTATATTGATTTTGGAAAAATTTAGGCTGTTATTTTTTTAAATATCTCTTGTGTCATATTTTTCCTGTCTTCATCTGCTACTTCAATTACCTGCTTGATATTGTGGCACGGCTCTTAAATATTTTGCTCTCTTTTACTGTTTCCATGTTTTCTGTTTCAGTTTAGATAATTTCTACTGACCTGTCATCAAGAATTCTTCTGCTGTGTCATCTGATGAGCACATTGGAGCAACTCACTTCTTTTTTTCTTTTTTCAAAAAAAAATTTTTAATGTCAATTTATTTATTTGTGTGTGTGTGAGTGTGTGTGTGTGTGTGTGTGAGAGAGAGAGAGAGAGAGAGAGAGAAGGGGAGGGACAGAGAGAGAAGGAAACAGAATCCCAAGCAGGTTCCATGCTATCAGCAGAGCCCAATGCGGGGCTCGAACCCATGAACCGTGAAATCACAACCTGAGACGAAACCAAGAGTCGAACACTTAACTGACTGAGCCAGCCAGGAGGCCCACAACTCCTCATTTTTGATAGTGGGTTGCTGCTGCCTTGTGCTTAATTTGTGACCAGGGTATTTTGGGGTTCCTCAGCATTCACCACTCCCTGAATGCCTGCACCACAGAGGGAGTCCCTCTCCAAACCCTTGCCCGGTTCCTAGCAGCAGCTTGTCATTGTTTATGATGCAAGGCTCATGTTTGTGGCAGGAGAGTTTTCTCATTCCTCCTGATCCAGCCTTAGTTGTAGACAGGCCCTTTGCACCTGAGCCTTGGGGATAGGGCTTTGTCCTCCACACATAGCATCTGTCCTCTGCATCGTAATGGTGCTAGGTCTTAGGCGGGAGTGAGTTTCCTGCCCTCCCAACAGGCAGCAGACTTCTGTATCATATCAACACAGGATCCTGGTCCTAAAAGCGTTTTCTACTTTCCTCTAGTGGCAGGCAGCATTTGTGTCTATGCACCCCAGAAGTAGGCAGCCTTTCTATATACCAATAATGAAGCAGCAGAAAGAGAAATCAAGGAATCAATCCCATTTACAATTGCACCAAAACCCATAAAATACCTAGGAATAAATCTAACCAAAGAGGTGAAAAATCTACACACTGAAAACTGTAGAAAGCTTATGAAAGAAATTGAAGACACCAAAAAATGGAAAAATATTCCATGCTCATGGATTGCAAGAACAAATATTATTAAAATATCTATACTACCCAAAGAAATCTACATATTCAATGCAATCCCTACTAAAATAACACCAGCATTCTTCACAAAGCTAGAACAAACAATCCTAACATTTGCGTGGAACCAGAAAAGACCCTGAATAGCCAAGGCAATCCTGAAAAAGAAAAACAAAGACAGTATGGTATTGGCACAAAAACAGACGCTTAGATCAAGGAACAGAATAGAGAACCCAGAAGTGGATCCACAAACGTTGGCCAACTGATCTTTGACAAAGCAGGAAAGACTATCCAATGGAATAAAGACAGTCTCTTCAGCAAATGGTACTGGGAAAACTGGACAGTGACAGGCGGAAGACTGAACCTGGACCACTTTCTTACACCATACACAAAAATAAACTCAAAATGGATGAAACCTAAATGTAAGACAGGAAGCTATCAAAATCCTAGAAGAGAAAACAGGCAAAAACCTCTTTGACCTCGGCCACAGCAACTTCTTACTCAACACGTCTCTGGAGGCAAGGGAAACAAAAGCAAAAATGAACTATTGGGACCTCATCAAGATAAAAAGCTTCTGCACAGTGAAGGAAACAATCAGTGAAACTAAAAGGCAACTGACAGAATGGGAAAAGATATTTGCAAATGACATAGCAGATAGAGTTAGTATCCAAAATCTATAAAGAACTTAACAAACTCAACACCCAAAAAAACAAATAATCCAGTGAAGAAATGGGCAAAAGACATGAATAGACACTTCTCCAAAGAAGACATCCAGATGGCTAACAGACACATGAAAAAATGCTCAACATCACTCATCATCAGCAAAACACAAATCAAAACCAAATGAGATACCACCTAACACCAGTCAGAGTGGCTAAAATTAACAACTCAGACAACAATAGATGTTGGCAAGGATGTGGAGAAAGAACACTTTTGCACTGCTGGGTGGAATGCAAACTGGTGCAGTCACTCTGGAAAATAGTATGGAGGTTCCTCAAAAAATTAAAAATAGAACTACCCTACCACCCAGCGATTGTACTACTAGGTATTTATCCAAAGGATTCAGGTGTGCTGTTTCGAAGGGGCACATGTACCCGAATGTTTATAGCAGCGCTATCAACAATAGCCAAAGTATGCAAAGAGCCCAATGTCCATTGACAGATGAATGGATAAAGATGTGGTATATATATACAATGTAGTATTACTCGGCAATCAAAAGAAGAAATCTTGCCATTTGCAACAATGAGGATGGAACTAGAGTGTATATGCTAAGCGAAATTAGAGAGAGACAAATATCATGACTTTACTCATATGTGGAATTTAAGATACAAAGCAGATGAACATAAGGGAAGGAAAGCAAAAATAATATAAAAACAGGGAGGGGGAGAAAACATAAGATGCTTAAATATAGAGAACAAATGGAGGATTGCTGGAAGGACTGAGGGTGGGGGGGTGGGCTAAATGGGTAAGGGGCATTAAGGAGGATACTTGGGATGAGCACTGGGAGTTACATGTAGGGGATGAATCACTGGCGTCTACTCCTGAAATCATTAGTGCACTATATGCTAAACTAACTTGGATGTAAATTTAAAAACAAACAAAAGAAGTAGGCAACCTTTGTTTGGAACTTACTTCTTTGTTTTCATTGCTTTTGTATCTCCTAATATTCCAACAGGATCATTTTCTTTTGCTCGTCTGCTTGCTTGCCAATGCTCTCCATTTTTGCCTCAAAATGTCTTTTTTTTTTACCTTCATATCCTAGTGTGTATAGGAATCCTAGGTTGGCAAGTATTTTCTTTCAGATCACTGAAGATAGCATTCTACAGTTTTAAGGCACCCAGTCTTTCTGTTGAGAAATCAGATGTCAGCTTTAATATCACCCCTTTCAAAGTAATTTTTTTTTCCTCCTGACTCCTCTTTTGTCATCTAAAAACTGTGGTACTGTTATTGATGTGTAGATGTGGGTATTTTAAGTAGGTTTTGGACTTCTTGACTTTCTTTTGGTGTCTCCTTCCCCCTAATTATCCCTAAGTCTCAGACATTCTCTCTTTAATTCTCTTTTTCCTTTCTTCTGTGGCTTGTCATAGCCTGCTTGATTTTCTTACTCTATTCTCTCTTACCTTTCTTCTCTACTTTCCAGTCTTTAAATTCTCTGTACTTCATTATATATGGTTTCCTTCAGTTATCTCCCAGTTAACGAATTCTACCTTCAGTTGTGTTAACCAGCTTCTAAATCTATTGATTTCTTTGGGGTGGGTATTGTATTTTTCTCTTCTCAGATTGCCACCTGGTTAATTTTTTAAAAATCTGCTGGTTTAATTATACAGTTTCTGGTTCCCTTCTTCATTGCAGTTTGTGAGGATTTCCTTAAGAAAGTATCACAGCCTGGGTGGCGTAAGCAACAGAAATTTACTTCCTCACGTTCCTGAAGGCTAGCAGTCTAGATCAAGATCTAGGTGTCGCGCAATTAGTTTCATTTTGAGGTTTCTCTTCTGAAATTGTAGAAGGCTGTCTTCTTCTGGTATCTTTTTTTTTTTTTTTATAAAAAAAAATTTTTTTTTAACATTTATTTATTTTTGAGACAGAGAGAGACAAAGCATGAACGGGGGAGGGTCAGAGAGAGGGAGACACAGAATCTGAAACAGGCTCCGGGCTCTGAGCTGTCAGCACAGAGCCTGATGCAGGGCTCAAACTCACGGACCGCAAGATCATGACCTGGGCCGAAGTCGGCCGCTTAACCGACTGAGCCACCCAGGCACCCCTCTTCTGGTATCTTCAATGGTCCTTCAGTTGTGTGTATGCCCATGTCCTGATCTTCTTTTTGAGGAGACCAGTCCCATTGGATTAATGTCTACCTCAATGACCGCATGTAACCTTAATTACCTGTTTAAGTACTCTATGCAGAAATAGTCACATTCTGAGGTATTGAAGGTTGACTTCAATATATGAATTTGAGTGGGAGAGTGACACAATTCAGCCCACAACACCTAAAATTTTTTAATTTTTTTTTAATGTTTATTTATTTTTGAGACAGAGAGAGACAGAGCATGAATGGGGGAGGGTCAGAGAGAGGGGGAGACACAGAATCCGAAGCAGGCTCCAGGCTCTGAGCTGTCAGCACAGAGCCCGACGCAGGGCTCGAACTCACGGACTGTGAGATCGTGACCTGAGCCGAAGTCGGATGCTTAACCGACTGAGCCACCCAGGCGCCCCAACACCTAAAATTTTCAAGTTACTTCTTTTATCTCCACTGAATATAGTAAACATGTTTGCTTCACATTCTGTGTCTGTTATCTTTGGCACCTGGGGTTCCTGTGGGTCCCTTTCTATTGTGTTTCAACCTTGTTCATGGTTCCTTGTCTCCTTGTAAACCTAGTTATCTTTGAATATGCACTTGATTTGGCATCTGTAAAATATGTGCAGAAATAACTTCAAGATAGGATTATATTATTTTCCTCAGATAGTATTTACTTGTGCCTAGGGGCACTAGCTATTCGGGATCACGTTTATCCACTCAGGACTTGAGATTTCTGGGTCCTCACGTGGCTCCAAGTCAGGTTGCAATGCAATCTACACGAGGGTTGGTTTAATTAGCCACTATCGTACAACCGTTGGAGGTCCCCAACTCAAAGCATAAGGTAGTTTACAAGGGTTCCCACAGTTGGTGGGGCTGGACTTTTTTCCCTCCAGCACTGTACAACTGCCTCTTCCAGCTCAGCAAACATACTTTCAGATCAGCACTCAGCCTCTCAAGTTGCCTTCCAGATTTGCAAACATATCCAGGGAAAAAGTAGCCTTGAACATCATTTTGCTACATTACCACCTTCTTCCTGAACCTCGCCTAGGAATCCCTCAAAATTTTGTTGCTTTTGATAAGATTTTAGAATATACTTTGTCTAATCTTTTTAGCTGTCTTCCACAGAATAGTTGGTCCAACATTGCCACAAGTGGAAGTCCAGAGTTATCTTTTCAAAGGGCTATGATATACTTTCAGAGAACATTTAAAAATTATTACCGGGGCGTCTGGGTGGCTCAGTCAGTTAAGTGTGAGACTCTTGATTTCAGCTCAGGTCATGATCTCGCAGGTGGTGGGATTGAGCCCTGCATTGGGCTGTGTGTGGAGCCTGCTCGTTCTCTCTGCCCCTCCCCTACTCATGCATGCTCTCTCTCTCTCTCTCTCTCTCAAAATAAATAGAACTTTAAAACTTAAGAAAATATATTTTAAAAATTTACAACATTTTTACTTCTGTGAAAGTGAGTGGTCATGATCAATCCAAATTAACACAAGAACCATTAGATATTAAAATATTTACCGGAGTTGGTTTAAAATTATACCACTTCATTTAAAAAAGTTTTTAATTCAAATACGCATTCCAAAAATCATCTACTGAGCACATGAACCTTGCTATATGACATTCTTACAAAAATGGAAAAGATGATCTTCAAATGACAAAGCCTTATAAAATGGCCTTTAAATATCAGTTGTTTCCAGTAAAGATTTTCTTCCTTGGACAAGCCCTCTCTCCTATAAAACTGACAATGACTGCAAGACCCTAGAATCAGTTTTGTTTCCAATGTGCTCTTACACCTTTATTCAACACCTTTCCCATCATTTTTTCCCAAATTTTTAAATGGGGTAAAATACACATAAAATTTACCATCTTCACCACTTTAAAGCATATAGTTCAGGGGCACCTGGGTGGCTCAGGTCATGATCTTGTGGTTCATGAGTTCGAGACCCGCGTCGGGTCTGTGCTGACAGCTCGGAGCCTGGAGCCTGCTTCGGATTCTGTGTCTCCCTAACCCTCTCCCACTCTCGTTCTCTCTCAAAAAACATAATAATAAACATAAAAGTTTTTTTTTTGAAGTATACAATTCAGTGACATTAAGTACATTAATATTGCTGTGCCACCATCACTACCATCCGTCTCCAGAACTCTTTCCATCTTACAAAACTGAAACTCTTCTATCCATTAAACGGCCACTCCCCATTACCACTATTCTACTCTTTCCTCTAGTTGGACTCTAGTACCTCCCATATGTGGAATCATACAGAATTTGCTTCTGTAATTTTCCAGATACAGGATTCTTCGTTTATGGTTTTTTCTCTTAGCACTTTAAAGGTATCAAGCACACTGTTCTCTGGCTTTCAGTTTCTGATGAAAAACCTGCTTATAATCTTACAGAGGCTTCCCCTTGTACCTGGTTGCTTCTTTCTTGCCAATCTCAAAATTCTCTCCAGCTTTCCACAGTTTGAATTAAAACGTGTCTTGGGGGGCGCCTGGGTGGCTCAGTCCGTTAAGCGGCCGACTTCGGCTCAGGTCATGATCTCGCGGTCCATGGGTTCGTGCCCCGCGTCGGGCTCTGTGCTGACAGCCCAGAGCCTGGAACCTGTTTCAGATTCTGCGTCTCCCTCTCTCTCTGTGCCTCCCCTATTCACGCTCTGTCTTTCTCTGTCTCAAAATAAATAAACGTTAAAAACAAAAAATTAAAAAAAATAAAAAAATAAAACGTGTCTTGGTGTGGGCCTTCTTTAGTTCATCCTCCTTGGAGTCTATTAAACTTTTTGTACGGCGCTAGTCATGTCTTTCATAAAATTTAGGACATTTTCTGCCATTACTTCTTTAAATATTCTCTGCCCCTTTTTCACTCTCCTTCTGGGACTCCCATGATGTGTTACCTCACAGGTCCCTTAGACTTTGTTCACTTTTCTTCAACCTCTTCTTCCTGCTCTTCAGATTCAATAATTTCAATTGTCCTAGCTTCAGGCTCATGGACTCTTTATGCCCAAATTTGCCTTTGCATGTCTCTAGTGAATTTTACATTGCAGTTATACTTTTCAGCTATAGAACTTTTATGTTTTCCATCTCTTTATTATTTCCATTTTGCACATACATTTTTAAAATATTTGTTATTCTTGAGAGAGGGAGTGCAAGCAGGGGAAGGACAGAGGTGGCGGGCGGGGATGCGGGGGTTAGAGGAGCCGAAGTAGGCTCTAACTCCAGAATTGTGAGATCATGACCTGAGTCAGTCAGACACTCAACTGAGCCACCCAGGCGTCCCCATATATCATTTTCATTTTCTCCACATTTTCCTTTAGCTCTATTGAGCATCTGTTAAGATAGTTGTTTTACAATCTTTGTCTAGTAGTTCATCCATCAGATCTTTCTCAGAAATGGTTTGGTTTTACTTTTTTCCTTTGAATGGGCCAGATTTCCCATTTTCTTTATATGCTTTAGGAGTTTTGTTAAAAACAGGACCTTAGTCGGACGCTTAACCAACTGAGCCACCTAGGTGCCCCTTTAGACTTTAAGGTGTACATTTAAGGTCTTTTCAGCTCTTATCTGAGCCTGTGCCCTCCCCTGGGCATATATATAGGTCTTTTTTAAAAATTTCCCCACACACTGGTTACTTTTGATTGCCCTTTAATGTCTGGCTCCTCAAAGGGGAAAAGACTAAAATCAACAAATGGGGGAGGAATAGCCTTTTATATTCCCTAAAATTCACATTAGCTGGAGGGGAGGGACTTACACTAATGGGGAGAGAAGACAGAACAGTAACGGCTGTGGCCTGGGTCTACGTTTCCTTGACCAGAAGCAGCAGTGAACAATCAGAACACAGAGCCCCCATATTTGGAGGACAGATTCCTTATTGCTCTCTGGCTCCTGTAAGCTACTCCAGGAAGAACATGTGCACAACCGCCCGCCATGGGGCTGGGATGGGTGAGGGATGGGTAGCCGAAGCTTAGCTAAGAGATGAATTCCCCCAAATTAATCTCATTTTGCCATCTATGCCTTCCCTGAATGTTTCAAGCCTTCAAGAATCCAGTTCCAAAATAATTACATCAAATGAATTCTGCCAGTGTACTTGTTGTCAGGGGAGGGGGACAGATTCCTGGTGCTTCATACTCTCTCGCTGATTTTGAATTCCCAGAATTCAGATTCTGTTCCCAGAATCATCCTTACTTTTCTCCTCCTTACTTTTCTATGATGCTCATTTAGTCTGGGTCCTTCAAGCAGCAGACCCCCATATAGGATTAAGCACGCAAGGATGAGGGAAACACCTGTGAGAGAAAATGGGGAGGGAGTGGAGAGAGTCATCAGACAGGACCTGAGTGAAATAATATCAGGTGGAATCATCCTAGACCATCATGGAAAATTTAGCAAGGCCATCAGGGGAGTTCTTGAGCCAAAGTCAGCTGTCAGAGGAGCCCTATCTTCCATGAACAGGTCAGGTCTGCCTTAGAATCTCTGCCAGGTCACTCCCTTGCTTGGAAACCCTGGGGAATTATGGTCCCAGGGCAAACATGGTAGATTTCAAAGCAAAGCATGTTGGGTCTTTTATGTTTCCTATAGTCAGAGGTCTACAAGTCACATTCCCATGTCCATCACTTTCAGCTTACAAAGTTCACAACTATTATCTCAGTTGACCCTTACGATGTTCCTTTAACAGTAAGGACCAACATTTACTGAGCACTAACAAAATGTCAGACATTTCTACTTTACTCTCACCTAATCCTCACCAGAATTTCAGGAAGTAATTCTTGTTATCTCTAAAGATATAAAATGCTCATTCTGAGGCTCCTCCCCTACATTTGGACTAGGCAGTTTGAAGGTGGGATCCAAGAAAATCTGTTCATATTCTTGTGGATGGTCCATAGATCTTATTTTGAGAGCGATTTCAAAGTTCAGGACTGACTCTTACATAGTAGCTCCATGCTGAGGCTCTGGAAGGTCAAGTTTCACTGAAAGAACTGGAACTCAGGTATTCTTACTCTAAACCACTTTCCTTCCTATTGGCTCAAATGATTTTTGACAAATTATGCACAGGATAAAATAAGGCATTTTATTGTACATAAGGCTTTATAATCTTAAAGCTGTCTTCTTGGTTGCTCCTCTCCCCCTCATAAACATGTCCCCTCATTTAAAAAAAAAAAAAAAAAACCCTTCCCTTCAATTTATACATTTTTTGAGAACAGAGTGAGACAGTGGGAGCAGGGGAGGGGCAAAGAGAGAGGGAGACAGAATCCGAAGCAGGCTCCAGGCTCTGAACTGTCAGTACAGAGCTTGACATGGGGCTCAAACTCACGAACTGTGAGATCATGACCTTAGCTGAAGTTGAACACCCAACTGAGTGAGTGACCTAGGCGCCTCCCTCCAATTTATCTTTAGAGGGACCAGACCGTCCATGTTGCTCAAGGTAGTCCTTTCAGGCCAGTGTAACTAAGAACCACAACCCTCCACTCAAGAGCATCCTATCTGGCTAATATGTAAATTGGATGGTCAAACTTGCCCTTTCACCAGCAGCCTTCACATTCCTTATCCCACTTCAACATATATTTTTTGAGCTTTTACTCTTTCAGTCCTATTGTAAATGCTGGGATACAGCAGCAGTAAACAGAACAAAAATCTCAAACACAAAGAACAAACAAATATAGAATTAGCAGATGAGGAAATGCACTGGAGAAAAACCAAGCAAGGTAAGGAAGCTGGGAGATCTGGCCATGGGGAGGGGAGGTGCTGCTATTTTAAACAATGGTCAGAGAAGGCTTTTTAGACTTGAAAGAACATAATAAGAAAGCCATTTAGTTAACTGGGGAAACTGTCTTCCCCATCAAGAGGGAAAAGCCTAGAAATTGGGAGTTTCTCTGGAAAAAGCTGCCTGTGAGGTTGGCGTAAACACCAGGGGGAGAGCTGAGAAAGTGGAAGACGGGCTGGGGTACATTGTGAAGTTTTCCATACCTGGCCGGCTTCTGCACAAGTGAGACTGGAAGCCGCTGGAGAGTTTTAGCAACTCTGGCTGATAGATTTTTAAAATGAACTATAGCAGAAAGGTGGAGGCCTTGACCCATGTCAGGGTAGGAGATGAGGAAAAAAAAAAAAAAAAAAAAAAGGAAATCAGGATTGAGGGTTTTGGCTGGGACCTGGAGAGATGGGCTAGTTGTTACTGAGATGGAAGGCAGGCTGTGGGAGCAACAGCCCTTCAACCTGCTGCCCACCCCTACATTTCCACAACTGCTCTCATGACTTGTCTCCTTGTTGTGAAGCACAATGCACACTTTTCCACATTTAGCTTTTTGAACCTCTTTGGAGTAATGGCAAACGAGTCATTTCCTATTTTGTCCTCTGGGATTCTGTGAGGTCCTCCTTTTCTGGAATTTCCACAGATCTTTCTGGCCTTTGCTTTTATATCTTGACCTTGTTCCAAAAGTTTAGGCCTCCACCTTCTGTTCTCCACAGATGCCCTAGAGTGATGGAATTTCATCCATGACCACAGCTTTCAATGGCCGCCAGATGAGTGTCATTCAACTCCACCTATACCTCACTCCTTAGCTCCAAATCTGCTTCCTGTGTACTCCCCATGGATGCTGCATACATAGGCACCTCAAACACCACATAAACTCAAAAGACCTCTCCCCTTTGTGCATTCTCTATTCTAGCAAATGACACCATTTGTCATTTGTATGTATCAACATTCTGCCATCATGCTGGACTTCATCCCTACATTCAACTAGTCACCTAGATCTCAACTTCATTTCTGAAAACATTTCAAATTTGACCTTCTTTCCAATTGCCGTAACTATGATACAGGTCTCATTGTTTATCTGGACTCCTGCAATAATGACCAAATTGGCCATTTCTTTTTTGATCACTTTTTTTTTCTTGCCCCAGAATATGATTTCTAAAATAAAAAGCATTCTCTTTAAAAATAATCCAGGTAACTCCATCACCAGCTCCTCAGCCTAGACAGAATTACAGAGCAGGAGGACTATAGAGCTAACTGCCCAAACCTGTAAGACGCACTAAAACATCACTCAAGGTGTGAGTATGGTTCAAGCTAACCTTCTATTCACTTTTGTACTATTTGTAAACTTTACAGCAGCCAGATTGAAGGTATACAACCTCCTCTACCTACAGAGCACCACTCAGAGAAGGGAGAGTTCCAGAAGACTGCTCCTTCCCCAGCCACAAGTCAACTAACCATGACAGATCAGACTAACCCTTCGGCTAGCAAAACCTCAGCATGAAGCCAGTCACGTGACACTTTCTGCTTTACCTGTCGCTTAAGCAGATGTTCAAGCTTGCCCGGGTCAGCACTTACTCAATTTCCATTAGCCTTCACCAGCTCCAAATCTGACCCATGCTGCTTCACTTCCCAAACCTTCAACTGTGCCTTCTGAAACTTGGTCCCCAGCCTCTTCTGATTCACTTTCTTACTCTGCCTCTAAATTAAACTTCCCTTAGAGCCCTTTCAGTGGCTTTCCTTCCCCCTGAAACCTGAAGCATCAGGGTTCTTGGTGGTGGGCTTTCTTCTGTATCACACCACTGCCATTTCTTTCTAAGAAAACTTTTTCTTAAATGTTTAGATTATATGAGACAGTGCGAGTGGGGCAGGGGCAGAGAGAGGGAGACACAGAATCCAAAGCAGGCTCCAGGTTTTGAGCTGTCAGCACACAGACGTGGAGCTCAAACCCACAAACTGTGAAATCATGAGCCGGAAGTCAGACACTTAACTGAGATGCCCAGATGCCCCAAAGACGATTTCTAAGCAATCTTTACACCTAATGTGGGGATCAAACTCACAGCCCCAAGATCAAGAGTTGCATGCTCTGACAATGGAGTCAGCCAGGCACCCACCTCATTCATTTTCGGTACCTAATTTCTTACCACTCTCCTGTGATCCCTCTGCTACAGCCACATAAATAATTCTTATAAAGGGATATGAGATACTTGTAATTGTTAAAGGCTGGAGCACCAGGCTCAAAAACTAAAGCAGAGTTGTCAGATGAGGAAACCGCTGCTTCTGAAGAACCCTACTCCCGCCTAGCAAAGTGCTGACCTCTCCCAAGTCTCATGCCTGTGCCATCTGACTGCCAGACTGGGCACTCAACCTTCATCCTAGCTGGAGAAAAAAATACGTTCTCTGGGTTGCCTTAGAGACTCATAGGCTATCTAATTCTTACATTTGGCAAAGGCATTCATAAGGTGCTGGGTAATAGGACCCAAGACAAATACACATGAAAAAATGCATAAGCAGTTTTGTTTGCAACATTGGTATCAAGACCACACTGCAGGAAACTTTCTTCCACGCTATGGCAGCTTGATGCTGAGTGTAGTTTCTAGGAAAGGAACTTGGTGGCACCACTCTTGCTCAGTGTGCATTGCCCTCTGTTAACAGCTCACTGCAGCAAAACAAACACTGAATGCTATCTTCATAAAGCAAAAATTTTCAGATTTCTTTGCTAGCAAAAACAAGTAATAACGTATATGCTTCCTAAAGGCAACGTAGTATATAACGTTAACTTTTGAAAAGTGAGGAATACCTGTATTGGATATTTAACCAGTATTGTTGGTGTTGTAATTTCCATGATAGCATTATAACGCGTCCTAAGTATGTAATTACAAAAAATACATCTTACAAACATCAGCAGTATTCAAAGCTGTTCCACTGCATTCTTGCCAGCAGTGAATATTTTTTTACAGCAGGCAAAAAAAAAAAAAAAAGTTGGTCCTAAGTTTAGAAGGAGTTTGAAAGATACTAGCTTGATATTATTTTCCTGCCTTATTTCACCAGTCCCCTAGAATTAAAAGCATCAGTACAATGCAATCTTGGTTGTGTGAATTCTGAGCACATTCTGGAAAGGGGCACCCCCACCTGGACTTACATAGCACTGTAGGACTCCTGGATGTGCCTCTCTAAATTCCCATCATCTTTCTCCCCTGGGCCCCAAAAGCTGACCAGGAGGATTCCAAGTGAACATCTAGCAAGATATTATAAAAAATAACCACAAGAGGCTTAGGGTAGAAGGGAGCTGAGAACACAAAATTATTTTCACCAATTTCCACATTCTTTAGCAAGTCTTCCTATAGGCATTATGTTATCTGTTGTTACCATCTTCAGTCAACCTCACACAGGAGCTGAACCTCTTTACTGAGCACAATAGGCTCTGTGGCAGGTATATGGTAACTCTTAAGGTGGTATCTTCAACTGGCAGGGTAAAATAACTTTCCAAAAGGCCAGAAATAAGTGGCTTGCAGGCATGAGTCCAGTTATTGGATGTTGGAGCATGCCCTCTCCCCTTTACCACTGCCCCCCACAGCCAAAGGAATCTTACAAGAAGGAAAATGGCCAAGTTGTCAAAATAAATACTTTCCCTTAAAGAACTACATGTTTTAAGGAAATTTCCCTGAGTAATAATTACCAGTATCATCTAAGCTAGCTAAGGACTTACAAACTAAAATAAGACAAGACAGAAATATACACAAAGACAATTATTTAAGACCTTTATTAACAGGTGCTTGCCATTTGTTGACTTTTTTGAAAAAATCAAGTTGTAAACTTTTATTACAAATTAAAAATGAGGTTCTTAAAAATCTCAACTTGACCAGATATGAAACAATTTAAAAACCTTTAAAGGTGTATTGAGAAAAACCAGGCTTTTTTTTTTCTTTTTTTTAAAAAACACGTTTGTCATTACCAAAAAGAGACATCTTTAGGTAAAAATAATAAAAACCCCATGCTGCATAGATAATGCAGATAGTTCTAGTTATCTGGTCAATGGGCAAAAAGCAAGCACTTAAGGTCTTCAGCTCCAATCTTTTGTTCATTTCTTATTGCTGGAATTTCATATTCATTTCTTCTTGTTGGATGACTAAACTGTAGAAAATAAATAAATAAATTTAAGATCATCTCGCGCTACATCGTCTACAACATTCTTTCAGTACATACCAAATTGCTCCAGATCACCCTAGCTAAGTAGGAAGGCATTAACAAATCTATGTTTATTCCAAGACACTGATTTTCCAACAGGGGGCTGACAATGCTGTGACAAGAATGGCTACTTGTAAGTTCTGAATGACCTTTTGCCATTCAGAGGGGAAAATAATGCAGGCATGAGTCCAGTTATTGGATGCTGGAGCATGCCTTCTCCCCTTTACCACTTTACCACAAAATAATAGAGGGGAAAAAAACAAAAGCATTACTGGCTGAAAATGACAATTCCGGAACAAAACAGAGACAATTACATGCCTCTGAGTATCAAGTAAAAGGTTGAATGCAAAGGAATCCTTTAATATTGGAACTGGTATGATGTCAAAACTGCCACTTTCCCCACCCAAAGAGACTATATTGCTCATCACCACACAGGTTGTGAATTCTAGTAGCTATCCCACCTCTTTTTGAGAAGAAACACAACGCAACCATCATACTTCTCAGGGTAAATAAAGTTAGCAAGACTTTCCTCAGCTTACTGGTAAAATCACAGAATTCATTCAGAACAGTTGACAAAGGCTCTAATTAATATTCAAGAAATACTTAGGCCTCTAAGTGTCAGAACTGAGGTGGGCGAGAGGCTAAGTATGGCCCTGATACCTGCCACTACCAAAACTGCGTATTTAGGGAATTAGAAAATTAATATGGGTGAAGCCACCCTAAGTCACAATGGCTCATCTTTCTATTGCATTAATGGACCCCACGCATGACTGCTCAGAAGCCAGAGGCCATCTAAGCTTACTTACCCGGATGATGGTAGAGATGGTAAGCCGGCATTTACTCAGCCCCGCCCTGCTCAGCCTCGGGAGCGGACGAATTCTCAGCTGGTGGATCGGCTGCTTTTGTCTCTTTGCCATCTTGTGGTTTAGGGTTTTCTGGGCGTCTGCGTCGGTAATTGAAGTTACGGCGGTACCGACGTTGAGGTGGCTGCTGACCTTGGGTCTCATCTCCTTGATTTTCCTTATCTTCTTCATTGCCGTCCTCTCTAGGCTGTCTTTGGCGAGGAGGACCCCTGCAATGAACATTGTGCCAAAGCTGCAATGAGAAAACCTTCACACTTTCTTTAACCCACCCACCAATGTTTATCACTTGGTTCAGACAACTAAACACCATATCTGGCCTGTTTATCAAAAATGAGAAGTGCAAAACTTGGTTCGCATCTCACAAACTGAATGAGAGGGTTTAGTGCAAGGATTTGGAAGTGTAAACTAGAAGACGAGAGTTTAAAACTGGTTTTAATGGACCAGCAAATTCTTTTTAATAGATGATACAGTGAGTAAATCATGAGCTGACTAAAAGTGATACACCACAGACACTTGGATGAGGTCATTTTAAATGGGCTTCATGGTAATCAGGTTTGGGAACAAGTGCCACTAACCCTTTACAGATAGATGAGCACTTGCTAAAAAGGCAGGAAATCAAAATCAAAGACAAGATCTTTCTTTCAAAAGAAATCAAAAGCACACAGCCACTATCAGTCATTAAGGAAAGGCAAATCAAAACCGTAAGAGACCACTTCATACCCACCAGGATGGCCATAATCAAAAGATCAGAGGCATAACCAGTGTTGAAGATAGGGAGAAACTGGAAACCCATACACTGCTGGCAGGAATATAAGAATGGTGTAGCAGCTTTGGAAAAGAGTCCAGCAATTCTTCAAATTGTTAGAGTTACTATGTGACCCAGCAATCAACTCCACTCAGTGGTCTATACCCAAGAAAATATCTATTTTATGATTACAATATTCACATTAACAAAAGTGTGGAAACAATCCAAGTGCCTATCAGCTGACTGCTGAACAAACAAAATAGGATATCCATACAGTGGACCTTGATTTACCCATGGAAAGGAATTAAATCCTACATGCCACAACATGGATGAACCTTAAAAAATATGCTAAAGTGAAAGAGGGCAGACATACAAATCTATGATCCCATTCATGAGATGTGCAAAACAGGCAAATCCAGACAGAAATTGGTGGTAGCCAGGGGCTGGGGTACAGGGAAAAAGGAAATGAGTGACTGCTAACGGATGCAAGGGTATTTTTTGGCGGGAGGTGGGTGAAAACGTCTGGAATTAAGAGATAGTGGTAATGGTTGCATAACTATATGACTATACTACTAAAATCCAGAGCTATACACTTAGAAAACAAAGTTCAAGTTTACACTGTAGCAATATTATGGTCAATGGCCTGAAATTAAAGGTGATCAGGATCAAAGAAATTACCAACACTTCTATTACCAAAGAAAAGATGAGAATTTCTTCAGCTGATAACTATAAGTGTTAGAAACCACTGAGGTTTTCTTGGCCTTTCCTCCATCCATACATTACATCACCTCAAAAACATCAAGATTAGTATCATGTCTTTTATACATATTGGTCATCATGGCTTCTAATTTCTACCCCCCCCCCCCCCCAGTTTTGGGACCTCACTGCAAGTCTTAGGCAAAACTGCTCTAGCTCTCCCCTGAAGTCTTCAAGAGTGGCTGCTCTACACCTATCACTGTGGCTTCTAAGTCAGTTTTCCCCATTTCTTTCTAAAACCCCAAGCTTTCACATCTTATGTTAGGTTATGTTCGTTCCATTTACTATCCTTTTCCTGTTATCGTTATCCTGACAGCCCCAAATAACCTGGGTATTTAAGTTCTTTACCTCCTATCCAGTTTTCTTCTATTTGGGTTCTCTCAATTTGCAAGTATTCCATTCTCCAAACACCCTTTCCGATTTTCCTAGTTTAATTCCTTCTTGTTCGTCCATTCTTTATTTCCATGAGAATGTATAATCCAGTGATGCTACAATTATTCTATCTCCCAATCTCCCTTAATATTTGTCTCCCCTTTTACCCAAGTAAAAAAGCTGACCATTAATTAAGCATAACCAATCCCAACCCCAGGTTCTTCGTTTGGATCAACAAATGTAGGACAAATTCAACTCTGCTCAACTTGAGCCTGCTGCTCAAAAATGGCTGGAAAACACAACCACATTGGTTGGCCCCACTTTAAATTTGTGACCCTTATTCTATTATTTGGTTTTCCTGATTTCTCTTCTTGAGATAATCCCACATCTTTGGCCCAAACTCCTCACACCTCTTCACTGACCCCTCCATTTGATGCCACTAACACATCATACTAACACCACATACTCGGGCTTCTTACACATAAAATACCGAGGGTTCCTAACAAAGGGCCCACCCCTTAAGTGTGGACAAAATCCTACCCTATCTGAAGATGGTTCTACACTCACTTTCCTGACAATTGTCTTCTACTGAATTTTCCAGCCTATAGTAGTGCCCTTACTTCTCAAAAACACTTTCTTGATGACACTTCTCCCTTCTTGCCACTTCATTTGTCTCCTCAGTCAAACTGCTATACTTGCCTTAGATCTTTCAATTTGCCCTGGAACCTACGCTAATCGGGATTTTAACCCCATGCATCGTATGTGGCTCTGTCAACCCGTCTATATCCACCAAATGAAGACTATTACGTCTAATTAAAAGGCAAACATTAAAACCAAAGCACTCAACAATAAAAACTCACAGGCTTATTTTTTAAAGACACCAATAAAAGCTAGGCAGAAAACTTAAGCAACTTTATAGCATAACAAAAAGGCAAACCAAGTTTTCTGCTGTTGGCACTCTTGGATATAATGGAAACTGCCACGAGAGCCTATTTTAGACCAATCTTAAAAACACTGATCACTTTGAAAAATGACATTGTGATATCATTTGCAGTATTTCAACAAGGTATCTTTGTGTTGGCTTAAAACTACTTTGAACAGTAGCTGAGTTCAAGATCAACAAAGCTCATCTGTCAGCATCAAAAATAATCTTCCACACTCAACAGGGAAACACCATCTATCTCCAACATCCAACACACAGCTAACAGACTCCTGGTGGAGATTTTAAATGAACCAGCTAGAACTCCAGGCTATTTTCATAAATTATAAACTCAGGACACAACATACATCAATGGAAACAAGAATACGTTATAGACACTGGCTACTGCAAAACCCTCAATGCATATATACTGATGCAGATAGGGTAATCTCAGCTGGGTTCCCTAGTTTCTAAAGCTTCAGTATTCCATCTCTGTTGAAGTACACAAAAGATTGGGGTGGTGGTGTTGTGAGAAACCTCTAATAGAAATTAGAATCACAATGTATTTTGAAGACTTCTATATTGTACTTTAGATACTTTTTATAGTAAGGAATTTGTTTCTTAAAACTTACTTAGGCATCAACAGTTAAAGTTGCTATATAAGTCATCATTAGTTAAGAGTTATTACTGTATTGCCTTGAGTATACTGTTAGTTATAGGATCACATCTAGAGACTCAATGCTTTAATAAAAAGAGCCTTAAAAAGTAACTGTTACACCATTCTATCCACCCACTGTGGGACAGACTGGGCATACTGCCTCAAAGAGGACTACCATATTTATATACTAAACAAACACATCTGGCTCATGAAACACTTCTCCAATTACTCTATACTCTACTGGGTGATTTTATTTTGCAATTTAAGGGTGACAAAAAACCCTCAACTGAGACATGATTAATGGAAAATTATACCATCTCAAGAGGTTATGCTATCGATTCCTCATTTATGTTAAGGTACAGCTCAGATACTCCTAACGCTTGAAAGGCAACGCTTACCTTTACCTTTCTCCCTCCTAATGAAGCAGGTCTTAAAACATGTAATAGAATACAGGTTGAACTATTCTCTTACCTGTGCAAGGACAGAAAAACTGAAATTCTGTACACCCCTATTACAAGGCGGGGGGAACACAATCATATAAAGTAGACCTCATCTATACAAGCTGTTTTTAATGAGTACCAGCAAGAAGATGCAAAGAACACATTTCTCAAAGATAACTGACTTCAGGTTCACCTCTTAGGCATCTGATGAAAGAAAATGTTAAGTGTTAACAAATAAATGACTCAAAAAGGCTGCAGGGGAATTATGATGCTGCTGAGTCCTAACACATGCTTGAGAAATTTAACACAAACCATACCTGCGGAATCGTGGTCTATAACCCCGATACATATTCTGTCTCACTGGTCTACCTTGTTCTCCTGCACCCTGGTTGTCAGCACCCTGGAAAGACAATCAAGCTGACTCAATCAGTAACAGTAAATGAACCCCATCAGACAAATCCAAAGTCTGCATACAGGAGTTAAAAATAAAGAAATCATCTAACTGTAATTATATTATAAATTAATCTTTTGGGTTTTTATTAGGAATCAAAAAAATGCTTCCCATTAGATTAACTGCTCCAATACAGATAGACACTCACAATATGCTTAAAACGCAGACTTATTCAAAGTTTTTGCATGCTGTTCATTCTTTTACTTTTTTCGGTGAAAACTTACTTCCATCACTTCTCCCTGCACAGGAGGGTTGGAATACTGTGGTCGACGCCCATAGGGTCTCCGCATGTAGTAAGGTGGGAACCGTCGCCTGCGGTAGGGCCGGCGCTGTTGGGCCTGGCCTTCGGGAGCACTCTCCGATCCCTCGTTCTTTTCCCCACTCTCACTATTCTGGTAGTTCTGCTGGTAATTGCGTGGAGGACCCCTGCGACGTGGATAGCGTCTATAATGGTTACGGTCTGCTGCATATTTACTGCCTTGCACTGGAACTCCACCAGGGCCTGTAACATTTGCTGCCTCCGCACCCTACAAAAGCCATCATATATTGACAGTGACAACAGAATTAAGTACACTTAACAAAATTTACACAAAGCAAATAAAGGGTCTATGTGGCCAGGGGTGCATAGAAATGATTAAGTATCAGTTCCTCACTGTTCTGAAGAGATTGCCCTCTAACTGCAGCCAGCACATAAGGCTTGATGCACCTGTGTTCATGTGGTCACCTGACCCATCCATCCACATTAGAGCCACCATCCTAATGGATGAGATCTCCAAAATATTTCCAAACTGAAGTCAAACCTTTACACAAAAAGCATCCTCACCTTTTCTCCTTCAACAACATCAAACTCCACAGTCTCTCCATCTCCTACACTGCGAAGGTACTTCCTGGGGTTATTCTTCTTTATGGCAGTCTAGTAATATCACATTCCAAAAATAGATTAACAGGGGAGAATAATGTGCTTTTTCATTCAAAATGTACCAGAGTCAATATTATTTTAGCTTGGATATACACTTAATATTAGCTTTAAATAAGACCAAACCGTCAATAAATTTAGGAAAACAGGGACCAATGCTACCCCCAACCTCAACCAAAATACTCTAAACTTACAAGGCCCCAGCATTTTACCACTATTTTCCAAACTAAAACAAGTAATTTAACACTCAAGACACAACAATATATATATGTATTTACACGCTTTTTGCAAAAGCATCATATGTAGCTTTAGACAAAATGAGGATATCCATCTATCCCCCAAAGACTGCACTTAATAGTAGAAGCTAGCCCCACACAGGGCCAGTTTAGATGACAGGCGAGTTTAGTTTTGCATGCTTCAAAGTTGACCAAACCAACTTTGTCCCTGTGTTAACCGTATCAAACTCAATTACAAATGTCAACCAAAATCCCTTCCAACCGCTCTGTGATAATACTTCAATGGAAATGCAATTCACATGTATTGACTATGCGCCACTCTTTACATTATCTGACCGTGTGGGATAGTCAGTTATTACCTCCTCAGAATACAAGAAATCTCACATTGTTACTTGTTCTCTAGACTGCTGCTACAACAAGTAGGAAGAGTAAAAGGGGAAGAGTAACACCTCACATTTGAATGTACTACTTAATAAAGTTTTTTCATGTGTTACCCAAACTCATTATGACAAATGATGTGAGGTTATTACTACTCCCTTTTTACAGACAATTAAACAGGCTTTAAAAAAAACTTAGGTGACTTGCCCAAGGTCACACAGCTAAGTGGCACTTCGAAAAGTATGGACTTTTCTAAATCCAGGTCTTGGGATTCCAAATCCCATGTTCATTCTACTACATCACAGCGGTATCCATTACGGGATCACTCATGCATTTCCATTCCATAGGAGGCAGGACAACCAACAAAGCTGAAGCCAATTAAGCTAAGTTGCCCAGAACTACAGTCTCCCGGATACACTAAGACCTGAGCATCCAAAGTCCCAAGAAACAACTAAATGTTGAAACCACTTCCAAAATAAAGAGGAAAGCATATTGGTGACACCTGTGGGTCAGTACCAAGTGGGTGACATGCGTTCAGCCAAATAATTGAGCTCATCTGTCATCTAAACTGTCACAAAGTTTTCATACCTTCCATATATAGCCAACTCTCAATTACCTGCAGTCATAGGGGATAGCAGAAGTATGGAGAATTATAATCTCAAAACTTCTTTCAGTCAGCATCTTCAAAACACCCCAATTTCCCCAAACTCTTTAATGTTGCTGACAAGTAACAAGACTGACCAGCCTCACTGTCTCCTGTGTCTAATTATGCATATTCTTTTGAACATGTGAAGGGAAATTAAGAACACAAAGGCGTTGGCATTCAATTTTATTAAACACTTGTTTTAAAAGTAACATTGAACAGTCCCATATTTATGTTTAGAATTTGTTTTTTGAAGTTTATTTACTTATTTTTAGTAATCTGTACACCCAACATGGGGCTGGAACCCATGAGCTCGAGATCAAGAATTATATGCTCTTCTGACTGAGCCAGCCAGGGGCCCCTATGTTTAGAACATTTGTTTCCATTCTTATATATTTGACCCTGAGATTATCTGATAGGGCTTTGGATATTCAAGAAATTGATCTGGCTCCTCCCTTGATTGCCACTGAATGCTGCATAGGATACCTCAGAAGGTGACAAAGTACCAACCTCAGACAGCTCTTCCTAAGAAGTATGCTGCCATCCAAGCTCACACCTGCCTGATTAACAGTGAGTGTGAAAACCAACTATGTCTTTTGATGTCTGGATAAAAAGATAAAGTGGCTAAAAAGTTCTTAAAGTGATTTTCAATACATGCTGATAATATTTCAATAGTCTTAGTGAAAAAACTTCAAGTACACACATACAAATGTGTTTTTCCTACCCACAGCACACCTGTGAAGATAATGAAGTCCAACGGAGCCCATGATGTACTTAAGTTCGAGATACTAGTGTTTACTTGGCAGTGGCTTTAATAAAATTCCTCAATGCGCATTTTCCAAAGTAGTTTTCTTAAATGTACTTGTCAAAGTTTAGCATTGTAGCACCTAATCCTGTGTTAGTTTTTTACCCACAAAACACTGAAGCCAATCTAAAAATTATTTAATGAGTAATTACCAACTTTGCCACACCGCCTTTTCACCTCAACCCTAAACTAAGGACTCTTAATTAAATTTTTCAAGCCAAAACAAAATTCTCCAAAGGTAATTCCTATTCAAAGTGTTTTAACATAAACAGAGGGGCCTAGGCTACTTTGCTAGTTTTTTCCCCCCAGCATTCACTTCAAATTTATAGGTTTTGCAGCTTAGTCCTACTTCTCCCCCATGATTATTGTGATTTTGTCCCTACCACAGAGATAAAACCTAGCAGCATTTGCAAACACCTCACCAAAGTTTCTGTGTATTTATAGCATTATTAGTTCAAGTTTGGGTTAATGGGAGATTTTTTTCTTCCTCTGAAATTGGGTTTAAAAATTTAGTATGAGTTGAGCAGATTTCATCATTTAAAAACTACTATTAACAAAATACCCATCCGAGATACACCTATTTTAATTAAGTGAGCTGCCAATACAATATTTCAATGTATACATTTGAGCACTTCCTGTGGGAACTAAATTGTTTGGTGGTTGGATAGAATAACCTTTTTGTAAGGAACAATAGTTGAGAAAACATGCATCCCTTCTCACAACCCTTAAAACCAGAATTGTAAACATTCACACAAGCACTCACCTGGTGTACAAATACATCTTCCTTGGTGTCATTCCTACAAGACAGAACCAAGTTGAACAAGTCAGAAAATGGAATACATTTCATGTTACCAAAGATTAAGCATAAGCTTGGTTCTCTGTACATCTCCCCCCGCCCCCATTTTTCCTATTGTCACTTGGACTTTCTGGCTGCCATACAGCCATTAGAAAATTTAAAGCAGAAAGTTTTGTTTTGTTTCATTTTTTAAGACCAAGAGATTACCAACAGTTGTAACGTTACTACTGCAGGATTTAAAAAAGTCCAAGTGTGACCTACTAAGCCATTAAGGTGTGACTAGCAACTGTCACACTTATCCTACTAAACATAAACAATGTTCCAGCACACCCCACTGTTACTCCTAAGAGCACTGTTACTAATTTAAGTAGGAGACCAAAATATAGCTCATTCCATTAATTACTAGCTTCCTTCTCAGTTCCTCCTCACCATTTCCAATTTCCAAGATCTCCTCGAGGTCATAAAGGTGACTCCTGAAAAACCCTCACAGAACATACTAGACCGAGAATGAGTACCAATGTAAACTATGGGTTTTGGGTGATGTGACAACACGTCAATGTAAGGTTGTTGATTTTAACAAATGTCACTACTGTGGTGGATAGTGCAGGTGGAGGTCGTGCAGGAGTCGACCCTGTTGGGGAGGCTGCATGCATGAGCACAGTGTACATGGAAAATCTATTTTCTGCTCAGTTTTGTCACACACCTGAAACTGTTCTTAAAGAAAAACAAAAGTCCACAATGAGGTACAAACATGGATGCCATCAATACCCCCATCATTCCTGTGGCAAGCAGGCAAGCATTGTGCTGGAGAACTAAGGACGTGAAGATGAATGAGTTTCCTACTAGCACACAACCCCTTTACTTCTTATCAGACACCATTTTGCAACAATCATTAAATGTCTAGTTAAACTGTGCTGAAAAAATATGGTTGAAAATACCTGCTTCAGGACTTTAAAGGAGGCAACATTTGCCTTAAGTCTTAAAGAAGTTAACGGAAATGAGAAAGATGTTCCCGAGGTAGACAGAAAGGAGGTCATGGACATGGGTAAACCAGCAACTAGCAAACTCAATGCAAGAAGAGTTCAAACTGGCTGGGTCATGAGGAATATGGCTGTGGAGGAGGGAAAGAACAAGAGCTAAATTATGTAGGCAGAGGAGCCAGCAAAGGCTTTTTTGAGTAGAGGAATATGGCATAACATCATCAAATATTAAAACCTAGTAACAACTATGAAAATTTCAGACACAAGAGAAGCCCAGTTAGTTATAAAAAAACTATTCTAGAAGCCCAGACCAGGATTGATGGAAGCCTATGTGAGGGAGAGTATTTGAGGTCTCTTTCTTGAGGTAAAAGCAGGGGAAATTTTATGAACAAGTGGATTTTGGAAGTGAGAGGAAAATAGGAGAATGAGCTTTTAGCTTTTCACCTAGGACGCTGGAGTGAAGGCAATGATATTGTAAGTAAACACCACAGGAGAAATAGCTTTCCAGATCTTTTTTGACCTCCTCCTACCCTCTTCATTTTGTCAGGTAGATCAGAGTGAATGGGCTTAATAACAGTTCTAATGTTTAATGACAAAAGGAAAAAGGTTACAGTGAATTAGACTGACTGGCTTACTGACTGTTGGCTTCCTGTTGAACCATGGAGCAACAAATGCTGTGCGCCAAAGAACCCACGCAGCATGAGGACATTTAATTTATGGGAACAAAATTTTAAATTTTTAGAAGAAAAACCTACACACAAATGCAGAACACTGCAAAAGCTACTCAAGGCAGGTGACCGAAAATTGACTTCTATAAGCTAGTTGAATATCAGGAACACCTAGGGAATTATGGTTGCCAAAATGCCCATCTATCAAATAGGTCCTCAGGCATCCTACAAACAATTCCATAGCCATCACTATTAAGATCTTTAATAGTGAACCCTTTAATTTTGAACCCTAGGGCCCTCAGAAGAAGTACAATGAAAAACTAGTAGAGTAGGAAAGTCTAGAACAGGAACTCTCAACAGGGGCAGTGCTGACCACCGCAGGTCATTTAAAGTTGTTCCAAAGATGGGCACTATTTGCCATAACTGGGGTGAAGGGTGTCAGGTGCTAGAGAACTAGGTAAAGAATTATTTGGTACCCTAGTAGACTTTCATGTAAGTACATTTGAGGGCTTTTTTAAAATCTTTTTTAATGTTTACTTATTTTTGAGAGAGAGACAGAGAGAGACAGAGTGTGAATGGGGAGGGGCAGAGAGAGAAGGAGACACAGAATCTAAAGCAGGATCCAGACTGAGCTGACCTGACAGCACACAGCCTTATGTGGAGCTCGAACCCACAAACCGTGAGGATCATGACCTGAGGTGAAACCAGACACTTAACCAACTCAGCCACCTAGGCACCCCAGTACATTTGAGTTTTGAATCTGGTATTTTACATTGTTTTAACATGCATGAATTTATTAAAAATGCAACTTCCATGGAAAGAAGTTTTCATTACTGATAATGCGACCTCCGTATCTGGGTAGCCAATACATCATGTCTTCTAATACAGCTGCAAGTAACTATGTACATACAGAATATACTATGCACTGCAATAAAAATTTATCTACAATTTTACTTCAAGGTTGTAAAAGGAATTAAAAAATTTACCAAAATGACTTATCTAGTTAGAACGTATCTTCCTAAAAACAGTACAAAGTAAGCAATATACACAATGCTGTCCCTTGGAAGACAGCTTAAGATATTCTGCACGTACAAAGATACGTGGAAACCAATATGGGCTCATTAACTGGTGTGGTGCCAACAACAGCACTCACTCTTTTGACAACAAACCGGCCTGTTAGGGGAATTACCATGGCCAAAGTGCATCTGATTTTAGGAAGAAATTTGACAGCTCAAAAAATGCAGTTTTAGCCAAGATAGAATACTACAGTTTGGATGCACCAAATCAATCTAGCTGCAACTTATTAAGTGACTGTGCAGAAATTCAAGGTACTGCTAAAAGAAAATCCAATCTTTAGTTCTCATTCCACTATTAGCTGTGCAACCTTGGAAAGCGGCCTCCCCTTCACTATATCTCCACCTGCAAAATGGGAAAACCTAGACACAACGGCATACCTTACTGAGGGATTTAGGTTCCAGATACTGTCCCAAGTGCTTTAACTATACATACCATTCAATCCTCACAACCTAAGGTAGGCACCATCATCAACCCCACTCTACAAATTATTCCCTGTAAATAGACCAAGGCTCTGCTACATATCCCCTCCCCTAATGTAAAAACCATTTTGGCCTCACAAGTCATAGAAATCGCTGTGGAGTAGACCCCTATCTACAGTAACACTGGGAAATAATGAATGCTCACGGCTACTATATAGAGAGAGCTTACCAAAGAGGGAAAAGCAGCAATTAAAATAAGCTGACCAAAATGGATCATCAAGAAGTAGGTTTGAAACTTTTAGCTGTTACTAACGTAATAAGGAAGGAACAGAGAGACATCCCCAGGACTGCACCTTACCTTTTGTGGTATTATCCGCGAAAACTAAAAGGTACACTTCTTCTGTCTTTACCATACTTTACTGAGGGTGGAAGACTATGGGCAGGGCAGACTAGTTTATGCATCCCTTTAACAGGCTAACTAGCTAGCTAGGCACTAGGCTAACAACAGTAACAAAAATAGGACATGGTCTGTCCTAGGATTTCAACCTAGAAGGCCACCACATTCAATGCAATGCAGCAGAATTACCAAGTATTGTTTTCCACACACTATATAGTACGTTAAGTCCTACTGATCAGAGAGGGTGAAGAGGAGAGAAGAGCAGGCAATATACATAGAGCAGTGGTTTAGAACTCCTTACTAGAACCACTGGAGCCAAGGCTAGAATTCTGGCTATTCCATTACTAACTACATGATCTGGGGCAAGTTGCCTTATATGCATAGTGGGGATAAAACACTTACCTAAAGGCCACACTATAATCAAACCTCAACCCTTCCTTACTGCTGCCACTTGAGGCAATTATTTTACTTGCTGTTCAGTGCCTAGTACTGCTGTCCAAAAGAAATCAAATGCAAGCTAAATAAATACAGGTTTGCCTAGTTACCTAAAAGTTCCCTTTAACTTTTACACCACTTCACTTTCATGAAAGGTTTCACAGAAATGCACTACTTTTGGACAACATGGGGAAATCTGCATCTAAGTTTATTTTCCAGTTGTCACAATAAAAAAAGTAAAAACAGGTAAAACAAGTTTTGCATTTAAACACGTACAAATCAATTATTAAAAATGCCAAGTATTTTACATTTCTTTTTTCATACTAAGCCTTCATAATCTGCTCTATGTTTTACACTTCTGAAAAGTAGGTTCACAAATGCAAGCTGTGCAAAAGAAAGTGGTTCAAAACAAACACTAAATTGGGTATGTTTTAAAATTCAAGTTAAAAATAATTCAGTCTCTCAGATGCATGCACTAACTACACTTCCATACAAGTCTAATAGTTACTGTATAGACAGCACAGGCCTACAATATTACAACAGTGTCATTCCATATAGCACACAGTCCTGTTCTGTACTCCGATGTATGCTCTCTGCTGTATTCTTCTACTCCACCTCTTGCTGTTATTAAGGGCATTATTTATACTGAAAATTTTTCACAAAAACCCCTCCTCTTAGGTTTTCTCACTCTTAACTAGTATTGTCCTTATTCAGCAAATGAGGACACAGTACTGACTTCAAGGAAAAAAGGAATCACAGCGAGCAGCTGAAGAAAAAAAAGAGGCTACCGTTTTTAAATTGGGAAAATGCTAAAGAGAAATACTGCTGGGATTTATAAATACAAGTCTCTTAAAAGTTCCTAATGCAGCACAATGAAGGCAAAAACATGTAGCTAGCACTAAACTCCTATACTACTAAATTTATCCAGATTAAAGTGTTTTAAGATGTCCTAAAATTTCAGGAAACTTTTGCGCCAATCCACAGCACTGCCTTAAATGAAACCTAACATATACATAAGTTCATCTATCCATAACTAAACGCTCTTATTCTATTACCTTGTTGCAGATTACTACACCATACCCTTTTAACAACTTAAATTGCTCAATTGCACAAATTATTAATTCTATAGTCATTAAAAAAAACCCAGCAGGTGAATACATTCATTCTCTAGACTTAAGACGAAAAGCTTTTACATTATCAGTGACTTGGTGAACAAGGATGGCTTCTGGCCAACTTAAGATGAGCAACTAACCTAACCAGCATGTAAATTAATCCTCAAATGCCTTGTATACAATGCCATGGTCTGAAAAGCCTCAGTTCCGAAATCAAAACAAATCCCCTTTCCACAACCAATAACTGCTTTTTCAAGACTGCCAATGATACATCATGACCTAAGGACTATTTAGGTATCATTTTTTATGCTTCCATCCACCCATCCTGCCTTAGTAGCACAGTCTTCTTAGTGCCACAGCATTTAGTCATATTACAGACTACCCATGTCTTCTATGATTTAGATAGACCTTACTGTGCATAATCAACTTCAGTCTGATTTTTAATAGCCCAAATACTTGGCAATCACTTTTCCGTAAGTCTACACATTTTAAAATCCAAGAACCAGGCAGTAAATATTTTAGGCCACGTAAGGTCACAGACTGTCACATATTCTTAAATAACCCTTAAAAAGGTAAAACCCATTCTTAGCTTGCAGGTCGTATAAAGACGGGGTGAAAAGATCCAAGAAATAAGGGTCAAAAGGCTCTCTCTTTTAATTCCTCAACTGCATCCCAATACTGACTATTAAGCAAGTCCTTTTTAATTGTTAAAGCCGATCTGCACACTAAACTGGGACTATTATAGCCAATACCGAACTACATGAAACAGGCAGTGCAAAGCAGAAAGCTTTTAAAATCCAGGGAACTAACAATGAGCACATATAGGAGCTCCAGTGACATGCTGGGTATCACTTAGGAAAACAGGTCTTTCAATGGCTAAGAATAGCCACACTAAGAAATTACCTGTAACTTTGTGGACACCAACCAAATTGAAGAGGACTAAGGGCCTATATTTTCAGGGACAGTAGAACAGCAGCTAATGAACAAAATCCACAGTAAGAAAACAGTTCAAAACCAACCTCTGCCACTTACTATGCTTCCTAGGGCAAATCACTCAACCTCTGTCTTCAGAATAGTATCTACACCTCAAAGATTTTAAAAATTAAACAGTTTAGTTCACCTAAAGCATTTACAATAGTTCCTGGTGTTAAGTGTTTGAGAAATATTAGCTACTTTTATGTGCCATCACTGTGTGAAGTAAGTCACCTTCATCAGTTACATACACATGGAATCCCTAAAAGGGAGACTAAACCTGATAACCACAACTTCAGTATTTTTGCTAAAGAGAGATAGCTAAGTCCTTCCTTGGCTTGGTTTATCATACATCTTCCTAGACCACAGGTAATAAATTCAAATGCATACACAGAAGCGAAGCAGGAAGGGAAGTCAACAACAGGAGAAAACCCAACCTTTCATATTGCGGTAAAGAAAAAAATGTTATGCCCTATTTAAAAGTTGTAATAATACTCATGGCCAGCTGATTTTTATTTACATGGACTTCAGGCCCCAAAGCTAAAATTCAGATCTTAAAAAAAGATAACTTGAAAATTTGGGTATTATCTAAGTGTCAGTAATTATTTCTAACCCTTTTTAAAATACTATTGTCCAAACAAAACATCTGGGGGTAGATTCAGCTAGGAGGTCACCAGTTTGTGCCCTCTGCCCTACTGGATTCTCTTTGCTCCAAATTCCTCACTCACCACCAAACCCTAGGATGATTAATTAAGCATTTTTAAGTACTCTGGAGAACAGAGTCAGAGTATTTCTCTTGTTGTCACTATGAAAGATGCATGTCCCATTGTTACCAACTCATGGTAACTTTTCATGAGTTTGGTGAGCATGGATTAATCCTCAACAGCTGGAAGCAAAAGACAAAAATCAGGTTTCTAGATTTAAAAAGCAAAGAACCAAACCCTGAAACCACTGACCCCTGCGGCATCCTTCTAATGACATCTTCCAACAGTTTTGAGTGAAGTTTTTCATAATAAACTGAAAAGAAACTGGGGGGGGGAGTGGTGGTGGTGTTCAACAAACCCCTCTTAGTCACATAATCCAATTATTGTTCAAGACAGCACAGGAAGACTAACCATGAATTTCTCACAATTCCTAGATTCTACAGCCTAACAAAAGCTGCCAAACGTTTGATGTTTTAAAAGCTCTTATGCCTTTTGTACAATAAAACCACCAGAAGAAAACGCTTTTAAATATAATCCTTACAAAACTAACATTATTTTCATGGGTAATAATTTAGATCACAATATTTACAATGAAAATATATTCTTCAACAGTAAAAAAGTTTACATAAAAATACCTTCAATTTTAATTATAAAAATCTGAAGAACCTAGATTATAACTCACAGAACTCCCAAGGTTAAAATTAGAGTCACAGCCATCATCCCAAAGACTACATCCTCTCCCTTACACAGCAGCAGCAGTGTCTACCCACCCCCTCCCAATCGACAGCCAGGTACCTCCACCCCTGTCTACATACCCAACCAACTCGCAAACTTCCAGACTATAGTTCTTTAAGACCTACATTTTCCCTTCATCAAGGTAAACCTCTCTTGGACTTATTACAGTCACATTTTACAGTGACTTGAAAGTCTTACAATCATTGAAACCAGTTTAGAAACACAAAGCACAAGCACATTTAAACCGGTTAACTTGACAAAATAGTTGAGGTTAGGACAGTCCAAGCGAAGGATCATCGAAAGTCAATCTACATTTAACTTGCCCTGGAGGACTACCAATTGGGTTAATTGCAGGTTGGAATAGATACTCAAGGAATGGCATCTCATGAAATAAAAAAACTTAGAATATGTAAATAAACTACTTTTACCCTTGGATAGAAACTGTTCACTTAAAAAATCATAACCTCTGTCCATTTAACAAAATATAGCAAAAATAAGGCACGCGCATACACTTTCAAAAGTACACAAACTACAATCCAACCACAGAAAACGCTGCACATTACATTCCCTTCTAATGTACACACCAGCATTACATTGGGTCAAAAATTAGAAGCGTTATTTTTCAAGGAATGGCCCACAAGACATAATCACTTGGAATTCTTGTTAAAGATGTACCCCAGAACCAAAGAATCTAGGCTGGGAAGAACTCAGGAATTTGCATTTTTAACACCCTTCCAAGGTACTAAGCATACTTTAATTTGAGAACTATTGGTTTAAGGTATAGACCACTAAAGAGAATCAGGAATCAGGGTAAGATGGAAATAATAACTGAAATGCTAACATTCAGAGAGCAACTAAAAAGTGGTCAAATATAAGCACCCATGCATTCTCTTCATCACTAGTAACCAATTATCAAAAAACTTAGGAAAAAACATAGCTTTGACCTGTCACAAAAAGTGTTAATAACAGATGGAAAATTCCCCAAAGATTTTGGAAGAAACAAAATTATTTCCCTACAACTGCAAACGTGGAAAACAGACCATCAAATGCTTATAATCTCTTTTGCTTTTGAGCATTTCCACAGTATTTTATGGTTGAGTAATGAAAGGTTTTTCATCAGCCAATTATGTCTGTCTTTAAGCTTGATCTTGCCCACTTGGTTTCTTGCAGCAGTGTCCATTACACAAACATTCAGTATTATTTCCTACTCTTAGGTGTTCTTTTCTAGTTGTTTAATGCCTTCTGAAACAAGAATGTAAGAAAACGCGGAGATGAAGGTATCCTACCTGTAAGGCCAATGTGCTATGAGCACACACCATGCCCTACACCCATATGCAACTGCACTAGTAGCCTTGCTTGGCAGCCATCTTGGAAATGATGCCCGGCTCACAAGGGAGACCATGAAGAAGAGTACGGTGTATGAAAACTGCACGCTATCATCACTACTGCTACAAACGACTCAAAGGACTAATCCTAAAGATGAGAACAAACAAGTAGGAGAAATAAAAAACCTGAGAAAGGGAAAAGGGTAGTTTCTTCCAGAGGCCACTACAGGAACAAATAGAAATTGTAGTTCTAATGTGAAATTTCTCCCAAGGCCTTCAAGACATCATACACTGAAACGTTAAACAAAGGCGATATAACCTTAGCAGTCAAGATGACAAGACCTCCCCTGCTGCACTGTCAACTCTTGTTACCTCCAAAGGCTAACCACTTAGAAATAATCTCCACGTACTAATCCAGTGGATCACATCACATTTTTCAATACCAATTTCACTAACGTGACACGGATAAAAATGCACCTCGGAGAATCACACTAGATCCTGGTTACCTGAGTTTGCCCTAACTGTTGAGAGTTGGCTCGTCCACTGCGCTCGCCTTTTAAATTGCTCTGTACCAGAAGCGGCCTCTTCACTTAGCTTTAAATTAATATTTAGCTGCAAAACAAAAGACCATCTCCAGATCCCTAATCCCTTCAGTCTTTCAAGGAAAACAAAACCTCACTACCCCACCAGAAGGAACAAGCTACCCATGCTTAACCCCTTCCAAGCCCGCAGGGCCTGCCCAAGGAGCAGAGCAAGCGAAAAGGTAGGACCGAGACTACGGCAGCGGTCATCTCACCTGTTGATGAAACCATATCCGTTTCTTACATTGAACCATTTTACTGTTCCCAAAACCTTCGTTGCTGGAGGGGAAAAAACACACACACACACACACAAAAACAAAAAACGCACGATTACCAGACGTCCTTTCTTAGACCCGCCACGCTGGGGCACCCGGCCCCGCACGCGCTCCGCAGCGGCCAGAGACCCCCTGACAGCCTCTCTCTTCCGAGGCCGCGCACGGGCCCCGCGGCACACGTGGGTGAGCTCGGGGCGGCGGAGAGGCCCGTGGGCAGGCGTTGGGCGCGGGCCTCAGCGGGCGGGCGCGGCTGCGGGGCGGGGAGCACGTGAGGGAAGGGGAAGCGTCCGGCCCACACGGGCCTGCGTAGGCGGCGCGCCGCGCCCTCAGGGTACACGCGGAAGGGAGCGGGCCGGGGGGGACGGAACAACGGCGTGCGGGCCCGAGCGCACGCGGCCGCCGGAGAGGGGAGGGACCCCGCCGCACACGCGGTCGGCGGCGCGCGGCGGCCCGGGGGGAGGGGCGCGCGGCCGCGCGGGGTCCGCAGGGGGCGCGGGAGGCGGCGCGCGCGCGCCTGCCGGGCACGCGGACCGGGCGGGCCGGCGTCCGCGAGGGCGCGGGTGAGGAAGGCTGGGGGAGGGGCGGCCGCGCGCCGCCGAGTCGGTCCCCGCCGGCCGCGCGCTCGCCGGCTCGCCCCGCTTCGGGTAACGGTTCCGCCGCCAGGCTTCCCTACGGCCCCACCCCCGTCCCGTCCGGCCTCACCGATGACCTTCTTGTCCCCGCCGGCAGGCGCCGCCGATGTGAGGCCGCCCGGGCCGCCGCTCCCTGCGCCGCTGCCCGT
The DNA here is from genome assembly GCF_018350175.1 of Felis catus. Classification (NCBI taxonomy): domain Eukaryota; kingdom Metazoa; phylum Chordata; class Mammalia; order Carnivora; family Felidae; genus Felis; species Felis catus. The sequence goes on along the minus strand of NC_058375.1, from coordinate 33,315,287 downwards.
GGTGCCGGGCTTGGTGTCGGCAGCGCTGAGGGCGGGGGCGGCGGGGGGGGCGGCGGGCGGCTGCTGGGTCTCGGCCTCGCTGCTCATGGTTGCGGTGATGGTGACTGGGGCCGGCTGCGGCAGCTGCGGCTCCTCCCGGGGTGTGATGGTAACTAGGCCGGCGGCGGCGGTGGGGCTGCTCAGGGCTCTCTGGGGTCCGCTCTCCGCTCCCGCTACCGATCGAACTAGCGAGAATGGCGGGACGGGCGGGATAAGCCCTGAGAGCGACCCGCCCCAAGCATCGTTCACTGGCCACTAGTGCTGCCAATCTCACCACCTGACCCCGACTCCTGGCTTCTATTGGCTAACACTTTATCACTCCTCCATTCTCATTGGCTCTTAGGCGGCTAATTCGGCCGACCTACAACCGTTCCTGCCTCCGCCGCCGCCATAGAGACCGGAACTAGAATTAGAGTAGAGTCACCACGAGAACCATAGAGTACCCGAGAGGACGGGCAGAGTGAACGTGACTTTCACGAGGCTGCAGCGCGGGCGGGCGGGCCCCACGTCCAGGGCTGGGTCTTGGCCAAGGGAAGGGCAACCGCCAAACGCCTGAGCCGGGATTACCCGGCCTTGACCCTAGGGCTTGGAAGGGGACCCGACGGCACCTTAGCCCATAGGGAGGAAAGGCCTCCCTCTCTCCCTCTGCTGTAAATGTGGTCCTTGTGACCCCGGACCATTACTGCGGATAAAGCCGTCTTTTCTACAATGGCCGTGTACTCGCACAGCCGAGGGTTTCTGGAACGTATGCATTCAAAGAGCGTCTGTTTCGGCGGAGCAGTCAGTCACCTTGGAGGGACCATGCAGTCCCTCAGACCGCCCCGGCTCAGCATATTTAGGGCGGAGGGCGGTGGTGTACTCCACGGGGACCTGCCTTCTGATCCATCTTACCAGGCATATAAGAACTGCCTCGTTAAGTATTCACGTCTTTCTGTATTGGCCACAAATCAGATTTAATTTCAACTCACGTTTATTGAGCAAGCTAGGCATTTCCCTTGTATTTTATCCTTTCAACAGCCATGCGAAACGGGGATTATTACCCACAGTTCACAAATGGTTTATAATTGAGGCTGCCACCTGATGTAGCTCAAGTCCTCCACCTTCATTTGTTCTTCATTAAGCTTCTACTATCTACTATCGGCCGGGGATGCTTTGGTTCCCGAGTCAGTTTCCGCCTTAAATTCAGTCTACAGATGAAGGCAGAAATTTAAACACCCAACACTCCACAAATACTCCAGCTCTGCAAAAGCACAAAGCATTTTGGGAGTGGAGGTGATAAGGTGGAATGCTGACTCCAGGAGCAAGGTTTATGGAAAAGCCTAGCGGCAAGAAGATGGGGGTCTGGGAGAATAGAAGTAAAGTAGTTGAGAAAGGCTAGAATGAAAAATTGGGTTATAGAGGTGGGCAGGTTCAAATTAGTAACATTTTATTTGAAATTATCCTAAGGGCAATAGTGGAAAGGGCAGTTTTAGAATTGTCAGTAGGGAGTGGAAGATTTTTTTTTTAAGGCTAATGAGTGTGGACAATGGGTTGTAGAGGGGTGAGAATGGAAGTAGAGACAGCAAGCTAGTGCAGTAGTCCTTACCCCAGCAGTATCATCTAGCCTGTCACTTCCACCTCCTAAAGGCCTCCCGAATCAGAATCAGTCATAAATATCTCTCAATGCCAAACCAGAGTCTCTTCATTGCTACTGCCATGACACTAGTGTAGGCAATCATCTATTGCTTACAGCAGAGGTAGGCAAACGTTTTCTCTAAGGGCCAGATAGCAAATATTTTAAGTTTTGTACACCAGACAGTTCTGTCTCAGCTGCTCAACTTTAGAGCCTGAAAGCGGCCAATCAATAAACAAGTGCACCTGTGTTCCAAGAAAACTTTATTTATGGACACTGAAATTTGAATTTCATATTTTTACATGTCACAAAATAGTCTTGTTTCAACTATTTAAACATTTAAAAAAGCATTCTTATTTTTAGCTTATGAGCCACTGAAAAACGGAATGTGATCTGACCTGCCAACCAGTTTGCTGACCCCTCTCTTTAGAGCGCTGCTGTGGCCTCCTAGCCAGTCTCTACCTCTTTAACATTCTCCACCATGACATCCAGAGTGTTCTTTTGAAAACATCTCATCATGACAGTCTTACTTAAAATCTTTCAGTGACTACTACTGTCTAAATTCCTTATTGTGATTTACAGGACTCTGTAGGACTTCTCTAAACTTACCTCCTGACACTTCTTTCACATTCCTTGTTCAACCTTCCTGGTGATCTTTTAGACATTGCTTCCTTTAAGCTATCACATACTATTCCCTCTACTTATAACATTCTTCCTTTCTTCCTTCTTTTGCTTGCTTAACTCATCATCCTTTGGGTCTTGCCTCAAATGTTACTTCACTAGGAGACCCTCCTAACACACTGTATTGCATGAATTAAATCTTCGTTTCCTCAGACTATGAGTTCCTGAGCATCTGGCCTAGTACCAGACACACAATATCTTAAGAAATCTGTTATATGAATAACATGGTACCGAAAATGGATTGGAGGAGGTACTGGCAGTAGAGAGGTCATCTGGACAGGTGAAGAAGGCTTGCAGCAACATTAGGTATGGAGAGAATAGGTGGATTCTAGAACTGCTACTCATCTGTTCCAGCTCCAGATAACTTTTTAAAAAAATTAATTTATTCTGAGAGAGAGAAAGCACGAGCAGGGGAGGGGTAGAGAGAGGAGAGAGAATAGCAAGCGGGCTGGGCCCCATCAGCACAGAGCCCAATGCATGCCTCCAACTCCCGAACCATGAGATCATGACCTGCGCCAATATCAAGAGTGCTTAACTGAGCTACCCAGGTGCCCCAGCTCCAGATAACTTTTGACTGTTAAGAAGAAAATGTTTTCTCAAAAGGCAGTTCTGCCAACATTGGGGACCTTTAAAAGTGTGCCCTTTGGCTTGAGACTTTTTCCCCAAGGTAGAGTTACAAAGACAGATTGAACAATGGGACTAGCACCTCTGCCGATAAAGAGCAACCTTCTCTATGTAACTGCTTTGAAGGGATGGCTCCTCAGCAGAAATCTAAATTCTGTAACATTTGTCTTTAAAATGTTACCTAAAAGTATCATTACTTATTCAATTATTTCACTAAGCTCTCTCTCATCCTCAAAGAGCATAAAGATGAGTTATTTAAGAAACTAGTTTCCTTGTAGCCACCTCCATACCACTGCCAAAATAGTACTGAAGCACTAGAGGATAAAGAGTTCATGTCAAAATTCAACCCCTTTTCCAAGGTGGGAGCTTTCCACTCCAGTTTTGCTAGACCCCTGCCACACTGCCCAGCATGGTGACCATAGTGTAGACAACCCCAGTGCCTACGTTTAAGTGGTGTGAAAGGCAAGAGAGTTCATTCCAAGAATCTCTTTTGCAAAATAACATACACCTTGTCCTCTATCTCTAACAGACTCTGGCCCAAGAACATAGTTCCTCTTCCTAGAAAGCCCCTTCCACCCTTACCTCCTGGCTAATTCCAACCAATCCATCAATACTTACCACAAATGTTACCTCTTCCTTTCACACCTCCCCCTGCCCGCACCCTCTTCCCCCAACCCCCTGCCCACTCCAGCATCTTGTACATAGCATTCACGTAACAGGTCTTTCTTGAGCACTTACTAGGTACTAGATACCTCTTCTAGGTGTGGGGACATAGCAGTAAAAGAAAGCAAAACGACCGAATTTCCTGCCCCCCTAAGGGCTCACATTCTAATACCACACTGAATCGAAATGTGCCTATCTCCTGTCACAAGCAAGGGCCACATCCTACTCATCTTGCGGCTCCTGTGCCCAGGACAGAGCCTGACCTAGAATGCAGGTGCCAAGTGTAACAATTCAGTTTAATGGCCCATCACAAGAACGTCAGATTAGGATCCCAGCAGCTCATCCTCCTTACTCTCTAATTCCACCTTGTCTAGTTAAAGATCTCTCCTCTGCTAGGTCAGTCCTTCCTTCCCTTTGCTCCCTGAACCCTGTTTACCTAGCTACAGAGAGTTGCAAATATCTATACTGTAGGGCCCTTACACCAGCTCCCTTGGACCCTAATACACTGAAATGGCACTTTTAACCAGGTTCTCTTCTGTCATAGAATTCAGCTCCGTGCTACCTCTGCCACTGCCAGGAGGTGAATCATCCCTGCCCATGAGCCAAGAGAGAAAAAGGAGGAATGGGATAGCATAGAAACTGCCTCTTGAAAGCAACACTATGGAACTCCCTTTACCTCCTGAACATTATGCTCAGTGGGATCTTTCTATGTTGGGCTAGGTCCTTTCAAAATAAGCATTTTCCAAGGCATGTTATTGTTTACAAATTACCTTCCTATCCATTCTCGTATTTGACCCTCTCAACAGTGTTATGAAGTACATACGTATTATTATCCCCATTTTACAGAGGAGAAAACTGGGGCTATGAAAGGGGAAGAAAATTTCTCAAGACCTCCGTTGTTTATAAAATGACCCCAGATTGAAACAAAGATTTTTGAGTAAATTATTCCCAATTCCTCATGATCAAGACACATTCTACCAAATGGTCTCCCATCCACAACTATCCCAAGTTAGTGACCCTTTTCTCACAGGTTCTAGAACCAACCAAACTGAACCTACTGGGAATATCCTTGGAATAACTAGTGCTTCTAGCCCTGAGGGGGGACTGCTACAACTGCTTGCAGGTCTGAGGCGTCACCTAGTCACAGCCACAGTTGGGGTCTGGTCCCCGCTAGCCCTGGCAAGGGCCAGTCTTCCCAGCTGAAGCTAAAGCGTGAGGAGACAGTCTGTTATTACAACCATTTAAAAACAACACGTGTACAAAAACAAACAAAAAAAACCAAACAAACCACTTTATTTACAGTTGGAAACTTAAGCAGAAAATCTTGGGTTCTGAATCTGTGACACTTCCAAGGTCTCTTGATCAAAAAGGGCAGCAGCAGGCAGGGAAGCAAACACAGGGGCCAATCCAGATTATCTTACTCAAGAGCGTCACCCAGAGCAAGGGAAGGCCTACAATGGCAGAGACATGGAAGTCTGTTAGGGATGGAAGAGATAAGCAGCTCAGAGGCACTAGAAGGGGACTTTCATGAGAGACAACACCCCCGGCTCTTCTCAACACTCCTAATCTTCTTTTCCCAAAAGAGCAGAACTGGTCTCTTGCCCTAGGTCAGACCTTTGGTTCCCCAGGGTAAAGTTGAGAGGTATATTACATAAGAACCAAGAAGAAAGAAACTAACATTTATGGCCACACATATCATCGCATTTATTTACCCTTCAGAACCTCTGTGCAGTATATATCGCCTGTAGTTAAGTAAAGGAGAAAACTAGAGTCCCAAGGGGTTTAATGGTTTGACAGTGATGGGGCTTCCTGGTCTACTTGGCTCCAAAGTCTGTGTACTTTTTGCCAGACCTTGACGGCTCTCTGTGGAACTCTAGAACAAAGAGAAATCCTTCCTCCTTGCAGGTTTTGGTCCCAGGGTTATAGAGAAAGTAAAGTCACACCCTGTTTATGGCCTTGGAGTTAGCTTTACTAAAAGAACAGAATGAGTACACTCAGAAACTATGGTCTCCCTCTCCCTAAACATAGCCACACCCCTTTTCCTCCAGGGGACAGTGAGTCCTGGTGTCCTACTGCAGGCTCAGACAGAAGTTTAACCCTGGGCCCCCAAGCAGAATGTACAAAACTGCATAGATGTGCTTTGTAAGTTCCATGGTGCTCCAGGATCTAAGCTGTATTGTAGACCAGGCACTGTGTTTGTCAGTCAGCATGGTCTCTGCCTCAAGGAGTTCTGTTTAGAGAAAACCAAGTGAACACATTTGTGATATGCTGCATTAAATGATGTGTAGAGAGATGAATCAAGTGCTGTGGGAGCACCGAGGAAGGCGCCGTTGCCTGGGCCTAGACCTGGGAGGAGATGGAGTAACCAGGGAGTGGCTGACACACCGGTATCAGCCACATGCTCCTCGGAGCAGCTGAGAGGAAGGAGGATTTGTTAAAACTATGTATATACAGTATATATTTCTCTTATAAGATATATGCTCAATATAGAAATTTCAAGCATATACACAACAGTAGGAGCAATGGGAAGAAAGGACTCTGCTATCTCTACATTGCAGAAGTAACCATTACTAACACTTGGCTATATGTCACAACAGTAATTTCTGAAAGAGTTACTCAAATATACTAAATCTTGACTTTGTCACTTAATGTACCCTAGAAATCTGCCAACACATACACATCTACCTTTAAGGCCATGTAGTATTTTGCTGATGTGGTGTACCTCAATGTTTGAGACCTGATTACGAGGCTGGGAGCTCTGCCTTTGTACTGGATCGAACTGGAATACAGCCATTTTCCCCTCCCCTCCCTTTTTTAGCTGGCAGGGCGTCTGTCTTTCAGGGCAGGGAACAAACAGTGTCACAAACCCAGCAGGCATGCAAATATTTGCTGCCAAATCTCTGGAGCTCCCTAGACCCGTATTTTCATGTGGAACCTGTTCTCTGGCCTGGACTGCTGCAGTGGACACCTCCCTGGCCTCAGCTTATCCTCCACATGGCTGCCAGAATCATCTTCAGAATAAGGAAGTCCAATCCCCAAGTTTTCCTGCTCAAAATCCTCCAGTGGGTCCTCTTGGCCTGGTTCTTTTTGGAGGGCCAGGCTCCCTTTTGAGAATCTGGGGAGTACAAAAGACTCTCACCCCCGGGGGAAAAGGGTGCATACTGTCTAAAGCCTACCTCAGGATAACATATGAATGTCTCAGACTGCACTGGTTCTCACGAGTGGCCCTGGCCTCCACCCGCCTTGCCTCGTACCCTTTGCTTTTCTTTCATACCTTTCTGCTTTGGCCATATGGAATTATTAGCAGTGTCCCTTACACTTTGCCCGTGCTGTTCCCTCTGCCTGGAATGCCTTCCCATTTTAGCCACCCGAGACATTCCTTCTTTCCTGTACTCAGCCAAAGCATCGTCTCTTCTGTAGTCTTCCCAAACCACTCCAGGCAGACACAGGCATTCTGGCTTCCCTGACTTTTTCCAGTCCGGTGCTTTACTCTGCTGTAATTGTCAGTTTCCTCAAGAGACTGTGAGTTCCCTGAAGACAGGAACTGGGCTTTTCATATTTGCAGCCTCATACGCAGCATGGGACCCATCTCAATTAAGTAGTGCTTAGTTGTGGAAGGAATGAAGGACCGATCCGTGTGCCACCAACATGTCTTTCATAACCTTCCTCTACAGTAACACATCACATCGACAGGTAATTCCAGGAGCTGGGGGACAGTGTCCTAAAGCTCAGTAATTCCAACAGCACCGTCACCAGTGTCCTCATAACCATCATCCACAAGTACAATTAATTTGTAACATAATCACAACTTTAATAATGCCTTACTGTAAGTTATAATAACTGTAAAATTATGTGTTGCACTAATTATGTATTCTTTCTAAGGTGCAAATGCTAAAAGATATTCATCACAGGACTACCTAAAGCAGTGTTACCCACATTTCCCTGATAAGAAGCATCTGAGGTGCTTGTTACAAACACAGCATCCAGGATCCTAACTCAAACTCACTCACTCAAACTCTCCAGGGGAGGGATCTGGGAATTAGTAGGTTTAACAAATGCCCCCGAGTGATTGGATTCTTAGGGAAATTTGGGAAACAATGACAGAAGAAAGCTATCTACACCTTGCTACAGGCCCCAGATTTGTGGATAACTGGAAGGGCAACAATTCAGACTAGCTGGGCTGCCAGATGCCACAGCCACTCTCTATTCCAAGAGACGCTCTGGCTTTCAAAACAGAGGTTCCACCAGCCCTCAAGTGGTTGTAAGTAGCAAAGAACCCAGTTCAGACTAGAGCAGGCGAACCCTGAGGGCCAAGGTTCACTTATGTATACCTAACCAAATTCCTCACAAAAAGCTTTCACAGGACCCATGGAGATTAAAAAAAAACCATGGTTTCTACATCTAGAGTTGTACAGAAACTTCATCCTCACCAAAACCAAAGTCAGGACCCTAAGGCAAAACACAGAAGTTCTAGAAGGAAGTGCTTCCTAGGGAAGTACTGCTGATTAAATCACTGTACCTGTCTTCTATCTCCATCCCATCTTCTTTTATTTCCAGTGCCTAGGCACAAGGCCCCACATGCGTGATTAGGTGATACTTTGATTTGAAGGCAGTAGATTCCTGCTGGACCAGGGCCACCAAGAGAGGATCTCCTGGGTCTTTTCTGACTGGAATATGGTGGCTTCTCAATGAGAAAGCAGGCTCTGTTATTCCACTATCACCTTGCCACTCAAAGTCAGCATCAGCATCTCCCAAGTGCTAGTTAGAAATGCAAAATCTCTGGCCCCATCTAGACCCACTGAACCAGAACCAGCATTTTAACAAGATCTCCTGGTGATCTGTAAATGCAGTAAAGTTTGAGAAGTACTGTTCAACAGGGCTTGAAAACAGCCTCTGTATTGGCTGTCAACCATTATCCTGCCCAAACAACCTGGGAGAGCTGAAACACTCCCATGGGAATTAGAGATGCTTATAACTTTAACAGCTAGGAAGGTAAATAATGGGATGATACTCCCATACTCCCTGGGGAATTAATCTCTACTTTTCCTTACTTTCTCCCACATCACATTACTTAGAAACCCAAAGCACCTAGATTCCCTAACACCTTAAAACTCATGATAAGGATTTTTGGTAAAGTTAAATGAGATCATTCAAGTTCTTAGCTCAATATCTGAGCACAAGAAGAATAAATAAATGATAGAAGATGTAATAAATGATAACTACTATTATTATATTGCCCCTAAGTATTACCTATGAAAGATTCAATCCTGAGCAAGTCAGGGGTAGGAGACTGAATTGGAGGTACTATATTTAAATTTAATTAAAATTAAATAAAATAAAAAATTCAGCCCTTCAGTCACGTCAGCCACATTTCAAGTGCTCAACTGTCACATGTGGCTGGAAGCTGCATGATGGACAGCACAAACACAGAACATTTCCACCACCACAGAGAAGACTTTCTATTGGACAGTTCTGGTCTAGAAGCCTCTGGAACATCAAATGGCCCCTGTGGGATCTGTTCTGCTTGGGTTGCAGGCTGGGAAGAGAGGCTTCCATGGGGGCAAAGGTTTACATGCCCTTTGTTATTAAGGGATGAGGAGGGGAGGGTTGTGAGCACCACCCTCAGAAATCAAACCCCCAGCAAGGACTGCCACTAACTTTCTGTAAGGGACTCAGAAAAACACAGAAAAAAGGCCCCAAACAAAAAATTTCTAAACTTTATTCTTTTTTTCTTTTAATGTTTTATTTTTGAGACAGACAGGGATGAGCATGAGCAGGGGAGGGGCAGAGAGAGAGAGAGAGAGAGAGAGAGGGAGGGAGACACAGAATCTGAAGCAGGCTCCAGGCTCTGAGCTGTCAGCACAGAGCCCAATGCGAGGCTCGAACTCACAGACTGTGAGATCATGACCTGAGCTGAAGTCAGACACTTAACTGACTGAGCCACCCAGGCACCCCTAAACTTTATTCTTTTCATCTCTGTCCTCCAGTAGTGATCAGTGGTCAATCCTTAAAAGGAAAAGGACCTGGTAGCTTAACTTAGGTTCAGCAAAGAAATAAGTGGGATTAGGAGGGAAATGCCAGCCACTACTGAAGGGGGACACCAGGTTGAGAGCTAGGGACCTCTAGTACTGATAGGAGAGACAGCTCAGGGTGTCGCCTGTGCCTGAGAAGGGACCATCTGGCTGGACAAGAGAGAGGACCACGTGCAGCTTCTAGCACACACTTGTGCACGCCTGCCAGCATTTGCTAACATCAGTTCCCTGCCTAAAATGCCTGACATTCTCCCTCTCTATTAACTCATGTAGTAAATTTTTAATAAATGCCCGCAAGTGCCAGATGCTATGAACACAAATTAAGTCACATAAAGAGGTATGTACAGTCATTAAAATGGTCTGACATTTGACTACATCTCCATTCAGAAAAAAAGAGGCAGAGAAAAGAAAAATAAATTCTAGATAATTTAACTATATAAATAAAATCATAGAAACATTAGAAAAAATACAAAAGACATTATGATTTGAGATACTAAGGACCTTCTTGAATAAGACACAACCACAAAAACCATAAGAGAAAAGACTGATAATTTTGACCGCATCAAAATTTAGAACTTCTGTTTAACAAAGAAGATCACCAAAGTTAAGATAAGCAACACAATGTTAGTTTTTTGCTTAAAATACATTCTGGACAAAAGAGTCACGACATATAAAATAAAGAACAAAGACTCAGAATTTGTAACTATTCAAATCCTAAGAGAAGGGTAAAAAAAGCTATATGCTACAAACATAGTATATTGTCAGGTTTTCTTTTTTTAAGTTTATTTAGAGAGAGCGAGCGAGCAGGAGAGGAGCAGAGAAAGAGAACCCCAAGCAGGTTCCACACTCACGAAGTGTGAGATCATGACCTGAACCAAAATCAAGAGTTGGACGCTTAACCGGCTAAGCCACCCAGGTGCCCATTTTTAATTTTATTTTTATTATTATTATTTTTTAATGTTTTATTTATTCTTGAGAGAAAGAGAGACAGAGCATGAATGAGGGAAGGGCACAGCGAGAGAGGGAGACACAGAATCCGAAGCAGACTCCAGGCTCTGAGCTCTCAGCACAGCCTGACATGGGGCTTGAACTCACAAGCCTTGTGATCATGACCTGAGCCGAAGTCGGACGCCTAACCGACTGAGCCACCCAGGTGCCCTAACTTTTTTAATGTTTATTTATTTACTGTTTTTCAGGTTGATACTTTGTAAACCGCAAAGTGGTAGGAGGAAAATGCCCTAATAACCCTTTCTCTTTAGATCCTTACAATAAGCCTAAGAGATAGATATTATCTCCATTTGACAGATGAGGAAACAGGCTCAGAGAAGGGAAGGGATTTCCCTAAGGTCACAGAGAGAGGAAATGGGCTCAATCCCCAAGTTTTCAAGCATAAAGTTCTTTCCCCTAGATGGTGCTGACTTCACTAAGGACTCCTAACCAGGAGGAGAAAGACACACGTACCTGATCAGTCTCGCTCTGGACTACATCTCCCCACACTGTGAGATCACCACAGGTAGCTTGGGCTTATTGTTGGGGCCTGTGGGAACATTCTAGGAGAGAAGGCATGGTGGAGATTCATCGACTTACACATGCACTCACCAAACATTTACTGACGCCTGCCAGCCCCTGTACTAAGGACCGAGGACTCAGAAACTGAAATGGTAACAGTCCATGCATGTCCTAGCAGAAGGGTATAGATAATCCAGATCAAAAAGAAAATGTACAACATTTAAAAAAAATAGCAAACCTATGACATATAACAGTGTAATAAGTTATAAGAGGGAGTTTATACAACAGGGCAGAGGAAGCAACTAAAGTGCTGCTTAAACAGGTCAGGGAAGGATTCACACAAGAGAGGACATTCGAGCTGGGCCTAGAAGGACGAATGGGATCCCACCAGGAGGAAAAGAAAGAAAAAGAGCATTCCAGTGGCAGAAAGAACATGAGCAAACGTTCGGGGGCAGAAAGCAACAAGAGGCAGGAATGTGTATGGCATATTTAGAGAAGAGCTAGTGGCCTAACGTGACTAGAACATGGAGGCAGCAGTGGCAGAAGAGGCTGTGGAGAGACAGTGGGGACCAGGTCATGAAGGATCTTGAATTCAATGCTGAGTAGGACTTTATCAAGTAGGTGAAGGGGCCACCAGAGGCCGAACCTCAGTGTGCACCAGAGGCAAACTTACAGGCCAAGATAACAGAGGTGGGGGTCCTTTACTCCTGTACTCCCTCCCCCTTCCTGAGGAAGCCCATGCAACTGGAGGCAGTAAACACTGGGCCTAACACACTGGAGCCATCTCCTGGCTCTCCAGCCCCTCCACACTAGTCAGGTGCTACGGGACCAGAATGGGCGAGAGAGGAAATCAAAATAGGACTCACCTCAATCTTTCGCATCACTAGAAGTCCATCAATGATTTTTCCTGTGGGAAGAGTACGAGCTGGACTTTATTACTCTCATTTGCAGAGTATTTTCAGCTTGCAATGTCCACTCTTATCTATCATCTCATTTGATCTTCATACGACCATCTGAAAATTGGGACTTGATGGAAGTGAAATGATTTGCCCAAGATGACAGTTCATAAGGAGCAGAGTACTAGGTCTGAGCGATTGCAAAGCCCCACTGTACCACGCTGCCTCTGTAGGACATTTCTTAAGTGATACCATCCGGGTCCACCCCAAACATACGTATCACCCAAGTGGTTGCATTCGACATCACACAGCCCTCTGCTCTTCCCTCTAGCTCCCTCCACCTCCCATCACTTCCGCCTTCCCTGCTACTGCCAGAGCAGTTACACCAGGTGGGCACTCTCGGTACTGGAGTCTGGGGGCTGGCTCCTTTGGACGTCCCACTCTGGGTGAATGGGGCCTGGACTCCAGGACAGGAATAGGACTCACCAAATACTACGTGTTTCCCATCCAGCCAATCACATTTAGAGCAGGTGATGAAGAACTGGCAGCCATTTGTACTGGGACCACTGTTTGCCTGACAGAAACCAAATATACCTTCAGTGAGTTTTCCTGGCCATGCTAGCCGAAGGGTGAGATTCCCCCAAAGAGCCTATAGCCCTGATTCCTTTCTTTCAGCAAACCTTACCGAATATCTACTATAAGCCAGTTCCTGAGCTAGGATCCAAGGATACCGAGATAAATAGGATACACAATATCTGCCGTCAAGGAGCCAGATTCTTGAATAAATGTACAATTCCCCTGCAGTGTGAATTTTTATTAAAGGAACAATTGTTCATGGGGCCCAATTTGCTGTATTTAATCCAATACTGGTTAGAACTGGATTACAGTTATAAACTAGATACCAGTGAGAAAAAGCCTGTTGCCTATGCCATAAACTGAATAGCTTTGTACTGCATCATAACAATGGTAATAAAGAAGTTTAAGAAGGTGCGAGAAGTTGCTACACTAGTGCTGTGCTAGGAAAAAAAGACTACATGTAATCAATGATGTTTGCTTTTTACAGCTACACCCAAATCTTTTATTATTGAATTTTACAGGAAGAAGTATTTTTTTAATTGAGAATCTGAGAGTCTCCTCCCCTGAAATTCTTTCTGTATCTTTACATTTCATAATGCACTGTAAAAGAACAGGCAAGTATTACAATGCAAAGTAATACTTTGTAAAGCGAAATTTAACTTTCATAGGAAGTGTACTTTCATACTTTACATGTTGATACTACTAAACTGCCTTTAATATGCTAAATTCAGATTTCTGTACATTAACAAATCCAAGTTACCTTTTAAAAGCACTGCCCTACTAACTCTGTGCACATTTTATTGCATACTTCCCTTATTTTGGAAAAAAGGAGTGGAAAATGGGAAACTTAAAGTACTACTAACGGCACAGGTCTCCTAAAATTAATATGACTACAGCAGCACTGGAAATTATTAGATAGGTCACTAGCAGTAATTGGATGCTTAATGGATTTAAATTGGTTGATTCTGTGTTCAACCGTGCAAGAATAAAAATGTGTATGAAATACATTAAAGACACTGTCCAGGGGTACATTCTCATTGGGGATTTTATATTATACTTAGAAATTCCCCATGTGAGCGCTGCCTGAGTGGCTCAGTCGGCTGAGGGTGCCTGAGTCAGCATCAGCAGGAGGGCGCTGTGGAACAAGGGCTAGACTTCCCAGACTCCCAGTTCTTTCCTTTCAATCAAGCTTTCCACCAATCAATCTACCTAAGTAGCTGCTTGCTGTATAAATATTTATTAGCAAACAGGCAGGAAAACAGTCCCATATGTTTTTATAGCTCAGGGGACACGCTCTGCCCTTAGCCACTCGTTTATTCATTCTTTTAGGCAGCATGGCTTACTACTTTCGAGAAGAAGCTCTGGAGCCAGGTGATGACCTAGCTGGAATCCCAGTTTCACCACTGAACCTGTGACCTCAGATTAGTCACATAACCTCCCTGTGCTTCGGTATCCTCATTTGTACCCATTTCAAAGGGATGTTGAGAGGATTAAAACAAATTAATGCAAATAAGGTGCTTGTTGAGTAACTGTCCAATAAATGGTAGCCATCATTCTGATTATCTTTCAGTCATTCATGTTTATAGGTATCTACTCAGCACCTTTCAGTATCAGGTAGTAAGTAAGGCTTGGAGATCAATGAGGCCCTGTCCCTGCCCTTGAGGAACTCATGATTTAGAGGATGGAAACAAAAACAAGGACATTACACGGTATGTGAAAGGACAGCACAACTTCACCAGTGTCAGCCTGAAGGGGGTAGAGACCAATGTTTCCTTCCAGTTTTGAGTCCTCCATAGATGCTAACAGGTGGCATGCACCTAGAGGGTTCTAGGCCTCCTGGCAAAGATCCAAGCCCACCTAAACTACTCCTGCAGCATTAACCTGCACTTGCCTGGCCTGGCTGTCTGAAAAAAGGGACTTGCACACTGTTTGCTAGGCTTAGTGTTGCCCAGTTCTCATGGCAGCCTCCTTCCTGGCTTCTCTGCCCCCAGCTCTCCATTCCCATCTGCCACTCACACTGCAGCCAGGGTCTTCATTCTAAATCACAAAGTTGATCAACCCTGCTCAAAAAAGCGTACACCTCTCCATAACCTGTGAACTCAAGTCCACACACTTCATCCTTATTCTGGCATTTAAAGCCCTTTAGGAGCTAGACCCACCAGTCTCTTCAGTAGTCTCTACTGGCCCTTCCCCCTCCCCAAGCACATCCTATGTTCTCATCACCTTCCTCACCTTTGGTCCCTTGACTATGCCACCCTGCCATTTCATGGTCACACAGCTTTGCCTAGGCTATTTGCTCAACTTGAAATGCCATCTGGAATAGAGCTCCTTCCAGAACTCAAAAGCTCTCCCATCTATGAAGCTGTGCCTGACCCCTCAAAGTAATTACTCTCATTCCGTGGGGCCCTCACGGTACTTTTACATACCCTAAGGTGTCCTCATCTTAATACACAGTGGCATGAATTACACTATACTGGACTTGTCATTTTGCATGTGTGATTCCCCCATTAGATGTTAAGTGTCACAAGGGCAGGGATCAGGTCTGTATCCTTGTACCCTACCCTGACCTGATACAAAGTGGGTGTCGGTAAACCTTCACTTGATAAAGGCCTGTGTAGATAAGTGGAAGGGGAGGCAAGAAGGACAGAAAGTGTGCCTGTAAATATTGAGTCTGGGAGAGAGAGTGTGGGGAAACTGCCAGGGAAATGGGTGATGAGGGGAGGCAGGGAGGAGATTGGAGAGTGAGAGGGAAGGAAGGTGAGACGGGTAAGGAAAAATGAGGGCAGAGTGAATACGGAGAAGAAGGGGGAGCGATCAGGAGTGGGTAGATGAGGGGGTTAAGTGGGGCAGATAGGGAGCTGAGAAAGGCAAGTGAGATGTGGGAGTGGGGGGTCTAAGTAGGAAGGGGTGCCAGGCCGAGGGAGCGAGAGTGGTCAGCGAGCCCAGAGGAGGACCAGCCAGGAGGCAGCATGACTGGGAAGTCATCTCGGGACGCCAGGGTGGAGCACCAAGTGCATGGGCGCCATGTCCCGACAGCACAGCTGGCTGCACTCCGAGCGGCAGGGCTGAAGGCTGAGCCGCACACCCTCGCTCGAGCGAGGTAAGAAAACACACATCAGAGTTTCAGTTTTGCCCGCCCCCCCCCCAAAACTTCCAATGCTGAGAGCCCAGCCCAACCAAGTCAAAGCCGACTGAGGAAGGAAGTAGGTGTGGCAGAGCTGAGTCCTGGGACAAGTGAGAGAAGTAAAGAACGAGCTTCCATCCCAAGAGATGGCACCGTGCCTCAAGGGGCGCCCACAGACCCGCTGGCTACAAATCTAACCCAAAACCTTGACTGGCTCTCACTTACCATGGAAAGCAGGCCTGGAGCGGAGTGCCTAAGTTTAAAATTTTCATCTGCAAATGGCCCCCGGTAAATACTGGCGACTCCAGTACCATCTCCCTGAGCAGAGAGAAAGGACGTGTTAGCAAGTGTTGAGTGTTGGGCTCCCCTTCCTTGGGCCCCCTGGAGGAATGCTGCTGTACCGTAGCCAACTTTTTGAAGGTGCACTCTTACTCCTGAAGGTCACTTTGGGAGCCACACCTCTCTGACCCTGTCTTATAATCAAAGCCGGCCCTGTCCCAGGCACCTGCAGCTCACAGACTGGCCGAGGCATCTCACAGATTGGGTAAAACAGGTCACAGCTGGGCCTCTAGAAAGCTCAGTTAAGACAAGGCAGAGTAGGGAACAACAGTGTAGTGATCCCATACATAATCCTTGCCACTCCCAAAGACTCTCATGCCTGTTATCAAATAAAATTACCCACTTAAGTGCCACTATCCCTGCTCCCCAAAACTGCAGGTTGATGGGCTCTTGGAAGCCTAGTCTGTATGGACACCACCCTCTTGACCAAAGTTGATTGATCCAGGAGAGCACGCCTAACTAATGCAGGGCCAACTAAAGTTCCTTCTCTGGGAATCATGAAGGACTGATGCTCTCTTTGATGTTGAATGTGTATCATGTAAACCTGGAAGCCAGCAGTGACCATGCTCTGCAAGGTGGACTGGAGAACAGAAAGAGAAGGCAATACACAGGTGTAGAGAGCACGAGAGAAACAGAGAAAAAGGACTGCCTTGGTCCCATGTGGCTTTCCAGTTCTTAGTTCTGTTTCTTCTTAAACTAGCTTAAACCAGCTTTATTTTCATTATCTCTTTGCTCTTCCAGTAACCGTGTGGAATAAGCGCTATCATCTTCCTCATTTTTCAAGTGAGCCAACTTATGTCAGGGTAGTAAAGCAACTTGACCACAGCCATATTTGCAGTACCTTAAACAGAATCCCTGGGGTCTAAAGCTAATAATGAGAAGGTGCCTGCCAAAACCCAATCTCTTCCAGCCAAAGAATATTGGGTGAATGGTAGAGAGGGAAAGCACCGGCCTAGGGCAGAATCAAAGGGCCCTTATTGGGAAAAAGATTATCAAAGGGTATTAACATAAGCCAAGGAAGGAAGAATCAAAATCAAAATCAAACCTTTACTTGACTAAAAATTATCAATAAAACTAAGCTCTGTATGGTGGAAAGGCCTGGATGTGAGTTCCAGGTCCATCATTTATAAGCTGGGAGAGTCACTTCCCATCGCTGAGCTTCAGTTTCCTCAACTATCAAGTGAAGATGAAATCACCTGCTCTTTACAGCGTTGCCATGGAGATCGAATTAAACAGTGTCTGAGAAAAGACCTTGCAATTGATACACAATTATATAAATGTGAGCTATTATATCTTTAACTCCACATAAATACCTACATATATACAGAAGGAAGAGAAAAACAAGTTCATTTCCAATTTCCCAACAAACCTGGGGGACAGATCAGTTACCACATCGTTCTCTATAATTACACTATCGGTTGCTCTCCAGGAGCCAGAGTAGGGAAAATGACAAAATTAATTTTCAGAGAAAATAATAGAAGGCAACTTAAATCTTTTTACCACAGTGGATTGATCAAATAACTTATCTATTCATAATGGAATATTAGGTAGCTATTATACAAAATGACTTAATGACAAGGGAAAATGTAGATAATTATTAAGTATAAAAAATTAAAATATATACGTGATTTTAAGTCTGTTAAGAATTATATTTGACACACATACACGTGCAATGATGAGACTGGCAAATGTAAACTAAAATGCCAAGAATATATTCCTTGAGAAGTGAGATTCCTTGAGAGATAATTTTGCAATTTTGCACTCAGAAAAAAAATTATTAAAACAAAGAAACACATATTCTTGGTCCAACTTTAGAAGGTCTCAATACCTACTTATTCTGCTTCTTGCTCATTCTATTTTTTCTTTCCTAAGAGTGGCTCTGAACAATTGTTTCTTGCTGACACAGCCTCTGGCTGACCAACTGTACTGTCTGATTCTAGAGCTATCAGCAAACGACTAGATGTGCCTGGCAATGATGCAAGAAGTTGGTCCTGGCCCTCTTAAGACAACATGGCAACACAGGAGCCTAGGGAAGAAAGAAAAGAAGGCAGAGAATAGATTCTTAGCCCTTCTTACCAACTAACAAAAAAGTATACAGTCACTCAAGCCCTACTACCATCAGTTATGGCCAGGGATTGCAAACTGAAATGCCTACAGAGGCAAGTGACATAAATAAGGAAAGCAGGCGGTAGTGGCTGTGGTGAAATGGCAAGGACACACGCTATTTAAAGGGAGCAGTTACGTGATTCCAAACAATTGTTGCTATGTGAGAAACACAGGCCTAATGCACCTCTATTTTCCCTTCTTTAGAGAGAAAACTCTGGAATTTTCTGGTGAAATTTCCCAGTTTTACAACATCACACACATGAAACAAAGCATATCTGAAAGCCTGATTTAGCCTAAAATCTGCCCCTTTGTAACCTTCCCTAGATAGGAAAAAGACAGGTCTTCAAAAACTCCTAAGAATTAGGGACACCTAGGTGGCTCAGTCGGTTAAGCATCGACTTCAGCTCAGGTCATGATCTCACGGCATGAGTTCAAGCCCTGCATCAGGCTCTGTGCTAACAGCTCAGAGCCTGGAGCCTGCTTCAGATTCTGTGCCTCCCTCTCTCCCTGCCCCTCCCTGCTTGCACTCTGTCTCTCTTTCTCTCTCAAAAATAAATAAAACATTTTAAAAAGTTAAAAACAAAACAAAAAAAACTCCTAAGAGTTAAATAAATATACCTATGAAGGAGAAAGAATGTCTTCCAGATCCAAGAAAATCCCAACATGACTAACCAAATGATATAAATAAGAAAGACCATGCACACAAGAGGTTGGCCAAGGACAAAAGTAGGTTTAAGAAGAAAAGATATGGTTTATTCAACACCTGCCAAGGTCAGAAGAAGGAAATGAGACTTGGTATGAGAGACACAGGTAGTCTGGTCAAAAGAAAGACATGCTTCGCAGTGAAGAACTATTCCACCAGGCTCTCCTAGAAAACAGAGGAAATAACCCTCCAGAACAATCTACCTCTGATGCTCTAATTCTTTGTCCACTAATCAGTTTCTGATGAAAAACTCAGCTTTCCAGGCATTGTGATATGAGGAATGGAAGGGAAATGGGGCATAAGAATTTAGCTCACTGGAAAATGACTTACTGCCATTTAGAAATTAACAAAAAAAAAATTTCATCTGATATCTATCGAAGTTTCATGTGACTAACTAGTTTGTGTCTCTCATGAATCATCTATAGGTGTGCTGGAAAAGTTCAGTTCCTGGCCCTAAAGGGCTAAGATTTGGAAGTCAGTGACTCAATCAAAAGGCTGATGTCTATCATCTAACGGTTAAAGAGTAGTAGCCAGCAACCCTAAAGGACATTCCTATCACCCCCTCCTCCTTCAAACTTGGCTACTGTTTTCAAGCCTTAAGACTGGGCCCTGTAGTAAAAACAGCAGTAGCAGCAATAACAAAAAACAATATTCCTATAGGTCTTTGATAGCAAAGGAATAGTACTTACATTAACAAAATCCCCACCCTGAATCATGAAATCCTTTATGACCCTGAAACAGAGAATTAAGGATCCTGAGAGAAGGCTCTGCGGTTTAGAAAAACATTGATTTAGTCATTATACTTTAGATTAACATTGATTTAAAAATAAAATGTTTATCACTTTGGCTTTTAATAAGCCTTCAAATAAGCTTTTGAGTTCACAAAACCATTCCTTCTCAAGATCTAGGAATTATCCTATGGTTTTATTTTCCTCTAAAGAGACTAATCCCCTAAGGAAGTAATTCTAAAAGCCTGTAGGGATAGCTTGCAAAGGACTTACCTGTGGAAGGTGCTCCCTTTGTAGCCTATTGGAACCCCATCTTTTCTATAACCAAAAAGAAAGAGACTTGGAATGATGACAGGTAATCATAGGCCTTTCCAGTTTACCACACACTCGAGCCAAGGGACTCTCCTAAAGGTCAGGAGAACAGAGACAAAGAAGGCAAATAAACTGAAGACAGACCCATGGCGGTATTACCTATTACTGTCACCAATAATCATTCAAGGCCTGCCGGTGGTTCCCCCCAAAACCCCACTGCAGCCCCAGGACACGCTTCAGGAGCAAGCAGAGAAACCAACCACGTCTGAGACTTACCTGAATTCTCCAGTGCAGAACTGTCTGAAAGAGAAAACAGTGAATGATTCAGTCACCATGACATCACAGCTGAGAGCGCCCCTAATATAGGAGGTGGGGGTGGGGTAACATTCGCGCCAGCAAGCCCATCAACTGGCCAGCCGACGTCCAGACACTAAGCATAAAACTAACAACATATATTGACATGGGAACAGTAAAAACGGTGACTATTCAGACAGAGCGATACAAAGGGGACTCAGATCTCAAGGGCAATGAGTGGACGGATAGAGGCAGGCAGACGATTCCGCAGACCGGTCCAGCTTCTGCTTGGGTTAATCTGGCAGAGCTGGAGCATCATCTTCTTACCTAAAATTTTCGGCCGTTTTAGGCACAACGTCGGCAAAGAGCTCGATCTTCATGCGGCCAACTTCCTGCAAGCGGCAGGAGACGGTCAGAATGGCCGGTCCAAGACCACCGAGGACTCAGCCAGCAGGGAACAGGAGGGTCCGACCCCTCTCTCCCGCTTGCCGCTTGGTCTCTCCCACCTCCGCCTGCATAGTCTATCCTCGCGTGGCGCCCATTCCCTCCCCCATAGGGGCGCTCAAATGTGAAAGACTCCTCCTCTCCCTCCCTCGCCCCCGCCCCGCAGGTCGGTAGGTTCTGGTCCAAGTAATGCTATCTGGCTTCTCGAGTCCGCTTTCCCTGGGTGGGTGAGATCTTCCTGGCTGGCCCCGTGCAGTGTCCCTTGGCGCGGCGGCTGCCTGCACCTCACCTGGCCGCCAATGCTGACATCAAAGAACACCACAGGATTGACAGGGCTTGAATTTGCCACCGCCATGGCTGCGACCCGGAAGCAGAAGTCGGGGGCGCCGGGTTCCGGTGAACCTGTTCCCCGCTCAGCCAGTTTACTCTCCGGCGCAGGCGCGGAACCCACCAACCTAGGCCGGGTCCCGCCCCCGGAAGCCCCGCCCTGCAACCCCCTGCGGAGCGCTCTCTGCGTCTCTCGACGAAACTGGGCGTTGCGGTGGTGGCTTCGGCCAGGAGTGGCTTCGGCTGGACTTCTAAACCGCTATACGTGGTGTTTCTTACCCCCGCCTATAAGTCAGTGCGCCCTACGAAGACAGGAATGTTTGTCCTCGGCGCTTAGAACAGCCTGACATAGGTACCCCTTCTTTTAAGGCCGGACACCAGTTGGGGCACAAGTTTCCACTTTTGTCACCTACAATTCATTCCTGCAGAGCAGCTAGAGCTTTTTTTTTTTTTTTTCCAGCTGGAGCTTTTAAAATTAATCTGCTTATAAATCATTCCTGGCTTTCCATATTTAGAATAAAATCCAATTCCTTACATACAAGGGCCTATATTACATTATCTGGCCCCGCATACCTGGAGCCAGATAGGTATGATATTCAGGCCTTTCTGTCCCTCGAGGTCACGGAGATCGATACTGTAGAGACCTGGTAATATTAACTGTCTTTAATACTCTTCTAGGTCTTAATGGAGGTAGGAAGTGCTCCTTATACTTCAGGTCTCAGCTCAGATGTCACTCAGAAGGGAACACTGGCACTCAGTCTAAAGTAGCCCACTCTTTCAGATGCATCACTGGTTTATTTCCTCATGCCAAATTTGTCTGTCTTTGACAGACTATAGATGAGCTATAGTGCCTACTATTGACTAGCCCATAGCAGGAATTCAGTAAATAGATTCGATGAATTGAGTGAAAGAAGGTGACCTTGGGTAAGGTTTGGAGCCAGAGCATGTATCTGATAGAGCTATTATGTCTTATATCCTTTGATCATCCTTTCTAGGTCAATGGTCTGAGGAAGCAAGGGTTACATGTAAAAATTCAATGTCTCAACTTATATCTTTTTTTAATTTTTGGTTACTTTTCCCTTCCCTTTGGTCTCCTTCTCTATCTCCAATTGAAGAGGAGGAGAATAAGGAGGGAAAGGGGCAGGAAGGGAAGAAGGAACAGGAATCACCCTTCAGTATACTTTATACTATTTTAAAATAATTTTTTTAATTGGTAATATCCAATGTTGATGAGGTTGTGGAAAGACTAGTATATTCAAACTGCTAGTGAAAATAAATGATGATATCTAGCATTTGTTAAGCAGTTGCTAAGTTCTAAATGCATGCATGCTTCACTTCATTTGGTCCTCACAACTCTATGGGACAGGAATGACTATTGTTCTCATTTTATGCATCAAGAAATTGAAGCTTGGAGGTTGACTATAGAAACATTATGTTGACACAACTCTTTTTAAAGCAATGAGATAAGTGATATACCAAAACTATATAACATTTGTATCTGCTGACCCAATTATGCTCATCTTTTCTGGAGTAACTCAATAGAAAAAAAGAGCTACATTCACAAACACTTTCACCACAACATAATCTCAAATAGTGAGAAAGTAGAAACAACTAAAATGCAAACAACAGAATTTATGGAACATCAACATGATAGGATATCGTGTGGCTATTGAAAGAATAGTTATGAAGACTGTTGAAATACAGGAAAATGTATTATCATATATTAAACTAAAAATCAGACCATGAAAATGAACATACAATATAACAACCATTTAAAATATATGCATTTGAATAACCAAAAGGAATAAATGAAAATAGTTGTGTTGAGAATGCAGGATTATAGGAGATATCTTTTTCTTTTTAAAGTATTTGCTTTAATATGATTACATTGTTTTTAACTTTTAAAAAATGAATAATACCCATAATAGTAAAAAAGTGCTGAATTAGCCTATGTATGCTCTGCTAAACAGAAACCTAATTAAACCATTGAACTAATCACTATTATTGATCAATACAAGGATATTTGAGGATATCAAGCAAACTTGAGAAATCCATTTTTACAACTGGTTTAATGAATTCATCAGCAATTCTGAAGGCTCCTGGTTGATGTCCCATGAGGATCTGTGGTAACTGTTCTCCATGTCATGTTCCACCTTCATGCCCAAGCTTTAAGTTAGCAGCTTTGATCAGCCTAGTTTAGCCACCAATGATTTTATAGTTCTGACTTCTGGTCTTCTTCTACGATGCAATGTGTCTCTTTAAGAAAAGGCACATTTACATATCCAGCTTTAGAATTCTGTGAACATGAAAGAGACTTGGAGGACTTGGGGTTTGGCATTGCTTCTTCTGACTTATTTTCTTCAATCCCTTGAAGATTTCCATCTGACTCTACCAAACCTGTTCCTGAAAAACTAAGAATGGCCATATGTGAGAACTTTGTGAAAACAGGATGTCCTGGTAGCACTTTGGGGGTATGGGGATAAGGCATCAATAGGATTTCAGTTTTTACAACTGTCAAGCACAAAGGAAACCAAATAACATTTAGCGTAAACTTATGTTTATGATTACTTTCTACCTTAAGTCAAGATTCTGTCAGGTGTAGGAGTGAAAAAGTGGAAAGAGAAAAGGAATTGGAAAAGGATTCAAATACTAAATATAAAACAAAATTACCCCCAAATGCTATGTTTCTTCAAGACAACAAGCAACTCAGGATGAGTTAGGCAGACATGAGTCTCAAGCATGCAGTTGATTGTTTTGGCTTTACTAACCTGGAGTTTGGAAGGGGCAAGATTTTATAAAATAATTCAAATTCAGGGATGTTACTAATTTTTGTCTCCTAAAAGAAAAGAAAGGATGAATATTTAAAATTATAATAATAAGCCATTGGCCATACTATCCTAAAACTTATACTTTATATACATTTTTGGTTAAAGATTTAATCCCCTCACTACATACCTGTTAGGATGGCTATCATAAAAAAGACAAGAGAAAACAAATGCTGGTGAGGTTGTGGAGAAAAGGATAGTTGTACATAGTTGGCAGGCACGTGCATTGGTGCAGCCACTATGGAAAACAGTATGGGGTTTCCTCAAAAAATTAAAAATAGAAATACCATATGATCCAGCAATTCTACTTCTGGATAGCTGGAGAAAATGAAATCACTGTCTGAAGATATCTTCACCCTCCCCAGGTTTGTAGCAGCGTTATTTACAACACCATGGACAGATAAATGGGTAAAGCAAATGTCACACACACACACACACACACACACACACACACACACACACAGAATGTTATTCAACCATGAAAAAAGAAGGAAATCTTGCCAATTGCAACCACATGGATGGACCTTGAGAGCATTATGCTAAGTAAAATAAGTTAATTAGAGAAAGACAAATACTTCATGATCTTACATATATGTACAATCTAAAAAAAACCCAAAAACCAAATTCCTAGAAGCAGAGATCAGATTTGTGGTTGCCAGAGGTGGGGGTGTAGTGGTTGGAGGAATTAGGTGAAGATGGTCAAAATGTACAAACTTCCAGTTATAAAATCAATTCTGGGGATGTAATGTACAACATGAAGACTATAGTCAACAATAGTGTACTGTATATTTGAAAGTTGCTGAGAGAGTAGATCTTATAAAAGTTCTCATCACAAGGGAAAAAAACTATGTGAGGTGATAGATGTTAACTAATCTTAATTCGATAATCATTTTGCATTATATACATATATCAAATCATTATGCCAGATACTTTTAACTTATACAATGAATGTTATATGTCAATTACATCTCGAAAAAACTGAAGAAAATGTAATCCCTAAATACCTGAAGAATATTTGGCAATTATAAATCTTACACTTTTGTATTAGCGCTTTCATTGTAAGCCAGCTTTTTATATCTATTTTTATACATGAATTACTTTATATTGGCTGATATAATCAGTCCATTCTACTTTCAGGTAAGTTTTTATTTAATACTCTGGTAAACATTTTATGTCCCTTTAAATCATGGATAAAAAGTATCTATGTTTTGGTAAATCCTATGACTTTAAAAACCAAATACCCTTGGGGCGTCTGGGTGGCTTGGTCGGTTGGGCATCCGGACTTCAGCTCAGGTCATGATCTCACAGCTCGTAAGTTTGAGCCCCGTGTCGGGCTCTGTTCTGACAGCTCAGAGCCTGGAGCCTGCTTCGGATTCTGTGTCTCCCTCTCTCTCTGCCCCTAACCCACTCGTATTCTGTCTCTGTCTCTCTCAAAAATAAACAAACATTAAAAAAAATTAAAAACAAACCAACCAAATACCCTTTCTCACAGGAACCAATCAACACAGACCAAATTTTACATACAGTTATGGAGGCTTATTGATTCCCCTAAACTTGGACCTTTGTTTAACCTTTGATGCACGCCAACTAGTTCCTGTAAGAAATTCTTGGTTGTGTTGAAATAAATGAGAAGCTTTTATAAGGAGGAAAAAACTAGCATTCAGAGAAATTTATAATGCATTAGAAATTTTACTAGGGGCGTCTGGGTGGCTCAGTCAGTTAAGTGTCCAACTTCAGCTCAGGTCATGATCTCAGTCTGTGAGTTCAAGCCCCGTGTAGGGCTCTGTGCTGACAGCTCAGAGCCTGGAGCCGGCTTTGGATTCTGTGTCTCCCTCTCTCTCTGCCCCTCCCCTACTCATGCTCTGTCTCTCTCTGTCTCTCAAAAAAAAAAAAAAAAATGAATAAATGTTAAAAAAAAAGAAAAGAAATTTTACTAGACTGAGAGGACCAGGCTTGAATTCTGGCTCTACTAATTAGCCTCTGATATGTCTTGTCACCTCTCTGAGTTTTGTTTCCTACATCTAAAATGAGAGAATAACAATACCCAATCTTCCAGGGTTGTGAAAATTAACGTGAACATACCTAACAATGGGAGGAACTCAGTAAATATTCAATATATTTTGAAGCAAGTGAATGTATGTGTACTGGGAGAAAGAAGCTATATTTATTGAAGGCCATCTATTTGCCAACTATTACATTGGGTAATTTATGTACATTATTCTAATTATCCTACTTTATCCCCAGTTGCCATCTCTGAAATTCATTCATTCATTCATTCTTACAATAGCTTTATGAAGATATAATTCACACACTATATAATTCACTCACAAAATACACAATTCAATTGTTTTTAGTATATTCACAGGGTTGTACAACCATGATTACAATCAATTTTAGAACATTTTCATCGCTCCCAATATAAACCTAATACCCTTTAACTATACCCCCTTATCCCTCAATGCCTCAGCCCTAGGCAACTACTCATCTACTTCTATGTTTATAGATTTGCCTATTCTGGTGACCAGCTGTTTTCATTTCACATAATATCTTTAAAGCTCATCTGTGTTATAAGATGGATCAATACGCCATTCCTTTTTATGGCTGAATGATATTCTGTTGTGTGGATATACCACATTTTATGTGTCCATTCATCAGTTGATGGACATTTGGCTTGTTTATACCTCTTGGCTATTATGAATAATGCTGCTATAAATATTCATATGCAGATTTTTATGTGGAACAGTCACCTTTGAGTGTCATTACTTCATTTCCCAGATGAGGGAACTAGAAGGTGAACAAGGGTTCCCTTTTTCACACAGCTAGTAAAATGCTGAGCTGGGATTTGGCACATAAGGTGCAATGAGAAAACCTATCAAGGGCACAAAGCCAGATTTTGGGAGGGGAGGATAAGATTTTGGGAGGGGAAGATTCAGAAAAAGCTCTATGGAAAAGAAGCTATTTAGGTTGCATTCTGAGAGACAGTTGGAACAAGCCAAGAGAAAATCTGAGGGAAGAAAGGCGTGGGAGAAGGCAGTGGAGGGAGAGGGATTTCCTGGAAGAGCCTGAAGCTGATGCCATAGAATTCAGGGACACAGACAATGTGGAGCCCAGAGTGGAGAGAGGAACCAACCAGGGATGAGATGCGATGAGATGGATAAGAATGACAGAGGCAAGGTCATGGAGGATACAAACACTGCATTGGAAAATTTGGGTTTTATTGTGAAGACTGTGGGAAGCCATTGCATCGTTTTGAGTCATATGCTCAGAGTGTATTTTGTAAATATACTTTGGCTATAGATTAATGGAACAGTAGGACTTCAAAACACAAAAGCCAGGAAGATGGAAGAAGGAAAGTAGGATGTGTCTTTCCAAGTAAGGGAAATACAAGATCCAGAGGGAGGAAACCTCAGAGCTTTGGGGGAAACCATAAATAGATTGGTTTCATTTGATCAGGCTTGTTTGATGTCAGAAAGGTATTTCCTACGTGGCTTCAGTTCTCCTGGCTTAGACATCAACAACTCTGGAAGCCTTCCCTAAGTACCCCAGATAGGTTTAGATATCGCTCTTTCTGCTTTCACAGCATTCTGGGCCTACTGCTATTATAGAACTTGCCACAACGTATGGTAGTTGCCAGCTATCTGGCGTCACTCTCACTAGGGCTGAGTTCTGTGAGGGCAGACACCGTATCTCATACATCATCATATCTAGACCATATAGGGAACAGAATGAGGCCCATATTCTATATTGGATTATAATGCCTATATATGTCTAATAAATATTTGCTGAAGGAATGAACTTTGTCTTATAGACAAAGGAAGTCTCTGAAACTCTGTGAGATGAAGTACTATGAAAGCAGGTAGTGCTTCATGAAGATTAGTCTAGAGGCATGGGCAGGACAGATTAGGAGGAAAGACTGCATTAAGTTGTTGCTGTAACTCAAGTGCTAAGTGCTTGGGATGCAGAGGGTAACATGATGGACATAGATCCTGCTCTCATGGAGTATATTTATAATCCAGAAGAGAGGAAAGATGGAATTACAATGCAGGAAGCAATATGGTCTCTTACAAGGCTAGGTCCCTAGTTACCCCAATACCCTTGAAAGGGAAACAGTAGACTTAGGGTATAATGAGATAGCAGCTAAGAACAAAGAACAAAGTACCGAAGAGAGTTGTTTTCAGTCCGGGCTCTTCTACTTCTTAGTTATGTGCCCTGGGCAATGATGTCACTTCACCTCTCTAGAGCTCAGTTTTCCTCAGCTGTGAAAATGGGAATCTACGTTGTAGATTAAATGAGATAATATACATAAAATGCTTAGTACAATAACAGGCACATAGTAAGCACTCACCAAAGGTCAAGTTCTCACCACTTTAGCTTCTGAGGTATTGCAAGGAAGGAAGAGATCTAGGATATATCTGATCTCAGGATCTATATGCTGGTCTGTTTTTAGCATGATACTCAATTACCGAGAATCAAGAGATATGAGAAATGTCAGCAGTTGCTGTGTGACTCGGGCATATCATTTAACCTCGTTGAGTTTTCTCTCCCTCCTGTATAAAATGAGGGGGCTGAATTGGAAGATTCTTAAGATTCTAAATTTAAAAACAATTTTGGGGTTGTTTAACAGATATGAAGATGCTATAAGTTGGTACTTTTGTCACATGTGAAACATTGAGCTCGATGTAGTGTAATCCTGACCCATTTCACATTTATTTTGTTTGAGGATACTATTGTGGATATCAAAGCTATTGTTCTAGTATATACTCCATTAAGGCTCCAACTCACCACCTATATAATACTATAGTGCTTATTCATGTATGTCTCTGCCCTTCTCTACTAGACTAAAGACCTCTGGAAACAGGGTCTATTTCATATTCCTAGGACATAGCATAGTTCCTGGAATTGATGAATGTTTGTTGAATGAATAAGTAAAATAGTGAATGACTAGACAATTTTTTTAAATATTTATTTATTTAAGTAATCTCTATACCCAACGTGGGGCTCAAACTCACGACCCTGAGATCAACAGTCACATGTCCTTCTGATTGAGCCAGCCAGGCACCCATGAGTGACTAGACAGTTGAGCATAGTTGTAGCTCAAGCAAAAACATAAACTACTGGAAATTAAGCCATATAATCTGGCAGTTCTCCTTTTTTAAAAAAATAGTTTTTTTGGTCCTGTTTTATTTTAGAGAGAGAGAGAAACAGCGTGAGCAGGGGAGGTGGCAGAGGGGGAGAGAGAGAATCTTAAGCAAGCTCCACACTCAATGCAGTGCCTGACACGGGGCTCAATCCCACAACCCTGGGATCGTGACCTGAGCTGAAATCTGGAAGCGCCTCTGGAAGTTCTGCTTTTGAAAAAAAAATCTACAAGACAACTCATATAGCTTGGAAATAATCACCTTTCCTAAAGCAAACCAGATGTGGGTCTTATGCCCATAGCAATAGTACCCAATAGGCAAGATCTACATAAAGTATCCTGGGATGAAACATCTAGGAGGTGATATAAGCCAGGGGAGAAAGAAAGCAGCCTCTCTCCTGGATTCAGAATGCAACCCTGCTCCTTGAAGTCCCTCTTGCTAACACATTCACCAGCTAGACTCTGGACCTTCTCTGAACTTATACTCTTTGCCACATCTGCCTGGACTTGGCCACTTGTCTGTTTGGATTTTTGTAACATAATTTCTTAGACTCTGACTCTCTTTCTTTCTCTGACTCTGATGTTCTCCTTAGGCTTGACTCCTTGCCAGACCAGACTAGCTTCATTTACCACTAGGAGTCTCAGATTTGCTCATTTCTCAGACAGGGCTAAAACAATCCATGGCAAACAGGGTTGTTGAGAATGAGGCACATCTGTGAAAATATTTAATATTCATTCACTCTGAAATGTTTATGGAGCACCTGCCTATAGATACAATGACATACGAGATACAATCCTTGCCCTCCAGGGTCTCACTGCTAAGTGGATGAGATAGAGAAGCAAAATAGGCAATGATGATACAGTGTTAAGGAAGAAGCTATGAAGCATGCACAAATTGCTTTGGGATCACATAGGATGAGAGTATTTAATAAAAGCTGACCCAAAGAAGAGCAAAGCTGGCCAAGAGTAGTCTCGGGGTGTGCTGCCCTGGTGCAGCCAATGGGCCTCTTTGCCATAGTCCACCATGAGGCCAAGTACAGCCTACAGCTACAGGAAGATGAAGGGAAGAGAGAACACAATAGTCTTAGCAACCAGGCTTCATATGAAGACCCTCATAGCAGCACCCAGCTTACCTCTTCTCTGCGAATCTGGATGCTCCTTATGATACTCTCTAAAAAGCCAACCTGGTGTTTGAGCCAGAGACTGGTTTCCTGCAAATGCTTATTTTCTTTGTCCAGGAGAAGTACTCTAAGAATGGGATAAATCAGAGGAATAACTAAAAATTTCTGTATTTTTACCAATTTATTACTTTCTACTAATAATATAGTATTATTATAAATAATAATAATGCATAGTATTTATTAATTACTAAAAACTCAAAACTGTGTCCTCACTTCCCACTAGCTCTGGGTCTTAGCCCACTGCCCAGATTTTGGAACCAACTTTGGCAGAATAATTCCTACCATGTTCCAAGATGAAGTCGAAATGAATAAGCTTCTGGCCTATACCTAGTCATTAAATACAAATTGAGAACAGAGACATGCCATATGCAACAGAGAAACTTAACAAAGGATATGATCCTATTCAGGGGTGGGACTGAAACAAGAGACTCTGCATCCCTTCAAATATTGTAGCTACACAGACTGCATCTGGTTCTGATCTCATACAGTCATCCTCTACTTTTGTAGTAGCAGCAGCAGCAACAGGAATAGTAATAGTAGCAGCAGTAGTAGTAGCAGTAGCACCAATAACAGTAGCAGTAGTAGTGGTAGTAGTAGCAGTAGCAGCAGTAGTGGTGGTAGTAGTGGTAGTAGTAGTAGTAGTAGTAGTAGTAGTAGTAGTAATAGTAATAGTAGTAACAGCTGCAGTAGTGGTAGCAGCAGCAGCAACCATTTACCAAGTACTTACCATGCGCTTAGGCACTATAACCCACCCACAGAGTAGACACTTAAAACTGTTCATATATTGGCTCATTTTTTTTTATTTTAAATTTTTTTATGTTTTTTTTTTGTTTTTAATTTATTTTTGAGAGAGAGAGAGAGAGAGAGAGAGAGAGAGAGACAGAGTATGAGCAGGGGAAGGGCAGAGAGAGGGAGACACAGAATCAGAAGCAGGCTCCAGGCTCTGAGTTGTCAGCACAGAGCCCGAAGAGGGGCTTGAAACCATGAACCATGAGATCATGACCTGAGCCGAAGTCAGACGCTTAACCAACTGAGCCACCTAGGCGCCCCTGTATTGGCTCATTTTATTCATCCTTACAACTCCATGAAATTGATGTTGTTACGGAGCCTATCTTACATATGAGGAAACTGAAGCTCAGAGAAAAGCAACATAAAACCAGAAAATCGGAGAGCTGAGATGCAATCCAGATCTTTCAGACTTCTAAGCCCGAGTTATAGAAGTTATATAAGCCCTGGTATAATCACTATACCAGGCTCATTTTCCAGGACCACGGTTTATTTGGGACACTTGATCAAAACATAGTTTTGATCAGAGATTTTTTTGTGTTTTGTGTTTGAGTTCTGGTTCTACCATTTGCTTGCTGTGTGACCCTTGACAAAAACCAAATCTGAGCCTCAGTTTTTCTCATCTGTAAAAGAAAGCAGCATCCTGTAGAAGAAACTTTAAGGAAAACATACAAATCCAATCCAGATGGCCAGAGTGTGCCTTCAGGAGGACAATATGGAAATATCATTAATATTAAGGCACAGCTAACAAGTCAGTTGCATTGGGAATGTCAAAATCAATGATGTAGATTGAGAAGGGCCATGGATTATTTAGAGTACATAAAAGGGGAGACATAGATAGTAAAAGATAATCAGAGACTCTCCAGGTCTGCCCAGAGAAGCAGGTGCCCCCAACAGCAGAAAGGAGAGTTCCAATCTGCTGAACAGATCTCCCCACAGACTGTGGTGCTGTGGGCTCTAGGGCCAAGCTACTGGGGTTCACACCCTGCTCTGTCAGTGACTAGGCTGTCTGAGTTCCTGAGCCTCTCTGGACCTTAGCTTTCTCACCCATGAAATAAGTCTAATCCCAGTGTCTCCCTCCTGGGATTAGTGTGAGGATTGGTGAGAGAGAGAGTTTAGAACAGTGCCAGGCACATAGTGAGTGCTTGAAAAATGTTAATCATTATAGTTTTGTTTTGTTTTGTTTTTGAGAGAGAGAGAGGGCACAAGTGAGCAAGGGGGCAGAGAGAGAGGTGGGGGGTGGAGGGAAGCGGGGTTTACCCAGGGCTTGTGTTTTACCCGAAGCAGGGCTCAAGTTCACCCAGTGTGGGACTCAAACTCATGAACTGTGAGATCATGCCCTGAGCCAAAGTCAGATGCTTAAGGACTGAGCCACCCCGGTGCCCTCATTACAGTTATTATTGGTGACACTATCTGTTAAGTTCAACCCACTCTCTTTGCCCTAATTCTATGCTCCAAGAAAACTTTGATTATAATTGAAGTTTCCTATAGAGGAGAGAGGGCTTGGGCTGGCTAATATGTGAATTTATCTTTGCTGTGGATACTTCTCATTACAAGTTAATACATGGGGTATCCTATGGGTTTAATGAATTTAAGTCACTAGTATGAGCCTGTTCCTCTCTCGATCTCTCTTGATTCCATAGGTATCAAATGATACAAATGAGTGTCAAAACACAAAGTGACAGGCCAGAATAAGCATAGCTAGGCCCTCAGTCAGGCAATGCCTATGTGAGAGAGCCCATCTAAATGGCCAACCCGGGGTGCCTGGGTGGCTCAGTCGGTTAAGCATCCGACTTCAGCTCAGGTCATGATCTCGTGGTCCGTGAGTTCGAGCCCCGCGTCGGGCTCTGTGCAGACAGCTCAGAGCCTGGAGCCTGTTTCAGATTCTGTGTCTCCCTCTCTCTCTGACCCTCCCCCGTTCATGCTCTGTCTCTGTCTCAAAAATAAATAAACATTAAAAAAAAAAAATTTAAATGGCCGACCCGCCTCCTCCGTGGTCTTTTTCTCTTTAATTTCACAACTTTTGCATAAACTACTGGAAACAGCAGACAGCAGAGCAACAGTTATGGGATAGGCTGCAAACTCAAGGGATAGTCTCTGGAGCAATCTCTTTGTGGAGGGAGGAACACCTTTATAGAGTTCATTGGCTCCTCAGTCAGGACTGCACCTACTTGTTCTGGACTGAAGATGTTACCCCTTTATTGCTCTTGATTAATTCTTCTTTCTCTGTGAGTTTTTCCAGAAGGTTCCTTTTCTCTAGGAGCAGTATATCATTTTGAGCAATGATCTTGTCCTGGAATGCCTTCTCCTAGAGATAATAAAGCCCCTTGTTACCACAGCAGGAGAAAGAATTACAAAGTTGACAGCAAATTTCCCCTGTTGACTTTTCCTCTTCCGCCCCCTGGTCTGTTTTTCACCTGTTTGCTGACATTGTCAGCTAGGGAGTTCTTCTGTTTATTTTGGTTATTTTTTTTTTGTCATGTATTTTTTTTTTGAGTAATTAATCATTCTTCTGGGTTAACATTTAAAAATATCTGAGACCTCAACTTCAATAAGTTCCCAAGCTTCTCATATTTATTCTAATACCATAGGTATCAAATCACTAACAAATACAACTGAATTCCCTGAAGCTCCAGTTTGACATTTTTTCATATAATACATCTCCATCTGCATTGTGGTGATAGTCTTCTTAAGGCAAAGGCAAGAAGATGGACATTTAGTCCCCTCACTTGGCAACCAGTGTCAGGATCTCAGTTGGCTTGGCAAATCAAGCAGGTAAGCTGGCTACTGAGAATATCCGTATAGTGATCATGCAGAAGAGACTTCCATCTTAACACCATGTTTCATTTTCTACCAACAATTTTCCCTGAAAGCAACAGCTAGTGAAGCTACAGCTAAAGGGAGAAAGGAGGGTGTCTTGTGAAAACAATACTAAACTTCTTATACTGAGTCAGTAGATATTAATAAATGTCACTGTTGGGGAGGACTCTAGAAGCTCAAAAGTGTAGAATTGCCCTCCTCATGTCACTAATGACTGTCAGTGTTAAGTGCCCTCACCCTTCTGTGTTTGTTCCCACGTGCTGATGGCGGGAGTGAGTTGGGGTAGGAGAAGAATATTGAGCTGCTGGCAGGTGTGAATCATGGAGTGAAGAGGGGCAACTTTCTTACTTTTAAGAAAGACACTAATATAGATCATTCAGAAAAGACTCCATCTATTATTTAAGAATTATAGGAAAGGATATTACATTATGTTCTGAAACAAACCACTCCAGGTTTTAAAGTCCTGCATCCAGGACCCTTCAGTGTCTAACAGTAATCTTGCCTACTCTTATTTAAATACATTTTTGGTAAGGATTGAGAAGAAGCCATCCCACAGATAATACTCCACAGTTACAACTGGATTAGAAAGGAAACTGGAGGGAGAAGGCTACTGACACCCTGCCCTTTGGAAATACCCTATTTTTGTTGTTGTTGTTGTTGTTGTTGTTGTTGTAGCCAGAAAATCAGGACACATTCTCTAATAAAAGGATAAAATATTTGGAGAACTCTGGTTTGGACGTTTACAATAGTCAGGAGACTCAGTTGGCTCACCCTATAAAGAGAAGGCTGAAGGAACAAAGCCCAAAAAAGTGGCACTACTTTCTGGACATTTGGTGCTTGGAAAGGGAGCCCAGCTTTTTTATGCTCATGGCTCTGATCCACAGACGCTAAACTAAGTAAAGTCAGGACCTCCAGGTTTGTACCACTGTGGCATTAGAAGATCTCACATCAGTCTTCTCTAGGCTAAGTATTTCCTACTCCATTAACAATTTCTCTTGTGAACTGTGCATCTACCAGTTAACATGTTTCTAGGAGAGCTTACACACAAAAGAGAAGAAAGTAACATCTATGGAAAGTTGTATGTGTCAGGTACGGGCATTTCATATTTTAACTGCACAAAAAGCCTTGTGAGATGGGTACTAGCAATGCCATTTTACAGATGAGGAAAGGATACCCAGAGGCTTGTGCAAGGTCACAGAACTATTAAGTGGCAGGGCTAGATTTTGCATCCAAGTCTGTTTAAGGCCAGAGTCCACAGCCCCCCTTCAAGGGCAGTAAGAAAAGGGTCAACTGCTCTTCCTTAGCCTCTGCTTACTTGCCTCCTCCAGTGTACTTCCTGGAGACCTGCCACTCTCTGGGTAGATATGTCAGGTTTCCAGGACTGCTGTAGCAAAGAACCACAAACTGGATGGCTTAAAACAAGAGGAACTGATTTTCTCACATTCCTGGAGGCCACACGTCTAAAATTGGGGTGTTGGGTGAGTTAGTTCCTTCTGGGGGCTCCACGCCTCTCTCTCAGTTTCTGGTGCTGGCAAGCCCTCCCTGGTGCTCCCTGATGGAGCTGCATCCATCATCCATCTTCCCCTGCACGTGTCTATGTGTGTCTGCTCTTCTCATTGGGCCATCAGACATACTGGATTTCGGGCCTTGATTTAGGGCCAACTCGAATCCACTATGACCTCATCTTAACAAATCCCACCTGCAAAGACCTTATTTCCAAATCAGATCCCACTCTGAGGTTCTGGATAGACACGACTTTGTGGAGGACGTTATTTAACCCGGTACAGTCAGGGAGAAAGAGAAGATGCCTGCTGAAAGGAGGGGGGTTGTTTCTGTCACGTAAGACTAGAAGTGGAAGGCAGGCAGTACAAGAAAGTGATAATGCAGAATATTTCCGGTGGGCCCATGAGCCAGGATTGCTCCTTTCTTCTGCATACCTTTCCTAGTTGTGAATCTAACCTAGATCTGAGTCTTTGAAAGTTTGGCGATGTAGTGCCCAGATAAAAGGATACTGCAAAATCCAGCTTATTTTTCTCCCTCACTATAGTGTAGAGTATCAGGAGGATTTTTTTAATTAAGAATCCAACATTGGTGACCCATCTGTTATAATCCAAAAATGTCTCATGTGTGTAGTCTAGAATTCTTCACCATCCCATAACAGCCCGTGGAATGACTGAAATTGCATGAATTCTTCTGGAATCCTTGGCACGTGCATAGCTATGAGTATTTTAGGAGTGAGGACAGAGTTTTCAAAATTCTGAAATGGGCTAGGGAATCTCAAGAAGGGAAAGCATGACTGGCCTCGTCAGCCGCTCTCCATTTTGAATTTGTGTCGTTTGATGATCTCAAGACCATTCTGCAGTCAATACCGTGCCATCTGCCTCATTGTCTTCTCGCTTACCAGTAAGTCACAGGGGCAACGGGACAGAGATGAAGAAACCATGGATATTTAGAAAAAGGCTTGGAGACACCCCACAAGGATTGCTAAAGGAATAGGGGCCACATATTTTCACTGCCATTTAAGACCGACAGGAGTTTGAGGCATGATGAGGGCAACGTGGAGTAGGAATGAGTTACTGAGTGTGGTTCGGAAGGGTATGTCAGAGAAGACCAGACACTGCTCCTGAGTTGGAAGTGCGGGCTATTTTCAGCGTCTGATTCGGTTCAGCATCCCCACGAGTCTTACATCCTTTCTGGCAGGTCTTAAAGGATGACTCACATCAAAAGAAGGTGCAAAGAAGTGAAAACCTGGGCTGCAAAGGGGCCACCGGGTGGATTGCAGCCCAAGCGCGCTCTCCCGAATGGGTTGAGCAGCGACAACTTGGGGAGCTCTTCGCTTCTGCCCACCTTTTCCACTTGGTGCTGCAGGATTCTGACTTCATTTTCCAAATGCTCAATTCTCTTTTCTCGCAGCTCTACTTCCTGAAGTAAAAGGTTCTTGACTCGGCCAAGCTTGACTTTGTGGTGGTGATGTTTCTCATTGAAGTCTCTGTAAAAGTAAATTTCTATTTATTTATTTATTTGTTTGCTTATTTATTAGTTTATTCTTATTTTATTTTAGTTTATTTTTTGAGTTTGTTTCTTTATTTTGAGAGAGAGAGAGAGAGAGAGAGAGAGAGAGAGTGTGTGTGTGTGTGTGTGTGTGTGTGTGTGTGTGTGTGAACAGGGGAGGGGCAGAGAGACAGAAGATCCCAAGCTCCACTAACAGCACGGAGCCCAATACGGGGCTCAGTCCCACAAACCATGAGATCATGATCTGAGCTGAAATCAAGAGTTGGACGCTCGGGGCGCTTGGGTGGCACAGTCGGTTAAGCGTCTGACTTCAGCTCAGGTCACGATCTTGCGGTCCGTGAGTTCGAGCCCCGCGCCAGGCTCTGGGCTGATGGCTCAGAGCCTGGAGCCTGCTTCCGATTCTGTGTCTCCTTCTCTCTCTGCCCCTCCCCCCTTCATGCTCTGTGTCTCTCTGTCTCAAAAATAAATCAACATTAAAAAAAAAAAAGAGTTGGACGCTCAACTGACTGAGCCAGCCAGGTGCCCCCAAAGTAAATTTAAATAGAGGCCCAGCTGAGCACTGTGGAAGTTTATGTTGCCTCCTCGTGTGCGTGCGCCTCTCTCGGGTGTCCTCTTTTTGCTCTGTCGAGGCCTGCCACCAGATGTGGATATTCGTCCTGCCTCACTCCTGCAGGACTTCTTGCCCCCAAGTAGGGGAATGGACCAAGGATAACCTCTTAAATAACACCAGCTTTAGTCATCCCCAACTCAGGAAACACTCCTTGACTTCTGACCCCTGACATCTAATTCTGAATCCTGCTCCATGGAGTCAGCTGTTAATTTAAGTTTCTAGTTCTTGGCTATACCTGTGGACAGTGATATAACCCACTTCAGTCTCTGATAACTGAGTCTGCTCTCGATCCTTGCCCCAAGTCTGAACTTCTGCAGGCCAGTTCTCTGTAGGTTTCTGCTCAAGACTCTAACTCTGATTCTGACATAAGTTGAACCTAATGCCAATAAGCACATGAAAAGACGTTCAACGTCATTAGGCATTAAGGAAACGCAAGTCAAAGCTACAACGAGATACTACTTCACACCCACTAGGATGGCTAAAATGAAAAAGAAAGATAATAGCAGGTGCTAGCAAAGATGTAGAGATATTGGAACTCTCAAACACTGCTGGTAGGAATGGCAGCCTCTTTGGAGAAAGCCTGGCTCAAATGGTTAAACATAGAGCCATATGACCCAGCAATTCCACTCCTAGGTATTTCTCCAAGAGAAGTGAAAACATATGTCCACACAAAAACTTGTATATGAATATTCATACTAGCACCATTCACAATAGCCAAAAGGTAGAAACAACCCAAAGACCATCACCTGAAGAATGGATAAATAAAATATGGGATATCTGTACAATGGAACACGAATCTGCCTCAAAAAGTAATGAGGTACTGATCCATGTGACACTATGGATGAACCGTGAAAGCATTATGCTGAGTGAAAAGAGTCAGTCACAAACGACCACATATTATATTATTCCATTTATATGTAACGTCCAGAACAGGCAAATAGAGGATTCCTTGTCGCCCAGGGCTAGGGGTGGGGAGGGAAACTGAGGATGGCGGACAACAGCTAAAAGGCTTCTTTTGGGGGGTGTGAAATGTTTCAAAATTGATTGTGGTGATGGATGTACAACTAAAAGCCATTCAATTGTACACTTTAAGTGGGTGAACTATACAGTGTATTAATTATATCAATAAACCTGTTGGGTTTTTTTTAAAGAACAAAAATCTAAATGATCATTTCAAGCTACTATAACACCTAATCCGAGCAAACAAGAAAACAGATTAATACCTCAATGCCACCACTAGGCAAACCTCTTTGAGAATGGCTGTGCTTTCCAAGTAAGAACATTGTTATTCAGAAAGTGCTTCTTCTAATGAAAAATTGAGGAGAAGTTTTACTTTGAACCTATTAGGTCTGATAACACA
Organism: Felis catus; assembly: GCF_018350175.1. Taxonomy (NCBI): domain Eukaryota; kingdom Metazoa; phylum Chordata; class Mammalia; order Carnivora; family Felidae; genus Felis; species Felis catus. Next base: position 33,276,547 of record NC_058375.1, on the reverse strand, counting down.
AAATCACTCCACACCAGGGTTTCTTGACCTTTGCCCCATTGGCATCTTGTGCCAGATAAGTCTTTGTTGTGGAGGGCTATCCTGTGCTTTGTAGAATCCTTGGCCTCTACCCACTTGATGCCAGTCTTACCAATGTCTCCAGACATTGCAAAATGTTCCCTTGCCCTGGGAGGCAAACCACTGCTCACTGAGAAGCACTGCTGTAGCTAACGTTCCTAAACCAGGTTTTCTCAGCCTACAGCAGTGTTCCCCAAGCTGCGTTGTGACCAGCAACATCCGCATCGCCTGGGAACTTGTTCGAAGGTGCAAAGCCTCGGGCTCTCTCCCGGAACCACAGAATAGTAAACTCTGGGAGTGGATCTGTGTTTTAGCAACGCTTCTGGGGATTCTGATGCAACCTAAAGCTTGAGAGAAAGCACTGGGCATATTTGGGAGGGATCCCTCACCACTTCCACTTCATCATAAACAGACTACTTGTGGCAGGCTAAGTGTACCTAGAGCCTTTCTTCGCTCCTGCTGGCAAAACCCAGATTTCATTTAGGTGCCCACAGAGAGCTCTTGATCTCAAGAAAGGTGGGTGGGTCCCAGGTGTGTGTGTGTGTGTGTGTGTGTGTGTGTGTGTGTGTGTGTGGCTACAGGGATGGACCTATGACAAAGGTGTGCTTGCTGGGCACTTCCAGGAACTTCAGAAACCAGCCCTCTCTGTGCTGGCTGGCCTCCTGCTGAGCTTGCGCCACCTGCCCCTACAGTCACCACCTTGTAACCATGATGTGACAAGCCTAAAGACAAAGGTGCTGACCCACCAAGCATGGCAGAGCGAAAGGAAGGAAAGAGCCTGGGCCTTCACGACACTACTGAGCAGCTAAAGCTACCCCAACAATCACCTTCCTCCAGATTTCTTGTTATGTAAGAGAAAATTTTGGTCTAAATCGATGTCAAGTTTTTGGTTTCTTTTGTTTCACTTTATTTTTATTTGTGGTTAATTACATCCTGATAGCTTAAAAAACAAAAAAACAAAAAACCACAACTACTCCAAATAAGAAGAAACTATTCTAATGGTCTCTGCAGCCCCCTGATTTCCCTGAATGCCTAGACATTGAGGTAATGCCTTTTTAACTGAAACAAAGTGTTTAAGGAATGAGGAATCCACTCTGGGTACTGTAGACACTTGAGGGCACAGTCATTCAGGCCTACGGTGCTGAGCAGTTTGCACATGTCAACTGTCTGATCTTACCTCTGATACTTAAACTGGGGGAAGCCCTGACGGAAGGGAACTACCAGCTAACTAAAAACCTGTGCTCCAGGCTTTTCACACACCTCACTTGATTTTATTTATTTATTTATTCATTCATTCATTCATTCATTCATTCATTCATTCATTCATTTTCTCACTTGATTTTAAAGCAAAGCTGTGCAGCCAATCTCCTTCTCTATGAATCAGGATGTGAAGGCTGGGCAGTAGAGTTTACTCAGTGGAACTGAGGTATCCAAACCCTTCACATTCCTTGACTAGCTCTCTAAGGCCTTGGAATATCCTGCTCGATAATAACATCTTTGTATACCTGTGGCCTTGGACCACACCAATATTTTATGTTAACAATATGATCGGGGCACCTGGGTGGATCAGTCGGTTGAGCATCTGACTGCTGCTTAGGTCATGATCTCGTGGTTCATGAGTTTGAGCCCCGCATCGGGCTCTATGCTGTCAGCACGGATCCTGCTTAGGATCCTCTGTCCCCCTCTCTCTGTCTTTCCCCTGTTTGTGCTCTCTCAAGGATAAATAAACATTTCAAAAAAAAACAAACCCAATATGATTTATGGTAAGTGCATTTTTGTTCTCCTAGGGCCCTGGGCCATGCTGTGTCAGTTTGACCTTGGGGGTTTGGGAGTCTGGAGACTGAGTAGTTAACGGTAATCACTGGGGCACTCCATGCCGATGAGACTGACCCCCGATAAAAATCTCTGGATGTCAAGGCTCAGGTGAGTTTCCCTGGTTGGGAAACCTTCATACGTGTTGTCACACATCATTACTGGTAGGATTATGTACTGTCCGTTCTACTCCAGTGGGAGAGGACAACAGGCTTGCATCCTGTCTCTCCTGGACTCTATCCTATGTGCCTTTCTCCTCTGCTGATTTTAACCTGTATTCTTTCACTCTAATATACCATAACCATGAGTATAACAGCTTTTCTGAGTTCTGTGAGTCCGAATGAATCACAAACCTAAGGGTGCTCTTGAGACTCCTGACCCAGAAGGAAGTTACTTGTACAAAGAAGAATCTGACCTTAGAGCCTGTGATCTCCCACTCTACCTTAACGCTATAATGCCAGCAAAGCCAAGCAAACCAGATGTCGCTGATTTCTCCAGTAAGAAATTTATTTTTTAATTTTTTAAAATGAAATTCAATTTCATTATTTTTTAAATTGAGGCATAATTGACACTATATTAGTTTTAGCTGTGTAACATGAGTTGATATTTGTGTATATTGCAAAACAATCACTACAGTCTAACATCTGTCACCATATATAGAAACTTTTCTTCTTGTGATGAGAGCTTTTAAGATTTACTCTCTTAGCAGCTTTCAAAGATGCAATACAATACTAACTCTGGTCACCATGCTATACATTACATCTCCACGATTTATTTGTTTTATAACAGAAAGTTTATATCTTCTGATCTACTAGAGAAAGCTTTCAGCATTTCACCATTGAATATTGTGTTAACTGTAGGCTTACATTTCAGGTCTTACATTCAAGTCTTTAATCCATTTTTTTCAGTAAAATTTTGTGTATGGTATGAGAGAGTGGTCCAGCTTCATTCTTTGGCCATCCAGTTTCCAAAATGCTGTTTATTGAAGAGACTGTCTCTTCCCCACTGTATATTCTTTGCTTCCTTGTCATAAATTGACCAAATATGTGTGGGTTTGATATTTTGTTTTATACAAGTACTAGGAACGAGCTGGAGGGGAGGAGCAAAACAGACTTATCTAGATGCTAATTCTAATCAAACTGTGATGGAAGAGCTACTCCAAGAGAGTCGTACAGCCTTGTAAATTATGTCCTTTTTTTTTTTTTTTTTTTAGTTCATTATTTTTGAAAAAGAGAGCGGGTGCAGGGGAGGGGCAGAGAGAGAGTGGGGGAGGGATCCACACTGTCAATGTCGAGCTTAAAGCTCAAGCCCCAGGTCGGGCTCTGTGTTGTTAGCGGAGTTGGGGATTCTCTCCCTCTCTCTCTGATCCTCCCCTACTCTCTCTTTTTTTTCTCTCTCTCTCTCTCAAAATAAATAAATAAACATTTAAAAAAAGAAATTTTTTTATTAAAAATTGTTTTTAATGTTTTATTAATTTTCGAAAGAGAGAGAGGGAAAGAGTACCAGCAGGGGTAGGACAGAGGGAGAGGGAGATATAGAATCCGAAGCAGGCTCCAAGCTCCAAGCTGCCAGCACAGAGCCTGATGCGGGGCCTGAACTCATAAACTGTGAGACTATGACCTGAGCCGAAGTCAGACCCCCACTGGAGCCACTCAGGCGCCCCAGAAATTAATTTATTTTTTAAAGTAAGATGATAAGCTATAGAAAATTTGGGAAGAAAACCCAACTCCCAATATGATTAGTATTAAAATAGTGGTTGTATTTCCTTCTAGTCTTTTTATAAGCATCTTTTCCTTAAATCTTACCTATATTAAAATTTTTATCTTATGCCCTTTTCATTTATTATATTGTAAGCATTTCCTCATGCTGCTGTCTCACCTTCAGGGCCCCCATCTTTTACAGTGGAATGAAGTTCCATTAAGTGAGTGGATTAGGGTTGACCTAACTAGCTCCTACTGCCTGATACTCAGGCTTCTTCCTGTAGTGTTATGCATGGTTTGAAGAGTATGTTGACGCAGTACAGCTGGTGAGAGGCTGGAGCCTTCCCTCGCCATTGCTGACTGGCTGTTTGGCACACTTTCTGCTTTGGTCAGAAGCTCTGTTGGCCAACTTGCCTGAAGAGCACATGCATTTTCTAAGTTTATTTTTGGTTTTATTAACTACTAGATCTATGAGGCAGCACAATACTCATGTTTTAAAATTTAGGACAACTTTTTGTTTATGTTCGAGTAGAACCAGATGGACTTTTCCATTATTTTTCTTTCAAAAAGGCAAGGAATTTGTTCCTCTGGAAGAGTGGTTGGGAAAACATGGAAAAATTAGGCATGGTCCATAAAGGCCAGGACTGGGAATGAAAACAAAAATGAACTTTGAGTTTTGACAGTTCCTTCCATTTTCTTTCCTAAATCTGTGTTTTTTTTAACACCGGATGGCACATCAGAATCACATGAGGAAGCTTTTATAAAAACAGTGATCCCTAAGCCCTATCCCCACTGCTTCTGATCTAACTAAATCTATGCTGGTGCCCAGGCACATGCAGCTAGGGTCAGGATCCACTGTCCCAAAGGCAAGGGGAAAATAACATGGAAGAATAACCAGCCTCACAGCCAGCAAAAAATTTTAAGATAAAATGACAAATATTTATGACTATACGTGAGCATCAAAAATCATAGAATATGTTGAGCAAAAGAAGTTGGACACAAAAGATTACATCCATCATTTTGGTGTCCTTACATGGGAGCTTTGAGTCTTTTCATCTGGACTCTGAGCCTTGGTACAAACTTGATGAGTACCTTTTCTTTTCTTCCTTTACTCTCATTTCAGGGGCTTTTCAAGGAATGTGGTCGAATTGGAACACTTTCATGTCGATTGCTTAGGTTGCAATCCTCTAGCTGTGGCTACTCTATGGGGAGGAAAAAGCCTGCCTTTTGGCTGAAAGTTAGTTCCCTGGCGGGAATGGTAATAAGATCCAGAAGCTTGATGCCCTCTCTTTATTCCTGTCCTTATACAAAGTTGCCTGTCTTGGGCACGGGACAGCCACCTAAGGCACCAGGACGGCCACCGATCCTAAGACTCCAGTGTGAGGTTTCCTCCTCATTGGTCTAATGTAATTCCCCTCCAAATCTCTGGACTAGCCGCCTCTGGCCAGGAGACCCCCACTAGGAGCCAGCCGAAACCAGCACTCAATTGAATTAAAACCCAACTGGGGACCATTTCCCAGGGAAGCTGGCTGTAAAGCCTATATGTGTTGGAATGTCGCTTAGATCATGATAGATTTCTATCTTTACTGTTTTCTGTCAACGTCTTCTACTAACTGCTACTTACATTACAAAATTGGCTAATTCCCCCTTGTAAAACTTTTCCAGTATTTTCCTTGGGTTAAAAATGGCAGTTTCTTCTCAGCCTTTTCGACAAGGCAAACTCAGTCCACACGTCAGCACCCATCTGTAGTCTAGGATGCAATGGGGAAGCCGGGGGAGGGAGGGAGGGACCCTAGCATCCTTCCTTCAGGGGCCCTTAGTTGGCTGGTCAGTCAGTGATCATAGCAACTTTGTTCGAGGGATGCCTCAGGTCACTTTAACACCAGGAATCTCTGACACATCCTGCGTGTGGGACGCCAACTGGGAGTCGGGAGTGGGGGGGGGGGTGGTGAGGTGGTGGATCTCCGTAGTAATGGACCTTCTCTACTTCTCTCTCTAGGAAGGAGGAACATGGGAGCTCCTCTTCAGTTCTCAGGGATCCTCCCTTGAGATGCCTTTTCAATCCAGTGGAGACAATTTGCATTGCAAAATTTAGGAAAGGACTGATCTCCCATAACACTGCATGGCCTTACTAGGATCTAGCCGTTAGATCTCTTCTGCAGGAAATCTGGCAAATGGATAGAGGTACCCTAGGTCCAGGCATTCACAGCTCTAAATCAGGACCCAGACAAAAAGTCCTCTTACAGAATGTATTTGCCTAAATGTGTTTGGTTAGTAAACTCCCTCCTGACATACTGGATGCCTAAACAGGCCTCCTCCTGATAGAACTAAGCTGCTGGAGGAAACCCAGGCCATCCCTAATGAAGGGGACACTTGACTCTCTCTCTGTTCTGCTAATAGATGTGAGGGCCTCTCCTTCATTCATTTCCTGGGTTAATGGCTATAATTGGAACTAACTGTGGTTAGTCTACCTAGGGACGGGGACTTTAAGGAATATTCCCAAGCAGCTGCCGAAACTCCATTTGTTTCAGGGAAACAAATGTCTGTCTTCTCCTACCTGACATGGACTCCATATTTCCACTTTGGAAACAAAACAAAACAAAAAACCTGGTGCCTGCTCATCTGTCCAAGTGGACAGGCTTTAGGACCAAGTAGACCTCTCTCTCTCTCTCTCTCTCTCTCTCTCTGCCCTCTGGAATTTTATCTGCCTTCAGGCCTCTGGGTAGAACCTCACCTCTTCAGCCTTCCCCTCCCCCTCCTCCTATTTCCGCACCACCTTGGGTGCAGCCTGCACAACTGGTTCCTATACCATCATTGGTGCCTCAGGCACCATTGGCTCCTCCTCCCACCCTCTAAGTCAAGGAGTAAAGGACACCCCCTTGGACTCCCCACTTCATATTCCCCGCTGATGTTCCAGGTAAAAACTAAAGACGGGGAACAAATTGATTGACTTTTAAGTGGATGCAGGGGTAACATTTTTGGTAGTTAAACTAATTTAAGTTTGCTGGTTTGAGATAAACCTGTTTATCAGCATTAAATATAAAACTTTTTTTTTTTATTCTATCTGGGTTTGCTGAAGGTCAAATAAGCTCAGGTTACCTCTGCAATTTGTTAGCAAAAAGATGACTTAAAATAATGGTTAATTTTGTCTGTCTTGAAGTTTTCAGCAGTAATTGTTAAGACAGCTTTCAAGTCTTTGGTAACCTGAAACATTAAAGTTTCGATTGTATAATGAACGGGATAGAATTCATTGGACATCTAGGTCTTTTCCAAATAGAATGGAATGCTAAAACATTAATTAATTAGGTTTGCGCTTTGACTTCTTATTGCAGAGAAACTAAGGCTATTTGGGTCTGTCGGCAAACATGCTTGTGCTTAAGTGGTTCATAAATTTGCCATCTAAAGAATTCTGGTAACAGTTCACAATCGGTTACTACTAAGTTTTCACTGGAAACGAAGGTTTCTAAGAGTTAAAATTCTGCTGAATGTAGTTAAGACTAATGGAAATAAGGGAAACAACTCAGTATGTAAAAATGTAGGAAATGTGTAAGAAGAATATAAGGAATGAAAATACATTTTTGTGGAAGGTAAAAGAAAGTAATTTTGTCCTAGATGAGAATGGTTGTTTGGAGAGAAATGGTTTGGAACAAAATCTGATGGCAAAGGAAAGTTGTAGAAGGTTCGTGAAGGAAAATCTCTGGAAAGGAATTTCATGTGTGGTTAGGATGCACAAAGGTTGCAATGAATGGATTTTAAAAGTACACTGGTATAAGGTTAAAATTCTGCTTTTCTCTCTGCTCAAAACACAAAAGTTTTCTTGGATTGTTGATCTGCTCTTGATAAAAAAATAATATGCAAAATTTTTCTCTCTGGTCTGCCGGAGAAAACCAAAGCTTTGGGTTTCCTCTTTATCAAGTCTTTGATTACTTCAAGTTAAAACTTCTCAATGTGAAAGGAGCTAAGTTCTGCTAACAACTATATAACCCTATATATTTGCCTTTGGAATCTCTCAGTGCCACCTTGGTTAAATGAATAAATAAAATTTGTAATGAGCAGTAATCCTGTTTAGGTTGTGCTCTGTAACTTTCTAAGGTTTTAACAAACTTCCCAAGATTTAAATTGTAAATGGAGTCTTTTTGACCAGTTAGGCCTTTTTTTGGTATGTGAAGTTACCTGGAAAACACTCTCATTCATGGTAAACCTTAGGTTGTGTTGCATGGGTAAGTGCATGGGTAAATGCATGGGTAAATGCTCCAATATAAATGCAAATCCTGATGTTTTAATATGTTTTGGTAATAAGGTCGGCACTTGGCTATGCCGATTATTGAAGTGTTATGTGTCACAAAAATAACCGAATTTCCTTGTCAATTGCATCTTTTTTTTAATTAAAAAAAATTTTTTTTAACGTTTATTTATTTTTTTTGAGACAGAGAGAGACAGAGCATGAACGGGGAAGGGTCAGAGAGAGAGGGAGACACAGAATCCGAAACAGGCTCCGGGCTCGAACTCAGAGACGGCGAGATCATGACCCGAGCTGAAGTCGGACGTTCAACCAACTGAGCCACCCAGGCGCCCGTGTCAATTGCATCTTAATGAACTCTCATATTAGATTGTTACCAATGTCCGTTTCTGAGATTTTGTCATTTATAGTTATTTGTTCTGGAAGCATATAAGAAAACATGTTTCATCTTCAAGGAGACTTATACAAAGAACTTTTAGGACACATACAGGCATTTGACATCTTTTAGATTAATATTAAGATGGGTAAGAATTTTCAGAACTAAAAAGTTGCATTGAAACAGAAGAAGAATTAGTAACATGGGACTAAATGAACTGAAAAAGATGGTTATCGTTTTGCAGCTCTTGTTTTGAAGTATTGCCAGTTCTCTAACATTTGCTCTTCCAGATTAAGGAAACTTTCTCAAGATATCTGTGCTATACAGAAATGTCATAAAGTATTTATTTGTGTACAAAGTATTTAACTTTTCTCTCTACCTAAACCCTCTCAAATTCAAAAGCTCTCAGTGAGCATTCTTTCTTCCGTGGCCATCATACTTGTTTGCATAAGTGTGGTAGAGCCCCTCCCTAAGGAATGTGGTGAAAACCTCAAGACAAGGGAAGGCAACCTGGCTATGTGCACGTGCGCAACATTCCTCACGACTCTGTAACATAGACCGCCCATTCAGACTGTAGGTTACCATATGTGGGAGACAAAGGAGCAAAAAGTGTACAAAAGGCAACCTTCTCCTGCCCCCCACAGTGCTCAGGGCTCAGCCTTTTGGGTCTTAGCCCGCTGAGCCTGTGCTGGCACAAATAAAACTACTTCCTGTAAAGAAAAGCCTTGGTGTCCCGTCTCCATGTGTATGTCTCACTGCTACATAAGTTCAATAGGAATCTGTTCTCCTTGGAACAGGACACCATTGGAAATATTGGTAATTTTACCAAGGCTTTAGCTGGAATGTCATATTTGAGAGACATGCATAGACTCAGTTATGACCATACAGTTAAAAGGAACTAAGGTTGACTTTATGACACATGGAGCCAGAAAGCTCCTTGGCTAAGTTCCCAGCAGCCTAACCAGGTGAGTAAAGAATGTCACTTCCTGGCAGGTGCAGGAACCTCGGGATATCTTCGGCACCTTGTGAAGAGGAATTCGCCCAAATCTACAGGTGTTGCAGGCATGTCTGACAGCAAGTACTTGGCTTGGCTTCTGGCCTGGAGAGGCTACTAAAAAGTTCAATCTGGAGATTCCTTCTAAAAAGTTCCAGCAAAGTAAAATTTAAAAGATATATATGATCAATAACTGTTCTTGCTGAACTTCTGTAAATAAGTAGGCCAAGTTTGTTAAAACTGGACTTGTTCTACAAACAAATTGGTTTCCATTTGGCTGTCTTTGGAAATGAGGGTTTTTAGAGGTTTCAATAACAGGTTTCAATAACACACCTTTATGAATGTTAAATTCTAGTTCTGATCGTCTTAAATGTTGTTTGCCTAAACTAAACAACTTGAGGTAAACTTCAGAACAATTGTTATAATACCACAGGTATGGACAATCTTCTTGCTTGTTATTCTGTGGTGATAATAACAAAACCCCAGGGGCATATGATTATCCAAACAACTGGAAAATGGGATGGATTCCCCAAAGATTGTATGAAAAGACTTTTCTCCCTGTAGACCTATCAATAGATAAAGACTATAGTCCTTTATTAAATTATTCACTTTATTAAGTTATCCACTTGAATTATCCAGGTTAATTCATAAATCTCTTAAGTGGATATGCAAACCATAGTCTCCCTAAACCTGATCTGACATTTACTAGAAACCCACCCCATCCATATAAACCCAGGAGACCTGGTAAATTGAAAGTCCAATACAGTAGGGAATTTAACTTTAAAATAAAAGGTCCGGGGCGCCTGGGTGGCGCAGTCGGTTAAGCGTCCGACTTCAGCCAGGTCACGATCTCGCGGTCTGTGAGTTCGAGGCCCGCGTCGGGCTCTGGGCTGATGGCTCGGAGCCTGGAGCCTGTTTCCGATTCTGTGTCTCCCTCTCTCTCTGCCCCTCCCCCGTTCATGCTCTGTCTCTCTCTGTCCCAAAAATAAATAAACGTTGAAAAAAAAAATTTTTTAAATAAAAGGTCCCCTACGGGGTCGTATCATATACTCCCACTGAAGTAAAATTAGAGGGGCACTCTTTACGGGCTCCTATATCTAAAATAAAACCCGTACCTCCTTCAGAAAACCAATGAGCAAACTAATGTGCCTTCTTGTTCTTGTAAACCCGTGGAAGACCTCAAACTTTTGCTCAAACTTCTCTTAGGATGGCTGTACCTTTCTTTTTCATTCTCCTTTCTCCAATTTATACTGACAATTCCTTCTTAAAATGGGCCATTCAAAAGGATCACAAGAGACATCTGAATTACAAATCAGAAAAACCCATCTGATTCCTGCTGCCTGTTCCCACTCCCATTGGAGGATGCTTCAAACCTGACATCTAAAAATCTCACTGGTAGCACTGGTAAACACTGGGTTTGTAATTTGCTCTAACCATTAACCTGTATTTTTCTTGTTTCTATAAAAGTACCTTTTACTGATTGATTAATTGCTTACTAAACAAAACAGAGTCTATATGATGGTTAAACACCACCTGTTACACAGTTAAAGCCTTCAATGACTCTCAATAACATTATGCATAGAGCAGTTCTACCAAATAGAATAGTATTAGATGTCTTAACTGCTGCACAAGGTGAAACTTGTACTCTCATAAAAACAAAATGCTGTGTATACATTCCAGATGACCACAAAAATATTTCCGGATTTCTAACTGACATGAATACTTGAATTGGTGCTGGAAACAATCCCTCTCTTTCCTTTAATGATTGGTTAAATTTCTGAACTGGAGGATTTTTGTCAACTACCAAAGGACTTTTATTTGGGCGAATCTTTCTAGTTATTCTAATCATGTTTTGCTGTTTTCTGCCATGTCTCTCTGCCTGGTGCTAAGACTCCATCACTGCAATAACTTCAAGCCAACAGATGATCCTTTCTACTCAGGAAGGTTCATACACATTGTCCACCTTGGATTCAGCTGCCTCTGTCTTTTGTAACTCCCCTATACCTTCCCCAACTGAACAATTTTGACCCATATAGGTAGGGACATTTCTACACCCCTACTCAGCAGGAAGAAGCTACAGAAGATGAGACCTTCCACTTTCAACAACCTTAAAGATTTAAGGGTCAAAATTTTTCAGTGGGGAGCATGGGGCAAGCTGGGGGTAAAGTACAGGCTAACAGCAACCCCCACCCCCGCAGGTAGGACATGTATGATAGTCCTTGGACACTCCCAGCTATCCCAAAACAGGAAAGGACAAGAAACAAATAGTCTCTACCAGTTTACAACAAAAAGGCAATCCCATCAATGGCCAAAAGTCCAGGAACTCCCTCCGGTCTTAATGATAATGGTTTGCTAAAGAGATAAACAACTTTAGCTTGACAATAGCTAGGCTTCCAGTAAGTCTTTAGCATGTGAAAGTCTCTTTGGAAACTTCCTCTTGACTTTATCTTTCCCAGACTCTATAAAAGGGTCACCTCCACACTTGCAGTAGAGAGCTCTTCCCACCCATGGGTCCTGTCCCTGTGCTTTAATAAAATCACCTTTTTTGCATCAAAAAAAAAAAAAAAAAAGAGGAAGAGAATATAAAATTTTATCCAAGCTATGACAGTAAAGTCATAAAACTATGTTTAAATGACAGAGACTAGGAGTAAACACAGAAAGCATTCTGGGTAAGCAATTTCTACACATATTAGATTCAGGATCAACTCACTTGTCAGGAATTGTGGCATTTTAACCTAGCACTTCATTCTTTCAACTCCCTCTAATACCAAGGCAAGATGTGGAAAGAGCCCTATATAGGTTATTCACTTTTTTTTTTTAAGTTATTTATTTATTTATTTATTTATTTAGAGAGTGAGCAGGGCAGGGCAGGAGCAGAGAGAGAGAGAGAGAGAGAGAGAGAGAGAGAGAGAGAGAGAATCCCAAGCAGGCTCTGCACTCTCAGTGCAGAGTCCAAAGCTGGGCTTGAACTCACAAACTGTGAGACCATGACCTGAGCTGAAATCAAGAGTCTGTCACTGAACCAACTCAGCCACCCAGGTGCCCCTAAAGAGCTTATTAGACGACTGAGTTCTAGCTTTAGGTTTGTAAGCAGCATGGACTGAACCACACATACTCCCCTGACCATGGTTTCTACATTTTTCAGTATTATGATGATCAAAGCAAGGTAAGGGATACCAGTGACTCTAAAAACACTCTGCTCTACAGCAGTAAACAGGGGTTTTTAAATCATTCTCATCAATGTGATAATTATGCAGGTAAGAACACAAGAGGATAAGAAATTTCAGCCTAATGGAAGGAATAGAGCAGAAGACTACAGAGCTGGTAGGAGAAAGGTGGATCACGGAAAAACAATGAACAATAACTAGATATGATAATAGCTGTGTGCTAAACACTGTTCTAAGTAAGTGCTTTACATATAGTGATTTACTTAATTCTCAAAACAACTTTCTGAGGTAAGTGCTGTTATTTTACCCACTTTAAAGATGAGGGACCTCAGGCACAGAAAGGTTACATAACTCACCCAAGGTCGCACAGCTAGTTTCTGGAAGAACCAGGATTTGTTCCCAGGCAACATGGCTCCAGAGTCCATACTCTGAACTACTCTGCTACATTCCAGAGAGGAGGAGAGTGGGAGGAATCTGGTGGAATGATGAGCAGTGAATGGCAGAAAGAGAAGGAAGTTCAGAAACACATTTTTTATTGAGCACCTACTATATAATCAGAACTATGGATAAAAAGACGAATAAGACCATGGCCCATGCCCTTGAAAAGCCTACAGTCTGGTGAGGAAGACAGGTAGTAACTCACACTATTTCAAGACAAAGTGGCAAGCTCTGAAATAAGTACAAAGAGACATGTGCAAAGGGCTAGGAGGAGGATACAAAGAATGAGTACTTCACCCAGCCCAGGCTGGTGGGGTCAAGAAAGGCTTCTTGGAGAGGTGCCCAGGTGGCTCAGTCGGTTAAGCGTCCAACTTCGGCTCAGGTCATGATCTCACGGTTCATGATTTTGAGCTCCACATCAGGCTCTGTGCTGAGAGCTCGGAGCCTGGAGCCTGCTTCAGATTCTGTGTCTCCCTCTCTCTCTGCCCCTCCCCCACTCGTGCTCTGTCTCACGCTGTCTCTCAAAAATAAATAAACATTAAAAAGAAAGAAAGAAAGGAAGAAAGAAAGAAAGAAAGAAAGAAAGAAAGAAAGAAAGAAAGAAAGAAAGAAAGGTGGGCTTCTTGGAGAAGGTGACTCCTAGTCTAAGAATTAGGATTTTAAATGAAGAGTTGAAATGGGGAGGGGGTGGTCCAGACTGAGCAAAGTATGTGAAGGGGAATAAAAGCATGAAGGCAAATGAAAAGGGTGTATTTGGGAAAAGGCATGAAATCCCTTTCCAGAACTTTTTTTTGTTTACCTCATATGGGCATCCATCTGCTTCAAAAGTTGCGCATATTCTTTACACAGTGCTTCCTTCTCTTGCTGCAACTTGGACAGCTTTTCTGACAGTTCTCCGTTGCTCTTGAGATGCTGAAAAAACAATTTTTTTTTAAATGAGAACATTCTGTGCTGTAAGGTTGGAAGTCTGAAAACTACATTTCCCAGACCTTCTTGATAGCAGAAGGTGAAGGAGAGGCACTTGCACACAGTTTGGAAAGCACAGGGGGAGGAAAGCCCACCGTTCTCCTCTAGCACTAGCAGGTGGGTGAAGGGGCCGCCAGCAGATGGGACCTTTCCAGGGGTTTCAGAGAGTGTTCCTGCAAATCTCCCATTCTGGTGCTGCAGCAGTTGGTTTCCCTAGGATTTTCTTTTTCTTTCCTTTCTCTTTCTTTCTTTTTCTTTCTTTCTTTCTTTCTTTCTTTCTTTCTTTCTTTCTTTCTTTCTTTCTTTCTTTCTTTCTTTCTTTCTTTTCCTTCCTTCCTTCCTTCCTTCCTTCCTTCCTTCCTTCCTTCCTTCCTTCCTTCCTTCCTTCCTTCCTTCCTTCCTTCCTTCCTTCAAATGTTTTATTTTTTTGAGAGAGAGAGAGAGCACACGGGAGCATGAGCAGGGGAGGGGCGGAGAGAGAGGACGGAGGATATGAAGCAGGCTCTGCACTGACAGCAGAGAGCCCTGTGTGGGGCTTGAACTCACAAACTGTGAGATCATGACCTGAGCCAGAGTCGGACACTTAACCAACTGAGCCACCCGGGCATCCCTCCCTGGGATTTCTGAACTGGGGTTATTAAAGGCCAGCAGCAGTTCTTTCTGACCTTCTCCTCACCCTTACATCTCCCTTCCAACAGTTTGTAAACATGGGATTCCCTGTGTTAAACCCATTCTTCCTTGAAATACCTAGAGTAGTTTCTGCTTTCCCGATAAACCTAAGGGGTAAAATGCTAGGCACTCATTACTAGCTATTATTAGCTACAATTAGATCACTCGGGTCTATGGAAAAAGGAAAACTGAGAAAGTATGTCTATTTACTTTCTTACCTCATCCGATTTTTCTTTCTTGTTTTCCAAGTATTTTTGAAGTTGGGCCTCCTGCTGCTGAATTCTGGATTGTTGCTGAGAAGTGGTTATTTCCAGTTGATTCCCTTTATCTTGTAAGATTCTCACTTGCTTTTGTAGCTCATTTACATTCTGATCTAGGAGTTTCCTGAGGGCAATTAATGTACATTAAATCACACCGGATTTATGAAATTCTTTGACCTAAAATTGTTATACCATCACAAGGGATTTTATTAGTTCAATGAGGTCGGGTATGTGTCCATAAAATAAAGAGACCGACACAGGGGACCTCCTTTGTGAGGCTTTTCTCAATTCTCTCTCTCATTCATCAAAAAAAAAAAAAAAACCCTCTGAAAAAGAAAATAACTCCCCTTATTTCACAGAAGAAGCTGTGGCAGCAGAGAGTTTTAATTAACTTGCTAGGACAAGATGGAGGTGGGGCTCTAACCCTGAATCCTCGGTTATTTCTACTCATCCTCACTGCTTTACAAGTTGAGTCCCTTGATTTTCTTGGTTCAATATAGGGTTGTAAGTTACAAACACTACTGATACTAATGCACACACGTTAAGGCTGCAGGAGCTGAATCATAAATGAGCCTGTGTTTGATGAGGAAATTCACCCTTTTTCAAAAGGGCCAAAAGCACTTAACTCCTTCAGAGGGAATCTCATCAGACTATAGTTGTGGAAGATTTCCGACAAGGCTCTTTGGATCTAGGAGATTACCCAGAAGAACATGATGAGGATGCTGAGGTAGCACTTACATGCTGGGTCATTAAAGTACTGAGACTGGACAAGCGCTCCCTTTCTCTAACTTCAGTTTTCTGAAAAAACCAATGGTTTACTGGCAAAGATTGATATTTGAGACGTGGACTCCTCACTCTCAACCTCCAGCACTTCCAGCTCCTGTCATGGTTCCCGATATTAAGTGCAGGCTTACAGGCTCTCTAAGCTGAACTTCTCCCATTCACATCCACCCCTGCACCAGCACCACCCCCTTCACCTGTTTCATCATTATAAACCTGAGCAATTCCCAGCTATTACTGTCTACTTCTTTTTGGTTCCATTCTTTCTTTATTATTCTTTTTCTTTAATTTTATTTTTTAAAATTTACATCCAAATGAGTTAGCATATAGTGCAACAATGATTTCAGGAGTAGATTCTTTAGTGCCCCTTACCCATTTAGCCCATCCCGCCTCCCACAACCCCTCCAGTAACCCTCAGTTTGTTCTCCATATTTACGAGTCTCTTCTGTTTTGTCCCCCTCCCTGTTATATTATTTTTGTTTCCCTTCCCTTATGTTCATCTGTTTTGTCTCTTAAAGACCTCATATGAGTGAAGTCATATGATTTTTGTCTTTCTCTGACTGACTGATTTCACTTAGCATAATAACCTCCAGTTCCATCCACGTGGTTGCAATGGCAAGATTTCATTCTTTTTTTTTTTTTTTCAATTTTTTATTTATTTTTGGGACAGAGAGAGACAGAGCATGAATGGGGGAGGGGCAGAGAGAGAGGGAGACACAGAATCGGAAGCAGGCTCCAGGCTCCGAGCCATCAGCCCAGAGCCTGATGCGGGGCTCAAACTCACAAACCGTGAGATCGTGACCTGGCTGAAGTCGGACGCTTAACCGACTGCGCCACCCAGGCGCCCCAAGATTTCATTCTTTTTGATTGCCGAGTAATACTCCATTGTGTGTGTGTGTGTGTGTGTGTGTGTGTGTGTGTGTGTGTGTATACCACATTTTCTTTATCCATTCATCCATCGATGGACATTTGGGCTCTTTCCATACTTTGGCTATTGTTGATAGTGCTGCTATAAACATGGGGGTGCATGTGTCCCTTCGAAACAGCACACCTGTATCCTGTGGATAAATGCCTAGTAGTGCAATTGCTGGGTTGTAGGGTAGTTCTATTTTTAGTTTTTTGAGGAACCTCCATGCTGTTTTCCAGAGTGGCTGCACCAGCTTGCATTCCCATTTTTGGTTCCATTCTGAATTTCTGATCAAGGGGCCAGACTAAGAGAAAAGCTTTGGGGCTGAAAGGGAAATTTTAAACTGCTAGAATTAAAGAAAGTTGAGTTACCTCAATAGAATTTAGGAGTTGGAAAACGGCATTGAAATACAGGAAGTCAACATTTAAAGAGCAACTCATAAATATGTTAGAAATTAACTCCTATATTACATATAGCTTGAACAAAGACTACCAAATAAACCAGCTATGCCAATGAATGAAATTAAGAAAGCTCTCTGCTCCTCCCCACTCAACAGATGGCCACATTTCCTGGTACAGTGCCAGCTGCATCCCCCAGATATGGTGGTGATGGTTAGAGTAAACAAATGTGGCCCTACCCTATTGTGTACCTGGTCACCAGGGCTGCTTTTAACTATGGCAAAGTGGATACTGTCAACATCAATGCCCCTTCATTGACCTCAACCACACGGTCTACATGTTCCACTATGATTCCACCCATGGCAAATTTCATGGCCAAATCAAGGCTGAGAATGGGAAACTTGTCATCAGTGGAAAGCCCATCACCATCTTCTTTTTTAAAAAAACCTTAATGTTTATTTTATTTTTGAGAGATAGAGGGAGAGAGAGAGAGACAGAGCATGAGTGGGAGAGGGGCAGAGAGAGAGAGAGAGAGAGAGAGAGGGAAACATAAAATCCAAAGCAGGCTCCAGGCTCTGAGCTATCAGCGCAGAGCCTGATGTGGGGCTCAAACCCACAAACTGTGAGATCAAGTCCTGAGCTGAAGTTGGACATTTAACTGACTGAGCCACCCAGGCATCCGCAATCTCCATCATCTAGAAGCAAGATCCCGCCAACATCAAATAGGGTGATGTCGGTGCTGAGTATGTTGTGGAGTCCACTGGGGTCTTCACCACCCTGGAGAAGGCTGGGGCTCACTTGAAGGGTGTGGTCAAGAGGGTCATCATCTCTGCCCCTTCTCCTGATGACCCCATGTTTGTGATGGGCATGAACCATGAGAAAATCGACAATTCCCTCAAGATTGTCAGCAATGCCTCCTCCACCACAAATCACTTGGCCTTTCTGGCCAAGGTCATCCATGACGACTTTAGGCATTGTGGAGGGACTTATGATCATAGTCCATGCCTTCACTGCCCTTTGGAAGACCACGGACAGCCCCTCTGGGAAGCTGTGGTGTGATGGCCGTGGGCTGCCCAGAACATCATCCCTACTTCTACTGGTGCCACCAAGGCTGTAGGCAATGTCATCCCAGCTGAGTGAAAGCTCACTGGCATGGCCTTCTGTGTCCCTACCCATAATGCATCAGTTGTGGATCTGACCTGCCACCTGGAGAAAGCTGCCAAATATGACAATATCAAGTAGGTGGTGAAGCAGGTATTGGAGGGTCCCCTCAAGGGCATTCAGGGCTACACTGAGGACCAGGTTGTCTCCTGCAACTTTAACAGTGACACCCACTCTTCCATCTTCGATGCTGGGGCTGGCATTGCTCTTAGTGATGAATTTGTCAAGCTCATTTCCTGGTATGACAATGAATTTGGCTACACCAACTGGGTGGCAGACCTTAGGGTCCACATGGCCTCCAAGGAGTAAGAGCCTCCTGGACCACCAGTCCCAGCGAGAGCAAGAGGAAGGACTGTTGGGGAGTCATTGCCCCAATGCATCCCTTAACACACTGAGAATCATTTGACCTCCACAGTTTCTATCCTAGACCTCCTGAAGAAGGGGAGGGACTTGGGGAACCCTACCTTGTCATTACCATCAATAACATATACCATACCCAGCCAAAAAAGGAAAAAGAAATTAAGAAATCAGTGGATTGATAAAACTCTGTCTCCCCAATAGCCTTAACCTCTCTTTCAATCTATCCCTTATATAGCAATCAGAGTGGTCCTTCTAAACCACAATCTCATCATATCATGTAGTCCGAACACTTCAATATGGCTTGTGAGCTAGCTTACCCTTCTAGCCTCTTTCTCTTGCCCTCCCTCTACCCCCAAGCATTTTGCTCCAGGCAAAATGAACTTTTTTTCACTTCCTGAAATAAGTCATCTTCTACACTTATTCCTTCCTTGCAACTCCTTTTCCTTATCTTCCTCTTCCAGACCTTCCTTTCCCTAATATTCTCTTTTAGCCATCCATCCCAAATATCTCTCACTCAACTTGAATAGCTTTCTTTGAGAAAGGCTTTCTTGAGTTCCCCAAACCAGACGAGGTGTCTCTGCTATACACTATCACAGCATCCTAAGCCTCCCTTTGTATAACACTTATCATCAAGTCTATGTACAAGGATATTTGTTACATCATTATTTGTAACAGCAAAAATATCTAAAAAGCATTTCACATAAATTATAATATATCTGTGTTACAGAATGCCACACAACTGTTTAAAATAATATTATGGAACTAAAAATCGATAACAGAAAGATAGCTGGAAAATCCTCAAATATTTGGAGATCAAACAACATACTTATAAATAATACATGTCAAAGAAGTCTTGAGAGAAGTTTTAAAAATATTATGAATTATATATATTTTACATGAAAATGAAAATACAACTTACAAAATTTGTGAGAGGAAACAAAAGCTGTGCATAGAGGGAAACTTAACAGCATTAAATGCAAATATTATAAAAGAAAAGATCAAAAATCAATAATTTAAGCTTCCATGTTAGGAAACTAGAGAAAGAAGATCAATATAATCCTGAAGAAAGCAGAAGAAAAGAAGTAACAAAAATCAGAGCAGAAAGTGGTGAAATTGAACACAGGAAAACAATAGAGAAATAATGAAACTGGTTCTTTGAAAAGATCAATGAAATTGACAAACCGCTAGCCAGGCTAATCAAGAAACAAAGAAGGCACAATTTACTAATGTCAGAAATGAAAGAGGAACCATCACAACGGATCCTATGGACATTAAAAGGACAATAAAGGAATATTTTGAACAATTCTATGCCTACACATTTTTTTAAATTTTTGTGTTTTTTTTTTTTTAATTTTTTTTTCAACGTTTTATTTATTTTTGGGACAGAGAGAGACAGAGCATGAACGGGGGAGGGGCAGAGAGAGAGGGAGACACAGAATCGGAAACAGGCTCCAGGCTCCGAGCCATCAGCCCAGAGCCTGACGCGGGGCTTGAACTCCCGGACTGCGAGATCCTGACCTGAGCTGAAGTCGTACACTTAACCGACTGCGCCACCCAGGCGCCCCTAAAATTTTTGTTTTAATGTTTTTATTTATTTTTGAGACAGAGAGAGACAGAGCATGAGCAGGGGAGGGGCAGAGAAAGAGGGAGACACAGAATCCCAAGCAGGCTCCAGGCTCTGAGCTGTCAGCACAGAGCCTGATGCGGGACTGGAACTCACAAACCGCGAGCAGAAACTCACATGACCTGAGCTGAAGTCTGACACTTAACTGAGTGAGCCACCCAGGCGCCCCTCTATGCCTACACATCTGATAACTTGTCTGACATGGACTGATTCATTGAAAGACACAATCTAACAGCTCTTAAGGAGAAATAGATATTCTGAATAGGCCTATACCTATTAAAGAAATTAAATCAATATTTAATAACTTTCCAAAAATAGAGCAGTAAGCCCGGGTGATTTCACTGGTGAATTCAACCAAACATTTATTTCTATTTATTTATTTATTTATTTATTTATTTATTAAATTTTTTTTTTAACATTTATTCAGTTTTTGAGAGACAGAGAGAGACAGAGCATAAATGGGGGAGGGGCAGAGAGGGAGGGAGACACAGAATCCGAAGCAGGCCCCCGGCTCTGAACTGACAGCGTAGAGCCTGATGCGGGTTCAAAGTCACGGACCGCGAGGTCATGACCTGAGCCGAAGTCGGATGCTTAACCAACGGAGCCGCCCAGGTGCCCCATCAACCAAACGTTTAAAGAAGAAACAATATTGCGGCACCTGGGTGGTTCCATCTGTTAAGCTCCTGACTCTTGATTTTGGCCAAGGTGATGATCTTACAGTTTGTGATATGGAGCCCCGCGTCAGGCTCCGCTCTGACAGTGTGGAGCCTGCTTGAGATTCTCTCTCTCCTTCTCTCTCTGTCCCCCATCCCTGCTCACACTTGCACTTTCTCGCTCTCAAAAAATAAATAAGTAAACATTTTTAAAAAGGAGGAGGAGGAGGAGGAGGAGGAAAAGGAATGATAGCAATTCTTTACAATCTCTTCCAGAAAAAGCACAGAAGAGGGGACACTTACTGAATTCTGTGACACCAGCATCACCCTAATACCAAAACCAGATCTAGACCTTACAGGAAACAAAAGCTGTGGACCAGTGTCTTCCATGAACATGTCCAAGGTCCTTTATGTGGCTTGTTAGGTCCAGCAGGACCCAGGTCAAGCTTACCTTTCTAGCCTCCTTTTCTCCATACTTCCCTCATCCCCATTTTGTTCTGGCAAAAATGAACATTTCTCACTTTACTGACGATGATGATGGCAATAGTAACAAAAATAACATAAAATATTGCAAGAATAATAACAGCACCTTTTTAGTAGTGGCTGGTAATGTGTCAGCTTGGCTAGGCATGACCTCCGTGTACGTTTCTGATTAGAGTGGGCTACAAGACGTACAGTTTACTGGTGCAGGGGATAGAGGGCGGAAGTGAAGCAGTTTGGATTTTACACTTGGAAAGTCGGACCAAGTGCTTTTGTAGCTCATCCCCATCACCAGGTATCTGCTGCTCACCTCTGCATGAGGCAACAGCCAGGCCTGCAACTTCTCCACCTTCCCTCGGGTCCTCCTTCACCTTCCCCAGCTCCTGGGCCAGGTGTCCGTTTAGGTCCTTGATGAGGGGGCCATCTTCTCCTGCAGGACGCCTACTTTATCAGGTTTGGAGGTAGGGAGAACTGACATGGGTTCATCCTGTGCTCATAGGTTTAGCTTGACATTGCTCTCCCTCCTGTGGTACCCATCTTCACTTCCTGAGTGGACTTCAAGCTCCAGCATAAGACGAATGAAGACAGCCTTACAGGCTGTGTAGCCCTGCTCACAACTGCATGAGAGACCAAACCCCTGGGGTGCCGGGGTGGCTCAGTCAGTTGAGCTTCTGACTCTTGCTTTCTGAGCAGGTCATGATCCCAGGGTTGTGGGATCAAGGCCCCCATAGGGCTCTGTGCTGAATGTAGAAACTGCATGAGATCCTCTCTTTCTCCCTTTGCCCCTCTCCCCAGCTCGTGTGTGCTCTCTCTCTTAAAAAAAAAAAAAAAAAAAAAGAGCAAATCCCCATACCAAATCTCTTACTAAACATATATTTCTCCTACTAGTTCTATTCTGATTGAACCTGGACTGATATAAGTGCTTATTATGTGCCATATACTCATAATATAAGCCAACCAACCACTTATAACTCATGCAATCCGCACAATGATCTTATGAAGTTGGTACAGACAGGCACTGAAAAGATAAACTTGTCTAAGATTTTGTAGCTCTTAAGTGGCTAAAAGGTTGCCCATGTAATATTGTTAGGTGAAAAAGGCAAATTCCAAAGCAATATAATTTAAATGGCTCAACTTCTGTTAACAAAATAAGAACAACAAAAAATATATGCATATGCATAGAAAAAATCTGATCACTTGAAGTGGTTACTGCCAAAGAACAGAAATCTGAAGGATTTATGCTTTTTATTTT
This sequence comes from Felis catus, assembly GCF_018350175.1. NCBI lineage: Eukaryota > Metazoa > Chordata > Mammalia > Carnivora > Felidae > Felis > Felis catus. The sequence goes on along the minus strand of NC_058375.1, from coordinate 33,254,253 downwards.
ATATAGCTCTTTAATAATTTAAATTTCATATAAGTAGTTATAATTACAATTGTACTTGCTAGAATTTATTCCAAGGAAGTAGTAAAGGATGTGCACAAAAATTTGACTACAAGGATAAAATATTATATCGTTTATTACAGCAAGAAACTGGGGAAAATGTAAATATCCAGCAATAACGGATTAAATTCATTATGATACATTGTGAAAATATTGTTCTAGAAGATTTAAAAGAAGATAAACAGAACAGTGAAAAAAGTAGGTTATAATCTAAGTATCTAAATTGGAGTTGCTTTCCTCCAGGTTTTGAAACAATGTATACTATATTATTCTTTTTGTAGAGAAGAATTTCCCTACCCTACAGTATTCCATTTTCTTATAGCTAGCTTAAATATTACTTCAACATATTTCATCTCAGCCAGGCTTCACAGAAGGTGCATAGAGCTGGTATTACTAATCCCACTTTAGACACAAAAAACCTAGTTTCAGGAAAGTTAAATAGCCTTTTTCCTTGTTCAATTCTTGAATTACATCTTTTATCCCTTTTTAAAAAATGTTTTTCTTTGAGTTATTTTCTAATTGTGTTATTTTACTTATAGTTGACATACAATATTACATGAGTTTTAGGTGTACAACATAGCAACATAGTGATTCAACAAGTTTATACATTATGCTGTTCTCACCAAAAGTGTAGCTACAGTCTGTCATCATACAATGCGATCACAATACCATTGACTATATTCCTTATGCTGCTTTATTCCTATGATTTATCCATCCCATAACTGGAAGCCTTTATCTCCCACGCCCCTTCACCCATTTTGCCCATGTCCCTACCCCCTTTCCCTCTGGCAATCCTCAATTTGTTCTCTGTATTTATAGGTCCAATTTTGCTTTTTGTTTGCATTTGTTTTTTTTAGATTTCACATATGAGTGAAGTTATATGGTATTTCTCTTTCTCAGTCTGATTTATTTCACTTAGCATAATACACTCCAGGTCCATCCAATTTGTTGCAAATGGCACGATCGGATCCTTTTTTATGACTGCATAATATTCCATTATGTATGGTACACACACACATCACATCACATCCTCCTTATCCATTTGTCTACTAATGGGCATGTAGGTTGCTTCCATATCTTGGCTATTATAAATAATGCTGCAATAAACATGGGAATGTGTGTATCGTTTCAAATTAATGTTTTTTCATTTTCTCTGGGTAAATACCCAGTAGTAGAATTATTGGATCATATGATAGTTTTATTTTTAATTGTTTGAGGAACCTCCATACTGTCTTCCACAGTGGCGGCACCAATTTACATTCCTACCAACAGCGTATGAGGGTTCCTTCATATTGTGTTTCTTTAAAAACTTCATAGAGTTGTTTTACAATCTATTATTCAAAATCCCAGCTGCTGGAGTTCTTGGGGGTTACAACTCTGGTGTTTGTTGTTTCTACCGACTATCATTTATGGTAGCCAGCTTCCTTGTGTTATTTGCTGATTTTTCATTGTAAGCTTACATTTGACTAAACTTAATATATGGGAATCTTTAGGGGTGCCGGGTGGCTTGGTCGGTTAAGCGTCCGACTTCGGCTCAGGTCATGATCTCACGGTCCGTGAGTTCGAGCCCCGCGTCGGGCTCTGGGCTGACAGCTCAGAGCCTGGAGCCTGCTTCAGATTCTGTGTCTCCCTCTCTCTCTGACCCTCCCCCGTTCATGCTCTGTCTCTCTCTGTCTCAAAAATAAATAAACATTAAAAAAAAATTAGGGGCGCCTGGGTGGCTCAGTCGGTTGGGCGTCCGACTTCGGCTCAGGTCATGATCTTGGGGTCCGTGAGTTCGAGCCCCGTGTCGGGCTCTGTGCTGACGGCTCAGAGCCTGGAGCCTGTTTCGGATTCTGTGTCTCCCTCTCTCTCTGACCCTCCCCCGTTCATGCTCTGTCTCTCTCTGTCTCAAAAATAAATAAACGTTAAAAAAAAATTATTAAAAAAAAAATTAAAAAAAATATGGGAATCTTTAATATCAAAATTGGGGTTGTTTTCCTCCAGAGATAATTTGGGAAAGCCAGGGGGCTGCCTGTTTGGGAACACTTCAGCTCCTTCAAGCTTCCCAGCTTTAATATTAGAATCTCTAGTTCACCTCTTCCCCCTTGGGGCAAACTTCCTCAGTTCCTTCTCTCAAACCTGGGGCTGATATTATTATTTGCCCCCTGACTTAGAAGCTTGTTTGCCCCATTCATCATTTTTGTTGTAGCTTATTGTATGTTTGCTCTTAGCACTTTCTCTTGCTTTATTGTGGGCAACACTTAAAAGGTATACTTACTATAGTTTATTCAGGACCTAGGTGTATTACAACAGGATCGTCTGCCATCCTGTTAGCTGTAGCAGTGAGACAAGTATTTTTCTACTGTACTTCCCTGAGTGAGCTCATTATTCATTCATACGTTCATTCATTTACTTACTTACACATTATTCATTCACTAAGTATTTACTGAGTACCTTTTAGTGCCAGGGCTGATGTTAGAGCTTTTAGCTAAAGCTGAAAATAAATTTCTGAGCTTCATTATATATGTGAATGTCTGCATGTCTTTTCAGTGGCTAAAACCATATTTTTCTTAAAACATATGTGGTTCAGGGGCGCCTGGGTGGCGCAGTCGGTTAAGCGTCCGACTTCAGCCAGGTCACGATCCCGCGGTCCGTGAGTTCGAGCCCCACGTCGGGCTCTGGGCTGATGGCTCAGAGCCTGGAGCCTGTTTCCGATTCTGTGTCTCCCTCTCTCTCTGCCCCTCCCCCGTTAATGTTCTGTCTCTCTCTGTCCCCAAAATAAATAAACGTTGAAAAAAAAAAAAACAAAAAAAAAACGTATGTGGTTCAGGGGCGCCTGGGTGGCGCAGTCGGTTAAGCGGCCGACTTCGGCTCAGGTCATGATCTCACGGTCCGTGAGTTCAAGCCCCGCGTCGGGCACTGTGCTGACAGCTCAGAGCCTGGAGCCTGTTTCAGATTCTGTGTCTCCCTCTCCCTCTCTCTCTGACCCTCCCCTGTTCATGCTCTGTCTCTCTCTGTCTCAAAAATAAATAAACATTAAAAAAAAATTAAAAAGAAAACATATGTGGTTCACTCTTCAGTGCCATAGAAATAAGAAGCATCAGTTACTGAAGTTTAGGGCATCCAGGAAGATCATTTAAGTAAGAATTCTAATAGTAATCATAATAATTTTAGAAAAAAATGAAAGCTCCTATTTGGTGACAGATTACTGATGATTAAGAGGTCTGTAAAGTACTTGGAATTTCTTTCAAGGAAATCAGGTGATAAATACAAAAATCAATTTCCTTTAGTTTGCAGTTTATGCCAATCATGTGAGAGTTGGAAAAGCAAAGCCCAGAGTATCATATTTCATAGGTAATCTAGTCAGTCATTCAAGAAAATTTACTCGTGCACCCCGTGCACCCGGGTCAGAGCAACGAGAAATAAACCCTGCCCTTAAGAATCTGACACTCTTTTGTGAAAGGCAAACAGGAAAAACAATTCGAATACAGTGTAACGAGTGCTATATACAAGAAGTTGTGTAATGTAGTTCACTGCAGTGGGAACACAGAGGAAATACATCCGTAAACTGACATTCCTGCTAAACTCAATCAGGTTGGCCCATGGGAAACTGACATCTTTGCTCCTCTTACCTCTTCTGTTGTTCCTCCTGATATAGTTGCTTTGTCTTCGCTTCATTTTCTAGTGCTTCCTTTATCCTTTCCTCTAGTTGCTTCTTTCCCGAAATACAAGTGTCTGTGAGACAGACTTTATGAGCATGTTCTAATTTCTGCTGCAGAACCAAAATCTTGAAGGAAAAATTTCACAAATAAAACATTAAGCATGACCTTTTTTTCCAATCAGGGAAATGCTGGATGAGTAACTAGCAAACATAGTGCTAACAAACAAATCTGATCTAAAGCAGAGAATGTGGCTAGATTTAATTTTAAAGTAAGTTACCTAAGTTTTATACTACATGATACATTCGCGTAGTTTAATGTATCTTTGGGTAAACTATGCAGTGAAAACTCCTTCCCATCTTTATCCTGTCTTCCTGCCACTTCTCCTCCACTAAATACACAATTACTGGTATTAGTTTCTTACGTACCCTTCCAGGGATTTATTTATGCCTATATAAATAAATACTATTATACAGTTCTCCTTCATATACATATTTTTTACACAAATGATGGCATACCATATATACTTATGCAGCTTGCTTTTTGTAATAAAAATACACTTGGTGATTTTTCCATATTATATGTTTATGTAGAATCGCCCTCTCTTTTACAGCTGCATATATAAGGATATATATGGATATATATAAGGATATAAGGATAACTTATTTAAGTAGACCCCTACTGATGGACAATTAAATTGATTCCAATCTTTCGCTATTACCAACAAATCTCTAGAATACATTACGAGATGTGGGTTTAATAGGGCAAAGATTACTATTATTTGTTTGTTTAATAGATAATGCCAAGCTGGCTCCATAGGTATTAGGCCAATTTACACTTCCAACAGCAATGTAGGAGTGTGTCTAGTTTCTCCACAGTGTGACTAGATTCAGGATAAGATCTTAAAACGAAGTAGGAGTCTCTTACAAATTGAGTTCCTGTTAGCATATCACCTCGCACCAGTAATATGCTCTTTAATGCACTGGTAGGACTAACAGTAAGATTTATGAATTTGAAAGAGAGATGTATAATTTTATTTTAGAATTTACATGTTAGATTAAAAGCTTCATTAAAACTTTTTTTTATTAGATAAGTATCCTTTTAATTTGTTTACATATTTTTATGAACCTTTGTGTCACCCTAAGTTGTGACTGGTACATAGTAGATGCTCAATAAATATCTGCTGAATGAGTAGTTCTTAGCAGAATAGCTATTGTCTCCTGAATGTATTCCTGATCTAAAAATGCATTCTTTATGACGGTTTGGCACCACAGTCCCCACAAACACTCGTGAACGCCAGTGCACGGCAGCCCCCTTTTTAAGAGCAGGGCTTTGTGCACCAGCCCTAGGTCCTGGCAGAGCCCACAAACTATAGGAGAGGTGAAGATGCAGAAATGCAGAATGATTCGAGGGCAATGGCAGTGGGCAGCCAGTCATCCACGGCCAGTTCAAGTTCCTTTGAGCTGCCCCTGTTTAGTCCTACAAAGGGAAAATGCTTCCTTAAAGATATTCACTCTTAATTCCACAGAGGCAAATATCACCACCCCACTGGCTTCTCTATCAGGGACATATGCAGACTTTTGAACCTGTCACCCAGTTAAGAAAAGAACATTTCCAATACTTTTAAAGTCTACTCTGGGACCTTGTCAATTATCCCCCTTCCCTCCTCACTTGAGAAAACCAATTATCTTGAGTTTTGGGTTAATCATTTCCTTGCTTTTTCTTTAATATATAATCTGTGTAACATGGCTTTTCCTTTACATAATTTTGACCTCTGAATCAATGAAATCATACCGTGTTTTTGGTGATTTTTTAAAATGTTTATTTATTTATTTATTTAGAGAGAATACGAGCAAGAGAGGGGCAGAGAGAGAATCCGAAACAGGCTCCACACTGCCAGTGCAGAGACCGATATGGGGCTCGAACTCACAAACTGTGAGATAATGACCTCAGCCAAAATCAAGAGTCGGACGCTTAACCAGCCGAGCCACCCAGGTGCCCCTGATTTTTTATTCAATATATATTGAACTACAGCATGTACCTGTAATTCATTTATTTTCACTGTTGTATGCTATTGTGTAAATATACAGTTTATTTATTTGATATTATGTCAGGGGACGTTTGGGTTGCTTCCAATTTTCTGCTATTTGGAACAATATTGCTACAAAAATGATTGTATTCCTGTCTCCTGATACCTCTGTGCAGTATAATACTTTTTCTAGTATTTATGCCCAGTAGTAGAAGCATTGGGTTGTATGATGCACATGTCTTTAACCTAACTAGACGCAAATGCCAATTGCTTTCTGAAGTGTTTATGCTAATTTACTCTTCCAACTGCAGTCAATATATGAGTCCCTGTTGCACAAAATCCTCACCAGTATTTAGTACTGTCTAAATTTAGAGTTTTTTACTAAACTGTATCAGTTTTACCAACTACTTCTTGTTTTTAAGTTTATTTATTTTGAAAGAGGGAGAGCATGAGCATGAGCAGGGGAGGGTCATGAGAGAGGGAGAGAGAGAGAATCCCAAACAGGCTCTGCATTGTCAGCACAGAGCCTGATCTGGGGCTGAATTCCATGAACTGTGAAATCATGACCTGAGCCAAGATCAAGAGTCAGATGCTTAACTGAGCCACCCTGACGCCCCAGCCAACTACTTTTTTAATGGAGTGCTAACATACATAAAGTGCACATATCTTGAAGCATACTGAATGAAGTTACTTATATAACCACTTCCCACGCTAAGATAAAGAATGCTCCCAGCACCATGGAAGAGTCCCTCTCATCCTCTCCCAGTTAATAACCCTCATAAAGACAACCAACATCCTCTGACCATAGCTTAGTTTTGTCATTCTTTTTTTTTTTAAATAATTTATTTATTTTTTAATTTACATCCAAGTTAGTTAGCATATATAATGCAACGATTTCAGGAGTAGATTCCTTAATGCCCCTACCTATTTAGCCCATTGCCCGCCCCCCCCAACCCCTCCAGCAATCCTTTGTTTGTTCTCTATGTTTGAGGCTCTTATGTTTTGTCCCCCTCCCTGTTTTTATATTATTTTTGCTTCCCTTCCCTTATGTTCATCTGTTTAGTTTTGTCTCTTCTTGAACCTCTTATAAATGAAATTACACAGTATGAAGTCTTTTGTTCTGGTTTCTTTAGCTCAAAATTAGGCTTTTGAGCATAATTAAGATTGCTGTCATCTGCTTTTTGATGTTTGTTTCATATTTATACTGTTGGATTACATTATTTATTTATTTAAGGATTTATTTTTTACGAGAGATTTGACTGAAACCCACAGATCAAAATGTGCAACTGTTGCGTACTACTGCCACCTGGTGTTAGCGAATCTAAAATGCAGGGGCATTATTTCAAAATGGTTCATTTCACAACATGAATCCACCCCCAAATTATAAAATAAAAACCATAGAGAGAGACAATCCAAAGGAGAGGAGAATAAGTCTTTTAAAAGTTGAAAGTATAAAACAAAAGTCATATGGTTTCAGTCAGTTACTTTAAGTTCATGCTATAGCTTTACAGACCCTTACCTTTTCAAGTTCATGCAGTCTAAAGAAACATGAGATTTACTGGAACTGCAGGAGCGGGTGAAGTCAAAAGAGAGGAAAGCATGGAAGAGCACAGAAAAACCCTGGAATTCTATGACGTGTGCATCATAGCTACTTCTTAAAATCCTTAGGGAAACAGGATTTTAGTACTGGTATCCAGCGTATGGTACTTACTAAGCATGAGGATAATTACCTTTTCCTCTGCATCAGCGACTTTTGATTTCTCTTGAGCCAGCTTTTCCTTCAGGTTGTCCTGTGATTTAATGCTCTGATCCTGTTTAAGTACCTCCAGCTCCAGTTCCCTGATTTTCTGCTGACCGTGCTTCCATTCTGCCGTGAGTGAAGAGCACATCTTTGTACCATCTAATAACTTCTGCTGGGCCTGCTTTAGTTCAATTTTGATCTAGAGGAGGAGAATAAACAAGAGTGGTAGAAATAAGCGTGGACAGAACATGAACATGAGCCAGAATAAGCACTTTTCCAAGCAGTGCAGTCCCCTAAGAGCTGACAAATAACGAATGCCACGTGGATGATTAACTCCCCGGAACTGTCTTGTGTCAGTAAGGTTTGCCAGATGGCCGCTGGACAGAGGAATTTTCCTAATGTTTCTACACATGCACGGTCTAAACATTTTCCATCCTTTTTTAAAAATCTACTGCACGCTGGCTTTCATTCCCACTCCTGCATGAAACTATTTATGCTGGGGCACTACTGATGTCCCCACTGCCAAAATGAATCCAGTGGACAACTGACCTCTTAGGTAGCATTCACTCCCTCTGTCTCAGAAAATTATCATGGAGTCTGTGATACCAAACTCTCCCGGTTTGCTTGCATCTCTTTGCAGTTCCTTCCCGGTCTCTTGTGTAGACTCTTCTAATGCTGCCCAGCTTCTAAATATCACTGGACTCTCCCAGGCTTTGAGAGTTGATCATTCCTTCCCTAGTTCACTGTCACAATCTGAAATACTATCTTTGTGCCTGGAACTGCCAAAATAAAACTCCCTGATTCTGTCCATATCAAAAATGAGTTTTCTCTCTCAGTCTTCCCGATTTCAATAAATGATGCCTCCATCCAAGGTTTTGTTCAGGCCAGCAGTCTCAAAGTAATCCTGAGTCTTTCAAAGTAATCCTGAGTCTTCCTTTCCCATCCTGAGCCCCTTCGGCACTTGCTGTCGTGCTCCCTCCGCAACACGTCTTGCATCGGCCCATCAGTGTCCACCACACCCTCGTCTCCAACATCATGGTCTCCAGCCTTGGTTGTTGCAATAATGACATGGTTCTGCCACTTCCATTTTTACGCCCTTCTAATCTGTTCTCTACAATGCAGCCAAAGTGTTCTTTTAAATTTTTTTTTAACGTTTATTTATTTTTGAGACAGAGAGAGGGAGGGGGAGGATCAGAGAGAGAGGGAGACACAGAATCTGAAACAGGCTCCAGGCTCTGAGCAGTCAGCACAGAGCCCGACGCGGGGCTCGAACTCACGGACCGCGAGATCATGACCCCAGCCGAAGTCAGACGCTTAACCGACTGAGCCACCCAGGCGCCCTCAAAGTGTTCTTTTAAAAACATAGATTGAACTATTCACTCCACTGCTTAAATCTTTCAGGCTTCCTGAAACTCTGGAAACAAATCCCAGCAGCTTGCCTGGCCTTCTATGGTCTGGTCTTTGCCAACCTCTTTTAAATCACAGGTTATTTAGCATCATGAAAGTAAAAAGGGCCATCTCTATTTTTAAAAGTTGATGACTAACTTTAATAAAAATTTTGAAAATTTAAACAAAAAAAATTTCTATAAAAATAAAATATACCAAAGTTCATACAAGAAGAAATAAAAAATGTGACTTCTTATAACCATTAAGAAACTGAATCAGTAATTGAAAATCTTCCCAAAAGAAAACTCTAGAATCAGAAGGATTCAGAAATGAGGTCTTATAATTATTAAAGAAGAAATAGTTGTAATTTACTCCTTTTTTTTTTTTTTTTTTTTTACAGTTTATTTATTTTTGAGAGAGAGAGCATGCACAAGTTGGGGAGGAGAGAGAAAGAGAGGGAGAGAGAATCCCAAGCAGGCTCTGCCCTGTCAGCACAGAGCCCAACATGGGGCTCAATCTGACAACCGTGAAATCACGATCTGAACCAAAATCATGACCTGAACTGAAATCAAGAGTCAGATGCTCAACCAACTGAGCCACCCAGGTGCCTCAGGTGCCCCAACTGTAATTCACTCTTACAAACTCTTCCAGAGAACAAAAAATGAAGGTATGTTACCTGTCTTATGTTAAGGGGCTACGGTAACCTTTATGCTAAAGTTTGATGTGAATGTTATAAGGAAGAAAAATGACAAGCTAGTCTCATTTGCGAACTAAGATGCAAAAATACCAAAGAAATACTAGCAAGCTAACACTAGCAATGTAGAAAAAGGATAATAATTTAGGATGAAGATGGGTTTATCCTAGGAATGCAGAGTTGAGTTAGCATTAGAAAATCAGTCAATATAATTCACTGTATTAACAGATATAAAAATCTTATCTTCTCAAAAAGTTATGCAGAAAATAATTTGATGAAATTCAACATGTACTCATCCAAAAACATTGAATGAACACTATAAAAGAATTTTATTAAAAAAATTTTTTTTAATGCTTATTTATTTTTGAGAGACAGAGAGACAGAGAGAGACAGAGAGACAGAGTGAGAGCCGGGGAGGGGCAGAGAGAGAGGGAGACACAGAATCTGAAGCAGGCTCCAGGCTCTGAGCTGTCAGCACAGAGCCCGGCATGGGGCTCGAACTCACGAACCGTGAGATCATGACTTGAGCCGAAGTTGGATGCTTAGCCAACTGAGCCACCCAGGTGCCCCAAGAATTGTCTTAATGTGATTAAAAAATGTCTATTAAAAAAACCCTACAAGGCATATTAACTGATATTTTAGAACTTTTTCTTTGAGACTGGGAATGAGAAAATGTTCCCCACTATCATCGGTTCTATTTGGCACTGTACTAGCCACTGCTTAGGCAAGAAAAAAGAATGAAAGGTATAACATGTGGAAGGAAAGAAAGAAAATTATATTTATTCCTAGATGATATGATTGCTTGTGTATACAATACAAAATAATATAAGCATCAATTGTAAGAAGTAATTTAAAAATATGGCAAGGTTTTTATTCGAAAAAATTCACTGCATGTTTATGTATTAGCAATAGTTAGAAAATGGACCTTTAAAAAGTTACCATTTACAATAGTATGGAAAACATCAGCACCTAGGAATGTGTCTAACATAAAAGATGTATAAGATCTCCACAAAGAAAATTAGGATATTGGGAAAAATTAAAGAAGACCTAAATATAATACACACATATTTCATGGAGGATTCAATATTGTAAAGATTTAAACTCTGCCCAAATTTATCTATAGATTTAGTATATAAATTCAGTGTATAAATCCCCAAAGGTTATGTGTTAGTATATGTATGTTGTGTGTGAGTACATGTGGGTTTGTGCGTGTAACTTGACAAACTGATGACAAAATTTATATAAAATTTCAAATGGCCAAGAATATCCAGGCATCCTAGAACAAGAACAACAAAATGAAAAGGTGTGCTCTATCAAATATTGAGGTCTGCATAATGCTAAATTAAGATAGCATGCTATCGGCACAAGAATAGACAGAACAATGGAACAAAAGAAAGAGCTCAGAAACAGACCACACACATTTCTTATGTCCTAGTGGACAGTATAGTAATGTAGGAGAATATCTTTATGACTTTGAGGCTGACAAAGATTTCTTAAGTCAGAACCTGAAATCACCAATTATAAAGGTAAACATTGATTAGGTTAAAATGAAAAACTTTGATTCATCAAAACTTCTATTTAGAGAGTGAAAATGTAAGTCACAGAGTAGAAGGTGTTGGTGATACAAACCTGATCAAGGCTTCATATACAAAGAATTCCTACAAATGAATGGGAAAATTAAAAGGACAGAAGTCCCAAAGAAAAGTAAACAAAATCTTAAACAGGGAGTTCACAAAATAGGAACTCAGATGTCAAATACATTTAGAGAGAGCTGTTCATCTTCATTTGTAAACAGGGAAATGCGCATTAAAATGCTAGGAGCTACCACTATACATGTATCCGAGATTGGCAAAAAATTTAAAGTCTGACAGTACCAAGAGTTGGTGAGGATGCAGAACAACAGGAACCTTCCTACCTGCTGGTGGGAGTATAAACCTTTAGACAGGAGTTGAAGTAACACATACGCTGTGATGCAATAATTCCACTCCCACTCCCTTCCTAGAGAAATACGTCCTGTGGACATCAGGATACATGTATACGAACGTTCATAGCAGCAGTTTGTTTTTTAAATTTTTTTTAACGTTTATTTTTGAGACAGAGAGAGACAGAGTGTGAACAGGGGAGGGGCAGAGAGAGGGGGAGACACAGAATCGGAAACAGGCTCCAGGCTCTGAGCAGTCAGCACAGAGCCCGACGCGGGGCTTGAACTCACGGACCGTGAGATCATGACCTGAGCTGAAGTCGGACGCTTAACCGACCGAGCCACCCAGGCGCCCCAGCAGCAGTTTTTTAAAAAGTAGACGTGTTAACTCAGATCCTTTTGTACATCTCACTGTTCAGGAAAGAGTCTTACATTCAATAAATGAACATATCTGAAATAATGTGCTGTTATGCTCTGTGTTTTAAAGCAAAGATCCTTGCATAAAGGCTACTCAAGCATCCAGAGTGCTAAGCTTATGATACCTCCTTTTGCATTAATTTCTGAAGACCAGATATGCCATCTCCAAAAATGTTAACAGGCATGTAAAAAGGTCAAAATAATGTATTAAACAGAGTAGAAATGAATGCGTGTAGAAATGAAGAAATTAAACCCTACAAGTAATATGCCTTGGTATCACTGGTGGGTCAATGTAGATCAAGAGGAAAAAACTACTGTAATAAGCTAGTCTCTTTGGTATTATCAAAAAGAAATTCTAGATCAGACTTTAATAAGCCTCCTATTTTCTCAGTAAAAATCCTCCTTTATCTCCCTCCACTATTCTAAACCAGTTCAACTACTCTCTCCCCTTTTTTTTTTAATTTTTTAAAAAATTTTTCTCATTTTATTTTGGAGGATTGGTACAGCTTTTGAAACCTCATTGACAGGAACAAATCTATTAAATCTCGATTTCTTCTTGAAGGGCACTCTAACCTATTAGTTAGCCTGGAACTTTCATTTTTCAAGAACAGTGTAGCCACGGATAAAGACATAGGATTTCACTTATATGGGAAATCTGAAACAAACCAAACCAAACAGAAATTGATTCATAAATACAAAAAACCAACTGGTTACTACCACGAGGGAGGAAGGTGGGGCAGATGGGCAAAAGAGGTGAAGGGGATTATGAGGTTACAAAAAAAGAAAAATGTAGCCATGAAAAACTCAGTAAGACACAGATCTAATGACTAGAAGAAGAAACAAAGAAATAGGGGAAAAGAAAAAATCAAGTGTTGGAATATTTGGTGCACTGGATTAGGTCAGGGTTTTGAAACCTAAACTTCTTACTGTAAATAGAAAAGGCACAAGTCCTTTCATACAAGACCACCTCTTCCACAGGCCAAGAAAGCTAAAGGCCTCCGGGACCTGTGATCATCAGTCATAGGGCTAACATGTAGCATTTTGATCATGCTGGTACTGATGGAATGAGACAACAGTGGAGCAAACACTATTATGGCCAATGATATGTGCATGTAGGAGGGCATTTTTAGCTTCAGGCTGGGATGTTCAAACACCAGTAAGAGGATCCAGTTCAGTGTCTCAGTGCTGGTGATGTCAGAACAATTCTCTGCCTGAAGCTCTGAAAGCCTATAGCATTCTTCTTAATAGCCCAGGCTGGAAACATACAAGATGCCCATAAACCATAGAAAGAATAGGTAATGGCAATTTCTTATGGTGGAATGTTATACTGCAAAGAAAACGGACGAACAATAGCTATACAGCACAACATGGGTGAATGTTCCAAACAAGTAGGTCATAAAAAGATAGAAGGTGCATACACTGATTGATTGTATTTGTAAAATATTCAAGAATCGGCAAAACTATTTTGTTTGAGATTCCTAGTTGGTGAAACTATGAAGTAAAGCAAAAGAGTTATTAATCAAGATTAGTGGTTACTGCTAAAATGGGAAGGCGACAGGATTATAGATGGGAAAGAGGCAGGCAGGGGCTGCTGGTGTGCAGGCAATGCACTGTTTCTTATCCAGGGTGGTGGTTATATGGGTACTTGCTTTATAACAATTTGTTAAACTATATACTTATGTACTTTCTGAGTGTTATATTTCATAATAAAATGGTTTAAAAGTAATAAATTAATACTCTAGTTTCTTTCTTATTTGAGAGAGAGTGTATGTGTGTGCGTGGGGGAGGGACAGAGAGAGAGAGAGAGAGAGAGAGAGAGAGAGAGACAGAGAGAGAAATATCTTAAGCAGGCTCCATGCTCAGTGCAGAGCCCAACTTGGGGCTTGATCCCATGACACTGGGATCATGACATGAGCCAAAATCAAGAGTTGGGCACTCAACCATCCAAGCCATCCAAGCATCCCATTCTCTGGTTTCTTAATCAGTCTTATAAGTATGCCTAACATTAGCCAGAGCCCCAGAGTTTGATCATCTCTGAGTGGATTTTAAAGAGTGAGTTCTAAGTTTGCAAAGCTGAGGTTCCAAAATGAGGAAAGGTATAATACAGAAAGATTCCTTCATAGGAAAAAGAGAAACAGACCCGAATTTAAATTCTGACTCCATAATTTGTTAGCTTTGCAATACTGAATAGTTTCTCATCTATAAAATGCTGACCCTTTAGGGCTATAGGGAGGTTTATAAGAGATAAAACAGACAAACTGTCAATAAAAGGTAATTGGCTGTTATATATGACTTTGCTTAGGTGCCTGGCCTAAGGGATCAGCCAAAACACTGATGTCTCATTACTGGAATGGCCAATATTTTATCCCACCATGAAGGGATTTAAAACAGAACAAGAGATGGCTTCACTTTTTACCAATTTATCATTTACCTATCCCTGAAGGACTCATTCATTAATTCAACAAAAATTTCTAGGGTGTCAACTACAGATAAGGCATTATAATCTGTATTGTCCGATCATCACACCTTAAAAAAGATGTAGTATTGCTTGAATATTTTCAGAGTTAGATAGTTAAGAGGATCTCAGAAATGTGTTATAAGGAAATGTGATAAAGATTTTGAATTTAATTTAAAACTACAAAGGCTTGAGAGAATGTGACCAATATTAAAAAAATCATGAGGAGTGAGGGTAAGAAAGAGGTTTATTCAAATAATCCTGGAACACTAGGACTCCCTAGAAAGGCTTCCCTTAGGTATTGAGGAGGGCACCTTTTGGGATGGACACTGGGTGTTGTATGGAAACCAATTTGACAATAAACTTCATATATTGAAAAAAAAGAAAAAGAAAAGAAAGGCTTCCCTTAAAGTTTGACATAAATGACTGCTTGTTTTCATCTATATCTCCTCTACTAGATTGTGAGTTACTAAAAAGTAGGGACGTTTCTTGATTAATTTATTAAAATTTTATCTTATTTTTTATTTTTATTGAGAGAGAGAGAGGGCCTGTGAGCAGGGGAGAGGCAGGGAGGGAGAATATTAAGCAGACTCCATGCTCGGTGCAGAGCCCGACACGGGGCTAGATACCACAACCCTGGGATCATCACCTGAGCTGAAATCAAGAGTCAGAGGCTCAACTGATTGAGCCACCCAGGTGCCCCTTAATTCATTTTTATGTCACTATTGGAATAAGTTACCCTGTTCCTGCCTCACCAGATGTGACAAATTTTCCTATAAAAGGTCAAGAGCACAAATATTTTAGCCTTTGTGGGCCACATGGTCTCTGTCAGAACTAGTCAAATCTGCTTTTGTAGTACAAAAGCAGCCATTCATAATATGTAAACAAACAGGTATGGCTGTGTGCCAATAAAGCTTTATTTACAAAAACAAAAGGTAGGCAGGATTTGACTCTGGATGGGTCCCTACTAACCAGGGGATAAGAATTGTGTTGGTTTTACCTACAATTAAACCTTCGGTATCAACAAGATTGCCTGCCCAGGATATGACTGATGCTTAGCACATATTTGTTGAATGTTGAATTCCAGAACTTTAGATGGGGACTTATAGAAACTAGGTCCCTGATATATGCTTACAGAATTGAACCTCAATTAAAAGGAAGCACTACTTTACATGATGGTTCAGTTTGAATATTTATGCGGTTCACAAAATTTAGATGACTCTGTGGATGACGTTCTCCATAGATTATTTTATTTATTTTACTTGTTTATTTTTTTAGAGAGAGAGGGCACAAGTGAGAAAGGGGCAGAGAGAGGGAGAGAGAGAGAGAGAGAGAGAGAGAGAGAGAGAGAGAGAGAGAGGAAGCAGAGCCCACTTGAAATGGGACTTGTGTTTTACCCGAGGTGTGGCTCGTGCTCATCTGATCTGGGACTTGAACTCACAAACCATGAGATCACGCCCTGAGTGGAAGTCAGATGCTTAATGACCGAGCCACCTAGGCATCCACGATAGATTATTTTAAAACAGGCATGTTTAGGGGATGTCCTCCTAACTTTTTGATAGTCTTGAGTCAGGAAGAACAAGTTTGCCCTCCTAGGAATTGTACCTCGGTGCAGTTGATATTTGATTCAACCAATAATAATGGATACATCTCTTAGGGAATAAATAAGACTGCAGCTAGAACTAGGTCAAGACCACTAGTGTTTGGGGTCAGGTGGTTCAAATTGATTAAGTGTTAAAAGTTGTAGCTAATGATTTCAAAAGATTGTATAACTTAAAGTGTTTCACATTGACAGGTTGACAGTATACACACAGCTTCAGCAGCAGAGAAACAACTGAACTGTGTACCTACTTGGTAGGGCAAAGTCAGAGGGAGTTATCAGAGAGCTCACATTGTCCACACATCTGTGGATCCTATCATGAACTATGCAGCTGAGGAGTTCTAATTCATTTATCCACAGGGCTGATTAAGCAATTGAGACCCTCCAATCAAGGACACACCCACTAGAGTTACCTTAATGCTTTCTTCCTGAAGTAAGCTATTATGCTGCTTTAAGTCCAAATTCTTTCCTCGCTCATACCGGAGCTCTTTTTCGGCTGAGCTGCACAGAATCTGGAGCCGGTGTAAATTCTGGCGAAGCTGTTGTACATCCTCTTGCTGCTGGTATTTCTGTTTTTCTCCAGATGATAGATACTAAAACAAACATTTTAAGAGAGAAACATGGACAATTTGAAAGAATATTGGTAAAACGTGGGCTCCAGCTATCAGAAGCAGAAATGTCAGGACCTGATTATTCATAGGTAAATATTTTTGGAGTTGGCTTACCTATAGCAAATTACTCTTTTTATACTTATGTTTAGTTGGTACATGTTCGTATGATTTAACTCTTGTTATTTTAGAATGAACATATCAAAGAAATTATTTAGGCAAAGCAGTTAAGCACAGACAACTAACTTTCTTATTTTTCACATCAATGAAGGGAAACAGAAGCATGGACCATTTTAGGGTAAAATATTTCAATGGAAAGTTCAAAGAGTCAATATGTGAAGAAGGAAAGTGTGAATGTGTATGTAGTATGTGTGCATGTGTGTGGTGTCTGTTGGCAAAAAGAAAGAACATTTAGCAGGAGATCTTAAATTTTCAGCCTTCCTCATCACTTTCCCTGTTACTACCAGATGATTCTTCTTCAGTTACTATTCGACAACCATACACCCTCCTGTCAGGTCTCCAGTGCAATAAAACCACCTTGACCAAAGGAGGAGTCATTTGGATTCTCTAAAAGGTAGGCTCACATCGGTGTGCTGTGTAGATAAAGAATTCAACTGTATCCAGTTAACAGATAAGATATAGAGTTTCCTGAGTCCTGGTCCAGTGTACTTCCTGTCCATGACTTCCCAGAAAGCCCATGTCTCTTGCTTAGTCTCTCTTGCTTACAACAGAACTGCAACACAGAATTGCCCAAGTCCTATAAGTCCTTCAATTCTCATCTTGGTATATTCAAAAAGGCAGTCTAAATCCAATTTGCTTGTCCCAGAGTTGCAAGTGTCTAAGATACCTAGAAAAAAATTCTTTAATGGAATTCTAATGTAGTTATTAAGAACCCTATCTTTGGAACTAGATGCATCTGGGTTTCAGTCCTGAATCTGTCTTGAAGGAGTTCCTTAGTCTTTCTGCTTTTCATTTTCCTCATCTTAAAATGGGGATAATAATGATAACTGCTGGATGGAGTGAAGGGTAAGTAAGATAATGCATGCAAGAACTCAGCATGACGTAGTACACAAGAAGCACTCAGTGACACCGCCCATTACCCACTACCCATTACTGTGGATGCTACCCAATTTTATTTTAACTGCCTTCTGCTCCACCTGAAACAAGAGTTCTCCTGAAGCCTGGAAAGCCTTGATCACCAGTCCAGCTTCTTATTTAACTATCAGACAACAGCAGCTTTTAATAATCAATTAGTAATCGGCGGCCCATATGGCCGCTTAACATGCCCAAGATATACAAGAGAAGCACCCCCTTTACACCCATGTACAGAAGTTTTTAGCCTGTTTTGAAGATGAGAAAAGCCAGAACAATAGTTTTTCTTGCCTACATTTTCTAGACAAGCCACTTTGCCAGAGTAGAAATGCAAATTGTTTTTCATGAAAGGCTACCATTAAAGAAGCTACCAAACAGTCAAGTGACCAACATACAGGGCCCTTATTTTTTCCCCACATGTAAATTGCTTCCTGGTAGAAAGTTATTACAGAGGCGGTTAGACTCAGCTAGGCTACTAGGAACCATGTAGGAGTGCAAAGGAAAGTACACAAGCATCCTTTCTTGATCAATCAACAGATTTATTAAGGCAATTATCCTCTCTGAGTCTCAGCTGACTCATCTGCAAATTAAAGGCATAAGACCAGATGATGAGTAATGTCTCTTCTTAAGGAACTCATAATTCCTTAAGAATTAAAATAAATAAAAATGGAACCAGTACTAATTATCTTAATTTTATAGGCTTAAAATCTAGCTTTTAATATTTTAAAATATTGTCTTCACAAAAGAAAAATCTAATATGAACCAAATCCATATACTGGTCCCAATGACAAGATCATTCCTTTTGTGGAAACAATTAAAGCTTACGAACCTTAAATATTCTCATCCAGTGAATGTGGATGGAACGGGCTATCCAACCTGTGAATGTGTTACTCAACAAACAAAGTCCACTTGTTCTGACTCTCTACTCAGCAAACATCCTTCAGATTTTGATTTTTCTTCACTCTCTATGGGTAAATGTGCTGTTTATTTAAACAAGTTCAAGTGATAATTATGATTAATCATTACAGAATAATAACTAACAGCCATTCTGATTTTACCCAATAGTCTCAAAAGTTTGGTTTGAGTTTATCCCCAAGATACAGATCCATTCTAGGGGGACTAATACATCAAGCCTACAAGCCTACATCAAACCCTGAATGAATTCACTCAGATAATCTATAACAGACACCCTGAGAGGCCTTTTGGGAGACAGTTTGTCAGCCTTCCTCAGGAAGTTAGCTCTACATGAGAAGTGTATGCTTTCTTTGAACTTCTCAGCAGGGGGAAACAAATCAAATAGCAGCTAAAAGGTCAAGCTCTAGAGTAGACAGACCCAGGTTCCATCACAATGTGTTATTCTGGGAAAATTATTTAACCTCTCTAAAGGCTCAGTTTCCTCATCTATAAAGTGGCAACAATAATATCCTGTCTTGTTGTGTTGCTTAATATACACAAGGTATTTAGTGTAGTGCCTGGAACATAGTAAATATTCAATAATGCTATGTAAAACCATGAAACTAGATTTTAAACCTATAACATTCAGATAATTAATGGTGATTCCAGTTGGTTTCATGAATGTTGGGAAAGTAATAATCTAGAATTCAGCTATTACAATCGTACCTGGAACACTGTTGAACAGCAGTTAAGCCACCAAAGGCAACTGACAGCCACAAATGATGTCACAAATACATATGAACAATAGAGCTCATGTACTTACTCATAAAAGAGGCTCTCACCATTCTTTTTCTATGTATTTACTATCAATAAGCATTCTTTAAAGTCTGATATCTAGTCTCAAGCTACAGTTGCTTAAAAAAATTTTTTTTTAACATTTATTCATTTTTTGAGAGACAGACGTACAAGCAGGGAAAGGAGAGAGAGCGAGGGAGACGCAGAATCCAAAGCAGGCTCCAGGCTCTGAGCTGTCAGCACGGAGCCTGACGCAGGGCTTGAACTCACGAACAGTGAGTTCATGACCTAAGCCGAAGTTGGACGCTCAACTGACTGAGCCATCCAGGCACCCCTAAGCTATCGTTGCTTAAGTGTGTATGTTATGAGATTAAGAAGATGCAGCACACGTGAACAATCAGCTAGGCACTAGACACTGTAATCCGACAACAGGGTGAAGACCACAACCCTCACATACACAAGAACTAAAAAGTACAACAATTTATAGCCACCAGTAGATCCAAGCACCCTCTACACAGAAAAAGGTTCTGAAATTATCACTGCACAGCACACTGCAGAAACACTAAAGTCTGTCCAAAATCCTTGCCTCTTTAAAGAAGTAAATGAAATAGTGTGTGTTATACTGTTTTGGGAAATGTAAAGTTCAAAACACGAATACATTATTTTTTTCCCATGAAGCCCACATCTATTTTGTTTCCTGCTGTATGGGCCCTAACACGGGGCCTGACCCATCATAGATGCTCAATTAACCACAGCTGGATAAACGAGTAAGCGCAACTTACTCTTCTTTCAATAATTCAAAGTCATTATTGTGGAATAAAATTACTGAACTCTGCAAGAATTCAGTGAAACCCTAAGAAGCTGTGTGGCATAAAGGACTATTTGTCCTTTCACAAAGTGGCTATTTGCCCAGATTTCCCATATAATTCATATATATTTAATAGTTGTCACATCCCCCCTAGTATTGAGAAATGATTCTTCAAATAATGAGAAAGTATAAATTAAATAAAATTAATAAATTAACTAGGGTGTTACTTCTCATACTCTTCAACTCATTACTCTGTAAGTGCATTGATCATTTTAAGCTCATAAACAAAAGATTTTATAATCTTTGTGACCACAGTGCTCAGCCTCTTTCCAAGTTGCCTACACTGGCTTACTTCCCAATAAACAGACTGCCTGGGGGCTTGAAAATGAACTTCTTTTTGAACATTTGATGTCCTGGATCCCTCTGGTCTTCTGAACAAACCCAGAGACTCCCTTCTTTTTCAAATGTATCTGAATCTCCTTTCAGGTATCTATTTTCTTTGTCTACTGTGACTTGCCTAGTTTTCAGACTCTATAACTGAATCTCTTTTCAAAAGTTTTTTTTTACTTCCTTTACTATTACTCTGCCTCTCCCCGCCCCCCCCAAATACACACTTGAATCCATTTTTAAATGCCTATTGTCAGTCTTTTGAAGTTAGTTTACTTATGTGTACAAAGGCTTCCCTCTGTGGATCTCAGAATAATTCCTAGAAAGGTATGTGTAGGGATATCTTAATTTGTATACGAGAGAACCTGCAAAATTGAGCTGTAAGAGCTGAAGTGTGGTTGGTCGTCACTCTCTTGATCTCTCCAGCAGGTAGATCTCTAGTAAATAGCAAAAGCCAAACTTAATTCCAAGTCTGTGATCTCTCCCCACCCAAACAAAGTATTTTGTACATCTAAGCGAGGTGCAATGAACAGAAAATGTGGCACAAATCCTGGCCTTCCCTGTCTTACCTCCCCAGGGCAGACAGTGACAACCAATCAGCATTCTTTTCTGCGGAGCCTAACCGAGCCTAAGAGCCCTTTATAACAAAGTGCATCAATGACCGGGCTTAGTTCAGATTTTGGTTGCTATTTGATTACCATTCAGGCCATGGTTATGAGCGTGCTTAACAAAACACACTGATGTTGATGTAAAAATTATGCCTATATCCACAGCTGACCGGAGGAAATGGACCCAGTCAGAGCATGTGTTTACAGCACCTACCTGGGTACCACTGTCATCTGAACTATCCCCAGAGCTCTGAGATGGAAGGAAGCTCCGATTTACACAATTCAGCTCTTCTCTAAGCCTCACAGTTTCCTCAGGCTTCAAGGTCAACTGTTGTTCTCCGCCTTTCATATCTTGGTTCTGTTGTGAGTCCTCCTCCTCCTGCCTCTCTTTTGGCAAAGTGCCCTCCTCTACTGACTCCTCAGGAATTTCCTTCTGCTTACTTTCTCCTAGTTCAGGACTTGGTGCAAATATAACAACAAGAAACTGTCAAAATGTTCATTACAGTAGCAGAATATGGAGGGAAAAAAAAAAAAAAAACAACACCCTAACAGTGCTACAAGCCAATTTTCCAACTAGAATTCTTTTTTTTTGTTAATTTTTAATGTTTGTTTTTGAGAGAAAGAGAGAGAGAGAGAGAGAGAGAGAGAGAGAGAGAGAGAGAGAGAGAGAGAATGATCAGGGGAAGGGCAGAGAGAGAAGGAGAAACAGAATCTGAAAAAGGCTCCAGGCTTTGAGCTGTCAGCACGGAGACCCATGCGGGGCTCAAACCCACAAACTGTGAGATCATGACCCGAGCCTAAGTTGGATGCTTAACCAATTGAGCCACCCAGGCACCCCTCCAACTTGAATTCTATAGCAGAACAGTTATATTACTCTCATAAATAAACTTTAAATACAGATGAGTCCTTTTTTTTTTTTTTTACTCACATTCAGGGAGATGACCCATCAAAGACTTTTGTCTATACCAAAACAACCAGTTAAATGAATTTTTCACTTTTCAACTTTAAGTATGACATTGGGCAGACACAGCTTATAAAGATTTTTAAAAATTTTTATAATTTGTTTTTTAAAAAATGTTTATTTTATTTATTTTTGAGAGAGAGAGAGAGAGAGAGTGACAACAGGGGAGGGGCAGAGAGAGAGGAAGACAGAGAATCTGAAGCAGGCTTTGTGCTGACAGCAGAGAGCCCCACGTGGGGCTCAAAGTCACAAACCGTGAGATATGACCTGAGCTGAAGTTGATTGCTTAACCAACTGAGCCATCCAGGCACCCCTAAAGATTTTTTTTTTAATTACTCACTAAGCACCAGGCATTTTGGCAGGCACTAGGACATATCCCTGCCCTAAAGGGCTTACAATTTAGTGAGTAAAAAAAGATAAGTAAATAAGGGAGTAGATTAAACTAGTAGTAAGCCATCTGAGTCCTGATGGATGAGTAGGCACAAACTAGGAAAACATAAAGGGACAGGTGTGTGCATACTCGCGTGTATGTAGGTGTGTTGGGAGAAGGTGTTGGTATAGATGAGAACAGAGAGGAAAAAAAGGGAGAGGAAAAAAAGGATGTCTTAAAAAATAAAATGGGTAAAGACCCAGAGACAAAAGAGAGAACGTCCTTTAGGAAGATCATTTGGATGTCACGTGGCAGGGAAACCAGAGATTATTGTAGGGATCCATGTGATAAACCACAGGGACTAGAACAGGGTGGTGGGGATGGAAACAAATGGTGGATTCTAGAGATATTTAGAACACAATATTGATAAAAATTTGTTATGAGCTGGATGTGGCAGGGGAGAGAGAAAAAGGAATAAAGGATGACACCTGGATTTCTGCCTGGAGCAGAGAGGCCAGTGGATGGTAGACCAAGAAGGGGGAATGGGGATTTAAATTGGAAAGATGGGGGCACCTGGGTGGCTCAGTCGGTTAAGTGTCCATCTTTGGCTCAGGTCACGATCTCACAGCTCATGAATTTGAGCCCCGTTTTGGGCTCTGTGCTGACAGCTCAGAGCCTGGAGCCTGCTTTGGATTCTGTGTCCCCCTCTCTCTCTTCTCCTCCCCTGATCCCTCTCTGTCTCTGTCTCTGTCTCTCAAAAATAAATAAGCATTAAAAAAAATTGGAAAAATGCCTCTGGTGAAGATACAGATACAGAAGAATGTGAGAAGCCTTGGGATGGGATAACATGAGCCAAGGAGAAGGCAGGAAGTGAGAGGAGGAGGACCATTCTAGATAGGAACCTAAAGACTGGTAAGGAACAAGCAGGGGAATGAGAGTCTGGAGAGGAAGCTGAGAAGCCAGGGAGGGAGGAGGGAAACCAAGAGACTGTGAGACACAGAAGCTGAGGGGAGGGAATGCACCTTCAGTGGTTAGATAGAGTGGATGAAAAGTAGTATGAACACAAGCATGCCGATTTTATTTTTGCTCCTTCATTTTAAATTTGTTTCAGCTATCTTGGAGCCTAGCATAGCATGCTTCACAAATCATAGTTGGTGCTCAAATTCTTCAAGAAGGCAATTTGGCAGTACAGATCAAGAGCCATAAAAATGTTCAGACCCTTTGACTGAATAATTGAATACCAATGAATTTACTGCAGTAGAATAATTCATGAGAAGAAAAGAGCTGAATGTATAATAACGCTCATAAGCATGCTATTTAAAACAGTGATTAAATGGAGACACAGAAATGGCTGAGAGAATTAAAGATAAATCAACTTGAAAGTGGTATAAAGACTTCGTCAACATGAAAAATACGTTAATTAAAGTAAAATGGTAGGACAATAAACTATATATGTGTATGTATATGTGTATAAACATATATGATACCATGGGAAATGTACATACAGAAGAAACTGGAAAGGAACAGGGGAAAAATTATGTCAGGGAGTCTTTATTTTTCCCTTTTAAAATTCCTTTAGTACTGTATTAAAAAAATAATTAAATATTTTATTTTGAACTCAGCAGTTTTTTAAAGATAATATATTCAAACGAGGGGTGCCTGGGTGGCTCAGTCAGTTAAATGTCTGACTCTTGGTTTCAGTTCAGGTCCTGATCTCATGAGTTTCAGGCTCACATAGGGCTCTGCACTGACAGTGTGGAGCCTGCTTGGGATTCTCTCTCTTCCTCTCTCTCTGCCCCTCCCCTGTCCACTCTCTCTGTCTCTCTTGAAATAAACTTAAAAAAAAAAAAAAGATATATTCAAACTATACAAAACAATATGAAATAAAGACTAAAATCCTTTAAAAATAATTTCTGATAAAATAACGATGTTTTCCATCCTCCATAAACTCTTTTCCTTTTCCTACTTCCAGTGGAAGCCAGATACACTTGAAGACTGGGAAAATGCAAACATACACCTCGTAATTAAAAAAAAATTTTTTTAATGTTTTTCTTTATTTTTGAGACAGAGAGAGACAGAGCATGAGCAGGGGAGGGGCAGAGAGAGAGGGAGACACAGAATCCAAAGCAGGCTCCAGGTTCTGAGCTGTCAGCACAGAGCCTGATGCAGGGTTCAAACTCATGGACTGTGAGATCATGGCCTGAGCTGAAGTTGGACGCTTAACTGACTGAGCCACCCAGGCTCCCCGTACCTCATAATTTTTAAAATGGAAAAACTGACTCTGTTTCCAGGAAAACAGTAAACATAGTTTTCCCTATTTCTCCCACCAAGTACAACTAAAAACATGGGGATTATATGTAAGACAGACATAAGAAGCCTCTGACAGGTAGAGAGAAGGCAGACTAGGTAGGGTACTCAGGACCTGAGGAATGACATGACTGCGAGCTTCCTGCATTTTCTTTTTACCTCAAATATCTTAGACTTGCAGGTGGAGAAGCCGGCAACACAGACAGCACCAACAAACACAGAGGGCCAGGAAATGGACAGCAAAACAAGTAAGAAAACTTGTGGACAATATCTGCTTTACTCCAAATGCCACAGAAAAAAATTGTGGCCCCACCCTCACCCATGTCAGCAAAGGTCAGGTTGGGAGTCTATACTCCCACCTTCACCAGGCTATCATGAGGCACCCCAACTCCCTGTTGGGGTGGTGTCATAGGTCAACAGGGAGCAGAGACTTTCATCCCTGCCAAGCAATAAAAGACACGGGGAGACTTTCACCCCGACCTGGCAGTGAGGAGGCACCTTTCTCCCTTTCCACTGGGGTGGTGTCAGAGAAGGCCTAGTGGAGAGTAAGGACTTTCACCCCTGTCCAGCATAACAAGATCATCCCTACCCACTTCCCTGTGGGGTCTTGGAGACCCAGTGGTAGCAGTAACAAGGCATTCCCCCCACTCACAGCCAGAGCAGTCTAAGCAGAGGACTGGTGGGGAGTAAGAACTCCCATCCTCACCAGCTGTAATGAGCACCCTCCCCTTTCCTTGGGTGTCCATGGAGGTTGACGGGGAACATGGACTTTTACCCTGCCTGGGGTGGTAATGAGACAGCACTCTCCTACTCCCCCTGCTAGAGGGGTATCGGAAGAAGCCAGCTAAACTGAAGGTTTAATTAAGACCTAGAGTCTTTTTTTTTTTTTTATTAAAAAAAAATTTTTTTTCAACGTTTTTTATTTATTTTTGGGACAGAGAGAGACAGAACATGAACGGGGGAGGGGCAGAGAGAGAGGGAGACACAGAATCGGAAGCAGGCTCCAGGCTCTAAGCCATCAGCCCAGAGCCCGACACGGGGCTCAAACTCATGGACCGCGAGATCGTGACCTGGCTGAAGTCAGACGCTTAACCGACTGCGCCACCCAGGCGCCCCTAGACCTAGAGTCTTATAATACCCAAAATATTCAGATTTTAATCTAAAATTACTCCTTATTCCAAAATGCAGGGAAATGAGAAAAGGCAAAAATAGATGAAAAAACCAACTTGTCAGAATTATCTGACAAAGATTTTCAATCAGCTCTTATAAAAATGCTTTGATAAACTTATGAATATACTTGAAATGGATGAAAAAAATGCAAAGTCTCAGAAAAGAACTACAGAGTCTTGGCACAGAAAGAGAAGATATAAGGAAGAATCAAATGGAAATTTTGGAAATGAAGAATACAATAATCAAAATAAAAACTCAAATGCAAAATGGACCTAAATGCAAAATTACAAATAAAATGAAAGGGTCTTCAAGATTTAAAGTTAAGCAGCATTCTGAGACTTAACATCAAAAATATGATCCATCAAAGGAAAAATGGATATGTCATCGAAATGAAAAACTTTCACGTTGAGAAAATCCTGGTAAGAGGGTGAAAGATGAGCTACAGACTGGGAAAAAATATTTGCAAATCACATGTCTGACAAAGGACTAGTGTCTAGAATTCATAAAGAACTCTCTAAACTGAACAGTGAAAAAAACAAACCCACTTAGAAAATAGGCAAAAGTATGAAAGGAGACTTCAATGAAGAGGAAAGACAGATGCAAATAAGCACATGAAAAGATATTCAATATTATTAGCCTTCAGAAAAATGCAAATTAAAGCTATAATGAGATATTACTATACACATATTGGAATGGCTAAAATTTACAAGTGACAACACCAAATGCTAGTGAAGATGCAGAAAAATGGATCACTCCTATATTGCTAGTGGCAATGTACAATGGTATAGCCACTGGAGGAAAAACAGTTTAGCAGTGTCTTAAAAAACAACAAAAAAAACCTAATGTGCAATGACCATGTGGCCCGAAATTGCACTCCTGGGGATTTATCCCAGAGAAATGAATGATTATGTTCATATAAAAGCTTGAATATTTATAGAGCTTTATTTAAAATGGCCCAAACTGGAAATAACTTGGATGTCTTCCAATGGATGAGTGGTTAAAGTGGAACAGCCATGCTATGGAATACTACATAACAGTCAAAAGGATCCAATTATTGTATCAATAATCCAGATGAATCTCCAGAGAATTATGTTGAGTGAAAAAAGCCAATCCCAAAAGGTTACATATTTTAGGGTTTTATTTATATAACATTCTTGAAATGAAAAACTAACAGAGATGGAGAATAGACTAGTTAGAATTACAATAGAATAGGGTCTAGAATTAAGGAGTGGGTGAGGTGGGAGGGAAGAGAGGGGTGGCTATAAAAGAGCAACATGAGGGATCCCTGTGGTGATGTAAGTGTCCTGTATCTTGACCGTATCAATGTCAATATCCAGGTTATGCTATTACAATACAATTTTACAAGACGTCACCAACGGGGGAAACAGATAAAGGGTACATGGGATCTCTCTATTATTTCATACAACCGTATGCATGTGAATCTACAAGTACCTAAAAATAAAAAGATTTCCTTAAAAAAATAGAGGGGTGCCTGGGTGACTCAGTTGGTTGAGCACGCGACTCTCGATTTCAGCTCAGATCATGATCCCAGGGTCGTGGGATCAAGTGCCACATAGGATTCTCCACTGAGCATAGGGCCTGATTAAGATTCTCTCTCTCTCTCCCTCTGCCCATCTCCCTTGCTCACGTGCATTTTCTTTCTGGGTAGCAATAGAACTCTGTTTCCAGAGAGGAAGCAAAAGAAAAGATGAGCTCATTCATTCATCAAATATTTATTGAATATCAATTATATGCCAAGCACTGTTGTATGTGCTAAAAAGTTAACGGTGACCAAGACAGCCGGGACCATGCCCTCATAGAGCACACACCAAGAGGAAGAATATGAGGACAAACAACAAACAAGTAAACAAGATCATCAGATTATGATACATCACAAATAAGGTAACATGGGAGAGCAGGAGTTAGGATTTTTCCTAACATGGTGTTTAGTCATTACCTGCGAATGTGCAGAGAAGTCAGCCGCATGAAAAACTGGGGGAGAAGCATTCTGGGCAGGAAGAGCTTGTCAGTGCAAAATTCCTGAAGTGGGAAAGTGCTTTAAGGGCTAGAGGCTCTGAAAGGCTGCATGATAAACAAGGCAGAAAATGGTATGGTGATAAAATTGGAGAGGTAGGCAGAGGCCAAGTCACAGAAAACCTTACTGGTTATGGTAAGGGTTTAGATTTTATTTCAAGCATAATGGGAAGCCATTGAGAAGTTTTTAAGAGAGGGAGTAATATTATTCAAGTTGCATTATTAAAGGACCACTTTGGTTAATCTATGGAGAATGGATTAGGAAAGAGGTATTGAAGCAGGGAGGTCAGTTAAGAAGACATCGTGATAGTCCCAGTGAATGATACCAGTGTCAGGGAGTGGGGTAGTGGCAGTGGAGATACAGATAGAAATGAATAGGTTAAATATTTTATGTTTTCATGGTAGAACTGACAGGATTTGTTGATGACTTAGATGTGGGGAGGAAGCAAGTGACTCCTTAGGCTTTGGTTTGATCAACTGTGTGAAGGGAGGGACTATTCACTGAATAGATTGGACCGGGGAAGGAATAGTTTAGAGGAAGAGGAAAATTGCATCAGTAGTTTGTGCAATGGATATAAATTCACTGTCAAGTTGAATCGGAAATGAAAATCAACTTGAACATTTATCGTATAATTCTTTTTAAAAAAATACTTATTTATTTTGAGAGAGACAGAGAGGGAGCGTGAGCTGGGGAAGGGCAGAGAGGGAGAGAGAGAGAATCCCAAGCAGGCTCCTCACTGTCAGCACAGAGCCCGATGTGAGGCTCAACCTCATGAACTATGGATCATGATCTGAGGTGAAATCAAGAGTCAGATGCTTAACCAACTGAGCCACACTAGTGCCCTGATTTATCATATAATTCTTGATAAAGGTAGTAAGATGTAATGAGATGGTAAATGAGAATGTGTTAGAAAAAAATACAGCTCATTAAGGTCAAGGGAAGCTACCAGCTGCTCTGGCCCAAGCTTCCTAATAAAGCAAACCCAGGTTGAGATCAGCTGGGCTCTGCAAGCTTAGAGCTGCTCTTGGAAGTCCAACTTTGGGTTTAGCTGCAAGTACACAGTGGGAGTAGGAGGAAATCTCCATTCATTCCAATATTTTATTTATTTATTTTTTATTAAAAAATTTTTTTTTCAACATTTATTCATTTTTGAAAGGCAGAGAGAGACAGAGCACGAATGGGGGAGGGGCAGAGAGAGAGGGAGACACAGAAACAGAAGCAGGCTCCAGGCTCCAAGCTATCAGCACAGAGCCCGACGCAGGGCTCGAACTCACGGACCGTAAGATCATGACCTGAGCTGAAGTCGGCCATTTAACCGACTGAGCCACCCAGGTGCCCCATTCCAATATTTTAAAAGTACCTACTGTGTGTCAGGCATTGTTCTAGACACTGGAGACAGTCCAGAACAAGACAGATGGGACTTCATTCTTCTCCCCTTTCCCCCCTCCATGTTATGCATATACAGAGACAGAGTCCTGAGTAATTTTTTAACACCATAAAGCTCACTTTCATAGCAATTACCTAGACCCCAAGTGTCCCAGCACCTTCTTGCCCTTGGGATATTTGTGACTATGTCCTATACAAAGTAGATAAAGTGGTAACCTCTGACTCAGAGTTAGGGGATGTGGACCTCTTGCAGTCCTGCTGATAACTTGCTAAGTATGTGATTGTGACCAAAATAGTCATTTTAGTTCTCTTGGTCTCAGAGACCTCTTCTGTGAAAGGAGGAGACTTAGCTAAATAGCAGTGGTTTTCAAACATTTTAGCTGTGGCTTCTTTCTTGAAGTAAAATCTTACACAGAATTCCACTCATCAGTCTTTCCTCATCAACCATGGCAGTTTCTGAGACCCTTACAGAGCTCCTAAAGTTTTAGAAGGTTGACCTCTGTAAACCACTAGAAGATCTGCAGGTCCCTCCTGTTCTAAGATCTGTTGTTCTAAAAGAAAGGCACTATAAACAACAGAAAAACAAGAAAGAGTCCATTATCTTAAAGGAGCTAAAATCTAGTAGAAGAGATGTGCTACAAGAATCAATCAATTTGGCTTATGGAGCAGCTTCTATGTGCATTGGACCATGCTAGGTGTGCTGTAAATACTTTCTACTTCTCTTCAAATGGAAGGTTTTGGCTCATGGCTTTCTGGTGTCTTCTTCACCCCAAGTCCTGCAATCATCCTGGAAGATTCCAAGGTCCATACAGATCACCCACCAATGCCTTGGCATCTCACTTCCTCAGTCTCCTTATCTCCAGTTATCTTCTCATCTCTCCCTCTTTGCCAGCTACTTGCATAACCACACTATGAGTTGTATCATCAGCAAATGCTTCACTTCCAAAATAACTAAAATTAGATATCCAGATTTCAGCTTTTTCTTTTTACATAATTTTTACATAAGTACCTTCAATTACTTTTCCCTTTTTCTATCAGCTCCCTTTACCTGCTTCTTTATCCAACGTAGAGCCTACTGTTCATTATTTTAATCACTGCCTAAATAAAATGTTCAACTTTTGTCCCCCATTGTCCTTCCACTGCATTCGTGTGGCAAAACCTTGGTCCTGGACGAATCCAACTGTCTTCTCATGCCTATACTAAATGTCCCACAGATCACATATTCTCAAAGACAGATGCCATACAAAGTCACAGTCTCTAGCTTTACTGGGTCCTCAACACTACCTGCCCTCCCTAGTCAGCTTCCCTTTCCATTCACCATAGTGATTATTTCAAACTTTTTTCACTATGTTATAAACTCTGATATTTCTATTCCTCTTTCAGCACATGACTTTCTTTCCTACTTCACAGAAGACACAAATCGTCACACAATCCTTTGGTTTCAAGTTAAAAACTCACTTGGATCTCTGTCCCTTCTCCCTTTCTTCCTCCTGTTACAGCGGACCAGGTGGCTGACTTCCTATGGCTAGCCCCTCTCTGGTATGCAGAATCCTAAACCTGTCCATTTGGGGACTCTTTCTGATCAGCATTTAAACATACACAAATTTTCTCTCACTTCAGTTCCATATTCCCTTCTCCCTTTCACAACCAAACTTTTTGGAAAGTAGCTACACTCACCAGTTGTACTTCCTCAAATTCCACTCACTCCTCAGTTCACTCCCATTCACCATCCCATGAGATGGGATCTAGGAAGCCATTTGTTTTTTGCCCTTCCTTGGAGCTACTCTTACTAAAGTCTTCAACCACATTCTTAATCTGATTCAGTAATCACTCTTTATTCTTTATTTTCTTGGCAGTACATGGCACTATTTGCTATTCCTTTCTTCTTGAAACACTCTTTAATCTGGCTTCTGTAACACATACTCTCCTGACTTTCCTTCTACCTCTCTGGCTGTTTTGTCTCAGTTACTTCTGAGGGTAATTCTTTTTGTCTCTTATAAAGAGGCTTTTCTTTGGTTTCTGCCTTCAGGTACTTTCATCAGACAACAACCAGGGCCATCTCATCCATCATATGACTTCTGCTTATGTCCACTTATAGATGATTCTCAAATTTATCTCCAGCCCAGTCTTCATTTGCTCTTGGCATGGCTGCTCCAGAGACACTTCAAAGTCAGTGTTTCAAAGGCTGAACTCCTTCCCCTCCTCCCTCTAAACTGTGTTCCCAAACTCAGAGGATGACACCATCAAACCAGAACCTTGAAAGTCTTCTTTAAACTCTGCCCACACTCTTGACTTCCATGCCTTCTTCCTCATTTCCTATACTCATTAATCCTGAAGTCCTGTTGAGTCTACCTCTTCTCAATTCCCTTTACCTTTCTCTTCCTCACAAATACCACCATCTCTCAGCTAGATTATAGCAACAGTCTCCTAACTGGTCTCACTACCTTTGTTCCTGTACAATAATCTATTTCCCACACAATTGGCAGAGTGATTTTTCTAAAGCACAAATCTTCTTAGTCTCTTTTATGTTACTAAACCCTGTGGTAGTTTCCTGTTGTCCAAACTTCTTCATGCAGACACTCATGTTCCCTCATGATCAGGTCCCTGCCTACTTCTTCACTCTCACGGTCTCCTTCTCCAGTTCCTCTCTTCAAGCTCTATGCTGTAGCAGCACTGAGGTCATTGAGTTCCTCAAACAAATCATGCCTTCTCTTGTACATGTCATATCCCCCTTGAAAATTAATCCCCCATCTTTTTGCTTGGCTCTCGGTTACCCATACTTCAGGACTCGGTTTGTTATTTCCTTTAAGAATATTTTCTGGTTTATTAGCCCGGGCCAGGGCACCTCCTTTGTGCTTCCATAGTATTCAACACTATCTTCCCCCAGCAGGCTATTTGGACAATAAGGGTAGGAATTGTGTCTTATTTTGTATCCTCAGTGTCTTCCTATAGTACCTGGCACATGGTAGATAGGCAATTTTACTGTTGATTGTGATTGTGTAATGGATCTGAGATATGTGGAGGCTGTGAAGTGGGACAGAGGAGATAAGCAAGGAAACATTATGAGGAGAGAGGGAAGCATAGGGCAGATATGTAGACATCTCACAGTCTTGGTGCTGGGAAGTAATTTAGACCAAGTCATGGAAACCGGTGGCAGCAAGGAGCTCTTTATAGAGAAGTCCAGTATCTTTATCATGGCAAGGTTCCCCACCTCCAAATGAATTAAGGCCATAGCCTTGTTCTGTGGGGCAAGTATCCCTACCAATTACCCCAAGTCAGGTGGGTGGATTTTTGTCAGCTTTGATAATTAATGTCAACTTCTTCTCTGAAGAGTGTTCAAATTGGACACTTCATCTCCACTGCTGCCTACTCAATCTAGGCCACTGTCTCTTCATCTGTAGCTCATATCTGGATTAATTGGTCCATTTTTCTTCTTTAATTTATCTCTTATAGAGATTCTAGAATAATCTCCCTCAAAAACCCAGTAATATACTTTTCCAGTGCTCAAAAACTAGACTTCCTTTTCCCCCTACAGCAAACCTAAATGCTGTGATCTAGCTTCTTGGCTTTTTGTTCTTGTGACCACTATTACACCTATTCCCCACCACCTCTCCAATATGCTTTTCCCACTTGTGCAACTAGGTTTCATGGTTGTGAATCTTGGACTCAAAGCACACTCTAAAGTTAAAAGCAACTTTTAGGAGGGCATACAATTCAGAGGTCCAAAACTAGCAAAAAAACCTCCTTGTATGTTAAAACATTTTGAAAGATATAAATGTGGCCATACCTAGACCATATTTTCCTAGTTCATTGATGATGTATCCTTTAGTGTATAATATATAAGTCAAATTGCCATCTTTCATTCCCTTTTGATGATCTAGTTCTAGGCTTTTGCCTGGACAGAATTCGATTGCATCTATTATCGTGCCAAGGCAGAGTAATACATTTGCCCAAAGTCTAACAAGTTTCTGTGAAAAAATACTTTTGGTGAAAAAGTAGAAAGACAAGAGTTAAAGGGCAAGATTAACAAGAGAGAAAAGAAGAATGAAAAAGAAAGAAAAGGGTTATCAAAATTATCAGATACAATGTTAAATAAAAACAGCAAAAATCTCTCAGCTTTTTTGATATTTAGAGTATAGTCCAATTATGTAAAAAAAAAATCCCACATATATGTATATTTATAGAGAGAAGAAAGAAAAATTAGGACATTAACATATCCCCCTGGTGACATTATGGGCTATTAACATCTCCTTTCACTTTTCCATGCTTTCCAAATTTTCTACAAGAAGCATAAAATTATTTTAAAAAGCAGGAAAAGATTTAAAAATTTAATAATATATTAAAAGACAAACTTCTTGGGGAATGCTTGCTTATAATTAATTTTTCCACTCACATCATTTGGCAACAAATATCAAATTCTTATGATGATTAAGCCAAATGTACCCCCAAATAATTAATGTGATATGGGATTTTCTCAATTTACCAGAGTTCCTTTTCCTCTTCCTTTGGGCTTTCACTCTCTACTTCCAAAATTGGTTCTTTAGACACAAGATCTTTACAGATATTTTCACCTGTAATTAAATTAGTAGCTGCAGTTTTTCTCTCTACAGTAAAATGATTTAATTGTTCAAATTCTTGTGAAAGCTTCAAGACCTATAAAGTTAAAGTGAAAAGACAAATATTTTATTTTGCATACTCTTACAGATAATTATGAAAAAAAGTACATTTAGTCATTTAGTCCATTAAATGCTTAAATAATTATTGACAAGTAATATAAATTAACATCTAATTGAAGGATCTTCTTCTAGTTTAACTTAACACTTTGCAGTTGTTATATAATTAATCCATTTTTACCATAGGCATAAGGATGCATAAATCCATGGTTTTAAAGAAGGGTATTTTTGGAGAGAGGGAGAGAGAGAGAGAAAGATAAAGCAAATGTAGTACCAACCATGTTAACATTGGAGAGGTGAGGGTACATGGGCATTCTTTTTGCTATTTTGCAACTTTTCTATAAGTTTGAAATTATTTCAAAATAAAAAGTTTTTTAAGTGAGAGAGAGCCAGATTAGCAGGATAGTGATACGGCTCTCTCATTTTTGTATTATATTCTTATTGCCTACATTTACCTCCTGTGTTAAACTATCCAATGATATTTCATAAGACGAGATCCTTTAACTGCACAGTGTGAGGGTAACTCACTTTGCTGACAAGATCCCACAAACAAAGCTTAGTTATAGGCTATGCCCCATAATCTACCTTCCCAGACAGCAAACCCCATGTTCTGAATCTTTCCCTCCCTAAGTCACATACTATTTGATCCATATCCCAATCGCTCAGCAACTTGTACCCTGCTTTCAGGATAAAAACTTCACATAAATGAGGCCTGGACTTAGTCCTCCATTTCACATGTACTAAAATATAACCCAGTATCTTTTAACTGTGTGTTCAAGCCTTCACTTCTTTCTGCCATTTTAATCAAGACCCAGAGAATAACTGAGGAAGGGAATTTTCAGCCCAGAGTTGTTAATAATAGGTGGGACTCCAGAAATTACACTATAGGCAACCTCCAATGTTGACTAACCCTGGTCTGGCAGCCATTTTTACACTTGGAGAACAAAGTGGGGTCAGGACATTTAAATATTTTTCTAATTCTAAGTATAAGCCTAATTTTCAGTATAACTGAAAAAAAAATGCTTTGATTCAAAGATTTAAAGTTGAAGACACTTAAGTAAACTTGTTTGTTTTGAGTACTGGGGGGTGGTGGTTAAAATAGACCTAACATAAAGTTTACCATCTTAACCAGTTTAAGTGTGTGGTTCCGTGGTATTAAATATATTCACACGGTTGTGCAGCCACTGCCACCATCCATCCCCCGAACTCATTTCATCTTGTAAAACCCAATACCTATTATACAATTACACCCTTTTCTTGTCTCCCCCAGTCCCTGGGCAACCACCATTAATTACACTTTCTGTCTTTATGATTTTGACTACTCTGAGTACCTCATATAATTGAAATCACAGTGTTTGTGTTTTTGTGATTGGTTTATTTCACTTAGCATAAAGTCTTCAAGATTCATCCATGTTGTAGCATATTGCAGAATCTCCTTCCTTTTTAAGGCTCAATGACTTTCCATTGTGTGTATATACCACAATTTGCTTATCTATTCATCCATCAAGAAACACTTGGGATACTTCTAAGCTTTAACTGTTGTGAATAATGCTGCTGTGAAAATGGGTGTGCAAATATCTCTTCAAGACTCTGCTTTCAATTCTTTTGGGTATATCTCTCTAGATAGCGGAATTGCTGGATCATTTGGTGGTTGTATTTTTGAGCAAACCTTTTACATTATAATATGTGCTCCAAAATTTAAGCTTTTGGGAAACTGACTCAAAGTAAAAAAAAAAAAAAATTCACAGATTAATTCTAAGAGTGAAAGACTGAAGTCTATTCTGAGTCATAGCTTGGCTTATAGCCTATAGCATATGGGAATTTATTCTATAATAATAAAAGAAACTCCAATTTACATGTAATCTCTTATTGAAAATTAATTTCCTTTTATTGTATCCTCATAAGAGATAAAGGCAAACACTGAACATTTAAATAATTAATTCAGTCTCACCTTTGTTTCTAATTCAGAATTCTCTCTTTGTAGCAGGTCATATGTTATTAAATAAATGTCTCTGTATTCTGCTGCCCTTGGAAGACTTTGAATTTCATTATAAAGGCATATAAGTTCTGACCTTGATTTTTGCAACTCCTGATTAAGAAATAAAGACATTTAGTAAAATGAGATTTTCCCCATAAAAGGTATAATATTTCTAAAATGGAATCTTTGAAACAACTGTCACAATTTTTTTTTTTGCTTTTTTCCCCCCAACTTATTCTTCTAGCAGAACTACTTTTAAGAAAGTAGTTAAGGTAGTTAAGTAGTAAAGTTTACTTAAGTCAATTAATGAAACTGAGCATTCTTAGCTTCTATCACTCACAGGTGAAGGACTGGGTTTCTAGAGTTCTTCCTACTTTTTGCAAGGCTTGTAGAGAGGGTACATTCTTCAGCAACTCCTGCACTAATTATATTTTCTTTCTTAAAGTGTATCTTTTTTCAAATGTACCTTTTACAGAATAACTAGTCTTTAATCTTGTGACAACCTCATGCAGAAGGGCTACTGAAACAGGCTCAGAGAGTGTAAGTGGCCTGCCCAAGTTCACATAGCCAGGAAGTGGTAAAGCTGAGATTCAACCAACTGACCAACTTCAAACTCTGTGTTCTTCACAACAAATTATGCTGCCTTAGTTAATAACGTGTATTCAGTGACTTAATCAACTAGGGCTTCCTCTAATCCTCTGATTTCTTCCCCCTATATTTGTGAGAGAAAACCCTTTAGTTATATGTAGAGTCTTATCAAATTTCTACATTGATGACATGGAAGATGTAGTTTGGCTGGTGGATGACTGAGGCCTGAGAGTTAGTCTGTGGTGTCCTATGAAGGAAACAGATGATATTAAATTTACTTTAGGAAAGGAGTTACATGGTATTTTCCCAAAGCCTTCAAATCAGAAGGAGAAGAGAATGTTGATGAGGAAAGTGTTGGGCAAAAAGGAGAGAGAACAGAGAGTGGCCACAGGAAGAAGGCAAGTGGTATCAGTTTCCTACCTCATTGTATTGGAAATTCCTGTAGGTCATCAGGATGGGATTTGGGGCATTGCACTGGCTGTCACCCACCCTGCAAACTGATTAAATGTCACCATCCTCTAAATTGGTGATCTAGACTTCCATGGACTCACTTCCAGGTCTCTCTTTTAAATATAGGCTGGTTGTCTCCTGATAGACCTTTCCAAGATGTTAGAACAAGCCGTTAAAAGGAGAGACAAGTCCATGACTCTATGGCCACCATAATAATCAAACCACCTACTACTTAAAGGTCTCTTTTTGGCTAGTGCTGGAGCTGGAACTCAGCGTGAGGGAACAACAGTCACCCCATTATGACTAACAGAAACACATATTCTGGAGCTACTATTTATTTTAAAATCAAAATAAATGGTAACATGAAATCCCTAAATTAGGAATGCAAAAAGAGGAGAATAACATCCTGAGTGGCAGAATACCTCACTATCAACTTTCAAAGCCTTCTGTACAGTATTAAGATCAGATGTCGATTGCTTTCTCCTTTCTCTCTCTTCTGACAACTTACTTTCAAATACGTCAATTTTTTCTTGGCTCATTTTCAAAATCTGCAAAAAAGCATTTTCCATAATTATTTCTACATACAATAATGTTTCCTATAAATTCTAATAATACTAATTTACACCCTAACTAAATTATAAAGTCACCTAAAGGAGATATAAAGCTGGGAAAAATAGTTCATGGTACCATAGTTCGTAAGAGACATTTTTCTCTCTGAGTCTGTTTTCTCAACTGTAAAATGGAGCTAATACTTGTCCTACATACATTATGGCCATCAGAGTAGGAATAAAGTGAGATTTTGAAAGTATTCTGTAAATGTTAAGCACCTACCAAATGCAAAGTATTGTTGAAATCTTTCTAAATTCGTTGGTAATAATAATTGCAATAATAATGAGATCAGCTAATAGTTAGTTAGTGCTTAGCATATGTCAGACATTACGGTACATGTTTCACTTGCACAATCTCATTTTATTTTCCCAGAACCCTACACAATTGGAACTACTTTTTTTTTTCTTTTTACAGAGAACAGAGGTGAGGCTCAGCTATATTTACTTAAGCTGAAGAAAGGAAAGGGTGGATCAACCAAAGAGTTTTACCTAATTAAATTTTGGACAAAAGTATGCTGGAGCTTTGCTTGTACTTCTGGATTCATAATTTACTGCCAGATATGTATTCATTTGACCTACAGGTTTTTCCAAAATTAATCCATTAGTTTAGTAACGTTGATTATTAATAATTTCCCTTTTTTGTGTTTAATATCAATAAAACAGGAAGAGATGGGTTGGAAAGAATGGAAAAGGAAACTGGAAAAATGGATGCTAAAACCTCGGTGTAACTTTTGCAAATCCTCCTGTCTAAGGGCATAGAAAAAAGACCTGGCTAAGAATGAGGTCGACTTCTTAACAGCACCGTACAAGGATACAGGAAAGGATATCACCCACCCTCTTCTGCCCTGGTGAATGTTTCTGCACATCCATACCTGACACCCTGAGCATTCAGCACTCAAGGCAAAGCTCTTCTTGGCCCCACCCCTCCACCACCTGAGATGCCTCCGTGCAAAGTGTAGGGAAATGGTTCAACTCCCCTCATTTCCTTTGTGTTTTTTAGCATAAGAATGTCATGTATTTTAATGCCATAACTTTTAAAAGATAGTTTTCAAAAGGATATATATTTGAAATCTCCCATAATTTATGCCATTCTAAAAATAATTATGCACTTAAGCAATTTATGTCCTTCACAGACTTCATGGTGACCAAAGTTTCAAGCAGAAATACACAGGAAAAGGGCAGCAAACAATGTGAGAGATGAGCAGTGGGATGGCGAGAGCTCTGGGTAGCTGAAGGGAGCCTACCTCATCTGTCAGGCAACAGCAAACAGAGGGAAGCACTGACTGACATGCTAAGGAACTGCCTGACTGGAACAGGGTAGCTACCAACGGCTCTGGAGAACGGTGTAACAGCTTGGAATTTTCCACTTTCAGTGTTCCACTACCTGAAAGGTGGGGATCATCTAATGCTCTGAACCAAACTGTGCCTCCTGGGCACAGTATGACAAGTGTTCCTGCCATCCGTGCTGTGTGCTTGCACTGTGCTCTGCCCTTGCACAGGCATAGCCAATGGGGTGGCGGATGTGGGTGCCAGACAGGAAGAAACATGCCAGGTCATCACCTCCAGGTTCATGTGCTCAGTGTTGGGCATGCTGTAACCCCCATCAGTTATAATAAATCCCCTATATAAAGTCCTCCATAAATCCTCATAAGAGTTAATATGATGAACAAAATCAGCTGGAAGGCCAGACAAACCTGGAATAACTCCTAGCTCTGTCTCTTACATTGTTCAAGTTCCTTTAAATTCTCTCAAATATGAAGTGGGACTATCTCTCCTACCTTGGGGAGGGTTGTTATAGGGATTACATGAGACTATGTTTATAAAACATCTGGAACAGAACATGGCATATGAGAGATGCTTGACATATTGTGGCTATTATCATTCTTACCAGATACCTAGCATTTCTTCTCTTTTAAGCATTTTCTCTGAGAATATGCATACTAGCCACATTAAGAGGATCTAATTAATGATAAATCTGTCTGCATATAGAAATTGGTAAGGAATACAGATCATTATCTTGAGGACTTGGTTTAAAGGATTTCTTTTCTAAATTATTTGTTCTTCTTTTAAAATTAAAAAAAAATTAATGAAATACTTATTTGTTTTTGGGAAGGGGGCACAGAGAGGGAGGAAGGGAGAGAACCCCAAGTTAGCTCCATGCTGCCAGCACAGAGCCTGATGCGGGCTGGATCCCATGGAACTGTGAGATCATGACCCGAGCAGAAACCAAGAGTTGGGCGCTTAACTGACTGAGCCACCCAGTAGTCACTAAATTATTTGTTCTTTTTAAGTCACCCCCTCTCATTTATTTTCAGAAGAATTCTTATGGGGAAACTGCCTCCAGGGCTCCCAGAAATGGAAGCTTCTCTGGTCGGTGTGGAGGCAGAAGGCCTGGAGCTTTGCATCTGTAGAACGTCAAGGATCCCTAAAACACAATTGGAAAGTCACAGTGGCAAAAATGTGGGTTTTGTAGTCAGTTGAAATTTGAGATCTTCCATATTTATGAATTTGTGATCTTGGTTTCCTCACTATGCAGAAGACGGAACGATACTTACCTCCCAGAATTTTCTGTTAACATTACATGAGTTATATCAAACCCACAGCAGAGTCATTACAACATTGTAGGCACTCAGATCTTAATTTCCATCCTTTTACTTTCTATTTGTAGGAAACAGAAAGTAAAGTAGTCAGAGACCAGGAATGATGGCATGAGGCACCTGAGCACCCGTCTAAAAGCTGATGATGCAGGCCAAGGGGAGTGTGACCCTGCACCAAGATCTGAAGCTCCTAACCCCCAGATTACAGCATTCAGTTCACTCGATTACGCTGCTGAGAATGATTCTTTGGTTAATACTGAGTGATATCACCATTGCCTGGCTGCTAAACACAATCAAGAAAGCTTCAGTCTTTTTCTTCTTGAAAGATCACAAGAGAACTTCAATGGCAAAAATCTATTTAGTTACTTCCTCTTTCCTCAAGAAATGACTTAAAAAAATTTTTTTTAATGTTCTTATTTTTGAGACAGAGAGAGACAGAGAATGAGCAGGGGAGGGGCAGAGAGAGACGGAGACACAGAATCTGAAGCAGGCTCCAAGCTCTGAGCCGGCAGCACAGAGCCCGACACGGGGCTGGAACCCACGAGCTGTGAGATCATGACCTGAGCTGAAGTTGGACGCCCAACTGACTGAACCACCAAGGCGCCCCAAGAAATGACTTTAAAAGGCCATTTAAGTATAATTTATTACTTATTCATTGAATACCTTTTCTAATTTTAAAGACTTCTATTTGTAAACACTCTTAAAGGGAAGAAACATATATTTACAATGTTCCTTCTTAGCCCCTTCCAGGGGGCTCTATGTGGGATGAAATGAAAGGATCATTAAAAGTCAATATAAATCTTTATTATTTTAGAAATCCACACATATTTCAAGTCTTGATGACAAGGTAAAGAAAACTGGTTTATACCATAGCTGCAGGACTAAGATCAGACAGAAAAAAACCCTGGTATTTAATACTAAACATGATAGGAAAATGTGTTTTCTTTTCTAAACATGTTTAAAATAAGACAGATGCTCATTTATTCAGAATGTCATAGATAACATCTATCATAGAGGGAGGTGGATTTACCAGTTACTCTACAAGAATCTTTTCTACCATCCAGAATTCTGTGGGGTGCCTGGGTTTGGTTGAGTGTCTAACTTTGTCTCAGGTCATGATCTCCCAGTTTGTGGGTTCGAACCCTGCATTGGGCTCTGTGCTGACAGCTCGAAGCCTGGAGCCTGCTTCGGATTCTGTGTCTCCCTCTCTCTCTACCGCCCCACCCCCACCCCCCCACCAGCGATCTTTCTCTCTCTCTCAAAATAAACATAAAAAAAAAAAAAAAAGGATTCTGTGATACAGAGGGCCACATGGAACTGTACCCCTGGTAGGTATCTCTCTCTTCAGGAGAGAACTTGGCGCACACTTCCCAGGCATCCTCCAGTGAACAACTGAGCATGGTCAGGGATATTAAGGCCTGGCCATTTCTGGTTAATGTGGAATTTCGTCACAGGTTATCACAGAGCCAAAGCCCTGTTGGTCTGAATGAGACTTCTCAGAGCTACACCACAGGCTGAGGTTCTTCCTTCCAATCTTCCTTCCATCTCCCTCTTCTTTAACAGATATCAGACCTGAATCACGATCTAAAGGCTTTGCTAGCCCATGTCTGCCCTTCCCTGATCCTTCTCAGGTACCACCCCCAATAACTCTCCTGTAATTCTAGGTTTGTCTTGGTGCCTGCTTCCCAGATCAGTCTCCTTTCAGTGGATATATGGGTGACAGAACAGGAATGGGCCACAGTCATGGTCACCATCAAAGACAAAAGAAAATGACCATTTGTTTAAAGACATGAATATAAGCATCCAAGAAGCTCAATGAACTGGAAGAAAGATGAAATCAAGGAGACCCACACCAAGACACATTATAATTAAACTATTGAAAGGCAAAGACAAAGAGATAATCTCAACTGAAGCAAGAGAGAAGTGACTTGTCACTTACAGGAGATCCTCAATAAGATCCTCAATAATCCTCAATTATTGAGCAGATTTCTCATCAGAAACTTTGGAGGCCAGAAGGCTGTGGGCTGATATATTCAAAATGCTAAAAGGAAAAACCTGTCAGCCAAGAGTTCTATATCCAACAAAACTGTCCTTTCAAGAGTGAGAATGAAATTAAGACATTCACAGATAAATAAAAGCTGAGGGAGTTTGTTACTACTAGACCTTCCCTGTGAGAAATCCTAAAGGGAGTCCTGCAGGTTGAAATGAAAAGATACCAGACAGTAACTCAAAGCCATATGAAGAGATAAACATCTCAGTAAAGGTAAATACATGGGCAATTATAAAAGCTAGTATTATAGTAACAATGGTTTAAAACTCAACTTTTTTTCCACATGATTTAAGAGATGAATATATTGTTTAAAATTATTAGCCTAAAAGCTAGTATTATTGTAACTTTCATTCTAATTCCATAATTTGGTTTCTATGTAATTTAAGAAACTAATACATTTAAAAAAGCAATTATTAGTTCATGTTTTTGGACACACAATATATAAAAATGTAATTTTGGGATGTCAGTTACTGAGAGCAGAGCTGTAAATGAGTAGAATTTTTGCATACTATTACAGTTAAGCTGGCATAAAGTCAAATTAGAGTGTTATAACTTTAGCATGTTAAATGTAATCTCTATGGTAACCACAAAGAAAATAGTTATAGAGTATACTCAAAAGGAAATGAAAAGGAATTAAAATGTTTTATTACCAAAAAATCAACTATACACAAGAGAGACAATAATGCAGGAAATGAGGGGGACAGAGCTATAATGCACATAGAAACATGGCAAAATGACAAAAGTCCTACTGTAATAATTACTTTAAATTTAAGGTAATTATCTCTACAATCAAAAGACAGACATTGGTATCATGAATAAAAACAAAACATGATCCAACTATATACTGTCCACACAAGATTCACTTCAGATTCATAGATGCAAACAGGTTGCAAGATAAAGGATAAAAAAAGTTTTTCATGCAAACAGTAACAAAAGATGGCAGGGCTAGTTAAACTAATATCAGACAAAATAGACTTTACATCAAAAAAAATTACAAGAGACAAAGAAGGACATTACATATTAATAAAACATTCAATACAGCAAAAAGATATAATAGTACCTAATCACCAACCAAAATATATAAGGCAAAAATTGGCCAAACTGAAAGAAGATGGAGACATTTCTACAACAAGAATTGGAGACTTCAATACCTTTTTCTTTCTTTCTTTCTTTCTTTCTTTCTTTCTTTCTTTCTTTCTTTCTTTCTTTTTCTTTTTTTTTCTTTTTGATTGAGAGAGAGGGTGCAAGTTATCAAGGGGCAGAGAGAGAGAGAGAGAGAGAGAGAGAGAGAGAGAGAGAGAGAAGCAGGGCTCACCTGGGGTTCATGTTTTTACTCGAAGCGGGGCTCAAGCTCACCCGATGTGGGACTCGAACTCACAAACTATGAGATCATGACCTGAGCTGAAGTCAGATGCTTAACGACTGAGTCATCCAGGTACCCCTCAATATCCTACTTTCAATAATGGATAGAACAGCCAGATATAAAATAAGTAAGGAAACAGGACTTGAACAACACAATAAAGCAGTAATATTTAACAGACATACAGGACACTCTACTCAATGACAACAAAGCACTCATCCTTCTCAAATGCACACAGGTCATTCTCCAGGACAGACCATATTTTAGGCCACAGACTAAATCTTAACAGATTTTAAAAGACAGATTGGTAATATGGTAATACAAAGTATCTTCTCTGATCACAGTAGGATGGAGACAGAAATTAAGAACAGAAGGAAAACTGGAAAATTCACATATTTTTTTTTTCAACATTTATTTATTTTTGGGACAGAGAGAGACAGAGCATGAACGGGGGAGGGGCAGAGAGAGAGGGAGACACAGAATCGGAAACAGGCTCCAGGCTCCGAGCCATCAGCCCAGAGCCCGACGCGGGTCTCGAACTCACGGACCGCGAGATCATGACCTGGCTGAAGTCGGACGCTTAACAGACTGCGCCACCCAGGCGCCCCTGGAAAATTCACATATTTGTAGAAATTAAACAACTTAC
The DNA here is from genome assembly GCF_018350175.1 of Felis catus. Classification (NCBI taxonomy): domain Eukaryota; kingdom Metazoa; phylum Chordata; class Mammalia; order Carnivora; family Felidae; genus Felis; species Felis catus. The sequence goes on along the minus strand of NC_058375.1, from coordinate 33,209,941 downwards.
TTTTAAACAACCAATGGATCAAAGAAGATATCACAAGCGAGATTAGGAAATACCCAGAGATGAATGAAAATGAAAGTACAACATAGCAAAACTTATGAGAAGTAATAAAAGGGGGAAATTTATAGCAATAAATGCTCACATTAAAGAACAAGAAAGATTTGAAATCAACAACCTAACTTTATAATTTAAGAAAGTATGAAAAGAACAACAAATTAAATCCAAACATAGTAGGAAGAAATAATAAAGGTTAGAGCACAGATAAAATAAAGAATAGAAAATCAATATATAAAATCAGTGAAACCAAAAATTGGTTATTTGAAACGATGAACAAAATTGACAAACCTTCACCTAGACTAAGAAAAAAAAAAGACTCAAATTACTAAAGTAAGAGTTGAAAATGAGTATATTACTACTGATTCTACAGAAATTAAAAAAAAAATTATAAGAGTACTCTGAACAGGAGCACCTGGATGGCTCAGTTGGTTGAGCTTCCAGCTTCAGCTCAGGTCATGATCTTGCAGTTCATGAGTTCGAGCCCTGCATCGGGCTCTGTGCTGACAGCTTGGAGCCTGGAGCCTGCTTCAGATTCTGTTTCTCCCTCTCTCTCTCTGCCCCTCCCCCATTTGTGCGCGCGCGCGCTCTCTCTCTCTCTCTCTCTCTCTCTCTCAAAAATAAATAAAAACATTTAAAAAAAGAGTACTCTGAACAATTGTACACAATAAATTAGACAACATACACGAAATGGACAAATTCCTAGAAACACAAAACCAACAAAGACTGAATCATAAAGAAACAGAAAATTTGAATAGACCTATAATGAGTAAGGATACTGAGTCAGTAATCAAAAATCTCCAGTACAGAGAAAGGTCTCAGGCCTGATGGCCTCACTGGTAAATGCTACCAAACATTAAAAAAAGAACTAACACCAAGCCTTCTCAAACTTTTCCCAAAACTTGAAAGGGAAGAAACACTTTCTAACTCACCCTGTGAGGTCAGCTTACCCTGCCATGAAAGCCAGACAAAGATACTATAAGGAAGAAAAAACTACAGACCAATATCCTTTATGAGAATTGATGTAAAAATCCTCAAAAAATATTATCAAAATGAATTTAACATCATGTTAGAAGGGATATACACCATAACCAAGTGAGATCTATTCCTGAAATGTAAGTATGGTTCAATATACAGAAATTAATAATTGTGATACACCACATTAAAAGTATGAGGGAACATTGACATGATCATCTAATTGGTGCAGAAAAAGCATTTGACAGGATTCAACACCGTTTCATGATTAAAAAAACATTAAAGAGGGGCGCCTGGATGCCTCAGTTGGTTAAGTGTCTGACTCTTGATTTTCAGTTAGGTCTTGATCTCAGGGTTGTGATTTCAAGCCCTGCATTGGGCTCCATGCTTGGCATGGATCCTACTTAAAACAACAACAACAATGACAACAACAAACCACAAAATAAACTAGGAAAAGAAGAAAACTATCTCAACATAATAAAGATTTAGAAGAGACCCACGGTGAACATCATATTCAATGGTCAAAGACTGAAAGCTTTCCCAGTAAGATCAGGAACAAACTTTCACCATTTCTATTCAACATAGTATTGGAAATTCTAGCCAGAGCAATTAAGCAAGAAAAAAATAAATAAAAGACGTCCAAACTGGAGAAGAAGAAGCAAAATTATCTCTGTTTGCAGATGATATAATCTTATATGTAGGAAACCTTAAAGATTCCACAGTTAGACTTAATAAATGAATTTAGCCAAGTAGCAAGACACATAGTCAACACACAAAACTCAGTCACACTTCTACATGGTAACAATGAGCAATCTGAAAAGGAAATTACAAAAACACTTCTATTTATAGTAGCATCAAAAAAAATAGTTAGGAATTAATTTAGCCAAGGAGGTGAAAGACTTGTACAATAAAAACTAGAAATCATTGCTGAAAAAAAATTAAAGAAGAGAAAGTAATGGAAACACATTCCATGTTCATGGATTGGAAGACTTAATATTATTAAGATGTCAATACTATCTAAAGCAATCTGAAGATTCAATGCAGTCTCTATCAGAATCCCAATGACATTTTTTTTTTTTGCAGAAATAGAAAAACCCATCTTAAAATTCATATGGAATTTCAAGGGATGCTGAACAGCTAAAACTATCTTGAAAAAGAAGAACAAAGCTTCAGGACTTATACTTCCTGATTTTAAAATATGCAGGGTGCCTGGGTGGCTCAGTCAGTTAAGGGTCCAACTCTTGATTTCTGTTCAGGTCATGATCTCACAGTTTGTGGGACTGAGCCCCATGATGCTCTGTGCTGGAGCTCTGTGCTGACAGCATGGAGCCTGCTTGGGATTCTCTCTCTCTCTCACTCTCGCTCTAGCTCTCTGCCCCTCCCCCGCTCACATGCGCATGAGCATGCACTCTCTCTCTCTCTCACTCAAAATAAACACGTCTTAAAAATTTAGTACAGGGGTGCCTGGGTGGCGCAGTCGGTTAAGCGTCCGACTTCAGCCAGGTCACGATCTCGCGCTCCGTGAGTTCGAGCCCCGCGTCAGGCTCTGGGCTGATGGCTCGGAGCCTGGAGCCTGTTTCTGATTCTGTGTCTCCCTCTCTCTCTCTGACCCTCCCCCGTTCAAGCTCTGTCTCTCTCTGTCCCAAAAATAAATAAATGTTGAAAAAAAAAATTAAAAAAAAAAAATTTAGTACAAAGCCAGAGTAGTCAAAACAGTGTGGTACAGGCATAAATACAGACATATAGGCCAATGGAATAGAATACAGAGCCCCAAAATAAACCTGCATGTATATGGTCAAATGATTTTTTTTTATGTTTATTTAGTTTTGACAGAGAGAGAGACAGATAGAGCATGAGCAGGGGAGGGGCAGAGAGAGAGGGAGACACAGAATCTGAAGCAGGCTCCAGACCCTGAGCTGTCAGCATAGAGCCCGATGTGGGGCTCGAACTCAGACTGTGAGATCATGACCTGAGCTGAAGTCAGTCGCTCAACTGACTGAGCCACCCAGGTGTCCTGATATGGTCAAATGATTTTTGACAAATGTGCCAAGACCATTCAATGGGAAAAGACCAGTCTTTTCAACAAATGATGCTGAAAAAATTGGACATCCACTTACAAAAAGAATGAAGTTGTATCCTAACAGCATATATAAAAATTAAAAATGAATCAAAGATTTAAATATAAGATGTAAAACTATAAAGCTCATAGAAGAAAATATGCAAAAAGCTTTATAACATTAAATTTGGCAATGATTTCTTGGATGTGACATCAAAGGCACAGGCAATAAAAGAAAAAATAGACAAACTGACCATGAAATTTAGAATTTTTTGTGCATCAACACAGATGAAATGAAACCTATGGAAAGGAAAAATATTTGCAATTATATAGCTGATAAGGGATTGATATAAGCAGAATATATAAAGAGCTCCCAAAACTCAACAACATAACAACAACCTGATTTTAAAATACGCAACGGACTTGAATAGATATTTCTCCAATGATGACATATGATTGATCAATAAACACATGAAAAGATGTTTAACATCATTAATTATTAGGTAAATGCAACTCAAACCACAATGAGAAACTACCCTGTACTCATTAGGATAGCTACCACCAAAACCACAGAAAATAGGTGTTGTTGATGATGATATAGAGAAATTGGAACCCTTGTGAAACTGTTAGTGAGAAAGTAAAATGGTGTTGTCACTGTGGAAAACGGTATGATGGTTCTTCAACAAAATGAAAGCCAGTTACTATAATCCAGCAATTCCACATCTAGGTATATACCCAAAAGAATTGAAAGCAGGGACTTGAATGGATATTTGCACACTTGTGTTCATAGCAGTGCTATCCACAACAGCCAAAAGGTTGAAGCAGCCCAAGTGTCCCTTGATGGATGAATAGATACACAAAATGTGGCAATACAATGGAATTTCAGCCTGAAATAGGTAGGGCATTCTGACATGTGGTACAACAGGGATGAAACTTGGAAGATATCATGCTAATTGAAATGTGAGTCACCAAAGGACAAATAGTGAATATGATTCCCCTTAGTGAGGTACCTAGAGTAGTCCAAATCATAGAGACAGAAAGTAGAATGGCGGTTACCAGCGGCTGGGAGGAAGGGCAGAAGAGGGAATTATTGGTTAACGAATACACAGTTTCAGGTTTGCAAGATGAAGGGAGTTCTGGAAGTAGATGTTAGTAATAGCTGCACAACATTGTGAATGTGTTGGGGCGCCTGGGTGGCGCAGTCGGTTAAGCGTCCGACTTCAGCCAGGTCACGATCTCGCGGTCCGTGAGTTCGAGCCCCGCGTCAGGCTCTGGGCTGATGGCTCAGAGCCTGGAGCCTGTTTCCGATTCTGTGTCTCCCTCTCTCTCTGCCCCTCCCCCGTTCATGCTCTGTCTCTCTCTGTCCCAAAAATAAATAAACGTTGGAAAAAAAAACAAAACACATTGTGAATGTGCTTACTATCACTGAACTGTACACTTAAAAATAGTTATGTGTATTTTATCACAATAACAAACATTTTTGAAAAACAAAAGTAGAACAAAGACTTTTGCAGACAAAAAGAAAAAAAAAAAAAACAAAAAGTTGATCACTAGTAGATCTATACCAGGAGAAATGTTGAATCATGGTTTTTAGGCTAAAGAAGTATGGTACCAGGTAGAAATTTGGATCTATGCAAAGCAATGGTGAACTCTAGAAGTGGTCAGTATGTGGTTAAATATGAAATGCTTTTGTTTTCCCCTTAAAAGTTTCCCCTTAAAAGGCTTAAGCAAAAATAATTAACAATATATTATAGGATTTATAACATCGAGTGTTGTTCTTTTTTATTGAAGTTCATTCAATTTATCTCTTTCCTCTCATATTTTACCATAAGCATCACGGTCAAAACAGGCCACACCTTATACATTTTGTTCAGAAATCACCACAGTTAAATATCCAAGTTTATCACTTCCAGGTTCTACTTTCCACTCAGTGGTAAAACATAATTCAACCACGTTCTCTGCTACTTTATAACAAGGATCATCTCTTCTTCAGAGTCAAATAGGGCATGTTCCTCACTGCTCTCTGAGGCCTCACCAGAAGCAGCTTCAAAGTTCATGTTTCTAAGCAACATTCCGATCATGGCAATCTACGTATTCTCCGAGAGACAGAAGCTTTCCCTATAGTCTCACTTCTTCATGAACTCTCACCGGAATCACCTTTAAGTCTGTATTTATACCAACAATCCCTTCAAGGCAATTTAAGCTTTTTCTATCTAGCACCCCAACATTACTCCAGCTTCCACATGTAATACAAGTACAAAGCCACTTCTACTGTTTTAGCTATTTGTTATAGAAGGTACCTCACTTTTTGGTACCAAAATGTCAACGAGTTTCTGCGGGCTGCCATAACAAAGTACCACAAACTGGGTAGCTTAAAACGACAGAAATTTATTCCTCATCACTCTGGAGGCTGGAACTCTGAAGTCAAGCTATTACCAAAGCAATGTTCCCTTTGAGACTCTGGGTAGAATCTTTCCTTGCCTCTTCTAGCTTCTGGTGGTGGCTGTCAATCCTTGGCATGTCTTGGCTTGTACCTGCATCCCTCCAATCTCTCCATCTGTCATCACATGGCACTCCCTGTGTGTCTCTGTCTTCACATAGCATTTCCTCTTCTCACAGGTACGCCGGTCATATTGGATTAGGGCCCATCCTAATGACCTCATCTTAACTTCACTGCATTTGCAAAGACCCTGTATCCAAATGAGGTCGTGTTCACAGGTACTAGGGGTTAGGACTTCAACATATTTCAATGGAGGCACAATTCAGTCCATGACAGGGATTAATAAATAGAGTATATAAAGAGCTCTTGCAATAAAAAGACAACTCCATTAAAACTGGCAAAGAATATGAATAGGCATTTTCTTTTTTTAATGCTTATTTATCTTTAAAAAAATTTTTTTAATGTTTATTCATTTTTGAGAGACAGAGAGAGAGACAGAGCATGAGCAGGGAAGGGGCAGAGCGAGAGGGAGACACAGAATCTGAAACAGGCTCCAGGCTCTGAGCTGTCAGCACAGGACCCAATGCAGGGCTCGAACCCACGAGCAGCGAGATCATGACCTGAGCCAAAGTCGGATGCTCAACCGACTGAGCCACCCAGGCACCCCTTTATTTATTTATCTTGAGAGAGAGCTCGCTTGCTCGCATGTGTGCATGCGTGAGTGCGCGTGAGTGCACACACACGTGAGCAGGGGAGAGGCAGAGAATGAGGGAGAGAGAGAATCCCAAGCAGGCTCCACCCTGTCAGCACAGAGCCCAACATGGGCACGTCCCACAAAGCATGAGATCATGACCTGAGCTGAAGTGAAGAGTTGGATGCTTAAAAGACTGAGCCACTCAGTCACCCCATGAATAGACATTTTCTAAAGAAGATATACAAATGGCCAATAAGCATAAGAAGAGATGCTCAAGATTACACAGGAAACACAAATCAAAATTACATTAAGATCCTACTTCACACCCACTAGGATAGCTATAATAAAAAAGATAAGACTATAACAAATATTGGTGAAGATGTGGGGAAATTGGAATTCTTATACACTGCTGATGGGAATATTATATGGAACAACTGCTTTGGAAAACAGCCTGGCATTTCTTCAAAAGGGTAAACAGAGAGTTAACATTTGACCCAGCAATTTCACTCCTAGGTACATACCCAAAAGAAATGAAAACATGTCCACACAAAAAGTTTGCATTATTCAAAATATCCACAAAGTGGGAACTACCAAATGCCCCTCAATTGACGAATGGAAAAACAAAACGTGGTATAATCCATGCAATGAAATATTATTTAGCCACAAAAAAGAGATAAAACACTTACCTATGCTATGATAGGCTTGAGTCTTGAAAATATTATGCTAAAGTGAAAGAAGCCATATGCAGAAGACCACATATTTTATGATTCCATTTGCATGAAATGTACCGGATAGGCAAATTCTTAGAGACAAAAAGTAAATTAGAAGTTGCCAAGAGGCTGGGGGCTAAGGGAATGGAGAATGACTACTAATGGATATGGGGTTTCTTTTGGGGAGATAAAAATGTTCTGAAATTAGACAGTAGTGATAATTGCATAACTTTGTGAGTATACTAAAATTCACTGCACTGTACACTTTAAAAGGGTGAATTTTATGGCAATGTAAATTATACTCCCATTTTTTTTTTAAAGAATAAATGTAATTCTACATAGGTAAGAACTGTGTGCTAAAAACTACAAAACATTGCTGAGACAAATTAAAGACCCAAATAAATGGAAAAATATAGACCATGTTAACACATTGGTGGACCCAATATTGTTAAAATATAAATTCTTCCTCAATTGATCTGAACATTCAATGCCATTCCAATCAAAATCCAGGGGCGCCTGGGTGGCTCAGTTGGTTAAGCGGCCGACTTCAGCTCAGGTCATGATCTCGCGGTCCGTGAGTTCGAGCCCCACGTCGGGCTCTGTGCTGACAGCTCAGAGCCTGGAGCCTGTTTCAGATTCTGTGTCTCCCTCTCTCTGACCCTCCCCATTCATGCTTTGTCTCTCTCTGTCTCAAAAATAAATAAACGTTAAAAAAAAAAATTCAAAATCCTACATGGCATTTTTGTCAAAACTGACAAGCTCATTCTAAAATGTATATAGGGGAGTACCTGGGTGGCTCAGTCAGTTAAGTTTCCTACTCTTGGTTTCAGCTCAAGTCATGACCTCATGGTTTGTGAGTTTGAGCCGTGTGTTGGGCTCTGCACCGTCAGCGCAGAGCCTGCTACAGTGCAGAGCCTGCTTAGGATTCTCTCTCTCCCCCTCTCTCTGCCCCTCTCCTGCTCATGTTTGCTCTCTCTCTCTCTCTCAAAAATAAATAAATACACTTTAAAAAATAAAATATATATGGGAATGCAAAGGACCTAGAACAGTCCAAACAATTTTAAAAAAAGAAAAACAGAGTTGGAAAGGTTTTCTTTCTGATTTTAAGACTTACAATAAAACAACAGCATGGCATTATTTAAGAATAAACGTAGATTAATGGAACAGAATAGAGTCCAGAAACTGAGCTGTATAACTAATTTTTGCTAAAGGAGCCAAAGTAATTCGATAAAGAAATAACTCTCTTTCCAATAAATGGTTCTGGAATAATTGGATATACATTTGGAAATAAATGAACCTCAACCCTTACATCACACTATATACAAAAATGATCTCTGATGGTTCATAAATCTAAATGTAGAAGCTCAAACTATACAACCTTTAGAAGAAAAGAGAGGAGAAATATTTTGTGTCCTTGGTTCTTAGATGGCTTTTATGTCCTATCATAAAATTATAAAAGAAAACTTTGATGAATTGGGATCCATCAAAATTTTAAAACAACTACTCTTCATAAAACACTGTTTTAAAAGACGAAAAGACAAGCCACAGACTGAGAGAAAATATTGAAAATACATCTATCTAATGAAGGACAGTTATCCAAAAAATAGAAAGAATTCCTACAACTTAATATAAATAACTGAATTAAAAACGAGCAAAATATTTGAACAGAGGTTTCATAAAAGAACATACACTAATGGCCAATAAACACATCAAAACATACTCATTAGATACTCTCAAAAGTCAAATTAAAAGCACCGTGAGATACCATTACGTGTCCACTAGAATGTCTAGAATTCACAAGACTGACAATAACAATGTTGTTGAAGATGAGGAAGCAACTGAAACTTCCATACCATCGTCAATGGGAATGTAAACTAGTACTACTACTTTGGAAAGCAGTCTGGCAGTTTTTCATACAGTTAAACATGCACTGACTCTATGACTTGATAATTCCACTACTAGGTATTTATCCAAGATGAAAAAAAAAAAAAACACCTGGTATGAGGATACTAGTGACAGCTTTATTTTATAACAGTCAAAACCTGAAAATAATCTGAATGTTCTATCAACCAGTGGGTAGACAAATAGTTTATGGTATATCCGCATACAGAGATATTACTCAGCAATATAAAACATGAACTCGACACAGGCAGCAACATGGATAAATCTCAAAAGCATCATTTCAAGTGAAAGAAGCCAAACACAAAAGAGTATATACCAGATGATTCTATTTATTAGAAATTCTAGAAAACGTATTATAACAGAAAGTGGTGGAGTGGGGACAGGGCAGGGAGCGGTGTGATGGCAAAGGGGGAGGGAGCTAATGAATATGTTAGGCTAATGAATGTGTTTTCTTTCTTGATTGCAGTGGTCGGTTGCGGTTATACAGGTGTATGCACCTGTCAAATCTCATTGAACTCAACTCTTAAAATATGTATGTCTGTATTGTATTAGGTATTTCAATCAAGCTATTTTATAAAACAAATACAAATAACTTTTAAACATATGAAAAATGCTCAGTCTTACTGTAAATAGATAAATAAACATGAAAACTACATTTGGATACCCATTCTCAGCTCTCATTTAGTAAAAACACAAAATTTTGACAATATATTCAGTTGGTGAATTTTTTACCAAGTGGTTTTCACATGCATTGCTGAAGGAGAGGAAAATGGGATAATTCTCTCTGAGGGATATCGGGCAATATCTACCCAAATTACAGATGTATCTAATCTCTAATCCCATAATCCCATTTCTGTGACTCTATCCTACAGAAACACCTGCATACATGTGCAAAAGACTAGAAACAACCCGTGTTCATCAGAGGAGACTGGTTAAATGTAGTACATCCACACAATAGAAAGCTACACTGCTCTAAAGAATGAGGAAAACTTGGGGCGCCTGGGTGGCTCAGTTGGTTGAGCGTCTGACTTCAGCTCAGGTCATGGTCTTGCAATTCGTGAGTTCAAGCCCCATGCTGGGCTCTGTGCTAACAAACAGCTCAGATCCTGGAGGCTGCTTTGGATTCTGTGTCTCCCTCTCTCTCTCTCCCCCTCCCCTGTTCATGCACTGTCTCTGTCTTTCAAAAATAAATAAATGTTAAAAAAAAAAATTAAAAAGAAAAAAGAATGAGGAAGACTTTTTTTGTATGATACAGAAGGATCTCTCTTTTGTATGATACAGAAGTAAAAAGAAAAAGAAATCAGGAAGGGAGGAAATCTGAGTAAATATTCAAATTTCTTACATTTGCATAAAGACATACTGGAAGGATAAGTAAGAAACTAATCAAAATAGTTATTAATAATCAACTTGCTTGTAACTAGAGCCCTACTGAGTGTTTGGGGAATGATTTTGGTAAAAGTTACTGCAGTCTTGATTGTAAATTCCTTCTTTTCTTTCCTCCACTCCTCATTCCCTGCTTTTCTTCCTTTCTTTCCTACAAAAATGTACTGCTTATATGGAAAAGGGTTTTGGAAGACAAGAAAGGACACTAACTCCTTGGGTCAAAGCCAAGAAATTCTGTAGCTGTAGTTTCCATGATACCTAAGAGGTCTGGGCTATAGGGCCCAGGGAGCTACAATAAAAACAGCTCTCATGAATGAGACCCCTCAGCAACAAGGGATGTCACTCATCTTAAGTATATAAGAGGAAAGCCCCCCAAAGCAGTCTAGCTCCTTGCCCTGAGTGTCTGAAACAGCCCTATCTAACACATACTGGCTCCTGCTTCATTCCAGCCCTAAAGTCGATCACTTTGTCCACCGCTTCAGATGCTGATCACACTGAAAAGACTAGACACTGTACATGGTGTCTAGGCCGTTCTCGTTCTCTACCCTGGTTTATTACTTTAAGTGTGGCTCCAACTACCCCCTCTCCCACCATTGGTTGATTCTATAAATCAACTTCATTGTGATGATTAAAAATGCTCAAATTGGTTGTCTCTTTGTAAGATTCCTTTCCTCTTTTCTTTAAAAGAAATAATCCATCACATTCTTCACATACATTTTCCCTGTGGGGAAGAAGTGAACAGAAACACATCCTCTGAACCCCAATTTCTTCCTCCACTCTAATTGGCTGAGCAATAGAAAAAGAGGCAATAAGAGGAGAGTAATAAATGATCAGCACCAATCGCTCTGGTATACTCTGCAAAAATGGGACTCACTTCAAAATATGAAACCAGAAAGAATAGACTTTCAAATACCTGTTCTCTCTGTTCAGCACCCACAGTTTTCCCAGGGGAGTGGTTTCCAAGTTGCTTATTCTCTTGAGATTCATGAATCTTTCCTTTGAGCCTTTCAACCTTAAATACAAAAGTATTTTAAATATGAGAGTATGGGGTTGGGGAGGGGGTTTGCTTTGCTATTAAAAGGTACTAGTAATACATGAATACATTCTTCACGAAAAAAATTCAACTAACACACATAGGTTGATAGAGTAAAAAGTGGCTCAGTGGGTTAAGCTTCCGACTCTTGATCTTGGCTCAGGTCATGATCTCATGGTTCTTGAGCTCGAGCCCTGAGTCGGGCTCTGTACTGACAGTGCAGAGCCTGCTTGGGGTTCTCTGTCTCCCATTCTCTCTGCCCTTCCCCCACTCACACGCTCCATCTCAAAATGAATAAACTTAAAAAAAATGATATTATCCTATCATAACCTTATGCCACAATCCCTTTTCCCTTTCCAGAAACAACACTGTGTGGGATGTACCCTTCTTGAATTTTATCATGCAGGTGTATATATGTACATGCATGTATTAAACATATAAGTATATGCCAGTATTAAATATATAAATTTACAAAGACTAAGACAACTTGAACAGTCATTGTTTATTCATGCTTATGATTACATTTAAAAATTATGATAAAACATACGTAACACAAAATTTACCATGTTGACCTTTTTAAAAAAGTTTTATTTATTTATTTATTTATTTTGAGAGAGAGAGCATGAGACAGCATGAATGGGAGAGGGGCAGAGAGAGAAGGAGAGAGAGAATCCCAAGCAGGCTCCACACTGTCAGCATAGTGCCTGATTTGGGGCTCAATCCCATGAACAGTGAGATCACGACCTGAGCCGAAATCGAGTTGGACGCTCAACCAACTGAGCCACATGGGCGTCCCTACCACGTTTAAGCATTTGACCATTTTTAAGCACACAGTTCAGTACTATTAAGTACATTCACACTATTATGTAACCATCACCATCATCAGTCTCCACAATTCTTTTCATTTTCCAAAACTGAAACTCTTTACCCATTAGATAAGAACTCCCTATTCTGTCCCTCTCTTTCCCCCCAGCCCCTGGCAACTACCATTCTATTTTCTGTCTCTGTGATTTTGCTACTCTAGGTACCTCATATAAAGGGAATCATACACTATTTGTCCTTTTGTGACTAACATTTTAATTAACATAATGTCTTCAAGTTTCATCCCTGTTGTAGCACAGGTCAGAATGCCCTTCAGGCTGAGTAATATTCCATTTTGTTTATCTATATATTCCAAATGTATGTGCCACATTTTGTTTATCTATTCATCCATCAAGGGACACTTGCATTGCTTCAACCTTTTGGATGTTGTGGATAACACTGCTGTGACATGAGTGTGCAAATCTGTTCAAGTCCCTGCTTTCAATTCTTTGGGTATATACTCAAAAGCAGAATTGCTCAATCATATGGTAATTCTACATTTACTTTTTTTTTTAATTTTTTTATAACATTTATTTATTTTTGAGACAGAGAGAGACAGAGCATGAACGGGGGAGGGTCAGAGAGAGGGAGACACAGAATCTGAAACAGGCTCCAGGCTCTGAGCTGTCAGCACAGAGCCCGACGCGGGGCTCGAACTCACGGACCGCGAGATCATGACCTGAGCCGAAGTCGGCTGCTCAACCAACTGAGCCACCCAGGCGCCCCTACATTTACTTTTTAAAGAAAGTACCATGCTGTTTTCTATAGTCACTGCAATACTATTTTTCATTCTCAATAACAATGCACAAGGGCTCCAATTTCTCCATATTACTGTCAACATTTTTTTTTCTGTTGTTTTGATAACAGCCATCCTCTTGGGTATTTATTCATTCTTGCAACAAAATTACTTGAGCAATTAGTTTATGTGGGCTGTTGTGTGAGACACTAGAGATATGACTGTAAAATGAATATAAACTAAAGTTGAAGAGACATATATCCAGAACTTAGAAGTCCATATTAAAAATCAATAAATACAGGGGTGCCTGGGTGGCTCAGTAGGTTGAGCATCCAACTTCAGCTCAGGTCATGATCTCACAGTTGGTGAGTTTGAGCCCTTCATTGGGCTCTGTGCTGACAGCTCAGAGCCTGGACCCTGTTTCAGATTCTGTGTCTCCCTCTCTCTCTGCCCCTCCCCCACTCGCGCTCTGTCTCTGTCTCTCTCAAAAATAAATAAACATTAAAAAAACTAAAAATTAAAAAAATCAATACATTACTAAAAAGAAATAATTCAACAATGCGGCACAACTCAAATTTATCCAATATAATAGAATAATAATTTCTATTTGCTAAATTAAGTGTAAACTGATATCTAAATCCCTTATTAAAAAGGTCCTAAACTGATATAAGAGCAGTAACATTACTGTTTAGCACAGGCAGCTAAAATGTATAAAATATAAATACTGATAGGTCATCTAAGTCACAGTATGGCATCTATCTGGGATGCTACAGCCGCCAGTATCAGTCCTCATTAATGACTATATATATATATATATATATATATATATATATATATATACACACACACAATTATATATATAGGTAATACATATCTATGTTGCTCTAGCTGCTGATTGTTATTTTATACACATTTAAATAAATTCTAAGAACAAATGACATTCAACAACTTACTACTTCTCCAAGCACTTTTTTTTCTGAGTCAAGTGATCGAACCCGATTTCTTAAAGCCAAAATTTCTTCATCCAGTCTCTGATTATGTTCCTTTGCTTTCTGTAGGTCAATTGAATCTAAAACAGAGAAAAGAACACAGTTTTTTTTTTGTTTGTTTCTCACACCAGACTAATGAGCTGGATATTTTAAACTTTTTTTTTTTAATGTTTATTTATTTTTGAGACAGAGAGAGACAGAGTGTGAACAGGGGAGGGGCAGAGAGAGAGGGAGACACAGAATCTGAAGCAGGCTCCAGGCTCTGAGCTGTCAGCACAGAGCCCGACGTGGGGCTCGAACGCACGGACCGTGAGATCATGACCTGAGCCGAAGTCGGACGCTTGACCAAATGAGCCACCCAGGCGCCCCAGAGCTGGATATTTTGAGGATAGGGTTTTTGGCACTAGAGGCTCTTGGAGGAGATGTACTTTTAAAGCAGTGGAGCCTACCTCCTAGAAGTTCAGCAGCAGAGAAAATTATCTTCCTACTTGCTTGTGGTCCTATCTCTCACACATACCACATACACTCCTAGACACTTCTATTCAGCAACAGTAGGGCCCCACAGACAACAAATGGTGAGCCACAAGCAGTGAATGGACAGATTTTCTAAGCTAAATCAAGTTAATGTATCAAAACCATCTTTCTGCCTGCAACACAGCCCAAAAAATGGTAGTCCACTCTAAGACCTGCTCTTTCCAGGGCTCATCAGTTTCCTTATTATTGCAAACTTGCTATGGGAAACTCTCCTGAATTTGTAGCTGATTCTTTTTAGCCATTTCCACATATATTTCTCTTATTTTTCTTCTTCTGCTTAAAAGTCTCCTTTGTTGGGACACCTGGGTGGCACAGTTGGTTAAACCTCTGACTCTTGATTTCGGCTCAGGTCATGATCTCACAGTCTGTGAGTTTGAGCTCCACATAGGGCTCTGGCTCTGTGCTGGTGGTATGGAGCCTGCTTGGGATTCTCTCTCTCTTTCCCTTTCTGCCCCTCCCTTGGCTTGTGCTTCCTCTCTCTCTCTCTCTCTCTCTCTCTCACACACACACACACACAAATAAATAAACTTAAAAAAGAGTCTCCTTTGTTTTCCCTCTTTATCACCTGTTTTGTATTAATTATTCCTTGTATTTTTCCTTTCTTCCTTTTTCCCCCCCCTTGCTTCCTTTTCCTTTCCCCCTCTTAGCATGTAATTTTTTTGATTTGAAAAGTGCTGAATACACACCAAAAAGAAAAAAAAATCATTCACAATCCCACCTTGTATATGTGTCAGTGGGT
This sequence comes from Felis catus, assembly GCF_018350175.1. Taxonomy (NCBI): domain Eukaryota; kingdom Metazoa; phylum Chordata; class Mammalia; order Carnivora; family Felidae; genus Felis; species Felis catus. Next base: position 33,194,838 of record NC_058375.1, on the reverse strand, counting down.
GGGTGCATATATACAGAGACAGAGACATTTGTTTTTTGGCTTGTGCAATTTTTCAAAGATTTAAATGATGCTACACAATCTGTCTGCAACTTTACCATATCGATGTATGGGTTTTGTTGTTGTTGTTGTTGTTTTGTGTCATGGATGTCTTTACAGGACTGTCCTTACAAAGTCATTTGCCATTTCTCATTTGGAACTACTTTTAAATTAGTTTTAGTCGTTCTTGGTTTTCATACAAATGGATTCTTAATATACATATTTTGTGTGTGTGAGGCTTCTTTCACTCAATATATATTTTGGGTATGCAGCTGTGTCATATCAGTAATGTATTCCTCTTTACTTTAGTCCATTTTATTCATACATCACTTACTAATCTACTGGTCTCAACGCATCCTCTCATTTTATTCTGCCCAGTGCGTTCATTTGCCCTACTGATGAAGATTCAGGTGTGTTGCCAATGACTTGCTCTCATAAACGATTCTAAAATCATTATCCTTTTTCATCAATCTTTAGGTACTTATGACATTACTTCCAAAAAACAAATCCCCAGAAATTGGACCACTGGATCAGCTGATATGTGCATTTAGGAAATGTAATAGATACTGCCAAAACAAATTTTCAAAAAGATTGTACAAAGTTACATTATGTACAATGACACTCCCCATTTGTCCACACTGGAGGTTACCAGAGTTTTAGTTTTCATAAATCTTAAAAATGCAGTTGAATTATGGCTTGTTTTAAATGCAATATTGTTTTCACTGATCACAAATGGAATATAGGCTTTTAGTTAAACAAACAAACAAACAAACAAACAAACAATGTTATGTTCAAACTGAATATTCTCATCTAACCCTTATTCACCACCCTCACCCAAAATAATATTAATACTTAGTAAATACTCTTCAAAAGATTCTATATACACATTCTAACATACAGACAAGGGTTTTATTAAAAATATTTAACAACTCTTAAAGCATGGACCTTCACCTGTAAGAATGAGCTCAGGAGGAAAATTCTAGAGAACTGCCAAGTATTATTCCTTTAGCGGCTGGGAAGACAGGGGCTGGAAGGAGCTGGGATAGTGGGGTAGGTGGTAGACAGTTGAAACACTCAGTGCAGCAGGTATTTACAACTTACGCAAAGTTATTCCGGTGTCTTCACGACTCTACTGCCCCACATTAATGTGTACCACTTCATCAAAGTCCTGTGGGCACACACACACATACACCCAGGCCCCCCAAATAAAAGCCAAAATAACACTGTCCCGCATATAGTACTGTACAACTTGCTTTTTTCACCTGATAACATATCACGGACATCTATTTGCATCATGCACATACATCTATGTCATTCTTATGAATAGATGCACAGCCACTTATTTGGCCAATTCATTGTGGAGAAACACAACTACTCCCAAAGTTACTTCTTACTCTCCATACTTTCACAAGTTCTTCTGTAGTCATCAGGGATACTGTGATATTTCTGCCTGGTTTTTGTTATCAGGGTAATGCTGCCCATATGGAAAGTATTCTGTCTTCTTCAATTTTCTGTAAGAATTTATGTAAAATTGGTATTATTTATTCTTTAAAAGTTTTTTAGAATTCACTAGTGAAGATATCTGAACTCAGTTTTCTTCATTAGGAAGATTTTTTTTTCAATATATGAAATTTATTGCCAAATTGGTTTCCATACAACACCCAGTGCTCATCCCAAAAGGTGCCCTCCTCAATACCCATCACCCACTCTCCCCTCCCTCCCACCCCCCATCAACCCTCAGTTTGTTCTCAGTTTTTAAGAGTCTCTTATGCTTTGGCTCTCTCCCACTCTAACCTCTTTTTTTTTTTTTCCTTCCCCTCCCCCATGGGTTTCTGTCAAGTTTCTCAGGATCCACATAAGAGTGAAAACATATGGTATCTGTCTTTCTCTGTATGGCTTATTTCACTTAGCATCACACTCTCCAGTTCCATCCATGTTGCTACACAGGGCCATATTTCATTCTTTCTCATTGCCACATAGTACTCCATTGTGTATATAAACCACAATTTCTTTATCCATTCATCAGTTGATGGACATTTAGGCTCTTTCCATAATTTGGCTATTGTTGAGAGTGCTGCTATAAACATTGGGGTACAAGTGCCCCTATGCATCAGTACTCCTGTATACCTTGGGTAAATTCCTAGCAGTGCTATTGCTGGGTCATAGGGTAGGTCTATTTTTAATTTTCTGAGGAACCTCCACACTGTTTTCCAGAGTGGCTGCACCAATTTGCATTCCCACCAACAATGTAAGAGGGTTTCCGTTTCTCCATATCCTCTTCAGCATCTATAGTCTCCTGATTTGTTCATTTTGGCCACTCTGACTGGTGTGAGGTGATATCTGAGTGTGGTTTTGATTTGTATTTCCCTGATGAGGAGCGACGTTGAGCATCTTTTCATGTGCCTGTTGGCCATCCGGATGTCTTCTTTAGAGAAGTGTCTATTCATGTTTTCTGCCCATTTCTTCACTGGGTTATTTGTTTTTCGGGTGTGGAGTTTGGTGAGCTCTTTATAGATTTTGGATACTAGCCCTTTGTCCAATATGTCATTTGCAAATATCTTTTCCCATTCCGTTGGTTGCCTTTTAGTTTTGTTGGTTGTTTCCTTTGCTGTGCAGAAGCTTTTTATCTTCATACGGTCCCAGTAGTTCATTTTTGCTTTTAATTCCCTTGCCTTTGGGGATGTGTCAAGTAAGAGATTGCTACGGCTGAGGTCAGAGAGGTCTTTTCCTGCTTTCTCCTCTAGGGTTTTGATGGTTTCCTGTCTCACATTCAGGTCCTTTATCCATTTTGAGTTTATTTTTGTGAATGGTGTGAGAAAGTGGTCTAGTTTCAACCTTCTGCATGTTGCTGTCCAGTTCTCCCAGCACCATTTGTTAAAGAGACTGTCTTTTTTCCATTGGATGTTCTTTCCTGCTTTGTCAAAGATTAGTTGGCCATACGTTTATGGGTCTAGTTCTGGGGTTTCTATTCTATTCCATTGGTCTATGTGTCTGTTTTTGTGCCAATACCATGCTGTCTTGATGATGACAGCTTTGTAGTAGAGGCTAAGGTCTGGGATTGTGATGCCTCCTGCTTTGGTCTTCTTCTTCAAAATTACTTTGGCTATTCGGGGTCTTTTGTGGTTCCATAGGAATTTTAGGATTGCTTGTTCTAGTTTTGAGAAGAATGCTGGTGCAATTTTTATTGGGATTGCATTGAATGTGTAGATAGCTTTGGGTAGTATTGACATTTTGACAATATTTATTCTTCCAATCCATGAGCAGGGAATGTCTTTCCATTTCTTTATATCTTCTTCAATTACCTTCATAAGCTTTCTATAGTTTTCAGCATACAGATCTTTTACATCTTTGGTTAGATTTATTCCTAGGTATTTTATGCTTCTTGGTGCAATTGTGATATTTGGGGATTTTTTAAACATACTTCTGTTAATTGCTTTTCGGTTTAATTCTATTATGGTCAGAGAACATAATTTGTGATTTCAGTTCTTCCACAGAAATGTATTTTATGGCTCAGTATGGTCTCTCCTTGTGAACATTCCATGTATACTTGAAAAGAATGTGTCATCTGGTGGAGTTTGCTATAATTATCAATTATAGAAATTATCAAAAATTTCCATAATTATCAATTTCTATAATTATCATGTTGGCTGGTAGTGTTCTTAAGTCTTCCATATCTTTAATGATTTTGTTTTATTGTTCTATCAATTACTAAGGAGGCAGTGTTTATAACTGTATCACATACTTTTGAAAAGGAGGGTTAACAATCCTGATCACCAATTACAATGTAAGGGTTCTTTTCTCCTATACATCCAAGCAATTATTGGACACCAGCCAGGCATCCTATAATTCCACTCAATTCTGACACTATCTAGCTGGAGATAACATCAGATTGCACAGGTTAAGGGTTCAGTCCCACAAGAATGTTCGCCACTTCAGATGTCAATGGCAAGCTCATGTTGTTATGTGTGCTTCTGACTGACCGGTTATAAATCAGAGGTTGCCATGACCCCCATCTTGGTCTGATTATTTGTTAGAGTGGCTCACAGAATTCAGAGAAACATTTTACTCACTAGATTGCCAGTTTATTATAAAAAGATATAACTCAAGAATAGCCAGATAGAAGAAATGCACAGGGCAAAGTATGAGTAAAGGGGTGAGGAGTTTCTATGTCCTCTCTGTGGACACCACTCTCCCCAAATCTCCATGTGTTCACTGACCAGAAGCTCTCCAGACCCTGTCCTTTGGGGTTTTTATAAAGGCTTCATTCATAGGCATGAGTAATTAAATCCATTGGCCATTGGTGACTAAACTCAGTCTCCAGCCCTGTCCCCTTCCAGCATTGGTAAACCAGGGGCTTTCCAAGAGTCCTCATTAACAAATTTCCACATGGGAAATTTGCAGGGTTTTAGAAGCTTGGTGTCAGAAACAGGGCTAAAAACTAAATATAAATTTCTTATTATAAATCACAGTATCACTGGGTAAGCTCAATTTTAGAATTATTTAAAACTGGTAACACGTTTTTAATTATTTTTGTAGTTGCCAACCATTACAACACTCAACTTTTGTTGTATTATTTATAGTTGGTAGCATTTTTACAGTCAAGCCAGGGACAGGTTAACTAATTCACCATGGATTCCAAGCCTATTGGCTTCCCAGTGAACACGTGTGTGTGAAGTATTGTTAAATTCATCATAAGGTGTCTTGATGTCAGGGGCAAAATAGGTATTATTTGTGTTGACCACAGGTTTTGGAGTCAGATACATGAGTATCTGACTAACCCAGATACATGGGTTCTAATACTCACTCTGCATTACTTAATTCATTAATACTTAATGTAGCTATTGGATAGCTCACTTAACCTTCCATAACTCAGTTTTTTTGTGTGTGTTTGAAATGGGAATAATAATACTACTTGAAAGGGTTGTGAGGATTAGAGTTCATGCATATAAAGTGCCTGGGAGAATACCTGTTACTTAGTAAGCAGTAAGTGATAGTAGTAGTAATAGTAGAAATAAGTAGTAACAATGGCAATAGTGCTTTATTATTATTATTAAAGATATTATTATATTAAAACATATTTAATACATATTAAATTATTGTTTAATGTATTATTAAACATTATATCTACTAACATGCATGACTCACCATTCTCTTTCAGCTTTATCAAATTTTCTTTCAAGTGTTCTATTTCTAGTTGAGCCTTCTTAAGTGCAGAGTCTAAAGAAAAAAGAAACAAAATATTTCTGTAAGGAGTGAGTGGTTAGTGTAATGATCAAATCTGAAGTGTTCTCCTGTTTTGGAACACTCTATTTCTGCTGATTTTCCTTTAAGTTTCTGCATAAATGTCACCTCCAGGAAGCTTTTCCAGACTCCTTTTAGTGTTCCTGCTGCACCTTATTATTATTCCTGATTATCTGATCTGATAATATTTCTGTTTCCCTAACTAGATTCCATGCTGAAGAGTTTGGGACTACTATAAACAAATAGAAAAAAAGCTAAACTTTTTAAGCATGGTACTATCAGCTTTAAAAAAAAGAAAATTATACTCAGAAATATTAAAATTAGTTCCTGCAATTAGTAATATTTAGAATTTTACCAGTAGTTGCTAGAAATATCAAAACAACAGAATTTCAGGAAGTACCTTTTGATACTATTCAAGAATTATATGAAGATGGCAGAATGGTATAGGGCAAGAACATGGAGCATTGGAGTCAACCGGATTTGCGTTTTCTAATCCAGGCTTTATCATTTGGCCTCCTGGAGTCTAGTCATGACCAATGGTATGTCTGGTTGGCTTCCTATGTCAGGATGAAGAACCTCCGAGAGGTAAGAGACTAAGGTGAATCTTATGAGATCATTCCTAATCACAAGGTAAGTACATCAGCACAATTGTGCATGTCTCATTATTGATCCCAAAACACTCAGTTCTTTGGAGTAAATCCTAGTCTAATCTACCAGATTCACCTAAAATTAGATTCTGACCATAACAATACTATTACTGCCACTGCTACTGGCAATAGCAGTTACTAGTGTCAGATGTATTAACATTATAACAAACCTTCAGAGTAGATATTAGCATTCTCATTTTATAGATAAGATAAGGGAGGCTCAGAAGAATTAACCAACTTGCTCAATGTCACACAACAAGCAAATGGTAAATCTGAGATCTGAACTCAGGTCTGTTTGACTACACTGTGCCAGAGATGTAAGAATTACTCTGTTTTACTAAAACAATGATTTTCCTAAGTGTTCATCTATGGAAAGAGAGGGAGTAGAATGATAGCAGGTGGAAGGATGTTTCAGAGAGAGTGAAGAGCATAAATGAAAGAGAATGGGTAGGAGAGAACATTGAGTGTTCTGGGGACTATATGTAGTCTGATACTGCTTGGGCCTACAGAGCAAAGGATTAGGGGAAATGTGGGATATGAAGCTGGATAGATACGCAGGAGGCAAACCAGAAAAGCCTTAGAGAGCTCAGAATTTACTCTACACAATAAATTTTTTTATGGAAGCTTAAAGTACTGAGGAGGTAACTGAGAGGTTCTATGAACATTAGATTTAATTTCCACTTAAAAAAAAAAACCTATTTCTACAATAACACATACACCAAATATGTCACATACCAAAGTCAGGTATATCAGAGACCACCAAATGCATGAACTCGTACTGCCAGGTTAGCATCTCCTGTCATGTCCACACAGATATTTGAAAATCATAGCTCTCTCTCAGAGCATTTAAACTAGTAATATTTCTAAAACTGTGTTGGTTTTATGACCAAGTTTCTATGACCTCTCTACTGTTTGACAGTTTTATTTTCTAAGTCTACTCCTTTTAGTGGTTGCCCTGGGTATTTTTTTAAGAACTTTTTTTATTAAGGAAAATTTCCAACATATACAAAAGTAGATAGAACAGTTATGGAAATACCTATATCTATCATCCAGCTTTTTAAAAAATCATCCAGCTTTTAACAATTATCAAGCCATGGCCAATTTTGTTTCATTTATATCCATAACTATTATACACTAGTTTTCTAATGCTGTAAAGCAAATCACCACAACTCAGTGACTTAAAATGAGGGTACCTGGGTGGCTCAGTTGGTTGAGTGTCTAACTCTTGATTTTGGCTCATGTCATGATCTCAAGATTCGTGAGAGGCTGAAATCAAGGTATGAGTTGGGTATGAGCTGGGTGTGTTCATCTCTGAGGTATTGGGAAAGAATGCAGTTCCAAGCTCACTCAGGCTGCAGGCTGAATTCAGTCCCATGGTTGTAGGACTGAAGTCCCCATCTCCTTGCTAACTGTTAGCCTGGGAGCTCTATCAGCTTTTTTTTTTTTTTTAATTTTTTTTTTTCAACGTTTATTTATTTTTCGGACAGAGAGAGACAGAGCATGAATGGGGGTTGGGCAGAGAGAGAGGGAGACACAGAATCGGAAACAGGCTCCAGGCTCTGAGCCATCAGCCCAGAGCCTGACGCGGGGCTCGAACTCACTGACCACGAGATCGTGACCTGGCTGAAGTCGGACGCTTAACCGACTGCGCCACCCAGGCGCCCCTCTATCAGCTTTTAGAAGCAACCACCATTCTTTGCCGCGTGGTCTCTTCCATCTTCAAAGTCAGCAAAGGAGAATTTACCTCACATCAAATCCTTCTCACACTGTGAATATCTTCTTCAGGGAAAAGCCTAACCTCTTTTTTTTTTTTTTTTTTTTAATTTTTTTTTCAACGTTTTTTATTTATTTTTGGGACAGAGAGAGACAGAGCATGAACGGGGGAGGGGCAGAGAGAGAGGGAGACACAGAATCGGAAACAGGCTGCAGGCTCCGAGCCATCAGCCCAGAGCCCGACGCGGGGCTCGAACTCACGGACCGCGAGATCGTGACCTGGCTGAAGTCGGATGCTTAACCGACTGCGCCACCCAGGCGCCCCAAGCCTAACCTCTTTTGAGGGCTCGCCTGATCAGGTCAGTCTCACTTAGGATAATCTCTCTTTCTTAAAGCCAATTGATTTGGGACCTTAACTACATCTGCAAAAGCTCTTCATAGCAGCATCTATATTGTAGTTGACTTTTGAATAACTTGGAAAAGGTATGTGTATACCAGGTGAGGCTCGTGGAGACCATCTTAGATTTCTATCTAATACACGTATTTCCACCAGTTCTTCTATTTTTGACAGCTTTATTGAGGTGCAATTTATATACCATAAAATTTGCCTTTTTAAAGTGTACTATTAAATGACTTTTTGTATATTTACATTTGTGAAACCCAATACAATCTGATTTTAGAACATTTCTATCACCCCATTGAGAAACCTCATGCCCATTTAGTTAACCCTAATTCCCACTCTTAGCCCTGGGCAACCATTAATCTACTTTGCCTTTTCTGGACACTTCGTATAAATATAATCATACAATATGTGACCTTTTGCATCTGACTTCTTAGCATTATGGTTTTGAGATTCATCCATATTGTAGCAAGCGTTAAGTATTTGGTTTTTACAGGCACATTGTCTTCCATTGCATGAGTGTTTGGAGTCCCCTAAATCACTCCCAGGTTCGGTGTCTCTTAGGACTTGCCTCACTGGACTAACGATATACTAATAGTCACAGCTGATACTTACTACAACAAAAGGATACAAAGCAAAATCAGCAAAGATAAAAGGTGCATGGGGCAAAGGCCAGAGGAAATCAGGCTCCAGCTTCCAAGAGTCTTCTTCAGTGGAGTCACACAGGGTGTGGTTAATTTCTCCAGCAACAAACTGATCATACATGTGAAGTATCTTCTATCAGGGGAGTTCACTGGAGATTCAGTGCCCAAGGTTTTTGTTTGGGGCTAGCTAGTCACATATATACCACTTCTGCCCACCAGGTACCAAAATTCCAGATTCTCAGAAGGAAGGCAGGTATTGAGCACTGTGATACTGCAATTTGTGATTAAAATTTTTTTTTTCAACGTTTATTTATTTTTGGGACAGAGAGAGACAGAGCATGAACGGGGGAGGGGCAGAGAGAGAGGGAGACACAGAATCGGAAACAGGCTCCAGGCTCTGAGCCATCAGCCCAGAGCCTGACGCGGGGCTCGAACTCACAGACTGCGAGATTGTGACCTGGCTGAAGTCGGACGCCTAACCGACTGTGCCACCCAGGCGCCCCTGCAATTTGTGATTAGAAATATACATTTGACCTTATCTTCAACCCATTTCTGGCACAGAGATCCTAAAACTCTTGGAATTTCCTAAGTGATGAGAGCGATAAAGCCATCTTATGTTAATGAGGTGACTTTTGGCCAGCAATTAACAACAGGGGCTGGTTTCCAGGAGAACCAACCATGGGATTAGAGGTCCTATCCTTTGACCTCCAGGGACAGGAGAGGAGCAAGAGGTTGAATCAATTACCAATAGCCAATGATTTAATCAACCATGCCTGTAGTGAAACCTCTGTAAAAACCCAGAAGGAGAGGGTTTGGAGAGCTTCTGGGTGGCTGAACACATGGAGGTTTGGGGAGGATGGTGTAGTCAGAGAGGACATGGAAGCTCTGCACACCATCCCCATACTTTGCCCTATGCATCTCTTCCATCCGGCTATTCCTATGTTATATCCTTTCATAATAAACCAGTAATCTAGCAAATTAAATATTTCTCTGGGTTCTATGAGCCACTCAAGCAAATTCATCAAACCCAAGGAGGGGGTAATTGGAAATTCCAATCTATAGCCAGTTGGTCAGAAGCACAGGTGATACCCTAGGCTTGCAACTGGCATCTGAAGGAGGGGAGCAGTCTTACAAGACTGAGCCTTAGCTGTACAATCTGACACTATCTTCAGGTAGACAGCATCAGAATTAAAGGTAAATAGTGTCAGAATTAAGTTGAAATGTAGGACACCCAAATGATGTCCAAGAATGCTTGGTGGTGTGAGAGAAACACCCCTCTCCCACCTTGAAATTGTATCCTGGGACCCTATATAAGTATAAACCACACTGTTAGCACAAACAGTTTAGGCACAGTGAGCCCCTATTATCAGTTAGGGAATGGTGGGAACACTCCCAAAATCCAAGTTCCCAGATGCTAGTCAAGGGCTGACCTCACAAGCATGCCTTTCTAAGGATAGCAGCGTCAGGTCTCTGTTAACTATTTCCTACACAGAATTACTGTATCACATTTTGTTTATCCATTCATCCAATGAGAGACATTTGGGTCACTTCTATCTTTTGGCTATTGTAAATAGTGCTCTGAACATTCGCACGCACATTTCTCTTGGGTAGATACCTAAGAGTTAAATTGATGGGCCACATGATAATTCTACATCTAACATCTTGAGAAACTGTCAAATTATTTTCTAGTGTCTGCACCATTTTACATTCCCGTCAGTAATATATGAAGGTTCTAATCTTTCCACATCCTTACCAACACTTGTCATGCTTTGTTTTGCTTTTTTGTTTGTTTTGGTTTTTTATAGCCATTCTAGTGTGTGTGTACTGGTATCTCATTGTGGTTTGAATTTGCACTTCCCTCGTGACTAATGATATTAAGCATCGTTTCATATATCTTCTCCAGAGAAATGTCTACTCAAATATTTTGCTCATTTTTAAATCAAGCTTTCTTTTACTATTATCAGAATTCTTTACATATTCTAAATATAAGTCCTGTATCAAACATGATTTGCAAACATTTTCTTCTAGTCTGTGAGTTGTCTTTTTCACTTTCTTGGTTTTTTCTTGATGTTGTTTTTTTTTTTTTTTGATATTGCAAGTGGTAATTTTTATTTCATTTCTCAATAGTTCTTTTTTTTAAAAGATTTTATTTTAAGTAATCTCTACACCCAACACGGGGCTCGAACCCACAACCCCAAGATCAAAAATCACGTTTCCCTTGACTGAATCAGCCAGGCACCCCTCAATAGTTTCTTGATAGCATATAGAAATACAATTGTTTTCCTTTTATGATTTAATGAGTCACATAATTATTCATCTAGCTGCAAATATTAGATTCATGACAATAATATCATTATTTATTTGTGTCACTATTAATACAAAACAAATCCAAAAAACTGATGAATAGAAATATTCACATCTGATTGGGACATTCAGATGTTGTTTCGTTTTGTTTTGTTTTTTTAAAGATTTTATTTCTTAAGGGTGTCCTGGGTGGCTCAGTTGGTTAAGTGTCTGACTCTTGATTTTGGGTAAGGTCATGATCTTGTGGTTTGTGAGTTGGAGCCCTGTGTTGGGCTCCACGCTGAGCACAGAGCCTGCTTGGGATTCTCTCTCACATTTTCTGTCCCTCCCATGCTCATGCTCTCTTTCTCTCTTTCTCAAAATAAATAAATAAAACTTTTAAAAAATTAAAAAATATATTTTATTCCTTAAGTAATCTCTATACCCAACATGGGACCTGAACTCACAACCCCAAGATCAAGAGTCACATGCTCTACTGACTGAGCCAGCCAAGTGTCCCTTGATGTTGCATTTTGAAGTATAGAAGTTTCAATTTGGGGGATACCTGGGTGGCTCAGTCAGTTCAGTGTCTGACTCTTGATTTTGGCTCAGATCATGATCTCACAGTTCATGGGATCAAGCCCCGCATTGGGCCCTGTGTTGACAGAGCAGAGCATGCTTAGGATTCTCTCTTAAAATAAATAGATAACTTAATTTGTAAAAAGTTTCAAATTTTGACTGAGTCCAATTTATTAGTTTTTCTCTTACCACTTTTGCTTTTGGTGCTCTACTAAAATATCATTGCCTAATCCAAGATCATGAAGAGTTACTATGTTTTCTTCTAAGAGTTTTACAGTTTTAACTCTTATATTTAGCTTTGTGATCCATTTTGAGTTATTTTTTGTGTGTGGGTATGATACAGGGGTCTTTATAAAAGCAAATCCCAGACATATTGTTCAACCATAAATATTTCACTATATATCTCTAAAAGAAGTCTTTTTAAACATTCAATACACATGTGGTTAAGAAAATTTAGCAATTCCTTACATATCCAGTAAATATCCACATTTCCAATTTTTTTCACAAATGTTAAAAATTTGTTTCAATCAGTATCGAGTAAAGTCCACATATTATAACTGGTTAATAATTCCCTTAAATGAAAAAAAATTCATCTTTTTCATATAATTTATTTATTGAAGAATACTATAAATATTTGACATTAATTCTTTTTTATTCTTTTTTTTTTAATGCTTATTTATTTTTGAAAGAGAGAGAGAGAGTCGAGCAGGGGAGGGGTAGAGAGATGGAGACACAGAATCCGAAGTGGGCTCCAGGCTCCGAGCTGTCAGCAGAGCCCAGAGCTTGACACAGGGCTCGAACCCACAAACCATTAGATCATGACCTGAGCCGAAGTCGGACGCTTAACTGACTGAGCCACCCAGGTGACCCTCTTTTTTTATTCTTGAAGAATATCTTTGTTATTGTCCAAAATTTTTCATTCCCATCCAAGGTTTTGGATGTGATATAGACAGAGGTAGAGATTAAGCTAAAATAGAGTCCTTCATTTAAGGGTCAATTTGGGGGCACCTGGGTGGCTCAGTCAGTTAAGCATCTTCTGACTTCAGGTCATGATCTCATGGCTCATGAGTTCAAGCTCCTTTTCAGGCTCTGTGCTGACAGCTCAGAGCCAGGAGTCTGCTTCAGATTCTGTGCCTTCCTCTCTCTCTGACCCTCCCCAACTCACACTCTGTCTCTGTCTCTCTCTCAAAACTAAATAAACTTAAAAAAAAATTTTTTTTTTGAAGAGTCAGTTTGGGGGCACCTGGGTGGCTCAGTTTTAAGCATCTGACTTTGGGTGAACATAAGCCCCACTTCAGGTAAAACTGGAGCCCTGAATCAGGTGAGCCCCACTTCTCTCTGTCTCCCTCTCTCTGTCCCTTGCTCACTTGCGCCCTCTCTCTCTCAAAAAACAAAACAAAACAAAACAAAAAAACAAAAAAAGGGTGTTGAAAGTAGACTTATACTTGGTAAACACTGTTGTATAACACATTTACCTAGGAATACATTCTGACTTGTAAACTGATGACTCAAGAAGTTATATCTAGGGCACACTTTGGTACTATAGATATTTTATTTTAATTTTTTTGATACTACATATGTTTTTAAACTTTTATTTTTACATTTATTTATTTTTGAGGCACAGAGAGACACAGCACGAGTGGGGAGGGGCAGAGAGAGGAGACAGAATCCGAAACAGGCTCCAGGCTCTGAGCTATCAGCACAGAGCCCGACGCAGGGCTCGAATTCACAAACCATGAGATCATGACCTGAGACAAAGTCGGATGCTCAGCCGACTGAGCCACCCAGGTGCCCCATGATACTACATATGTTTTTAAAGGACTTGCCAATTCAGCTTCTCAACAGCCCCCCAGTATACTTACTGTGGTGACAACTTTCAGTTAATAGTTTAGGATCTACCAGACCAACCAACTGCTGATGGAACAGAGTGCCATGTGATTGATTGAGTTCTGTTGTGTCCAAATGTGACTAAAAGGAATGGGTGTCCTGATTTTCCTTTTTCCTTCTGTATTGCAAGCAGCAAAGACTGCTTCTCATCATACTCACATAGCCGAACTTCTTTTCAAAAATTTTTGAAAATTGGGTTTCTAACTTGCATCCAGTAAAATTCACCCTTATCGGTGTATGGTTCGGTGAATTTTAACAAATATATATAATGGTGTATATTCCCTATTAGGATATAGAAAAATTCCATATTCCAAAAATTTCATTTGTGTTCATTATTTAAAACACATATGTAACAAAATCTCAACTCTCCTGATATTGTTTTTAAACCCACGATCAGTTTGGCGGAATAATTACTGTTTTATACATTTAACCCTTTAAAGATATGATCCTAAAGAAAGCTATATGCTGCATTTGAAAATCAGCCTAATTTCATAATCATTGTAAATTATAATATAGAAAGGGGATAGTTTTAAAAGTTTAAACTTTATACTAAAATAAATTATTGATAAAGCAAAGATTGAAATATAAACAATGAAACCATAAAAGCACAATAAAACACCATAGAGATGAACATTTCAATAATCCTATAGTGATATAGAAAAGGCTTTATGAGTGAAAACCTAGAAGCCGTACAAAATAACTGTGTTAAACCTGACTTGATAAATACTAGCATTTCGATATAGCAAAAAACTCCAACGTAACATTTAGAACCAATAAAAGGCTCATATCCAGAATACATAAAGAATTAACCAAAAATTTTTTTATTAAGTAATCTCAACACTCAGCATGGGGCTTGGACTCATGACCCTGAGATCAAGAGTTGCATGCTCCGCCACCTGGCTGACCCAGCCGACAGTCCCAAGGATATATAAAGAACTTTTACAAATTAGGGGAGCCTGGGTGGCTCAGTCGGTGGAGCATCCAACTCTTGATTTCGGCTCAGGTCACAATCTCACAGTTTCTGAGATAGAGCCCCTCGTTGGGCTCTGCACAGACAGCACAGAGCCTGCTTGGCATTCTCTCTCTTTTTCTCCCTCTCTCTATCCCTCCCCCACTTGCACTGTCTCTTTCAAAAATAAGTAAACTTAAAAAAAAAAGAAAAAAAATGAAATTTTACAAATTAATAAAAGATACCACCCAATAGAAAAATATACATGAGACTTGAGCAGGTACTTCACAAAATAGTATATTCAAATGAGCAACAACAACAATAACAACAAATTATGAGAGGGTTTTCAACTTCATTAGCCATTTGCAAAATGCAAATTAAAGCCATAACTAAATACTACTACCCACTCACCAGAAAAGGCAAAGTTAGCAAGATAGACAATATCAAGTACTCACAAAGTCTCACATACAAGTGAGGAGAGCTTAAATTAATACAACTATTTGGAAGACAGTATGGCAGCTATCTACCAAAGTAGAATCTACACATAACCCTTTGATCCAATAATTAGGTATATCACAAACAGAAATGTGTCGGTAAGTCCAAGAATATTCATAGCAGCACTATTCGTAATAGGCCACAAGTAGAAGCAATGTAAATATCCATCAACAGTAGAATGGCTAGATTAAGTAAACTGTAGTATATTTATTCAGTGGAATATTACACAACCAGCATAAGTAAATAAACTACGGCTACATGCAATGACATGAAGGAATCTCACAAACGTAAGATTGAACGAGAGAAACAAACCCAATTTAAGAATGCGTATTGCCTGCAATCAAAACTCAGAAATAATGCTAAAAGTTACTTCTGAGTAAGATGTAGACCTAGAAGGAAGAAACAAAGGGGTTTTCTGGGAATTTGTTGCATGGCATGTTGTAAACTTGGGACCTAAGCATTTTGGTAGGTAGGTTATACTTATGCTTCAGTAAAACATTTCTGGACACTGGAGAAAAAGAAGCTGTTTATCAAACTGAGATTTTTTTTTCCCTCAATGTACTAAAATTCTATCCTGAGAAAATGTCAATTTAATATATATAATATATAATATTATATACAATATAATACATAATATAATATATAATGTATCATATATAATATATAATTAAAACATGGTCAGAAATGTTCCTCTGTAACCACAACTTACCTAACTTACTCTGTTCTTTCTCCTTCCCTTGTAGCTCATCAGTGAGCCTTTGGATTTCTTCTTGGGCCATCCTTAACCTCTCTGCTACTTGTTCTGCATTTCTCTCTAGGCAGTTTTGTGATGTTTTATCTTTTTCCAGGTCTTCATTATGGGACTGAAATAAAACTATTTTTAGTCATAAAACAAAAATTAAATGTACTCTTTTAACACTGCACTATTTCCTACAAGCGTTTGAAAGCTAATAAAGGAAAGTAGCAAACAATATTTCATTTATATGTATTTCTTTTAAGTTAAAGCATATAAAGTTGGTGATATTTAATCTTTTTCCACTATAAACTTACAACTTCATATAGTTCAACCTAATCTAAGAGATTATTATTTAAATTATATAATTTATACATTATATATTAAATTAAATATATAATTTAAATTATTGAATTATAAAAAATAGAAACTTTATCATAAAAGTGAGTATCATCTGGAAAAAAGAGAGAAAGTCATCCTCATGTATACAGTCCATTAAATACAGTTTATAAAATTCATTCACATAACGTATTTCATTTAATTTCAACAGATGCACACACTCAAATCATGTTTACAGCCCCAGCTCCTTTTCTGCAATTGTTTTCAAAGCATTTAAAAGCTAAGAAATTCAGTCTCAATTATACCTTGCTCTTTATTTTTAAGTTTATTTTTATTTATCTTGAGAGAGAAACAGAGAGCAAGCAGGGGAAAGGCAGAGAGAGAGGGAGACAGAATCCCAGGTAGACTCTATGCTGTCAGCACAGAGCAGGATACAAGGCTTGAACTCACAAACCATGAGATCATGACCTGAGCCAAAGTCAAGAGTTGGATGCTTAACCAACTGAGCCACCCAAGCGCCCCTGTAATTATTTTCAAAGCATTTTAAGAGCTAAGAAAGTCAGTCTCAATTATACCTTGCTTTTGATCCCCAAATATGTATTAATTTATATAGTCATTATACAAATTTTTCTAAAAGATAAGAAGACAACCAAAATACCACATACATAACAAAACTACTAGTGTATCGGTATATAGCCTTGCAATATTTTTTATTTATAGACATTTTTTACATAGCCATAATCCCAATCTATGTACATGTTTCTGTCTGGCTTTTTCATTTAACATTGTATGAGAAACATTTTCCCACATAACAGAGCCGATTTTGTAACGATAATTTTTAAAGTCTATATAATGTTCCAGAGTGGGTGCAACATGATTTATATAATCACTTAAGCATTTGGTAGTTTCCAAATTTTTGCTATTTAACATAACACTATGAGGAGTGCCTGAGTGGCTCAGTTGGTTGAGTGACAGACTCTTGATTTCAGCTGGGGTCATGATCTCAGGGTTGCGCTGAGTGCAGAACCTGCTTAAGATCTTCTCTCTCCTTCCCGCTTGTGCGCGTGCATGTGCACACGCTCTCTTTCTCTCTCTCTCTCTCTCAAAAAAAAAAACAAAAACAAAATAAAAACAAAACAAAACAAAACAAAACAACCCGCTATGATATACAGTTTCATCCATATATATTTATCTTGGGTTACTTCCTGTGGTTAAATTCCCAGCAAATACTTTATTCACTGGATTTAGTGCTTAATAACATTTCCTCAGATCAAAAAATGTAATTCTATGAAGAGAATTGATTCTACTTAAAACAATGTGCTATATATTAAAGGACTACCCACAAAAAGGGCTCCAAACATATTTGGGAAGAAGTATGTATTATCCCAAAGTGATTTTTCAAGGGATATAACACACGCTGTTTAAATTTTGATACATTCAATAAAAATCAGTATTAACTTCTTTCTTCTCAAATTTTTGTGATGTGTTTACAATACTTTTATGCACAATTTTATAATTTTCACAGCACGAATCTATACATTTTAATATATTCAAACAAAATAGTTGGTAAAAGCTACTATTATTAAGTAAAGGATTGTTTTTTTACCTCTCTCAGATTTTTTTTAGACTGCTGCACATGTTCCTGATGTTTCTCCTGTTCTCTCCGCAGAGGCTGGTGGTTTTGTTCAAAGTTCTCCTAAATAAATAACAAGAGATAAATGAAATTTACATCAATCAGTCTTCCCAAATAATGTCATTTAAATTTTTTTTTTAAAAGCAAAATATAGGAGCACAGTCCAATCCATTTTGTGAGGCTAGATCATGCATTCTCAATGAGACAATATCATCCCCAAGGGAGTGAAAATTGACTCTGACGGGGCGAAAAAAATCTTACTCTTTTTATTACAAAGCAAGATATACCTACAGTATATAAATAGAACTTCACAGTATATAAATAGAACTCTATCAGTAGTATTAAAATTTCATGGGAGACAGATTAGGAAAAATTATCTAAATATTCTCATGATAGAGGAAATAACGAAAAATGGTTGGCTAACACTGGCTAGACAAACCTTGAGATTAAAACCCAACAAAAATAACACGAGAAAGAAAAATCACAGGGCAATTGTCTTACTCATAAACATAGATGTAAAAATCTTAAACAAAATTTTATCAAATCTAAGCTAGTAATATCTAGAAAGGATAATATATCATGAACAAGCTGGATTTGCCCCAGGAATGCAAAATAGGTTTAACATTAGAAAAATAAATCAACAAAATTCTCACATTAACAGATTAAAGTTCTAAATTATTTCATCATCTCAGTGGCTATAAAAAAATATTTAAAATACCACTGGTTTCTAATAAAAACTCTTAGCAAACTAGGAATAAGAGTATAAATAATAAATAAACAGTACCATTTGAAACAAAACCTTCAGCAAACATCATACTTAATAGTGAATCATTGAATACTTTCTCTGATATCAATAACAAGACAATAATACCAGATAATACCAGTGATAAGATGAATTTCAAGATAATACTAGAGAGCCTAGCCAGTATAAGGCAAGAAAAAGAATTAAAAGGAATAAGGACTGAAAAGGAAGAAACAGAAGTATCATTCTTCTTAGGTAATATGATTGTACAGGTAGAAAATACTTTAGATCTTTAAATTACTTATTAAATTGAACGAGAGGGGAGCCTGGCTGGCTCAGTCAGTGGAGCATGTGACTCTTGATTGTAGGGTTGTGAGTTTAAGCCCCACATTGGGTGTGAAGCCTATTTAAGAAAATAAACAAGGGGCACCTGGGTGGCTCAGTCAGTTAAGTGTCCAACTCTTGAATTCAGCTCAGGTCATGATCTCACAGTTCGTGAGTTTGAGCCCCATGTTGGGCTTTGTGCTGGTGGCACAGAGCCTGCTTGGGATTCTCTCTTTCCCTCTCTCTCTGCCCCTCCCCTGCTCAGTCTCTCTGTCTCTCTGTCTCTCAAAATAAATAAGTAAATATTTTTAAAAATAAATAGAGAAAAAAATATTTTAGAAATAAATAAGTAAAATGAATGGAAATTTTTAGCAACAATCCTAGGTATAGGCCAATATGTAAAATAATTATACTTCCAAATACCAGCAAAAGATAATTAGAAAATTAAATTCTTTTAAAAAAGATAGCATTTGCTATTAATAGCATCCAAAAATATGAAGTACCTAGGAATACATGTAACAAAGAGTGCAAGATTTTGTAGGGAAATCATAAAACTTTACTGATATACTTTTAAAAATACATGGAGAGATATTCCATGATCACAGATCACATCAATATTTTAAGATAGTAAATTCCTCTTAAACTGATTTATAGATTCAATACAACCAAAAATCAAAATCTCAGATTTTGTAATAACATGAATCAGCTCGTTAGTCTTTCCTCTTAAAATTATTTAGTGACTCTCCAGACCTTCTACACCCAAGTCCAGCATAGATATGCATTCCAACTGTTTCTATGCCTCAGGGCGCTTGGCTGGCTCTGTCAGGGTAGCCTACAACTCTTCATCTTCGGGTTGTGAGTTTGAGCCCCGCGTTAGGTGTAGAAATGACTTAAAAATAAAATCGTTTAAAAAATGATTTTATGCCTCTACTGTGATCCAGGACCATTGCTGGGTGCTAAGTACAAACTTCAGTTCAGCATATGAGTCTCACCATGATGTGGTTCCTGAAAATATCTCCAGCCACATCTCTTAGCGTTCACTCACATGAACCAGTATGCATTATACACTGTTTCCCCTGCCAGCAATGCCTTTCCCAGCTGCTTTATGAACACCCATTCAGCTTTCAAAATCCTACTCAACACCTCTTCTGGAAGGCTTTTCTTGCCTAACCCATCACATCTGACTCAGCCCTTCCTCTGAGTTTCCCTAGCCTTCTGTGCCTTTATCATGGGACTTTCCACACTGAACCGTGACCACTGGCTTTTTTTCCTTCCTCCATTAGCTTGTAAGTTCCTTGGAAGTCCAAATCATGTCTGACTTGACTTTGTTTCTACATCCACTGGCACAGATCCTGGCACATGGAACGTTCTCAATAAATAAAAACAATAATGCTAATTAATACTCCGGTTTCTTTTCAGATGGCATAAATCTTTTACCTTTTACTACAGATTTTTGTGGAGAAAAAGCCCCCTACAATAATGCTAATAAATGTGTGAGGTGCTATTCTAGAGCCTTATATATGTTATTTCATTTTCATGATCACCTTGTGGAGTAGTTGAGTGGATCTCAGATTTTATTAATGAGAAAATCAAGGTTCACAAAAGGTAACTTGTGCAAAGTCATACCACAAACAAGTAGCAGGGGAAGTCCACCCCAATCTAAAACCTATATTCGTTTTTTGTTTTAAAGTTTATTTTGAGAGAGAGAGAGAGAGAGAGAGAGAGAGCATGTGAGTAGGGGAGGGGCAGAGAGAGAGGCGGGGAGAGAGAGAATCCCACAGTGGGGCTCAGACTCAGGCAGAAGCGTGAGATCATGACCTGAGCCAAAATCAAGAGTCAGGGGCACCTGGGTGGCTCAACTGATTGGGTGTCCGGCTTTGGCTCAGGTCATGATCTCACAGTCCGTGAGTTCAAGCCCCACGTCGCACTCTGTGCCGACAGCTCGGAGCCTGAAGCCTGCTTTGGATTCTGTGTCTCCCTCTCTCTCTGCCCCTTCCCCACTCACACTCTGTCTCTCTCTCAAAATAAAATAAAAAACATTAAAAAAATTTTTAAAAAAATCAAGAGTCAGACCCTTTACTGACTGAACCACCCAGGTGCCCTAAAACTTATATTCTTAAGCATTGTTAAAACTGGCTTCCTTATAATTTAATGAATGAATGATTGAAAAAACAAATACTAAAAGACTGGCCTGCCTCTTATTCAATTACCTAGTTAATTTCAGAATACCTGGGGATGTTCTTTCAGGAATTTACTGGTCATACACCTTTGTGACTCCGGCTTTGGGCCCCGGGCTTCCAGTTTCTGCAAGAGTGTACTTCTTTCTACCAGTAAGTATGCAATCTGTTCACTGGGGCTGCTCAGAGCTATTTCAGATAAGCCCTCTTGATACAACATTTCTTCAACCTCTTTTATTTGCACTTCTGTTCGGAAGAAATAACAAATACAAAACTATTAAAAGAAATGCAGGCAAATAATTGCTGTTCTATGATGTTAAATGTGTTCTTAATTACACAGCAAATTAATTTTAAAAATCAGTTATACTGTTGCTACCATCCTTCTTTCTATCTGTCCAGGGTGTTTGCAAACTTTCAGAAATAATAACAAAAAAAATGGGAAAAGGTTCTCAAAAATGGTAGATATTCTTACTATTGGATAACTTTAAAATTCGTTGTTGTTTTATTGAGTGCTTACTATGTGGCAGGTATTGTACTAAGCATTTAAGATAAATTTATCTCATCGAATCCTTGCAAAAGCCACTGAGGTAGGAAACATGATTATCTCATTTATGAGACGAGGATGCAGGCATCGACAAGCCAATTAACTTGCATGACATTACGCAACAAGTCTTACCAAAATTCTTGGTGATTTCAACATTCAGATAGATTATTGTAGTGCCCTGGCTTCTCAGTCTGTTTAGCAACTAACTTCCAAAGAGTCCTCTACGCCATCTCATTCTCTACTCCCATAGTAATTCTATGGGAGTCATTAGCTGCAACTCCCCAGTCTCAATTTCAAGCAACCCATTCTCCAATCACCCCTTCCTATGTACTTCTAGTAGCTGGATGTCAACAAGTTTTTGGCCACACTGGTAACTATAATCCACTGACTTGAAACACTGCTCAATGTTCCTTTCCCACTCTTGTTCTCACTTTCTTAACTAGCTTAGATTCATCCAATCAGTTCATTGTTATCATCACTCTCTTGAAACATTCACAACTCCCATGCCCCTCTTTCTTTCCATTATACTTGGTTGACAGAATTCCAGCCTGTTTAAGTCCAACCCTTCAGCCCCACTGCACCTCACTCCAGAAGCTGAACGTTGCTGGAGAAAACTGCACAGCCAGTGCTGATTGGTTTCACTCTCACTTCATGTCTACTCATCTCAAGTGAGTCCTTATTGTTCAGCAATCCTCCCACAATTCCCCAGAATTCTCTCTCATTTTCTTATATTTTCTAGAGCTCTAGACCATTATTTCATTCCTCTCTCTCCTCAAGTCTCCAACAGCTCCTTCCCTGCCCTCACTCTCCGCTGAATACCCTGCTTCTTATTTCACGGAGGAAAAAAGCACACTCCAAAGACAGCTTCCACGATCTTTCAAAGATTCCAAATCTTTTAAATCTTATAAATCTCTTGTGCAATTTAACAAACTATCCTTGCTCCTAACTCTCCCCTTGTGCACTGGATCCCATTCCCACTTATCTCAAAGACCACACGCTTGCAGCTGACTCCTCTCTTGGTTGCCCCATCAAGCTTTCTTCCCAACTTAGCGTTGTGATTATCTTCAAGACATGCTATCATATCTCCCACTAAAAACAACAATGAAAACAATAAGAAATCTTCCTTCAATCTCATATCCCTCTCCAGCTTCTACACAACTTCCTCACTCTCCTTTACAGCACAGCTTCAAGAAGGGATCAACCATTGCCATGTCCCCTCTTCCTCCCCTACCACTCTTTCCTGAGTTCACTGCAAGCAGGCTTTCGTACCCACCACTCCACAGAAGCAGCTCTTGTCAAAGTTACTCATGACCTTCATGTGACCAAATCCTATAGTGAGTGATCTGTCCTTGTTCTACATGTCCTATCAGTGATATCTGACCTACTCGTTCACATCCTTTCCTTAAAACACTGTCGTCATTTCTCTCTGGGACCCCACACTCTGCTGGTTTTCCTCCCACCTTGCGGGCCACTTCTTCACACACTCCTTGGCTAATTTCTCACCTTTTCAGCCTCTAAACATAGGAATGTCCCAGGGCCCATCCCCGAATCCTCTTTTACTCCCCAGATAATCCCTATAGTCCCAAGGCTTTAGGTTTGGCTATATACTGATGACTCCCAAATTCACAGCTGCAGCTTGTGGTGCCTTCCAAACTTACACAGTTGTCTACTTGACATTCCCACTTGGATGTCTACTACATGCATCAAAATGTACATGTCCAAAAGCAAGCTCTTTACGGTCTTCCTCAAATGGGATTTCCCACAGTCTCCCCCACCTGAGTAGCTGGAACTCTAATATTCCAAATGCCCAGGCCAGAAAGCTTTGGGACACCAGTGATTTCCCCCCTTTTCTCCCACCCAACGTTACGTCCATTATCTAGTCATATTAGCTCTATCTTCAACCTTCAATTATATAAGCTTTTCTGGAGTAATTAAGTTTTATGTGCCCAAAACAAACAAACTTGTATTTTGTAAAGTGCTCACTAAAAATAATAGCGCTTCTTGCAAAAAACAGATTGGTATAGACCATTCTAAATCTCTGTCATTGTGTAACTGGAGTGCTATAAAAAACACTGACGATCCTTATAATTATACTGGTACATTAAAAGAATTACATCAGATTCCATCAAATATAGAAATACTATAGTAAATACAGGGCTTTATCTTCTTTTAAAAAACCAGGCTTGCTGTAAAGGTGAGCTAAAAGAGTTGAGTCTGTGGAGTTATGGAAACAAAGGCAAAATGCACAAAGATTAGGGATATCTTTACAATAAGCACTTCCAAGGAGAAACATGTGGCCAAACTGAGGCCAGAAGAATAATGTGGGACAAATGAGTTTCATGTGTAAACTCCAAGGCTTGCTTGCTGGTAAGCCAAAATCATTAACATGCTGGGGGAAACTGTATATGAACTTCTGCCTTGAAATGACATAATTCCCCCATTTGCCAATCCTTCAAAAGCTAATTTATGCTGGCAGCAGGACATACATATCTTCTGTTTCTCATGGAATGGCAGCTTAGAGCCCTGAACAACACTCCTGCTGAGAATAGCTAAAAATGCCAGAAGAAAACTTAAAACTCTTAAAATGCAACCACTGTACAAACAAAAATAGAACACAAACTATTAAGCCAGCAGAAGGAAACTCAGTATATTCAATGCAAAACAAGAAATGAAAATAAAGGAAACAAGAGTGTAGTACATATGAGGTATATCCTGTGATTAACTCAACTTTTCCGTCTGAGATTCAAAATAAAGAAAAAACTTCCATCAGCAGACCCTCATGAAAGGAAGTTCTAAAATGAAAAAAAAAAAAAAAGATTTCAAATAGAATATCTGAGATGTAAGGAAAAATGCTGAGTACAGAAAATAATAAATGTGTGGTAGATATAATCACTGACCATATATAATAATAATATCTAATTTGTGAGGTTAAACAAAACAGAATATTCTAAAGGGGTCCTATCTGTATCCTCTTTTGTAGCTTTGTAGTACTTAAATATTTTCTGAGTCCATAATATGCTAGGTACTTTACAGGGCAGGTGTGATGGGGAACACAGAAATCACTAAGACCAGGGCAAGATCTCTGCCCCAGAGGAGCTGACACAGGTCACTAGCAGAGTGTGGTAAATGTTCTAATAGAGGCTGAAGGAAATGACCATCCTGTGTTCTCCCACACACATTTCAGACTATTTCACAACAGATAATTTAAAAAGACCAGGCAGAAAATACACCCAAAACATTATAAGTACTTTTCTTGGAGTGGAAGACATATAGTGATTTTCCCCTTCCTTCTTTTATACATTTTCCAATTTCCTATAATTGTCGCATATTACTTTTAGAATTAGAAAAAAAATTAACTTTATATTTTTATAAAAGGAAAAATTACCCTGTTTCGGTTGGAGCACTTTAAGCTCATGTCTAAACTGTTTGTTTTCCTTTTCACAACCGTGAGACAATGTTTCTCTTTCCTCTGTTAAGGTATGGACACGGTTTGCATACTTTTCCATCTAAAAAGAAAATAATACATTTTTTTTACTGTTAGTCCATGGATCATATAGTACCCCATATCAAGTCTATGAAGTGAAAGAGTCATGAAGAGATCACTATACTGTTGTGTCTATAAGAAATAGGCAGAAAATTCAGCTTTCCTTAAGTGTGGGTCTCCCTCCCTAAACTTCCTTCCAGCTGTTTTATGTTATCAGTCATTGTTTCCCATAGATATGACGATATATCACCACAAATTTCTGGGACAGTCACAATCTCTACTTTTTTTTTTTCCATTAACATATCAGGTTTTAAATCAAGTTGCCTTATCTATAGTTTAGGGAATATAGTCATGATACTCATAAACAGAGAAAAATCTCCACAATAATTGTTTATACTCCTATGCTAACAATGATGATTAAGAAGTCTGAAATCTTAATAGAAGACTGCATTAAAATAAATTATTGAGTATTAAAAAAATAGCTTCTGGTTCATATGGCAGCTTCACAACAGGTACTTTTATGTGGCTCATAATAATAGATTAAAAGCTAACTCGATGCTCTGGGTACTGTACTAAGGACATCAAATATTTACTTTTCACCACAATCCTATGAGACTGTTATCCTCCCGCTTTGTAGGGGAGGAAGCAGGTGGCTAGAGTCCAAGGGGTTTGCTGTGTCATGCAGAATTGAGTAAGAGGAGGAGCTAGACCTCACACTCAGCAGGCCAACCCAGAGGCTAAGCTCTTACCTACCGTGCCAAATTGCTTAGAGATAGACTACCAAAGTAACTGAATTTAGTTTTACTGAATTGTGAGGACAACTCCTCACAATACAAACACAAAAAGCTGAGTGGTATAGTAGAGGTAACAGAGCACTGCCACCCAACTTAATAACTTTCTGCTAATCTTCAAGGTCTTTCTCTTCAAAATGGCAGGAACAACACTACCTATTTCTAATAATAACACCTATAAGTTATTGAATACTTGCTAGGTGTCAAGTATGTGTGTGTGAAATGTTTTGTGTGCTTTAACCTCACATGTACTTGTAAACTTCACAAATCTCTTTGAAGAAGCTATTATCACCCCCATCTTACAGGTGAGGAATTTCAAGTTCAAAGAAGTGAAGTAACTTACCCAAGGTTACACACAAAGACAGTACTAAAGGCAATGCTTCACCCCCTTGTGCCTAATGTTAAAGTTCATGGTCTATTATTGGTCTATTATGCTATAGATAATAATAGCATCGTCTATTATGCTATCCTGCTTTTGTTCTAAAGGAGCTGCATTCTTCTTTGAGTTTGGAAATAAAATTGTCCTCTAAGAGTTAAATTTAAAAATCAGTAAGTTGCATACCTGAGCTGAGATGATGAAACACAGCAGAGTGATTTCCAAGCAATCTGAATTTCTTAACTTGTTTAAAGAAAGAATACGTCAGAAAGTATGTTGATCAGTATTGGAAACATCAAAAAGAGTGATAAGAAAGACAAAAGATGTCATTATCTACTCATCTAAGGGCTGGGGACCCTGGTTCTAGTCTATAACAGGTCCAGAAGTAAGGGCAGGTATAGATTAGCCCTCTTGTGGAATTCAGGCTATCTTAGCCAGTGCTATAAAAATTTAGAATGATTTGTTCAGCGAGTAAACATCTGTAACCAAACATCTGTTTGGCTTCCCATGTAGTGTACCTGTAGGGAAAGAATCCATCAGCCACAGGACATGTATGTCTCGTTCCTGTGACAATTATGTTTCTTACCGTCAGTTAGTAAGCTGGTATCTATTTTTCTATAAACTTCTTTGTGAGTGTGGTTAATTCAAGATCATCTTTGAGAAACAGATCCTCTTACAGAACACTGACTACTCAGGTTTCTAAGCCTACAAGCAAGAGAGTCGGCTGGAGGGTGGGTTATTGAAACAAAGATAATGAAAGCCACCTTGAGCAGACCTGTTGGGATCTTCAGCCATTCATTTCTGGGTAACATCCTGTACATGTACTCTACTGGAAACCAATGCAGACTGTTGGCACAGTTCATGAAGAAAATTATACTTGTGAGTGCTTTGCAAACTACACAGTAATATTCAAATGTTGGTTTTTAATGTGTCAGTTTAATGAAGGACAATGAACAAAACCACAGGTATCTTAAAACTTTATGTTATTAGCTCTTACTTCTTTCATTGCTTCCGTGTGCTTCACTGTAAGCTCTTCTAAATTTCTGGTAGCAGTGCTCAGCCTGTCTTCATTCTGGAATAAACAAAATAGAGTGGTTCTTCTGTAGCAACAAGGGGTCCAATCCCTTCTTTGTCAAGATGGTGAAGTACGTATTCTAACTGCACTTGTGCCTTGGTGGAAGAGATGAGCATATGTGTATGTACACACACACACATGCACACACACACAACTGAGCATGCAAGAAATCTGATATGTATATACATCCAGAGTTAGTCTCTGTACAAAGTATAGTTTAGTTCTGTTAATTAATGGGTATGTTATCCAGTTATGATGAACACTTACATGAAGTAGCCAACAACACAAAGAAAATTAAAGTTTCAAACGGCTTTACAGTATCTCTAAAATAAGAAATGATGAAAAAAAAATAAATGATAACATGATATATAAATATATACACACACACACACAATACAAATGTGCGTTTAAAAAAAATACACGCTTTTCTGTATACCCAGTTCTGAAGTTTATAATTTAGTAATCTGAAAATCGCCCAAAGGCCCCTTGCAAAGTTATAAATTCCAAAGAAGCGCCCTCAGTTGAATTTGAGAGATACAGGGACTCGTCTGGAAGCTAGACCGCACACTGCTCCTGTGCCATCAAGGAATTATTGTGCTCACAGTATATGGCTTATAATTTCTGGTGACTTCTAAATCATTCAGCTCTCTTCCAAAACTTCCTGATATAAGCCTGCCATCAATATAATCTTTAGCTTTTTCAGCTCAAAGTAGTCATGCTACAAAACAGTTTACACTATAATAGTAGGTGAAACATAGATTCCCGCTTGCTGGAGTTGTTTGTATTTGTGTTACCAGAACCTCCAGCTGTGAATCAGACTTGCTGTTAAAATCAAACACAACTTTTAACCAAGTTAATCTGACCCAAATTGTAGTGATATGCATAATTATTAC
Source organism: Felis catus (assembly GCF_018350175.1). Lineage (NCBI taxonomy): Eukaryota > Metazoa > Chordata > Mammalia > Carnivora > Felidae > Felis > Felis catus. The sequence goes on along the minus strand of NC_058375.1, from coordinate 33,166,853 downwards.
TGTACTGCAGACAGTCCACAGAAATAATACTGTTTTGTTTTTTTAACAGCAAAATCATATTTTTTATTATTTTTCTCCTTTCTTGCTATGTTCTTCAGAGTCTTATCATTTTCACATTAATAGTTTTAATGGACAATATAGAATTCTAATTATCATCTGAATCTCACACAGGAAGAAAAAAGGACCCAGGTCTGGATCTTTGTACCCTATGTGTCCTCCTCATGACTGACAGCTAAAAATCTTGTCATGCTCCTCCCCCCCACACTCCCATCATCTGGTCCCCATTCACATTCTCCTTCTCCCTTTTTAAGGCTAAATAATATTCTAGTTCCTGTCTGTGTGTGCACACATGTGTTTACATTTTGTTTATTCACTCATCTGTAATGGACATTTGGGCTGTTTCCACCTTTCAACTGGTGTGAATTAACAGTTCTGTGATCATGGGTATACAAATATCCATTTAAGTCCCTGCTTTCAATTGTTTTGGGTATACACCTAGACGTAGAATTGTTATCATATAATTCTGTTTAACTTTTTGAGGAGCTGCTGTACTGTTTTCCAAAGCAGCTGCACCATTTTATGTTCCCACCATGCAATGTAGAAGGGTTCCCATTTCTCCACATCTTTGACAACGTTTGTTATATTTGTTTTATATATACAGTGATATATATCCTAGCCATACTAATGGGTGTGAGGTGATTGCTCTCTTAAACTATAATTGTTTTACAACGACAGTGAGACTTTAGTCCCTGGACCATTACCTCTCTCAAACTACCAGATATTTTTGGCTTTTCCTGCCAAGCCTGGACCCAACAGTTGATCATTTCAACCTCTCATCAATGTCCCCCATTATCTTGCTCCTTGCCCCACCTTCCCTGAAAATCCTAGCCCTGGAAAAGTTCAACCATTTGCCTTTTCTACATCTATTTTAGTTTGCTGAGTGCTGGTACGGAAAAATAAAACAAGCAAGCCGACTGAAGCCACTACAAATTCATGGCTGCAGCCTGAGACAAGCTTCTCAGCTGCTAGATCATTCTATGCATTCTTTACCAGATTCTGTTACCATTTCACTCAGCAGCTATTCAGAACTTTCATCTCTCCCATCAAACTCCAAGTCTTATCTCTCCCCTCTTTTGGCAGATGACCTTGTCTCCCACAGCACTAGCAAAACTAGGGTCATCATATAACTTTGTCAGCTTCTTCCCTTACAGCAAGGTACTAGCCTTCATCATTAGAGACCTTGTTCTCTTTCCCCCTCAGTGGAAGAGATTTCCATCCTCCTGACCAAAGCAAATTTCTTCACCTGTGTTCTAGATCCTGTCCCTATGGCTTCTTCAAGAAAGCTTTTCTTTTCTGTATACTCATTATCTCCTTCTCTACTGATCTCTCACCCTTTGCTCAAGATGTTTGTCTTAAAAATAAAGATACAAAAATAACCCTCCTTTGACCCCACCACATTCCTCAGAAGCTACTGTCTTTCTTCTAATTTGTCTTCCCCTCCTCAAATAACTGCATTTTGGCTTCTGTTCTTACCACTATACTCAAAATATCAGTTACCAATGGGCACCTGGGTGGCTCAGTTGATTGAGCTTCCGACTTCAGCTCAGGTCATGATCTCACAGTTCACGAGTTTGGATCTCACGCCAGGCCCTGTGCTGACAGCTCAGAGCCTGGAGCCTGCTTCGGATTCTGTATTCCCCTCTCTCTCTGCTACTCACCACTCATGCTCTGTCTCTCTCAAAAATGAATAACTGTTAAAAAATTTTTTAAAAATCAGTTACCAATAACCTTCAAAATGCCAAATTGGACATGTTTCTGTAACTTGTATATATGATCTCTCTGCATTATGTCCACTCCTATCTTGAAAGTGTTTCCCTTCTCTGTTCTGTGACATCACTTTCTCCTGTTTTTACTCTTACCTCTCTGACCTTTCCTTCTCTGTTTTCTTCCTGGGCTCCTCTTCATCCACAGCCCCTTGAGATGCTGCCATTCCTAAGAACTCTGCCTTTGGCTCTCTGCCTTTCTCACTACTATGATCATTAACAGCTTGGGTATAGGAGTCTGACACATCTTGAAACCCTGCCTCCACCACTTTCTGGTTTCATGACTAGGCAAGTCACCTAACTTCTTTAAACTTTGGTTTCCCCCCAAAGTGGATTAATAATAATGCCTACCTCATGGGATTGTTAGCATTAAATAATAATCCATCTCTGTGAAGCTCCAGATCTATCTAGAAAAAAATGGGAAGAAACAGAAACACACTGAAGTTAGAATAAACACAAGTGCATGTGGCAAAGACTGCGTTTTGTCCTCCAATATTTATTTTTCCCTTTCCCACAGCGTAAGATAATCTGGTTTCCCGAATGATCACACGTCTGCCTGCCTTACTGCTAGATACAGCCATGTGACTAAGTTCTAATCAATGGGATGCAAGTGGAATTGTGTGCCACCTCTAGGAAGTGCCCTGAAAGGAACAGGATTCCCCCTTCCTCACTCGTTCTTCCATTCCACTGGCTGGAATGCACACAAGATAGCTGAAGTTTGAGCAGCCATCCTGGACACCATGGGGTAGAAGCCACATGCCACAGATAATATACTATCATGAGAAAAGAAATCTGTGAATCTCTGACAATTTCAAGATGTCTGGACTGATTTCTTCTTGATTCTTATTTGGCAGAAATAAATTTCTATCTTTCTCCAGCCATTTTTATTTTGAGCTTTCTGACCCTCATGGCCAACCAATCCAAACTACTATAGGAGGGTTACTTAAAGAATAAAACACAGGGCATACACTGGAAAATAAATATAACTACATAGGAGCTGGATATGGAACTGTGCAGTGCATCCTGGACTAGACTGGAACTAGTCTAGCCTGACCCATGAGGTCTTTCGGTTCTGTTGTTTCCACATGAATCTGCCCCCATTTGCTAGCTTTTCTACATGGATGGACTTTCTCCGCCTGCTCATCGGCCAGGCTAAAAACAGCCATTCACATGTTAAGCCTATCTAACTTTTCAGATAAGTCATTTCTGTTCTTTATCTTTTAGTTCAAATTCATGAAAGAGGGATGATTATTTTTTGCTCACCCAATGAACTGTGCCCCCCTCTCCAAAGTTAGTTGTATAATCCTCATTCAGTCCATTGTGACTAGAATGGGTTGGAAGTAGGGGTATAAATACAGCCACCAAGGTCTCCTCTTTTAAAAACTTTTTTAAATGTTCATTTGTTTTTTGAGAGAGAGAGAGAGAGAGGGTGAGAGAGAAAGAGAGAGAGAGAGAGAACGAGCAGGGGAGGGACAGGCAGAGAGGGAGACACAGAATCTGAAGCAGGCTCCAGGCTCTGAGCTGTCAGCAGAGGGCCAACAAAGGGCTTGAACTCACAGAGCGCCTCGTGCATGACCAGAGTCACGGACCCTTAACCGACTGAGCCACCCAGGTGCCCCAACCAAAGTCTACTCTTTAAGCAAGGATTGCTGGAGAGGTACAAATTCCAAAGAAGAGGATGTAGGCTAGGAAGGCAATCTAAAATGAGTCTACTATTTAAGACCAATGCGTATCTAATTGTCTGATGAACAACTCAGTTTGAACAATCCACTCATCTTTCCTTTCCACCTGCTCTGCCTTCTGTATTCAATAGTTAATAAAATCACCATCAATATAGTTTCCTAAGCCAGAAACCTGGGAGGCAACCATGGCCCTGCCTTCTTATTTATCCCACTCTCATTAACAACCAGTCCCTGAATGTGTAGATTCTCCCTCTTATCTAACGGTGCTGCCTTAGTGTAGGCTCTCCTCATTTATTGTCCAGTTTATTGTATCCGTAACTGATGTCCCTGCTGCCAGGCTGGCCCCCATCCACAGCCCTCAGACTGACCGTTCTGAATGCAAATCACTTGCTGCTTATCATTTGCAGGGCTTTCAGGAAGAGTTCAACCCCTTAGCTTGGCACCAGAGATTCTTCACAACCTGGTTCCTGCCTGTCTCTATAGCCTTGTCTTCCGCCACACCTTGACATTAGCCTTCCACGCCGGTACGCTCACTGATCCCCCTCATGCTTTTATTTCCATGACTTTGAACATTTGGGCCCCTCTGCCTGTTCTGCTATGACATCCCAGAATGCACATTTTCCCAGGGGACTTACTGGGACTCAATGGAGATTGAAAATTCTAAAAAAACAGACCTTAAAGCAATATAAATCCATTATTTGAATTATAAATGCTCTGACATCTAAACTGTGCCTCAAATTACCCACATATCAAAGCACACACAACTATTCTCTACAAAGTAGATACTGAATAAATGCTCATTAAGTATCTTAAAAACTTTTAGGGGCCCCTCAAAACTTCCAGATGTAAAGAATGAGTTGGTAAAGCTGTCAAAGCAAGCTGAGACAGAGAAAAAGGATTTTAAATGGAACGAGGCAAGAAGAATGGGCGTAGATTCATCGCTTCTTGTTCTTATTTCCCCTACAGGTGCCCTCAAACTACGGTGAAGGGGCCAGGACCACACCTTGTGCTACAGCACATCTTTTGGCTCCGAGCGAAAGATGAGGTTGGGATCTCACGGTCTTAGAATGACATTAGGAAACAAACGTACATAGCATGGCCACAAAAACTGAAATATCCAGATAGGCTACTCACCCTAACCCTTCTTTCTTCCTTCTACACAAATACAATTTAAAAATTATAGACATCTTGGGCTGCCTGGATGGCTCAGTCGGTTGAGCGTCTGACTCTTGATTTCAGCTCAGATCATGATCTCATGGTTTGTGGGATTGAGCCCTGCATTTGGCTCTGTGCTCTCTCAGATGCTCTCTCTCCCTCTCTCTCTCTCTCTGCCTCTCCCCCACTCATTCTCTGACTCTCAAAATAAATACACATTAAGAGAATTATAGGGGTGTCTGGGTGGCTCAGGTGGTTAAGCATCCAACTCTTGGTTTTGCCTCAGGTCATGATCTCATGGTGGTGGGACTGAACCCCTCGTTGGGCTCCACACTGGGTGTGCAGCTTGCTTGAGATTCTCTCTCTCCCTGTCCCTCTGCCCTTCCCCTGCTTGCGCTGGCACGTGCATGCCCCCTCCCCCCCCCCCAAATTGAAAGCAATGTTTAAATTCTTAAAATATAAAATTAAGAGAAAAGGAAAGTCAACGTGTACACTATCATTACAGCTATGTAAAAATGCACACGCACGAGCAAGGACTGACCCAGAACAGAAAAATAAACTCGATACGTTAGGGCAGGGTTTGTCAACCTCAGCATTGTTGACATTTGAGCTGAATAATTCTTTGTTGTGGGGGGATATTCTGTGCACAGAAGGATATAAAGCAGCATCCCTGGCCTCTGCCAACTGGATGCCAGTAACATCTCCCTAGCTGTGACAACTAAAAATGTCTCTATCCATTGCCACACATCTCTTGGGGAGCAGGATCACCCCCTGGGTTTAGAACTACTGTGCAGGGTGAAAGAAAAGTTATTAAAAGTTACTGTTTGGATGCCTGGCTGGCTCAGTCAGTAGAACATAGGACCCCGGATCTCAGTGTTGTGGGGTTGTGAGTTTCAAGCCCCACGCTGGGTATAGCGATTACTTTAAAATAAAATTTTTAAAAAAAGAGTTACTTTTCAATGTTGCCATCATGTTTGTTCAGAATATACATTTTGGAAGGGAAAGGTAAACCCCTTGCGATATAGCATCTAACACTCTTTTTCAAAAGTTAGAATTTATCCATTAAATGTGAACAACTGAAAAAGTTTCAGAACTTCTACCCCCCCCCCCAATCTATTATAGAAGAGAAAGCTGAACTTCTCAGTGTTTGGAAACTTGACCTGGCTGTAAGTATGAGATATCATAAATAAGTGTCATAATTGACCTGAGAAATAAAAATATCCAAATCATTCTGGCTCCCAAAATACCCTCTCAAAGTGTAACTTTGCATATATTCAGAATGGTTTACATTTAAATCCAAATACTGAGACAGAAATAGTCAGACTCAACAAGGAACACATACTTTAAGACAATTTAAATAAAGTTTTCCAACTAAAAGGAAATTGCACTGGCTCTAAATGAAACTCACTCTATTTTTAAGGTCCTATGTTCCAGTCTTTTAAGGACCACTAAGAGTGCTCCTTTGCCAAAAATATTTATTTTCAACCACTCCTCGTCATTTCTGTTTCTTGGCTCACATAGCAAAGAACGCCTTCTAGTTAAGAAACTGACATGAAGAGAAGGCACAAGAGATGCTGTTTCAAGCATCTCCTCTCCAGAAAATTCTATCGTATCAAGGCATTGAATTCATATGGGCTCATGAAAGTTGAAATACTGTTACATGATCATCCTGAATGATCTTTTCACATGCACGAAAGCATCGTGTATACCTAACATAGTATTCACTTGAGCCAGGAACAATCTTCTTTCTTTATATAAGCCTGGGACCGGCCTAAAAATGCATTTTGGTTGTTTTCCCCTCCATTTTCAAAACACACTAGGCTTGTAGAAATTTACTGTTTGTATTTACCAGTGTGCGCTTCTCCATGTTAGTCTCTAGTTTACCCAAGACAGGAAGCTTGCCACAGTGCAGAGAAACAGAGAAAATCTTCCAAATGATCCCAGAGCTGGAGAATGTGGAATACTTAGCTACCCAAAGCATTGTAGTAGGAAAGCAGAGGGAGGTGGTCTGTAGATGGCAGAGATGGTGGAGACGAATGGACATTCAGTGACGCGCAGCGTGGACAAGAAAGGGTGAAAATGGCTGTGGAATGAGCAGGATGAGAAAACTGGCACTCTGGGTGATGAGAGAAATGGATGAGGTTGTAGCTGGAAAGGCAGAAAGTAACTGACTTGATGACGTCTGATGCTGAAGATACAAAAGGCCTCCAGAGCTTCATCGGGAATTAAGGTTCCGCATGATGAACCTAAGGCGAAAAGGCAGAAAACAGCCTACAACCAGGGGAAGCCGTGGCTCCGAGGACTTCGTCCGGGCCGGGACCTTCAGGCGCGGTTGGCGGTGCAGGGCCGAGTCTTCGCCTGGGCGGTGGGAAAAGGAACGCCCGCCTAGCTGACTGACGGGGTTCCAAGCTCTCTCTCAGCAAGACAGGCAGCCTAAACCTAAAGGCCTGGGGCGGCTGGGTCCCAGGAGACGGGCGAGCCCTTCTTCAGGCGGTTTCACTCCAGCCCGCGACTACAAAGGCAGAGCTACGACAGGCTCTCCTGTTTCAGGCCATACTGGGGAGACGAGCGGGAAAGACGTAGAATGCTGAAAAGGGACGGGGAGTAGGCGCTTTCCTCCTCGGGGCTGAAGCGGGAACAGGGGGAACCTCAGGAACCAGGTCGGAAATTGTCTTTTGGAGAGTCCCGAGTCGCACGGCTCCTCCACCGCTGCTCCGCGGCCAGCTGCAGGTGCCTTCTCAGGCCAGAGCGTCATAGCAACCGCGCTGGCCGCAGGGACGCCAAGGCATCCTTCCGGCGGGAACCATAGAAACGACGCGCACCATTGGCTCAGGGGCTGCTCTTCCTGTGGAGACAGTGCACAACCATTGGCTTTTGGGTCGTGGGGCGGGGTTTTTTGGCAGGATTGAAGGTACGGCTCATTCCGTTGGCTTTGCAGTAACCATGGTCACAACCGGGCGCACGCTTGCTACTTCGGGGATACATTTTGTTAGCGGGCATTTATAACTATCAAATAGCTTCCCGCCTGGCCTTATCTAAAGACCGGGCCTAATGGTTTTATTTTTTTCTAGAAGTAACTTCATTCTTAAAAGGGAGAGGGTCAGGAGTTCTGAGTTTTAAGCCTAGATCCGTCACTACCTGGGCGCCTAAGACAAATCACATTTTTGGACCCGTCTTTATTACTGTACAACATGAATAAACCGGACTTGAATAGAATTGTCCCTGAGACAGAGCTCTTTAGAAGTTCTAAGCACTAAAGAAGAAGGAGGAGAAGAAGAAGGGGGGGGGGGGGGGGAGGAAGAAGAGGAGGAGGAGGGGAAGGAGAAGTCCCAAGCACTGAAAATTCAGTTTAGATGAACCCTTCCTTCCTCCACCTATGTCATGCAAAATAATTTCTACGTGACAATTTTTTTTAATAAATAAATATATATATTTTTTCAACATTTATTTATTTTTGGGACAGAGAGAGACAGAGCATGAACAGGGGAGGGGCAGAGAGAGAGGGAGACACAGAATCGGAAACAGGCTCCAGGCTCCGAGCCATCAGCCCAGAGCCTGACGCGGGGCTCGAACTCATGGACCGTGAGATCGTGACCTGGCCGAAGTCGGACGCTCAACCGACTGAGCCACCCAGGCGCCCCCTAAGTGACAATTTGACAGAGGCTTGTTTTATATCATCTTCATTTAAATGCTCTTATTGCAAGATTCTAGTTCTTCAAAGCTTGATTTGACTCCTGTTTTGGGGGCCCTTGCTTTGCTGATATCCCACACAGGTACATTTCAGTCTTATTCTAGTTCCACATAGGATCCTTTCCAAAGCTTGGCCAGTTGTCTGGACAGATCTTATCCCTTACTTTCTGTAAGTGCTTCAACCATTTCCTCGTGCAAGAGCCCTGCAAGTGTTTTTACTCTGATCTAAAATGCTCACCACCATCACTTCCGGCCCACTTAACTCCTACTTATCAGTTCAAGTGTCACTTCCTCCAAACAATCCTTGGGCATCCAATCTAGATCAAGTGCCTTCTCATTTGCTCTCATTGACTCATGTTCCTTTTCATTATTTCTTTCCTTGCACACTCCTATTTGCTGTTAAAGAAACAAACAAAAAATCTCTTGGAATATTAACATGTGTGAATACTGTTTAAGTGCTCCAAATGAAAATTAAACTGAATTGGGAAACACTTTAAATAATTGCATGTAGGGAAGTGGCGTTTATTTAAGCATAACAAAACAGGATAGGAAATGGTTCTCCAGGGAAGTAATAATTACGGCAGAAACAAACATTAAGATCTCTTCTAGTTTTCACTCCATTTGCTCTTATTGGACATTCCAACATCATAATGACAGTCATCATTCACATAAACCTATAGATGTAGGGAAGAAAATCAATCTTTTCTTCCTATCCCTTCAGTACTGCAGCCACTGCTGACAGAGCTTGTTGTCTTTGAGGTTTTGCTAATTGGACCTTAAGTTAATTTAAAAATTTTGTTCAATGAAACTGCTGCTTACAGAATAGTCCTGATTGCTGCAGTTATTTTTCCTCTGCTCAAAGAGTCACATCTCCTGACTTACTGATTTATTTCAATGCATTTCGGCACCTCTACTCAAGTCTTTTCAACTAAAATTGTGCCTGTCATTAGACACAAGGGGGTACCCTTCCCAACTCCATGAAATAGCACTAATTATATTTTATTTTGTTAAAAGTTTGAGAGTCAGCGCGAGTGGGGGACAGGGAGAGAGACACAGACAGGGAATCCCAAGCAGGCTCTGTGCTGCCAGTGCAGAACCCAATTCCAGGCTTGAACTCACGAAACTGCGAGATCATGACCTGAGCCGAAAACCAAGAGGTAGATGCTTAACCTACTGAGCGACCAGGTGCTCCACTAACAGCATTTTAAATCAAATATGTATAACTCCTATTTCTATCTACTTATTAATGGTAGTTTTTCAATATGCACTCTGGATCATCCTACAGATCATTAGGGGATTTTTCTGAACCACACTTCTTGTGCATTCCCAACCCAAAGCGCAGAACAGTGAAAGTTGCTTTGAAATCTTAAGAATTCAGGGACCAAGCGAGGCACCAGAATAATACTGCCACCGCCAGAAAATACACCAGAAAATTTAAGCGCAGGTGAAAAACCTACATGCCAGGCACCAGACTAATGCTTTATCTTCGCTGTTTTATCTAATCCTCGCCACAAAGGGCATTCCTTAGCAGAGAGATTTATTATCTCTGGTTTATAAATGAGGAGCCTGAGAGTAAGTTAAGGGTGTAAGCTTACAAAGGTCACAGGTGACACAGCTGGAACCATCAAACTTAGGCTGACTCCAAAGCCCATACTCCTTACCACATTGTAAAGCTTCCCTCAAGGCAGAAGTCACTAATAGGTCCCTGCCTGGCCCCGGGGTAGAAGCCAAAGTTAAATTTCCCCTAAGAGCAGTTCTAAAATATTTGAAAGGCAAACTGTTATCTCAAATAGAGTCAATCTAGAAAAAGGAGCAAAAAGTAAATGTAGGGGGAAGCACATCATTCTACAGGGAATCTATCCCAAGGGAAGTGTCCTTCTCTCCTACTCCCATCTTTGATAAAAACAACATTTCCATTGTGTTGGCTTTTGGGCACATACTTTATTGCACTTTATTATTCATACATCCATTTCCCAAACAGAGACATATTTATTCATCTTTTTAATCTTCATAATCCTCAGGACCTACCACATAGTAGGCATCAAGAAATATTTGATCTTCAAGGCATGGCCATTCATGCATCCCTAATCCTTCTCATAGTATGAAGAAGGTTGATATTCAGGCCTCACATGTATATGCTGAGGCATATAATTCCCAATGAGCTCTTTTTCTAAAGGTGAGCAACAGTTTGTGTTCATTTTCAAAATCCAGATGATAATCAGGTGAGTGTGTCAGGTGGTTTGGTCGTAACTGCTTTGCTCTTGTTTTCATTTTTATGGAGTATGAAATGACCTTTAAAAGACAAATACCAAACTATATTCACCTGCATACCACTCACTGCTTTCTCCCTTCATTTTCTCTGTCTTTATGAAAGCAAAGGGTTTATTTTCACCACTTGTAAGAGCCCTGATCCGCTGAACAAGTTTTGATCCTACAAAGGCTTTTCACTTCAGTTTTTGTCATGTATAAAAGCCGTGTGTCGAGACTGAAGATCATCCACTATCTTGTCTTCTATATCTACACCTTTCTCTACTTCTTCCTCTGATAGCAATATCTTGGTTTCTGAGTCTTTGGTTAGAATAACCACAAAGGACCGTCGTGACTCAATGCTATTAGCTATCACCACTTGATGTCGATAAACTTCCAAAGCATTCCGTGCACGATCAAGTATGATGGAAGGGTCAGTCTCCAACTTAAAGGAAATTATAAATGCTTTGGGAGCCCAGTCTTTAACCAAAGGAGAAAGCATTTTTGGCACCATCTTCATTGTTATCTGTATTGGAAAAAGAAAAGCTTAATAAGCAAACAAAGCTCAGTATCTACCAGGTCAATCTCATGGGAAACTAAGGAAGCAAGGACTCAGATTTTTGGCTAAGTCAGTTTAAGCGGTATTTCTCATTGTCAAACTTTTCAAAGCATTTATACATGCTTGGCTTAAAAGCCTTGGTTCTAGAGGGTTCATAAAGATACCTAATTCCAAGGCTTTATACAAATCCTGGGACAAGCCATGAATTAACCTTGCCCTACCACCCTCATTACCATTAACAGAGCTCTAGAAAAAGAGCATTATATTTTATTCAACATTCCCCTCATTTTAGCAAACACTCAAATAAACAAATGCAAATAATCTGTTCATGCAAATCTATAACCCAAATGTAACTTTGGCAGAAATTTAATTAAAGTTGGGTTTTTAAACCTCTGCCTAAAATATTTCTTGCACCGGTAGAATGGCTATTTGACTCCACTTAAACACTGTCACTCGTAACACATCTTAGCGGTGAAGAAACAGAACTGATTTTTATTTTCATTTGATCAAAACTCCCACTATGCCATTCTTGATCCCTTCTAAGAATGTTGAGTCGGTTTGTGTATTTTCAAGGAAGAACCAAAAAATACAGGATACACCAAAGCTCCCAGATTTTTAAAAGTGTGAATTTACTACGATAATTATCAGGATTTCCCCCTCAGAAAGTTAGCATAGGGATTATACATACATTCCCCACTTAATTTTTCTGCTTAGCATTTTCCACTATCTAACATAGTATGCATTTGGCTTATTTATGGTCTCCTCGGCAAAGGAGAAGCAACACGGGCACAGTGTATTTCTTTACACTGCTTTATCTCCAAGTCCTGCCATAGTATTTGGCATATAGAGGGTACTCAATAAATTATTTGTTGAACAAATGAACAGCAAATGCCCCACAGGCAGAGTTTCTCCTTTTAAATTCTGCTTGTATCATAAATGATTAAGAATTCTCTCAGGTTCCAAGAAGCCAGATCATCTCAACATCTGAACCACACCACTAGCCACCCCATACCCCTTCCTCAAACTACAGCCACCATGGTTATCTTACACCCACCGTTCTCTCTCTAATTTACCTTTCCTATTGATGCCAGAATGTTCTTTTCAAACAAGAATTTTTGTCTCATTCTCCTACTTGTTTGCCTTAGCTCCACAGGATAAAGTTCCTTAAGAGGGAATACAAAATCTTCTGCCAAGTAAGCTCTCTTCAGTCTCCCCACCCCCTGCCCAGCTCCCCACTCTCCCTGCTCTCCAGCCTTACCAAAGAATTTCAGTTCACCGCACACTGCTCATTTCCAAACTTCAATCTGTACTCAATCTGTAATGACCTTCCCTACTTTGTCTGGTATACTCTCTACTCATCTTTTAAAACCCAGTTATGTCATCTCCTCCAGGAAGCCTTCCTTGACTTCCCCAAGATTCACTCACCCCATGCTCTGACTTCACTTTGTACGTACCTCTACTAGAGCATTTATCACTCTGTACTGTAATTATGTCTGTGTCCAGCTCCCTCACTAGAGTGTGAGGTTCTTGAGGGAGGGCGGTGTCTTATTCATCTCTGTATCCCTAGTGCCTAGCACATACGGAATGCAGAAAGGCCATCTCCAGATCAAGAGGGAATTAACCCAAGATTGATTATAGGGGGATCAGATCTCTGGAAGAGAAGCGCCTGTCACCTGCAGTGGGCCCCCAGATGACTGGATCTTGTGTTCAGGCATTTCTGAGACAGGAACATAGAAATCTGACACGGCCGCAGCCAGGTAAAACATCGCAGAAGAGCCTGCAGAGAGAAGCACAGGGTGTAATAAATCGGAGTGGGATATGGGATCGGGTCCTTTTCAACTCAGGCTCCCTTGGCTGTGAGACCGCGGATAATGAAAAGGTGAGGGGAAAAGTGTCTGGGGGAGAAAGGCTCTGCCTGCAGGAAACCTTGGACTCCTAGGGCACGCACCCAGCGGATTGAGCGCCTGGGCCGCAGCCTGCAGCAGATGCAAATAGTCCGCCAAAGTGGAGAACTCCACGGCAAGGAAGGTGCCGGCAGCCGCAGCCTCCTGGTAGCTCTGCAGAGCGGCCGCGAAGCCCGGAAGTGCATTCTCCTCGGCCTCCAGGCTCAGCAAGCCCGAAGGGGTTGAGCCGCTGGGCCGCAACGCCGACAACCAGGTCTGGGGCGGGAAGCGGTGGGCAAAAGGGAAGGCGGAGCGAGCGCGGTACAGGAACAGGACCCCGTAGCCCGCGGCCAGGAAGGCCTCGGCCGAGGTGGCACCGCGCCGCCCGCTGCTGAAGTTGTCCAGGAAGCGCACTGGTCGGGCTTCCAGGGGGACCTTGGTGCCGCCGGACGTGATCAACACCACCCGCCGGCCCTGCGCGCCCAGCCTGGCGGCGAAGCGAGCCATAACCTCGGCGTAGCGCGCAGCTCCCGCAGGCTTGGGGAACTCGGCGACCAGGTCCACTTCCGCCATCAGTCCCTGGGCGCGCCCCACACTGGCGCACACTCTACCGCCACCGGCGCCGCGCCCCAGCCCGGCTCCAGGTCCCCGCGCAGCCGCAATAGCGAGGGGGCGGACCTTTACCTTACGCCGCACGCCGGCGCCAGCCTTCTCCGCGTCGGGGGAGGCGTGCCGGTTTCGACCCACAGCGCGGCAGAGGTGACCCTGAGCTAGCGGGACTTGTGGGCGGGCAGGCATCTGGAAGAGTCACGTCCCCTCATGTTAGTTTCCTCCTCCGGTAATGAACTGTCCGTTTTTGCCTCTAACCGGCCACCGTATAGACCTTCCTGGACTTTGATTCCACTGGAGTCAGATTGCCCGGCCATTTAACCTTCGGGACTTAAGTGGGGGGGGGGGGGGGGCGGGGGGAGTTTTGTTTTTTTTTTTTTTAATTATTATTATTTTTTAATCCGACAAATACACTCTAGATGTCAGTGGAACTGCGCTTCTCCCCCCTGAGCTTGAATTCCTGGGAACGAGGCTGCCCGGTAGAGGTCACGTGACGCCGGCGTCCGGCGTGTCCTCTCCAGGCAACCGTCCTGGGGACCGAAGACGCCGCTGGCTGCAACATGGACATCATCTGCCCGCTGGCGGTGCCCAAGGGGCGCCGGCTCTGCTGTGAAGTGTGCGAAGCCCCGGCCGAGCGCGTGTGCACGGCCTGCACGGTCACTTATTACTGGTAGGCCCTGAAATGTGGCACGTGGGCCCCTCAACTCCCTCCCTCTCTCCCCATTACAGGTCTGGGTGCCCTGCGTAAGCTATAGCACCAGCTCTGCCAGGGAACACTCAACGCGGTTTCAAGACAGGTCCCCAAGACTTCTGTGTGTGCCTCTTCTCCCACTCATTCATTCGTCACCAGATGTTTTGTTGACCGCCTACTGTGCGCAATGCACTGTTCTAGAAGCTGAAGTTAACTAGTGGAAACTTGGTGGACTGTGTCCCTCAAAGATCTAACATACTAATGCGGAAGATAGATAAACAAAAAGAAAACAAGATAATTTCAGAGAGTCATAAATGCCATAAAGACAAAGGAAATGTGATGGGAAGTAGGGCAGACAGCTTCTTGGAGGGTAGATGCTGATGTGAAAATAAAGTAGGAGCAGTCCACCGTAGAAATGCTGGGCTCTGAGGGTGTAAAGGCTGTGGTGTGTTTGAGGAATAGAAACCAGGCCAGTTTGGTGCACAGCCAAGACGGTGAGAGTGTGGGGAGGGTAGTAGAAAATGAGATGAGATTTCATTCGTTCAACATAACATCCCCTGATCTTTGCTTCCAATTAGACCTATGTTGGACCTGAGATAAAACTGCTAGGTGGCAGATGGCCAGAAACCTAGTCCAGCAAACTGACTTGTTTTAAAAAGTCATTATAATAGACTCAGCATGACAAGTACTGTCACTCAAGGTGCGCTGTTTCCTGGGACCTCTAAGGATGGAAGCCTTGTGGCTGGGGGCAGTATCTGGAAAGGTTTCTCTGAGTAAATAATGTTTGCGATGACTCTTGAAAGGTCAGTAGGAAATTGCTAGGTGAATGAACAATGAAGACAGAAGGGCAGGGTACTCCTGGCATCCAGGTCTACTTGGGTAAAAGCTAAAAGAACAGAGTTTATTCAGAGCCGGGTAGAGAAGGTAGTGGAGGAAGCAGTTGCTGATTTTCACATTGCAGACTGGACCCATTAGCAGATCATGGATAAATCACAACCAGCGTTTTAAGGAAAATGCACTTTTTTAAGGAAGAAAGTAGAATAACATAGAAAGTATCAGAGTAACCCTACTTGAATTGTTTCTTGAAAATTTTTAGCATTTTATGTGGATATGTGTGTTTGCAATGGTAAAATGTATTTCTTACTAAAAAGAACGTTTAAAAACGATTGTGGTAGGTAGTAGTAGGAGTTTAAACCAAGAAGATACAGGTTAGGGCCAGATGGTGACGTGAGATGGAGAAGTTTGGAATTTATCCTCTGGGATGTCATGGATCGTTTTGACGGGCTGTCCCTTGTGTTAAGGAGGGATGACAGTAGCAGTGTGGAAGATAAATTGGAAGGTAGACCCTGGAGGCCGCATCACTGATTAAGAAGTTGTTGCAGTTGGGGCACCTGGGTGGCTCAGTCAGTTAAGCATCTAACTTCAGCTCAGGTCATGATCTTGCAGTCCGTGAGTTTGAGCCCCTCATCGGGCTCTTTGCTGACAGCTCAGAGCCTGGAACCTGCTTTGGAATCTGTTTCTCTCTCTCTGTCTCTCTGTCTGTCTGCCCCTTCCCTGCTCACAGAGTGTATAAAACAGATGTGTTTATAGGAAAAGAGTATAAAGAAGTTGACCAAAATATCAGACTATTAATCTCTAAATTGTGAGATTATAGATTATTTTTCTTCTTTATTTTTTATATTTTCAAATTCTCTATAGTAAGCATGAGTTACATTAATAATTAGGGAAAAAAATCTTTTGGGGTGCCTGGGTGGCTCAGTCAGTTGAGCATCCAACTTTGGCTCAGGTCATGCTCTCTGTCTCTCTCTGTCTCTCAAAAATGAATAAATGTTCAAAAAAAAAAAAGTTGTTGCAGTGATCCTAGTAGAAAGTGAATCTACCTCTCTCAGACTGAATTAGGTGTTCCTCCTCAGTGCTCTCGCAGCACTGTATATGTTCCCTAGCCTAAAATTTAGGACACAGATTGACATCAGTTGTTTAATAGTCCATATTCCTCACTAGGTCTGTATATTCCATGAGGGAAGGGACGGCATGTGTGTTTTTCTTGCAGTGTCTTCATTGCCTTTAGAATACAATTCAGGGGGGCGCCTGGGTGGCGCAGTCGGTTAAGCGTCCGACTTCAGCCAGGTCACGATCTCGCGGTCCGTGAGTTCGAGCCCCGCGTCAGGCTCTGGGCTGATGGCTCGGAGCCTGGAGCCTGTTTCCGATTCTGTGTCTCCCTCACTCTCTGCCCCTCCCCTGTTCATGCTCTGTCTCTCTCTGTCCCAAAAATAAATAAAAACATTGAAAAAAAAATTTTTTTTAAAAAGAATACAATTCAGGATTTGTAGCAAAAACTGCAAAGCCCTGGTCATTTCTCTACCTTCATTTCCCACTACACTCACCCTCTCTTCTCCTTGATGTAGTTACCGAGGTTTTCTTCAGGTCTAGTTTGCCAAGTCCTTTCCTCCCTCAGTTTCTTTGCCTGGACTGTTTTCTCTACTAGGAACGTCCTCTTCAGCCACAAGCTCCCTCTCATCCTTCAGTTCTCAGGAATGTTATTTCTTCAAAGAGGTCTTTCTGGAAGTACTCCTCTCTGAGTTTTCTCGCTCACCTTTTTCTTCGTTTTTCCTGTACTTTTGTATTTCGTGTTTACTTGTTTAGTATCTGTGTCTCTTACTAAACCTGCACATACCGCACACTCAGTGATCATTTGTTGAATAAGCGAGCTTCTGAGTGAATAGTAAACCTATTAACACAGAAGGAGGTGGTGGGGGGGTGACAGATTGGGTAGGGGATACACAGTTTGAGGGCCTTCAGGTCCCTTGGGAGAGATGGCTAGTAAACCACTTCAAGTACAGGCCTGGCACTCAGGGGAGAGAGGAGAGCCTCTACCTGATATGAGCATCTACTTCTTTCCTTCTTGCCTTCATCCCTGCAGCCAGAAGTAATTCCTTCTTCCTCTCAACTCACTTTGTCGTCACTCTCTACTCTCAGATGACTCTTACTTCCCTTCTTCATTTTAGTTGTTGACACGTGTGCTGTCTCAATTTTATTATGTTCCATTAATGCAGGATATTATGTTGAATATGTGTAGAAGGACTATCCTGCAAATGCTGTCTTTTGATCTGTGTCAAACCCATCTGTATATACCTTACAGTCTCTTGCAGAGTGTCGTGAAACAGTCAGAACTAAATATGTGATGAATGCATGAATAAGTTATTATTTCCTATGCCCCTATCCACCATTAGTTCCTTTCTCTTCTTTCACTGCCTTTAATTCTCTTTAAGGTGTTCTCCTCTCCCCTCCACCTTCTTTTCTTCAGATTTCTCTATGCTTGTGTCCTGGGGATTTTAAGATTTTTCCATAAAATAAAGCTGAGTTAATTGTTCTGCATCTCAGAAATGAGGGCTTTAATACTCCTCCCTCACCAGGTTTTGTGGTCAAGTGCAAAGCATGTAGCATCATGCCTGAAACCAAACTGACACTCAGTAAATATTCTTTTCCTTCATTCCAAATTTAAGGAGCCAGAAGGACAGTAAACTTGAATTTGTGAAAGTTTTTTTTTCCTCTTTTTTTGCAAAAGAATTTTCTTCTTTTAAAATGTTTTAAAATGTTTATTTATTTTTGAGAGAGTGAGAGACAGAGGGTGAGCAGGGGAGGGGCAGAGACAGCCGGAGACACAGAACTGGAAGCAGGCTCCAGGCTTTGAGCTGTCAGTGCAAAGCCCGATGCAGGGCTTGAACTCATGAACTGTGAGATCATGACCTGAGCCGAAGTTGGATGCTCAACTGACTGAGCCACCCAGGCACCCCAAAAGATTTTTTTCCCTAATTATTAATGTAACTCATGCTTACTATAGAGAATTTGAAAATACAAAAAATAAAGAAGAAAAATAATCTATAATCTCACAATTTAGAGATTAATAGTCTGATATTTTGGTCAATTTCTTTATACTCTTTTCCTATAAATACATCTGTTTTATACACTCTGTTAATCTTGCACATATTGTTCTATATTGGATTATGAGAATATAGCCAGGAAACAGAACATTTGTAAGAAAAGGCAATTTTATTAAAGTACACAGTGAAACATTACAGAAAGTTACAAGAGGCTTTAGTACTGTAAGTTAACAAATCATTGCATATAGATAAGAGTGGTTTGCAGTAAGTTTTATTTAACATGTGGGGCACAAATTATAATGTTTTCACTGATCAGGAAAAGAAAACGAATAGTGAAGTGGTATTCAATAGTAGGAGACAGTATGATCTGTGGTAAACTGCAGAATGAGTGTCCTGCCTAATGTCTTCCAAATTTAGTCTAAAAAACATGGTAATGGTTGGGGGGCTGGGATGGCTTCATCGGTTAAGTGTTCAACTCTTAGATTCAGTTCAGGTCACGATCTCATGGTTTGGTGAATTCAAGCCCCACATTAAGCTCTGTGCTGACAGCGTGGAGCCTGCTTGGGATTCTCTCTCTCCCTCTCTCTCTCTGCCCCTCCCCTACTCATGCTGTCTCTGTCTCTCTTAAATAAATAAACTTAAAAAAAATTAAACAAACTTATTAAAACACAAAACAAAACATGATATTGGCCAAAAAATGTCTAGCTCACAGGCTACTTGATTGTGAGCCCTGATTGAAAATATATTTCAACTCCTTTATGCATGACTCTGTGCTGGGTATTAGGGATTAGACAGATGAATAAGAAAAAGAACTCATGAATCTATAAATAATGCTCATTTTATTTGGAAAGGCTAGATATGTCAAATGCTCTCAGTGGAACAAAAATTCAGGCAGTTAAGTAAATTAATATTTCCATTGCTCACACGATTATTCAAAAAGTCCCTATTTAATAAATATCCTATGGAACTCAACTGTTTCTATATCCTGGCTGTTAAGTGCTTTAATTGATTTGTTTACAGTAATTCTCTATAAAGTTTTTTAAGTGCTTTATGTCATTTCTATGATAGCAGTTACAGTTTAAAGAGAAAATACTTTATTGCATTTCTGTTGTCCCAGAAGGAAAGAAGGAGAGAGAGTTTGAACAAAGCTATATGTTGTCTATGACTGTTTTTGTGCTACCACAAGAGTTGAATTTTTACAACAGAGACCATGTAGCTCTCAAAGCCTAAAATATTTGGCCCTTTACAGACAAACTTTGCTGACCCTGTGCTAGGTTATTGTTACCAGTTTTGGAATATGTATAAATGGAATCAGTTAACTTAGACATTTGAGTAAAAATATATAATCGGCAGTAGAAATGCAAAAACTCATGATTTATGTATCCAACAACAGAGTCTCAAAATGCATGAAGTAGAGAAGGGAGAAATAATTAATAGTTGGACACTTCAGTATTCCACCGTGAATAATGAGCAGGAGATAAGCAAGGAGATACAAGGCTTGAACAACACTATAAGCCAACTAGACCTAACAGACATCTATATACATTCTTCTCAAGTGCATATGGAATATTCTCCAGGATAGACCATGTATTAGACCATAAAGCAAGTCTCAATAAATTTATAAGGGTTGAAATTATACAAAGTATGTTCTGTAACCACAGCGGAATGATATTAGTAATAACAGAAGGAAATTTGGGGAATTTATGAATGTATGGAAATAACACAGTCTTAACCTGTGAGTCAAAGAAGAAATCACAAGGGAAATTAGAAAATGCTTTGAGATGAAATGAGAACAAAAATACCAATACTAAAACTTACGGGATGCAGTAAAAGCAGTACTCAGAGGGAAATTTCTAGCTATAAACACATACATTATAAAAGAAGTAAGATCTCAAATCAGTGACCTGCCCTTCCACTTTAAGAAACTAGAGAAAGAAAAAGCAAACTCAACCCAAAACTAATGGAAGGAGGAAAATATTAAAGATTAGAGTAGAGAGAAGTGAAATAGAGAATAGAGAAGCAAGAGAAAGAATCAACAAAACTAAAAATTGATATTTTAAAGAGATTAACAAAATTGACAAACCTTTATTTAGATTGACCAGGAAGAGAACACCCAAATTACTAAAGTCAGAAATCAAAGTGGGGACATTGGTAGCAACTTTGCAGAAATCAAAGAGGTTATAAGAGAATACAATGTAGAAATGTATGCCAACGAATTAGAAAACCTAGATGAAATATATTCCTAATAAGACACAAACTGGCAAACTGACTCAAGAGAAAAAGAATATCTGAGTTGATCTATTAACTAAAAAGATTTAGCTAGCAACCAAAAACTTCCCACAAAGAAAAGCCCAGGACCAGATGACTTCACTAGTGAATTCTATCAAATACTTAAAAGAAAAATTAATGCTAGTTAGTTCTTCAAGATTCTTCAAAAACTTCAAATTCTTCAAAAACTCTTCCAAAAAGTAAAAGAGGAAGAAAAAGTCCCCAACTCATTTTATGAGGCCCACATTACCCTAATATCAAAACCAGACAAAAATATCACAAGAAAAAACTACAGATCAACATCCCTCATGAATATGGGTGCAAAAAATCCTCAACAGAATACTAGCAAACCAAATCCAGCAGCATATAAAAAAGGATTATACATCATGACCAAGTGGCATTTCTTCCAGGAATTCAAGGTTGGCTCAACATGCTAATATCAATCAGTTTAAGACATCATTTTAACAGATTAGAAGACAAAAACCACACGATAATTTGAATAGACACAGAAAAAGCATTTGATAAAATCCAACACCCTTTATAATAAAGACACAATAAATTAGGAATGGAAAGAAACTTTCATAACTTGGTAAAGGGTATCTGTGAATAAACTTATAAACAGAAAGCTAACATCATACTGAGTGATCAAAGACTGAGAGCTTCCCCCCCTTCCCCCAAAAATCAGGAATGAGACAAGAATGTTACCTTTATTACTTCTATGCAACATTGTTCTAGAACTAGTTGGGGCAGCTAGGCAAGACAATGAAATAAGAGGCATCCAACTTGGAAAAGAAGGAGTAAAAAAGACTTCTTTTTGGTTATATAGAGAAATCCCTAAAGAACCTACAAAAAAAAAAAAAAAACTATTAGGACTAATACATGAATTCAGCAAGGTTACAGGATACAAAATCAATGTGCAAAAATCAGTCGTATTTCTGTATGCTAGCAACGAACAATCTGAAAATTAGGAAAGCCATTCCATTCACAATAGTGTCAAAAAAATTTTTTTTAATCCAAGAATGGCAAGACTGTATATACACAAACATTTTTGAAAGAAATGAAAGACCTACATAAATGAAGAGACATTCCATATTCATAGTTTATGAATATGTTTATGAAGTATTAAGAAGACTTAATATTATTAAAATAGTGACACTTAAAAATGATCTACAGATTTAGTGCAATCCGTGTCAAAATTCCAACTGTCACTTTTGCATAAATGGCCACACTGATCCTAAAATTTATATGAAAATGCAAAGTACCCGAAATAGCCAAAAAGTCTTTTAAAAAGAACAAAGTTAGAGGACTCATACTTTTCAGTTTCAAATTTTACTATGAGGCTACAGTAGTGAAGACTGTGGTACTGACGTAAGGATAGACATATAGATCAATGGACTAGAATTGAGAGTCCTGAAATAAGCACATACATTTATGGCCCATTGATTTTCAACACGGGTGCCAAGACCATTCAACTGGGGAAAGAATGGTCCCTTCCAGATGGTGCTGGGATAACTGCATAGCCACATGCAAAAGAATGAATTTGGACTCCTACCTTACACCATATACGAAAAGAGCTAAATGTAAGAGCTAAAACCAAAATTTTCAGAGGGAAACTTAGTTGTAAATCTGTGTAATTTAGGATTAGGCAACCATTTAGATAGGACACCAAAAACACAAAGATCCAAAGAAAAAATGGATTAGCTGGACTTCATCAAAACTTAAAACTTCTGTGCATCAGGGGCACCTGAGTGGCTCAATCAGTTAAGTGCCTGACTCTTGATTTCGGGTTAGGTCATGATCTCACAGTTCGTTAGTTCAAGCCCCGTGTGGGGCTCTGCACTGGCAGTGTGGAGCCTGCTTGGGAGTCTCTCTGTCCCTCTCTGTCCCTCCCCTGCTCTCTCTCTTTCTCAAAATAACTTAAAAAATAAAAATTTAAAACTTCTGTGCATCAGATAAGCAAGATAAGTCAGTCAGAGAAAGATAATACCATATGATTTCATTCATATGTGGAATTCAAGAAACAAAACAAATGAGCATAGAGGAAGGGAAGGACAAATAAAATAAGAAAAAAAGCAGAGAAGGAGGCAAACCACAAGAGACCTTTAATGATAGAGAACAAATGGAGGGTTGCTGGAGGGGAGGTGGATAGAGGGATGGGTTAAATGGGTGATGGGTATTAAAGAGGGTACTTGTGATCAGCACTGGGTGTTGTATGTAAGTAATGAATCACTGAATTCTACTTCTGAAACCAATTTTACCCTATATATTAACTAACTTGAATTTAAATAAAAATCTCAAAAGAGAAAAAAAAAGAATTAGAAATTTGTTATAAAGAAAAGGCAGATTTTTTTTTTTTTACAAATAAAGTAAGTACCAAAAAAGAAAACAACAACAACAACCCAATAAACTGTGCATCAGAGAACATCATCAAGAAGGTGAAAAGACAACCCACAGAATGGGCGAAAATATTTACAAATCCGATACCTGATAAGGATCTTCTGTCTGGAATATGTAAAGGACTCTTAAAACTCAACAGCAAAAAGCTAAAAGACTCAGTTAAAAAATGGTCAGAAGATTTGAATACACAATTCTCCAAAGAAGATCTACAAATGGCCAATAAGCACATGAAATGATGCTGAACATTTTTGTTAAGGAAATGCAAAATAAAATCACAATGAGATACTACTTCACACACACTGAAATAGCTTTAATTTAAAAAAAGAGAATAGCAAGTGTTGGCAAAGATACAGAAAACCGAACCCTTCATATATTGCTGGTGGGCTATAAAAGTGTTCAGCCTCTGTGGAAAACGTTTTGGCAGTCCTCAAAAAGTTAAACATATAGTTACTATATGACCCAGCAATTCCATTCTTAGGTATGTGCTCAGAGAATTGAAAACATACGTTCAGTCTAGAATGATGGAGATGCGAGTTGTGTCCATTTTTCTCTGCAAGTAATAATATGTTCACATGTAGTCTGCTGCAGTTTTGTGCATATGTTGTGCAAATTCTTACATGAGAATTGCTTGGACAAGGGTCATGCATATGTATAAATTTGCTAGACATCACCATAAAACCATCCAAATTTTTGCGTGAAAGTTCTCCTCTTCCCACACTATTAAAATACTAAAATTTAAAACTTTAAAATAAAAGAAAACATATGTTCACACAAAAACTTGTATACAAGTATTCATAGCAGCATTATTCATCATAGCCAAAAAGTAGAAGTAACTCAAATGTCCACCAACTGATGAATGGATAAACATTAAAAGTGATACAGCCACGCAGTGGAATATCATTCAGTCGTACAGAGGAATAAAATATTGATAAATGCTATGAAATGGATGGACTTTGCAAACATCATGCTAAGTGTAAGAAACCAGACCCAAAAGGTCCCATGTTATCTGTTAACATTTATATGTAATGTCCCAAAAAGGCAAACACAGAGAGAAAGTAGATTAGTGGTTTCTGGGCATCAGTGGGTGGAGAGAAAAATGAGGGGACCGGCTAGAGCAAATGGATTTTTTTTTTTTTTGATTGATGAAATTGTCCTGGCATTAGATAGGGTGATGGTCTTACAATCTTGTGATTATACTAAAAACCACTGAATTTAAAGTATACTTAAAAATGTAAAAAAGGGGGCTCCTAGTTGGCTCAGTCGGTTAAGCTTCGGCTCAGGTCATGATCTCACAGTTTGGTTCGTGAGTTCAAGCCCCACATCGGGCTCTGTGCTGACGGCTCAGAGCCTGGAGCCGGCTTCGGATACTGTGTCTCCCTCTCTCTGTCCCACCCCTGCTCACACTCTTGTCTCTGTCTCCATCTCCCTCAAAAAATAAGTAAACATTTAAAAAATGTAAAAGAAATGTAAAACAAAAATAATTGGAGAAAGGGCCAGAATCAGGTAATAGGTTTGGGAATCATTCACAGAGGTAATTACAGGCAGTGGGAATGGATTCTCTGTAGGGCTGCTGTCCTGTCCAATTAAGTGTTTAAAAATACTAAATCTGTATGTAAATTTCAGAAAAGCTTTATGCCAACTGTCACAGTGCTTCCCTCTGGAGAACTAAGAAAACACCTGACTCTGGAGTATAGGCTCGGGGTAACTACTTAAACTTTCCACACCTATGCTTCCTTATCTTTGAAATAATAGCTTTGGTTTTGCTCTCAAAAAATGAAATAGTTACTAGCAAAAACACCTGCTGCGCCACTGGGATTTGGGGCCGTTCCCATGGTGTTCGTGTCAGTGTGCCCCCTGGAACAACAGACACTGCAAGCAGAGCTCTCCAGAGCTAAGTGACACAGTGGCACTCATGGTAGGAAAGTGTCTCCTAGAGCCTCAACCAATGTAAATTCCTCTCCTTTCCCCGAGGAAAAGACCCTCTCGCCCATCAACTTTGGTGTTCAGATATTCTGAAAATGGTCTTAGAACAATGGAGAGATAAAGTCGTCTTTGTTGTTCCTAACCAAGCAGAAAAGCGGAACAGCCACGGCGTCACCACGTGACTTCGGAGCGTGACCCTGTGCCCAAAGAAACAGCAGCCTCCCTCCCCAACTAGTTCTTACACCATCAAATAGCCTCATGACAAAAAAGGGATTTGTGTCAGAAATGGCATCGGGTTCCCTGCCTGACGGTATGTGTTGGGCTTACTTCTCCAGTTTTTAGGGCTGGGCCAGTAGTAGGGCCAAGAGAATCGTGGGTCAGGCCCAAGGTAAAGATCATGAAATCCGTGCTTTTATTGTCAGTGGTGTGGTTCATCAAAGAGCTGACTGGGACAGCATCCATGAGAAGATCTGTCAGCTCCTGATCCCACTGCGCACCACCATGCCCTTCTACAATTCAGAGGAAGAGCGGCAGCATGGCCTGCAGCAGCTTCGGCAGCGGCAGGTGGGTCTTGCGGGACTGTGACAGGGGTGGCTCACGGGTGCCGCGAAACTTCCCAGGAGAAAGGGCGAACCTCCTTGAGGACAGAGACTTTGTTTTGTGGCTCTATGCCCTCAGTACCATTCAGTCAGTTGTTCCCCACATATTTACTGAATACCTACTGTATTAGGTGCCAAAGGCTGCCATAACAAAATACCGTAGACTGGGTGGCTTAAACAACAGAAATTCTGGAACCTAGAAGTCCCAAGATCAAGGATGGGTATCAACAGGCTTGGTTTTCTCTGTTCACAGGCATCCCTGGTGTTTCCAAATGTCTTCTTAAAAGGACACCAGTCAAATTGGATTAGGGGCCACCCTAATGGCCTCATTTTAACAATCACCTCTGTAAGGCCCTGTCTTTAAACACAGTGACATTCTTGGGTACTAGGGGTTAGAGCTTGAGTTTGGGGGAGGGGAGAACAGAATTCAGCCTTAACACCCATATATGCCAAGTATGTTGATAACAGCATAGGTGCATAGGAGGAGGTCAAAAAAATGATGTATGAATACACTAGGGAATACATAAAGGAGATTTTATGGCATTGATAAGCATCTCAATTATTCTAAAAAAAATTAGGGCTTTATAAGCCATAAATCTCAAAACACCAGATTCATCCATTTTAGTATTGTGGCACTTTGAGAATGGCTTTGGGACAATGCAGAGTTTAAGTTATTTCTGATAATCGCTATATCTGTTATCCTAACTCCAGAAGGAAAGAGAAGATATTTCTCTCAAAATTAACTCAAGCAGAAAGCCAGATTTTTTTAGAATGTCCTAAGACATGACAGTTCTGCTAAACCACAATTTTATTACAAATATAAGAATAATATTTATTGCATAGTTTTCTATTAAGCACTCATTTATGCTGATCAATGAACTACAGTGAAAGGACACTTGTTCCTGGCCCTTGAGGAACTCACAGTCCGGGTTTTTTCTATCACCTATTTTGGATTTCATGGCCACCCTAATACAAGCAGGTTAGCTTGGTGCCCTCGACCAGTTCATTAGGTGTTGGCCTTGCTCCAGGTGTACCTGTGCCCGCCATTGATGGTCTAGTTTTTTCTTCCGCAGAAGCACTTGATTGAATTCTGCTACACTGTAGCCCAGAAGTACCTCTTTGAAGGAAAACACGAAGCCGCTGTCCCGGCAGCTTTGCATTCGCTTCGCTTCCGCATGAACCTACACGGCCTGAGTTCCGTAGAGCTTGTGCCTGCTTACCTGCTGCTGGCCGAGGCGAGCCTGGGTAAGGGAAATGACTTGAGATCCCCGGGGACCCCTTAAAGAGCACTATACCGGGTCGTTTCAGCGGCCAAAGAGTGCAACCTTGGAAGTGGCACCAAGACACTTTTCGTAAAAGAGCAGTGTTGCTGTAAAGTTTGGCATAAGGTGGGGAAGCAGATGTCATCAACTTTGGGCTCCTACTGATGGAAATCCACTAAATAGCTGGTCTAAGCAGAAAGAGGACATTTACGAGGACCCTGGGGTGTCCCAGGGGAATTGAGTCTTCATGAGGCACTAGAATCAGAGTGTTGTAACCAACTGAGGCTGGTGCTCTGCTTCTCTCTTGGGCCTTGTCTCTTGTCTCTGCTTCTGTCTTCGCATCTGCTTTATTTTCCATCTCTGTAGATTTTTCTGCCCAATGCCTACCACAGAAGACAGCTACCCCAAAATATCAGATGTAGCTGAATTTACAGGGAATCTACGTGTCCTCCAGGTTCAAGGAGGGTAATAGAAACTAATTAGCATCTGATTTCCAGTGTTCAATTCCTAGAAGAGACGGTTGTGTTGACTCAGCTTGAGTGTGGTGTTTACCTTTACCTACCTTTGTGTCAGGGTCACATGGTAACAGGAGTATAAGAACCTGCTCCCGTGGATGGGAGAGGGGGTTCTGAAAGTGGGAAGCACAGCCTTGGTGGAGCTCCATCCCACACGGTGGTTGCTACAAGAAGGCAGTTAGCATTTTGGAGGGGAATTAACCTTTTTGAGCCTCTGCAATGTTTTAATTACTGTCCAACCATTTTATACATCTTAATAGCCACTATTTTTTTTTTTTAAACAAACTTTTAGAGGCGCTGGGTGGTTCAGTTGGTTAAGTGTCCAACTTCGGCTCTGATCATGATCTCACAGCTGGTGAGTTCGAGCCCCACCTTGGGCTCTGTGCTGACAGTTCAGAGCCTGGAGCCTGTTTCAGATTCTGTGTCTTCTTCTCTCTCTGCCCCTCCCACCCTGCCTCCCTCTTTCTCTCTTTCTCAAAAATTAATAAACATTAAAAAAAATTTTTAAAACAAACTTTTCAAAAGAAAGACTATTGGAAATACAGTACCTTGAACTTTTTTTCCCTGAGCTACGTTGAGAGTAAGTTGCTTGCCTGATGCATTTCCTGCAAAGACGTTCTCCTTCATAACACAGTACCACCACCATCTACAATCATCTACTAAGCAGATCCCATTCAAGTTTCTCCAGCTGTCCCAATAACATCTTTATAGCAGAAGGATACAGTTCAAAATCATCCTTTTCATTTTGTTGCCATGTATTTTTAGTCTCCTTCATTCTGGAATAGTTTCTCAATCTTTCTTTGGCTTTTATGACTCTGACACTTTTAAGATTAAAGGCCAAGTATTCTGTAAAATGTCTCTTGATTTGGGTCTCTCTGATGTTTCTTCACAACTGGACTAGGTGATGTATCTTTGGCAGGAATATCACAGAAGTGGGGCTGTATTCTTTCTCACCTCATCCTGCAAGTTGGCATATGTTTTCAATTTGTTTCATTACTGATGATACCCATTTAAGTTACTTTACTGGTGGCCTCTGACAGGCTTCTTTGTATACTCTTCCCTCTCTTTGCAATTAGTAAGTATTTTATGGGGAGGTATTCTGAAACTATAGAAATATCCCATTCCATCAAACTTTTAATATATTCATTTATTTATTTATATCAGAATGAATTCTTGGTTCCCTGTTCTATTCAATGGGTTAATAATCTGTTACTATCATTAATTTGGTGGTTAGATTATTCTAAGTGGCTGGCCATTCATTTTTTTTAAATATATGAAATTTATTGTCAAATTGGTTTCCATACAACACCCAGTGCTCATCCCAAAAGATGCCCTCTTCAATACCCATTACTACCCCCCATCAGCCCTCAGTTTGTTCTCAGGGTTTTTTTTTTTATTTTTTTTAACGTTTATTTATTTTTGAGACAGAGAGAGAGAGAGAGCATGAACAGGGGAGGGTCAGAGAAAGAGGGAGACACAGAATCTGAAACAGGCTCCAGGCTCTGAGCTGTCAGCACAGAGCCCGACGCGCGGCTCGAACCCACGGACCGCGAGATCATGACCTGAGCCGAAGTCGGACGCTTAACCGACTGAGCCACCCAGGCGCCCCTGTTCTCAGTTTTTAAGAGTCTCTTATGCTTTGTGGCTGCCCATTCAAACTGGCTTCTGTGTCTCCTTGACAACCCCCAATGTTCTTTATCACTTTCCTGCTTTCTCAACATACCTCCAAGGAGCCTTGATTTTTTTTTTTTTTTTTTTTTTTTTTTAGTGGAAAATGGGATTCAGAAGCCAAGAGTTGTGCACTAGACATGTGCATTGCTGTTGGGGTAGGGCTACTCCTAGGCCTTCTCAATGGACAGAGTTAGGGAATATGTATGAATATAATCATGTATGCACATTTTACATCTAAATTCATTCTCTCTCTCTCTAGAAAGATAGTTAGATGAATAGATAGATAGATAGATAGATAGATAGATAGAGATAGAGATATAAGTATGGGTCCATGCCAGTACCTGGTACCTCTACCAACACCTGTTGGACTGAATTTAGAGGTACTGGCATGAACCCATGCCCAATCTAATTTCCTCCCATTCCGTATCTGTAGTTCTCTTCTCTGACAGTGAGAATGCTGGCTTCCTTTTTCATTAATACATTTCATCAGTTCCCCTGTATGAACTAATCTCCCATCTCCATCCCTACTCTTTCCCTTTGCAGATGTCCTTCTCTCCTTCCATGGGCTCTGACTCCTCAGTCAGGGCTTCTGCTTCTGCATCGATCCCCTCCTCACCAGTTTGGACTCTTACTCCCCTCTACCAGGCCATGTAACTGCGAGAATGCCCCTCCTCACTCGCTCAGGTCTGGCTCCCCATTCCAACTGTCCCTCCACCAAAACTACTGGGAAGAGCACTGGACAAAGAGATACAGCTCAGGCTCTGTGTGTTTCTGACACTGACTAGCTGTGGGATTTGGGAAAAGTCTCCCTAGCCTAAGTTTCATCATCTCTCTTCTGGACTATTGCTCACTAGCTGAGATCTGGCCTCCCTCCAGTCTGGCCTCCACACAAAATGTGATCAGACCATTCCACTAGGTGAGGACCAGATTCTCCAAGCAGCCTATGAGCTGCAGCGTGATCGAGCCTTTATGAATTCTGTCACCTCATCTCACATCTTCTCTCTCCCTTTTAGTTACATTGGCC
Source organism: Felis catus (assembly GCF_018350175.1). NCBI lineage: Eukaryota > Metazoa > Chordata > Mammalia > Carnivora > Felidae > Felis > Felis catus. The sequence goes on along the minus strand of NC_058375.1, from coordinate 33,136,974 downwards.
TTCTCCTTGTTTGGGAAGGCTCCTCTTTAGCCACTCTCCCCATCTCTTCTCCCCTCCCCTCCACCTAACTAACTCCTATTCATCCTTTAGGTCTAAACTCAAGAGTTACCACCCCCTTGGGGCACGTGGGTGGCTCAGTCAGTTAATTATCCAACTCTTGATTTCAGCTCAGGTCATGATCACAGGGTCGTGGAATCGAATCCTGCATCAGAGTCTGCACTGAGCATGGAACCTGCTTGGGGTTTTCTGTCCAGCTCTGCCCCTCTCTTCTGCTTGGTCTCTCTCTCTCTCTCTCTCAAAATAAAAAATTTGGGGGTGCCTGGGTGGCTCAGTCGGTTGAGCGTCCGACTTTGGCTCAGGTCATGATCTCACAGCTCGTGAGTTCGAGCCCCACGCCGGGCTCTGTGCTGAGAGCTCGGAGCCTGGAGCCTGCTTCAGATTCTGTGTCTCCCTCTCTCTCTGCCCCTAACCCACTTGCATTCTGTCTCTGTCTCTCTCAAAAATAAATAAACACTAAAAACAATTTTTTTTAATAAAAATAAAAAATAAAAAAATATAAAAAGAGAATTTAAAGAGTTAATTCTTTAAGCCCCCAGACTGGACCAGGTTTCTTTTTATATGTCCCCTTAAAAACCTCTTCCTCTTCTGGGTGTACATATCCATTGATGAGATTACTTAATTACAGTTTCTCTTTCTCTCTGGACTATAAGCTGAGGGAGAACCGTAACTGTCCCTATTCTTACTCATCAGAGTGTCTTCACGCACAGAACAGCACTTAACACAGAGGAGGTGCTCAAACTCCACCCCCCCCCACAAACCTGGCGCCGAGCGGGCCCTGAGAAAGCATTTGGCAAATCTAAGTGCCCTTCACAGGATTGTTTTGAGGATTAAATGAATTTGTGTGTAATGAACGTGAGAGTGCTTTGCAAGCTGGAAGGTTCTGTCTAAATAGAAGTTCTCATTAATACCTCCCCCAGTCATTGACTGAAAACTTTCTCAACATTTTGTCAGTCTAAACAAATCACATTCTTTTTTTTTTTTTTTTTTTTTTTTTTTTTTAAATAGCAGGGGAGGGGCAGAGAGAGAGGGAAACACAGAATCCAAAGCAGGCTCCAGGCTCTGAGCTTTCAGCACAGAGCCCGACATGGGGCTCGAACTCACGAACTCATGAACCGTGAGATCATGACCTGAGCCAAAGTCGGACGCTTAACCAACTGAGCCACCCAGGCGCCCCTAAATAAATCACATTCCTTGAGCACATGTCTCTTTCTCATCTTAGAGGTTCCTTCAGACTGGAGTGGAAAAATAAGAGGTATTTTAGCCTATTCTTTTCCTTTCCACCGAACTTTGGAGTTTTAATAAACTAGAGATGATATTTTCAGTCACACTTCGAAGAGCCACCTCACTCACCCTCCCCCACTGCTGTCAGCACATTGGAAGCAGGAGAACCTGGGTTCAAATTCCAACTCTTGCTTTAGTCCCTTATACAACAGCTGGCTTCTCTTCAGTCATCAGGTGTCTGCGTAAATATGACCTTCTCAGAGAGGTGTTCCCTAAACATCCAATCAGGGTAGGTTTCTTCCCTCTTTTTTTTTGATCACCGTGTTCTGTTCATTTCCCTCACAGCACTTCATTTTTGTTTCTTTACTGTGTGTCTACTTCCCTTGGTTATAAGCTCCTTGAGGTCAGAGATCATGTGTGTTTTATTCACTCACTAGCATGCGCTGAGCAGCTAGCAGAGCGGTGCAGAGTCTAAATTAGACGAATCTACGGTTGAATGAATGGATGAAGTTTCCTCCTCTGATACGTATTTCACAGGGTTGTTGGCAGACTTCGATCACAGATGCAAATGGCCTAGCGTGACGTACACACAGCAAATAGCAGGCCCTCAGTAAATACGAATTCCCTTTCCTTCCCCTGGATGCCTCCCAGCCTCCCAGATGATTATCTGTGACTGCTTTATTCTGTGCTCTTTTGCTTTTGTCACCAAGCCTTACAAAATCTTCCTCCATAATGTCTCTCAGTTCGGCCGCCAGCCCGGCGTAAGCCTATTGTCTCACCCTGCAGATGAGTGTCATTACTCCTTAACTGGCTATCCCTTCTTTTTCTATTCCATACGTTTTAGGACATGACCTTTTAGGATAGTCTCACTTCCTTTGGCAACTTTGTGTATCTAGTATCTCCACTCCATCCCTACGCCTGTCCAGGCGAACACTGTGCCTAGGAGAACATGCCTGAACTTACGGACCCAGCAGCCGCAGTCTCAGTTCTGACCTGCTTGGAGCAGTGCACTCCTCCTGCCTCACTATCCCTGCTCTCTGGATTTGGGGGCTCAAATATTTTTCTCCCAAGGATGCCTTTTCCTTTGGGATGCTTGTTATTTGCTGGTACAGCTTGGCCTTGGGCCCTTCCTTCCTTGGCATGGCCTTCTTGAATGAAAACTGGACAATGAGAATGAGAAATGTCCAATATACATCAATGCCCTCTACCAATTTCCCCCGTCTAAATAATCTTTGCTAAGAGTCATTTGCTTCTTTAAATTTGAGAGGACCGCAGTCTCAAGCTCTTATTTTACAGAGCAAATCCGCATGGAAGATGTGACTTGCCATGTCCGCATGAGCCAGGATCATGGCCTCAGCCTCTTGCTTCTCATTGAGGATTTTCCTGGTTTAGTTTGAACTTCAGTCAGGATAAGTTCCTTGTTTCCTCCCTTAGCTTGCTGCTTCTTCAGCTCGCCTCCTTTAATTCGGTGACCTGTGATTACAACTAGAATAAAAAATGCCTACATATGAACTGGGCCTGGGAGAAAGCACAAGCAGAACTGAAGATTGTCTTGTGAGGGGTGTGTGGCCTCATCTCCTGACTATTTCTGCTGCAGCACCCATTACGTGAAATACTTTGCACCCAGAGAATGCTTCCTGCTCTGCAGAAGGCTGTCACAGAAGTTTTCTGTTTAGTTTTCTGACAGCCTCCCTAGAAGGCAAGCAGGTAGGCAGGAAACTGTTATGTATCTTTACAACCAAACGAAAAGGTTTTTTTATTTAAAAAAATTTTTTTAATGTTTATTTTTGAGACAGAGAGATACAGAGTATGAGTGGGGGAGGGGCAGAGAGAGAGGGAGACACAGAATCTGAAGCAGGATCCAGGCTCTGAGCTGTCAGCACAGAGCCAGACGTGGGGCCAAAACCCACGGGCTGTGAGATCATGACCTGAGCCGAAGTCAGACACTCAACTGACTGAGCCACCGAGGCGCCCCACAACCAAAGAAAAAGTTTTAAGCATCAACAATATCTGAACATTAGAAATAAAGGTGCCTTTTACCTAGTAACCATGTGTTGTCCATTCTGGCTCCTAAATGCCTCTTGTGTATCTGTTCCATGTTACTCACTGCCTTAGTTCAGGCTCTGGCCTGAACTATTTCCAAAGTCTTCCAGAGTCCTCCAGTTTTCTTCCTCCCCTCTGGTCCCTCCTCCATATTGGCTCCTGGGTATCCTTCTATATCTAAATCCAATTCTCTCTCCCTTTCTGAAAATCCTCTACCTTTTATCCACGTGCTTCCAGCTCCTTGGTGCAACTTACTAAGCCCTCTATGACCTGTCCTATGACTGCCTCTTTAGCCTCATTTCCTGCCACTCGATCACTCACACATTTGTGCTCCAGCGTCACAGACCCATATATGGTTCTCCAAACACAGCCCACTATTTCATATCTTATGGTTCTGCATATGTTACCCTCCACCCCGGATGCCCGCCCTCCCTTATCTGTCAGGAAAACTTCTTTTCATCCTCCAAACTCAACTCAGATTTTCCTGCCTTAGTTCGGCTGCTGTAACAAATACCACAGACTGGGTGGCTTAAACAGTTACTTCTCACCGTTCTGGAGGCTGAAAGTCCAAGATCAAGTTGTCAGCAGATATGGTATCTGGTGAGGGCACACTTTTGGACTTGTAGACAGCCACCTTCTCACTGCATCCTCATAGGGCAGAGAGAGGGATCATCTCTCTTGTACCTTTTCTTTTACAGGCACCAATCCCATTCTTGAGGGCTCCACTCTCATGACCCAATTACCTCCCAAAGGCCCACCTCCAAATACCATCACTTTGGGGATTAGGGCTTCAACTATGGATTTTGGGGTACTACAGCATTCAATCCAGAGCACTGACCATGCTTCTCCCCATTTCAGTGCCCCCTCTCCACCCCATCCATAGAATTAAACACCTCCTCATCTCTGCCACTTCCAAACCTTATGATGTTACTATTGTTGCACTTACACTATTTTACAAATGTGTTTGTTTTCATGCCACACACACATGCATTTCCTGAACCCAGCTGTAAATTTTTGAAGGGCAGTGGCTTTGATTCATCTTTGAATCCTCATCAATCAACACAAGGCCTGGTACATAAAAGATATTAAATATACATAGGCATAACTTTTTAATTGAGATGCAATTCACATGCATAAAATCCACTCCTTTAAAGTACAATTCAGCGGTTTGAGTGTATTCACAAGATTGTGCAACCATCACCACGTCTAATTACAGAACATTTTAGTCACCCCAAAATGGAACCCCATACCAATATGGAATATTGGTAGTCACCCTCCGTTCTCCATCCCACAGTCCCTGGCCACCATTTTCTGTCTCTATGGATTTGCCTGTTCTGGACATTTCATATCAGTGGAATCCCGCATTATGTGGCCTTTTATATCTGTCTGCCTTGACTTAGTGCAATGTTTTCAAGGTTTATCCATGCTATAGCCTGGATCAGTACTTCATTCCTTTCTGTGACTGAAGTAATATTCCACCTATGGATATGGATAGGCCACGTTTTGTATATCTACTCATCAGCTGATGAGCATTTAAGTTGTTTCTATTTTTTGGCTATTATGGCTAGGCTGCTATGAATGTTCATGTGCAAGTTTTGTGTGTCAATAAATGTTTGAGTCAATGAATAAATGAGTGAATGGGTGCTGACTCATATTTCATCATGTGTTCTCTGGCCAGGATATAAATTCTAACCTTCTTTACTTCTTTGGGCAGGTCTGGGCCAGATTGTCCAAGCTGAGGAATACCTATCCCAAGCCCAGTGGACAGTCCTCAAATCAACGGAATGCTCTTATGCCATCCAGTCTTTACTGCATCGGAACCTGGGACTTCTCCACATAGCTAAGGAAAACTACGAGGAAGCCCGTTATCATCTGGCCAATGATGTAAACAAGCTAAATTATGACACCTGAATGTTTCTGAGACCAGCTATGCTGAGTTTTGTTTGTTCTTTTTTAACTGAGCCCTTCTCTAAAACCTTCTGTTTACAACTGACCGGTGAGGTATCAGCGAGAACGTGGTTCTAACAACCTGAGTTCAAGCCTCTCCACCTCCTGACTGTGCATCCTTAGGCCAGGTCACGCCACTTCTGCAAGCCCGACTGCTCTGAGGATAATAAAGGGAGGCAGAACAGCACACTGGTTAAGAGAAGGGCTTTGCTTTTACTCTTGGCCATAATCTTGGACCAATTATTTCAACTCTTTCATCAAGTATAAGACAGAAATCATCAAATAGCCTGTGCCTCACTGGGTCATTGAAGAGATTAATAATAGGACAATATCTATGCAGCATTTTGGCTGTTATTTTTACGTATAACATCAATGTTTCTACTTCAGAGCTGTTGGCATATGAAAGTTCTTTATAAACTATACTTTATAAACTATGAAACTATGTACAAATGTTAGATAAGATGATGATGAGGGTGAGGACTGAGCTGTTCTTTCAGAATTTATGCTGTTTCTGTTAGGATTTCAGCAGTGGACAATATTACCAGACAGAAAAGTTCCTGAGCCTGAAATCTGGATGAGGTTAGGGTCAGGATGCAATCTCCACGCAAGTTGGTTGTCTCTTCAGCCTCTCCACGGGGCAGCCCTCCCTCTGATTGCCTGCCACTGCGCAATGTCGATAAATCCAGTGGAAACTTGTGCTGGCTAGTCTCCATATCCCCTTACCCCAAATCCATTCTCTGCTCTACTGTGCCCTGGGAGGCCGACCTCTGTGGACTACATGACCGGACTCTATTGCTTTTTGGCTTCTGTTGGATTTGCAGAGTGAGAGGCGTGACAGGGGAGTGGATGTTGGGAGGAGATAGAGGTTGGGTATCTACTCTCTCTGCTGCCTTCCTGCTCCACCCCAGTTCTGGCACGAGCAGTGCTCCTCCATGGCCACAGCTCCTGGCAGGTGGCCTTCTCCCATTGCTCTAGCTCTTGTGGGGCCCCGGTGACCCTGCTTTCTCCCTCGCTTTTTCAGGAGTCTGGACAGTAATAGTTTCTTGCCGTTCATGGTCCCTGGGGCTTTACTAGCTCTTGTTGGTTCCTTGTATGTCTCTTTAAAGAATCCTTTCATTAAACTGTCTTCAGGAAATACTTTGAGGGTGCCATCTATTTCCACCTGGGAGACTGACTAAGACACTCTTTCCTCTGCCTTTTCTCTCTATACTCTCACTCTACAACAAATTAAACAGAGGAACAGATTCTGTCTTGAGCTGGGCCATACAGTTAAGATACAGATCAAACTCAGATTCTTCTGCCTACCTTTCAAAAAAAAAATCAACCGTAGCTTCATTGATAACACATCATAGACTTCACCCACTTTCGGTGTACAGCTCAATGATTTTCAGTAAACTCACAGAGTTGTACAGCCATCAGTCCAGTCCAGTCTCAGAACATTCCCATCACCCCAGAGATGCCTCATATCCATTTGCAGTTTATTTCTCACTCTGACCCCCAGCCCCATGCAACCACTTTCTGTCTCCCTAGATTTGCCTTTTTTGGACATTTACTATAAGCAGAATGATATGTTGTCTTTTCATCTGACTTCCGTCACTTAGCTGAATTATTTAGAGGTTCATCCATGTTGTTGTATCAATACCTCATTCCTTTTATTGCTGAGTAGTGTTCATCTCCTGGATATACACAATTTTTGTCCAGCCATTTATCACTTGATGAATATTGGGGTTGTCTCCACTGTTATGAGTATCGCTGCTGTGAATGTTTGTGTACAAGTCTTAGCGTGGACACAAGTTTTCATTTCCCTTGGGTGTGCGTCCACGAACGAAATTGCTGGGTCATGTAGTAACTCACTGTTGAATGTTTGGAGAGCTGCCGAACCGTCTTTCACAGAGGCTGCATCATGTTCTATTCCCACCAGCCGTGGACGAGGGTTCCGTTTTCTCCATGTCCTTGCCAACGCTGATTTTCCGCCTTTTTGATGAGAGCCATTCTAGTGTGCGTGAAGTGGTATCTCACGGCAATTTTATTTTGCATTTCTGTAATGACTAATAATGTTGAGCATCACTTCCTGTGTTATTAGCCTCTGGCATATCTTTTTGGAGACACGTCTATGCAGATCCTTTGCCCACTTTTTAATTTTATTTGTATCGTTACAAATTCTAGGTGTACAAGTTTTTAAAATCAGATACATGATTTACAAAGGCAACTGAAGCACCCCTTCTTCCTTCTGCTGTAGATTTATTTTGCCAGTTGTGCATTTGGAACAGAGGATATCAGGACGTCAGGAGGCTACTTCCACCTGGCTAATATCTTCTACGGCCTTAAAAAGTTGGACGTGGCAGACACATTGTACACGAAGGTGAGCTGGGGAGTATGGGAGTTGAGCCTTGATGCTTTGGCCTTCTAAGTTACAACTGGCGTCAGACCATTCATGAGAAATTTGAGGCACAGAAAGATGAGATGATTTGCCTAAGATCACATGGCCTGATACACGATATATCCCACTTCTCTTTCTTCCTGTTTCTCCACCAGCAAAATACACGAGGCTCAGGTCTGGCCTGCTTCTCTGATTGTGTCTGCTTTCCCAACAGGTCTCTGAGATCTGGAGTAAATACTTGAACAATCGCTACCAAGTGCTCTCAGAGGCTCGCATCCAACAGATAGACTTACTGGGCAAACGATTTGAGACTGACACCGGCTTGGGTAAGTGGCAGCTCTCCCTGGGAAACAGAGCAGTGGCTTCACCCCACCTAATCCACAGGCCTTCTCCCCAAGAGGGAGAGCCACTGTCCCTGTCACGAGCACACCAGTGCCATCTCCTGTAGTTTGCTGAAGCGGACACTGAGATAGGAAAACCAAAGGGATTTCACCAGTGTTGGGAAGAATTCAGAGCCCTGGTACTATACACAGCCTTTCCGGGGGCTCATAAGGTACGGATGTGAAGAGAAAAAGACTTACAAGAGCCCCCTGTGATTTCTGCAGAGCCTCCATTTCTCCAGGGCACATAAGGCAAGGTAAACTCTCTCATACTGCACATTTGTTCTGGGGCCTTCACCTCTTCCTTTACTGGGCAGTGAGCTTCTCAGCGGCAGGGCCGGGTCTCATTATTTCTCTGTCCCCAGGCTCAACAGAGGGTGAGTACTGAGTGGCGCTGTACAGCATCGTTCCCTCTGAGGTAATAAAAAGGGACAGAGGATCTAGTTTCTGCTCAAAAGAGACATGCGGTGTGGTTGATGACACAGGACCTATATGAAATAAAAGGAAACGCCTACAAGTACAAATTATATTACAAGATGAGTCCTAGAATGAAGAGGTGAGGATAGTTGGATGGTGTTAAATAGGGAAGACTTCTTGGAGGAGAGGTTTTGAACTAAGATTTTAAAAATTAGGACAGGGGCCTCTGGGGGGCTCAGTTGGTTAAGTGACTCCGGCTTGGGTCATGATCTCATGGCTCTTGACTTCAAGCCCCATGTCGGGCTCTGTGCTGACAGCTTGACGCCTGGAGCCTGCTTTGGATCCTGTGTCTCCCTCTCTCTCTCTGCCCCTCCTCCACTTGCACTCTGTCTCTCTCTCAAAAATAAACATTAAAAAAATTACAGGTCATGATCTCACAGTTCGTGGGTTCGAGCCCTGCATCAGGCTCTGTGCTGACAGCTCAGAGCCTGGAGCCTGTTTCGGATTCTGTGTCTCCCTCTCTCTCTGCCCTTCCCCTATTCATGCTCTGTCTCTGTCTCAAGAATAAATAAACATTAAAAAAAATTAGGGGCGCCTGGGTGGCTCAGTCAGTTAAACATCCGACTTTGGCTTAGGTCATGATCTTGCGGTTCGTGACTTCAAGCCTCATGTTGGGCTCTGTGCTGACAGCTCAGAGCCTGGAGCCTGCTTCGGATTCTGTGTCTCCGTCTCTCTCTGCCCCTCCCCCGCTCATGCTCTCTCTGTCTCTCCTCAAAAATAAATAAACATTAAAAAAATTTTAAATTAATAACTTTATTCAGTTTTCTCTCATTATAAAAGTGGTTTATGTGAAAGCAGAAAACTTGGAAATCATAGAAATCCAAAGGCAGCCAACCTCAGGGTTATGGTGTATGCCCTTTCTGTCTTCTTATGTACTTCTTAGTATGTAAAAAGTGTTTAGAAGTATGTGGCCCCAAATAACTCATAATAAGTGAATAAATAGTCACTAGAGTAGGGCCTAACACCACTGGAAGGAAGTGTAAACAAACTTACATGGGGAAGCAGCACGGCTGAGGCGCCAGCACCCTTGGATTTGGGAGAAGATTAAGCTGCTTGCTGGGTGCTGGAAGTCCCCGCCCCCTCTCTGGCTCTCAGGCGGAAGCTAAGTGGGACCAAGGAATCCCGCTGGGACAGCCTCTGCATTTGGAGCCTAAGAAATGGAGAGTTTAGGACTCTGAAAGACAGAAATCGCAGTTACCTTGAGACCCACTGGGGTGAGCAGGTTTTACGGAGCTGCCTGAAACTGCCCGGCTTCTTGCTCGCGTGTGGCCGCAGTCCTCTGGGCGAAGAACCTGCTGTGCCTTGTGCCCCAGGCCAGCGCCCTGTCAGCTCTGTGCTCACCCATGAGGGGAGACCCAGCGGCTCCCCGCAGCCTGTTTCTTCTTTCCAGCTTCCTCCCTTTCCCCTTGCAGATGAAGCCCAGGAAGCAGAAGCCATTCAGATCCTGACTTCAGTCTGGAACATTCGAGAATCTACATCCGACACAGCCCCCCAAAAAACTATCTTTGTTCTGAATACCCTGGTCATGCTTTACTACCTGATGATGCATTCTTCAAAGGCAAGTTTCCCCAGAAAAGCGCCATGTCTAATGGAGGTAGAAGTTCCTCTAGCTGAATTCAGCTGTGTTTTGCCCAGTTGCACTGGCTTCTGCCCTCTGAGTAAGGCCGCACTTCAGAAGAGTTCAGATGTTCGTGATGTTTCTCATTTGTTGAGTCCAGCCTGCATAATGGAAACTGCATTGTCTTCTTCCAGAGGGATATGCCCGTTGCTAGCCTAAGTACTTCTCACGAACTAATGCAGTTAATTGTCAGGCCAACTTTATGAAGTAGGTATTTTATTATTCCCACTTTACAGGTAAGGAAACTGAGGCGCAGAGAGGGTCCATTATTTGCCCAACTTCTTTTGGAGGAGGGGAGGTCACAATAAACAAGGCAACATTTAATGGGGAATAAAATTTCAGATCGCAAATAGCGCTGCAAAGCAAACGAAAGCAGGCAAGGAGAGAGGGAGGGCTGGCTGGAGGAGGCCTTTGTGTGTGGGTGTCACGGAAAATTTAGGATTCCCTTCCCCCCTCTCCCTTCCTCCCTACCTTTCTTCAGCAAACTTTACTAAGTGCCTTCTGTATGCCAGGACCTAGAGGTGCTCGCAGTCAGTAGGTTATAATCCAGTGTGATCGTGAAGACCGGGGCTCTGTGGGAATGCGAGAGAGGGACACCAACCCTATCTGGGATGTAGTAAGAGTGCTTAGGGAACAGGGAAACATTTCCATTGAATTTCCAAGCTCACACTGTAAAAACCTCTTTTCTACAGTTCCAGGTCCAATTTTCTACTGTGTACTCAAGGAAGTCCTTACCCTAAGGCATGTGAAGGGTGTTAGATCTATAAGAGGTCCTTAAGAGAATAGGGACACATATATCTACTCCAGATTGCCACCTCACTTCCTTTAGGTCTTTCCTCAACTGTCTTCAGCGAAGCTTTCTCTGCTGCCACTGGTGCTTCCAACCCCCCTTTCCTACTTTATCCTTTTCCTTAACATGTATCACTATTGAGGATACTGTGGTGTTTTACTTGTTCGTCTTGTTTATTGCCTCTCTCCCTCACTGTACTGTAAGCTCCAGGAGGGCAGGAATTTCCACCTGTGGTCATAGTACCTGGAACGTAATAGCCATTCAATAAATATTTATTGGAAGTGAGGGAGGAAGGGAGGAAGGGGGAGGAGGGGAGAAGAGCCAGCCCAGAGTCTGTCCCAGGATGTCCTGTGAGGCCTCTGTCCAAGTCAAAACTCTAGACCATGGCCCCTAGGATGGGAAGCCGCTTGTGGAACCTGTCACCCCTGGCCTCCCGGTGCTGGTTCAGAGGGTCCTGATTCAGATCCTGTGGAGATCTCACTTTGTTAAGAAGGCGTACTTTGTACTTAGTTTGTCAAGCCAGGTGGGTTTCTCTGGTCCCCCATGCCCCACTCAGCACATGTGTGGCTAGTTGTAAGGACCTAGTGGGTATTCGCATGTCTCCAGCAAGTGGAAACTCCAAAAGTGGAAATTTTTCACACCGGTGGCTGGTGTGAGAAGCTGATGGGTCCTTTCCCATGTTGAGCACAGATGGGGCTTCCCAGTGTAAAGCTTTCCTACGACGACTTCCTTTTGTAACTGTAATTCCATTCCAGGCACAAGAATATGCTGAGAGAGCCTTCGGTCTAGCCAAAGAACACCATCTCAGTGTCCATGAACAAAGTACCATTCAAGAGTTACTAAGTCTTATCTCAGCTGAAGAAACTCATCCTGTTACTTAGTGACCCATGAACTCTGCATCAGGGGCTATTCAAGGGGCTATTGAACGTCTAATGCATTCCAGCTTGCACAACTGCTTTGAGGTACTATGATTTGCTGAAGTTCACACTCTTTCCCCCTGGCACTGCACACATGTGCAAACATAGCCATGTTTTTATTCTTAACACAGCATATGCGAGGGACTATAGAGCTTTAGACATAAAAATAAGTAAAAGTGATCTTAATTATGACCTTTGCACTTGGCTTGCCGTGACTTTGTATGACTTTGAGTAATGTGCTGTCAGCTCATTAATATGGTACTTATAAGTAAAGCACAAATAGTTTATTATTTACCAGAAGTCTCCCAGGGACACATGTTTCATAGATCTTTGCCAAAGAAGGGTGTAGGGGATAGAGTTATATTGGAGCAAAGTTTTCCTGTTCTACTGGAATTAAGTTAGCATTAATCTGAGGTAGATTGTGACTTAAATGTCCATTATACTTCTTAGAGCAATCACTGAGAAAATTACTCTGAAAGGTAGTAACAGATCGACAAAGAAATTAAAATGGTACACTGGAAAATATCCACTTCATGCAAAAGAAGGCAGAAAAGGAGGAATAGCAGAACAAAAAGACACGAGACATATCAAATACAAGTAGCAAAATGCGACATCCATCATAGGTCTTTGCAGAGCACCCAGTCTGGCTTGGCTGAGATACCATTCCAGGCTGGGGTCTTTCTTTTCCTCGACAATGGTTGAAACAGACGTGAGCCATCTATGCTGATGTGAAGGACAGAGTGCAGGCCTCTGTGGCAGACATACCCGGGTTCAAATCCCCGTTCTCTCACTTTAATAGCTTTGTGACCCTGATCCCCTCCCCCGCCCATAACTTCATCCATTGTTGTAAAACGGCCCAGAGGTGACCATGGCTGTATCGGCACGTCCCATCGATGACTCTGGTTATTTAGCACATCCTTTTATTGCCTCCAGACTCACCAAGCAGCCTGCCCGTTAGCACTTTGCATCCTGGGTAGATCTGCATCCAGGGGAGAGGATGCCGAGGACCTGTGGGGTAGCTTTATGCTCCTCCCTGTAAATTCAGTCACCCCGACATGCATAATAAACAGGTCTAGGGAAAATCTGCTGGCACCCCTGTTCTGTACCCGTGGGTTTCTTCTGCTTCTCCATGATGGCTAAAGTCACAGGGCCTTACTTCCTGCCCCACGCCTGGCACTCCAGCTGCATCATTGTGTGCACAGTTCATCTCGCAGCTGTTTGTTCCTCTCTCCCAGAACACACCCCCTGCTGCTTGACTCTCACCCTCTGACCCCAGATAAGAGTCGGCTCTTTCAAACAGACATCTGGTGAAGATTGGAGGGGTGCAGAGGGGGATCCACAACCCTTAGCAGATAATTTAAAAGAAAACATTGGAACTTCCCTATTCCGAAGATGTCTGTCAAATCCATTTCATTAAGCCTAGCTCTCTCCTCAACCATATTCACTGGCCCCTTTCTCTTTTGTCCCCCCTCTGATATCTGTTCTCTGTCTTCTCCACCCCAGAGTTCTTGTTCATGAGTCCTTCCCCACTGAGTGCATTTATAAAATTATTGTTTAAATTAAAGTGTTTTAGTTTATTGTTCCTTTTGACCAATTTTCCTCTTGGTTATGGGCCATAGTCTTCTCCTTTTTCACATGTTTAGTAATTTAATTGCCAGTCTTTCTATTTTTTGAACACTTGCATTTAAGGCTACAAATTTTCCGCTAAATACTGCCTTATTTTATCCTACATACTATGAAGTACAGCATTTTAATTGTTATTTTGTTCTAAATATTTCTCTTTTTTTCTTTTAGAGAGGGAGTGCACATGCACAAGTGAGGAAGGGACAGAGGGAGAGGGAGAGAAGGAATCCCAAGCAGGCTCAGCATGGAGCCCGATGTGGGGCTTGATCCCATGACCCTGGGATCATGACCTGAGCCAAAATCAAGAGTTGGACACTCAACTGAGTGAGCCACCCAGGCACCCCTTCTTTGTTCTAAATATTTCTTAATTTTTTATGATCTATGACTCTTAATTTCTGAAACAAGATGACCTTAATTGCCTCTTTGTTGTTGATTTCTAGCTTAATTTTATTGAGGTCAGTTGTGTACAACTCTGACTTTTAGAACTTTGTTGAGATTTGCCTTATCTCCCAGGATATGCTCATTATTTGAGAACATTCTGTGTGTGCTAGAAAAGAATAGAATTATTGAGCACATTGCCCTATGTATGTCCATTAAGGTGACCTTGTTCATATTTTCAAATCTTGTACATCCTTGTTGAATTATTTGTTTATTTCTGGGAGAAGTATATAAAACCCATCCAATATGATTGTGGGTGTATCTACTTCTCTTTGTGGTTCTGTCAGCTTTATATATTTTGAGGCTTTCTTATTAGGCAAGTGCAAATTCAAATATTAGATCTTGCTCGTGAATTGAATCTTTATTATTTTTTGTATTATGAAACGATTCTCTCTGTCTCTAGTAATACTTTTGACCTTAGAGTCTGCTTTGATCTGATATTCACATAGCTACCTCTGTTTCCTTTTGGGCTGGATTGCTTGATCTCAGGTAGGCATCCTCACTGTTTCCTTCAGCATTTATCTCTGCTTCCAATAGGAAGCTTGGAACTACAGTTCCCTGTATCTCTTTTCTTTATGATTCTGGATTGAACGTAGCCAGTGAGAGACAACCGCACAGGATTTGGAAACTGGAGGAGAAGGAGCAGCTATTAATCTTCCTGAAAATCACCCAGATGCTTTCCTGAAAGCAGATTTTGTGTGAAAGCAGCTTGCTGACCTTTGCTCCCTGCCCTTTATCACCCGGCTGTTTCAAAGATCATTGGAGTCTCTAATTCCCTGTATTAAATAAAGTTCTTCACTCTGAACACCTAGAGGCTTCTGTTTTCCCAGCTAAAACCTGACTGAAACGCTTGATGTTTCTTCTTGCAATCTTTTACTTTCAAACAGTCTGTATCCTTATTTTTTAGATCTATCTCTTGTAAAAATATAGTTGGATATTTTTATATTGGTGACTGTTAAAGAATCATTTAGCCACTTACATTTTATTTACACACTGAATTATTTGAGTTTAAAGCCACGATCTTATTTTATGTCTTCTATTTATTCTGCATGTTCTGTTTTCTTCTTTCTTTTGGATTGATTATACATTTTTCTCATTTTATTTTCTCCTCCTCTCTACTGGATTGTGGGGTATATACCATTGTTTCCATTCTTTCAGTGGTTACCCCAGAAATTCAGATATTCATTCCTAACTTAACAAAGTCTCAAATTCCTCAGGATGTTTACTCTCATCCTGGATAATACAGGATCCTTAAAACCTTTTAATTCCATTTACTGCCCCCTAACTTATATGTTATTACTGTTATTTATTTTAAATATACCTTATGGGGCACCTGGGTGGCTCAGTCAGTTAAGTGTCCGACTCTTGATTTCTGCTCAGGTCATGATCTCACAGTTCGTGGGATCGAGCCCCTTGATGGGCTGTGCATTGATAGCATAGATCCTGCTTGGGATTCTCCATCTCTGCCCCTCCCCCACTCAAGCACGCACATGCGCTCTCCTGCTCTCTCAAAATAAATAAATAAACTTTAAAAAAAAGGCCACAAGGGGCGCCTGGGTGGCGCAGTCGGTTAAGTGTCCGACTTCAGCCAGGTCACGATCTCGTGGTCCGTGAGTTCAAGCCCCGCGTCGGGCTCTGGGCTGATGGCTCAGAGCCTGGAGCCTGTTTCGGATTCTGTGTCTCCCTCTCTCTCTGCCCCTCCCCCGTTCATGCTCTGTCTCTCTCTGTCCCCAAAATAAATAAACGTTGAAAAAAAAAATTAAAAAAAAAAAGGCCACAAGTCACAATTATTATTTTATAAAGTCATCCTAATCCTTCTTGCTTTTCCTACTTTGATCTGGGCTCACATTACTTATACATCCTTCAGTATTTCTTGTAGTGAGGGTGTGCTGATGACAAATTCTCAGATTTTCTTTCTTTCGTTAATCTTAAAATGTTTTATTTTGCCCTCACTTTTTTGACTCTTCAATGAAAATGTGTTTCATTTTCATATGTGATACAGTGATGCAGGACATAATCTCAATTCCAAAGATCTCTGCGAAGTGGGGTTTGCTTGACCCAGAAAGGTACAAGCAGGTTAAAGAGAACCAGGAGTTTCGGTGAGGCTCTGGGTCCTCCACAGAGTGTCTCTTGTCTTTCCCGCCAGGTCATCGCATCTTCCCCATGCATCTTCAGCAGAATTTTCGGGCATGGAGTTGAGGAATCATCCTTGAAAGGTCTAGCTAAATTTTTTCTACCAGCAAGTACATATTCACTGTTACAAATTTGATCATGTCTATGAACCTTAACAGAAATTCACTTTGAGTAGTTGCTCTGCCTTCCTTCTATATAACGTTTAATCACTGACGGCTGTGGAGTGGTGCTGTGTCATAGGTCCTCCAATGACCAAGCTTAGTAACAAACTGCTTTACCCACCAGTCGGTCCCCCTACCTACAGATGTACATGCACAGGCAAGTGAGGGGTCTCTGTATTCACGATGGCCCAATGAAGTGCGACATCTCTCAAGAATAACAGGTCATGAGAAACAATTGTTTGACAAAGTAAATACTTCAAAAAAAGATAATGAGCCATTACTTGAATGGCAGGCCATGCTGTCATTTTGTTGGATAGAAAAGGTATGTCATTCCTGATATTCATCAATATTGATGGCAATGTGATGGAGATAAACATTTTGATGTCTACCCCCACACAAACATAGCAAAGTCTTCAATAAACATCAGCAGGCTTTAAAAGCATATGAACAAGTTACTATTGGGACCAGCTTATAAAGCTAGGATCATATATTATAAAATTGTTGTCCTTTGCTTGCAAACTTTTGTAAGGATCATAGATCCTTACAGAACATCTTAATGAACAAGGCAAAAAAAGGTTTCAGTGACAAAAGACCATTCATAAATTGAAAGTCAAGTTTCACCACAAGAAATAAACGTGTACATGGGGGATGGGGAAGATAGTAGCCAAAAGTAAGTATTGGAGTCGTGGTTTATTTTCTTCTGTTTCTTTTTTTTTCTTTTTTTTTTAATATATGAAATTTATTGTCAAATTGGTTTCCATACAACACCCAGTGCTCATCCCAAAAGATGCCCTCTTCAATACCCATCACCCACCCTCCCCTCCCTCCCACCCCCCATCAACCCTCAGTTTGTTCTCAGTTTTTAAGAGTCTCTTATTCTCTTTTTTCTTTTTTTAACTTTATTTATTTATTTCGAGAAAGACAGGGACAGTGTGGGCAGGGGAGGGGCAGAGAGAGAGAGAATCCTAAGCAGGCTCTGTGCTGCCAGCACAAAGCCTGAAGTCAGGGGCTTGGACCCAGGAAACCACGAGATCATGACCTAAGCCAAAACCAAGAGTTGGATGCTTAACTGAGTGAGCCACCCAGGCACCCCTATTTTCTTCTGGTTTGGGCAGGCAGTTGGCATTGTGCACTCAGGTGAGGAGGCCTTGGAAGAGGAGAGGGTTTGTGAAGAAAGAAGACTTACGTGGATCCTGAGAAACTTAACAGAAGACCATGGGGGAGGGGAAGGGGAAAAAAAGTTAGAGAGGGAGGGAGGCAAACTATAAGAGACTCTTAAAAACTGAGAATAAACTGAGGGTTGATGGGGGGTGGGAGGGAGGGGAGGGGGGTGATGGGCATTGAGGAGGGCACCTGTTGGGAGGAGCACTGGGTGTTGTATGGAAACCAATTTGACAATAAATTTTATATTAAAAAAAAGAAGAACATGCACTGAGACTAGGGCGGGGCAAGATTGAGAAACAGGTGAGACATTTGAGGATAGATGGAAAGGTACAACTGGGCATGCATTCTGACATTAAGAAGAGCAGCCTACGGGCGCCTGAGTGGCTCAGTTGGTTAAGCATCCGACTTCGGTTCAGGTCACGATCTCATTGTCGTGAGTTTGAGCCCCAGATAAATTTGAGAGTATCGTGTAGATGGTAATTAATACCGCGGAAAAGGAGGAGACCGCCTACGGAAAAGAGAGAGAAGAGAAAAAAGGAAATGCCCCCAAACCGAAGATAGGGGAGGCTGACATAATTTCAGATTTCTTCAGACTGTTAAGACAGAGAATTCCCGTGTACCTTTCATCTAGATTCCCCAAACATTTCATACCACATTTACTTTATTACTTTTTCTCTGTACATATTCACTGTTTTCCAAACCATTGGGAAGCAAGTTGCAGACATGATGCCCCTTTACCTCCCCAACATTTACTGTGTTATTTTCTAAAAACAAGGACACTCTCTTACATACGTACGCTCATCAGCGCAATGATCACAATCAGGAAATTAACATTGATATGATACTATCAGACAATAAAACCCAGGCCTTATTCAGATTTCAGCAATTGTCTTAATGTTCTTTGTAGCAAAAGAAAATCCCTGAGCAGGCAGTACATCGGTTGCCCTGTGTCTTTAGTCAGAGGTGAGCCTTCGGATGTGACAGTGAGCTGCTCCTTAGACGTCCTCTTGGTCTCTCATGAGAAATCCAGCCAAAATTTTCTGTTTTTTTTTTTAAGTTTATTTATTTATTTTTGAGAGAGAGAGAGAGAGAGAGAGGGAGGGAGAGAGAGAGAAAAAAGCGTGAGTGGGGGGAGGGGCAGAGAGAGAGGGAAAGAGAATCCCAAGCAGGTTTCTACACTGTTAGCGCAGAGCCCGACATGGGGCTCCAACCCACAAACTGTGGGATCCTGACCCGAGCTGAAGTTGGATGCTTAACCGACTGAGCTACCCAGGCGCCCCGCAGCCAAAATTTTCTAACAAATGAAGAAGCCAAGGATCTTTGGGAGATCTGAAGAGTTGTGATTCCGTGACGGTACAATAGATCTGAGGTTGGGGAAAGAGGTCATCCTTGGGAGAAGCCCCTTTCCTGATTTAGGCAATTCCTGCAGTGAAAGACACAGCCGCAGGAGAATCAGTGGGCACCAGTGTGACAGCCAGGTGGGTGCCAGCAGCGTGGAGGCTGGGGAAGTCTCAGAGGAAGACCATGGGACCCTGGAAAATAGAAGGGGAGCTTCACAGGCTTATTCCTTGAGGAGAAGAAATCCCAAGATCCCGCAACTTGGGAGGGTGTCTGTAGGCAGCTGGTGCCCCTCCAGTGTTGTCTCCCCTGGTGCCACTGTTTCTGCCAGAGCCATAATCAGGATGGTGGGAAAACGACCACCACCCTTTCCAGTGTACCTCCTGCCCCATCAAATGCCCTGGTCTACAGTGCAGCTAAAGGTAGTTCTTCTTGAGACAACCTGGGGAGTGAGATAGAATGGGAGGTGGGTGGGGCACCTGGGTGGCTCGGTTGAGTATCCGACTTCGGCTCAGGTTATCATCTCATGGTTCATGAGTTCGAGCCCCACATTGGGCTCGCCGCTGTCAGTGCAGAGCCCGCTTTGGATCCTCTGTCCCCCTTTCTGCTCCTACCCACCCCCTCAAAAATAAATAAATATAAAGAATGGGAAGTGGGTGTTATCAAGGAATTATTGTTCATTTTTTTGGTAGATGTGGTCAAGGCATAAGGAAATGCCCTCTTTCAAAAAAGAGATACATGCTGAAGAATGCAGAGGAGAAAAGATGTGGTGTGTGGGATTTGTATTAAATGCTTAAGTAAGGAAAAGAAATGAGTAGATGCAGTAAAAATAGAAAATTTTGATAATTTAAAATCTGGGTGGTTTCCTAAACTCTTTGCTTTTGTGTCCTTCAAAGACGTTCATATAAAATAAAAAGAAACATGGTCACATTCCCCAGTCTGTGGTTCGAAGCACATATGAGTGGTATGACAGTAGCGATGCCCAAATCATCCCTGGCTGCAACAATGGAGCCACTCTCTTGCCTCAGGCTGGGCTCCCTCCCCCTCACAAACTGAGGAACAGCCTAAGTTCAGGAGCCTCAGGCCTGGTGCTGACCACGGTGAGTTCAAGGTCAGATCGCAGTTTCCTGCCAGGAAGCCCTGTGAACACAGGTCTCGCCGGCTCAGCCTGACCCAGGAGCATTCTTCAGATGGGTACACAGATCCTTTCAGTCCCCCGTGACCCTGACTGCACCACGTGGCCATCCGTCGTTAATGGCTTTCGGCCCTTTCTTGCTGTTTGAGTCTTAGTTCAAATGTCAGCCCAGGAGAACGCACGGAGCAGGCCCATGACAAGCTCCCACCATCTGCATTAGTATTTTCCTCCATCATTTTGACGGCTGAGAGTTGGCAGTGTTACAACTCAGATGACACTCGGCACTTGAAAGGAAAATTACGGTTTTTCAGAATGCAGCTGGTGTGCCAGTGAATGGGATGAAGTTTTTGTGACGCTTTTTCCCTCCTTTTATGATATGAAGATAATAAAATGTAGATTCAGCATGTGGTTCTCACTGAAAAAGGCACAGGGTTTGGAGAACAAAGGCAGACAAGGCATTTTGTCCCACAGTACTAATTTTAATAAAAAGCAAAGACAGCAAAACAATCATTTAGGAATGATTTCTTCCCTGTCGGAGAAGTTAACATTGTTATTGCTGTAGAAACCACTTGGAAATGAGCTCCTTTGGTGCCTAGTTAAGGTACGTCCCTTATAGCACATTTTCCAGTTTGCCAATTAGGGTGGAGGAACCGAACGCACTTTCCTGGAGGGAACTGAAGCACAGCCCACAGTGAGACAGAACCTACACATGACTCCGTTCAGTTTAGGAGCAAACTAAACACCTTGCTCACGCGTGACAAACAGAGGCAAGACAAAACAGGCGGAGAAGCAGCGTTTTCGAGTGTTTTCCTTTGCCAGCTCTGCACAGTAGACCAGCACACTCGCTTCTGAGAAATACATCACACAGGCCACCTCCCTGGGGTCAGGCGTGCCAATATTTACGTGGCTCAGTTTCTTTCTCCGTCACCCCGTGGCAGTGGTGTACTGACAAACGTTGAACAACCAGCCCTCCGGGGGGGAACGACTGGATATGCATCTCTGTGGCGGACATATCCTACCACGGCTGATTTCAAGTGGCCAACGTGATGTCCCTGAATGGGGGGCGTTTGAAGAGACGCGCAAGTAGCTCGCCATGGCGTTTCCACCGCACAGATACAACGGACAGCGTAACCTCAAGAGCATCGAGAATGGCAAAATGTAGTAAAATAATTAGGAAGTGGTGGGTTTTGAGTACTTATCACCTATGTTTTTAATATACTTTAATTGTAGGTTTATAGAATTTAATGTTTAATGATGGCCGTGTTTAAAAACCAGCTCTCCAAATTCCTCTCACGGGCCACCATGGGCCGGCTCCAGCACACCGCTGGCACTCTGGGGGGACTTCTGGGTGGGACTGAAAGGAACCAGCGACCTACCCGATCCTGTCTTCACAGAGACCTTTGTTAGTTCAGCAGAGGGCTCGAGAGCCCCAGCTCCCCTTTCGGGAGACGAGCGTTCCTTGTAGACAGGAGATTATGGGAGTCTCATTCAGGACAGGCCCAGGCCAGCGGGACTTTAGCCACTGTATCGGCTGCTTCCCCATCTGATCTCAGGGCTGTCATCCCTGCCAAGTCCAGATGGTGCCGTTGGAGTATCGGAGTGCCCTGTGCCACCCTGGCCTTCTGCACTCCCCTCACCCTCTGTTTGACAGATTTCATTCAAGTCCCTGGCACCTCCTCCCTCCATTTGATGCAAGGCCAGCAAACCTAATACAGGAAAAGCCAAGGAAACCAGGTGCTAAATCATCCAAGGTCAGGCTGCTCAGCAGCTTTCCAGCCTCCCAGTTGTCCGAGGCAGCCTTTCCTTCAAATACAAGCCTAAGCCAAATACACCACCTACATCTTACACTATAGCATCATCTCAAGCATGGAGGGGGCCTTCCAATTATTAAGCCTAAGCCACGGCATGCTTGAGCAGCTGCCGGCCCTCCTCGCCCTCCCAGCTGGAAAGCTGCTGTCTGCCAGCTTTTATCTCCTGGCACAGAGCCACGGTCACCGGCAGGAGCTGTTTGTGACTACTGACGGTGGAGGAAGCAAGAGGAAAGGAAGCTGCTGAAGGCTAGGCATGTGGTCAAGTGCTCCACACTCAAGATTGTGTTTATCGCATTTATAGGTAGAGAAACAAAGGTTTGGCAAGATTAAGTGACTTTCCCGAGGTCTCCCACACTAGAAGTTATCGAGTCAGGATTTGAACTGGGGATGTCTAACTCAAACTGGTGCCACGGACGTGAGTTCGTGCTGCCTTCCATAAAGCGTGACGATCCTGACAGCCAGTCGTGGTGATGCCTGGCTAGCATAGTGGGAATGAAATGTCACCTTGGGAGATGACACTCAAGTTTCTCTTGAGGAGGGAGCCATCTTTGTTTAGGAAAATACCTTTAATAAGCCACTGGTGGGGCACCCACGTGGCTCCGTCAGTTAAGTGGCTGGCTCCTGGTTTCAGCTCAGGTCATGATATCACGGTTCATGAGTTCGAGCCCTGCATCGGGCTCTGTGCTGACAGCATGGAGCCTGCTTTGGATTCTCTCTCCCTCTCTCTCTGCCCTTCCCCTGCTCAAACTCTTTCTCTCTCGCAAAATAAATGAATAAACATTAAAAAAAATTGTTTTTAAATAAGCCACCTGTTAGAGAAGGGGAAATCTTAAAGGTAATGGCATTCGCAGGAATCAAATTAAGGAAAGGACTGGCTATGCTGCTGTACAAGAGAATGTAAATGAATTGGGTCTGTCCCAAGAAGGGAGACAGGTACTTGTGGGGTGGAAGGTTATGGGTTCCTCTGTAGCATATCAAAAGAACATTTAATGAATGGGAGTGCCCTGTCTGCGATGCTGCAATGTCCTTTCCTCTCACATCTTTGAAAGATACATAAGCACACACGTGCTCATACACGCACGCGCATGCACGCGTGCGCGCGCGCGCACACACACACACACACACACACACACTGGCTCATTTGAATTTTGTTGTGTGAAAATGGACAGAACCGAGCTTCGTGTCAGCTGATGCACTGCAGGGGTGAGACTCCATCGTTGCTTAAAATGAGGTAGCAGAAGTCTGGAGTCAGCTGTGGCTGCCACAATGTAAGCGCCTTAGAAATCGCAGACATCTGAAGGCCCAGTTATCAGGCTTGTCTGGATCTCGAGGGGTAGGTGGTCCTCAGCTGACATGAGGGCTACAACAGGGAGGGATCCGGCCCAGTGGCTGGCTGCAGGCGGGTGCGCCATGGAGCTGAAGCACCAAGTGGGAGCGAACTTTTGACTTTGTGGCTGGCTGTAGCTGGAGCGTGTGCGTCCAACAGGATGCCCCTGCAGGGGTGCCTGATGGGAGAAATATGGGCCCTTCAAGCCCTTGGCTTCCACGGAGGCCCATAAAAGCCTCTACAAATCCAAGAAATTCCGCAACGGGGAAACATCAGCCAAACTAGGGCCGAGGGAGCCTTCGGCCAGCTCAGCCGGGACCTTCCCTCTTTCTCTCACGGATGGTGTGGGGCGGGGCTAAATGGTCTTAGCCGGTCTGAAGGCTCGGGCCTTAGGCCAGCTTGCACCATGGAAATCTCATATACACCTCTGGGGCTCTCATTCACAAGCCATCCAAGAGCCGAACGCTTCAGAGCTGGCACATCAACACCACGTTAATCCCGAGCAGAGGCTCAGCAGGAAAAAGGGCAGAGGGTGAGCCCAGGACGGGAGCAAGGGCTAGGCGCCAGGGAAGAACAGAGCCACCTCTGGCAGCATGCTAAACCAGAATGGGGAATCGGACGGCCCGGGTCCCAGCCCTGTGGCTGACTCGCTAAATGATCTCAGCCTCTGGGATTCAGATCCTGCATCTATAAAATGGGGAACTGAACTGGTGTCCAAAGCGCTGTTGTTCCTGTGTCCTCAAATCTGGCTTCATGGGTGACTTTCCCAGTATTGCCTCGAAGCCACAGTGAACCCGAAATGGCACAGTGAGACTACCAGACAGGGTTGGGATGCCGGCACAAGGGCCCAGAAAAGTGCCACACGTGGGCACAGGAACCACACCAGAAAGAAACGGAAGAGCTTGAAGGAAAAAAAATTTCATTTGGAAGGGAGGGCTGCAGCGTCTGACTGTAGGCTTGGAATGGAAGCGTAATATAGTTTTAAGAAAGTATTCAAACAACATATTCCTGAGATGGGGGTTCTCCAGGTAGAAACATTTTAAAGTCATGATCTTGAGTCTCAGAGGCAAAAATAGGACCAGGCTTGCTACTGGGCTGCAGCAACAGATGGAACAACACTAACTTCAGGGACAGGGACAAAGATAACCGTTGTCAGGACTCTTCCCCGAACATCTGCATAGACTTACAGCAAATAGTAGCCTCACCTCCAGGTGCAAAGGAAAGTATTAAGCTGAAGTGCCCTGTTTTACTGCCTTTGGATTCGGTCTGACACGGCTCCTTAGACCCACCTCAGAGAGCTGTGGCTCTAAGCTTGCCTGCACGTGGCATTCTGGTCATTAACTTCCAGAAGGGCCAGCTGTTACTAGGGGGATCCTGGAACCCCCGGTGAGCTGCTTCAATCTCCACTGGATTTGCATCATCTTAGACCAACATTCATCAGGACATAAAGCGCTAGGGGATGTCTCTCCCACTTCCTCAGGGTTCATGAGAATCCGTGCATCTCATTTTCTTTCTACAGAAGAGTTTCAAAGACCCCTACTTCTAATGAATACGTGTGCGTGATTCTTTCCTTAAAACAATCCACAGAAGAGCCACTTCTTCCTCTTTCCCCCTGGAATTCCAAATGATCCAATTTCTTATTTCTTCCCCTGAAATGTCACAAAGTATCCAAGACCTTTCTCCTTCCCTTTCCTCCTTGCCCCACCCCCAACTGTCACAGAATCCCCTCTGAGCTGGGTGCAGGGAGTCTGCAACGGTGACAGTAAGAGCTTAGGATTTTATCGGACTTTAAAGACGTAAAAGGCCCAAACCCACGTTCTGGCAACCCCATGCCCCTCAGCAATCAGACAGATAGCATGAAGACATTTTTCCCAAGTGCAGGATCATATATATTCTGCGTGACTGAGCTATTGGCATTCAAGTTTTGACCAGTTTCAAGATAATGGGAAGACCGTGTACAGACACTGCAATTTATGTTACACAAGGAAGACTGTTAGTTGATATAGAAGAGTCAGGAGTTTCCGGTTATATACGATACATCCAGAAGGCTGTTCGAGTACACGGAGAGCCTTCCTTCTTTCAGGCGGTGAAGCCTCTGAGAAGCTGCATCCTTTTCAGGTTCCCCTGACACTCTTTAATGTGCTGATGCCAAGAATTCGTGGCCTCTTTCTTTCTTAACTCCCTCAGGGGAGGGGTGAGGAGAAACTTATAAAACCAGACGTGGGAGGTATTCTTCTACCACCTCCCACATGATGCAAAGTCTCATTAATTAACTCACGTCAACCTCAAAGCACCCCCAAGAGGTAAACAGAGTAGGCATCTCCCCTATCAGAATGGAAAAATGGAGTCAGACTCCACCTGACTGCACAAGGTTAGTGAGCTATTTAAGGGAGAGCCAAAACCGGGATTTGGCTCTGAGCCCCACGTTCCTTCCAGCAGGTCTGGTCGGCAGGTGTAACAAGTGTGGCCCAGACGCATGACCGAGGCTCACAGGGCCCACGGCCAGTAGGGGAAATCCTGGAGGGGAGCTATGAGTTGGGTGTGACCCAGCTTTCTCTGCTTCTAGGCTGGGCCAAAAAGCAATGGTGCCAATGACTACAGATGTCACTAGCAGCTGGAAGATGAGCCCCCTTTGACAAATCCGGAAGCACCCTCTAGCTGCTCTGCTTAGCACAGGGCCCGCTAGTATCCTTTGAGATAAAGTGGGGAGATTGGGCTTACATTGAACAGTGGGAATGAGTGAATGCAGCTTCCAGAAGGTCATCACTCAGTTCAGATGTTTACGTAGAAAGCATTTGGACAATTCAACAAGAACAGACCTAGAACTGTCCTCCTAAACCCACCCTGAGTGGTAAAGATAAGGTAAATGTCGTAACCTGTATAAAGGTGAAGCGTTATCATTCGTCAACCGTACAATTTACTAGAGTTACAACTGAGTGGCATGCACCCTACGTTGGACTGCATTTAGACTACAATGGTGTAGTGCATTATCTCCATATCATGGAGCCAAACGTTTTTCAGTTGTCTAAGAACTACTTGGTGAGATGTGCTTTTAGCCACAATATTTTAAAAGCCAATTGCTACTTAGATGTGTTGTGAAAAAATGTGACAGTGTTGGCTTTATACACATTTTTACATTTACAGCAGAATAAGTCCAGGAATTTATACACCCAAATGGGTGTTGCTGCCTTCAAACTAGTCACCTTGGGAAGATGGGTGTTTAGTCCAGTGAAGCTGACCTTAAGTCAGACTATTTCTAGAGCCTTCCTTGGAAACTGTCCACTTGTGAGCTTCCTCAGTGTTGGTAGGTCTTTGTCCTTTATGGGTAGATTTATGTTTTGAGGAATGATTTTTTTTTTAAGAGCCAAAGAGCATTAGAAGATAAGTCTGATAAATAAAATGGGTGATGGAGCTTGGGACTACCTCTCGGGAGGGGTGGTGTGAAAAACGAGGTCTCACTGTAAGGCTGGGAGGCCTCTTACCTTGCATGGCTTCACAGATCATTCCAAAGAGGAAGTCTATGTGTTCTTGGCATACGTAACATCACAGCTCCAGAGTATGATCTCTCGGGGAAATAATAGGTTATGGTAACTCTTGAGGGCTTACGTTTTAGTGTATTTGGTTGAAGAGGGAGCCTTGCTCATTCTCATCATACTTCATATGAGCAGAAATGGAAAACTCTATCTCCATGATTTCTCCCAAGGGAAGGATCATCATCTACTGCTTAAAGAGTTAAAATGAAAAGCACTTGGTGTCACGTCTACATTATCCAACACCGTCCTCCCCCAAAATGTGCAACGGGCAATTCCTAATACCTGAGTCTCCCCAGTGTGGAAAAGTGGGTAAGGACAGGTCACTGAAACCTGGATAGGACTAGAAGGTCAAGGGGATTAGAGTGTGTTTCCAATGGCTCAATCTACCCAACAGGCCCACAACACCAACACATACAAGAAAACCTCCTACAGCTAAGCAGTACACAAAGTTTTAGGAGAGAAGAGGGAAAATGATTATCTTCCAGTAGCTTCTATGATAAAAACCCACCGGCTTCTGGATGACAAACGAACAGAGTCCATTGACAAGAAAGTTCATGGTGTTCAATTCTAGTGCACGCATAAGAAATAAAGTGTGTGGCCACTAGCTCGTTGAAGTGCATTTCCAGCTGAGGCCAAAGGCAGCAAAGGTGCAAGAGGCTGCTGGGGCTGGCATTAGTTGAAGCAGGGTCTATAAATTCGGAGCGGCAAAGCAATTTGTAGAAAGCCCCAGTTACGCAGCAGGATATCTGCCAACCAGTGAAGTCAAAGAACGTTCCATCTCGAACTTTCTACAAAGTGCTTCACTGCTAATGAGGAAGCTCCCTAAAACACCATATCCTGAGTGTCAGAGAAATATGGCCAAGATGGTGATTGACGGGGAGCAGAGATCGATCCTCTCATAGCGTTTGGACTGTGTATTCTCCACACATCACACACACACTTAATGAAGAGCACATAACCGCAGTCACATTCGGTCTCTTCTGCACCCGCCTCTGTCCAGTGGGGCTTCTGAGTACAGTATTTCCAGGGGCCGTTCTGAGTTAATGGGCTCTGCTGATCACAGCCAGAAGCAGCAGGACAGAGTCAGCGCCTTAAAAGTCAGCCGTATATCCAAGTGCTCGCAGCAGACATCGGTCTCAAGTTGATCAGTCGGGATGTTGCTCGTGGTGAGTGTCTTTAGGTTAGTCTTTGTAAAAACCACAAAGCTAAGCCGTTTGCTTAAATCATCGTTAGAAAGAATGCTGAGTGCCCAGATGGGATTTCTAGTTTCTGTGCAAGTGAAATCACATTAGTCCAGATTTTATTCACTCAAAACTATAGGGAAGCAGTAGGATTTGGTTTAAATGCTGCCCAAAAAGCAGGAATTCACTTAAGTTTTAATTCTGAAGCAATCCTGTTGTTAATGTTGTAGCCAGGTTCAGGCAGCAGGGGGGGCGGGGCCCCCGCTGTGCTCACTGAGGAATCCCGGATCTCTCCCAGTTCAGGCTCACTCTCACTAGAGGTAGACCCATTGTTGATGGCGTAGACGCTCTCTGCAACTCCCTGAGCTGAAGTGCAGCCATCTGGCTCTTTCTTCTCCCTGGGACTGGACAGTCCCGGGAGGACAGCCATCTTGCCAGTCTGCCTATTGGGCAGCAAGGACATGGTGTAGTCCGCGATGATGCCACCCACATCTAAATTGCATGCCTGGTCGAAGGCTAAGAAGCCGACGTTGGCGTTTGCCTCACACACCACAAAGGAGCCATCGTCCATGATGAGGAGATCAATGCCACAGAAGTCCATGCCCAGGATGTTGGACACCTGAATAGCCAACTGCTTGCCTTGTTCTGTCAGCGGGCACATGACACCCACACCGCCTGTGGGGAAAGCACAGTGACATAATGGTGACATCAGACACCGAGGACACAATAACCCTTCAAAGAAGAGATGGGGAATGCCAAGGAGGGGCAGTGAGACGGGCATTGTCATCACTCACAGAAGGTCTGTTCGGAAATCAGGACACCCTTTGGGAAAACAACAGGGTCATGTCTTATCTAAGAGTTTTTAAAATGTTTATTTCCTCAGACCCACTCATCCTACCACTAAGGAAATAATCTTACATAATGGAAAAAAGCTTTTTGCACAAAATGGATGGTAGAGTTATTTAAAATCCTGGAAAACTGAAACACTTGTACATAGTAGGCACTCACTAAATATTTGTTGATAAATAAATGAAAAGCTACAAAGATCTCCTAATGGAGGAAAGCAGCATATTTTAGAATCATTAATAATAATGCTTGTAGAGAGCTTGTGATCCTTTGGAAAAACACGTGAAAGGACTGAAGACTGTGCAGTATGACCACAAGTGTGCAAAGAGATATTGTTGGTTGGGGCCACCCGGGTGGCTCAGTCAGCTAAGTATCTGACTCTTGGTTTCAGTTCAGGTCATGACCTCAAGGTGAGTTGTAAGAATGAGCCCTATGTCGGGCTCCGTGCTCACAGCACAGAGCCTGCTTGGGATTCTTTCTCTCTCTCCCTCCCTCCCCTGTGCATGCGTGCTCTCTCTCTCTCTCTCTCTCTCTCTCCAAATAAATAAATAAAATAGATGTTGTTGGAAATAATGATAAGAAAATGTTAACAATGGCTGTCTCTAGGGAGTGGGATTAATGATAGACATCTTTTTTCATTTGACTTCGCCATACTTACCAATTTTCTACATCGAGAATGTGTTCCTTTTGTATAGAAAAAACAAAATTAACATTATGTCTTAGGAAGAGGGAGACGGAAAGGCTTATGAGACAAAATCCTATACCAAAGACACATAGAGTCTGACTGCCCTTACGTACCACAAAGCTAAGACCTCAGGTTTAATAGTCTCCCTGGAAAGACTCAAGACTTGTGTTCTCAGGTCCAACAACTAACGCCTTTACCTTAGCACTGTCCCTTCCCCACCTGTTAGGTTATAGAAGGAAAAGGCTATAAAAGAGTTTTAGACTAGC